>NC_089225.1:109820343-111127218 GCF_963924675.1 Phocoena phocoena | reverse complement strand
GTGCACTTCAGCCTCTGTGTTTCACCTCTGTTGTCAGCACAGAATGGAAAACAAGAATTATTTTGTTTGAGGAAGGGATTCACCTCCGTGGTGCAGACACCTGGAAGAGCATCTTTCCCTGGTGAAGGGGCGTACGCTCACTGCACCTGTGTGCGGAACCTCAATTGTGACGTCCAGGCTTTATTATCTTAAAAAGCATGGTGACTCATATCAGAGTGGCACATATGATTCAAGAAATACCCTGATTTCACCACCTGCATTCTTGATTTCTTTTTGATCTTTGAGTTTCAAAAATAAGTCAACATTAATTTTCGGAACCCCTAGGATCCCAGCCCATCTTTTATTTCTTGGTTGTTAAGGTGCCATGAGAATCAAATGGGTGAGTCCCTGTCAGTTTTTAAGGATCTTTATGATTTCAGAACTGTGCTGGGTGCAATATTATTCAGCCATAAAAAGAGGGAAATCTTGACACATGCTACAGCATGGATGAACTTTGAGGACATTATGCTAAGTGAGACAAGCCAGTCACAAAAAGACACATGCTGTATGATTCCATCTTTATGAGGCATCTAAAGTTGTCAAACTCATAGAGACAGGAAGTAGGAGGTTGCCAGGAGCTCAGGGAGGGGCAATGAAGAGTAGTTCAATGGGTATAAAGCTTCAGTTTGAAAAAAAAAAGTTCTCCAGATCTGTTGTACAACAATGTGAATATACTCAACACTACTGAATGGTATACTTACAAATGGCTAAGATGATAAATTTTATGTTATGTGGTTTTCACCACAATTTAAAAATGGTGTTTAGTTCACTGAACATGGAAATGTATATTGAGATGGTTCTATAGGAATCATCACTATTCACTAATGGCCAAAACATACAAGTTAAAAATTAAATGAGATACTGTATTTCATTCAATCTAAGATGTTGTTCATTATAAGATACATCATGATTGAAAATGAAAGAAAATGTTTGAGCAAATAAACCAAAACATATCCCTGATCATAATATACAGCCATCCCTGTATATTTAACATTTCAGGTATGTTAAACCATGAAAAATATGTATGTTAGAACTGATGATAGAAGGCAATTTGTATCTGTCTTATTGGGGGGAAAAAGTCTTTTCAAGTTATATTGGAAAAATCAATATCGTTAAAATAACCACACTACCCAAGGCAATCTATAGATTCAGTGCAATCCCTATCAAATTACCAATGGCATTTTTCACAGAACTAGAACAAGAATTTTTTGAATTTATATGGAAACACAAAAGACCTCGAAGAGCCAAAGCAATCTTGAGAAAGAAAAACAGAGCTGGAGGAATCAGACACCCTGACTTCAGACTATACTACAAAGCTACAGTAATCAAAACAATATGGTCCTCACACAAAAACAGACACATAGATCAATGGAACAGTATAGAAAGCCAAGAAATAAACCCATGCACCTTGGTTCAATTAATCTGTGACAAAGGAGGCAAGAATATACAATGGAGAAAAGACAGTCTCTTCAATAAGTGGTGCTGGGAAAACTGGACAGCTACATGAAAAAGCATGAAATTAGAACACTCCCTAACACCATACACAAACATAAACTCAAAATGGATTAAAGACCTAAATGTAAGATCAAGTTATAATTATTGACAGGAGTGTGATGAGATGCTTATTCTCATACACGGTGAGTTAAATTGATTCAGGTTTTCTGAAAGAGGCAACACAATCATTAAAATATATCCTTCCACCTGAGTTCTAGTTCTAGCTTAAGGAAATCATCAGAAATAAAGGTTTATGTGCATAGACATTTCCTACAGTGTTGTTTTAAATAATGAAAAATTGGAAATACACAGTCCTAGTGTTCTAGAGTAGGGATGGAGTTAAATGATTTATGGTGGACCTACCTTAAAGTAGTGATAGACCACCATTAAAAAAATATGTTTACGACTCATTTTTGATGTGAAAATGCTCAGAGTGAAAATACAGGATTTGGAATTGTACATATAATAGGATTTCAACTAAATAGATACACACATACATACATTATATCGTGTTCCTTTTTTCATGTCAGAACTTTGGAAGTTTTTTGTTTTAATTGTATTTTCCAAAATGTTTAAATTTTACTGCATTAACTGGAAAAAAAAGGCACACATTTAAAAATAAAAGCAAACAGCCATAGAATATTATCAATTCTTTTATTCAGATCTTCAAATTGTTTGGTGTATGTACATAGGTAGACAGTTTATGATACAAAATTGTTTCTCTGTTCTACCCGTTAGAGACACAGAAATATGAGATGTAATGATAAAAACAATGGTTATCTCCAATTTTCTACTTTAAAAATTAAACTTGTGGTCAGAAGATTCAATCTAAGATAATCTAAGTTTAACATGAAACTTTATGTAAGCAGCAGTTTGACTCAACCACTTCCATTTAATTTAATTCAGCCGACATTTACTGAATATGGTGCGTAACAGGCCAGAAACTTAGGGAATGGCCAAATGCTATTTTTTTAACCTAAAGTTTTAATGGCTTACATTGATACCACATAAAGATAGAGTAACATGTTTTTTGCTGTAATTTGTATATGCTCAACTCAAATAAACGAAGTCTGTTTTAATTTTTCAGCAGTACAGAGCTTGGATAGTAACGAGGACAGCTTGTCTGTTTTGTATTAAATGCGACTTTCTCCAGTTTGCTTTTTGCCAAGCATGTCTTCTCTTGGTATTACATGTTCTATGAAATTTTACACCATTGAGAAATATATGCATTCAGTTTTTAAAAGAATGGTATCTTCTGTTTGCTGGCTGATAACCATAAAAATCCATTACCCCAAATCCTGGGAATGTTTTCAATTAAATACATTTTCCACTATATCACTAATTAAGATAGTGTCTACTCATTTTAAGGTTTCACTTTTCCATTATTTTACTTTGTTACATCATATCAGTGTATAAACCATTGACTTCTCTGATCAAAACAGTATTTGTATCTTTGTGGGAAGCTTGGCCTGTTTCCAGGGGTGAGTATTTAGTAACTGAAATGAGAATTAGAGCAAATGACATAATTATGTCCTCAGTTCCTGACTAAATGTTGCCTTTACCATTGTCATATAAATTATTTTTTGATATTGCCATTTTAAATATTTATATTCTAAAATATACAAAGGAAAATAAATAGCACTCTAAAAATTCATATGCAGTTGTTTTAATTGGCAGAGCCAATGGAGTGGATGAAGGAGGACACTTAATGAATGTAATACATTTCATTCTGTGGGTCCCTTTGAAATAATGTGTCCTACAGCCACGACCATGGTGTATTTTATGTTACCCTGAAGCTATCAATGTTTACATTATAATAAAGAACACTAGGGGACACTTATTAAACACGAAGAACTGTCACTTTGAAATGCATCAGCTAAATCCTCAAAACACCATAACACCCTGCTCACTTTCAAATTCTAACATGAAACAGGCTACATTATAGATTATTTTTCGGTCAATAAATTAGACTCATTTCTTATTAACAAATAACCCCAGGTAGGAGCTTGGGCACCCAATGAATGCTCCCGAAAGGCGGCTCTCTCCTGAGGCTCCCCTTGGTCCGGGGCCCTCAGGGGCTTCTCTTTGAGAACTGCTGTCAAAGCCAAAATGAGCGAAGAATCAAAATGAAACCGTCTTTATGATCACACTTTGATTTCAGCCCCAAACCACGGCGTCCGGCTTGGTCCTGTGCATTATTCATTATATTTGGCACCAAATGACCTTTGGTTGTTTATAGAAATAAATGTATTAAAAAACAGATTTGCCATGATTTATGGGGTTTTGTTTTGCTTTGCTTTGGTTTTATTTTACTCTTTAAATACAAAAAAAGCTGTTTCCCTAAGTGTCTGGGGACGGCAGCATCTTAGAAATGAGTGCGCGTCTCCCCCTGGCCTTTGAAGGGTTGGCCTGCCAGGTGGATGGAGAGGCAGGTGTCTGGGGCGGCCCTTCTACCACGTGGGTCGGGGGGGGGGGGACACTTTGAGCCACTCACTCCCCCTCCCCCTGAGCCTCAGTTTCTCCTTCTGTAAGAGCAGGATAGTGCCACCTACTTCACAGAGCTGTCAGAAGGGCTTCCAGACCCGGCCTAGAGCTTAGACGGGTTGCCTTCAAGGAATGGTGGCTGATTGTTCACCGTCTTGGAAAATTACATTACGTTATCCCGATAACTGAATGATTTTGTACAAAGGAAAACTATCACGATACATCACAACTTTTCTATGTAACAAAACAAAATATTTCAAAATAAGTTGTTGCCTAACACACGCATGCCACTGATTTCAAAATATAAACTAACTTGGCCCTTGTTACTTGCTGCTCGTGTTACCGACCAGGATTCTTAGCCTCCTTAATCAATAGAAATTGATAAGAGGCCCAAAGAAATTCAGGCTAGGCGTTATCGGGGTCCCTGCTGCAGCTGGAGGGGCAAAAACAAGTAGCGGTGCCCTTGCTCACTCCCCGAGTGCAGGCGAGCTGGTTCCTTGTAGGAGGTGAGGGTAGGGGTGTGTCCAGGGGTTGGACTGGAGGTCTAGCTTAGGTGTTCTGCCCACCCCTTTGGTGGTGGTGTGCTGGGGGCATGTGCAGTACCCTGCTTGCTTTTGCTCCCGGCTCCTCAGAAGTGGCAGTTGGGTTTTTGGTCTTTACGTATCTGGTTGTTCATGATTTGCCCCAACTGTGCATGCACGCAGTTATTTTTAGTCCCTTATAGTCCCTTTCTTTGCTTTTTGTTGCTGGAGGAGACGTTTGTCCAGGTGCAAGCACTGCAGCAAAGGGTCCCAGGTCCCAGCCTGTCTCACTTAGATTTACGAACCTGAAATTAGTCTATTAAAAGTACAATCTGGAAAAGCAGTGCCATTGGAACAGCCCAGCAGGGTCCGAGCCTTACCCAGCTGCAGAGGGAGAATTCGGAGATCCCTAGGGCAGCGGGTACTGCCCACCACGTACACTGTGTGTGTTGCACCGGGAAAATGTTTGCAAACCAGGAAAAGCAGTGATCCTGATACAGGCATGCATGAAAGGCTCTTAGGTTGAGCAAGGGAATCAGAGCCCGAGGAGGACACCCTGAGTAATTTCTGTGATTCAAAAGTCCACCTCAAGATGCTTTGGGAAAAAAAGAAAACTCAGCATTTTCTTTTCTGTTAAATGAGATCTCACAGTCTAGTTAACTGGGAACCTTTAGTTTGATTGTAAGTATTTTTTATTGAAGTATAATTGTCATGCAGGATCATATTAGTTTCAGGTGTATATCATAGTGATTTGACGTTTATGTACATTTTGAAATGGTCACCCCACAAAGTTACTACAATATTATTGACTACATCCCCTAAGCTGTGCGTTTCACTCCTGTGACTTATTTATTTTATAACTGGAAGTTTGTTTCTCTTAATCCCTTTCGCCTCCTTCTCCTGGTATCCACCCCCCCTCCCCCGCCCAGTCCCCCTCTCCCCGCTGGCAACCACTTTGTTCTCTGTAACAATGAGTCTGTTTCGGTTTTGGTTTGATGTCCATGTGTATTGATTTTTAGATTCCACATATAAGTGAAATCATACGGTATTTGTGTTTCTCTGTCTGACTTATTTCACTTAGCATAACACCCTCCAGGCCCATCCATGTTGCCACAAATGGCAAGATTTCATTCTTTTTTATGGCTGAATAATATTCCAGTGTGTGTGTGTGTGTGTGTGTGTGTGTGTGTGTGTGTGTGTGGTATATTATATATATATTCATTTATTCATTCATCTATGGATGGACACTTAGGTTGCTTCCATATGTCAGCTATCATAAATAATGCTTCAGTGAACATGTATCTTTTCAAGTGAGTGTTTTTGTTTTTTTCAGATAAATACCCAGAAGTGGGATTGCTGGATTGTATGGTAGTTCTATTTTTAATTTTTTGAGGAATCTACACACTGTCTTCCATGGTGGCTGCACCAGTTTACATTCCAGCAGTGTAAAAGTGTTCCCTTTTCTCCATATCCTCACCAACACTTGTTATTTTTTTTTTTTGGCTTTTTGATAATCGCCAGTCTGACAGGTGTGAGGTGGTGTCTCATTGTGGTTTTGATTTTCATTTCCCTGACGATTACTGATGTTGAGCATCTTTTCATGTGTCTCTGTTGGCCGTCTGTATGTCTTCTTTGGAAAAAGGCCTGTTTATGTCATCTGCTCATTTTTTAATTGGGCTGTTTGTTTTTTGACATTAAATTGTGTAAGTTCTTTATATATTTTGAATATTAACCCTTTATCAGATACATAAGTTGCAAGTATTTTCTCCCATTCAGTAGGTGGCCTTTTAGTTCTGTTGATAGTTTCCTTTGCTGTGCAGAAGCATGTAGTCCCATTTGTTTATTTTTGCTTTTGTTGCCCTTGCCTGCAGAGAGAAGTCCAAAATAATATTCAGATTGATGTCAAAGAGGTTACTGCCTTATGTTTTCTTCTAGGAGTTTTATGGTTTCAGGCCTTACATTAAAGTCTTTAATACATTTTTAATTTATTCTTTTTTTAAAACTATTTTTTTTTAATTTTTTTATCTTTTTGGCTGTGTTGGTTCTTTGTTGCTATGCACAGGCTTTCTCTAGTTGCGGCAAGTGGGGGCTGCTCTTCATTGCCGTGCGCGGGCTTCTCACTGCGGTGGCTTCTCTTGTTGTGGACACGGGCTCTAGGTGTGCCCGCTTCAGTAGTTGTGGCGCACAGGTTTAGTTGCTCTGTGGCATGTGGGATCTTCCTGGACCAGGGATCAAACCCATGTCCCCTGCATTAGCAGGCAGATTCTTAACCATTGCACCACCAGGGAAGTCCCTAATTTATTCTTGTATATGGTGTGAGATAGGGGTCCAGTTTCACTTTTTTGCATGTAGCTGTCCAGTTTTCCCACCACCATTTGTTGAAGAGACTGTCTTTTCTCCATTGTATGTTTGTGCCTCCTTTGTCATAGATTAACTGACCATGTGTGCATGGGTTTATTTCTGGGAAGTATTTATTGTTATTCTTATTCTGCTTTATTCTTGCCCTGGGTCCCCAGGTCATCAGAAACTCAATGAGCAAAACAGTTCTCTTCCTTTAGTCACCTGATCCCAGGATTCTTTTATCCCTACTCTAGGGCAGGACATTTGCCCTTATTTATCTCAGATTAGGGCCCATTACAAAGTCCTTTACCGCAGCATAGTAGAATGGTTAAGGCCAGGAACTCTGGAGCCAGCCTGCCTGGGTTCCGATTCTGGTTCCACCATTTACTTGCAGGGTGAACTGGGGTGGTGTCTTGGCTTCCTGGTGCCTCGATTTCCACATATGCAAAATGGAGAGAGTGCTAGCACCCAGGCAAAGATGTGTGTTAAGTATTAAAGAAATTGGTGTCTGTAAAGCATTTAAAATAGTGTCTGACACACTGCACCCTGTGAGCACTAGGTAGGTGTTCACTGTTATTTTTTGAAATGGCTCATAATCGTGGGTTTAAATGCTCACGTCACTCGTGATTTTAAAATGCTTATTAAATTGTCATTTTAAATCTATTTAAGTTGGCCAAGATCAAAATGGTTAAGGTCACAATGTTGGCAAGGTGTGGGAAGAAAGGCTCTGTCATACACTGTTGAGGGGAAGAGTAAAGCAATCCTGCAAGCTCTTTGCAAGGCAGCTCAGCAATGTCCATTAAAATTACAAATGTATATTTTTGAAAAGAATGATCTATAGTACCCATAAAAAACCATTTTCAGACAAACTATTTTAAGCCAGAAGAAAACTATCAGTGAAAAGATACAAGAAGGCATACAGGGTAAGAGCAGAGATTCTGGAGGTACATGCTTCGGGTCAAAGCCCCAGTCTACCACTTCCTGGCTGTGTGACCCTGGACAAGTTCTTTGACCTCTCTGTGCCTCAGTTTCTGCATATATAAAATGAAGATAGTAATGGTACTCATACATAAGACTACTTATTATGAGGAATAAATTAGTTAATATTTGTAAACCAGTTAAAATAGTGTCTCACAAACTTTAAGTGCCATGCAAGTGTTTATTTTAAAACATTTTTAAAGAATGTAGGACACAAAAGTAGCAAATTTAGCTCCCACCACTACTCAATTACAGGCTCAACTATACAGTTCTATTCCAGCTCTTAATTAAGCAAATCTTAAAACTACTACAAGTTTCCAGAAAGTAGATTTAACGGGCTAGAAATTGCTCTGTTTTTAATTGTTTTGCACCCACTTGAAGTTGTGGCATCCTAAAATAAAGATTTACCGTAACTGTAGTATGAGCAGAGGGCAAAAGAAAACCATCAGCGGGCTTCCCTGGTAGTGCAGTGGTTAAGAATCCTCCTGCCAATGCAGGGGACGTGGGTTTGATCCCTGGTCCGGGAAGATCCCACATGCCATGGAGCAACTAAGCCCATGCACCACAACTACTGAGCCTGCACTCTAGAGCCGATGAGCCACAACTACTGAGCCCACATGCTGCAACTACTGAAGCCCACGGGCCTAGAGCCCATGCTCCACAACAAGAGAAGACACCGCAATGAGAATCCCGTGCACCGCAACGAAGAATAGCCCCCGCTCGCCACAACTAGAAGAAGCCCGCCTGCAGCAATGAAGACCCAACACAGCCAAAAATTAAATGAATAAATAAATAAATTTTTAAAAATTAAAAAAAAAAAAAACCATCAGCCCTGACTCTCCCCACAACTTTTTTTCACTTCTTGCTGGGTTCTTCTTTCTGAGTAGATGTGTTTATATAAACACAGATATACAAGTATAGATATATTACTGTGAAATGAAATGGTGAAACAAAAGAGCTTATTTTTATAAACTAGGGAACGTCCACGCACACGCACATGCACACGCATGCACACGATCTTAAAACGGACCAACCGAAGAGCAGTTTACTCCACAGCATGAGGCATTCCACGTGTAAAATTAGCGCAGGAAGCGCACGGCGCGAGCCCATGGGCTGATGGGGCGGCTCTGAGTGCTCCCTAATGATGACCAACCGGGGGCTGCGTGGAGCTGATTAATCTCTGCACTGACCACGGCGGTCATTTGTTGGAACAGACCCTCTCCCTTCCCCTCACTGCTCCATCCTCGCCTTAAGTGACTACAATACCCCCAAGACCATGAGCTCCTCCAGGAAGTTGCCAGCATTAAATCACTTATTTGCAAGGGGATTTGTGACTGATAAATTGGACAGATTGTCATTTGGACAAATGTCCATTTTATCTTACTAACTTGACCAAGGATTTTTAAAGGCAAAGCCCATCAAACATTAGATAAGCATTTTAAGTTAATGGACCATAGAGTCCTATTTCTCCACAAACCCAGGAGTCATCATCTTATGTCCTATTTTTACAGCAACATCAATTATTAATATGTATATTTTTGCTGACAGAGGACCTTGCTATAAACTTAGGTTTCGTTAACCAGTTCTGGGTCATTAACTGTGGAAAGCTTGTAAATATAATGGTTTATTCACATGGGAAGCCTTCATTAAGATGCATTATTCTACAGCTGATGTATTTCCGTATATAGTATATTACTGTGTTTTCTATTTCCCTTTAATATTCGTAATTTATTTTTCAATGAGTTGCTGTCTATGCGGTGAGTTAACAAATTTGAATGCCGTATGAACAAAGTTGCTAAACAGGAAAAAGATGTTGTAGCCCAAAGGAAAAGCTACTCATTAACATAAGAATCTAAATATATTATAACCTTTAAATTCAAAAGCAACTAGCGAAAGAAGCTACAAATGACCCCAAATGTATTTTTGTCAGAGAAAGTCTATCTCAAGCAACACGCATGAATACACACATATTAACAGCCCAGCGTGGTGTAATAGGAGAAACACAGACCCGGAGGATTCCAGAAACCTTATTGCCAGCTTCTTCAGTCACGTAGGATGGCTTGGGAGAGTCATTAAGTGATGGACCTCAGTCCCCATCTGTTCAATGGGATAATCAGGTCCTTACTTCTGTCTCAAAAGATGGATGTAACATCAGTAAAGAAATGTAGAGAAAGAAGGTGTGGGACAGAGTGCCATGCCAATTACAAAAAATCTGATGAGCGCTGGGAGACTTCTGTTTCACTTGTAGACCATGGACGTGTTATGAAGTTGGCTGAACACTTTGTGTAGAGCTTTGCCAGGACACCAGTCAGAGTTGCCTACTCATTAATTCACTTTTAGGGATTCAAAGGGGAAAAGGCCCAGCTAAAATATAGTTTGTATGTGTGAATCTATGAAAAAAATATGCTATGATTTACCATAAGAACAATGTAGTGGGGGGGATTTCATATGATTCACTGATAAAAAATCATAATATTAAAGCAAGACTTCAAGACAATTTTACACGTTCATCAGAGACAAAGAAATTTGGGTCATTTGTAGCAGAGATGCATTTGAACATCTTCACGAAAACAATGGACTTCAGGGTAGTCATTGGAGAGATCAGATAAAAATCTCTGTGTTAGTTATAAACTTCTATTTCATAACACTAGGAATGTAAGACATTTCCTGAAAAATATGAGAATTGGATACTTCTTTAAATGATTAAATAAAGGGATTTCTTATCTCTTTATTTTGACACAAAGTAGATAATATAAAGTCATGGCTTTGAGCACTTACATCTTGAGTCAATTTAGATCACTGGCTTTTAACATTGTTCTTTAAAATGATTCTGTAATTCTCATTCTAGGTCCACTTTCAAAGTCGTTTTAGGGGTTTTTCCCTATCAAGAGTTGTACATTCTCATGTTCTCATTATACTAAACTTAGACAATTTGCTTAGTTTGTTACACATTCTAATACATATTTTTATCAAGTATTATATGTGTGATTTTCTTTTCATTTTCTTCCCCCTGGCTTTATGTCATTAAGTGGATGCTGTATTCTGACAGCATCTCAATTGTGGATTCAAGTAGAGAAGTCACAAACCAAAACAATGGTCACATTCCCACCAACAGTGCAAGAGGGTTCCCTTTTCTCCACACCCTCTCCAGCATTTGTTGTTTGTAGATTTCCGATGATGCCCATTCTAACCGGTGTGAGGTGATACCTCATTGTAGTTTTGATTTGCATTTCTCTAATAATCAGTGATGTTGAGCAGCTTTTCATGTGCTTCTTGGCCATCTGTATGTCTTCTTTGGAGAAAAGTCTATTTAGGTCTTCTACCCCTTTTTTGATTGGGTGGGTTGTTTGTTTTTTTAATATTGAGCTGCATGAGCTGTTTATATATTTTGGAGATTAATCCTTTGTCCATTGATTCGTTTGCAAATATTTTCTCCCATTCTGAGGGTTGTCTTGTTTATAGTTTCCTTTGCTGTGCTAAAGCTTTTAAGTTTCATTAGGTCCCATTTGTATATTTTTGTTTTTATTTCCATTACTTTAGGAGGTGGGTCAAAAAAGATCTTGCTGTGAATCATGTCAAAGATTGTTCTTCCTATGTTTTCCTCTAAGAGTTTTATAGTGTCTCGTCTTACATTTAGGTATTTAATCCATTTTGAGTTTATTTTTGTGTATGGTGTTAGGGAGTGTTCTAATTTCATTCTTTTACATGCAGGTGTCCAATTTTCCCAGCACCACTTGTTGAAGAGACTGTGTTTTCTCCATTGTATATCCTTGCCTCCTTTGTCATAGATTAGTTGACCATAGGTCATAAATCAAGCCTTAGGAAATTGAAATTGTATCTAGCATCTTTTCCAACATAACACTATGAGATTAGAAATAAATTACAGGGGAAAAAATGTAAAAAACACAAACACATGGAGACTAAACAATACATTACTAAATAACCAAGAGATCACTGAAGAAATCAAAGAGGAAATCAAAAATACCTAGAGACAAATGACAACAAAAACACAACAATACAAAACCTATGGGATGCAGCAAAAGCAGTTCTAAGAGGGAAGTTTATAGCAATACAATCCTACTTTAAGAAACAAGAAAAATCTCAAATAAACAATCTAACCTTACACCTAAAGGAACTAGAGAAAGAAGAACAAACAAAACCCAAGGTTAGTAGAAGAAAAGAAATCATAAAGATCAGAGCAGAAATAAACAGAAACAAAGAAAACAATAGCAAAGATCAATAAAACTAAAAGCTGGTTCTTTGAGAAGATAAACAAAATTGATAAACCATTAGCCAGACTCATCAAGAAAAAAAAGGGAGAAGATTCAAAAATCAGTAGAAATGCAAAAGGAGAAGTAACAACTGACACTGCAGAAATACAAAGGCTCATGAGAGATTACTACAAGCAACTATGTGCCAATAAAATGGACAACCTGGAAGAAATGGACAAATTCTTAGAAAAGCATAACCTTCTGAGACTGAACTAGGAAGCAATAGAAAATATAAACAGACCAATCACAAGCACTGAAATTGAGACTGATTAAAAATCTTCCAGCAAACAAAACTCCAGGACCAGATGGCTTCACAGGTGAATTCTATCAAACATTTAGAGAAGAGCTAACACCCATCCTTCTCAAACTCTTCCAAAAAATTGCAGAGGAAGGAACAGTGCCAAACTGTTTGGCCTCATTCTACAAGGCCACCATCACCCTGATACCAAAACCAGACAAAGATACTACAAAAAAAGAAAATTACAGACCAATATCACTGATGAACATAGATGCAAAAATTCTCAACAAAATACTAGCAAACAGAGTCCAGCAACACATTAAAAAGATCATACACCATGATCAAGTGGGATTTATCCCAGGGATGCAAGGATTCTTCAATATATGCAAATCAATCAATGTGATACCCCATATTAACAAATTGAAGAATAAAAACCATATGATCATCTCAACAGATACAGAAAAAGCTTTTGACAAAATTCAACACCCATTTATGATAAAAACTCTCCAGAAAGTGGGCATAGAGGGAACCTACGTCAACATAATAAAGACCATATATGACAAACTCACTCTCAGTGGTGAGCAAACATCATTCTCAGTGGTGAAAAACTGAAAGCATTTCCTCTAAGGCCAGGAACAAGACAAGGATGTCCACTCTCACCACTATTATTTAACATAGTTTTGGAAGTCCTAGCCATGGCAATCAGAGAAGACGAAGAAATAAAAGGAATACTTGGAAAAGAAGAAGTAAAACCGTCACTGTTTGCAGATGACATGATACTATACATAGATAATCCTAAAGATGCCACCAGAAAACTACTAGAGCTAATCAATGAATTTGTTAAAGTTGCAGGATACAAAATTAATGCACAGAAATCTCTTGCATTCCTATACACTAACAACGAAAGATCAGAAAGAGAAATTAAGGAAACAGTCCCTCTTCTTTTTCTTTATCATCATCATTTTAGGCTTTGCAGGCCACATGGTCCCTGTCCCAACTATTCAGTGTGGCCGTTGTAGTGTGTAAGCCACCATAGACAGCATGTAAATGAATGGGCATGGCTGCATTCCAATAAAACTTTACTTACGAAAATAAGCAGTGGGCCAGGTTTGACTCATGTGCTATAGGTTACCAAACCTTTTTCTAGAGCAGTTAGTTTTTCCTCAAACCTGGATATTATCAGAATCACTTGAAGACTTTCCTAAACTACTAGTTTCTTGCTTCTTCCTCACCCCCAGGATGGAACTGGGAATCCATATTTTTTTTACTGCTTTTCAGAATTTTGAGGAAAAACGTGAACTTGGAAAAAATAACTCACTGGTATATTTGAAGATGTGTTGCATCTAAAATAATTTCCCTGAACAAAGTGACTACTAAAAACAAGAAAGGAGCAAATATAAAATAAGAAGGAATTTCAGGAAGATAAGAGCATGCTCAAAAAAGCAAAACAATAATAACCCCTCTACAATTCTAAATAGATCCAAATAATAAATGGACATAACTGAAAGCCAAATTAATTGTGAAAGGTAACGATAGAGAAATCTTCTGTAACATAGTGCGAGCAAGTAAAGGAGAGATGGAAAATACAAGAGAAAAGGTCAGATCAATCTGGTGCTCTGCCATTTATGGAATACTTGTTGCAGGGAGAAAAAGAAATAATAGAAGGAAAATTTACAGAGGAGAAGACATAATTCTTTACATTGAAAGAACCCACTAAATGGAGAATGTGATGAATGAGGAAATGCTCACACCTAGATTCATTTTGATAAACTTTGAAAAGACGAAGTGTAAAGCATCATAAGAGCAGAAGAGCTTTACCTACAAAGGAACAATCATCAAATTTCCAACAAGCTGGTTGCTGGCAGCTCTGCCCATTAGAAGTATCCTCCAGGGTAGCTACTAAGCTGCCATTCAAGTGGGAAGGGCCAAGTGAGGACATGTTAGAAATGCAAGTACTTAGAATATTTATGGCTGACCATATCCGGTCTGAAAGTGACACTCAAGGACATGCTTCACAACCTAGATGTCCATCGACAGATGAATGGTTAAAGAAGATGTGCCACATATATACAATGGAATATTACTCAGCCAGAAAAAGGAACGAAATTGTGTCATTTGCAGAGATGTGGATGGACCTAGAAACTGTCCTACAGATTGAAGTAAGTCAGAAAGAGAAAAAACAAGTACCATATGCTAACGCATATATATGGAATCTTAAAAAAACGTACTGATGAACCTAGTGGCAAGGCAGGAATAAAGATGCAGATGTAGAGAACGGACTTGAGGACATGGGGCGGGGGAAGGGAAAGCTGGGATGAAGTGAGAGAGTAGCATGGACATATATACACTACCAAACGTAAGGTAGATAGCTAGTGGGAAGCAGCCGCATAGCACAGGGAGATCAGCTCGGTGCTTTGTGACCACCTAGAGGGGTGGGATAGGGAGGGTGGGAGGGAGGGAGATGCAAGAGGGAAGAGATATGGGGCTATATGTATATGTATAGCTGATTCACTGTGTTATAAAGCAGAAACTAACACACCATTGTAAAGCAATTATACTCCAATAAAGATGTAAAAAAAAAAAAAAGAACAGTGAGACCAATAGCTCCCTCCCTCTGCTTGGCTCTAGCAGCCACACTTACACCTCTTCAGGAGCAGATGGGAGGATCTCTGTCTGCAGAAACCAGCTCAAAAGAAAGAAATCTGGGTACTGATACTCAGATGCCTCCAATAAAGCAGCTCTGACCTCACCAGTCAGCAACTCCCCAACACAGGTTCCAAACAGCTCTGGGAGCCTCCCTCCTAAATAAGCGTGAACCACAAAGGGTCACCAGTCACTTAGGAAAGACAGAGACCCAACAGAAAAGAAATTGGAAGGAAAAAAAGAGCTGTAAAATAAAACATAAAAAACAAAATTCTAAAAGTAATAACCTTATGGAAATAAAATAGGATTATCGAATCCAGAAATTAGAACAAAATTCCCCAAAACAGGAGAATCAAAGAACAGTGGAAGTGCTGCTGAAGAGTTCAAATATAATAATAGAAACTTCAAAAAATAAAGTTGAAAGAAAAAATTAAGAAAATCTCCTAGAAAATAGCAAAATGACAAAGAGATGGATGAGGGATACGTGTAAAGAAAATTGCAGGAGTTCTGAGAAGAAAAGAACTAAGAAAACAGAGGAAGGTAATTGTAAAGGAACAGTAACCAAAAAAATCCTTGTAACAAAAGGATATGGATTTTCAGATTTAAAATGGTCCCTGGCTTTAGTTAGGTTCTATCCATACCTTGGCTATTGTGAATAATGCTATAGTGAACAGGGGGGTGCAGATATCTTTTTAAGATCTTGATTTCATTTCCTTTGGATATATACCCAGAAGTGGGATTGCTGGATCATACGGTAGTTCTATTTTTAATTTTTTGAGGAGCCTCCATAGTGTTTTCTATAGTGCCTGCACCAGTTTACATTCCCACTGACAGTGTACAAGGGTTTCAGTTTCTCCACATCCACGCCCAACACTTGTCATCTTTTCTCTACTTGATACTAGCCATCCTTTGCTGAATCAGACTATAGTTTTTGGATTCTGGAAGAGTATTTCCTCAGTTTTGTGTGCTATTCACAGTGTAGGTGACACAGACACGACACACTTTTACGTTTATCTGCATTATTATTTTCTCTACCACTTTATTAAGTCTATACAATCAAATCACAATAGTAAATCAAGCCCTCATTTGTAGCATTTGCTAATTTCGACGGTGTGAGTATTCCTATAGCCAACTGCCAGCTGCTAACCTGAATGAACGCAGGAAGGTACGCACAGAAGTGACCGCATTATTACAGTATTTTCACCTTAGAGATACAACAGACATAATGACATCAAGAGCATAGATGACAATAAAATCCAGTCAAAGTAATTATGAAGCAGTGAGTTTTTGGTATCGATAACTTGCGTTGTTAACATAATTTAATCCTAAATCTATATAATTTAGCATTTAAAAATAACTGTGCCTAACAGCAAGCTTGCAAAATTTCTGAAAATCTGTCAACTGGATCTCATGAGTCATTACAGGCTGGCTCCAGCACACCACTGAATTTGTCCTTAATTTGCTAACTTACCTGGGCTGAATCTCTGAACTCCTTAGAGCTCAGGATCTTTAGCTCATACCTATGATTCCCATGTGTGTTCTTCTTCTCCAAGTCCCTTTTAGTTCTTTCCATCCAAACCCACAAGGTAGCACTTTTATAGATCATTTGACATCGTTCCCTACTGTGACGGACATTACTCTTACCCGCCAACCTCATTTCTTGAGCGGTTCTAAAGAACAGGAATTATGTCTCAAAGTGACTTTGTATTTTCGGTGACCACAACCCTCCACATGTTGCTGGACCAGTGCTGAGCATTTGGTGGGCGTTCTACAGCTAGACGTTGTTGCCTTTCTGATCAGCAGATGTGGAGAGAGAACATTCTGACAATGAGATGTAATAGCGTGAATGTCTAGAGTCAGCTGAGAATTTCCTGCTCTGGAGGGTCTTTAACAATACACAGGATGTTTTCAGAGTTGATTTTGGCGTCATTTTTCTTGAAATCAGAACACCCAAACTCTTTTCATCAATTCTTGCTTCATTTACTTTCTAATGCTATGTTCTTTCCTCTCCCACTAACCAAGAAGATTTGGAAAACTTTACCTTCTGTAACTTGAATGATTTACCGAATAAGCATTTTTTAAACTAAGTACCAGTTTCTGGGAAATAGTACAGAGTGATCCCATTCTTCCTCCCCATGGTTGTGAATTACTCCTTCAAGCCCTCCTGCAAGATTTGATTCTGTTGTTCTGTTTGTATTTCTTAATGGGTCTTTGGTAGAACACCATTGAAGATATGACATATTTCATTATTGTCTAAAATTTTTCACCGCTCTGTAACCTTTATGATCTCAAACCTTTTGGCTTATATTTTCAGAACCCGCCTCCTTTGTTTAATGAAGTCAGTGCTGCATTAATCCAGGCCGACAGGGTGACCCACCTGCGGGATGAGGTGCAGGTAAAGCATGAGGAGGAATACAGAGATGCCTTGGTTACAATCAAGGATGACTTGAAACTAATAGAAGGTCCCAACATCAAGGAGAACCTCCAAGATGAGATCCGGCGTTGGTTCATAGAATGCAGGTGAGTGTAGGACATCTATCCTGACAGTCTCTTCTGTGGTGGTTGATATTCTTGTATGTTTTTAAGCACAGAAACATGTTGATATGGATTCATGTGGTTTTCTGGCTTCATTTTAGAAAAGTAGAATGTGAAGGCTAAGAATTTAGGAACTAATTCTTTTTTTAATGAAATTGCTTTTGTTCCTGTTTTTAAATACAGTCTATATAACACTTCTATAGCCACATAAAATTGAACATCATGGGTGGATTTCACAGACCAGGTCTGTCTGAAATCCGAGGGGTCCAGCCACAAGCAATTCATGCTGCCCTTCCTTCTGGGATTTGACCCTCATTGTATGAGGCTCCACAGTCTCAGTCATGCTCCTTCTCTGTCATAATCCCTTGAAGCAGCTGCTGACTCTGGGACCTGATGCCTGGCCCCCAGGCCTCCCATGAAACGATGGGAAGGTAGCAGTTCTGGGGACAAGGCCTTATGTATATTAAGACCTTCTTGTATTAAGGGTCTTCTTTAATGCTCTTAAGTGAAATGTTAAGTAACTTAAAGCTTGTTTTCAAAAGGTGGTTTTTGTTTACAAAAGATGTGCTCCTTTATTAGAGAAGTACAGTAGAACAAACACTTAAAGAACACAGTACAAGTTTCCACACAGCAGAACAAACGCTTTGTAGGCAACCCAGTTGGAGCAGCTTTAAAATCTATTTCAAGGGCTTCCCTGGTGGCGCAGTGGTTGAGAGTCCGCCTGCCGATGCAGGGGACACGGGTTCGTGCCCCGGTCCGGGAAGATCCCACATGCCGCGGAGCGGCTGGGCCCGTGAGCCATGGCCGCTGAGCCTGCGCGTCCGGAGCCTGTGCTCCGCCACGGGAGAGGCCACAACAGTGAGAGGCCCGCGTACCGCAAAAAAAATCTATTTCAAGAGGGGAAGGAAAGAGAGCAGCTTGTGTGATCAGTCCCAGGGCCATGGAAGCAGACTCGCCACCTGTTTTCTTTGGTGGGTATTGTGCTGTACCACATTAGGTTCAGAGACACTCAGATTCCAACTTTGATGAGCTCGTCAGGACCAGGGAATTTAACTTGTTGGCAATAGAAAACCAAACTCCTTCTCAAAACATTACGTTAAAAGATGTTTATGTCTGTGGTAGGCAGCTTCCCAGATGGCCTCTGCTGACCCCACCTCTTCCTCTGGTAATGTCCTCCCTTTGAGTGTGATGTAGACCTAGAACTTCACTTCTAAAGAAAAATATATGGGGAACTTCCCTGGTGGACCCGTGGTTAAGACTCTGCGCTTCCACTGCAGGGGGCACAGGTTCAGTCCCTGGTCGGGGAACTAAGATCCCACATGCTGTGCAGTGCAACCAAAAAGAAAAAAAGAAAGAATAGAAAGAATATGGCAGCGGACTTCCCTGGTAGTCCAGTGGTAAAGAATCCACCTTACAATGCAGGGGACGCGAGTTCGATCCCTGGGCAGGGAACTAAGATGCCACATGCCGTGGGGCAACTAAGCACGCATGCCACAACTAATGTGCCTCAACTACAGAGCCCTCGCGCCACAACTAGAGAAGAGAAAACCCGCACACCACAACTAGAGAGAAGCCCAGGCACTGCAACGAAAGATCCCTTGTGCTTCAATGAAGATCTTGCGTGCCGCAACTAAGACCCGACAGAGCAAAAAATAAATAAAATAAATCAATAATAAAAATAAATAAATCTTAAGAAAACAAATATGGCAAGAGCGGTGGGGTGGCACTGCCATCTTGCTTGCCTCTCGCCCCCCTCACTTGCTTTCACCCCTGGCTCTGAGAGGGGTCAGCTGCTGCCCAGCAGAGGGACCCCGTGGAAGGAACAGAGGGAGGTTTCTGGTGACAGCCAGCAAGCAACTTGGGCCTCCTTCCAGCCTGAGAAGAGCTGAATCTTGTCCACAGCCACATGCGTGAACTGGAAGGGCATTCTCCCCAAGGCCAGCCTTCAGATGAGGCTGCGGCCCCAGCCAACACTGTTTGCAGCCTCGTGGGAGACCCCGAGGCAGAGATACTCACGTGAGCCACATCTAGTTCCCTATCCACAGAAACGGTGACACAATAAACATGTGTTGTTTCGGTCACTAAGTGTTGGGGTGACTTAGCATGCAGCAACAGATGTCTAACGTACATCAGTTATTTTACAACGATTCAGAAAAACTTGAACAATCACAGGCTTCTCTTGTGTTAATTCTGTATGGGATTCGAACATGCTGTCTCCTCAATGATACTTAAATTTTATAACAAAGTTTCTTCAGGAATGTTTGATATAACAGTTACATGCTTTCGATTGGGGAGTTCTGTCCTTTATTATATAAATAGGGCTTTTAAATAGTTATGGTTTTTTAAAAATCAAAATTGATTAATTTTGTGAGCTTTTCTCTTTATATCGTATTTATCAGGGATATTTTATTGCCAAACTGGATATTTTAAATGAAAGGAATATTTTAAAATGAGGAACTTGACACTGTGTTAATTCTATACTGATAACTGATAATAATAAAGAGGCAGAGATGCTAATAGGGAGGGAGACATTTCTACATGCACATAGCCCCTCTTCACTTTATCAGCTTCCTCCTTACTTTTTTTTTTTTTTTTGCGGTACGCGGGCCTCTCACTGCTGTGGCCTCTCCCGCTGCGGAGCACAGGCTCCGGACGCGCAGGCTCGGCGGCCATGGCTCACGGGCCCAGCCGCTCCGCGGCATGTGGGATCTTCCCCGACTGGGACACGAACCCACATCTCCTGCATCGGCAGGTGGACTCTCAACCACTGCGCCACCAGGGAAGCCCCCTCCTTACTTTTAATTCTGGTGATGGCTTCATGGAGACATAAGATATACATATACGTGTGTGTGTGTGTGTGTGTGTATATATATATATATATATATATATATATATACACACATACAGGCAGATAGATATCTCAAGCTTATAAATTGTACACTTGAATATGAACAGTTTATTATGTATTACACATCCATAAAGCTGTTAGAAATAGATCAAAGATATATCAGCAAAGATGTTAGTGTTTGAGTTTTTTAAAATAGCATGTTTTTTTGTTATTCAAACACCAAAACCCAGTATTCCAATCACTAACCTTGTTCTCAGACTACCCCGCTACCCCCCTGCCAAACTCCCACTCACAGTATAAGAAAAACTTAATCGGTAACAATTATAGGTAACAATCTCTTCTGGCTTAAATAGCCTCTTTAAGGTTGACTGTCTATTTTGAGTAAATTTGCAGTCACTTCAGATGCCTCCCTATCATGAATGTCCCTGTTTTTCTTCCCTTTGTGGCGTCTGACTGCAAAGGGATGTTACCAACCTTCACAGCATCGGCTGGGGGCCAGCAGAGTGAACAGCATCTGGGCTCGGGCTATGTCAGCACCCTGGCTGGTTTCCGCAGGTGGGTGGTGTAGCCATCTGGTCCACGAGGAGAGACCAGTCCACCTGGTCTTCGGGGACCTCCTCCTGTGGCCTGTGGTTTCTGCCACGCGCCCTCACTCCCTGGGCAGCTGCAATTCAGGCCTCTCACTTCCTGAACAGTCCTCATCCCGCTGGATGCTGGTTCCTTCACGACCCACACTCCCCAGGAGCGTACAGGGTGCCCTTCTCAGGCCTTGGGGGACGGGTGGGATCTCTCAGACCTTCCACCAGCAGGTCCCCTCCTCCTGGCTCCGTTCAACCCCATCACATGCTGCACACCCAGGAGGACAAGCACTGCCCAGATGGTCCCTGATGCTCTTCAGCCACTCCACAGACTCTGCTGGGATCTCAGCACTCATCCCCTCCTTGGCTGAGACCCCTGGAGGATGGGGCCCAAGAAGCAGATGGTATCCCCGCTTGTCCACCTTCTCCTCCCTTCCCCTACCACTCTGCCTCACCAACTTCTTGTTCAAATCCATCCTCTGTATGAAACCCTCCCTGAGTGCTTCCCTGCAGTTCCTCTCTATCTCCTCCTTGAGCTCTACCCACATCTTCCCCTTCGCCCTCCAGGCGATCTGCATAATCACAGAAACTGGAGCCTTGCTTCCTGAGAAATAGCTGTGCAGCCTTGGGCAAGTCGCTTAACCTCTCTGTGCTGTCAGTCTCCTCATCTGTGATACGAGAACAAGACTCAAACCTATTTTGTGGGGTTGTTAAGATATGGGAGACTTCGACCCCAGTATGCAGACCATTACTATTCCTACCGTATTGTACACATCTGCTCATTCATATGCCCCTCCCCCAGATAAATGGCAAGCCCTGTGAGGACAGTGCCTGGTGCTAAGGACAGAGTGGTGGATACAGTCCCCATCTAAGCAGTGGGTAGTGCAAGCCAGCAGTACTGCCCTTTTCCTTTCTTATCTAATTACATAATTGTGTCTGGAGGAAATATACTCAGGATGATTTTGTGCAATCATGGAACTTTAAGTAGAAAGGCATTGTTTCAAAAGAACTGTCTTCTGATTATATCACCTTGGTTTATAATTGAAACCTTCATTTTCATAGTTAATGAAGATGATATGCCCTGTGTTCATGAACTTTCCTTATCAGAAACTTTCCTCCCTTTTCTCAGGACATCAGAGAACAGATGCCCACAACCATGTTTTCTACAAATGAAATAATCCTTTACTTTTAGATAGACTTTTATAATCCAATTTATTGTTAGGTGATATAACCAAGTTGAAAGCACTATGTACAATTATAACTCCAAATAAGCTAAAATACATAAAATGTATGTATACACACATATACATATATACAAAGATATATTCACACATGCATTTAATTTATTAAATATATGTTTGCATATGGATAGAAAATTTCTGGAAGGATACACTAGAAACTTTGTTAGCATGGCCACCTCTGGCGACAAGAGTAGTGACGTTACTTTTATCTCATATTCTCCTGTACGCTTAGAAGTCTTCCTTTCAATAAATATTATTTTTATAATGAAAAAGCCTAGTTAAAAATATATTAGAAGAAAAAGAAAGGCAAGAAGTTAACTTGTGATAATCCAAAGTAAACATTTGAAATGTTAAAACACCCTAATTTTTTAAAAAGTATATTGATGCAATACCTGCAGAGCGCTCCTGGAAATTCTTCTGATGAAAGAATAGGGCGCCTTGAGGCTGGCAGTAACTGTGAGTTGCTCCCCCGTCTGAGGTGCTGGGAGGGTCATGGGAGACTCCTGGTGGCCTCCTGGGAGCAGCCCCTCCCATTGGCTCTGGGCTTTCTTTGAAGACCCAGCCCTCCCGGCCAGTCCCCTTAAGGACATTCCATCCTGCTGTTACTGACCTGACAGTTTGGAGGCTGAGTTGGAGCAGCTCCCATGGGTATGCTGTGTGTAATTCACAGAGACGTAAAGATCCCTCCTTTTGAAGTAATATAAGGTCGAGGGCGGATTTATTTTCATAATTGGATTACATTTATCTGATTGACTTTGATAAAATCCCTTTCCTTGCTTTTTTAAATCAAAGACAAATAAAAAGCAAATATTGTCTTTTGAAACATGAAACGTGATCAGTCTTCAGGATAAATTCCAACAGGACATACAGTGACAACTAAAAAATGACTAGAAGTTACAAATATAAACTCCCACAATTTTGAATACTAATTCTTAGCTGATTTAATCAATACTTGTAGTTGCCAAAAGTTGCCCAGTATTTTATCAAATACTAGGATTTGTGGTTCAAGTTGATTTTTAAATTATTTGAAAGGAAGTCTTTTTTTTCCAGTGTTAAAACTAATGCATGCTCATTGTAGAAAATTTACAAGACAGTTTAAAAAAGAAAATTTAAATTGTCTATAATTTTAGTAGACAGAGATAGCTACTATAAAAATTTTTGGTAAATTGCTTTCCAGTATTTTTCTCTCATGTATATATTTGAACCACAGTTTTATGAATCCTTTTACTAATTTTTAAAAATTTAACACTGGGTTTCCCTATGTCCTTAAAATATTTTGCAAAAAGATGTCTTTCGTGATTGCTTAACGTTCTGTTGGATGGATGGACTGGCTAGTGAATCAATGATTATCTTTTTAATATTTTGTCAAATTGATAAGAGAACAGTGCTGTCCCTTAATTTGCATTTATTTTATTATTTGGAGGGGTTGAAAAATCTTTTGGACTTTTTGTCAATAGCATTTCTTCTGTGAACTGCCCTGTCATTTATATGCTTCCCTTTGTGATGTCTTTTTTCTTAAGTGACCTCTAAAATGTAGTATATATATATAAAGTAGTTTAACTCTTGCATTAATTTGCGATTACTGCTGTAATGCATAACCACAAACTTGGTGGCTTAAACCAATAGAATTTTATTTTCTTCCAGTTCTGGAAGTCAGGAGTCTGAAATCACGGACTCAGCAGGACTGTGCTCCCTCTGAAAGCTCTAGGGGAGAGTCGGTTCCTCACATCTTCCCTTCTGGAGGCTGCCGACACTCCTTGGCTCGTGGCTGCATCACTCCCATCTCTGCTTCGTGGTCACGTGCCTCCTTCTCTTCTGTGTGTCTAATCTCTCTCTGTTCTTCTCTTATAAGACACTTTGGATTTCATTTAGGGCCCACCAGGATAATCTTATCCCAAGAATCCTAATCACATCTCAAATATAGATATCTTTGTTCTTATAAATAACATTCAGAGACTCCAGGAGTTAGGACCCAGTATCTTTGGTGGCTGTTATTCAGCCTACCACAGTCCTCAGCAACCCCATGAGATAAGTACTCTTCTTTCTTTCATTCGCTGGCAGCATTCCTAATGAAGGACAAAATGAGAAGTTTGTAGTCCTCTCGGTCAGCACTGTCCAATAGGACTTTCTGCAGTGGTGGAATTGGTCTGATGTGTACTGTCCACTCCAGTAGCCACCAGCCACATACAGCTATTGAGCACTTGAAAGACGGTAGGGTGACAGAGGAGCTGAATTTTTAATTTAATTTAATTTTAATTCATTCAAATTTAAGCTTAGATAACCATGTGTCATTAGCGGCTACCGTATTGGATGGCACAGTCGTGGGGATACTTGTTTCCAGAAAATCTCTTGCTATCATTAGTATTTCTTTTGGCTTGGGACCTGTCGTAAACCGTCATCTAAGTGTTATGATCCACGGATGAGCTTCATTTTAAAGTATCATAAAGTAACCTCATCCAACCCCTTAGGGTGATAAAGGAGAACCTTGAAGTCCGTGGGACTGTGGGCTCTTGTCCGTGAAGATGCAACAGCCTCTTCCCCCATTTCCCTCACGAGCATCTGAGGCACCTGAGTAGCTGTCAGCTCTGAAAACCGGGCCAAATCGAGGCCTTTGTCTCTTTGCAATTGGTCCTGTGTGGACCACTTCTCCCCACCTGCATTTTTTAACTGAGTTTGTTGAAAGTATGCCCGGCATCCAGCTCACCTTCAATCTAGAGAGAAATAAGACCCTCAAATGGGGTGACAGCCCTAGGATTGGCCCTGTGGCAGTTCTCCTGGGGTTTTAGCAGGTTCCTTTTAATCTTGAGGAATCTGGAAGTGGTAGTAAATTACATAGCCTTATTCCATTTTTTAAGCCAACACGCAGTCAGTCAGAGGTGATGGCTAAGAGGAAGGGCTCTGGGGGCTTTGGGATGCTGTTGGTCCTCAGCAGGGTGAGCCTGACTGCGAAATAAAATGCCTTTTAATCTTATGATGTGATGGCATCTATCATGCTCTCTATAATAAACAAATACATTACACATCACACACACACACACAGGAGGAGTGGTCTGAGAGCCAGGCTGCCTGGGTTCAAGTCCCGGCTCTAGCACTTACAGACTATGTGTCCTTGAACCAGTTGCTTAACCTCTCTGTGCCTCCATTTCCTCAACTTAAAATGAGGATATTAACAGTATCGACCTCGTGGATAGGATAACAGAGAATAATACATATAAAGCCCTTGGAGCAATGTGTGCCATATGATACAGCCTCAATAATTATTTTAAACATACAGGAAGGCCGTTACATTCTCAGACACACAGTTTGCAGTTTGGAAGAGTTGCCATTGCCATAGTGCCCTGCGTTTTCACTCCTGGATCCGGAGCCTTTATATTCGCCGCCGTAAAAGCATCTTTTCAAGTGCTGCATCCTGATCTGCAGGAGAGACCGGCCGGGGGGTGGGGGTGGGGGAGGGGGAGGGAGGGCTGCCAGGGCTGGGGGAGGGGGAGGGAGAGGGAGGGAGGGCTGCCAGGGCCGGGGGTGGGGATAAAGCTGAGGGCTAATAACAGGGTAGGCAGACAAAAATTAGGGTGGAATGTGCTCTCAGTCCCCAGGGCGGGGGAGCCAGGACGTGACATGTCTACAGCACCAACAGACGTACATCCTTCCTGGAAGAGGCCTTGGAATGCTTTGTTAATTTTTTTGATTAAAAAAATGAAGATATGATTTAAATGCGGTAAAGCTCACCCTTTTTGTACAGTTGTGCTGGTTAAGCTTTGTCGTTGTAAGGTATGTGGACCTGGAGAGACCTGCAGATTTGTCTCTCGCCCGCACAGTTTATGCCAGTTTAGGGCTCCAGGAGTTTACACTGGAGGGGGCTCAAGAATTATCTGCAAGTGGAGAGAATGGTGCACTCACAACCCAGGAGAGCTCCCAGACACGTGCAGAAATTTGCTGAGGATGGGAATGTGTTTGGAGCGAGGCGGAATGACAGAGTTTCCTATCAGCCTGGAAGAGTGTATGTCTCTTTTGGAAAAGACTTTCGGACCTCTCCCATCCAGCCTCCAATGCTGTCCCCCTGCCAGGACCTCCCGGGCCTGCACCAGCTTCCATCACTGTTCACTCCTTCTGAACTTGCGTACCTGTCTACTGCTCCTCCAAGAGGGACCTCACCAGGTGCTTCCCATGGATGCTCTTCTGGGATCCCGAGGCTTAGAAAGGCTGAGTGCCTTACTCGGGGTTCATGGCTCATGAGAGGCCATTCATACTCCAGTCTCTTGATTCCAAAAGCCATGATGCTCCCACAACGGCAAATGTGTCTCCTTGTTCTGAGCATTCCAGCAACAGAAGCCTTGTCCTGTGTGTCTTGGGCTCCGTGGTCATTTCATAGGAAAAGATGGAAGTTGCCCAAGGCCGAGTTGCTCACTAGGTACCACCTGGAAACCAAGAGCTTTCCTTGTTCCTGACTCCTTCTCTGTCCCTGCTTCAAAGCCTCTTCCCGCAGAGTGAGGTGATGGTCTGTGTAGGTAAGAGGGAGAAAGACAGAGGAATCGTGGGATTTGAGAAAACTGGCTGACTCCAATTATTTTACAGGTGACAAAAGGGACTCAGAGGGGTCAGGTAACTTGGCTAAAAACTTGGGTCGCTACGGCAGAACTAAAACCAGGGTGAGCAGAGCAATGAAGCCTGATCATTGTGTAAAACGAGATGGGTTCTCAGGGAAAGGTTCGGAATTGTTCCGAGGACTTTTAAGGACATCAGAAGGAAACCACTAGAATGTTCACGATAGTATCTTCCCGGGACTGGGACCACAGCTCTGTTTGTTCTTTTCCTTCATTTTCCAAATGTTCTACATTGAGCGCGAGTTACTTTCAGAAAGAAAAAAGAAATTTCAGGAGGACAGTGGGAAAGAGATGGCCAGAAGAAGTGATTAGGGGTCGTCATTTTGAATTCCTTGCGTTATGATATTTTCAGTGAATTCTCAAAAGCAGCTGTGGTCTGTGGAGGAGATGTGAACACATGTGGATTACTCTTGTGAGAAGGTGAATAGCTTTTTTTCTCTCTGCCATTCGCTTTGGTGCAAAATATATTAGGTTGAATGGAGGACATAAGAAGAGGTAGGTGAGAAATCAAGGTTATTCACAGAGGCCTTGGGGACAGGTGCACACCTGCGTGAAATCACGTATTTTGCTGTCAGTCGTCACAGGAAATCGGACTAAGAACACCCAGCAGCTACAGGCTCTCTGGGCTTATCCAGGCACCAAGTCATGACGAAAGACAGGCCCTGAGGCTCTTTTGCAAATGCAGTGGCCAGACTCTCTCTCTGTGGTCCGTGGTCATATCCCTGGCTCCCAAGGTCCCCCCACCCCCACTGAGCCTCTGTCTTTCCCTCTAGATTGCAAGCCTTTGGGGGGACAGGGCAGCGATGTCTTCTTTGGTTTTCTTCAAACCCTGCAGAGTGCCTGTGGTTCAGCAGATGTAATGCGTGTGCTGAGCTGAGCTGCGGTCACGGGCAGAGAAGAGCTGAAGGTCCAGCGAGATACTGTAATTAACGTTGGGCCAGATTGCAGTGCCTCTCACGCCGGTGCATGCTTCAAAAGCAGCTGGACAGCCCGTCAAAACGGGTTTTGCCCCCCACCCCCGAAGTTCTGATTCAGTAGGCCTTGGGTGGGAACTAAGAGTCTGCATTTCTCTTTCTGTATCATTACTTCCCATTCTTTTTTGTTTGTTTGTTTGCGGTACGCGGGCCTCTCACTGCTGTGGCCTCTCCCGTTGCGGAGCACAGGTTCCGGACGCACAGCCTCAGCGGCCGTGGCTCACGGGCCCAGCCGCTCCGCGGCATGTAGAATCTTCCCGGACCGGGGCACGAACCCCTGTCCCCTGCATCGGCAGGCGGACTCTCAACCACTGCGCCACCAGGGAAGCCCACTTCCCATTCTTTTGCTGATTTATTATTGTGCGTGTGATAAGAACACTTAACATAAGATCTACCCTCCTAGCAAACGTTTAAGTGTGCAGTGTGGTATTGTTAACTATAGGCTCTATGCTATACAGTAGATCTCTAGAACTTACCCATCTGGTATAACAGAAAGGTTGCACCATTTGACTAATACCTTCCTGGTTCCCCCTCCCCCCAGCCCCTGGCAACCACTGTTCTACTCTCTGCTTCTCTGAATTGGACTATTTTAGATTTCTCATATAAGCGACGTCATGTAGTATTTGTCCTTCTGTGTGTGACTCACTTCACTTAGCACAGTGTCCTTAAGATTCATCCACGTTGTCACCTATGGCAGGATCTCCTTTTTTTTATGGCTGGATAATACTCCATCGCATGTATGTACCACATTTTCCTTATCCATATACATGTCGACGGACTTTTGGGTTGTCTCCATATCTTGGCTCTCGTGAATAACGCTGCAGTGAACAAGGATGTGTGTAAAGAGAAAAACGTTTCCTGCTGTGTGTGTCTCCTTTACTCACCCACTACATCCACGCTGTCTTCTGACACCACGTGGGGGTGTCCACACATCAAGCAACTCTCTGCAACACCAGCTGGGTGTCCTACAATTCAATGGAGTTCTGACACTCCCTGGAGAGAGCCTCAGACCCCCCAAGTTAAGGGCTCAGTCCCACAAAACTGCTTCCCCCAACATCAGATGTCAGTGTCAAATCCCAGGTTGTCACCTGTGCTGCTGACCAATCGGCTATAAATCGGGGTTCCCACGACTCCCCGCTTGGGTTCCATAATTTGCTAAAATAGCTTATAGAACTCAGGGAAACACTTATTTACATTTACTTATTGATTATGAAGGGAAATGGTAAAGGATACAGGTGGACATCCAGATAGAAGAGATGCACAGGGCAAGGTGTTGCGGCGAGGGGCACGGAGCTCGCATGCTCCAGGCACCACCCTCCCAGCTCCGCCACGTGTTCACCCACCCAGAAGGTCTCTGAACCCCATATACCTCGGGAAGTTTTATGGAGGCTTCATCACGTAGGCGTGATCGATCATAAACTCAATTTTCATTCCTCCGCCCTTCCTGGACAGTAGAGGGTGGGGCTAAATGTCTCAGCTTCTAATCGTGGCTTGTCCCCACCCCAGGAGCCCACCCAGCATCTCCTCATTAGAACAGAACGCTCTCCTGTCACGGGAATTCCAAGGGATTTAGGAGCTCTGTGCCAGCAGCCGGAGGCAGAGACCAATCGATGCCTCTTCTGTTGTTTCGCAGTGGACGTGTAACTCTTTGAGATCCCAATTTCATTTCCTTTGGCTATATACCCAGAAGTGGGATTGCTGGATCACATGGTAACTCTATTTTTAATTTTTTAAGGAACCTCTCATACTGTTTTCCATAATGACTGAACCAATTTACATTCTCACCAACAGTGTTCAAGGGTTCCCTTCTCTCCACATTCTCCTCAACACTTATCTTTCCTCTTCTGATAACAGCCATCCTCACAGATGTGAGGCGACATTTCATTGTTATTTCAATGTACATTTCCCTGATGATTAGTGATGTTGAGCATCTTTTCATGTACCTGTTGGCCATTTGTATGTCTTCTTTGAGAAATATCTATTCACTTCCTTTGCCCATTTTTAAGCCAGGTTATTCGGGGGTCTTCTGCTATCGAGTTGTAGGAGATCTTTGTATATTTTGGAGATTAGCCCCTTATCACATGTATGCTTTGTGAATCCTTTCTCCCATTCTGTAGGCTGCCTTTTCATTTTGTTGATGGTTTCCTTTGCTCCACACAAGTTTTTAGTTTGCTGTGCTTCCACCTGTCTATTTTTGCCTTGGTTACCTGTGTTTTTGGTGTCGAATTTCTAACACGCTCCTGGGAGACGCTAAGAGTCCTGGTCCTGGGATTATACTTTGAGTAGGCTTGGGCTAGAGGCACTGCCACCCTCTGCGCACCTTCCAGGGAGGTGGGAAAGTGTAGGAAATCGCCTTAAGGAGTGTCAGAAAACCACTGAAAAAATTAAAACCAGTATTATCCTGGGAATGTGAAAGCCCCCAAATCTACTGACTCTCTGCTAAAGTCACTGGGAACCGCCTCCGTCATAGGTACTTAATACACTGCAAGGCAGGACAAACTGTTCTTTGGATATGGAGCCTTTGGGTTTGTTTCAGCAGGCTCTTAATTTTTGTGTCGTATGGTGACATATGTCAATACACGTGTTGCTTCAGACAGAAATTATCATGCCTTTATGTTTCATAAATAGGTGCTTGTCACTCGATAGAACTAAGGTCAGAGGATCTTCAGAATGAACCTTTACACTCTAAAGCTTCTCTTTTCTGTAATTCACTCTGTCGCTGTTTATGAAAGATTAATTTTGAAAGTAACGCATAGGAAATGAGTTTAAAATGTAAACATCTGTAAAGTTTCGTTTCCTAAACTTTCTGGACTCTTGAGTTAGGAAAGGCAGTGACTCACTCCTTTAAATGAGGAAAAGTCTATGGATGAATGATGTCTGGGCTTTAGAACTATAGGTGCATGGACAGAAATGGACGGCCATCTATTTAAATGGAAAATTCTCTCCGTTCCTTCCTAAAGTGATTTGTTCTTGCTTGGGTATGAATTTGTCTCTACAGATAAATATTTCAGACAAAAGGTGAAAATAAAGCATATGTAACATTTTCTCAACAAAAGAGTAACCAAAGTCTAAATAATCAATGACGTCATCTGTAGTATATTGTTCCTTTTAATAAAATAAAGTGAGCGCAGGGCAGGGAGGTTCCTGTAGGATTCAAGCATGAGCAACGATAATACTTTGGAATCAAGAAGGAAGCTTCCGGGCTTCCCTGGTGGCGCAGTGGTTGAGAGTCCGCCTGCCGATGCAGGGGACGCGTGTCCCGGTCCGGGAAGATCCCACATGCCGCAGAGCGGCTGGGCCCGTGAGCCATGGCCACTGAGCCTGTGCTCCGCAACGGGAGAGGCCACAACGGTGAGAGGCCCGCGTAGCAAGAAGAAAAAAAAAAAAAAAAAAAGGAAGCTTCTTTCTGGAGTAGTAACTGCTAATCCTAGCCCACTAATAAGTAGAACCATCAATGAATAAATCAGATTTTGTAATGTGCCACTGAGAAATCGCCTTGCTTTGCACACGACTTTCTCCACCTCTGCTTCGAGAGATGGCAAACCCCTCAGTTTCCCAGCGAGGGCCATGGTAATTAAGTCCATGTGTAGCCAATTGCCTTTATTGAGTGTAAGTGAATTTATAGGCAGCAAGTGACACTTTGGGAGGCTTCTGTGCGGTGGCGCAAGCTGCTTTCTTTAGAACGCAGGAGAAGTTTATGAGCCTGCTGACATTAAGGGAGGTAGCTGGATGACTTGGGGGGGACCAGCCGGAAACCCCTCCATCCGTATATTTTTCATACTTGGTGAAACACAGATAAATCTCTACCCTGGGCATCTGAAACGGTGGGACCGTTGAAGCTCAGTGTCAGAGCTCAGGGGAAAAATGTATCATTTTAGTAGTTCTGCTTTCTAAATCACTGCAGACTCTAGAGCTGGTCCTTTTCACGTCTGTGAAAGAATTTTTGACAATATGCATAAATTCTTAATCAGCTCTAACTTTACCAGATGTTCTGTGCCTCACGTCTGCTAACCGAAACATGGAAGGCATGGGTGTTTTTCTCTTCAGGCTCCCTTAAATAAAAGAATATAAAGGCAGGTAGGTCTGTTGAAGGGGATTTTTATAAGAAGGTAACATTACTCACTGAATATTCTGTAAGAAATTAACATTGCCCTTCCCCCATTAACATTGTCACATATGAATTATAGCTTCTAGAGGTGAAAGGAACTTTAGAAATTGTCTGATAGACACACATTACTTACTTTTTAATAACGAATGAATAAACCTTGTCCAACAGCATCATTTGGCAGAGAGGGAAACCTACCAGCCTCCCACAGTGATGGAGCGATTTGCTCAAATCACACCTCTGATTAGTGGGAGCAGCCCGCTTTATTTTTATTTTTTTATTTTTTTGATGTGGACCATTTTTAAAGTCTTTATTGAATTTGTTACAGTATTGCTTCTGTTTCACGTTTTTCGGGGGTTTTGTGCGTTTTTTTTCTCAGCCGCGAGGCGTGTGGGATTCTAGCTCCCGACCAGGGACCAAAGCCACACCCCCTGCATTGGAAGGCAAAGACTTAACCGCTGGACCACCAGGGAAGTTCCTACAGCTTTATTATTGGAACCTAAAGCACCCGTGCGCCTTCCTTAGTGCCCGTCAGGGGAGCAGAGCCTGCAGGTTCTCGACTTGCTCCAAGCTTGGTTCTGCTGGGGCAGCCGGTGAAACTTGCTAAGCTTCAGTTTTCTCATCTGAAAAATGTTGATGGCAAAAATAGCACCCACCTCACAGGGCTGTCGGGAGGATTAAAGGAGACCATGATATCAAGTTCTGAGAGCATAGTGCTTAAAAAGGAATATGTTACCATGGAAGACTCTTTGCAAATCATTTCAGTGCAGTCACTAGATCAGGTTATCCAGAAATAACATTGCTTTTTTGTTTGTTTGTTTGTTTGTTGCGGTACGCGGGCCTCTCACTGTTGTGGCCCCTCCCGTTGCGGAGCACAGGCTCCGGACGCGCAGGCTCAGTGGCCATGGCTCACGGGCCCAGCCACTCCACGGCACGTGGGATCTTCCCGGACCGGGGCACGAACCCGTGTCCCCTGCATCGGCAGGCGGACTCTCAACCACTGCGCCACCAGGGAAGCCCTTAGGTTTTCTTTAATATCGCTAAGAAATCTTTTATAGTTTTTTTGTTTGTTTTTTTTTTTTTGCGGTACGCGGGCCTCTCACTGTTGTGGCCCCTCCCGTTGTGGAGCACAGGCTCCGGACGCGCAGGCTCAGCAGCCATGGCTCACGGGCCCAGCCGCTCAGCGGCATGTGGGATCTTCCCGGACCGGGGCACGAACCCGCGTCCCCTGCATCGGCAGGCGGACTCTCAACCACTGTGCCGCCAGGGAAGCCCTACTGCATTTTAAATAAAGATACAGGTTCATCTCCTTTAAGCCATTCAGTTTATAGGAGAGCCAGCAGCCAATGTAGAGCGGAATCTGCCCAGTGGGGTCCTAGGACCTCGGCCTTTCCAGCTGGACAGGCCACTTGACCTGAAGGAGCCGCTGCCGCTCGTGAAATCATCAGCTTTGCCCAACAGATCCCCTGTCTTGAGGCTGATTTTGGTCACGTGATATAAATGACAGTCCAGTAATCTGAAAAGAGGGGAGAAAAATCCTCGGACACAAAAGCGTGGCTGGTCCCTTCTCTTAACAGCCAGAGGTCCAGAGCCTAGACCTTCCTCCCTCTGCTCCCTGTCCCTCCCGGTGTCCATGGTAACCTCATCCAGGCTCACAGTGTCCCACTCCATCCCTGCCTGGTTGACTCCCAAATGCGAGTCCCCAGCCCGGAGCGCTCACTCTCCTAAACTCCAGACCTGTGGATCCCACTGCCTACTCAGCATCCCCACAGAGGTGCACTTGGCGGGAGCGGCATCTCACGCTCCACACATCCAGAAGTGCACTGGCCTCTTATCCTCCCAAAGCTTCCGCACACAGCCTCCCACCCCAGCAGATGTGAACCCACCCGTCCAGTCTCTTACCGTCACCCCGACTCTTCATCTTCTCTCAGCCCGGCCTGCAGTCGGCCAGAAAATCCCATTGGCTCTACCTTCCAGATATGCCCCAGGCCCACCGACCTCTCAGGCCTCTGACTTCACCACCACCTGGGGTCTGAGCTGCATCAGCCCCAGCCTGATGAACCCACCTCCGAGCCACCACCCGGGCTCCCGAAATCTGTTTTCAGGATGAGGACAATGTATTCACCACCTACTGCTGCGTGCATAACAGTTATCACTCAGACCTGCAAACTTAGTGACTTAAGAACCACACCCACTGCAGCTCCCACGGTCTCTGTGGGTCAGGAGTCTGGGCTTAGCTGCATCCTCTGCTCAGGGTCTCACAAGGCTGTGGTCAAGGTCTCACCTGTTTCCATGCTCTCCTGGCTGTGGGCCTCGGTTCTTTGCTGTTGGCTGGAGGCCGCCCCCGGCTCCTTGCCAGGTGGGCCTCTCACCATGGCAGCTTGCTTCACCGAAGCCAGCAAGAGAGAGAGTCTGGGAGAGAGGTGGGAATTACAGCCGTGGAGAACCATCGGGGAAGTGATATCCTGTCCTCGTGCTTCCTGTGTTCTGCTGGCTACAAGCCAGTCCTGGGTCCCAGCCCCACTCCAAAGGAAGGAGAGACACAAAGGTGTGGACACCAAGACACAGAGAACTCAGGGGCTGCCTCAGAGTCTGTGGACACAGAGAGGAAGAATCATCCTTCAAAAACCTAAGGCAGGTCTTGACCCTGCCTTAAAAAGTGGCTCCCTTTCCTCTCCAGAAAGGCCAGTTTGGGCTCGGTGTCCCGCGGCCACTGACAATCCTGGCTTTTCTTGGGGCAGCCCAGGGGCACCTCCTTCTTGGAGAATCGCCGTGACCAGGCCCCAGGAGCCTTCTCCACAGGGATTCTAGTACCTGGGAGATATGCTTCCACAGTTTCTGCTCCCAGAACTGTCCCCAGTGCATGTTTTGTTGTTTCCTCTGATGAAATCTGGGAGAAGGGAAATTAGAGGCTTCCACTTATGTTACTGAATCCTCATTCTGCACGATAGAAAATTATGTCATGATTATTTTTTTTGATTCATTTCCAACTTGTTTGTGTTTTGATTTTTCTGACTCACTTGTTCTTTCAGATAGGACCTCTAGGTTTCCAAGTCATTCAAAGTTAGACACACGTGTTTATTCCTAGGAATAAAAATGGTTCAGTGGTAGGAGAATGCAATACTGCGTGCATCAGGAAAAACAATATTATCATTCCAGTTCATGCAAAACAATTATTTGATGAAACGGAACGCCCACTTCTTATTGTAAAAATTTAAAAACAAAGACAAGGGTTAATTCTTAGCACAATAAAATGTAAACTGAATAAAAACAAGGATTTTTTTAATCTTCTGTTTACTGCTTTTTCCCTGTGCCTAGTACGGTGTCTGGCACATAGTTCGAAATGAGTGAATGAATGAGTGAAACATCAAGTATTCTTTAAAACAAAAGAGAGCTATACACTTAATGAGGAAACACTATAGGTCGTCCCACAAAAGGAAAGGAAACTATCGATGACTTTGTCCCCTAATAATTAGTGCCATAATATAAATTATTATCAATATAATGACATCAAGAGGAAACAATATTTTTTTAAATGTAGCAAAATGTATTTTTAAAAAATCAACCACAGACTAAGTATGAAAGAGAAGTATATGAAAGTTTAAGCAGTCTATAAATGTTAAAAGGAAGAAATTTTAGAAGACTTGAATAAGTGGTGAGACGTGCCATGTTTCTGGTTAAACAGAAAGATGACATGATTGCTCTGGGTAATTTATAGAGAGAACACAATTTCAATTAAAGTCCCAACAGGATTATTTATTGAACTTGAAAACGTAATTATTAAAGTTATTAGGATTAAAATAAGAAAATAAGAACCATAAGGAAGAACAGATGACACTTTATTTTCAAGAATATTATAAAGAAAAATAAGGTATCGATATAAATGCATTACACTAATATAAAAGCACAAGCATAACTCAGTGTGAAACAAAGTAGAGAGCCCAGGAACTGACAAACATAAATGGAAACAAATAGCATATGATCAATTAAGTTTAAAAAGTAATAAGAATGGAAAAAATATACTTGCGATAGCTAGATTGCCTTAATTGCTAAAGCCAACAAGCAATCGAAAGCTGAATGGAGAACTTAACTTCCCTAGAGAAAGGTCACAATTTTCTAACTATGGAAACAAAAATGTTTTCCGCTGGCTGTAAAAATTACAAGGTCTTTATAATAATCAAACCCTAAAGTAAGACAAAAAAGGGAGTCAAACAATAAAATTTATTTTTTATTGTACATTATTTTACTGACCACTTTATTTAATTACAAACATGATTTCTATTTGTCATGGCAAGGAAAGCAATACCGAAATATGTACAGAAAAAAATGAATGGTCTCCTCCCTCCAGGCCACATCTCTGAGCTAATCCAGGTGGACAATGTACGCGTTCCTCCCGCACCTGCAAACATAAACACAGGCACACAAGGCTCTCCTGTCCCCTTTTCTTTTGATAACCCAGGTCGCTCCCCAGCCCAGTCTTTCCCCTTAATATTCTATCTTTAACATCCCCTCTGTCCACATAGAGCAGACTAGTCTTTATGAGAATTGAACTGACTCATCCACCTAAGTATTTATTAAGTGCTGGTGGTGAACAGGTAAAGAGGAACAGATGAAGTCTAGTCCCGATGCTGGATTCCACAGTGGGGCTTTACCATAATTACATAAGCACTCCCCATTGGGTGACTATTTGCAGTCTCTTACTACAGTTTTTATTTCTTACAGCTTTTGCTAGTACAAATGGTGCATCACAACATATCTCTGCTTTTACTTCAGTAAGGATTCCCAATAGTGGAATTGTTGGGTTAAAAGTTGTGTACATGTGAAAGGTGTATAACACAAACTTGATAGCTAAAGAATTCAGGAATCCATTGTCTAAGGGTTTATGCAAAGCCAGTAAGTGACTGTGATTAGTAGAGACATCCTAGGCTTCTTTTTTTTTTTTTTTTTTGCGGTACGCGGGCCTCTCACTGCTGTGGCCTCTCCCGTTGCGGAGCGCAGGCTCAGCGGCCGTGGCTCACGGGCCCAGCCGCTCCGCGGCATGTGGGATCTTCCCGGAGCGGGGCCTGAACCCGTGTCCCCTGCATCGGCAGGCGGACTCTCAACCACTGCGCCACCAGGGAAGCCCTAAGATGTAGCTTTTAGGCAGAATCCCAAGGTTAGAATTGAGGCACTTCTGTAAGGAACCGTTTGCCTTTGGAAAAGTCACTTAAACTCTCGGATTTTCCAACTTCCTCCTTTGCAAAATGGACAAAAGTGCTTATCTCACAGAATTTCTGTAAGGATGAAATGAGAATTTGTGAAAGGCGTGTGTGAAAACGCTTTGTAAACCTGCATGCAACAAACACACAGTCGATGATCATTTCTGCTAAATAAGTGGGTCCAAGAGGTAAGGAGACAGTTACACAAATGCACGTGCACATAGCAGGAAGCAAAGTGCCAACCTTAGTAGCAGCTAAAGAAATGCAAATTCAGATTGGGCTTCCGTTTTGTACCCCAAACCCATAAAGGCATCCGAGGAAGAGGAAAGCCAATGCGTTGGTGTGATAGGTGAAGCAGACTGCAGGGGGCACTCAGAACTGTCTGGTGGGTTTGTGTTTGAATTCTGTTCTTTCCAGGAAGCGACCAGGGCTTTTCTCTGTGTACTTCCATCATGGGCACCCCGGCCCCACCCCCGGCCCCAGAATAATTGGCTGGGACAGGGGGTTGTAGTTACACCGAATTTTAATTCTTCCCATTTAAAATAATGAGCCGTCAGCATCCTGCCCAGAGCATCCTGACTTTCAGGAACAGGTTGCTGCTGTTAGGAGATGCCTGTGAGGTGTGAACTAAGGTCACCTGAATTGATGTGAGTTTTGATGCTTGGACGGGCCAGGCTGGCACCTCGGTGTCTGAGTGCTGTGCCGCAGAGCCCAGGCGCCTGCCTCCAGACCGTGAAGCCATTTTTCAGGCACGAAAAGGAAATGGCAACAGCATTGCCTGAGTCACGCAGATGCCGGACAAACGCTACTTGTACAAGATAAAATGTGGGCTACTTCCCACCTCCCTGTGTGAGATTAGGGAGGGGGCAGATCTGTTTGCCCCTGGCCTCAGACAGAGTGGAGACAGGCTTCCACAGTGCCTCAGGCAGGAGTTCTTCACTTAGGCTACAAGATGTGCAGGACCTGTATCATATCTGCAGGGCCAAAGACAGATTGAAAGCCCAGTCATGGACCAAGGGTTTGGCTGGAGGTTTGGACCAAGGGTTTGGATGGGGGTTTGGGGAGGAAATTAGGTGGGAACAGTTTGGGATCAGACGATGGGATGGCTGGGGATTCAGAGTCATTGCTTTACACACGTGAACCCTGCCTGGAAGCTCCTTTAGTGGAGAGATGGTGCAGGTCCCACTTAAGAGCCGTGGACTTGGAGGCCGTTATCCTAGATAACTTTGATCATAAAATGTGGATGGGATGCTTGCTGAGTCAGTAACTAAGATTGGTATCAAGAGAAGAAGCTGGAAGAAATGTCAGATTACTAGAGCTTTCCAGCCCTGGAGCAACTGCCCTGTACCATCACGTAGAGGGCTAATTCTCTGGTGGGGAGGGGGGCTTGGTGGCTTCTCAGCTTCTTTCCTTTGTAAGTTTCCAGGGGAGGTCCAAATTTAGTGGTAGGGAGGTGTCACTCGTTTTTGAAAAATATTCAACAATCTCTAGTTTGCTGATAAATCTAAAGTTTGATAAATAATATATTTCATATTCAGCATTCCTATTCAAATTTTCTTAAATACTTTTTATTTTACTTTATTTTATTTTGTTTTTTAACTGACAAAGCAAAAGACTTGAACGGGAAGGGGTGCCCGGGTGGAGAGCAGCAGGGTAAGGGAACCCTAAATACTCTTCAGGGAATGGATTTAAGGAATACCTGGAAGTTTATCTTTTGGAAATTATACTTAATACTAATTAAATATTGTTCCAAAAAGTTGAATTCTTGCTTTTAGAAAAAATAGTAATCCCCACGAGACGTGCCAGCACGTGCTTGGTGGTGACTAAATGGTGACTAGGAGTGCAGAAATATCTGGTAAATCCTGTCTTGTCGAGTTCCAGATCCCTTTCTCAAACTTTGTGTTTTTGGGTGGTTTTTCACCTTTCTCGTTTCTCCTGTTCCGTAGATGCGGGTGAAATGTATATAGTTCAGGTGATTTTTCATGCAGCCATGTGATGAGATCCATTTTCTGCATCACTTGGTCCATCCAATGGTTTGGTTGCCCATTTGAAGAACCTGCTTTGGCCTTGCCTATTGCAGCAATTTGAGGGCAAATGGAAATTAGTTGGTGGCGGGCGGGGGGAGGGAGTGGCACGGTGGGGAGGATACTAGCACACGCCTGCACGTTAACTTTGAAAATCAGCCAGACGCTGAAAGTTCAAAGGTAATCAAATGTCTGTGGAGTTAAGATTCAAGCTATAATTGAGGGAAAGCTATGATTTAAATAATCACCACGTACCACATCAGGATCTTTACCATGTAATGCTTTTGCAGAGGATTTTGTGCTAACATTTCCTTTAAGTAGAAAAGAAATCCCGCGTCTATGAAAGTACTTTCCAAACTACAGAGAGAAACTGGGGTAATCATCCAGAAACAACTTAACATCCCCTCTCTTCTCCATCCCAAACGCACATCCCTCAGCAAGACCTTTGGTTGTGAGATAAGAGGGAACCTATTTTATTTGGTCAAACAGGTACTTTATGCAAGGTAGTCAGGGAAGGCCTCTGTGATATGATGACATTTGAGCAAAACCTTAAAGCGAGTGGGTGTGTGTGTTTTCTCTCTGAACGTGAACATCTCTGAGCAGGGAGCATCGGGGTGGATGGAGAGCAACTGGAATGATGAGAAGGTGGGGGAAGGCAGGAAGGCAACAGGGCAGTACCAGGGAAGCCGCAGTAAGTGCAGGAACCGGGTCAATCACCATCCAAACCAGGAGACTTGTAAGAATGAAAGGGGGTGCTGTTGTTAATTACGCATGACTGGGCCTGTCCCCAGGAAAGCGGGCCATAGGTTAACCTAATTATGTGGGTGGTGGTTTCATTTGGAGGGAGAGTTTCGGCAGACTTGGAGCAGAGAAACGGCACGACGTGATTTACGTTTTAAAAGCATTTGTTTTGAGTCCTCAAAAACACTCAAGCTTTACAATGAAACAATAACAATTTACAATGGAATTGCTTGTGAAGTTGGTTGTCAAAGAAATAAGGTGGGTGGGTGTGAAGAAGGGAAAGTGCTCTAACTTTTAATTCAGTTGTATTCCTGGTTTTTATCCAAGATCGTGTAGGCTGAATGATGCACACATAAGACAGAACTCGGTCAGGCTAGTTAACAAGGTTTGAGATATGAGTCTCGTAGACAAGCAGGATCTGGGGCCAAATCTATGCATCAGCCCCGTGGTTGTGGAGTGTAAGCTGCATGAGGACGAGGTCTGACATCTTTTAACCTTCAGATCACTGTCTTCCATTGCAACATCCAGAATCTAGTTGGTACTAAATAGATGTTTGTTGATTGACTATGTGCACGAATGGATGGATGGATGGATGGATGGATGAGTGCACGAAGCCGCTCAAGTAGCTGCAGTCACGGTAGCTCCATTGACAGAGTGGCACACATAGTGTGTGACCACCCGACTTCCCCACTGCTGGTGCATATGTCCATAGAACCGCCCCCCAACCCCAGGCAGTGCACGTGTTCAGTTCCTTTCAAAGCAGTACTGAGGAGCTGAGTCACGTGCCTGCTGAATGAACCCATAGGAGAGTTTCAAGAGACCTAAGAGATTTTTGTCCAGACAGTGATGTAACTGTCCTAAGATGTCTGAGAAGCAGTCTATGAAAGGGATGGGGCCAACGCCCTGCGGTGGGGACGGTTAGGGAGGTGCTGGCTGCCGACCTCTACCCAAGGCAGTGGCCCCAATTCAGACCCAATTCAGACTCGTCTCAGTTTTCACTGTCATGCACCTGCCTTTTTAAAAAGTTCCTTTAACAATATCCTTGAGGACACCGTAAACAATAATTGTAAGACTCAACCCTTAAGTACATAGCTTTTCAAAGTTGTACGTGAGGAACCTGGAGGTGAGGTGGCTGCCTTCTGCTGCAGCCACCAAAGTATGAGGGCCGCTCAGGATGGACCCCTGCCATCTGTCCAGCTTCAGACTGAACCAGACACTTTTTCTGGAACCTCATTTTTCAGACTCAGGTTTGGGGCAACATTTTCTCAAAAATGAACCAAGTGAGCCTGAAGGAAAACAACTGAGGGCATTTGTTGCTAATAATAAAATTCAAGCTTTCTAGCGAGAATTACAATTTTGGAAATCTTGTAGTCACCTCTGTGAGTCTGAGAGCTTCTCGTTACTTAGCTTTGGGGTATGAGATTGGTGGCGTTATTAATGGATGTGATTTTTGGTACGGTGAAATGTGTAAGCATTGGGAAGATCCACATAAGTCAATGAATCATTCGTTTTGAAATGACCAAGAAGTTACAAAATCATGTTACAAAGTCATTTTGGGGTGAAAGACCTATTCAGTGCAGAGGCACATGGGTTTTGATGTGACACAGGGAAGGGAAAGTTCTTGATATGATTTCAGATTCCACATCACCACCAGCCTTTAGGAAGCCACCACTTGTCGAGTTGTGGTGTAGAATCAAAGCAGAATATTCGCAGCTATCTAAAAGACTATTAAAATTCTCCTCTCAGGCTTCCCTGGTGGCGCAGTGGTTGAAAGTCTGCCTGCCGATGCAGGGGAGCCGGCTTCGTGCCCCGGTCCGGGAGGATCCCACGTGCCGCGGAGCGGCTGGGCCCGTGAGCCATGGCCGCTGAGCCTGCGCGTCCGGAGCCTGTGCTCCGCAACGCGAGAGGCCACAGCAGTGAGAGGCCCGCGTACCGCAAAAAAAAAAAAAACCTCTCCTCTCTTTTCCAATTACACAGCCGTGTGAGGCCAGATTATCTTTCTATACTTCAACCAAAACAACATATTGTAACAGATTGAATACAGAAGCAGATACAAGCATCCTGCTAGCTTCCATTAAGCCAGAACAGTAACGCTGTTCTCACTAATTTTTTTGTTCTGGGAAATACATTCTTCATTAAAAATTTTGTTTATGTGAACACATAACGGGCTTATTATTGTTATTTTTTAATGAAAATGCATATTTTAGAAATATGTCAGGTTTAATGTTTAATACAGTAAATATCTATAGCTAGAACTCACATAAACAAAAGTTTTTGGGGATCATCAAAAATTATCAGGGGTGTCAAGAGCAACTAAGGCCAGAAGTTTGAGAACCGCTGTTACAGAGTCATCTGGAGAGCATGGGCATCTCCTCTAACCCTCAGATTCTGTTCTTCTGTGGATTAATGGAACTAACTTGCTCGTTTTTTCTTTCTATATATGGAATAAATATAACACTCGTATCCAAGTCAGTTTCTCTTGGAAAAATTAACTTCATTTCCCTTCTGAAATCCCTCAACATTAAATTTCAAAGTCTGCATTTTAAAACATAGAAACTATATGGTTACAGAAAAATATTACTATTTGGAACTCTTAACATACGGGGCCTTAGACTCGCTAAAATCTAAAGCATGCATGCGTATTTCATGCACTAGTCCTAAATCTGTAATTCGAACAATGCCATGCTTCTGTTTTATGTCAAAATCCTGTGTTTATCCTAAATTTCAAACAGGAAGAAATAGTTTGTGCTTCTGTCTTTTCATTTTTAACACAAGCACAGAGTATCTCAGTGATTAAAAAGAGAAAAAAAAAAAGGCAGAAAATTACAATCTGCTTCAAAGAGAGGTGTGTCTGTCTCACAGTCACAACTGCCTTGAGGAAGGAAACCTGTTCCTGAATGTCACCAGGTCCTTCTGCTTCTTAGAGACCGGATGTCTGGCCAGCAACTGGCAGGGAGCCCCTCTCCTAATAAGTATCACTCATTTCAGTGAACCTGACCAGAGCCAGCTAGTGGGGAATGCAGCAGAGAGGGCTGTGCCCATGGATGTTCATTCTGCCTTTTTTCCTCCTCAGGAACTTAACGGGCACATTTCCCGACTACCCTAAAGAAGAAGAAGGAGGTTCAGCTATTATTTTTTCCAACAAGACACGACAACAGGTACAAGTATGCGTGAGAAATAAAATGTAAATATATCATAATCGCGTTTCTTTAAACTTTAGAGATAATGACTTTTGCAGTGTTATTAGGTCTTGGTTATTTCCCTACAGATGTTTACCTGGAAGTACTTTGGTTGTTTGTCAACTAAGGTGCTTACAAAATTTTTTAGATGAATCCATGCTTTCTCCTGTCTTTGAAAGTGATGTGACAACACAGGAGTCTCATCTTCTTAGTCAGTGATGAGCAGCTCGATTCCAGGAACCCTTTATGTTCTGGTCCCTGCCTGCCTCCCAGTATCATTTCCTGTCCCCGTCACCCCATCTTCACACCGTCAACTCCAGCGGTCCACTTGCCCGTCCTCCTCGCCGCTCACGCCCCTTTAGTGCCTTCGTGCATCTCATGCTCTCCCCTCACTCCAGGATGCCTTCTGCCCTTCCTCCTCTGCTTAGCTCCTGCTTGCCTGTCAAGACTCAGCTCTTTGCCATATTAATGCTCTTCAAGAGAAACACCCTTGGACCATCTCTGTAGATGCTCTAGTGGCATTTGATGGTTGACACCCAAAGCTGCTTTTAGAAATGCCTTAATAAACCAGAAATAGGAACACTCTTCTTAACCTCAGAGTATTTATCATAGAAACCAAGAGAAGATTTGCATTACTCAACAGTGAAACGTTTAGAAGCATGACCATTAAAAGTGAAACTCAAGAAAAGAATAATTGCTATCAGCACTATTAGTTAATACTCTCTGGAAGTTCTAACAAATGCAATAACATAAGAAAAAGAAAAGAAGTTACAGATATTTAAAAAGTGGCGATTTTATTATTGTTTTCAGATTATGTGATGATATTCCTAGAAAACACAAACTTATCAAAAAATTATATTGACATATTATGCAGAGTTGTACAGAGTTATGCAGACAAAATTCACTGAAGAAAATGAAAGAAGACATGAATAAATAGACTGATGGTTTGTTTCTCTGGATAGAAGGATTCAATAAAATACACATTATCTTTCCATTGTTTATGCAGTTAGTGCAATTCCAATAAAAGCAAAACAATTTTTTATTGACAAAATTATTCTCAAGTTTATAGAGAAGAATGAATGCGTGACAATAACCAAAAAGTTTATGAAAAAGAACTGTAGTCAAGGGAACTTGCCTTACTTGGTATAAATCAAATTATGAAATTAAAATCATATGATAAAATGGAGAAAATATTAGCAATGTAGCTGACGTTAGGTATCTTTCATATGTAGAGTTCTTAGTAATAAGAAAAATCTGAACACCTCAGTAGAAAAGGCAAAAAATATTAAAGTAATTAAAAATTTTTTTAACTCACTAGGAAAGAAATTTAAATATAATATTACTGTATCTCTTTTCACCTATAGGATTGCTAAAACTTCTAACTTGTGATAATAATTGGAGTTGGTGAGCATGTGGAAAAAAGTCACTCTCGCACATTGTGGCTGGATACATAAATTAGCATGACATTTTTTGAGGGCCATGGGCCAAGTAAATATCAAAATACTTACTGTGTATACCCTTTAACCCATAAATGCTCTTCAAGGAATTTATACTAAGGAAAAAATAGAAACAAGTTGCTATAGATGGGCAACAACAAACTTTTTCTATTAGCAGCAAAATAGTAAATATTTGTGGAACATACAGTCTCTGCTGCAACTACTCAACTCTGCTATTATAACATGAAAGCAGAGACAATATGTAAATGAATGGGCATGGCTGTGTTCCAATAAAGCTTTATCTACAAACATGGGCAGCAGGCCAGATTTGGCCCATGTGATGTGGTTTGCTGATACTTGCCATAGGTGACTGAAACAGCTGTTCTTGTCTGCACTGTTCACAGCATTGACAGAGAAGAAACAGGCTGATGTTTGTTACTAGGGAATTAGTTAAGTAACATGAAACACTAACTAAGCAGCAGTAAAAACCATGCTCTAGATGAGGTTTTGTCAGCACGACTGACGCCACAGTCAGCATCCCTGGCTTCCTCTGCTTCCCCGCCTGAGCCCTCAGGATCAAGGGGAAGAGCTCTTCTCCCAACTCCCTGTCAAAAGCCAACATCAGCTCCCAAAGCCTTCTCTCCACCCTCCTGTCTCTCCCCTGAACTGTGTGACCACTTAATAACCACCCTCTTGTTGGCAGTTCGAGCCCTCCCTTGAGTGACTGTCATTTTGATGTGATGTTATTTCACTTTTTTACATGTTTAGGTCTTGTCCCTCCAGCTAAATCATCCGGCACAAGTTGTGTCTTGAAAGCCCATGACAAGCAGCCAGACATGTTTCATGTTAGTTTTTAAAGGTAACAATTATAGGATTAAGAATGTTGGTGGAATGTCTAAATTGTCCATCAGAAACTCTCAGAAGTAGAGTTAATGTCCAGTCAAACTAAAAGCAAAAGAAAACAGAAGACGTCTGGTTAATACGTACACTAAAATCAAACAAAGGGAGCCACAAAGCAGCATGACTTTAAAAGGCAGATGACTGAAGAGTCAGGACAGCATTGTGGTGAAGAATCCGAGTTCCACTAGGTCTGCATCCTTAGGCAAGCGACTCCCCCGCTGCGTCTCAGTTTTCTTGTCTGCAGATGGAGATGGTAAAAACACCTGCCTCCCTGGGCCGAAGCAATAATTAGATGAGATGATACACGTAAGGTACTCAGAACAGAGCTTGGCACCCTGAACTCATTCAGAAAGTCTTAGCAATTGTTACTCATGGAGGAGAGGGAGCAGGAGGGAGAGGAAGAAAGGAAGAGGCAGAAGAGGTAGACCAAACATAATCACATAATCACTATAACATACACGTAAACAGTCAAATTTATATTTGTAAAAACAAAACGGTGCAAATACTTTTTCTGAAGTGAGCATAATCACATTGATGCCAAGCCCCCCAAAAGATGGAATCCAAGTAGAACCCCAGCTCAGTCTTCCTTATGAGCATAAATGCAAAAATTCAAAGTGAAATATTAGCGAAACACTACAGTCAAGTGGTGTTTACTCCCGAACGCAAGCACTGCTGTGTTTTGGATGTTCTGTGAATACATTGCATCATATAAAGAGATCCAAAAGGGAAAACCATAAGCTCATCACTGTGGATGCTGAAAGGGCATTTTACAAATTCAACTCCCTTTCTTGATATTAAAAAATAAAACAAAAAATGGAATATAGGGATACCTCTTCAACATGACAAAATATTTCTTAGTTCAAAAGTTAATATCATGCTTAATGAAATTCACAAGAAACATTTCCACTGGTGTCATGAAAATACAAGGATGGCCATTATCGCCACTGACCCACAGGATCTACTGAACACTGCTACACAAGAGGAAGAATGTAGAGATAGAGAATTGGAATGGAAGAGGGGAAATGGTCACTTTTTGCAGATATGTTCTGTACTTAGAAAAGCAAAGAGAATAAACTGAAAAACGCCTTAAACAATATGAGAAGTAAGACGGGGAGTTACAAAATTAATATGCAGAAAGAGAAAGCTTTTCGAAGTTCAAACAGCAGCTACATGGAAAATATATTAAAAGAGTCCATTTAGGGCTTCCCTGGTGGCGCAGTGGTTGAGAGTCCGCCTGCCGATGCAGGGGACACGGGTTCGTGCCCCGGTCTGGGAAGATCCCACATGCCACGGAGCGGCTAGGCCCGTGAGCCATGGCCGCTGAGCCTGTGCTCTGCAACGGGAGAGGCCACAACAGTGAGAGGCCCGTGTACCGCAAAAAAAAAAAAAAAAGAGTCCATTTACAATGGCAGCAATGACACGAAGATAAAATATCCAGGAATACATTTGATAATAAATGTGTGTTCTATGGGAAGAAAAGCTTAAAACATTCTGAAGAATGAAAATGAGCAGATGGAAAAGCATATTGTGTTCTTAGGTAGGAATACTCAATGTTATAAATACTTCCACACTCCCAAACATCATCTATACATGTAGTGCGATCCAAATAAAAATACCAATAGCATTTTGCTGGAGTGGGGAGTCAGGGCATGCAGAGGGTGACTAATTTGATTCTAAAGTTTAGGTAGAAAGTAAATAACCAGGAATAACTAGTAAAATTCTGAGAACAAAGGGTAATGAGGAGGAACCAGCCCTGCCAGGTATTAAAACATGTTTTAAAGAGCCCATTGATACAGGCACATGACTAAATGAAAAAGAAAAGAAAATCAAGAAATATATCCAAATACACATGGAAATTTAATATATAATAAAGAAGCATCTCATCTTTCTTGCAGAAGGAAAAGAAAAAAGACCATTTAATGAATGGTATTATAATAACCAGGTTGTCAACTGGAAAAGAAGAAAATTAATCTCTATCTCTTGGTACTTTAGCCCAGAATGATTCCAAATGGATCAAAGATTTAAATGTCAAACAAAACAAAAACACAAAAGAACCAGAAGCAGCCAACAAAGAAATATGTCATAACCTCAGAGTGGGAAAGACCTTTTTACCTCTGTCGCACAACCCAGGAGACATAGAAGAGAAAAAACATAAATTAAACTACATTAAAAAAAATTTTTAACCTGCGTGGCAAAACCGACCCCAAGTAAAGTCAAATGACAGATGACACACCGCAAGAATTATTTGTAATGAGTATCACAGATAAGAGATCAGTTTTCTAATATATAAAGAGCTCCTGCAGCTCTATAAGAAAAAACTCAATAACCCAATATTTTTAAAGCCAAAGGATATGAACAGTTCTCAGAAATGAAAATCTAAATGGATTTGAAACATAATAAAAGATGTTCAACATATGAAAAGACAATCAACCTCACACGTATAAGAGAAATGCAAATTAAAGCTACACTGACAGACAAAATTGATAGATTAAACCTCATCAAAATTTAACACTTTGGGGCTTCAAAAGATGCCATTAAGAAAATGCAAATACAAGAACAGACTGGAAGAAGATATTTGAAAACTTATACTTGATAAAGGATTTGTATCCAGAATGTACAAAGAACTCTTACGTTTCAATAATAAGACAAACAATCCAATCAAAAAATGAGCAAAAGACTCGAATAGACAATTCACAAATGAATATATATGAATAGCTAATAGGCACATGGAAGGATGCTCAACACTGTTAGTCATTAGGAAGATGAAAATTAAAACTATAATAAGGTACCATTTCACAACCACTAGGATGGCTGTAATTAAAAAAAAAAAAAAAAAAGACAATAACAAATGTTGAGGATGTAGAGAAGAGGCAATCCCCCTACATGGCTGGTGGGGATGTAAAGTGGTGCAGCCACTTTGGAAAACCAGTTGGTCAATTTTTTAAAAGTTAAATACAAATTTACCAAATGACTCAGCACTTCCACTCTTAGGACTTTATCCAAGAGAAATGAAAACATATGTCCATGAAAAAAAAAATTGTATGTGAATACTTATAGGAGCATTACTCATAATAGCCAGAATTTTGAAACAACCTAAATATCCATCCGTTGGTGAATGGGTGGGTGGAATGTGGTATATCCATGCGATTGAATATTATTCAGCCATGAAAAAAGAACAAACGATTTATACATGCTATAACTTGGGGGAACCTCAAAAGCATGATGCACAGTGAAAGAAGCCAGACATGAGAGACCACATAGTATACAATTCTGTTTATATGAAATGTCCACAAAGAGTAAATCTATGGAAGCCGAAAGTTGATTAGAGCCTGGGGAGAAGGGCAGGAGAGGGAAGACAGATTAACAATGAATGGACATGAGGGGATCTTAGTAGTGGGGTGATGGAAATGTGCTAAAGATGATTTATGGTGATGGTTGCACAACTTAATAAATTTACTAAATAATGATTGAATTGTACACGTGAAATGGGTAAATGTAGAAAATGTAAAATACATGTATCTTCAAAAAGAAAAATAAAACAGGTAGCAGGCCAGATAGGACCTTTAGTCCCCTTAGTTTACCAAAAACGTGATGGCTGACTTAATAGGCACTAAAGTGCACCTCTAATTTTGGGAGGTTTTGCTATAGTTGAAAAGCACGAGCAAAATAAATTCCATATTGACACCTAAAAAAAAAACCCCAAAACAAATACAACAACATGCCATTTTTCACCCGTTCAGCTGGCAAACATAAGCGCCGTGTCGGTGAGCATGTGGGGAAGTGCGTAGTTGCCGGCATCGCTGGCAGAAGTAAATCAGCAGAACCCGGTGGAGGCCGTTTGATGGTATTATACCTGTATGTGCACGTGATCCAGCGTTTCTCCTCGTGGGAATGATCCTGCACGTATGCTCGCACACTTGCAAAATGACATTTGCATGCGTTGATTCATGGCAGCTTTGTGGGTAATAGCAAAAGATTGGAAATAACCTTAATTTCCATTGGTAGGAGAACGGTCAAATAAGTTACGAATGGGGAGTAAACATTTCACTGCATGCTCTTTCGTAACTTCTGAAGTGTGGATGGTGTAAATGTTTTATCTATTCAAAATAGTAAACTGGGTAAAGATCTAGAGGGAACAAACAATGCTATTGATGCAGTCGATACACTGAATTTTATGCTTCACAAATAAGGATTTTATCCTCTTTTCAGATGCATATATATATATATATATATTCAAGTTTCTGAACGTTTCCAAACTTCCGAGAACCAAAACATGTCGATTTTCCATAAGTGCACCAGAGCATAAAAGTCCTGGCAGCCACAGTTTGGTTCTATGAGTGGAGGTGAGCCTGATCCCCAAGGAAAACATTGTTATTCTGATAACAAGGGACTTTTAATCCTATCTAAGGACACCCTTTTTATTACCAAATAATGTGCACAACATATACGTCACCTCAACTCCCCCTCGCCGAGCGCCCCCCGCCCCTGCAAAATCTTCATTAGAGCCTAGGGGATGGGTGAGCCTCAGGATGGTGTGGAGTTATACACATGACTATAGGTTTTATTTTTTTAAGTCCAGATGGTGCCTGAATAGTCTGCTTTGTTCATGATAAAGCTGGTTTGAACACTTTTAAAGGTATGAAGTAAGCTCCTAAAAACAACATAGCTATAAATTCAAAACTACAATACTAGAAAATAAACTTCAGCATTTTAGTAAATCACAGTAAGGCATAATCAAAGCAGGCTTGATCCCAGGAGGATGGTTTAGTACAACACACTAGGGGTGAAATGATATTAGCCCTATTTTTTAAGTGCATACCTTGCTCTCCAAAAGTAACCACTGGACTGAATTTGGTGTTTATCATTCCCTTACATTTCTTACACTTTGACTCTGTGTGTATGTATCCTGAAACCGTAACCGTCAAGTATCATTTTTTTGTTTCACTAGATGCATTTCACAACGAAGGAGAAATTTAGAGATATCGTTCAGCATCGTGCCTCTTTACTTTCTGCATTATGCAGGTCATCCTGGTTAGCACCTGTTTGAATCCTGGCTCAAGCCACTTGCTAGCTGTGTGTGTTGACCGTGTGACTGAACGCTCTGTGCCCCATTTCCCTCATCGATAAAACAGATCGATAACAGCTTCCACTCGTGGGCTGTGCTTGGCAGTAACTGAGCTCGTCTTTGTGACGCTCTTAGAGCCATGCCTGGCGATCATTAGTGCCGTGGATGGAAGTGTTGACTTCATTCTAAAGCTGAGGAAACTGAGGCTCAGAGAGGTTATCCTGCTTGTCTCAGTCACATGACCAGTGATGAGCAGAGCCCGAGGGTCAGACAGGCTATGTGTCCCATCACGGTCACCATCCTACCTCCCAGAATTCACAGTGGGAGAGAGCTCAGTAAATACCTGCTGTATTGAATGGAATTATATAGCTTTTTACAGACTTCCACTAATTCTCCGGTGATGCTAATCCTATGTGAACCAGGTATTTTTTAACCAATATTTTAAATTTTAGGAGAACAAATGGATTTTCGTAGGAAATACAAATTAAATCACAGGTGAAAGACACCAACTCTGAGGAGAGATGAATGATCGTATATGGAGTCCAAGCAGGAGTTCTTGGCTGGGATTTGGGGAAGAGGTGTGCGTGGGCCTGGTGCTTGGGCTGCGGCTGAGATGCTGGCGGAGCCGAGACCTTTCCTGGTGTTCGTGGAACCCCTGGGAGCCAGAGCAGCTCTGAACCCACAGGGAATGGGTTCAGAAATGTCCACCCTCTCTATATATCTGCCCTCCAAGATCCCACTGCTGCCTCCACTGATGAATCCAACCAAAGGCAGATGGCAGGAGGGAGACCAATGCTGCTAGGAGGGCTGGGTCTGTGGGCCCAGAGCAGGGACACTGCACAAATACTTCCTTCCAGACGGGAAAAAGAGTCCTCATCTCGATCCAACTCTATGAAAAAGCCACGATGATTTTGTTTTTTACCAGGTTATCGAGGATATTATTGCAAGCCAAGAAGAGGAGGAAAAAACCAAAAAGAAGAAAGAGGAAGAGAAACCCAAAAAAGGCAAAAAAGGAAAGGAAAAGAAAGAAACAAAGGAAAAAATTAAGGTAACGTATTTGGAATTTGAGAAATTGGGGATTTTTTTGCTTTTTTGCTTTAAATCCGTGGAATAACCTCAAATTTGTTGAGACTATAGTCACTCGTTTCCTTGGGAACCATGCTATCTACCAGCTGTTTTCCTTTTTTTTCTTTTTTTTTATGAAAGCTGACACTTTTATTTTCTTATTTGTTATTTATTTTATACATATTCGTGTATATATGTCAATCCCAGTCTCCCAATTCGTCCCACCACCACCGCCCCGCCACTTTCCACCCTTGGTGTCCGTATGTTTGTCCTCTGCATCTGTGTCTCTGTTTCGGCCCTGCAAACCAGTTCGTCTGTACCGTTTTTCTAGATTCCACATTTGTGCGTTAATATATGATACTTGTTTTTCTCTTTCTGACTTACTTCACTCTGTATGACAACCTCTGGGTCCATCCACGTCTCTACAAATGACCCAATTTTGTTCCTTTTTATAACTGAGTAATATTCCATTGTATATATGTACCACATCTTCAGTTTTTGCTTTTCATGTTGGTCAACAGTTGCCATCTTTTCTATGACTCATAAATACCTATTAGGATGAGGAGTGGTTTCAGCAACTCAGATACTTTACATTATTCACAAATGTGATAGCTCTGAATTTTCATTCTTCAAGATAAATGATTCCACTCATCTTTTCTCAAGGGTAGAGATAAGGAACAGTTCTTGGCAAACTAAGTGACCACTACAAAGTCAAAATAATTGTGTCTGCTTTCACCAAAGTGTGTTCATTTCAATTTATCACTTCACGTCGACATCTTGGACCTGTTTTAACAGGACTTGTTTCTTACTACCCAAAGGAAAGCAGAGTTCAGAGTCACTGCGGGCCGGGCATGCCCTGTGCAATGGGGTTGCTGGGTGGTGGGCGGGCAGGGGGGTGCTGCTGTCCTGGGTGCGATCGGAGGGGTTTTCGCCCTCAAACATGTGGAGAGACCACTGCCAGGGTGGTGGTTCTCTCTCTGCATAAACTCCTTCTTTGGGAAATGGAATTCAGTCTGAAAGCTAACGTCATCTGAAAACGTGAATATGTTCACTGTAGTGGCCGGCCCAGACAGATACTGCTTCACAGCTGACCAAAACCCTGATCTGAATCGGAGTGGATCCCGAAAGGTTGTGTCCCTCTGTGACTGTCCAGAAGCAGAGGCCCAGCTCTAGCTCGGGCAGCCGTGGCCCTGACCCTCATGTTCTGAGGATGCCCACTGACGCACAGACTCACAAATTTCTCTGTGGGAGAAGCAACTCACTGGGGTCTGGTAGATACATCTGGGACGTCTGGTGCATCACAGTGAGAGAGAGATTGGACGGGCTATGTAGTCAAGGACCAAGGAGGCAGAAGTTGTGAGCATGGGAGAGGGGGTGATGGTGAATATAAATGTCAATACTCAGAGTCCACGAAAATGCAAGTGATAAAAGCCAACCTCTTGTTTAAAATCCTTTGGCTTGATTGAGGCCGACACTGCAGGCGAGGGTCCCTTTCCAGTGGTCACACCTGCAAGGTGATATGCGGAAATCAAGCACCTGCCCCTGCTGTCCTGCCCTCTCTAACTGTGTTCCATTGTTTTGCTGTGCGGACAAAAGAAGAGAGACCCCTCCCCACTCATTTTGAGAACAGCCCACTCCACTGTAGTAGATGCTGAATGGGGCCCCTCTGATGCCCCCTTCAGGACCAAGGGGCTCAATCCCCAGCTACCCAGGATGCGGTGCTGACCCCTCACACTTAGTCCCTCCCCAGGAACTGTTCAGGGTCTAGGGGGGTGCTTCAAGTGAAGTGAGCCGCCACCACAGGGCACGGGCCTTCAAGGACAGTCACATTAGGGACTTCCCTGGCGGTCCAGTGGTTAAGAGTCTGTGCTTCTACTGCAGGGGGCACGGGTTCAACCCTGGGGGAACTGAGATCCCGCAGGCCTGCACGGTGCGGCCAAAAATAAATGAATAAATAAATAAATGAAATGAAATGCAATGAAGAAATAGCATCATCTTGGGGAAGAAAAAAAAAGATACTCGTGTGAGGGCGCAGAGACCCAGCCCTCAGCCCCGGGCAGCTCTTCAGCTCCCCCTCTACCCAGTTCAGCTCCCCCTCTGTCCAGCTCAGCTCCCCCTCTACCCAGTTCAGCTCCCCCTCTGTCCAGCTCAGCTCCCCCTCTACCCAGTTCAGCTCCCCCTCTGCCCAATTCAGCTCCCCCTCTACCCAGTTCAGCTCCCCCTCTGTCCAGTTCAGCTCCCCCTCTACCCAGTTCAGCTCCCCCTCTGTCCAGCTCAGCTCCCCCTCTACCCAGTTCAGCTCCCCCTCTGTCCAGCTCAGCTCCCCCTCTACCCAGTTCAGCTCCCCCTCTACCCAATTCAGCTCCCCCTCTACCCAGTTCAGCTCCCCCTCTGTCCAGCTCAGCTCCCCCTCTACCCAGTTCAGCTCCCCCTCTACCCAATTCAGCTCCCCCTCTACCCAGTTCAGCTCCCCCTCTGTCCAGCTCAGCTCCCCCTCTACCCAGTTCAGCTCCCCCTCTACCCAATTCAGCTCCCCCTCTACCCAGTTCAGCTCCCCCTCTGTCCAGCTCAGCTCCCCCTCTACCCAGTTCAGCTCCTCCTCTGTCCAGCTCAGCTCCCCCTCTACCCAGTTCAGCTCCCCCTCTGCCCAGTTCAGCTCCCCCTCTGTCCAGCTCAGCTCCCCCTCTACCCAGTTCAGCTCCCCTTCTGTCCAGTGCTACTTCTCTCCCTCCCTCCCTTGCAGGTGATGTTCCCAAAAAACCACCTGCACGTTCTCTGTCTCAGTGTTTCCAGGGAACCCCACCCAAGGGACCAGCTATTTGCTCTGTCTCATGGACTCACAAAGCTTTCAACCTTGTTACCTTTGTGATATTTTAAAAAGGGTCTATTTTCCCTTTATGGAGATTAGTTGAAATATTCAGATGTTTTTATATGAGGTCTTTCCCAAGTTTTCTGACTATATATATGGGGCTGGCAACTGAGAGATGACCAAGTGTTATAAAAATACTCAAAGAATAACCATACAGCTCTGCTGTTGTGGTTAGGGTTAGGGTTAGGGGTGAGTCAGATAGCAAGTTAAACAAAACTCGTTTCCTCTGTTTCCTGCCTTACCCTCCAACCAGGATGAATAATAGACGTCTTTTTCTACAGGTCAAAATACTAATTTCCACACAAGGATTTGAATAGCTGGTCTCAGGAATGCTTCCTGATTCTTTAAGAATGATTTTAGAATAAGACTTTAAAAGTCAATGGAAAAGGTAATCTGATCTATAAGAAACATACCAACATCATTTAATTGCATCAAGCTTTCGTAGAGATTAACATTTCACATTTTAATAACCACATTGTCACTGTGTAGACCTATACTTTTCATATAAATTCATTTGTAAGTAATTCTGAAGGATTTTCCCCATGATTTGCAACTACTTCATAAATGCTGATGTACTCAAACTTTGCTTTTTTGTCCAAAACCATTCATCATTAAGTGACTATTTAATAGCTAGTTAATAAAACACTATCACTCAACAGAGACCAGATTGTGTAGCAGATAGTTTCAGATTTTTATGGAACAAGCTTCACTAACAGTGAATTTTAATTTGCAAGTGTCAAACTCACTCATGCATATTTAGAGGAAGAGATGCTTAGAATAAAATTGAAATTCTTCCAGTTGTCCCTTTTCTTAGGCACTGCTTCAAAATTATCTTGCCAGGTGGAGGAGGGTTTTAAAAATTAACTGTATCAAGTGAGCTGTCTTTTGGGTTTTTTTTTTTTTTCTGGAACAAATTAGAATTTTACGGGTGCAGGCAGAACAGTAGGGCAATAGGTGGTCTATGGGTTCCCTGGAAACACTGAGATGGAGAACATGCAGGTGGTTTTTTGGGAACATCACCTGCAAGGGAGGGAGGTAGAGAAGTAGCACTGGACAGAGGTGGGGGAGCTGAACTGGGTAGAGGGGGAGCTGAACTGGGTAGAGGGGGAAGCTGAACTGGGTAGAGGGGGAGCTGAACTGGGATGCATTTGCAAAGGAGCATAAATATCCAGGGAGTAGCTGTTGGGAGGGGCCTGGAGGGTGAGTGGATCGTAAGGCTGGGCGGGGGCAGTATTCCAGGCAATCTCCAAGCCACATAACCAGAGGACAACTTCAGAGCATGGATGACAGGAGGCCAGGATAGCTATGCAGTGTGTGGAACCCGGAAAGGCTGCAGCAGGCAATGAGTGATCCCTTGGGGGGCCTGGCAGAGACTTCTGCAGAGAGAAGATGGACAAAGAGAAGACCCGGTGAAAAAGCTGAAAAGACAAGCTAGACTAGGAGAAAGTATTTTCAAATTATATATCTGACAAATAATTTGTATCTAGAATATATAAAGAATTCTCAAAATTCAACAGTAAGGGAAACAAATGTCTTTCTTTGAAATCTTTTGTTTTAAATCCATCTCTAAAAGTATTGAGGATTGCAGATAAGGAGATCCCCTTAAACGAGGGCTTTGATAGAGGAGATGCTGGTGGCAGAAGGACATTTTCTGCAGACCAATAGCAATCTCTGCAAATATGCTTTCAATACCAACATAATTTTATTTGCCTCACTCTGGACCTCATGTTGGCTTTAGAAACAAAAATACAGAAAAAGAGCACTCTGTAATCCATCCCTACGATTCTTTTCTCTTTCTTGTTTTTCAATGTTCCGTGTGTTCAACCATTTGGAGCTACTTTCAGTGGTTTTGTCCTGCCCATGACACATGCTCACGCAAATACTAAGGAGTCTTCTGTAAGTTTCCTCCAGCCATAAAATGACCTGACGTGGTGCTCACTTCTTCTGGAAAGATCCTTGGACCTTGCAGCACAATTAGCTTGAAAAGCTATTGTTTGTCTGCAGTGCCCCCCAGCCGCTCTGTCCACAGTGCCCCTTGGCCCAAGGAGGTGCTCCACATTGAACCGTGGAGCCAACCACGTTCTTATGTAATTTGAGAGTATTTCAAACCAAATTTTGCACTACTTCACGCAGATGGAAAAGTGAGTGTCATGGGTCTCCAGAGGCTGCTGTCAGGAACAAGGATTTCATTATGGAAATATACATACCGAGCATCTTCTGTGTCCACTGAAGTGCAGTAAGAGAGGGGATATAAGGAAGTGAGAGTCTTCTGGGCTGTAGAGGCAGGGGCTCTTAACCCAGGGAACACAGACCCTATGGATACACACCCTGAAATTGTACGGAATTATGCGAGATGCATTCTCCTGGGAAGAAGGTGTATGGGTTTTCTTTGTGTTTTCAAAGGATTCTTCCCTCTACAAAGCTCAAAAACCACTGCATACGGAAAGGGCATATTGGGTTGTTTAAGGGAAGGGCCAAGAGAAGCACTGCGGACTCAGAAGAGAGTGAGGCTCTATAAGCGTTGGACAAGGTGGAGGCTTCCCGGAGCGGGTGGCATCTCAGGAGAGCTACAGGAGTGTACGCACATCTCGTCATCTCAGGGGAACAAAATCTCCCGGCCGCTGCCCCGCCTCCTGCCCTGCGCGTGCAATCTCTTCTTCCCGCAGCAGCCAGAGTGCCCGGACCCCAGCGTAACTCTGATCAGCACTGCTAGCAACGCTTGAAACTCAGGAGCTGTACAGTATTTATTTCTGAAGGAATGAGGAGGTACTCAGGTGAGGACCCTAGGGTGGAAGTGGTAGATGGAAAAACATGGAAAAGATGCAGGAGATATGGCAAAGGATAACCAGCCTGGTGGACTAGGTGTTTGAGGTGGAGACGGAGACCAGGAGTTGAGGTGACTTCCAAGCGTCTTGAGCAGCAGGAACTGGCTTCAGAACCTCGATGGTGGGACATCCAGGTAGATGTCCGACAATCAGCTGGAGGTTCAGCATGAACTCAGGCGGGGTCAAGACATGGTGTAGTTGCAGGAATTGCCCCTGTGCAGGAAACCCTAGTGAAGGCGGGAGGGTGGGTGGGTTTTAGGAAAATCAGTGTGGGTATATGTTGGAGGATCTGGATTACATCCACCTATGAGGGCAGGGGGAAGAGGTGAAACCAACCAGGGAGACGGAAACAGCCTGGCGCAGGGAGAAATTCAGCGCGATGATTCTCCTATTTAATTTTCCACCTGGGTGAATTTCTAGAAGGAGGAAAGGAACATTTCCCTTCTGTTCCCCTCAGTCCATTCACCATGAGAAGTGAAAACTAAGAATACGATGGAGGCAGAGTCAGGAGACTCTTTAAAGAGAAGGGACCGCTGGTGTCAAATGCCGCAGAAAAGTCAAGGAGGAAGCTTGAGAAAGGAAGCGTGGTGACGAGCACATCACTGGGACTATTTCAGGAGAGTGGAGCAAGGGCGGCAGGTGACAGGCAGGCAGGGGACTCTGGCTGAGACATGTGGGCAGCTGGTGGACACACCTCCTTCAAGAAGTTGCAAAATGATGACTTTAGTTGAGAGAGGACTTTAAGATGGGGAAGAACTGTAAATGTGCCGGGACCAAGGGAAAAGTGCCCCTGGCCTGGGAGAGCTTAAAATTATCAGGAGGTGATGCCGAATAGAGTAAGACAAGGTTTCTGTGCAGCCAAAGGCAGTCGAGGAGGAGCCGGGAGAGACACGGGCATTTGAAGAAGTGAGAAGAGTGTGGAGAAGGGGAGCCCGTTGTATTCAAATGGCCTCTGTCCTCTCAGTATGACAGGAAGCAAGTTTGAAACTGGTGTGACACTGCTCAGCTCTGAAGGACACAGCGAGGTACATGCAAAGACAACAGGCAGGTGGAGAACCCACCTACACGGGGACCGCCTCGGGCTTCAGTTGCTACAGCTGTCCCACCGCACCAGCTGGGTGTCGCCCGGACCAGAACCAGACTGATTCAGGTGGACTGTGTTCTCTGGACCCTGATTTCCTAAACTGTGACTTTCTGGAAAGGTCATAGAGATTTCCTTCCAGGAGAAGTAAGCGCTCAAGACGGGAGGATCCCGGGATTCCTTTGCTGGCCTGGCCCTACCCTGCCAAGGCTCATCTCATTAGCATATCAAGCATTATATAACGTCACTCAAGCAGTACGCGTTCAACGGAGAGGGGGAAAGAATCACTGATTAGCAGAAAGAGAAAAATAAATAGAAGTTGCCCTTGCACCATGACCCAAAGTTAATGTCATTAACATGTTGGTGTATATACCCTTCCAGAAATTTCTTTATGCATATATATATATAATATATATATATATATATATATATATAGTTTCTTAAGATACATTATTTCCAGTAACTGTTAATTGTCACATCCTGTGGAGATGTGAAGTCAAGATACAGGTAAGGATTCTAAGCAGGAGCATGTCAGTTAAGCTACGAGAAGGCTGAGTGTTAGCTTGAGCTAAGTCTTCTTAAAGGGCAAGGAGGTCAGCCAGGTGGACAGAGGTAAGAGTGGCTCCCCCAGCAAAGGGGGCCTGTGAGGCCTACAGAGGTGGGCGCCGAGCCTGGGTGGTGGTGGGTGGGCTGGGGAAGGAGACAAGCTGGTGGTCTGGATGGCCTGAGGGAGAAAGTAGTATATTCCACAGTAATAGCCAGGAAGGTCCTTCTGACAAAAATTAAACCTAGATATCCACAGAGAAAATTGGGACAGATGTATTGAGGACATTGCTATACATTTTTAGACTTCAAATTGTAGGTTTTGTCGGATCTGCCGTACATCTTTCATGTGGGAAGGCCAAAAAGGTTGAGTAACTGATTCTCTAGTCTCAATGGAATGTGAGAGCGGAAAAGGCAAATGACATTCTAAATGCAAGCTTGAAAACAGTTATGAGATGATGAAGTATTTTTACAAGTCAAATTTCATGAGATATCACATTATTTTCATACATGTTTATTTTTAAAGGCAGTTTTTAATGATGATAGCTTCTGGGCTGATTTTTTCACTTCTGGATCTAAAACCGGATTATAATTTCACTCTCAGCTCAGTGGGAAGTAATCAGCCTCTTCCCAGTCACAGCAGCCTCACTCCTACCCCAGGACAGAGACCCTAAGGGAACCATCAGATAATCTGAAAGGCACAAGCGATCAGTTGGACTTTTGGACTTGTATGTTAATAGGTATATGCTGAAACACATACCCCCATTTAAAAAACGGAACAAGGGGCTTCCCTGGTGGCGCAGTGGTCGAGAGTCCGCCTGCCGATGCAGGGGACGCGGGTTCGTGTCCCGGTCTGGGAAGATCCCACATGCCACGGAGCGGCTGGGCCTGTGAGCCATGGCCGCTGAGCCTGCGCGTCCGGAGCCTGTGCTCCGCAACGGGAGAGGCCACAGCAGTGAGAGGCCCGCGTACCGCAAAAAAAAAACGGAACAGGGACTTTCCAGTGGTTAAGTCTCAGCGCTTCCACTGCAGGGAGCACGGTTCGAGCCCTGGTCGGGGAACTAAGATCCCGCATGCCGCATGGTGTGGCCGAAAAAATTAAAAAAAAAAAAAAAAAACGGAACAGTTGTGACACTACTTGAATTTTGACACTTACCCACTAATGTGAAGTGCCGACCGTCCCTCCACCCACAGACCACCTCAGATGCACCCGTTGGCTAGTAGAAAATTTCAAGAGGGCTTCTGTTCATCTGAGTCCCTCTTTAAGCCAGGCTAGAAATCATCCTAAGGGTTAACATTTGGGGAGGGGCGTGGCCAGGCACACTGTTTACCTCCGTCTGCTCTCCTAACTTCACCAAGACAAATACCTAGGATACGATATTTGACAATGAAAAATCTTTTGGAATCCTCTGCATTTTTCTCTGTATCGCTATCTCATTGATGATGATTAAGGAAAAAAATTGTGCTGTATAAGGACCCATGTCACACAATAGATGGTAACTTACTAAAAATTGTCAGTTTCAGTGATATTTACAACATTTCTGAACGAATGCAAAGGCTGGACATGTCTAAGACTCTGTCTCTTATTGGGACTCACTGGGCCTACAGGGTGGCAACACCAGGGCACTCGGGTCAGCAGACAGTGAGATGGAGCCAGGGCGCGTGGAGGGCTCAGGACCTGGCCGGCGTGGGCTGGAGCCAGGAGTCGCAGGACCCAGGTCCACTGGGACCAGCTCCTCTGTCCACCCCCTTCTCTGAAGAAGGCCGTATGGTGGCTGGGACCACCTGCAGGCAGAGTCCCCTGCCTGCCTGTCATCTGTGTGCCCCCGCCAGTGCAGAGGGAGCCAATGTGGCTGCCCAGTCTAGCTCCTTGGGGTGAGGCTGCTCCAGGAGAGGCATGTCTCTCTGGTTAGAACACTCTCCAGCCACTCGGCTGAGCTGGGAGTTGTGCCCGAGAAGCTTCCATCAGAAAGGGATGTTGTTCAAGGCAGGCACCATTGACAGGTGCAACTGTACTTGTATGACCCCTTCACGGTGAAAGATTCAGGAAAAAAAAGTGACTTTGGAGTTGAGAGGGTAAAACCTCCTCATGGAATTTCTCTCTCCCAATAATTGTCAAAATGAGAAAGATATTAAGTGTTTAAAACAGCAACCAAAGGAAAGGATATGTCCAATGAACTATTGACCAAAGGAAGAAGTATCTCTGAAAAGGAAAGCAGACGTGTTCCATCGTGCTTTCTCTCTGGTTAAAAGGTGTCTCCTGTGACGGCCAGTTATGTCATTACCACGTGGAAAGTCGTGGGAACCGCTAACGTCCACTGTCATTCTGTGCAATCAGGATCAGATGTTTCCAAAACTGGTCTTAACAGTGTTTTACTCCCCTTGAGAACTTGATATTTATTATAGAAATAAAGCTGTACAAATAGACCTATAAATCTTATTTTTACTTGCATGCGTTAAACACCTAGAGAACAGGCCTGATGCTGGTTCCATATGGGGTACAAAACGTCAGCAAGACGGAATCCTCCTCCATGGGGGCCCACAGCCCAAGAGAGCAGCTAAGACAGGAACACAAACAGCCCATAGTATGCACAGAGAAACAGGCGCCAGGAAGGAGGAGCAGATCCTGCTGAGCAAGGGGAGAGTCTTTTTGACCTGGGACAATCCAGGACAGCTTCACAGAGGAGGGGATATTTGCCTCAGACCTAAGAAGAATTTTCCACAGAAGAAGATGGGACAATGAATTCTGGTCAGAGATAGGTGGGCACCCTGACGCCCTCCGGCCTGTGCCCGTGCTCCAGCCAGAGTCATGACCCGACAGGCAGATCCATTCATGCCAGGCTCCTGCGGGGACCCCCAGGTGGCTGCCCTGCTCTCAGACCAAGTTCACACTCTCTGAGGAACACGGCTCATGGGCCTTCCAAAGCCCGTCCCCTCTCTGTGTCTCTGTCTCTGTGTCTCTGTCTGTCTGCTGGCCCTGTTCCGTACGCCCCTGCCCTACTAACTTCCAGTTACCAAAGGCAACGTGGCCTTCCAGCTCAGACTCACACGGACTGGTCCCTCTGCTGAAAGCACTTCCATGATGCTCCCCTTGCTTTCCCTCCCCCCGCCCCACCTCTACCCATGAAGGCGCACACTCACCACCTGTAGGGGCTCCCAGAGGCCAAATACAGGACGATCTGAGTATCTAAAACCAAAAGAGAAACAGCACGTCCGTCAGCAACGCACTGACTAAAAAATATAAAAGATCGGGCTTCCCTGGTGGCGCAGTGGTTGAGAGTCCGCCTGCCGATGCAGGGGACACGGGTTCGTGCCCCGGTCCGGGAAGATCCCACATGCCGCGGAGCGGCTGGGCCCGTGAGCCATGGCCGCTGAGCCTGCGCGTCCGGAGCCTGTGCTCCGCAACGGGAGAGGCCACAACAGTGAGAGGCCCGCGTACCGCAAAAAAAAAAAAAAAAAAAAAAAAAAACCAAAAGATCCGTGAATGCCTAGTGATACCCAGGCAGGGAGAGAGATGAGGAATATCTCTGAGAGTATTCATTAGCTATTTTAGATGCCCCTTTCTGTCCACGAATCATGTTTCATCCAAGGACATGGCTTTTCCCAGCACTGGTCTTCTCCGTGCTTCTCGGGCTGATTCTTCCCGAAGGCCTGGGTGTCCCGGGCTGTGTGAGTGAGTGGGGCTCCTTCCCCCGTGAGCTTTGATTTCCTGTGGGTCCTGGAAGGTGGGTCAGTTGCGCCACAGGCGTGGAGCCCCCAGGAGTTCTGGGTCCAGGTTCTCCCCCCGCTTCTGCAAGGCAGGTGGCCTCGCGAGGAGGCTGTGTTAGCCCCTGCGTGTTCCGTGAGCTGTGGTTCAGGCAGGTCCCCCGTGTCACCCCAACCCCGCAGGAGTCAGAGTCCTCCCGCCACCCTGACCTCCTCCTGGGAGCTCCCATCGCTCTCGTGAGCTCGTATCACGTGTCTTCCCGACTGCCACGTGGAGTAGGGGAGGAGAGGTAGGCGGGGATCCAGTACACGAACACTGCCGGACCACGGCCCGTGGCGCGTGGGGTCCCAGAAACGAGGGCACGTCCTGTGCCCAGAGTCACCAGAGATGCTCACCATCTTATTGCGGCTCCTCCTTCAAGCTGTACAGAGAGCACTTTGATTGCTTTGGGAAACTCCCCATAGACGTGCTGTAGAGCAGCATCCTTCCTTTTGCCCTTTGTGGGGTGACAATAAGCAGGATTTTGGTCGTGGGGCACCAGACTCTTAATACAGTACAAACATTATTGCCCAGAAACGTCGGATGGGGCTTTGCGAGGTATGGCTCTTCACGACGCGGAACAGCCCTGGTGGTGTAGGGCGACTTCTGCTGGGGGTCGGGGCAGACCCTCCAGCTGCAGTGGCCGGTGTCCCTGCAGCTCCGATCTGGCTGCACATGGGGCAGCCGGGACCAAGGGTGGCGTGGCCGGGCTCTCTCTGCAGCGGGGGCCCAGGGAAGGGAGGCTGGCAGGACCTCCAGCTCAGGCTGGGGCTCAGGACTGGCTTCCTGGCTCAGGGAGGGGACAGGCAAGCCACGAAAGGAGCAGCCCGGGTGCTCCTGCAAACCACCACCTGACAAGTGGCGGAGCAGAACACAGACGGAGAGCAGCAGCAAACCTGGGAACATGGCGAAGGAGGTGGCAGGACGTGGGTGGGCATCAGCTTTCAGAGCAAGGAAGGAGCAGAGCATCAGAGGACAGGACCAAACTCGGGGTGGGGTACCCCAGGGAGCCTGAAGGTAGAGCCAGGTCTCCAGACCATCCCCGCCCTGGTCGGTGGACACAGCACTCCCTGCTCAGACTGGTCAGCAGGGAAACTGCCCAGGTGGGCAGACGAGGGGCTGGACCTTCACTGCACAAACCAGAAAAGAGTCTACGTGCTTTTCTGTAGCCACAGCAACCACGATGTACGTGCCTCTTACTGTCTGATCACGACAAATAAACTCTGCCTGTAGTTAACAAGTGTATTATTCTGCTTTCACAGGATGAAGGTGAGGGCTGGCAGATGTCACCGAGTGTTTTCCTTAATACGATGCAAGAAGGAAACAACGTATACAAAGGTCAGTTGAGCAGAAGAGGTGCGCTCCTGTCCACCCAGTGCGGCCTCAGCCTCTGTTGGGCAGGATTTGGTGCCCAGTCATGAGAGGCTGCAAAAATGCAATTCACAGCCAGGACCTTCTGTCCATCTCTCTTTTAGAATTCCTTTGGGTGGCTTCAAGGCATATAACTGGTAAAAGAGGAAGATGAGAACATAATCTAAACCCCTGTTCTGTTTTAAACCCTTGAGACTCCAGCTGAACATTCTCTTGCTAGGAATGAAAGGGAAGAAGGATTTTCCCTGGATTGTTTAAATTAAGAAAATCAATGCCGTATGTACAGTAAAATGTTTTAATCCTATTAGACTAAGACTCGTGCCTGAACACTGACACCTAAATCTTTTCTCCCATGTTCAGCATACTTAGCAGAGTATAATCTGGCTCATTCGGCAAGTGTATGAATTGGTCTTTGAGATACTCTCATTATACCTTCCTGGAACGGTTACCCAAATCCTGTGGTTCCACTCCACCCTCACAACAAATCCCAACACAGAATGACCTGCCAAGGTGACCCTGGCCATCAGTGTTATTTGGAAATTCCTGAAAAATGCAATAAGGGCATGAAGTAGAATATTTCCAAACTCCAGTCACATGCGTGCCTCCTCCCTAATTCTGGTCTTAGGTGGACAGCACCGCTACTGTTATTTACTTAATATCTATTTTTAATTGATGCACGGTTTTTATCCCAATTAATTGAGCCTCATCCTCAGCAACTATATCAAAAGTCGTTGCAGGTTTGATATGCCGGTTCTATAAAATAAGAATGTCCGTGGACTTCCCCCCAGCAATCCAGTGGTTAAGACTCCACACTTCCACTGCAAGGGGAGCGGGTTCACTCCCTGGTCAGGGAACTAACATCCCGCATGCCGTGCAGTGTGGCAAAAAAAGAATGTCCATGTACCTCCTGAAATTCTTTCACTTACCACAAGTGGCAAAGGTCCCACTCTACCTGAGATGCTGAACGAAGGCAGAAGCACAGGGATAGGATGACCCCAGCAGAATTTAGCGACTGCTTTAATTGGGGGGGAAGGAGGTCAAAGGGTAAATTAACACTGATTAGGTGCCCGAGACGCTGAAGGCTTTGTGTTTTCGTTCCCATCTTACTTACCTTTATAACAACCAGGAGCGGTAAACATCACTTACCCACCATCAGCAGTTCTGATCTTCTATCATGTCTACTGATAGAAGACCTGCCATCATTCACGTTTAAGAACATCAACTCTTTTTCTTTTCCATTACGGTTTATTACAGGATATTGAATATAGTTCCCTGTGCTATATACAGTAGGACCTTACTGTGTATCCATTCTATATAGTTTGCATCTGCTGACCCCACACTCCCACTCCAACCCTCCCCCATCCCCGCCACCCCCTTGGCAGCCACAAGTCTGTTCTCTATGTCTGTGAGTCTGTTTCCCTTTCGAAGATTAGTTCATTTGTGTCATCTTTTAGATTCCACACGTAAGTGATATCATATGGTATTTGTCTTCCTCTTTCTGACTTACTTCACTCAGTATGCTAATCTCTGGGTCCATCCATGTAGCTGCACATGGCATCACCGCATTCTTTTTTATGGCTGAGTAGTATTCCACTGTATACATGTACCGCATCTTCTTTATCCGTTGCTCTGTCGATGGATATTTAATTTGTTTCCATGTCTTGGCTATTGTGAATAGTGCTGCAATGAACACTGGGGTGCAAGTATCTTTTCAAATTACAGTTTTGTCCAGATATATGCCCAGGAGTGGGATTGCAGGATCATATGGCAACTCTGTTTTTAGTTTTGAGGAACCTCTATGCCGTTCTCCATAGTGGCTGCACCAACTTACATTCCCACCAAGATAATACCAACTCTTTAACAAACAATGGTGCCAAGCAATCACTATCAAAGCATCCATTCACTTACATATTCACTCAACAAACATTGATTGACTCCAGTGTGCAGGTGCAATGCTAGCCTGGAGCTACAAAGCTGGCACGTGCCATCAGCAGGCTCACAGCACACCAGGTGCGGTGGCGGTAGATGGGTGGGGACAGTGGCACAAGTTGGATGGCTTGTTAGGCTGGCCTCAGCCGCCTCCGAGGGACCCAGCTAGGAATTGCAGTAAGTCACAGGCCTGGCTGTGGTGCCCCCGGAACTCAGGGCTGGGTCCCAGACAATAGCTGCCGTTTGTGAAGACACCACTTCCCATGACGTCATGTATTGGTCTGTACACACTGGCTTTTGTTTCCTATTCTGCATATCTGTCACCAACCTTCGAGATAATTTTCCAGGCCTTCGAACGCATTAGGTAATTGACCAGCTACTCTTCTTCTGAACACCTCCCTTCTGGAGCCCTGCCAGCTGTCCTCCTTGGGGCTTCCTTTGCCTTCTCTGACTGTCACCCCTTCATTTTCCTGTTACTCCCTCATTTTGGTGGAGCCTGTCCTACTGGGTGTCCTGAGAGGGGCTGCCGGTGGGGAGTCTTAGGTGCCAGGTACATCTCAATGCACTCACACTCGGGATTTGGAAGGCCTGGCTCCCTTGGCCTCTGATGTAACTGCATATGGAGAAAGAAAGAAAAGTGGGGAAGAGCAAAATTCTCACCTACCTTAACAAGGAGCCAGGAGCCCGTGTCTAAAATTGATGCATCAAGAAGCAGCAGTATATGCGTATTATCTAGACATTGGGAGAGAAACAGACAAACAACCAAAAGAGCCCCCGTGAAGCTAGATCACTTCACGCCCCCCTCCCCTGGGCCCCCCCCCCACCTCAGGGCTGTCGTGCTTTCTGTTCCCCTTGCCTAGAATGCTTTTCCCTTCAGGCCTTCTCCCGCCTCACCTGTGCCCACCCCTGACTCCACTTTACTCACCTCCCTCTGACTTCCGTGTGTGTGTTTGCTGTCTCCCCGCAGGGGGTGGGAAGGGGGCGCCAGGTCCATGAGGGCAGGGCATGAATTTCATAATTTACAAATAGATCAGATTTATGAATAAATCTGAATCTAGTCAATGCATTTTTGAATGAATGAATGTGGGAATAAATGCCACTGGACAGTGTAACTGGAAGGCAGAGTTTTTTTATTATAATCTTTTCAATACTCTGACTTTAAAATAAGGTGCATGCATTATTTTGATAAAAACAGTAATTAATTTGGGGGACATCTAATGTTCCCATGGGAAGCCTGCAGACCCACCCAGCGAAGCTCTTGAAACGACCCACACCTGGTGTGTAATATCTGTTTCCATCAAGACTAAGAAAACACAAGCCACTGGGGAGCAGGAAACATGAAGCGTGATTTTCCTAGTTGGCTGTTGGGGCATTTGATGAGCTATCTGTCAGGTCTTCAGTAACTTACAGAAATTAAATGTTTTCACCTGAGAATTCTTTTCATAAAAATCAAAGGTTTTCCTTCTCAGACGAAACATTAGCATTTTAATCACTGAGATTAAGCGCCCTCCTCGGTCACCCCTCATCGTGCAAAAGCTGCCGCAGCTCCTGCTTTCCCAATTCTGGGATAAAAGCTCATTCTCTGCTGTAGGAAAGAGCGGGCCGTTGTTTTCCTTTGAGAGCCATGAACAGCTTCCTGCATTTAGAAATGTCCATGAAATTCTTGAAGGGATTGAGAAGGGCCCTGTGCAAAAGTGTCATGAGAAAAACAAAGTCGCAGTGGAAAACTAGGTCCATTTACATGAACTAGAGGTGAAACCGGGAAAGGCTGCTACGAACTGCTTTATCTGTAAAATATAGTTACAGCTCCAGAAATGGGAATGTCACTGCTTTTACATAAACAATCACATCTTGCTTTCCTTTCTGTTGAATGTTCTGTGTTCCTTTCATTTTGAAACGCATTGCTTCCCAGTCTTAGTAAATCTATCCCCTGAAAAAGCAGTGTAGCTTCCTTTAAATAACAGAGCAGTTTTGCTCTAAAAGATCTTAATGAAACAGGTGGCTTTTGCTGTGGGAGGAGATTTAGTCATCATACAAGGGGGAAATCTGCTAGGAAAGAGTTGTTATTAGTGAATAGCACGTTTTAACACAGTTATAGTATTTTCAAGGGGGAGCGCTTACAATTTGAAACCCACAAAAAAGAAGCATTATGTTATTCCTGCATTTCAAAGTTTTCCACAGTCTAAGCTTATGTAAATTTCAGAAAACGTACAGAGAAGGGGCGGTTGCCTTCAAGCCCGTGAGCCAGCCTCCCCTTTGTGTACTCACACCTTCCAAGCTCACTGCAAAATCCCCCTTCTGTGGGGAGAGGGCGGACAGGCACTCAGGCCAGAGCAGAAACTGAGGTCACCCTCAGACAGGCATACAGGAGGCACACCCCCAAACCTCTCCTGCCCTATCATCCCGTCCCATCGTCTGAGCCCTAGCGGCTGGGCCACCTCTCACGTGGCCACCCTGCTTGGGAAGGACATGTGGGTGAATCAATTCTATGAAAATTTTACCCCCCTGTGATGTGTTTCTTGTCGATTTCTTATAAATCCACACTAGCCACCCTAGAAAAAGGTTTGGGTACTTCCATCATCCTCATTTTCAAAACTCTGCCCCTGAAACTTTGCATCACCCGTTGGTTTCTCCTTGCTGTCTTCCTGGCACAGACTGTGACCAGCCAAGGACTGGCCCCGTCCAGGCCGCACTGCCCTTGGTTGGCTGGTGGGAGGGCGGTGAGCCTAAGAGCCCTCACCGGGCCTGAAATCCAGACAGGCCGACCCCTCTGCCCAGCTAACTGTCCAGGAAGTGAGCCGGGCCTGACCTGTGTGTGGCCATCACCTTGTGATGACCCCTCTCGCTTCCAGAGATCTCCGTGCCAGCCTCTGGGAGCAGCGTCAGGGTCTCCAGCCTGTGGCTTGTGGAGCCGACCCACACTTTGGGAAAACTGGAGCTGCACAGCCGCATCCCGTCTTGCTTCCCTTGCATCCTGTGTGGCCCTGACTCGGACGCCGCTAGGAGGACACGCCCAGTGGTCCTCCGCCTCCTCACTTCCACCTGCTCTCTGGGCACAAGTGTTTTTAGAGTAGCCGCTGTCCTGCCTGGTTCCTCGCTCCTCGAGAGGTGGAGACTGTTGACAAGGAAAGGGAAGACTGTAAGACCAGCAGCTGGAAAGCGGTAGCATGGGGGACCCACCTGCCGGGGCTGCCGCCTGGCTGGAGCCCTGCAGGCGATGCCCTCGCCCAGTCGCCCGTTCTTGGGCATCTGCATCTCGTCGCCCTTTTGCTCCATCTCCCCAGGATCTGCAGCCATTCCTGGCTCACACCACGTGCCGTCCCTTCTCCTTTCCTTTCTCGCAGCTTCTGCTCATCCCCGGCCTCCATGATTTACGTGGAGATTCCACCCTCCTCTCTCATCTGTTTGCCCACTTGACTCTCCGAGAATCTTCTCTGCTGTCCACCTTCACAGTTGACACCTCCTGCTCTGTGCGCCCAGACGTATGTTTCTGCCTGTGACTGTGACTGTCCTCTATGGCTTGTCCTCTAATGCCACCCTTCTTGATGAGCTATGTCGGGGGACACAGTCCTGGCTAGTCTCAGGATCCCGTGCGGTGCTCGTAGGAGAAGCTGTGCTTGAGAAACTTCCATCCCATCGTTCACCGCCTGCCATCCAGGCCCCGCACGACCCCCTTTCTTCCCAAGCCGTAGCCGTTGTCAGACAGAGGTGGGGAAGCCCCTGCCTGGGGCCCCGTGGCCCCCGGTTGCCTTCCCGAGTTGCACGGCATCCGTGCTCCAGGGATGCGCTCCCGGCAAAGTGGCCCAGCGGAGTGGTGGTTGCAGGTTTGGTTCCAGAAATTTTCCATCACATTCTGAACACAAATTCGGGGAAGAGATCTCATTTCCCAAACTGGCAAGTCTTTTTCCGCTGGGAGATCCCCCGATCCGGCAGCCAGGATCCAGTGATCTGCACCTCTGTACAATTTGGAATTCCCCTTCTGAGAAAACAGGTTTATTTCCATTTATTCCAGTGACACAAAATTACCCTTATTTCCTCTAGGGTCACATTTCTCTAACCATCCTCCTAACTGCCAGGCAAAAGGGAAATGTAAAATGTGTATGATTTCAAAAACATCCAAAAAGTGGTACAGAAATAGAGCCGTTGAATTAGGGGCGAGTAGTGGGTACTTGTGTATTCAGTGTTGGCTTTTACTAGGAGCCAGGGTAAATTACTGGTGGGTTGAACTAGCAACAAAATCTCTCCTATTTTAGCACATCATTTGAAGAATAAAAATAATGTAAAACATATTACAGAAACAGTCACCTATAACTGTATAATCCCACAATTAACATGTTATTTTTTACATGTTTTTAATCGTATGGAAGAATACTGTTTGTTTCATACTTTTTTATTGGATCTTTACACGTTAGCAGTTTCCTTCTTTATTTTTTAGACATTATACAGGCACAATCCTTCTGTTTGGGAAGTGGAGAAGGATGTAGAGCAGAAAACTGAGTTTGTGTTATATATCGCAAAACTGCATTCCTCAGTGTCAACCACAAAGGAACGGGCACTTGCCATCTACCTCTACAAGGATTAAATCATGAGCCACTGCGGCTGCTGACTTCCAACACCCCCTGAAAGGAGCTCAAGGTGGAGAGCATACATGAGGCCCTCTGTGCTCTGGGGAAAACTGGCAGAGCAGGTCTTCAGAATAGTTAGATATTTTCAGGAGAAGATTTTATGAGCCCAATTCTTGTATCTCCTCCTATCTAGAAAAGCACTAAAATCCTTCATGGTGACGACTGCTCCTCGAGACTAGCAGGAACCTTCTGCAAAAAAATATGCTCGGTTGCATGTACTCCCCCTTCACCAAAATCACATATATGCTAACCTTCCCCCCTGCCTCTTTAGAGCAGTTTCTCAGAGCTCTCTGAGACGCTGTCTCCCGGGCTATAATCCTCATTTTGCCCCAAATAAAACCTGACTCGCAACTCTCACGTTGTACATTTTTTTTAAGTCGACATTAGTCTTCACGCTGAAAAAATTTCATTTTCTTTTTCTTTATCCTTCTGGAGTACAGACCTGTGGAAGAATAAAGATGAATCGTGGAATGTCCCCCAGGGCTATGATCCCGAACTGATCAAAGAGGACAAACGGAAAGAATTGGAGTCGGAGATCAGGCTGCAGGTAAGACTGCTTTTATGCTGTAGTCCCAGCAAGTCATTCGCTGCAGTGCTTTGTTACAATTTCCTGTTAATAACCTACCCAGAATTTAAGCTATTTTTAACTTCACAAAGAAAACACAAGTCATGCGAAGTCACCTAAACCTTTTGTATTCACCTAGGTTGACGAGCTGATGAGACAGGAACTAAAAAACTTAAAACTAGCTGTGAACAGAGAGAGGGAATTATCGGGCAAAACAGGAAGGAAGAAAGGAAGTAAAGAGGTGAGTGGTCCTTATGCACGGGAAGCAGAGGGCAGATCCCAACCACGACCAGGAGCCCGGCCCCCGCGGGCGGTGGCCCATCCATGCGTGCTGCCCGCGGACCCCGGCTGTCCCAGGCTGATTCTCCGGGAAACGTGCCTACCTTTGGTGAATTTACGTCGGTCCACCAGGTAGCCCTCAGGGCTGTGGGCTCATAAATGAGATAAATCCAACAGTCTGGGAGTAACTTCCCCAGTCCCCCATCACTGCAGATCCGTGGTACCCAAGCCCCACAAGTGGGAGGAGACCTATCGGAGGAGCTGGGGCATGTGTCTCAAATGCCCACCCGTCTCTCCCTTTAGAAGATCTGTAGGGGAAGCCAGTGGCAATGAGCAGGTTCTTTGTGAGTCGGGGAATCCGATGAATTGAATTTTCAGTTGCCACCCATCCGTCTCATAGTGGTTTAGAGTAGCCAGTTGGATTCCAATATTCCATGTTCACATACTAGGGTCCTGAGAGATAAGAGAAAACATACATATTGGTGTCTGCCCCTGCTTGTTGGCAGGGAGCTCCTGGAACCCTTGTAAATTCCTAAGTGACTGAGTAATATTCCATTGTATATATGTGCCACATCTTCTTTATCCATTCATCCGATGATGGACACTTAGGTTGTTTCCATCTCCTGGCTATTGGAAATAGAGCTGCAGTGAACATTTTGGTACATGATTCTTTTTGAATTATGGTTTTCTCAGGGTATATGCCCAGTAGTGGGATTGCTGGGTCATATGGTAGTTCTGTTTGTAGTTTTTTAAGGAACCTCCCTACCGTTCTCCACAGTGGCTGTACCAATTCACATTCCCACCAGCAGTGCAAAAGTGTTCCCTTTTCTCCACACCCTCTCCAGCATTTATTGTTTCTAGATTTTTTGATAATGGCCATTCTGACTGGTGTGAGATGATATCTCATTGTAGTTTTGATTTGCATTTCTCTAATGATTAATGATGTTGAGCATCCTTCCATGTGTTTGTTGGCAATCTGAATATCTTCTTTGGAGAAATGTCTATTTAGGTCTTCTGCCCATATTTGCATTGGGTTGTTTGTGTTTTTGTTACTGAGCTGCTTGTAAATTTTGGAGATTAATCCTCTGTCAGTTGCTTCATTTGTAAATACTTTCTCCCATTCTGAGGGTTGTCTCTTGGTCTTGTTTATGGTTTCCTTTGCTGTGCAAAAGCTTTGAAGTTTCATTAGGTCCCATTTGTTTATTTTTGTTTTTCTTTCCATTTCTCTAGGAGGTGGGTCAAAAAAGATCTTGCTGTGATTTATGTCATAGAGTGTTCTGCCTATGTTTTCCTCTAAGAGTTTGATAGTTTCTGGCCTTACATTTAGGTCTTTAATCCATTTTGAGCTTATTTTTGTGTATGGTGTCAGGGAGTGATCTAATCTCATACTTTTACATCTACCTGTCCAGTTTTCCCAGCACCACTTATTGAAGAGGCTGTCCTTTCTCCACTGTACATTCCTGCCTCCTTTATCAAAGATAAGGTGACCATATGTGTGTGGGTTTATCTCTGGGCTTTCTATCCTGTTCCATTGATCTATCTTTCTGTTTTTGTGCTATTTGTAATGAGGTGGATAGACCTAGAGTCTGTCACACAGTGAAGTAAGTCAGAGAGAGAAAGACAAATACCGTATGCTAACACATATATATGGAATTTAAGGGGAAAAAAATGTCATGAAGAACCTAGGGGTAAGACAGGAATAAAGACACACACCTTCTAGAGAATGGACTTGAGGATAAGGGGAGGGGGAAGGGTAAGCTGTGACAAAGTGAGAGAGAGGCATGGACATATATACACTACCAAACGTAAAATAGATAGCTAGTGGGAAGCAGCCGCATAGCACAGGGAGATCAGCTAGGTGGTTTGTGACCACCTAGAGGGGTGGGATAGGGAGGGTGGGAGGGAGGGAGACACAGAGGGAAGAGATATGGGAACATATTTATATGTATAACTGATTCACTTTGTTATAAAGCAGAAACTAACACACCATTGTAAAGCAATTATACTCCAAAAAAAAAAAAAATTCCTAAGTGATAAGCACACTGGAAGCGTCTTTTGTTACAAAGAGGCAATGCTGGGTGGGTTCCTAGATGGTTCCCAGGTGGGGGCTGGTTACAGGGAAGACCAAGCCATGATTAGAAGCCTGGAATTCTCAGCTCCACCCACCCCCATTCTCTAAAGAGGGGACAGGAGATGGAAATGGAGTTAATAATTGATCAAGCCCACATGAGGAAGCTTCCGTGAAACCCCAATAATAATGGGATTTGGAGAGTTTCCACGTGGGTTAACACATCCACATCCTGGGAGGGTAACACACCCCAATGTCACAGGGGCAGGAGCTCCTGCACTCAGGACCCTCCCAGACCTTGCCCTACATACCTCTTCATCTGGCTGTTCTGTATCCTGTATCATATCCTTTAATGAACTGGTGGATGGAAGTAAGTGCTTCCCTGAGTTCTGTGAGCCACTCTCACAAATTAATCATACCTGAGGAGGGGTTTATAGCCGGTTGGTCAGAAACATAGGTGACAACCTGGACTTGGCAATTGGCATCTGAATTGGGCTGGGGATCAGTTTGGTGGGACATCACCCTTAACGTGTGGGATCCGACTCTATCTCCAGGTAGACAGTGTCAGAATTGAGTTAGATTGCAGGACCCCCCAGCTGGTGTTGCAGAAAACTGCTTGGCGGGGGAGAACCCCGCACATCTGGCATCAGAAGTGTTGTGAACATGGTCCACTTTGATCCAGAGCCAGCCCTACCTCTGGGGCCAGGATACTCCAGGCAGAGGAGCTGGCAGGATTGTGGGCAGCCTTTGCCCTTCGAAGGCTTTCTCAGGTTTCCATGGTCCATCAACTCTTCCTGGGACTCACACACTCCCTCAGAGTTTACCACACTCCCAGCTACATTAGTGACTAGTTTCGACAGCCCAGGGGCTGTATGGTGTCTTTACAGTGGCTCTCTCCTAATGCTTTTTGTGTTGACTTTACAGTGTATAGTTTAACTCTGACTCTGAATGTCCTTCATGGGCCTCTACTGAGGCTCCATCTCTGTAGCCCACTGAGGGCTCTATAGGCTATTCCCTCATCAATAGGAAATAAATATGCCACCCATTGGCCCTATTAATGAATTTCACGTCTTCAGAAAGTGATACTTTCATGACTGAACATGGAAATCAAGCCAAACAAAATGGAAAATGAAGCCAGGAGGTGACTGCACTCCTCCAGCTGAGAATAGTCCTCTTACCCAGCACCTGATCATCAGTCTGGCCCAAGGCCACCCTCTCACTCCTCGCAGCCTGGTGTCTGCCCTCACCATGTCCTAACTCATGACATGTCACAGGGTGAGAAATTGCTATGAATTTCTCTCTTGGAATTAAACTGGTTGAACACACAATAGATGCGCTCAGGGTACCCCAATAGATTGATGGTAATTGTGTAACTGTAGAGTTTTCAGTTCTCAAAATTCCAATCCAAATGACCTTGGGAGACATAATTATGATTTAATTTCATAAGCTGAAACTTAATTAGCTATACTAAATCCCCTCCTTAAGAAGACCATTAGCAGAAGGGGAATGGGCAGCCTTGAACATAGAAAAAGAGAAAGAGGACTCAGAGGGATAGAATTTGACAGTATTATTTCAGCATTATCCACAAACAGTGACTTGATCAGAGATTATACAGCAGCCTGAGTGCTCCTTTCGAAATACAAATATGACCTTAGCACTCCATGCTGAAACCCTTCAATGACACCCCGGTTCCCCCAAGGATAAAGATGACAGGCTTACAAGGCCATGACCAACCTTGCCAGTGTCCTCTTCTTCAGGCTCATCACCCACCTCTCCTCCCTGGCTGCACTCCAGCACGCTGATCTTCCTCTTTGGGCCTCAAACACCCTGTGCTCCCTCCCACCACAGGACCTTGGCACATGCTGTTCCCTCTCAAGAACTGTCTTTACCCCCACACCCTCAGTCCCGAGTGTAGTTAACCCCTACTCATCCTTGGGGTCTCAGTCTAAGCCCTTCTTCCTCAGGAAAGCCTTTTGGGCCCTCCAAAGTAAGTCTGGTTGCTACACATACACTTGACTCTGAGTCCCATGTCTTCCTGGTGCTTTATCACAGTTTTAATGTTACATTTACTGGTGAGATCATTTTGTTTGTTTCTGCCTTCCCAGATCTACTACTGAAGGGCCATGAGTCCAGCGACTATGTGACTGTCTTTTCTGCTCACCTTTGTAACCTTTTCTGGCATGTAGCAAGTCCTCAGCACATAATATTGAATGAATTAATTAATCAAATCTAGGTCCTATGCAGATTGACCCCTATAGGCTAAATAAGTGCCTCAAGATGTCACAGTATGGCATAGGTAGCAATTCAGAGCATCCAGCCACCTCCTTTGCTTATTTCATACTCAACAAGCAACCTTCTGATGAGTTATTATAGTTTCATGTTCATTTTCTTACAAGAAGGAAGGTTACAGAGTCTGTTTCCCTTGGCAATTATATTTCACATTATAATTTAATCTACTTACATTACAGTCTGTTCCACCTTCTGTTGTGACTTAGAGATCCAAAATCAGATCTTGGGGGACATATCATCTTTACTGATTGTTTCATTTAATATTATTTATTGGGCACTGTGTGCCAGGTACAGTTCAAGGCATTTGAGGTACAGAAGATAACAAGACAGACAAAGAGTCTGTACTTTCAAAAACAAGTTTGCAGATATGCAGGACTGTGAATCAACCCTGGATTTGCTGTCACCCCCATTATGACATCACTGAGTGAGGTCCTGACTCTCAGAGGCCATCTCTCTCTCTCGAGCTCCTCTCTTGTTCTAATCACAAAAACTTTAAGGACATAGGAGTTCCTGAAGTGGCCATGAAGCTCCTTGAGGATAAGATTCTTGACTGGCTCTATTTTTTGCATTCCTGAGTGCTAGCATATATAAATGAAAAAAAATGCCATATTTAAATAGAAATTTAGAATCTACATTTAAAAGAAACAAATAAACATTCTACAGTTGAAAAATATGGTATCCAAAAATAAGAAGTCTTCTAACTGGTTTAACAACAGCATAGACATCGCAAAAGGCAGGTTGACGTCAAAAACAAGTCAATAAGAAATCCAAACTGAAGTACAGAAAAAAAAATACTATAAAAAGCAGAATAGAGAAGAAGAGAGATTTGAGACATGGTCAAAAGTTGTAACATATGTGTAATTAGAATTTGCCCCAAAAGAGGAGAATGGAACAGAAGAAATACATGAAAAAGTAATGTTTGTGAATTTTCCAAATCAGATGAAATACACACATCCACAAATTCAAGAACCTTACTGAGGTCCAAGAAGGATGATTACAAAGAAAACCACATCTAGACACATCACAGTCAAAATACTGAAAGTCAAAGATAAAAGGCAAACTCTTACTAGATTTTTTTAAAAGGCACATTTCCTTCAGGATAACAAAAAATAAGAAAGACTACTAAATCTCTCAACAGAAACCATGGAAGCCAGAAGGAAGTGTGAATAGCATCTTTAGAGACTGGAAAGAAATAACTGCCAACCTAGAATTCTATACCCAGTGAAAATATCCTTCAAAAATGAAAATAAAATAGAGACAAACAAAATCTGATTTGACTTAGCAGCAGCAGACCCATAATATGAAAATACTAAAAGGATATTCTTCAGGCTGAAGGAAAAGAATCCCAGATGAGAGAACAAAAGTGTAAGAAGGAATAATCAGCTCTTCAAAATGTAAAATTTGGGCAAGTATAAAAAGCTAACTATTCTTAAAATATTCTGGTTTTTAAAGCAAGAATAAGGGTCTGTACCATACATACAAAGAAAATATATAACAGCAGCAACAGAAAAGTTGAGTAGGAGTAAACGGACTTGTGAGATTGCTGCATTGTTCAGGGAGCCAAAAAGAGCTAATTTAAGGTAAATTGTAATAAATTAATGATGTATTTTATAATTTTTTAAATCATACTAAAATGTATAGCAAAAAAGTAATAGTGAAGATAAGCAGAAATTTTTAAATAATTAATCAAAAAGAATACAGGAAAGGAAAAATAGGAATAAAAAGAAAAGAAAATAAATAATAAAAAGAAAGCAAATATGAATTTGATAGAATTAAATTCAATTAATTTAATCCATAATTACCTAAAATGTAAGTGGACTAAATGTTCTGTTTTAAAAGACAATGATTGCCAGACTGGAAAAAAACTCAACTATATGCTATTTATAAGAAACACACTTTAAGCATAACAAATAGATATGTTGAAAATAAACTATAAACTATAGATGGTAAACTAGAAACCATCAAAGTACTAGCCAAAAGATAGCTAATGTAACTCAGTATCAGACAAAACAGGCTTTAGTTAATAACCACCCTGCACCATCCAAACACCACAGAAAAAATGTGGCCCCACTCCAGTGCACACCAGCAAAGGCTCCATGGGGAGCCTAGACTTCTTCCCTCATGAAGACATAGGAGACAACCCAACACCCTCACTGGAGTGGTGTCAGAGAAGATCAAATAAGGAACAAAGACTTTCATTCCTGCCCATTGGTTGTGAAGCCTTCCCATCCACTATGTCAGTGGAGACTACATGGGGAATCTATCTGGACTCCACCCCCAACCAGTGATAACAAGGCACCCCTCCCTCCCTGCTGGGATGGATCAGAGGCAACCTAGTGGAGAGTCAAGACTTCACCAGTTCCCAGTGGTAACAAGGACACCTTCACCTCAGTGTGAGTGGAGACCACATGGAGAGCCAGAACTCCCACCCCCACCCAGAAATATAAGGAGCCCCTCCCACAATGGATTGGGTAACTTAGACTTCTACCTTCCTGGCAGTAACAGCACAACACACACACACACACACACACACACACACACATACACACACACACACACACTATTCCCCTGCCAGAGCAGTGTCAGAGTTAAAACAACAGATTTAAATTAAGTTCAGAGTCTCATAACATAATACAAAAATGTTTAGGTTTTATTGAAAGTCACTCATCAGAGAAGAACCTGGAAGATCTCAGACTGAAGGAAAACAGACAACAGATGCCAAGTCTGAAGTGTCAGAGATGTTAGAATTACCTGACAAACATGTTAAGGCAGCCATGATTAAAATGCTTCAATGAGTAATTATAAAGCTGCTAGATACAAATGAAAAAAAGAAAAACACAGAAAGCCTCAGCAAAAAAGTAGAAGATATAAAGGAGAACCAAATGGAAATTTTAGAGCTTAAAAGTACAGTATGCAAAATGCTGGATGAGCTCAGCAGCAGAATAGAGGAGACAGAGGAAAGAATCAGTGAATTGGAAGACAGAACAATAGAAATTACCCAATCTGAACAACAGAGAAAATCAATTGGAAAAAAAAAAAAAAGCTAAACAGAGAATTAGGAACTATGGGACTATTAAAAAAAATCATATATTCATGCCATCAGAATCTCAGAAGGAGAAGAGAAAGAAGATGAGGCTGAAAAAGCACTTCAAGAAAGAATGGTTGAAATCTTCCCAAATTTGACAGGAGATATAAACCTGCAGATTCAAGAAGCTAAATGAATACCCAACAGGATAAATCCAAAGACATATGATCTGAGACACATCATAACTAAGCTTCTAACTACAGAAGACAAAGAAAAAATCTGGAAAGCAGCCAGAGAAAAAAATGACCCTTTACCTATAGGAGAAAAACACCTTAAATGACTGTGGGTTGCACACCAGAAACTGAGACAGAAAGAAAGGGCACAATACTTTTTCAAGTGCTGAAATAAAATAACTGCCAACCAGAATCTATACCCAGCAAAAATATTCTTCAACTGTGAAAAAGAAATCAAGATATTTTCAGATGAAGGAGAACTAAGAGAATTTCTCACCAGCAGATTCACCCTGAGAGAATGTCTAAAGGAACTTCTTTAAATGGAAAGAAAATGGATCAAAAAAAAAAAAACCTGGAGCATCAGAAAGGAAGAAATAACTTGGTAACCAAAAATATAGGTAATCTGGGTATCAATGAAATCACAAAACACTCCATGTCATGGACCTCCTGGGTACTTCAGAAATACTAGAGGTGGCAGGTGCTCAGTGATATAACCAAGGATCGTCTACCTCGGGAGTCTCAAACTCAAACGCCTTCAGTGTCAGTCAAGTTCCATAAGTGAGAGAAGCAGGCATAGGACTGTGATGAACTAAACAGCACACGTGACTCAGCTCTGGCCAGTGATTGCCAGGCGGGAAGGCATACCCTGTCCTGCCAGATCTTCCAACTTTTCAAGAAAAGCCAGAAATCCTAACACATTGTAAGTCAACTATACTCCAATAAAAATTTACATATATATATATATGTATATATGTAAATAGGCTTTTCTTCCCTTTCTAAATTATGTTATTTGATTGAAGCAAAAATTATGACATTTGTTTGACTTGGTTCTCAGTGATGCAGAAGAAATATTTAAAACAATATTACAAATGACAGGGGATGGGTAAAGGCATGTAAAGGGAATTAAGATTTTTCTACTTCACTCATAATGTGACATGAGTAGACTCTGATTCACTATGCATATATAATATAACACCCAGAGCAACCACTAGAAAAGTACACAAAGAGATACACTCAAAGAACACTATCAAATGAAATTCTAAAAACGGTCAAGTCACCTACAGGATGACAGGAAAAAGCAAATAAAGAAATTAAAAATATAACCAAAAAATGGTAGACAAGTCCTAATATATTAATAATTACATTAAATGTAAATAGTCTAAACACATCAATTAAAAGACAGAGAATACCAAAGTAGATTTTAAAACATGACCCAACTATATGCTGTCTGCAGGAACCTCATTTGATATATAATGATATAAGCAGGTTGTAAGTAAAAGGATGGAAAGAATATATCATGCAAACAATCAAAAGAAAGCAGGAATGGCTATTCTAGTATCACATAAAGTAGATTTCAGAGCCAAGAAAATTATCAAAGTCAGGGAAGAACTTACATATGATAAAAGAGCCAATCCATCGAAGACATATTAATCTTAAATGTGCATACACCAAACAACAGAACTATAAAATATAGGAAGCAAAACCCAGTAGAACTGAAAGGAAAAACAGACAAATCCACATTCATTCTCAAGAACTGATATAACACTAGACAGAAAATCATCAGCAAGGATACTGAAGAACTCAACACCATCTACAAACAGAGTCTAATGGAAATTTATAGAACACTCCACCCAACAAACAGAATACATATTCTTTGCAATGCCCACAGAATGCATTCCAAGACGGACCTTATCTTGTGCCGTTAAACAAATCTCGACATATTGAAAAGAAATGAAATCACAGAGAGTGCATTCCCCTACCACAATGGAATCAAACTAGAAATCAATAACAGAAAAATAATAAGAAAATCTCCAAACACACGGAAACTAAACAGCACACTTCTAATTCATAGGACAAAAAAGAAACAAGAGAACTCAAAACAAATAATGAAAATACAAGATATCAAAAATATCTGGGACAGGGCTTCCCTAGTGGCGCAGTGGTTGAGAGTCCGCCTGCCGATGCAGGGGACACGGGTTCGTGCCCCAGTCCGGGAAGATCCCACATGCCATGGAGTGGCTGGGCCTGTGAGCCATGGCCACTGAGCCTACACGTCCAGGAGAGGCCACAGCAGTGAGAGGCCCACGTACCACAAAAAAAAAAAAAAAAATCTGGGACACAAATAAAGTAGTCCTGAGAGGGAAATTTATAACTAAACACATACACTAGAAAAAGAGGAAAAAGTTCAAATCCATCATCTAAGCTCCCACCTTCAGAACTTCAGAACCTAGAAAAAGAAGAGCAAAAGAAAAAAAAAAAAAAAACCCACAAAGTGAGAAGAAAAAGATAAGAGCAGAAATCAGTGAAACTGAAAACAGAAAAACAATAGGGAAGTCAATGAAACAGAGCTGCCTCTTTGAAAATTATCAACAAAATTGACAAACCTCTAGTAAGACTGACAAAGGAAAAAAGAAGTCACATATTACCAACATTAGGAATGAAACAAGAGGTATCACTACTGACTGCAGATATCAAAAGAATAATAAAGGGATACTACAAACAACTACACACAAAATTTGACAACTTACATGAAATGAACACACTATTCCTAAAAATACAAACTACTACAACTCATTTAATATGAAATAGATAAATTGACTAGCCCTACATCTATTAAGGAAGTTAAATTGTAATTAAAACAATTCCCCAGGTAGAATCTCCAGGACCAGATGGTTTCACTGGAGAATTCTACCAAATATTCACAGGTAAATTAACACCAATTCTACACAGTCATTTCCAGAATAGAAGAAACACTTCCCAACCCATTTTATAACAAGCTTTTCACCCTTAAGTGAAAACCAGACAAAAGCAGTACAAAAAAAAAAGGAAAAATATAGGCCAATATCCCTCATGAATATATATACAAAAATTCTTAAAATATTTTCAAATAGAATGCAAAAATAAAGGGAATTATAAACCATGACCAAGTGGGGTTTATTCCAGGAATGCAAGCCTAGTTCAATATTTGAAAATCAACAATGGAATCAACTATGTTAACAGACGAAAGGAGAAAAAAAATCACATGATCATATCAATTGATGCAGAAAAAGTATTTGACACAATTTGACGCTCACCCATGATAAATCTCTCAGAAAAATTAGAGAACTTCCATGACTTGATAAAGAGAATCTACAAAAACACCTACAGCTAACCTTCTACTTAACAGTGAAAGACTAAATGCTTTTCTCCTAAGACTGGGAATAAGGAGAGTGTGTCCACTCACTGCACTTTTATTAAACATAGTGCTAGACATTTTAGCCAGTGCGGTAGGACAAGCAAAGGAAATTTAAAAAATAAACAGTCCCTATTTGCAGACGACATGACTGTCTATTTAGAAAATCTCAAGGAATCTACAAAGAAACTCCTAGAAATAAAAAAGTGCATTCATCAAGGTTGTAGGGTACAAGGGGAACATATAAAAATCAACCATATTTCTGTTTACTAGCAATGAACAGATGGACACCAAGATTAAAAATATAATATCTCTTAAAATCACTCAAAAATGAAATACTTAGGTGTAAAGCTAACAAAATGTGTGTAGGACTTGTATGCTAAAACTACACCATGCTGATGAAAGAAATCAAAGAAGATCTAAATAGATAAACATACTATGCACGTGGATTGGAAAACAAAATGTAAAGATGTCAATTCTTTCCACATCAACATACAAGATTAATCCAATTCTTATCAAAATCCCAGAAAGAGGGCTTCCCTGGTGCCACAGGGGTTGAGAGTCCGCCTGCCGATGCAGGGGACACGGGTTCGTGCCTCAGTCTGGGAAGATCCCACATGCCGCAGAGCGGCTGGGCCTGTGAGCCATGGCTGCTGAGCCTGCGCATCCAGAGCCTGTGCTCTGCAACGGGAGAGGCCACAACGGCGAGAGCCCACGTACTGCAAAAAAAAAAAAAAATCCCAGAAAGATAGTTTATAAACATAGACAAGATTATCCTAAAATTTATATGGAAAGGCAGTGAATCTAAAATTGCTAAAACGATTTTTTAAAAGAGGAATAAAGTAAAAAGAATCCATCTACCTAATTTCAAGGTTTATTATACAGCTACAGTAATCAAGACTGTTTGCTATTGGTAGAGGGTTAAACTGAAGATCAATGAAACAAAACAGACAACTGAGACATAGGCTCACACAAATAGGCCTGACTGATTTTTGATGACGATGCAAATGCCATTCAAGGGAGGAAGGATAACCTTTTCAATAAATGGTGCTGGAGCAACTGGATATCTACAGACCAAAAAAAAAAAGAAAAGAACCTTGAGCTAAGTCTCACATATTGTACAAAGAATAACTCAAAACAGATCATGGACTTAGATGTAAAATGTAAAGCTGTAAGTTTTAGAAAAAAAATATAGGAGAAAATCTTTGGGATGTAAGGCTAGCAAAGAGTTCTTAAAATTAACACTGCAAGTGCAAATCCATTAGAGGAATATTTGAACTTCATCAGAATTAAAACTGTTTGCTCAGTGAAAGACCCTGTTAAGTGGGTGAAAAGACAAGCTACAGACTGGGACAAAACATTTGTAAAGAACATATCTGACGGCGAGCTAGTATGTAGAACATACAAGGAACTCTCAAAACTCAACAGTTAGAAAACAAAACAATCCGATTATAAAATGGACAGGAGACATGGAGACATTTCACCCAAGTGGATGTACAGAGGGAAAAAGAGCACAGAAAAGGTGTCCAACATTGTTAGCCATTAGAGAAATGCAAATTAAAACCACAGAGAAATCACTTCATACCTATGAGGATGGCTAAAATAAAAACAATGGCAACACCAATTGCCTAAGATAACGGGGGACAAACTAGATCACTTTTACATGATTGGTAGGAGTGTAAAATGGTATGACCACTCTGCACAAAACTTGGCATTTCTTAAAAAAAAATACAACTACCATAGAACCCAGCAATTGCATTCATGAGCATTTATCCCAGAGAAGTGAAAACTTACACACACACACATACACACACACACAGAGACATTTGTTGCACCTTAATCAACTCATGATAGCCCAAAACTAGAAACAGCAATAAAAAAAAAAAGAGCAAACTATTCATGCATACAATGACCTGGACAAATTTCTTGAGAATTATGATGAATAAAAAGCAAGAAAGTAACATACTCTATGATTCTGCTGATAGAACATTCCTGAAAGGACAAAACTGTAGAAACAGAACAGATTAGAGGTTTCTAATAAAGCTGGATTGGCTGTGGGAGGGAAGCAAGGGTTACTCTGAAAGAGCAACTGGAAGGACCCTTGGGGTGATTGAAACATCCTGGATCTCAACTGTATCAGTATCAAGTCAAGATCATGGCTGTGACCTTGTGAGAAAGTTCTGCCAGATGTTACCCTTAGGAGAAACCCACTAAAAGTTACATCTCTCCATAGCAATTCTTACAGCTGAATGTGAATCCACCATTATCTCAAAATAAGAACTTTAAATTTCAAAATACTGAAAAACATGAAGTATAGCTATGTGCAACCACATATGTGAATCTTGGAATTGTAATACTGATTGGAGGAAGCCAGACCTAAAAGAGTTTATGGGGTGTGGAGTCAAGATGGCGGACTAGGAGGACACAGAATTCACATCTTCTCACAACTAGGGCACCTACCAGGCACTGATGGGGAACCACGGACACCTAAGGGGACAGGAGGTTGTTTTTTTCCTCTTTTCGATTGGAGTTCTGTTTAACCTTGTTGATTCTTTGTTGTTGATTCTTTTATATTTTTATTTTTCTAACAAATCTTTTATTTTTCTAATTTTCTTTCATTCTTTATACTTTGCTATTGTTCTCTCCTTTTGGCTTGTTTCCCACCCACCCTTTTTTTTTTTTTTTTTTTCCTTTTTTCTGTTGTGGTTTTATTTTATCTTGTTGCAGTTGTTTCAACTGTAGTTTTATTTTTCCTAATATATTTTTTATCTTTCTAATTTCATTTTGTTTTTTATTCTTTGATATTGTACTGCTCCTTTTTTTCTTTTCTTTCTTTCTTCCTTTATTTTTTTTTTTTAACCATGCCACAAAGTTTGCGGGCTCAAGGTCGGGCTCGAGCTCCTGTGATGCAAGCTCCAAGTCCAAATAGCTGGATTAAAAGATAACTTCAGACCCCAGGGAATATCAATCACAGTGAGGCCTCCCGGAGGTCCTCATCTCAGCAGCAAGACCCAGCTCTATCCAACTGCCTGCAAATGCCAGAAATGGACGTCTCAGGCCAGACAACCAGTAAGACAGGAATGCAGCCCCACCCATCAAAAGAAATGAACCAACAAAAAAATATGTTACAGACTAAGGAGCAAGGTAAAAACCTACAAGATGAAATAAATGAAAACGAAATAGGCAACCTGCCTGAAAAAGAATTCAGAGTAATGATAGTAAAGATGATCCAAAATATCAGAAACAGAATTGAGAAAATACAAGAAACATGCAACAAGGATCTAGAAGAACTAAAGAGAAAACAAACAGTGATGAACAATATAATTACTGAAATTAAAAATACTTTAAGGGCTTCCCTGGTGGCACAGTGGTTGAGAATCTGCCTGCTAATGCAGGGGACACGGGTCTGAGCCTGGTCTGGGAGGATCCCACATGCCATGGAGCAACTAGGCCCGTGAGCCACAACTACTGAGCCTGCGCATCTGGAGCCTGTGCTCTGCAACAAGAGAGGCCGCAATAGTGAGAGGCCCGCGCACCATGATGAAGAGTGGCCCCTGCTTGCCACAACTACAGAAAGCCCTCGCACAGAAACGAAGACCCAACACAGCCCTAAATAAATAAATAAATTTTAAAATAAATAAATACTCCTCTGTTTAAAAAATAAAAATACTCTAGAAGGAATCAATAACAGAATAACTGAGGAAGAAGAATGGATAAGTGAGCTGGAAGACAAAATGGTGGAAATAACTGCCAGGGTGCAGAATAAAGAAAAAACAATGAAAATAATTGAGGACAGTCTCAGAGACCTCTGGGACAACATTAAATGCACCAACATTCGAAATATAGGGGTCCCAGAAGAAGAAGAGAAAAAGAAAGGGTCTGAGAAAATATTTGAAGAGACAATAGTCCAAAACTTCCCTAACCTGGGAAAAGAAATAGTCAAGTCCAGGAAGCACAGAGAGTACCATACAGGATAAACCCAAAGAGAAACATGCCGGGACACATATTAATCAAACTATCAAAAATTAAATACAAAGAAAAAATATTAAAAGAGGCAAGGAAAAAGCAACAAATAATATATAAGGGAATCCTCATAAGGTTAACAGCTGATCTTTCAGCAGAAACTGCAAGCCAGAAGGGACTGGCAGGACATATTTAAAGTGATGAAAGGGAAAAACCTGCAACCAAGATTACTCTACCCAGCAAGGATCTCATTCAGATTTGATGGAGAAATTAAAAGCTTTACAGAAAAGCAAAAGTTAAGAGAATTCAGCACCACCAAACCAGGTCTACAACAAATGCTAAAGGAACTTCTCTAGTTAGGAAACACAAGAGAAGGGAAAGACCTACAATAACAAACCCAAAACAATTAAGAAAATGGTAATAGGAACATACATATTGATAATTACCTTAAATGTAAATGGATTAAGAGCTCCAACCAAAAGACATGACTGGCTGAATGGATACAAAAACAAGACCTGTACATATGCTGTCTACAAGAAACCCACTTCAGACCTAGGGACACATACAGATTGAAAGTGAGGGGATGGAAAAAGATATTCCATGCAAATGGAAATCAAAAGAAAGCTGGAGTAGCAATTCTCACATCAGACAAAATAGACTTTAAAATAAAGACTATTACAAGAGACAAAGAAGGACACTACATGATGATCAAGGGATCAATCCAAGAAGAAGATATAACAATTGTAAGTACTTATGCATCCAACATAGGACCACCTCAATACATAAGGCAAATGCTAACAGCCATAAAAGGGGATATTGACAGTAACACAATAATAGTAGGGGATTTTAACATCCCACTTTCACCAATGTACAGATAACCCAAAATGAAAATAAATGAGGAAACACAAGCTTTAAATGACACATTAAACAAGAAGGACTTAATTGATATTTATAGGACATTCCATCCAAAAACAACAGAATACACTTTCTTCTCAAATGCTCACAGAACATTCTCCAGGACAGACCATAGCTTGGGTCACAAATCAAGCCTTGGTAAATTTAAGAAAATTGAAAGGGTATCAAGTATCTTTTCCAATCACAATGCTATGAAACTAGATATTAATTACAGGAAAAAAACTGTAAAAAATACAAACACATGGAGGCTAAACAATACACTGCTTAATAACCAAGAGATCACTGAAGAAATCAAAGAGGAAATCAAAAAATACCTAGAAACAAATGACAATGAAAACACTATGATCCAAAACCTATGGGATGCAGCAAAAGCAGTTCTAAGAGGGAAGTTTATAGCAATACCATCCTACCTGAAGAAACGAGAAACATCTCAAATAAACAACCTAACCATACACCTAAAGCAATTAGAGAAAGAAGAACTAAAAAAAACCCCAAGTGGGCAGAAGGAAAGAATTCATAAAGATCAGATCAGAAATAAATGAAAAAGAAATGAAGGAAATAATAGCAAAGATCAATAAAACCAAAAGCTGGTTCTTTGAGAAGATAAACAAAATTGATAAAACTTTAGCCAGACTCATCAAGAAAAAAAAAGGAGAAGACTCAAATCAATAGAATTAGAAATGAAAAAGGAGAAGTAACAACTGACACTTCAGAGATACAAAGGATCATGAGAGATTATTACAAGCAACTATATGCCAATAAAATGGACACCGTGGAAGAAATGGACAAATTCTTAGAAAAACACAACTTCTGAGACTGAACCAGGAAGAAATAGAAAATATAAACAGACCAGTCACAAGCACTGAAATTGAAACTGTGATTAAAAATCTTCCAACAAACAAAAGTCCAGGACCAGATGGATTCACAGGCAAATTCTACCCAACATTTAGAGAAGAGCTAACACCTATCCTTCTCAAACTCTTTCAAAATATAGCAGAGGGAGGAACACTTCCAAAATCACTCTACGAGGGCACCATCACCCTGATACCAAAACCAGAAAAAGATGTCACAAAGAAAGAAAACTACAGGCCAATATGTCTGATGCAAAAACATAGCTGCAAAAATCCTCAACAGGATATTAACAAACAGAATCCAACAACACATTAAAAGGATCATACACCGTGATCCAGTGGGGTTTATCCCAGAAATGCAAGGATATTTCAATACAGTCAAATCAATCAATGTGATACACCATATTAACAAATTGAAGGATAAAAACCATATGATCATCTCAATAGATGCACAAAAAGCTTTTGACAAAATTCAACACCCATTTATAATAAAAACTCTCCAGAAAGTAGGCATAGAGGGACCCTACCTCAACATAATAAAGTCCATATATGACAAACCCACAGCCAACATCATTCTCAGTGGTGAAAAACTGAAACCATTTCCTCTGAGATCAAGAACAAGACATGGTTGCCCACTCTCACCACTGTTATTAAAAATAGTTTTGGAAGTCCTAGCCATTGCAATCAGAGAAGAAAAAGAAATAAAAGGAATCTAAATTGGAAAAGAAGTAAAACTGTCACTGTTTGCAGATGACATGATACTATACATAGAGAATTCTAAAGATGCTACCAGAAAACTACTAGATCTAATCAATAAATTTGGTAGAGTAGCAGAATATAAAATTAATGCACAGAAATCTCTTGCATTCCTATACACTAATGACAAAAAATCTGAAAGAGAAATTAAGGAAACACTCCCATTTACCACTGCAACAAAAAGAATAAAATACCCAGGAATAAACCTACCTAAGGAGACAAAAGACCTGTATGCAGAAAACTATAAGACACTGATGAAAGAACTTAAAGTTGATACAAACAGATGGAGAGATATACCATGTTCTTGGATTGGAAGAATCAACATTGTGAAAATGACTATACTACCCAAAGGAATCTACAGATTCAATGCAATCCCTATCAAAATACCAGTGGCATTTTTCCATTGGTATGAACCAAAAATTTCACAATTTGTATAGAGACACAAAAGACCCCAAATAGCCAAAGCCATCTTGAGAAAGAAAAACGAGAGAATCAGGCTCCCTGACTTCAGACTATACTACAAAGCTACAGTAATCAAGACAGTATTGTACTGGCACAAAAACAGAAATATAGATCAATGGAACAGGATAGAAAGCCCAGAGTTAAACCCACAAACATATGGTCACCTTATCTTTGATAATGGAGGCAAGAGTTTACAATGGAGAAAACACAGCCTCTTCAATAACTGGTGCTGGACGGTACTTTGTGACCACGTAGAGGGGTGGGATAGGGAGGTGGGAGGGAGGGAGACACAAGAGAGAAGAGATATGGTGATATATGTATACGTATGGATGATACACTTTGTTATAAAGCAGAAACTAACACACCATTGAAAAGCAGTTATACTCCAATAAAGATGTTAAAAAATAATAATAAGTGGTGCTGGGAAAACTGGACAGTTACACGTAAAAGAATGAAATTAGAACACTTCCTAACACCATACACAAAAATAAACTCAAAATGGATTAAAGACCTAAATGTAAGGCCAGACACTATAAAACTCTTAGAGGAAAACATAGACAGAACACTCTATGACATAAATCACAGCAAGATCCTTTTTGACCCATCTCCTAGAGAAATGGAAATAAAAATAAACAAATGGGACCTATGAATCAACTAACAAAGGCTTAATCTCCAAAATATACAAGCAGCTCATGCAGCTCAATATCAAAAAAACAAACAACCAAAAAAAAAAAAAAACAAACAAACAACCCAATCCAAAAATGGGCAGAAGACCTAAAGAGACATTTCTCCAAAGAAGGTGTACAGATTGCCAACAAACACATGAAAGGATGCTCAGCATCACTAATCATTAGAGAAATGTAAATCAAAAGTACAATGAGGTAGCACCTCACACTGGTCAGAATGGCCATCATCAAAAAGTCTACAAACAATAAATGCTGGAGAGGGTGTGGAGAAAAGGAAACCCTCTTGCACTGTTGGTGGGAATGTAAATTGATGCAGCCACTATGGAGAACAGTATGGAGGTTCCTTAAAAAACTAAAAATAAGTGGGAAAAAAAACCCACTAAAAATAGAACTACCATATGACCCACCAATCCCGCTACTGGGCATATACCTTGAGAAAACCATAATTCAAAAGGAGTCATGTACCACAATGTTCACTGCAGCTCTGTTTACAATAGCCAGGACATGGAAGCAACCTAAGTGTCCATCGACAGATGAATGGGTAAAGAAGATGTGGCACATATATACAATGGAATATTACTCAGCCATAAAGAGAAATGAAATTGAGTAACTTGTAGTGAGGTGGATGGACCTAGAGTCTGTCATACAGAGTGAAGTAAGTCAGAAAAACAAATACTGTATGCTAACATATATGGAATCTAAAAAAAAAAAAAAAATGGTTCTGATGAACCTAGGGGCAGGACAGGAATAAAGGCACAGATGCAGAGAATGGACTTGAGGACATGGGGAGCGGGAAGGGTGAGCTGGGACGAAGTGAGAGAGTGGCATGGACATATATACACTACCAAATGTAAAATACATAGCTAGTGGGAAGCAGCTGCATAGCACAGGGAGATCAGCTCGGTGCTTTGCAACCACCTAGAGGGGTGGGATAAGGAGGGTGGGAGGGAGATGCAAGAAGGAGGGGATATGGGGATATACATATGCATATAGCTGATTCACTTTGTTATACAGCAGAAACTAACACAACACTGTAAAACAATTATATTCAAATAAAGATGTTAAATTTTAAAAAAAGAGTTTATATTGTAAGATTCCATGTTCAAGAACAGGCAATGCGAATCCCCAGAGAAGTCAGAGTGGTGGTTACCTACAGACCAGAAAGCAGTGTGAGAGAGAATTCAGGAATGGTGAAAATATGTTCTGTATTTTCAGCTGGGTGGTAGTTATATGATTATATGTAAAAATTAAATGTAAAGTGCTAATCAACCTGATGTGGGCATACTTTATGTACATTATGCTGCAATAAAAACAATAAATGAAAGCATGAATGAAATGATAGGGAGCAAGAGTCACCTGAGAAGGCCTGGGATAGAAGATGAGACAACAAAGGAAGATGGGGCCAGGCTGCAGAATTTTAACTTTATCCTGTGGGCAGTGGGGAGGTACTGGTGGATATTTTATTTATTTATTTATTTATTTATTTATTTATTGCGGTACACGGGCCTCTCACTGCTGTGGCCTCTCCCGTTGCGGAGCACAGGCTCCAGACGTGCAGGCTCAGCGGCCGTGGCTTACGGGCCCAGCCGCTCCACGGCATGTGGGATCTTCCCGGACCGGGGCACGAACCTGTGTCCCCTGCATCAGCAGGCGGACTCTCAACCACTGCGCCACCAGGGAAGCCCACTGGTGGATATTTTAGGCAGAATAGTGCAGCGATAAGCACTGCTTTAACGGACCACGTTCTGAGCACTGCCCTCCAGCTGGCACAAGGATCTGAATGCAAAGCCTTTGGGAACCAAAGTTGGATGGTTGCCTCACTCTTTGGGCTCCAGGTTCGGGTCCTGATGCTAACAGAGAGGTGATCAGATACCAAAGAAAAGCACAGCTTGGTTGCCTGTGCACTCGGCACTCTCATCCTTTGTAGCAAGCATGCCAGGGCCCAGAAGAAGAACCAGAATGCTCAGGGCCTGTTGGGACTCAGTCCACGCAGGTTTCCAGGTGGCCACCTCACCTGCCAGTCCCTATGTTCATGAAGTAAGTGTTGCAGCTCCATGTACCGCGATTGACTTCCCACCTCCCATTCCCCTATGCCACCACCCAAAATCAGCTTCCTTAGCTAATTTCTAGAGCTCATTTTTCTTGTTTACACAAAGCTTGTTTTTACTAAATGGTTTTTTTTTCCATTTTCTTCCAGAAAGACAAAAAACGGAAAGTGGGGAAGAAGGATAAAGACCCAACGGCTGACAGGTGAGGGGTGCACACGGGTGGGGGGCAGTGCAGAAAAGAGCATAGGACATGGCCTGAGTCCTCGGCCTGGTCTGGGAAAGGCAACCCCCCCACACACTGCTCTGTACACCACACCCCTTCATCCTGGAAGAGTATGGTGGGGGAAAGCACGGAGACCTCCCTGCAGTCCTGCATGCAGGCCAGCATCCTCGACTGGGGAGACGCAGTGGAGAGGGGGGGCCTGGAAGGCAGACTCGGGCCCCATCGCTTCTAAGGCCGTGTGACTTTTTTTAAGTTTTAAAATTCATGGGGTTCTCAAGAAAGTTTTTTAAGAACTAGCATCCTGCAACAGCTTTTGAGGGAACACTGAGACTGCAGTCCTTGAGGGCAGAGACCGTTCATATGACATGCCCGCCCCTGGGCCCCGCCCGCTGAGGCCCTTCATAAATGCTCCTTGAAGGAAAGGGTGAGGATTTGTCTCATTGTGAAAGGATACGTCCATTTCCTTAAGCCTCATCGGCTGAACTTTGATATTAACGAATAATTATAAATGCTCATTTTTAAACTGAAATGGCCTTCAGGGCTTTAATATTGGAAATAAATAGGGCCTAGGTTTTCAAACATTTTCAAGGAATTTAATTAAAATCCCTAGGAAGTGAATGTCAGAAATCATTTTGAATGTATACCTTTTTTCCCATGGGTTTGTTAATGGGTAACAGGTGTTGCTCCCTGTTTGGGGTGTTCCCTTGTTCCCCTTTTGGTACACTGATAACAGTCCCAAACTCTGCTTGAAAGAAGACCCATGAGAGAGGAAGCCAGCTTGGAACCATCCACAGGAGAAGTGGGGACCAGAGCACCCCAGAGCTGGTGCACATGCCCAGGGCCCTGGCAGGCAGCCTCTGGAGAGACACCCAGCCTTGGTGTGGGCTTTGGCTCTGGGGAGAAAAGGCTCCCACGGGATATCGCTAGAGGTAGGAGCTGCAGGCTTCCTCACATGACGTTCCATTGTTTAGGGAAAAGTTCAAGTTCAAGAGCTTTGGCTGACCGCTGCCTGGTCAGCATTCTGAGACTCAGGCGCCCAGTTCCCGGGAAGGAGCCCATCTACCGAGGCACCAACACTGACGCCTCCTCCGGAGGATGTCGTAGTCCCTTCCCTGGAGGAAGGTCCAGCCCCTGCCTACCCGCAGGGCCACTGCTGTCTTTCAGTGACTTTCACATGCCACGTTTCTCCTTTGTCCTTACCTCAGTCTTTCAGGAGGAGAAGATCCTGCTAAGTGTCTTATTGAGTGACCACCCAGAGCTAAACTCAAATCTGCCACGATGAGCTGACCACTAAGGAAAAGTTACCTATTCACGTTCTCTGCACTTAGAGAGTCGCTTAACTGACTACAATTCTGCTTTAACAACACAGAGCACACACGTGGCTCATGGACCGTGTCTGTTAGCCAATGAATGTGTTCTTTGCATAGGTTTCTTTACAGTCGAACTATTATAAATGAGCTACAGCAATTCTCTAGTGAAATGAAGAAAGACCAGTAGTATTTTATTCACTTTTATACCCCAAAGTACAGAAATACCTGATCATCCTATTCCTGGAAGACTTTTCATTTTAAGTTTAAAGACTCTATGTTATTCATTAAGTGGGATTCAGTAAATGGGCTAGTTCTCTGCCAAGACACTGTAAGACAACTTATGTTTCTCTCATCCAGTTAATATGAACCTTAAATCAGTATTTTTATCATAGTTTATAAGGTGGTTTTATTTTATTTATTTATTTATTTTTTATTTTTTTTCCCGTCACAAAACTACTCAACAGTGTGTTGACAGTCAAGGTATTCAAGCAGCATTTTATGCTCCCTGCCATTCACAGGGATTGTTCTTGTTGAGTATTGTAATGGCCTCCTGAAAAATCAATTTAAATAGATTCATCGTTCTCAGCTCCCTCATCTCTTCCTGGTCACTGTACGTGGCCGTGCTCAGAGAGGGACCGTCTCTTCTCAGCAACCTCCTGGTTAATGATTAGGATGATCTATTATTAGTTTACAACTTGGGATTCCTCCCTGACCATTCCTGGGCACGATGCTTTTCTGTTCACTTAAGGCAGCCCCAGGCTGGTAGGTCGGCTGCCCAGACAAAAGGGTGCCTGGGGCTTTCAAACTGGCTCAGCCGTAAAAGGTAGCCATATAAGGTAGTTTTCGAGTTGAAATTTTTTATTCTGTCGCAAGAGTTTATTTCACTGGAAAGATCCAAATATAGATTCGTGTTCCCGGAGTCTTAAGATATTTGGTTTGGATTATTTTAGAGAATCTTATTCAATTTTATGTTAATATTTTACGCATATGTTTATGTTAAACGAATATTCAAGTCAAAACACTGCAGTTGATACTGCCTTGGTAGAGGTCAGATACTGTCATCCCAAATTCCATTACAATTAAAACTTTCTTAATTCTCAGCTGAGGGCACACTATTTTAAATATATTTGATAGAATAAAATTTCAGTCAACCAAAGACTGGAGTCATTGAATTAACATCTATCCCGATGGTATTTGGCTTGAGTCTCCCTGATGTTCTTGAGTCTCTTTTAATCACGCTAACTTGGATCACTGAACAATCAAAGAACAGTTTAAAAATAGGTATATTTACAATTCTTCAGTCTAAAGAAAGACTGGGGTTGAACCAAAGCATCAGGCCCCTAAAAATGAAAAGGGAAAAGACAAAACATCTCGAAGGACTCTGCTGTACCGTATTTGAGCATGATCTATCTGAATTCCAGCAAGCCAAGCCCCAGTTAATTTCATGGGGAGTTTCATTCGTTAAGTGGGATACTATCTCCATTTCTTTTCCTCAAGTAGTATAAATTACCACTAGACTGGCTACATACCCAAGGCCCCCTTAGAGAAGAGGTTTTGTCATCTGTAAATACTATGGAAGAGTATAACATCCTCCTAAAAAATTATAATATTTTGTCTTTCATATTAAAATGATTTCCATTATAAGCCTTTGTTTTTTATAGATATTTCTTTTAAATTGTTATGCTATGGCGTTAAAAGGAAATGTCAATTTCACGAAGAATTGATGATTTACTACAGCTTGCAGACGCTAACTGAATATATAATTATGGCCCTTTTACGTTACCATTATTGTGTAATTTCTAATTCATATTTGTGCCATCATGAAGGCTGATGAAAGGGCAGACTGCAGGAGTCATAGCTGGTCTCAGATGCCCAAAGATAATTCTTATTCATGGGAAACATCAGGTATACCCATGGACGAGTGCAAGTATTGTTTTTAAAAAGCCTAATTTATCCCCAAATTGTAGTAACGCTTCAAAAATCAATTTATTTGCATACATACAAATGTACCTTGAATGAGATCTGGTTAAAGTTCTCTTGAGTATGTGAGATGATTAACATCAGTACTGCTGATTTGATGTGTTTGCTCACAGAATAGATGGTCTGCTTTATCCCCAGGACCATCGAATCTCTGTATAAGGAACTAGTGGAAGAAGGCTTACTGATCCAGGCTCTGAAAGTCAACCTCTCTGATTACATTGGTAAAGTACACAAAGAATAATGCATGTATGTGTCACAGATGCATGTCACCCCTTGGGTTCTGAGGACCCAACAGCCGGAAGTATGTTTCATCTGTGCTTTTGTCCAACCTAAAATCTGGCCCTTAGTGGCTTGCAGTAAATGTTGGTTGGATTGAATTGATTTGAGTTCATTCTGTGCTGGGATCTAATGGGTCCAGCTCTCTCCCCTAATGTGGTAGAAGCAGGTTTCCAAACCTACTAGCAAGGTTCCTGGAGGCATTCTTTGTGGCTTAAGCTGAATTGAGGAAATGAAGAATTGTTCCTGCTCTCTGGTTATCAAAGTGCCCTAGGGGGCAGCCCCTGGTACTTCCAACACAGAGTCCTCACAGGAGAAATTCCTTCCAGAATTCCATCTAGGGGCCGCCACAGGAGTAGCTGGGAGGAAAAAGAGGGGACATTTGCTATCACCGTTCTGCTAATGTTTTTCTCTTAATTTTTAAAAAATACCATAAGGATCTGAAAACATACTTAAAGCTTAAAATTCGTCATACTCCTACCACCCTAATGCAGATATCATTTTCACTTTCATACATCTACAATCAACTGAGGACATTTCGCCTACATAACCACGAAAAGATAATCACACTCAGAAAATTTAACATTAATGTCGTACTGTTACCACTAGGTAATATCTAGTTAATGATCAGTTTTCCCGGTAGTCCTAATAAATAATGTCCTTTGTAACTGTTTGTCTTTCTCAATCCCAAATGCAGTCAGGGATCATGGATGTGACGGATCTCCGTCGTCCCCTTTCATTCCTTTAATCAGCACCAGTTTACAGGCTTTTCCAGTCCTTCACAGCATTGACATTGACATTTTTAAAAAGTCTGAGCTGTTTTACAGACTCTCCTTCAGCTGAATTGGTTTGATGGTTTCCTCCTGACTTGATTCATGTTAAACATTTTTTACAGGGAAACTACAGGTAATATTGTGTCCTGATTCTCAGTCTTTCACATTGAGGGCACAAAAATGACGCTTTGTCCCATCGCTGGTGATGTTGGGTTTAATCACTGGTGAAGGTGCTGTTCCACAGATTTCTCCATTGTAAAGCTCCATTTTCCACTTTGTAATCAATGAATAATCTGTGGGGGATAGTTTGAGGCTCTGGAGATTCTGTTCCCAGCCATCTTAAAGGTTTAGGCATCCGCCGTGATGACTTCTGCCTGCATCAGTGTTTGCTGTGGTGGTTGTAAAGTGGGAATATTCTATTTCTGCCTCCTCTTCTAGCAGGTACCATTCTTCTGGAGAGATTTCCCTCCCACCCTCCTTTTAAAATTGTTTTGGTATTAGAGTAGACAGATGGATTCTCTCTTTCTAAAACTGTATTACAACCCATTTCCGAGTTATTTGTTCCAGTGTTTACACTGCCCCAGTTTTGGCCTCTGCAGGAGCACAAAGACTGACATTTCCCTTGGCTCAAAAAAGTGATCACTTTAATCCCTTTGATATAAAGCCACATTTCCTTCTCAGGGGCTTGGAGGAGCCTTCATATTTCCTAATGGTGTAAGATTTTACCAGAATATGTACTGGAATATCTGTTGGGTTTCTATTTATTTTATGGGTTTCTTATTCAAGTACTGCAGGGTTTTCTCCTGGATTGCCTTGATTATGTTCTCTTAATTCTGTTCCTATGAAAAAATAACACTTTTAGCAGAACGCTACCTCTTTACTTACGACTGGGGTCTCTAAGTGCGCTCTCTCTCCTTGTCTGGTTTCTTTCTCCGTATCATGCCTTTTTTGCTTATCACCGAATTCCTAGTTTTTAGTGCAGTGCCTAGCACATGGCAGAGTCTCAGAGAATTAATGGACATATTTCTCATCTTCTTACTAATTTCTTATCCATCTTGGACTTCCTCACTGATCTCTTTGTCAGTTTCCAGGTAGCATCTTGAAGATGCTTAAGGTCAATGAAAATGAAATCAACCTCTTAAGAGTGACCTCAAATGTAAATGACCCAGTCTAGCAAAATCAGTCAAATTGCCACAAGGACTGGCTCCCTTTGGTCTCTTCCACGTTTGTCTTCTTTTTCCCGGTTAAGATCCTTCGCTTGAAAAGATGGCAGTGGATCTTCCCAGATCCCCACGTAAAAATAGACAAAGCAACTAGATGGCAAAAGCAAAAGCCTGTGGACAACATTAACACAAAAACGAAATAACCAAGTTTCCCCTCCAAGCCCAAAGTGCAAGCCACTGGCGCCAAAAAACAAAAGAACCCCAAAATAGCCAGCAAGCACTCACTGGAAAGCACAACAGACCAGGGTAGTAACTGCAGCTGGAATTGGGAGGGGTTTGCCCACTTCAACAGCAGATGCGTGAAAATGGATAGAATCAGAAAGTATGAACGGGCGAGAACAGTCCAACCTCTGGACGCTCTTGAAATTGACCCTTCTAAGGCACGGCCTTATACTGAGAAGAAACTCTTGGGAGTAGATCACAATCGAATAGGAACAACAGAGATGAGGGAGAGAAAAGGTCCAGAATAAATTGGGGGAGGGGAACAGAACAAGGACATCTCAAAAAGCAAGCCACCATACTAATAACATACATGAAAACAACAGAAGAGGGGACTCTATGAAATTTAAAAAGCTGCCCTGACCCAAACTATCTTCTAAACATATAGGAATATTAACTCATATGAATTTAAGCAATGGAAACTTTCAAGGTCAAAGCCCATGCCAGATGTCTATTAAAAAAGAAAGAATAAGGAGCAAAGTGTCATCACAAAAAGACGTGCCCACAAAGCAGACATAACTGGAACGTCCTCTTTCAAACCAAGCTAATATACATTAAGAAAATTATAGAAGATATGTAAGAATACATAAAATGGAATTAGAAAAGTGCAGAAATGAGTTACACAAAATTCCAGGAATATTTTGGGTTTTTATTTTGTTCTTTTTGGGTTTTGTTTTGTTATTTTTCTTTTCTGTGGTACGCGGGCCTCTCACTGTTGTGGCCTCTCCCGTTGCGGAGCACAGGCTCTGGATGCGCAGGCTCAGCGGCCATGGCTCACGGGCCCAGCCGCTCCGCGGCATGTGGGATCTTCCCGGACCGGGGCACGAACCTGCGTCCCCTGCATCGGCAGGCGGACTCTCAACCACTGCGCCACCAGGGAAGCCCCAAGAACATTTTAAATAAAGGAGAAAAATCGTTTTAGGACAAAACTAAATTACAGGGAACACAAGAATGAATAAAGTCCACAAACCGTGCTTTAAGAGAAACGAAATGGGAAAGACAGAAATTTTTTCTAAATAAAACTAGAAATGAAGAACAAGATTAAAAGGTTTCCAAAGAAAGTAACAAGTACTAAAGATAGGCAAAGAAGATTCACATAGGCAGACAAACATAATACACATCTCTGAAGAAGAAAACCAAAGCCAAGGAACAGAACAAATTCTAAGAATTTTTATTCATGAAAAATTTCCTAAAACAGAAATGCAAACCACATAATGAATGATCACACTTTGTATGTGAGAATATCAACTCCAATTGGCCAACACCAAGATGTATTCTAATAAAAGTACCAGAGCTTAAAGTAAAGGGGAAAAAGAAACCTTGGGGCATTACCCCTTCTCCTTTTCCAGCCGGCCCAGAGCTGGACAAGCAGGGCAGGGTGGGCGTTGGCTGAGCCTCAGCAACTCCCCATGCAGGCAGGGACGGAGCACAGACCCTCAGACTCAGAACATGGCCGCATGGTTTGGACATTCCCCACAGCCCAGGAACCCTGTATTCGCAGCCAGCCCGGCTCAGCACTGCCGGGACACGAGTTGTTTGGGGAGCTTCCACTCTTTTCTAAACACCACTCAAATCCAAATACGCACTAGAATCACAGCAGTTAGGGCTGAAAGAGACTTGGAAGGCAGGAAACTCAAGTGCGTAATGTCTGGTTCCCCCAGGGCCCAGCTCCCAACTCCCCCCACCCCCAGTTCCTTGCTCTGTCCCTGCGCACTGCCCAGCTCTGAGCGCTGACCCTGTGCCCAGGAACGAGCTCCCGCCACAAGCTTGGGTATGCAAGAAATAGCACATTTCCTTATTCTTTAAATCACCATAACTTAGCATCACAAGGGCTAAACTGCCAAGGTTATTCAAATTCGATCCTTCTTACAAGCCTCCACCCCTGCCCCCAGGTACCATCAAGGTCCCTGATTCCCAAATGGTGCCTGGATGCTGGGGAGAGATTCTGGGCACTGGCGTCCTCCAAGACCCCCTGGTGCCTGCAGGGGCCACTCATGCCTGCCTGGGGCCCTCTCTCAGTGAGGGGCTCTCTCCCCTGCTCCCTCGTCCTCCGTGCCACTAGGACACAGGGCTGATGCCCACTGACCAGAGACCCACTGACCAGCTGTCCCGCCCAGGCTGGGAATGTCTTCTCCCTCCTGCTTCTGAAGCTCGCACCCTCTGGGTTGCCGGTCCCTTCTGTAATCTTTCTGTCCCTCAGTTTCCACAATTATGAGGATGATAACAGCAACCGCCTCACTAAATTGCTATGACGGTTTAATGAGTGCGGAAATGGAACACTTGAGGGCGCGCTGGCACAGAGCTAGCTGGCTGCCTCCCCGTGTTGCCGCAGTGGTGATCTCACCTATCTTCCGCGGGCTCAGGGTTTGCCGAGAGGGCTTGTGAATTCCTGGTGCCTCCGTGCCCCTCCCTCCCTGTGCACGTCGCAGAAGCACGAGGCACCTGGGTCAGCCACTGCTCGAGGGGAAAATGCAGAGGGAACAAACACAGCCAATAGCCCCATAAATTACCTGGCTCTGCCTGTGGTTCTGGAGCTGCTGCGTTCGGTGGGAACATTGACACCCAGGCCAGGGCTGGTGTTTCTTGCTTTCTCCTTGGCATCCAGGGCCTGTCCTAAGAACAAGAAGATTCAAAGGGTTCCTTAAAATCCCAGCTTACAAGACTTGACTTAGACATTACATGTGGAAAACATCCGAAGCTTCGGAATACCTGGGCCCCGGGGTGCATAACCTTGGCAGAGCTGTTGCAACAGAAGGTTAACCTGAGAAGTCTCTCTGTCGACCTCATTCTGGAAGCTGGTAGCCTGCATCCAACGTGAATTTTTATTGTATAAACAACGCAGGAATCTGGATTGTAACCACGTAGCATGTGTCACAGTGCTCATCGCCATCAGAAGATGCTCTGTGCAGCTCTGGCAGTGCCCGGGGCAGAGCTGGCGTGTCCTGGCGCAGGTGGGAAGCCCCAAGTCCTACGAGGATTGTCTGCTGACTTGAGGCCTCCTGTGTCCTCTCGCTCCTTTTCTTCGAGTAACTTTTTTAAGAGGCTATTATTTTTTATCAATTGTCTGTTCTTTATTCTCTTTTCAACGCTCTGTGGGATAGAATGGAAACGTTAGAAGCTGATTTCACCTTGCTTTCTCAAATATTTTTTATTTCTCCTTATTTTTTAAGTGTGCTCGTATGTTCCTATTCTCTACAATTAGTTCCTCCTTCTGTGTTCATTTGCTAGGACTGCTCTAACAAGTACCACAGTAAAGCAGCTTAAACAGCAGAAAATTACTCTCTCCCAGTTCTGGAGGCCGGAAGTCCAACGCCACGGTGTCAGCAGTGTTGGTTGGTTCCTCCTGGAGGCTCTGAGAAGGAATCTGTTGGCTGTAGCCTAAGAGCCCCTTCAAGCCCCCACCTCTGTCCTGCTCCCTGGACTTGTCAGTCCTCCTGCCAGGATGCTGAGCTGCCCTGGGGCTCACATGGCCTAAACTGACCTCATCCCTCGTCTTGTCCCCTGGTGGCTTGCTGGCGGTCGTTGGCGATCCTTGGCTTCTGCTGTATCACCCCATCTCTGCCTTCAGACCTGACGTGACCTCCTCCCTGTGTGTGTGTCTGTGTCCGAACTTCCCGTTTTTACAAAGGACACCAGTGATATCGGATTAGGACCCACCCTAATAACCTCAGCTTCATTAACTACATCTGCAGTGATCCTATTTCCAAATAAGGTCACATTCTGAGATACTGGAGGTTAGGCTTTGACATACGAATTTTTAAGGGGACACAATCCTACCCATAACACAGTCCTGTTTCTTTTCCCACTATTGTCCTAGGTTTCCTTGCCCTTTTTCATGCTTTCTATCTCTAACACCTCTTCATCTGTTTCCTTCTTCCCTCGCTCGTGGAAGACCTGGTGTCTGTGCAGGGAACCCTGAAGTCTCTAAATTCTGAATGAGTCCGTGGGAGGGGCTTATGGCTTCCGTGCTGGGCAATAGCAAAACGTAGTGACACACTTTCAGAATGAGTCTCCTCACTTGGCAAAGGGTCGTTCCTTCGATCAGAACCAACAGCCAACAGTTCAACTTCCTTTGTCTAAGTAGGGTCTAGAAAATATGGCGCGTCTGGGTATTAACTTGGATTTACTTAAGCAGGAAAATGGGGTCACTTTTATGCCCCCCCAATGTCATGTTTACAGCAATAAGTGCTGGATTTAACGGTGGCTGCGGGATCCCTTCCTGCTCTAGTGAAGGCGAAATGAACCGCTCTTCTATTTATTACCTGCTCATTAAAAAGCGTGCAGATCGAAAGCCATAATAGATGCTTTCATTATCACTCATTTCCCTCACCAAGACCATTGCCCTTGCCAAGGACTTTTTTTCATGCGGAGGCTTTGAAAGGCTGTGGCCCACAACAAAATAGCAATCGTTATCTGGATTTTAACTCTCATTTTCTTAGCATTTGAAAATGCTTTAAAGCCCTTGATATTTTCAGGATTTCATAGACGCCTACATGTATTTCTTCAGTGTTTTCATGCACGCATAAAGGCATTTGTTGTACATATATAACGTTGAAAGCTCTGCAAGGATCCACACATGTTATGAAAAGAAAAGGTCAGGAAAAAACAACATCAAGAGATTGTGATTCGTTTATCGAATATTTTTCCTTCAGATTCAGGTACAAATCAAGAGAGAATCATATGAGCGTGTAAAAGTCCATCCTCATGACAAGTGAAGGCAGCAAAACTAATTTTCGTGGTGACCTTATCTAAATTAGTTAGAAAATAACACTTCAGATTTATGACTAGTTACAATGAAGCTCTTTAATGCGTTCTAATTAAACCTGTAAAGATTTATTTCGATATGATTCCTTTGGTAATCCTTTAAAAACGATAAAAATGTTAATGAATATCACCCTCAAATGGGGATGTTTCTATTTACCCTAAATTAGACTCAGATCCTACCTTTCAAATGATTGCATTTCAGGATCAGATTTACACGGCTTCAATACAAATTTCACATCCATCTTAAGTAAGTTGTTTTTAAAGTTTGTGCAAACATTAGACATAATCTCTTGGAATAGAAATTAAACCAAACATACTTCGTACGTTCTTCATTTTAGAACTTTGCTCTTCACATATTCAACATTCAGGTTATTTTTGAAAATACTGGGAGGTTAGTATCATACCCAAGATAATTCTCAGTTATTGTAGCAAGTATAGAAATGTTCTTGTGGCTGGACAGTTTTTCTTCAAGCCTTTATCTGAGAAGTTCTTTATAATGACTCTCCATAATATGTTAAATTTGTATCCTGTGTTAATTTTGCAAGTGTCCAAATTATGCAACTCAGAGTAGCGTGGTTTCCCATTCATTTGTCCTCTATTTTTTTTCTCCCCAGGTGACTACAGCTACTTGGGGAGTACTCTTCGCCAGATGTCCATAGAACCCATGCCTTCCCTCCTGGATGTCCGACAGCTCATCACCCTGTACGGGATCCTGCCGCTAGGTAAGGACTCCACTTGCCCTGTTGTGCCTTTGCTAGAAGCAGGCGTGTCTGCTCGCGTGTTCCAGGTCGTCATCAGTGTGCATTGCAGCTTACCTCTTCTACTGAGAATTGTGAGTGAGGGTCGTTCTGCTGGGCTAGAGCATCCTGGAGCACAGAAAGGTACCGCCCAGGAAGCATATCTGTAGCACCTTTGAATGTCTGGTTAGCATTCTGAAGGTCCTGGAAGCTGTCATCTGGAGAGATGATAACCGAGGCAAGCACCTGCGATTCAAAGTGACCAAATTAGACAAAGGCTGAGGTTAGGCTTACCTGTTACACACAGGCTCTGTCACTGGGTCCTTAACAGAGCCGGCCCTTCGGGAGTCAGTGAAAGTGTATTTCTTGGATCTAAAGAATCAAGGCTCTGCCAATTTCCACGGAGATTCAATCATGGTTGTTCAGACAGACGGACCAGAGTCTGCAGAAAAGTCGGGGCTCTCCGTAACAGATACCCACTCCTCTCGTTCACGTTTATTTATGTTTTCATGACTGCGTCACCTGGGGCAGGGGCAGGAACTCCAGCCAGGCCGTGCTCTGATGACCATTCTGAACTAGAAGTAGCATTTTGTTTGTTTAATTCGCTTTAAAGTAAGATGGGAATCGTTTGGACACTTATCACCTTATTCCACTTTGACTTAAAGAAGAACTTAAACCTATTGGCAAGAAATAGTTCATTCTGCTTTCAACTTCATGTCAGAAGCAGTCAGTAGGATAGGGGTCAACATAAATAAAATACATATATCCACAAATATATAATACTTGGGGATCAACATAATTTGGAGTCAACAAAATCAATATACAATATTTAATGGGGTCAGATGAGCCCTCAAACCTCATCGCAGAGTGATGGAAGGCAGTAGAGCCAAGGACATCAAGGGGTGTCAAGATTTTAAGGGAACTCCTCCCAAGTGAGCGTGTGGTGTGTTTGCATCCTCCACTGGCAGATACGAGGCGATGGGTGTTGTCTCCAAGCTGACCTGAGGGTTCTGGAAGAAGCGTGCCTGGGAGGCATCCCACCCGGACCCTCCTTTTGTCAATGAGAAACCTGAAGTCTCCCTGGTGGCTGACCCGCGCCCCCAGGCCCCAGAGTCAGCGGGGCGTTTGTTCTCGTGACGGGTTCATGAGTTTGCACCGTACAAACGAGTCAGACAGAGAAGTTCGCTCACACGGCAGCCTGCCAGGGCTTCGTCTAAATTTCATGTGTCTAAACTAGTATCCGGGCACAAAAGGGAATGCGTCTGTTGGTCTGATTATTCAGGTCACCCCTGCCGGGACTAGGCAAGGCGGCCACTTGGAAGAGGGCACTGAGGACACACCGCAAGGCCACTTCCCACCCTGCCAGGCGACAAAGCTCGCACCGGCCCCCAGGGTTCCAGGAGCCTCAGCCAGGGCTCCCAGGACGAGCTGTGAACTTTCAAAGCCACAAGGGCAGTAAGGGAGTGCCCAGGAAGCATCTGGTCAGAATTCACCCGCTCACTGCCCCCCGCCCCGGAATGTCACTGTCCCTGCAGCGTGGAGGGAGAGAGGGAAGCGAGGGGGGAGGGCGCTCACGGAGCAGAAGCTGCGTTTTATGTGCGGTTTCATTTCCCAGCGGAGGGGGACGTTGAACAGCTCTCACAGATGAGTAAGCCTTTCCAAGATGTTGAAGAACTTTCTCCAAGTCCGAGGTTGGAAGGGGCAGAGCTGGGCTTAGGACACGGAACACTGGCTTCCTCGTGACTCTTTAATCCTCCGAAAGTTGAAAAGGGTGAACGCACAAAAGCCTGGAAATTTCCTCTGTCTCTTAGCAATTCTAGGCAATTTGTACAACTGCCCTTGAAAGGCGAGATGAGCAGCTAGAGCCATGGACGCCGTGGAAGGTCTGTCCCCAGCAACTCCCCGGCCCCTCCCTGCCCTGCCGTCTGATGAGCTGTCCAGAGGCCAGCGAGGCGCCGGTGCAGAAGCCTTTCTGGACCTCCCTCTCCACCTCTGCACGGCGCTGGTGACCACCGCTTCCTTCTGGAAAGTCACATCCCTGGGGTAGATGACGTGTCCGGGTCTCCCCCGCCTGTGCCCGTCCCCCAGCGCTGTCCTCCCCTCCCTCCACCCCTTCCGGAACTCTCCTGGCCCCCTGGCTTCGGCCACCACTCTAACCCCCATCAACTTCCAGGGACCCCGACAGCTGGCACCACTCTCCGCCCCACCCCCTTGCTGACCCCAGCTACCTCGCCAGCCAGAATCATCCACCCCCCCAGGACCTGCCTGACCTTCCGCTGCAGGCTGTGGTCACTGCGCCCCACCCCCTTCCTGACCCCAGCTACCTCGCCAGCCAGAATCATCCACCCCCCCCAGGACCTGCCTGACCTTCCGCTGCAGGCTGTGGTCACTGCGCCCCCTACTTGCATCCTTCTCAGACGCCCCCTTCCACCCTGCCCACTCTTCACCGGCCAGCCCAGATGCAGCCCCTCTCTCCAAAGTCCGGCCTGACTCACCCCCATGCACCCACCTCATCCCCCAAATGGGAAGTCCTTTCTTCCCTGAATCTCTGTCTCCCTCACGGATCTTAGCACGGATCTTTTCCTCCCCTTCTAGTTCCTTCTCAAGTTTAGCTCCCCCCGGCCATGAACTCTTTACAGCAAATCCTGGCTCTTCCGCATGAGCGGCCCCCAGCCGAGGCCACAGACTGAGCCCTCAGTTATCCAGGTGTTGAGCGGGAGCCGGGAAGAATGGCATCTCTCTGCTGCCGTGGAAAACGAGGTCTGCTTCACCATAACACATTGCCGTTTCCCACGCTAACCACAATGGAAGCGTGCCCGTTTAGCTTCATTTTAAAGAAAACTTGCTCCAAACTACTTTCCAAGTTTTTGCAGAGTGTCGTAGGTAACTATAAAAATTTGTTTCTAATGATGCGATAAATTCCCCAAGTCTTGTCAACCACACAAGAAAAACGAAAGCACAGTAATAATTAGAACGTTGGCATGTTTACAGCTGATCCAGAAGAGCCCAGCAGCTGACCGAAAGCAAACCAGTGTGACAGCCGACGTTCCAATCACAGCCTTCTACAGGATTTCATTCTGTTCACTCTCTAATTACTTAGCGCCGAAGTCTGCTCTGCTCGTGTTCAGGATGGTGGAAGAAATCAAGCCCGAGTTCCAATCTGGGCTCGAAGGAGATGGACGATGCGGTTGAGAGCACAGGGCAGGGACCTCTGAGTGACCTAATAATTCACGTCCTTTATTATCAAGGGTCAGGTTGACTCTGCCCCTACCGACAGACTAGAAACCAGGACAGACGAAACCAACAGGGACCTACTGCATAGCACAGGGAACTCTGCTCAATATTCTATAGTAACGCGTACGAGAAAAGAACTTGGAAAAGAATAGGCACATGTGTGACTGAATCACTCCGTTGTATACCTGAAACCAACACAACATGGTTAATCAACTATACTCCAACATAAAATAAAAATGTTTTTAAAAAGCCAGGCTACTGCTGCCTGGATCTTGTTTCTTCCCCCTTTTCCCCTGCATCTTCCTGTCCATCGCACATTCGTCTTCCTGAGCCTTCAAAGGCTATAGTGCTGCTGAAAAGCAGAGAAACCCCCAGCCCCTTCCCCCAAAATGCCAGAGGTTAGCTACTGCAGGAATGTTCTCTAAAATTATGAGTGTGGGGGGAATGCTGGGGTGAGAGGTGAGAGAGAAGCAGTGTACTGAACACCCAAGGAGACCTGACAGCTCCACCTTGACATACAAATCAAAGGTGTCACGGAGCTGGCTGAGACAGGAGGCGTGCCCCTGGTGAGAAACGCCTTCCACGCATCCATCACTGTTGCCGAGACTGGTGTCACGCCATGGAGTCATGGCCTTGAGGAGTCCCCGTCTAAGAGCCACTTATTTTCTTGGCGGGATCTTAGAGCCTCTGCCTCTGCATTTTTTTAGGTTCTGAAGCAGTGCATGAGAAAGCTCCTTTGGTGAAATCCCTGCTCTTGGCTGGCCCATCTGGGGTGGGGAAGAAGTTGCTGGTCCATGCCATCTGTACCGAAACGGGAGCCAACCTCTTCGACTTGTCCGCAGCCAACATTGCCGGCAAATACCCGGGCAAAAGTGGCCTCCAGTTGATGCTGCATATGGCCCTCAAGGTATTTATCACATTTCTTGACCTCCAGTTCTCCTCCTTCTTTCAAACTGCATTTTCAAATGCTGCCATTAATTTCCTTAAGCCAACTAGCACAGACCCTCACAGATCATTTCCTTAGGCAGACATGCACACCCCTCTTAAACTTCCCCATTGCGTCCTCCTGTAAATCACTTTATTATTGCATCTGGCTGAGCGTCCAACAACCAGACACATCTCCTTTCTTTGCGTAAACGCCCTCCTGTGCCATTCAGATCAGCCTCCTTCTGCCACAGGAATCCTTCCTGCAGTGCTCACAGGTCTCGTTAAAAATCAAATCCTTTTTCAGCCCACCTCCCTCCAATAATGGCATCAGATATTTGCATTTGGGGGTATTTTTTCTCACGTGGCATAAACTGAGGTCAGCTTCTCACACAGGAAATAAAGGAGGAACCCACAGGAAGCTAAGCTGACCGCAGTAGTGTAGATACTCAGTTACATCCCAGTGCCAGAGGATGCCATGTCCTCGAAGGTGCATACACAACCCAGCACTGTGATCTTAGATAAGCTCTTCACCTCCCTGGGTCTCTGTTTTGTCGTCACTGAAATGAAGGAGTCAAACCAAATGATACTGTCAGCCCTAGAAGCAATGATTCTCTGATATAGTTTAGATATGGATGATGATGGTGATGGATGGTGATGAAGATACATCGATGGATGGATGGATGGATAGATGGATGATAGATAACAGATAGATGGATGGATGGATAGAGACACAATATACATATGTACACTTGAGGATTACCAAGTTCTAGAACATTCTGATACTCAGTATTTATATTTGATATTAAAACTTCACAGGATTTCATTTTCATTTGTTTGAGTCCCTCAAGGTTGTCCTTAGGCTGTTCAGTTCATTTTCAGTTACTAGCATGTCCGATAAGCCAGCTTTTACTATATCAAGATGTACACAGAGCAAGGACTGTCCGGTACTTGGGGCTAGATGTTAGCTCTGCATCTGCTTTCAGGGGAGATGGTTACACACGAGCAGCCGCTCATAGAAATGGTTCCTTTTCCACCTCCTCCTAACAGCCCCACGGAGGAAGTGACGGCAGCAGGGTTTCCTCTCCCAGCCACATGGACCCCACGCTGAGCAAGTTAGGACATCCCCCCCTACTTTCGTCCCTTGCTTGTCCTGAAGGAATCCATGGAGAGAGAAGTTTGGGGAGCTGGGAGGCGAGAAGGAGAAGGAGGGTGGGGAATAAAGAGCGAGCATTAAGCTATTTGATAGAGCGCCTCATACACGCTAAATGCTCCATGTCTTGTGTCATTGGATTTTACCTTCACAGCGGCCCAGTGAAGAGTTCATTCTCATCCCCATTTTACAGATAAAGAAAGTGGGGCTCTGAGAGGTTAAGTAACTTGCCCAAGGCCACCGAGATCAAGTGGCCGAGCAGGGTTCAAACCTAGACCCTTCTCTCCCTGACCCTCCTGCACTATTTTTATTAGGATAAAATTTATATACAGTGACATGCACAGATCTGAAATACGCATATTAAGTGTGAGCTTTGAAGAAATGGATACAAATGTGTCCCCACCATTTTCATGTGCTTTTCGGTCCTCGTATAACTTCTTTTTTGAAATGTCTGTTCAAGTCATTTGGCTACTTTTCACTGGACTGCTGGTCTTGAGATTTGGAAGAGTTCTTTATATATTCTGGATCCAAGTTCTTTGTGGGACACACGTATTGCAAATGTTTCCTCTCATTCGCTGACTTGCTTTTTCGTTTTCTAATTTTGTTGTTGTTTACTTGTCCTATCAATTACTGAGAGGGGGTATTAAAACCTCCAACTATGATTGTGGAATTCTTTATTTCTCCTTTTAGTTCTGTTGGGTTTTGCCTCACATATGCTGAAGCTCTGGTATGCATGAGATGTATCCACACTTAGGATGTTATGTCTTCCTGATGGGTTATTTTATCATTATGAAATGTCCCTTTTTGTCTCTAATAATACTCCTTATCTTGAAGTCTACCCAGTCTGATATTAATGGTGCCACACCAGCTTTGTTTATACTCTTTTGTTTTCAATGTCTTTAGAGTTAAAATGCCTTTTTGTGGATAGCACATACTTGAGCCTTGCTTTCTTATCCAATCTGACAATATCTACCATTGAATTGGAGCGTTTGCTCCCTTTACAATTACTCACATGGTTGAGTTAGGTCTCCCGTTTTGCTGTGTGTTCTCCATTTGTCCCATTTCTTTTTTATTCTTCTGTTTCTCCTTCTTTGGGGTAAACTCAGTACTTTTTATTATTTTATTTGAATTCCTCAATTGTCTTTTTAGCAATGACTCTTATTTTTCAGTGACTGCTCTACAAATTACAATAGTCTTTTTTTTTTTTTTTTTTTTTATAGTACGCAGGCCTCTCACTGCTGTGGCCTCTCCCGTTGCGGAGCACAGGCTCCGGACGCGCAGGTTCAGCGGCCATGGCTCACGGGCCCAGCCGCTCTGCGGCATGTGGGATCTTCCCGGACCGGGGCACGAACCCGTATCCCCTGCATCGGCAGGCGGACTCTCAACCACTGCACCACCAGTGAAGCCCCAATAGTCATTTTTAACGTAACACAGCATTAATATTGTACTATTTTCCTTAAAATGTGAGAATCTTACAATATAATCCATTTATTATCCCTTGTCCTTTATGATTTTATCATACATTTTACATCTAGAAATGTTGTCAACAATAGAGTGTTATTTTTTTGCATTGTATAGTCATTTGTCTTTTAAAGAAATTCAGCAGAAAAATTTATTTTATACTTACCCACACATTTACCATTTTCAGTGCTTTTCATTCCTTTCTGCCTATCCAGGTTTCCATTTGGTGTCATTTCCCTTTCAGCTGCAGGACTCCTTTCACATTCCTTTCAGTGCAGGTCTGCTGGCAACGCATTTTCTCAGCTTTCATTTTATTTTTAGATGTTTTTACATTGCCTCCATTTTTGAAGGATATTTTTGATGGATGTAGAATTCTGGGTTGACACCTTTTTCTTTCAGCACTTTAAAAGTGTTATTACATTGTCTCTGTAACTCCATTATTTCTGATGAAAAGTTGTCCAAAATTCGAATTATTGATCTCTTGTGTGTAATGTGTCGATATTCTCTGGTTGTAAGATTTTATCTTTGTTTCCGCTCATTTGGCTATCACGTGTCTAGATATTTTTGTTGGTTCTTTGTACTTTAACGACTTGTGGCTCACTCTGCTCACTGAAACTGTAAATATATGTTTTAAGCCAAATTTGGGAAATTTGAGCCACTATTTCCTCAAGTATTTTTTCCGCCCCACTTCCTCTCCTCTCCTTCTGAGACAGACATATATATATGACTGCTTCATATTGTTCCACAAGTCACTGAGGTTCTGCCTCTCTAGTTTCCACGTCGGATAATTTCTATTAATCTACATTCAAGTTTACCTACCCTTTCTTCTACTATCTCCGGTCTGCTATTAAACCTATCTTGTGGATTATTTTTGTGTGTTTCTGATATTTTGCTTTTCGGTTCCAGGATTTAAATTTGCTTGTTCTTATAGGCCTCTATTTCTCTGCTGTAATTCTCCATCTGTTCCTTCAATGTAGCTATCTTTTCTTTTAAGTCCTTGAACTCAGTAGTTGCCTTATAGTCTTCATCTGCTAATTTCGATACTGTGTCATCTTGCGGTTTGTTCCTATTTGTTTTTTCTTGACTATGTGTCATGTGTTTCTGTTTCTTCATATGATTGATAATTTTTTATTGTACATTAGACATTGTGGATGATACACTGCTGACTCTGAAGCATGCTAGGCTTGGTTCTATCAGGCAGTTAAGTTGCTGGCCGATCAGCTTGAACTTGCAGAGGTTTTGTTTTCTATTGTGTTAGTGTGGGTGTATTTTGAGTTCGCCCTTAGTCCTGGAACCTTGTCTTTACTTTGAGGTCTAAAAGGACGGCTTGACGTGTTTACCAAGCTCTTTTAACTTGGCAGAAGCTAAGGTATGTGCTCAATTATTTTAGTTTTCCAGCTGTTGCTTTCCACTGAGCTTGTTGGAATCTTCCCCCATGCATGCACACTTGCAGGGTTACCCAAGAATTTGAAGATGAGCTGGAATTTGAAGCCCAGCAACCTGACTTGTGGCCTCTGTGTACTTAACCACCAAGCTCAAAGCACTAAGTTCTTCAGAGGTAAAGTAAGAGAAACCCATCCTCTTGCCCAAAAGAACACCTAAATGCACTCATTCTAAATGCTGAATTTTGTTGACATTGTCAGGTAACCAACAGAAGCACGTGAGTATAAAAATATTGGCATTTCGTGAGCATCTATATATCACGGACCTTACACTTCTCTCTGTTTTAACTCATTCACTCCTCACAACAACCTTATGAGGTGGGCAGTATTGTTATTCCCATTTTACTGACAAGAAAACTGAGGTACAGAGCATTTGCGTGATTTTCCTGGGTTGCAATGCCGTGATGTGAGCTTGGTCAGTCTAGATGCAGAGGCTCCAGGCCTAACAGCTGCATTATTCCGCCTCTGAATTAAGCCGCTCTTCTCCAGCCACCAAATGGCTCAGACTCCAGGACAGAGCCAAGGACGTGGTCACGATGTTCTCACTCTCAAGAAACGATTTGCTCCTGCCACTGAGAGGTTTGTCCTGATAGCAGACGAGCTATCTTTGTATTAATTAGAATCACTGCAGACTGACATTATGTGGACCACAAAATGCTGGATGTCAGATTATCAAAATGTGGAACAGTACACGCATCCACCTAGGCCACTCCACGTCGGAGGGCCTGACACACACCTCATTAAGCTTCACCTTTACTGTGTATATAGCTGATTAATGAAAGACCAAGAGGTCTCTGGAGTGAAAGTCATTCAATTAAAGATCACGTACAGTGAGCCTCTGTGTCCTGGCAGGACTGATGGAGCAGCTATCTGCATTGCAAAGAGGTATTTGCCTTTAATTAACCAAAGGAAAGAGGGATTTTATGGCTGTGCTGGTGAATCAGTGGCAGGAAGCTCCAGCGCGGTCCTGTTACGTGGGCCGGGGCCGCAGCAGCTTGAAGGCAGCAAAATATGGATCTGAGGCGTTTGCTGGAGAAGGTGAAATAACAGAAGGGCCCGATTACTCATCACGTCTTCTTATAAAGAATTCCTCTGACTGAATTAATCTCGGCAGAGCAAAGAATGCAACGCTTGGAAAGCATCATAATTTCGCTCCTGGCTGGAGGCGTCTGCTTCGCCCACAACACCCTGTGCACATGAAAACACGCTGGCGAGACGAGTTTCTGATCTGTTTCCCAAGCACAAGTTCAAATCTGTTCTGTTCTCATTATTTTGGGAGGGTTCCTTTACTTTACACACAATAACTATAATGCATTCCTTTAAGAAATGCCTTTACCGTACCAGTTAACAAACGTTATTTAAAATTCTCTCTTCCGGTAAAGCTATATGTGGAAAGGAATATACATCTATTTAGCTAGGAAATATTAGAAATACATCTAACAATTAAGAGACACGGGATAAATGATTAATATTTAATAGGTGTTTTACAGACTAAACAAGTTATCAAGGCAGGGTGCCAGCCTCCTCAGGTGTTTATGATGGTCAAGCAGGGGATGGAGAAGCAGGGAAGACTCGTTGTCTGGCCAGAAGTTTTATACACACTTTCCCTTTTAATTGCCCCAATCCCTGATAGGCAGGAATTCATGTCTCCATTTTACAGACCAGAAAACTGAGGCTCAGGGTGCTTAATTCAACCAAAAATACAAGAGAACTAAGGGGATGGCATCTGGATTTAAGCCTAGATCTGACTCCAAAGCCATCACCTGGCCCCCAGCTGGCCTCTGAGAGAGTGAAGGCTGTGTCGTGCCCGGCCCTGTGAAAGCTGTGCCCTCGTGGTGGCCCGAGCGCAAGGCCATTCCTGGGCCAGAGTGTCAGCTTACCCTTTTCAGCGTGAGACATTTCAGCGTGAGACGGTGAAGAGGCTGGAGGCTGTAGCGTCCCGTTGGCAGCTCCCGCGGCACCCCACGCCCTCCTGATTTCCCCCTTCCCTGACCCTCCAGACCGCCCATGAGCAGGCGGAGGGGAGGCCAGCAGCACCGCAGAGCAGGACAGAGCAGACCATCCTAATCCTGGGCCCTGAGTCCTGGGGGAGACGGTCCCTCCCTCCCTGGGGTCCTGGCTTCCTCCCTTTCCTCCTCTGTCAGAGGTCTGGCCACCGAGGGCTGGACTCAGAGAGAGACCTAAGAGAGCAGGGCTAACAAGGCCGCCCAGCCGGTGTCTGGGCCACGTGGCCCGTAGTGGCCTGCGAATCTGGACAAAAGGGAGCTGAGATGCTGCTCGTGCCTTAGCACCGCCCACCAGGGCTCCTTGCTGGGCTCACAGCCAACGGCCTATGGCAGCTGGCCAAGGGGTTTTGCCCAGATGTGCTGGTGTAAACAGCTGGCCCAGGAATCAGCAGATGGGGAGCCCAGCCAATTACATCTCCGTAGCCCGTGGAGACTTATACTCCTGGTTAATAACCCAGACAAAGGCATCGTGGCTATTCGTGGATGATCTTTAAAAAAAACACACACAGATGTACAATAAATGTAATTAATATGTTAGTCACCCTTTTCAAGGTGAAATTCAGTAAGGGTAAAGCAAAGACCTGCACCTGGCCCCCCAAAACAGAGCTGCTCAAATGATAGAGGGGGTAAGAGAGGAGGGGGAGAGGAGAGGGAAACAGAGAAACAGAATTGAGCCGCCTCCGTGCAGCATCAGGTGTGGCAATACAGGAACCGGGGGCTGCTGCCCATGAGCCCTCAGTGGGCTGCTATCAGAAAGTTGGGTCCCCTCCCGCCGGGTCGTGTAGACAGTTTCAGGTTGAAGAAGGGAACGCACGTAGGCAGCAAAACCTTTTTTTTTACTAGAGACTTTCCATTTTACAGCAGTTTTAGGTTCACAGCAAAACTGAGCCGCAGTCCCCACAGAGGATGGGCGGCTGGGTTGGGGGGAAGGGCGGGTCCCAACCCCGGATGATCCGGCGCCATCTGCGGTGAGGTGTGTGGAAACGCGCTGTGGGCTGTAAGGCACGTAAGCGTGGCTGCATCTGCTCTTATTCTGTGGTGGGTAATGGGAACGGGGTCAACGTCACAGGCATTAAAGAATTTTTAACCAGCTTGGAAACGCTTAGAGCGGGGAGTGCCCTAAATGTGGCTAAAAGGTGCATGGGGAAGGTGAGCATGGCCTTGCACCCGGGCATTAACCCCTGTGCTTCCCAAAGTTGGCACAGAGTCAGGGCGGGTGGGCATGAATCCATTAGTTCTAATGGATTAGCTGGGAGTCGGCTGGGAAGAGGGGGTCCCAGGGGAAAGTCTGGGTGATCTGTAAGCCTGACACCTGTCACCATCCAGGCACCATCCCCTCGAATTCCACCTGATAATCAGCAATGGTATCAGTGGCTTCCTGGCACCAGCGCTGACCTGGTTCCCCCATGTCACCTGTCCCAGTCCATCAGCTGTGCCTCCCTCCTGGTCCTCTCCTCTGCCTCAGTTTACCTTCCTTTCTATACAGGGTCATCCCAGCCGGGCTCCTGACTCTTTAATCCACTCTTCCTGTGATTGTCATTCGTGGTCTATCCCAGCTCACACCCAGCAAGGACTTGAAGTAACTCCTACAATCACATAAAAGATAATGCAAGGAAATAGAAAGTTTGAAAATATCATTTGTAAATAATGGAAATAGAGAACAAAATGTCTTCACATATTAAACGGAAACAGAATCCGAGTGACTATAGTTCAGAGAGCTAAGCGCCGCCCCCCCGACACACACACAATAACCACCCCCGAGCTCCTTCCCAGCATGGCAGCACCTCGCTGACGGCTGCCTGACTGCCCAGCAGCTCCCATTCAGACACAGGAGGCCACACACTCTGCAGGCCGGGACCATGTTTCCCAGACATCCCTGCCTGTCACCACAGATGCTCAGCAAAATCTGTGTGGGTTGGATGGATGGAAGGGCGGACGGACGGATGGATGGTCCTTTTCAGTTTGGTAAACTAAGCCACAACCACTGAAAAACGGAGCTGGGTTTTCCTGGGGTTCTCTATGGCAAACAAAATAGGATCCTTTCAGAAAGAACTCCCAAAGCTTCCAAGGGTCATTTGGGCAGATCTAATTAGTAATTCAAGCGTGCCAAACACAAACTGGTTTTCATTGTTGAGCCATTATATCCCAACCAAGAGAATCTAATTCCGATGGCGGATGCTTGACAGCATTTCTTTGGAGAACACAAAAGATCAAATCCATAAAACTCACATGGATGGAGAAGTAACTGTTTGCTAGACCTTCCCAGAACTTGAAAAAGCACGTTTTGGTTGAAACGCATCTTTAGTCCGGAATTGATATTCAATAGGACTGCAGAGCCCTCTACTGGCGGCTGAAACAAACTATCCCCTGTAACTTCTGGAAAGTTCCATCACTAATTAATTACATTTAATTGCCCATGACCTCAAACTATCTGTGGGTAATTTAAATAAAGCCTTTTCGTTGCTAAGTGAAAATTAAAATAGCAAAGACTACCATTTCTCATTAACAAATTGGCAAAGAGTTTTTTATGGTTAATACTTGTTGAGAAGAGAGTAGAAAAACAGATCCACTTATTTGTGGCTGGAGAGAGTGTGAACAGAGGGCCTCCGGGAGGGCAGGTGGACCACACGGGTGAGGACGTGAAGAGCTGGCAGGCCCTCCGACCGACTAGCTTCATGGACCCAAAAGCGCCTGTCTAAGCGCTGTTTGGTTTAGCAAGAAGGCGGAAAGCCATCCAAATGTTAAAAAAACAGGGGTTAGATCGATAAATGATGAGACCCCTTGCTAAAATGATGTTGGAGAAATAAATTTTGTATGAAGTGAACAAGACTGTAAAGCAGTGTGTGAAGAACCGTCTCGTGCTTGCAAGTTTAGATACTGAGAAAGGTCTGTAGAGACAGGAAAGGTCTGATGAGCTGTCCTCAGTGGAGGGGGCAGAGGGTGTTTATGCCTGTCTGAATATGTATTCCGAAATTTTTACTAACCAGCGCTGCTTGTGCATGACAGTAAGAAAGGGCTGAATTTCCAGGGCACGTGTTTTCAAAGCTCAGCCTTGCCTGCCTGATGCCTCCGTGGATGCGCCTTGACTCTCCAGCACCTGCCTGGCCCACAGGCATCCTTCCCCTCCCCGTGGCTGTGAAGCAGGGAAGGCGTCTCCCCTGCAGGTCATCCTCTCCCGCCTTACCTCCCTACCCAATGCCATCTCTAAACTCTGCCAATGTCTCCTGTCTCTGTCCCATGCACTCCTCCGCTCCCTGTCACCTGGCTTCTGTCCCCTCCACACCCTGCCAAGGCCACCAGTGACGACCTGGTTGCCAGACCCTTGGGCCAGCACTGGCTGCCGTCGCCCACCCCTCACTGCCCTCTACCGTCCCTGGGCTGCAGGACGGCTCCCTCTTCTGGGCCCCTTTGTTCTCTCTGGGGCTTCTCTTCCTTCTCTCCTCCATCAACGTCTTCACCCTTGGTCCCCGCTCCGCAGTCCTGGTCTGGCTTCCTCCCCTCTCCCCCTTTCCTTGGCAATCCCCTCCATCCATTCCCATGGCTCTGCTGCCATCTTCAGAGCCCTTTCCAGCCCCCCACCTCCCTCCTGCCCCCCAGACCCATCAGTCCTCCCGCCTGGATGTCCAGCTGCCCTCGGGCTCCCCTGGCCTAACCTGACCTCATCCGTTCATCCCTCATCTAGTCCCCTGTTTGGATTCCTGGGCCATCGTCCTCCTATTCTCCAGGCCTCGCAGCGTTGGAGACCCCCTACTTCCTCATCCCTCCTCCAACCATCACCAGGTCTGGCAGGTCCTAAATGCCCCTCCTGTCCGTTTCCTGCCCTCCCCGCCACTCCTCTGCTCCAGGTCTCACCTCCTCTTCCTCCAACAGCCTCCGAACCCTCTCCCTGCCTCCAGCCTCACCTCTCACCATGCCATCTGCACACACACACCCATCTCTTTCCCAGTCTCCGGGGAACAGTCATGCTTCACACCCCACCAGGGGGATTTTTCTCTAACACAACCAGCATCAAAGGTCACGATTCAAGACCCTTACAGATCTCCACAGCTTCCAGGGTAGAAGCAAACTCTGTAGCACGGCCAAGGCCTTTGTGACACCTTCCAGAATGACCCCGAGCAGCCCCATTCGGGCACACCTAGCCCTGCACCTGGGCTCCTGTCCTGAGCATGGCAGATGCATCCCCTTCTCCAGGCTCTGGGACCTTCTGGAAGCCATTGGAAGGTCTGTCTCCTTTAACCCTCGTCTGCAGTCTCCATTTCTACTTACCCTCCTCATCTACTTCTCCCTCTTTCTGTCATCGGTGGTCCTTGCTGACAGCCCATTTTCCTTGTGCCCCCCTCCCAGCTACACATCTGCCCTCCCCTTCTGTCGGTGGGGACTCCTTAAAGTCAGGGACCCCAGCACCTACCCCAGTGCCCGGCACATCAAAGCCCCTCTATCAATGTTGTGAATGAAAAATGAGAGAATGGCTTTCATTCTACACGCTGGACCCAAAATAATAAAACCAGACTTTCTTCCGCCTGACAGCCTTTCAACTATTTGAAATCAGCTCACTTGCCCCCTTGAGTCTTCTTTTCCCCAAGGAAAAGAGCCTCGGCTCCTTCCATTCTTCCTGGTGGGAGAGGTGTTCGGCCTGGGAGGGCCCGGCTTTCTGTACCCCTCTTCTCTGCCCAGAACTGACCAAGGTCACCAGAGGTCCCCTGACCAGGCACGCCACCGAGGAAGGTCAGGGAAATAGAGATTCATGCTCTGGAGGACAAGACAGTGATGGTCTTAGAGCCCTTCTTCCTGTTAGAGGGAAAGGTGATAGAGGAGGACATGGGCCAAGGGTAAGGAGATGCTTTGGAATAGGCATCTTCTCTCCAAGGCAACGTGGGAGCCTGCTGCCTGGATGATTGTGCTGGCCTGGGGGTGTCGGGCTGACCCAGGGCTTACTCTGGGCTCCACGTTTCTCTGTGCCGGGGGAGGAGGGGATTTTACTGACTTCTTTCTCTGCCTCCGCACCTTATGTGTGAAGGGGAGTTGGGTGGGGCGTGCTTGCCTCCGCATGGGGTACATGGAAAGGGAGTAGCAGTGCTGTCCTAGATCTCAAGGCAATTTGCAAATGACCATTCTTTGTATTGTTAACATCAAAGAACTCTGCTTGGGAAATGTTTTCTGCTCATTTGATAATGACTGAGCCCTTCCAAACCATGTGGCCACCCAGGCCCTCTGCACAGCCCTGGGAACCCCAGAGCAGGTGACCGTCCGAGGAAGGAATTCCTTCACAGGTGCATGTTAGAAACACAGGAAGTGCGGAATTCCCCCACCGCTCAGAGAGAGCGCTCAAGTTCAGGGAGCAATCCATAGCGTTCCCATTCAATGGAATGGTGCGGCCAGGTTTTCAGAACAACTTTAAATAAGGTGCGAGACGTAAGACTGCTGCTTTCAAAGTTATCCCAAACTAATAAGATGCCTGTGTTTCAAGTCCATCTATGTAGCTTGCCTTGTTAAAAGCGGAAAGAGAAAAGGAATGCTGGAATACTTGGTACTCACATCTGCAATTTCCATTAAGAACAGCTGGATCTAGAGAAAAGAGGCACACAGATAAGAGCCATGGAAGATCCGGTGTTTGCCAGGTGGACACAGGAGAGGCCGGTCTGCTGCCTCGGTGAGCGCACGAGTTAGCCTGAGACAGGAGACAGCTTTGTATGAGAAAACTGTGTTTCCATTGGTTTCCGTTCTAAAGCTAGGATTTTCAAGAGGGATTGAAAAGAATAAGATTTTTGCCTTTGTTAATTATAACGTATCTTTGTTCAGAGAAGCTGAAAACCTTTTATGTAAAGTATCTCATTTCCTTATTTTCTTTGGGGGCTGGAAGTAGGGAAGCTCTTGACTTAAACCCTAAAATAGCTTTTAGTGGTACAAGGGTTCCTTGGAGCCTGCGCCTCTGACACTTGAGTGGGCCCCTCTGACTGCAGTGGGCAAGACAGCTGGAAAGAAGTTGGGGGTTAAAGTCAGGAGCTGAGAGAATGGATGCACTGACGTGGTTGAAAGCGATTAGGAGGGGGGGATGGAGAGACTTGAGGATGGTTAGACGTGGGAGGTGGGGCAAGGGAGGATGCTCAAGCATCTGGCTGGAGGAAGTGAGAGGACCCGAGGACGTGGCCATGCCCCCAGCACAGACCCGGCAGCCATCCATCAGCCTGGCCTCGCAGCCTCCTTCTAGCTGTGTGACCTTGGACAGGTCGTGTAGTGTCTTTGAGCCTCGGTTTCTCCATCTGTAAACAGGGATGCTAATAAGGCTACCTGCTACATAAGGGCTGTAGTGAGCTCAAATGAGTTATCACAGGTGACATCCTCCGAGCAGAGGAAGTGCTGGTCTGTGCTGACCCTAATCTTGCGTGTGATGCCCTGTACGATGCGTGTGGCCCGGGCCTGTCTCGCTCACTATTTTCACTGCTCCACGCCAAGCCGCCTCGGGTACTGGGATTGAAACTTGTAATTCTGAATTCTTAAACTCTGTGGCTCAGGGCCTAAAGAATAACGCTGACCAAAGGGTGGTTGTCTGGTACCGTTTCCTCTCTGAACGTCCTGGCATCCCGGCGTGTGTGGGACTGGAATACGGCCAGCCCGGGGGTCGGACTGGCACGGGGAGCAAGCTGCATCCACTTTTGTCTTTGAACGTGCATAATCTGCTTCCCTTGGTACGTAGTGCTGGCGGAAACAGACTCAGCCAGTGTTCCATCATTTATTAAATGTCTGCCTTGGTTTAGGAATCACATCTGCTGCCTTAATGATGTTTAAAGAAATATAAAAATAGGAGTACGTAACACTGTATTCGCTGTGGCTGGAGACCACTTTTATCTGTCACCATTTTGCACAAAGCACAAATTGTTGCAAAAATACCCGAACTCTGCTCTCATGGGGGCGCTTTGAAGAGATTGTTAGGTGTGTGGCAATTATTCATGGGTCCACGGTAAGTCCCAGCGCTGTCACGAAGCCCCGCTCGCCCTGGAGGGGCTCAGAGCCACCTTCCAGACGAAACCACGGCCGCAGAGGCGCAGCCACACGGAGACGAACAAATGGCATCACGGGGGCCCTGGTGCTAAAACAGCTTTTCTCGAAATGAGCAAACTTGAATCAACCTGGGAGCGGGGCGTAGGCTGTAATTAAAAGCCCTGGCCCAATTCCCTTCGTTTGCAGCAGAAAACTATTGGTTTATTTCAAGCCAAACTGAGTCGAGGCTCGGGGTCCAGGAGCAGAACGCACAGACACCCAGCGCATCCTGACCACAGGTGGGAGAGGGCCAGGCAGCGCCCCCATCCCGCGGTGAAGGAGGCTACAGGCCGTATGCGCAGTGCAGCCCCGCGAGCCCCGCCCCCCACGCCAGCCGTCCCCGAGCCAACACGGCGGGCCGCCGAGTCCTGCTGTGGCCGGGGGTCAAGTGTGCACCCCAGAGGGAAATGCATTTACAACCCACCGTTTCTCCTTGCAGGTGGCCCGCCAGCTCCAGCCCTCCGTGGTGTGGATTGGAGACACCGAGAAAACCTTCTACAAAAAAGTCCCCAACGCCGAAAGGAAGGTGAGGGCTTCTCATTTCTTAATGTGGCCCTTTCCCTCCTCCACAGGGGCCCCGTACCAGGGACTACCTCGTTTTTTCAAGACGGTCTTGGTTTTTCAAGGGAGGAAGGAAACGGAGGGGCAGCCGTCTCTCTGCCCTAAGCACTTGACTGCATTTGAAAGGATCCAGTGTCTGATTTTACGAGGCATAATTTAGAAGAAATGAAAAAAAGTATGGAAAAGGGGGGAGGGGAGCGTTAAACCCAAACCTACCGATTCACGGGTAAGAAACAATTGAGAGAACTGTAGTCAGTTACAGCAAATGGCACACATAGGAGTTATTATTAGGATTTCCTATTGTTCATTATAATAAATAGCAAAAGGCCTGCAATTTATGAACAAAGACCGTCCATAGAACTGCCAAGCGCCCCACACTGGGTGTCCCCGGGGAGTCTTCTGTCAATGCCTGCTTCCTCCTTTTCTCTCCTTTCAATGGCTCCCCTCCCCCGCACTTCCCCCGGCAAATCACCAGCAAATTTCCCACAAGTTAAAAAAAATTTGCAGACACACGTGATTGTTATTCCACATCAATTTGCACCAAAGCAAATAGTGGTTAACTGTGAATTTCTGATTAAATTCATAAGGATTTTAATCACTTTTGCTCCTTATGTATTATACATCATTTTTAGCAGGTAGAGATGATTTGGATAAAGAATGAAAGCTGAATCTTTTCTTCCCCAAATGAGCCTTGATTGCCCTGTCATTTTAGAAACTCTTAAGAGGACTCATTTATTATTTAATCTGGGAATCTGGTAGGTAGCTCCCTCTGCTGGCGAAGTTGCTACGTTAAAAAAAAGTCCACATACATACAGTAAAGCAACTATACTCCCATGATAATTAATTTTAAAAAAATAACAAAATAGGGCTTCCCTGGTGGTGCAGTGGTTGAGAGTCTGCCTACCGATGCAGGGGACACGGGTTCGTGCCCAGGTCCGGGAAGATCCCATGTGCCGCGGAGCGGCTGGGCCCGTGAGCCATGGCCGCTGAGCCTGCGCGTCCGGAGCCTGTGCTCCGCAACGGGAGAGGCCACAACAGTGAGAGGCCCGCGTACCACACAAAAAAATAACAAATAACAAAATAAAATAAATCCTTTAAAAGGCCACATACATGCGAACTTGAAGGCAGCAGTAACTACGGTAAATCTAAAGAGAGATGCAAGGCAGCGTTTAATCCAGGTGTCACACACTTCACGTCACCAGAAGCTTTGTCTCATGAATGGGCGAGGGCTCTCGCACTGGACATCAGCCTGGAGAATGAGAATTCAGGAGACGTATGTTCCCGGCCTGCTTTGCCCTTCACCTTAGTTGGCTGTGTGTCCCTGAGCAAGTAATTTAACCTCTCTGAGCTTCCACTTCCTTAAGTATCTAATTAAAGGGCTCCAGAGAGAATAGCCTCTGAGTTCGTACAGCCCCTCTCGAATTCTCTCCCATGACCCCCTCGAGCTGTCGGTTTGTCACCAACAATTACATCTGCTCGTCTGTACCCCTCAGTGGCTCGAGAGTAAGAGGGATGGACACACCCGTTTGAGAGAGCCAGAGGGGCCCTGGGGGAAGGGCTGGCGGGCTCTGAGGGAGCGTCAGGCAGGAAGCGAGGTGTGAGTTCAGTAGATGCCCCCCCAAGGGGAGTCACTGTGAAAGAGCAGGGAGCCGGTAAAGGAGAGTCTCCAGAACCCTCCCCTGAATAGGCCCTTCCTTGCTGATCCCGAGGTGTTCCCTCCAGCACAATCTCTGATTCCCACAGATACGGTCACCAACTAGTCTTACTCCTGCAGAAAATGAAGGCCTTTGGTGGCACAGTCTTTGTTGTGGACAAATCGGACATTTATTCTGTCCACCTCTGCATTAGAAGCGTCTGTCGTCCGTCCGGGGAATTAACTGCACGGAGGACTGAATCACAACCTGGGAAAACCCCAGGATGCCTGATGAATACAAGCAGAAGGGTCCCTGGGTCCCCAAATGTCCAGAGGCCGGCTGGGGGCCTGAGCCAGCGCAGGCACAGACAGAGCTGCAAGGGGCATGCCCACCCCTGCAGCAGTGCAGCGGCCCCAGCTCCAGTGCCCCGGCCAGGGGAAAGCACGGTGGGCAGAGAACCACTGCCTGTGCATCCTTCAGCTCGACGTCCTGGGCCTGCCCCTCGGAGAGCAGGGCTGCAGGGTTCCTGCTGCCTTCCTGCCTCTGGGGCCAGTGCTGGGCCAGCTCTCCTCTCCTTCCCACCCCACCTCCAGCTTCTGACTCCTGTCCTTACCCAAGTCCCTCAGCCTCCCGGGCCTGGGGCAGTCATGAGCACTGGACGTCCATGCTCTGGAGGTGGTCACCAAATTCCAAGGGCAGCAGCCGCATCCGCCAACGAGAGGCACCAGGAGGTAGCACGACCGGCTCCGCATTGCATCACCCGGCCATCCAGGAGCCCGGCGTCCTCACTACCACCCAGCCCAGCCTCCGTCCCAAAGGCTGCCCCGATCCCCAAGGTGCTGAAACCTAGAGAAGAATGTCCACCTGCAGAGAAACCACCGCCTACAGCCACAACACAGAGCACTCCCAGCGTCCGCCCAGGGCACTGGAGGGATTCCAGGAACGCGCTTCGAAGAAAACTCTCACCCGCAATGACTAGCTCCACCCTCGAGGCCTCCACCTCTGGGCTCAGGCCCTTTAGGAGGTACAGTGTGGAGGCTCATGCGGTCATAAGGAGGGAGGCAACGGAGAAGGCCAGGTGGCAGCGATGGCTCCTGGGTGCAGAGCCGGGCACAGGGACCCCTAGGGCTGCTGCCACAGGCAGAGGACGCCCAGGGGCACAACGCGTAGGTCAGGAAGCTCCTGGCACCCTGGGAGGGAGGCGGCCTTCTCCTGTTTTGCAGAAGAGGACAAAGGCCCGAGAGGGCGCACAGCTGGTCAAGTGCAGAGCTCAGACTCTGAGGCAGGACCCCTCTCCCTGCTTGGATGCAGCTCCAGTGTCAGCACCGGCTTCTCATCTGACCCTCCTTGCTTCTACTACACCTGCGTCCTCCCTCTTCCCCTCTTCAACCCCCAGGCTACTTTAAACCACATCCTGAAGACTGCCCGTGGGGCCCTCAGGTCTTAGAGGCAAATGTGTCAGGCTCCAGAGTCCCCTGGTCCCTGACCACCCCTGCCCCCCACGTTGTCCTCAACACCCAGCCCCCAGGGACCTGGCAGATGCCTGGACAGCGCCCTCTCCCTCCCCTCCCAGGAGGAGGGCCCTCCTTTCCACCATCTGAGGCTGGAGCCTCGGTCAGCTGTTGGTGTTTGAGGCGAATGCAGTAAGGAATGAGGCAAGACGGGCTGCTGATGCATTTTCTGCTCCGTTACCCTCATGACTCCATCTAGCAGGAGCCCTACCCACGTGACAGTAGGGCCTCCACGAGGGAAGCGCTGGCTGGGTTGAAGCTGGCTGCTGCCGTGGTTTAGTGGAGCTGGCCGCAGAAAAGCGAATGGAAACCGCTTCATGGGTGTTAGACACTAATTTGAAGTCGCCCACAGTAATAAGGTGGTGTGGGGCTGGCAGGCCCAGCGGTAGGGGCGGCTGAGAAGGTTGCCAGGTGATGGTGAGGATGTTGGCTGACATGATGGATGAGCACGCCAGTCTCATGAATAACGGACGCGGCTCTGAACCGGAACAGGGGTGGCCCGAGTAGAGAAGAGTGTTGGCTGAATGTACTCACCTTTCATTTCCATCCCCTCCTAATGGGACTCGCCATCAGTGAAGATATCACTCTGGACGCGGCCCAGGATCAACATTTGTTATCCAAACAGGCTAATTAAGTTCAGTCATCCCTGCCATCGTCAGGAGACACAGACAGCAATATCATCTCCTGCCTCAGAACAGGCAGGGCTGCACCACTGTCACCATGGCAACCAGGCTGCTGGGGATGGGCTCAGACCTTGCAAGCATGTGTCTGCTCCCACAGAGTAGTAGTCTCCAGTCTCACCAGGTTAACTGTGTGAGGTAGGGGTCAGTCCTTCTTCCACCGGTCTTTGGGCAGCTCCATGTGCACCCCACACACGCCCCAGTCGCCCCTACCACCTTGCATTATTCTCCATCAAGCTTCTTAAAAGACTCTTCTCACCATCCCCGCTCACTCTTCAACCCACCACTGTCCACTCGATGCTCTGCAGCTCCATGGAAACTGCTCTCACAAATTTCTTTGAAACCCGTTTCGCCAGTGGGCCCCAGCTTGTAAAACCCTGTCCTCCCTTAGCCCCCATAGCCTTCTCCTGGTCTCCTCACACCCTGCCAACGCTTTCTTCTGTGTCTCCTCCATGCACTTCCACCCACCCCTTAAATACACTGGTGCTCACTGAGAGTCCATCTCAGGCCCACAGACCTTTTTGCTCTCCTCGCCCTCCTTGGGCACCAGCTTAACAAATCACCCCTGAGCCAACGAGTGCCCCCACTCCATCCCCAGCCTGCAGCTCGCCCCTGAGGCTCGGGTGCAGTCACCCGGCATCACCCAGAATCACCCATGGGATACCTCCCCCACACTGCTGCCGACTCAGGCAGGGCCTGTCCAAACTCCTCCTCCATCACCACCTACCACATGACCCTGCCCCTCCTCCTGCCTTTTCAAAGGGTTACGTTTTTAGTATAACAACTTTTCATAAGAGAGCTTTGGATCCACCCTGGTAAAATGAATTCTGGATATCTCCAAACTCTCCAAGCCTTGTCTAAATGCAGTGGATTTTTTCCTGGCACAGGTGTAGATATTCCTATAAGGAATATTCTTCCAGAATCTCAGCAGAGGTCTTTCCTCAGTGGCATGAGGCCCAGGAGGCAGCTCCTCAGAGATGAGCAATTGACACCTTATCATCCAGTGCAGTGGAAACGGGGGGAGATTTTTACACCGTCATTTTCAGCCCCGTTGGCAATATTGCTAGTTTCCTTCAAATCATAAAGCCCCAGTTTTTCTGACTCTCCCCTTCAGAAACCTTTCTCTTCAATAGAGCAGACCTAGCATTGATTTCCTACCAGCACTTACATTTCAAGCACCTGTCAGACAGACACATTATGCCCTATACTCCTCATGGCATCCCTCAGGTTAGGACCTATGATTATCCCCATTTCTCAGATGCAGGGACTAAGGCTCAGAGAAGTTGAGTAACCTGCCCAAGGTCACACATCTGTTAAGAGCAGAACCAAGACTGAGATCAGATCTGTCTGACCCAAAGCCTGTGCACGGAACCATTTGCTACGTCATCTGCCTGTTATTGTGGAGTTTGTTCCTTGAGCTTTTCATTTTTGCACAGAGCCCGACCCCTGAGGGAAATTCAGTAGCAAAGTCAAGCCCCACCAAACATGCCTCGCTATCCTAGGCCGCCCAGAGGCATGGGTCTGAGCAAAGGCAGGTTTCTGCAAAGACCTGGGGTAGGGGTTGGGGAGCTGCCCCTTCGAGAGCAGGTTTCCATCCTCATGCCCATTTCCGGGATTTCAGGGAGTCTCATTCTGGGTCATCCCTCTCCTGTGCTTTGCCCTCTTTTAAGCTCCTCTGTTGTCCCCAACCCCCATTCATGCTTCCTGGGTGGAGTCCTGCAGGGCCATTGTTCCCTCCCGATGGAGCCAGGCAGCCTCTGGACTTCTGTGAGGGCAGGAGGAAGGGATCGGAAGCTGCCTGGTGATCTGGCTTCAGGCCCAGCCTGTGAGATTTATTTTGCTGTAAAAATCCCATCTCTTTCTCTGCTGTGAGTTACATTACAAAACGTCCCTTTAAACTGAATCCAACAGCACAGAAGAAGGATGATACACCATGACCAAGTGGGATTTATCCCAGGCTTAACATCCAAAAATCAATTAATGTAATATACTATATCATTAGAAATAAAGGACAGAAACCACACCATCCTCTCAACAGATGCAGAAAAAGCATTTGACAAAATACAACACCCCTTCATGATTAAAAAAATAGAAAGAAAAGGAAACTTCCTCAGTCTAATAAAGGGCAGCTACGAAAGAATCCACAGCTGACATCATCCTTAATGGTAAAAGACTGGATGTTTTCCCCTTAAGAGCACCTCTTCTATCCAACATTATATTGGAGGTTCTCACCAGGGCAATCAGGGAAGAAAATTAAGTAAGGCGTCCATATTGAAAAGGAAGAAATAAAACTGTATTTGCAGATGACATGATCTTGTATACAGAAAATCCTAAGGAATTCACTAAAGCAGTATTAGAACTAATAAACTAGTTCAGCAAGGTTGCAGGATAGAGGATACAAGATCAATATACAAAAAGCAACATTTCTATACATGGCAGTGAAAAGATTAAAATTAGAATTAAGAAAACAATTCCAATTATAATAACATCCAAAAAATCGGAATAAACTTAACAAAAGAAGTGCAAGACTTCTACTCTGAAGACTACAAAAACACTGTTGAAAGAAGTTAATGAAGACCTCGACAAATAGAAAGATACATCATATTCATGGATTGAAAAACGTATTGTTAAGATGGCAAGAATCCCCAAATTGATCTACAGATTCGACACAATCCCCATCAAAATTCCAACGACCTTAGTTGCAGAAATTGACAAGCTGATCCTAAAATCCATATGGAAATTCAAAGGACCCAGCATAGCCAGAACAATCTTGAAAAAGAACGGAGTTGGAGAACTCACACTTCCCAGTTTCAAAACTTACCGTAAAGCTGCAGCAATCAGGGCAGTGTGGTACTGGCCTAAGGAGAGACAAATGGGCCAATGGAATAGAACTGGTCCAGAAATAAACCCTCACATTTACAAAAAAATTGACTTTTTTGACAGAAGTGCCAAGACAATTCAATGGAGAAAGAATAGCCTTTTCAACACATGCTTCTAGGACAGTTGGATTGCCACATGCAAAAGAATGAAGTTGGACCCCTACCTCACACAGTTAACCAACAATGCACCACAGACCTAAAAGCAAGAGCTAAAACTATAAAACCCTTAGAAGAAAATAGAGACATAACTCTCTGTGACCTTGGATTAAGCAATGGTGTCTTGGCTACAATACCAGGAGCACAAGTAACAGAAGAAGACTTAAACTGAACTCATCAAAACTGAAAACTTTTTGCTGTAAAAGACATCGACAAGAAAGTGAAAAGACAACTCAGAATGGGAGAAGATATTTGCAAGTCATTAATCTGACAAGGGACCTGTATCTAGAAAATATAAATGACTCTTACAACTCAATATTAAAAAGACAAGTAACCTCGGGCTTCCCTGGTGGCGCAGTGGTTGAGAGTCCACCTGCCGATGCAGGGGACACGGGTTCGCGCCCCGGTCCGGGAAGATCCCACATGCCGCGGAGCGGCTGGGCCCGTGAGCCATGGCCGCTGAGCCTGCACGTCCGGAGCCTGTGCTCCGCAACGGGAGAGGCCACAACGGTGAGAGGCCCGCGTACCGCGAAAAAAAAAAAAGACAGGTAACCCAATTTAAAAAATGGGCAAAGGATCTGAATACACGTCTTTCCAAAGAAGGTATACATATGGCCATTAAGCACGTGAAAAGATGCTAACATCTTTAGCCTCCAGGGAAGTAAAAGTCAAAACCACAATCCGATACCACTTCACACCCACCAGGTTAGCTAAATAAAAGGAAAAAATAAGAAAAACAGTAACAATTGTTGGTAAGAGTCCAGAGAAACTTAAATCTGCTCTCTGCTAGGATTGTAAACCGGTGCAGACACTTTAGAAAACAGTCTGGCATTTCTGTAAAAGGTTAAACAGAGAGTGACCATAAGACCTAGCAATTCAATTCCTCTGTACATACCCAAGAGATACGAAAACATTAATCCATACAAATCTTATACACAAATGTTCCTAGCAGCGTTGTTCACAACAGCCAAAAAGCGTAAGAAAAACAAATGTCCATCAGCTGATGAGTAGATGAGTAAAGTGTGGCATAACCGTACAATGGATACCGTCCAGCAGTTAAAGTGAAGTCCTAAAACACGCCACCACATGGGTGAATCTCGAAAATGTTACCCTAAATGAAAGGAGCTGCACACACACATACAGACACATATGGAATGATTCTATTTAGGAAATATCCATAATGGACACATCTGTAGAGACAGAAAGTAGATTAGTGATTGCCTAGGATTGCAGAAGGAGGTTGGGGGAAAATGGGCAGTGACTGCTAATGGGTGGGGTCTTTTGGGGGACAACGAACATGGAAACGTTCTAAAGTTAATTGTGGTGATGGTTGCACGACTCTGTGAATATACTACAAAACACTGAATCATACATTTTATTTTTTTAATATTTTAATTTTATTGGTGAATCATACGTTTTAAATAGGTGAATTATATGGTATGTGAATTACATCTCAATAAAGCTGATCTATACCATAATAATGATATAATAATAGATAATATAACAATAATAGATATTTGAAGTCTCCTTTGCAGCCCTCAATCGCTATAGGCCCCTAAACAGGAAGGGAATTGGGAGTGGGGCAAGCAAGGCCCCCTGCACATCCCCTCTGAAAGGCAGGGTCCCCAGAACAAGGGCAGGAGCAAGGTTGTGGAGTCACTAACTCCGTGCTGGCAGCTGGGGACCGGCTCATGAACTCTGGGTCTCGGATGTCCCTTGGTCTCCTTGTGCCTCAGGCCAGCATGTCCAGAGTGAGGGTGAGAACGGGTCCCTCTCCTGGGGCGGCTGCGAGGATAAGGTGAGGAGGTTCATGTCAGGCACCGAGCAAGACCCCGGGAACACAGGAAGAATGCAGTCGATGCTACCAGTACCATGGAAGCAGCCTGGGCGTAAGAAGTAATGAGCGAGGCTGACGGGCCGGGAAGTAACAAGCTGCGCTGTCCTGGAAGGTCAAGGCAAGCCCCCAACTTCTTGCCTCATTGGAGCCAAAAGTTTCTGCAACTTCCCACTGGGCTTTCCTCCGAACGGCCCCTCGGCCTGGCGTCTCGCTCTTTTCTCATCCAGTATTTTCCCTGCACCCCGTCAATCCAGACATGGAACTGGGCCTTTCTGTTGGTCAAACAAAAGGAAGGAGGAAGGGGCACAACACTGGGCCCCCTGCATGGCCACAGCCCCTTCCCTCCCCGGCATCACCCACCCAGCTCACACCCGCCCTGCGGACCACACTCCTAACACCACCCTCCCTCCTTCTGCCCAGCAGGCTGCCGTTCCAGGTCTGACTCCCAATTCCACGGGGCAGCCAAAGAGCCTCCCAGGGAACGATTCCCCAGCACACGAGTGTCCTTGTCCCAAAGGCCCTGCAGCCGTGCACAGCTCTGTCACCCCCGTGCCTCCAGTTTCCTGCCATTCGCGTTTATTCTCGAGCGTGGAATTTATCCCACGCCCACTCCCTTCCCTAGATGTTACCAGCCCCTTCCTGCAGGCAGACGTGCGGGGCTGTCTTCCGGCCAGGTGTGCAGGACACACAGGGCCAAGCAACAGGCGACCTCATCTCTATAGAGTAGCTCACATGTGCTGGGGCGGTTCCAGGAAAGCCCCAGGATAGGTGGGATCTTTAACTCTCCGGCTCAATTGCCCCTGAGCCAAATGGGAGCAAAAAAGGCCCAGATTGTTCTTGGGTGTCTCTGTGGAGGCGCCCCCATCACCCCTAGACGCTTCCTCTTCTCTTGCTGCACTAGTTGTGGTTGATTTAAAGCCCATGTGTTGCCATGGCAACGTGGCCAAATCTGACATGCCCCCCCACCCCACCCAGAGGCCAGAAGTTATCCTCCCTCAGGTACCTCAGGTCTTACTCCTGCCCCTCATTAGTGCTCAGATTATACTGAAATAATACAGGTTCAAACTACACCCAAACTGCTTCAGAGAGAAGTTTCACACTCTTATGTAACCAGCTGTTTTCAGATCTGAGATCCAAGACCTTGGTCCTCGTTGTCACAGCCGTCAGCAAAGGAAATCTTGAGTTCACCTTCAAAACAGCTCAGAGGAACACACTGGAAACCAATTCTCAATCCCAGCCAGTTTCCTTCCGCTTGGAAATCCGCCCTGTTTCCCATTCTTAGGGTTAAGATGCTAGTACGTTCGGTCAGGTGCTTCCTTCCTTCCCCCTTTCCAAATCTGAACACCAGATTTAAGGAAAGGAAGTGCCAGCAGTTCAGACCATGCAAACCAGGAACCACGTCCCGAGACCCGACCCAGAACAAACTCTAAGAAAGTGTGTTTGGGCATCACTTTTTAACCAACGAATGCCACAGTGCATCCAAGGCTATATTTTCTTTTGTTCTTAATTCTTTTTTTCTATGTGTGGGCTTATTTCTTCCCCTCTCTCTTCCTCCCAGATGGAACCTAAACGCCTGAAAAAACAGCTTCTCAAAATCCTGAAGCTCCTGAAACCAGATGACAGGGTTCTGATTGTGGGGACAACACAGCGACCTTTTGATGCTGAACTTCAACCTCTTTGCAAAGTTTATCAAAAAATTATTTTGGTTCCCAGACCAGACTATGCTTCCAGATATGGCAAGTACCCCTCACCCCTTCCAGTATGCAGTAACCGAAGCTGGGCCGTCCGGTGTGGGCTTGCATGCATGTGGGCTTGAGCCAGGAGGGTGGCCTTCGTCACCCGGTGACCATCAGAAGGTGATGTAAGTCCCAGTGCCCCAGGACGTCAGCGAACTCCAAGCCATAAACATAAACACCAGGTCCCAAGAGCAACAGATCTCTGTTCTGTTGTTAATGTAATTCTTTTTACCCAAGGCAAAAGGAAACAGGACAGGGATTATTATTTTGAGCCCTGAAGGAGACAAAAGCCCCTGTGGGTGAGAATTTTCCTTTTGACAGGTAGATTAGGGTCACTCAGCTTGTCCCCGTGGTGGTGATGTCTTTCCCGTGCAAAAGCATTTCTTTTCACCTGGTCAATTTTTTTTTTTCCAGGCTCAAAATACCAGTCCAAGAGAATGTTGATTTACTTAAACACTAAATAAAACAAGAGTTTACTTTTTTTCCATTTTTTCCCTTGGATAGACAGATTCAAAATCACTTCTTTTGAAACCTATTTTTAAATGGGAACAATACAAAAAAGTGACCCTGGGAGGCAGTGCAGTGAAATTGGGAAGAGCCGTGGCACGTGGGTTCTCACGAGCTCTGGTTCTGATCCTGGCTGTCCCGCCGAATAGCTGATGACCTTGAGAAGTAGGCTGACATTCTGAGCCTCCATTCTCTCAGCTCTAAAGTAGGAGAACTGTTCAGTTCCCAGGGCTGTGGTGACCCTTATATGAGATGGCTAGAATGCCCCGCACCATCTCAGCTCCCGGAGAGCACAGGTGGAGGAGTAGAAGGCGGTGATGGGGGGCATGGAGGAGAAATATTTAAATGGCGGGTCAATAAATGGCCCAGGGAGCCGGCAGTGGTGCCGGTGGTGGTTTCCTTTATCGATTGCTATGTGACAGACCTCCCCAGTGGCTTGAAACTACAAAGTACACCTCTCGTGATTCTGAAGGGCCACTGGACTCAGTGAGGGAGTTCTCCCCAAGGTGTTTCATGATGGCGCAGTAAATGGCGGCTGGGACTTCAGTCATCTGAAGACTGGACAGAGCTGGACAATCCGAGACCATTCCCTCCGTGACTGTGCTGTTGCTGGCTGTCAGCTGGGAGCTCGTCTGGGGCTGGTGATCAGACCTCCTCTACCCGGCCCCTCCCCATGGCCTTCCACGGCGCGGCAGCTAGGTCCCCAGGGGGAACATCCTAAGGACAAACGTTTCAAGAGGTTCAGGCAGAAGCTGGAAGGATCCTTGTGACCCAGCTGCAGAAGTCACACAGAGTCACTTACACCACATTCTACTGGTCAAGAGAAAGTCACAGGCCAGCCCAAGTTCAAGGACAGTGGACTATACAGCATGTGAATACCAAAGGTGCGACTCCTTGAGGGGTCGTCCCGGCCACCCATGGTAGTGGTGGTGGTGGTGGATTTGGTTTAGAGATGATGATGGTGTTGTTGGAAATGGCGGTGATGGTGACCACAGCCTGGTGGTGATGGAGATGATGGTGGTCGTGACCACAGCCTGGTGGTGATGGAGATGCTGGTGGTCATGACCGCAGCCTGGTGGTGATGGAGATGATGGTGGTCATGACCGCAGCCTGGTGGTGATGGAGATGATGGTGGTCATGACCGCAGCCTGGTGGTGATGGAGATGATGGTGGTCATGACCGCAGCCTGGTGGTGATGGAGATGATGGTGGTCATGACCGCAGCCTGGTGGTGATGGAGATGATGGTGGTCGTGACCGCAGCCTGGTGGTGATGGAGATGCTGGTGGTCATGACCGCAGCCTGGTGGTGATGGAGATGATGGTGGTCATGACCACAGCCTGGTGGTGATGGAGATGATGGTGGTCATGACCGCAGCCTGGTGGTGATGGAGATGATGGTGGTCATGACCACAGCCTGGAGGTGATGGAGATGATGGTGATGATGGTGGTCACGACCACAGCCTGGTGGTGATGGAGATGCTGGTGGTCGTGACCGCAGCCTGGTGGTGATGGAGATGATGGTGGTCGTGACCACAGCCTGGTGGTGATGGAGATGATGGTGGTTGTGACCACAGCCTGGTGGTGATGGAGATGCTGGTGGTCGTGACCGCAGCCTGGTGGTGATGGAGATGATGGTGGTCGTGACCGCAGCCTGGTGGTGATGGAGATGATGGTGGTCACGACCACAGCCTGGTGGTGATGGAGATGATGGTGGTCGTGACCGCAGCCTGGTGGTGATGGAGATGATGGAGGTCGTGACCACAGCCTGGTGGTGATGGAGATGATGGTGGTCGTGACCGCAGCCTGGGGGTGATGGAGATGCTGGTGGTCATGGTGGCGGTCATGGTAGAGGAGATGGCAGTAGCGATGACATGGTAGCCATGGTGCATTGCTGATAAGAATAAACACTATTAGGTCGGACTTGGTTTCTATTCATCCTTCATTAGTCACAAGCACCACCAAAACAGAGAGGATGTATGTCCTTTCTGGTCGATCTTAAGTTCCTGGTCAGTGTGATTTGCTAGGAGAACAACCCTTTACTCCCCATACATTATAAACTCTTAGCTTATTAGCCACTCCGTTTGCAATATGCATTCGTTTCTGTCTTGATAAAGTGTGATCGTAATCACAATGTTACATGCAAAGCACAGGAAGACTTTGGGCGCAGTTATCTCTCCACCCATCTAGGGACTTCTCCATCTTCTGGGGCCTGCAAGCCCTCCACTGGATCCTTTGCAACCAGCCAGCATCAAAGGAAAAGAAAGAAAGATAGTATAAATGATCTCTCAGTAGATTTAGGGACCAGACTGAGGAGGGGCCAACAGTTCTTCTAGCCACATTGGCCAGAATGACTCACGAGGCCCCTCTGAGGTTCAAGGGGGCAGGGATGTGTAGTTTAGCCAAGGAAGGAGTCGACACAGAGATGGGTGAGCACCAGTGTTCTCTGCCCACTACAGAGGATTCCACGCTCCTGGCTTCATCAGAGCTTTCCCACTCCCGTGCCCCTTGGTTAGATTCTCTGTGTCTCTCTGACTCTCTCTCTCTCTCTGTATTGTATATATATTTTAAGCTATCTCAATGGAATAAGGTAGAGTATTATTAATTTTCAGGGCCTAGAACATTATTCTTGACTTTGAACAGTTTCGATTGTCTGACAAAACCATAGGCCCTTTCGAAATGGAGCTATTGATGTATAACAAGGACAGGTGTGTTCTTTTGATAAAGTGCCAGGACTCTCTAGGGACTCAGATCACAAGACAGATTCCAACTTGAATCCCCTCACAGCAGCATCGTGGGAGAGGAAGGAGGAAGCATCCCTTCACCGGTGGGCGGATGATAAACCTGCAGCAGTGGTCATCTTGGGCCCAGGGCTCTGTCCACTCAACCACGTGTGTCTCACATATTTCTTTCTCGGTGGGTGATTTGTTCAGGCTCCCATTCTCGCCAACATCATAAATGCTGCCCAGCGTTTCCCTCAGTGACCTTGAAGTTACCATAGCCACAGTGGCTGGGACATCTATCTTAAAGAAAGACTATTCCTGTCTTTGCAATGATCAAAAACGGTCTCTTGGGCTTCCCTGGTGGCGCAGTGGTTGAGAGTCTGCCTGCCGATGCAGGGGACACGGGTTCCGTGTCCCGGTCCGGGAGGATCCCACATGCCGCGGAGCGGCTGGGCCCGTGAGCCATGGCCGCTGAGCCTGCGCGTCCGGAGCCTGTGCTCCGCAACGGGAGAGGCCACAACAGTGAGAGGCCCGCGTACCACACACAAAAAAAAGGTCTCTTGCATCCTGTAAAGCCTGGGCTGCAGATCCATAACTTGGGCCCTTGCTTGTCCACCTGTCTGCTGACAGCCGAGGGCCAAAGGTGCATGGAACACTCTCGATCCAACTTCTCAGATTCTCCAGGCGGTGTGGGGGAGTGACAGGGCTGAGAAGAGAAGGGTAGATCAGCCGGAGGAAACACGGTCCTTAAGGTTTACCAAATATAATTCAATAGCTACCTCCTTTCCCCAAATCAAGCGGTTTCCTTCAAAATGTCTCTGCAAAGAAAATCCACCCCCAGGTTGATTAATGCCATGTCTAGTCCCCAGAAATCCCTTTGGGCTTCCTTCTCTCCACGTTCCTCATGCCTCCTCCTGTCTCTCTTCCCCGGGGTCTGCTCCACTAATAACCCGATTCATCACAGGCCCCCCACCTTAGACCCTGTGTCTGCTCGGAGGGGTCCAGCCCATGTCTGTCTTTTTTTTTTTTTTAAACATCTTTATTGGGGTATAACTGCTTTACAATGCTGTGTTAGTTTCTGCTTTATAACAAAGTGAATCAGCTGTACATATACATACATTCCCATATCTCCTCCCTGTTGCGTCTCCCACCCTCCCTATCCCACCCCTCTAGGTGGACACAAAGCACTGAGCTGATCTCCCTGTGCTATGCGGCTGCTTCCCACTAGCTATCTATTTTACATTTGGTAGTGTATTTATGTCCATGCCACTCTCTCACTTTGCCCCAGCTTACCCTTCCCCCTCCCTGTGTCCTCAAGTCCATCCTCTACGTCTGCATCTTTATTCCTGTCCAGCCCCTAGGTTCATTAGAACCTTTTTTTTTTTTTTAGATTCCATATATATGTGTTAGCACACGGTATTTGTTTTTCTCTTTCTGACTTACTTCACTCTGTATGACAGACTCTAGGTCTATCCACCTCACTACAAATAACTAAATTTCGTTTCTTTTTCTGGAATCCTAGACTGCGGAGGCCAGAAGCTCATCCCGATCACATTATTCACCCTCTTGTGCTTTTGCGAAATCCCAAATAAAAATGAATTTTAAGAGACTGTGTCATCTCAAGCACTAGCCAGGATAGAATCAATTGGGAATGCCAAAAGCAGAGAAGGGGCCCCGAAGACCAGATTCCTTTCAGCCTAAAGAAGGGGAAGGGGATAGAGATTAGTCTGAAGAACTGAAGAGCCCTCTACATCCGGGAAAGGAAGGTAAAACACGGCAGCAGGTCCAGAGAGCCCCTCAGCTGCCTTGAACCGTTTTGTAGCCCTGGCCTCAGGTCCTCACCGCCGCGCCCGTTGCCAGTCCCCAAGCCTGTTGTGCTTTTGTGCCCACCACCACCCCTCCCCCGCTGGACCAAAGGCTTGGCAGCCTGCTCGTGGCCCCAGTACAGGCTGTGGGGCTTCCACTGAAATGAGCCATCAGGCTAGAGCTCCCTCCACGCCTGAATCCCCTCTTTGCCCCAGAGCAGCTATTTAAGGGCCAAGAACCCATGATCCGGTGGCTTTGTACAAGCAGTAGAAGCTGTTCTTTTAAAGGCTAGTAAGTCTAGTTCATCGAACATGAGAAGGAAGTCAAGCCTGATTCTCTTTCCCCTTCTCTGGACCTGGAGATGGCTGGGGGCAAGTGGGCAAGTCCCACCGCAGCTGTGACTGCACCACCACTGAAAAATGATGAGCTTGGGGAAGTCATCAATGTTTTAGGTATTTTGACGAAGCTTGACCAAGACTTTACACGAATATCATACATGTTCATTGTCAATAGGGTGTTTACATGCCCACACTAGACCAGAGTTTTTTGCATCACTATTTTTTTATTGGAGTATCGTTGATCTACAATGTCGTGTTAGTTTCAGGTATACAGCACAGTGATTCAGTTGTACGTATATATGTATATTCTTTTCCAGATTCTTTCCCCTTATATGTTTTTACAAAATACTGAGTAGAGGTCCCTGTGCTATACAGTAAGTCCTTGTTGGTTATCTGCTTTATATATAGTAGTGTGTATCTGTTAATCCCGACATCTGCGTCACTATTACTGAATCTTTACTTGCAGGGATTTTTGTGTTAAAATACAGGGAGGCTGTGACTTTCATAGCTTAACAGGGAGGCACGGGAGAGCTGATCTTTGTCGCTGGGAAGCCCTTGGCCCTCACTGTTTGTCCCCTCCACGCTGCAGGTAGGAATTTCACCCACGGGTGCCCAAGTCTGAAGCTGCTCTGGGTTCCCAGCCTGGGGTATCTACCAGGTCCTCAGGTTTAGGGGTTCTCACCAGTGACTGTCCCATAAAACGTGTTCCCTTCTCAGCACCCAGAGTCACCACTCAGACCTGTTTGCTCGGCTTCTAGATGTTATGAATGAGGACAGGAGACAGATGAGATCCCAAGGGATGGTGTCATCTGGTTGTTGTTGCTGCTGTGTGTTTTTACCACGGGCTGTGTCTCCTGATGTCTAACTCTACAGCAGTTGTATTTAGATAAGGGTAATCCTCCCCTGTTCCAATCTGTCTTTTACACAGATATGCTTAGAAATACTCTGTAGTTTATTTTGTGTTCGCTTTTATAATTGATGTTTTACTGAGCATTAGGAAACTGTGGTACAAAGTGGAATGACTTGATAGTAATAAAATACAGAAATAACAGTAATAAAGCTACAGAAGAGAAAGTGTCCACCATGTGCCAGAACAGTTCCTTCCAAGTGATTTGTACACATTCTTGTCCTTATTTCTCATAGCAGCTCGAGAAGTAAATCTTTCTACTCCCACTTTTACCTTAGATGAGTTCAGGTTCAGATAAACCCACCAAGGAAGTAGCAGTGTAGACACAGGAAAAAGATGTTGCTTTAGGCAAATTTGGGGGCCCCCGTGGCCCTTGCTGGTCTCACTGCAGCTTTCATCCCTTGATGGCTAACCTTCCACCGTTGGAAGACACCACAGGCCCCATGATAACATGCACCCCTTCCCAGCAACTCAGCTCACCTTGGGGCCAAGGATCCCCCGCCAAGGAGGACAGTGGAGGCGTATTTTTGGAATAACTCGTGGCCCCAAAAGCCAGACTCTGATGTGGGTGGGTCCTAGTTACGTTCCAAGTCATTCTATCCCTTGACAGTCATTGGACCTTTTCATCTCATCAGGTACTTTTGGATCAATGTAGTTAGATGCTGCAGTCACGTCACACACCTGACAGTGCTCAGAATATGCAGTAATCTTCAGTTGTTTAAACACTGCTTCAAATATTCCTCAAGGAAGGTCAAAATGCTCTAGAGACATCTGGCCGAATCTTCTCAGTACCGCGGCTGGTTCTGATACGGAAGGCCTTACCCTGTCTGCATCCTTCCTCACCATCTGGATAGAACTAAACACACCACAGCAAGTCTCATTTATTTCCCTGGAGCCTCTCTTGACAGAATAGACGTAGTTCTCAAAGTGTAATCTCGTCTCAAATGCTGTATGGGAGACCATCCTATCTCTATGGTTAAGTAAACATCAGGGATAATTTCATAATTCATCTTCACAGCATCCCTGTGTTCTACGTGAAATCTCCTGGTCACCCCAGGTCCCACTGGCCCACACAACAACAGGACTCCCATCGGGTAGATCTGTTAATCTGTGCTGTTTTTCCATTGTTGGGGGCAGAGAATAAAGGGTCCAGTTGCTCTGTCTAATAGGACCTGTGGGACAGTGTCTTACACCCAACGGGAAACGAGCCCTGCCGTGGCTGATAGAAATTGGACTCTGCGTTCCAATTCCACGCATAAAAATCATGTAAGAAATGAACTTTATAGGTCAAACAAGTCAGACTCCTACTTAGCCAAATGCCATAGACACCCACGTAAATTTCCAATGTTGGAAGATTTTGAACATCTTTGAAAGTACCACCCTAAAACTATACTGACCCTAGTTTAATTTTTCCTTGTCAATTCAAGGGGCTCGTAGTCTGCAGACCTCAGGGCCATCCACGTGCATCCCTTATGCTTGAAAATCCCTTGGGGCAGAGCATTTGGTCAGGTGGCTTCCTGCTCATTTGAATTACAAATTGGAGCAGACCTCCTGTGCTCTCCTTTCTTGGTGAGCCACTGCTTTGTCCTGGGAACTGGGTCAATGCTGCTTTCTCTGTGGTGACTCCTGTTCTCTGCCTTTTCCATCATTTTGGATACAACAGTTTTGTGGAAAGAAATCATTCAGCGCCACGGCGGAGTCATCACCGGTGCCCTGAGTGTCAGTTGCTTGGCAAAGATCACCGACGGCTTCACCCAGGGCCACATCGTCCAAGTGGTGAAGGAGGTGCTCACGGAGCGCAGAATCCGGCAGCAATCTCACAAGCCGCTCACCGCCCTCGAGTTCATCGCGTCTCTCACCAGCATGAGTCCCGTCTACCAAGAGGAAGAAGAGAGCTTTAAGGTAAACGCAACGCCTACCTGGCCAGGTCCTAGCAGCAAACACTTGTCACAGCACCTCCTCCCTCCAGTCCCCTGGGCTTCATGCATTTGGACTCTACCATACCCAGTAAAATTTAGAAACTCGAAATTTGGGGGCCACGGTATTTTTCTGGCCTTAGCAGTAAAGCACATGTCTTCCAAATTTTAGGAAAATTGTGATCCATGACCTTATAAATGAACAGCCAAATTGCAGAACTGAGTAGCAGCTTCAAAACCATTGGATTTGCACACACACACACACACACACACACACACACCCCTCTCTTGGTTCTCACTGGTTTTTACTTCATAATTCACATAATGGAACAAGTTTTGCATGGAAAAAACCAGTCCCTAAACAGTGTACTTCCAGCCAACGCTTCTTTTGCTCCATATTTGCCCTGGTGCACGTCATCTTCTAGTATACTTGCGATAGGAAATCACAAGAAAATTCACCAACATTTAGTTTTCTTTTTTTTTTTTTTTTTTTTTTTGCGGTACACGGACCTCTCACTGCTATGGCCTCTCCCATTGCGAAGCACAGGCTCCGGACGCGCAGGCTCAGCGGCCATGGCTCATGGGCCCAGCCACTCCGCGGCATGTGGGGTCCTCCCAGACCGGGGTACGAACCCGCGTCCCCTGCATCGGCAGGCGGACTCCCAACCACTGTGCCACCAGGGAAGCCCTAGTTTTTGTATTTTTGAACACACCCTGATATGTTCACGGAACTTTTTATATCTGGAGGAAGCTTTGAGAATTAACTCTTCATATCCCTCGATATGGGAGGAAAAGAAGTAGCCAAGAGTGATGTGCCTGTTCCAGGTACAATGAGTTTTAGAGCCTTCGTCCCCAAGGCCCAGGCCAGCAGGCAACCCCTCCAAATCCTTTGAATACGAATGAGTACAGCTGTGTTCTCTTTCTGAACCTGAAGGTAGTTTTCTTGGCCAACTGGGAAAAAAAGGGAGGAGAGCTGTATCCATGCAACTATATCCACCACCGTCTTAGCCATGCAGTCACCGGAAAGAGAGTTGGAATTCCCGTTCAAGCCCCTGGTCTCTGAAAGCCTGCTTGGGGTTAGGAAAATTCCCTCTACGACGTGTCACTTTTCCACCAACTCTAGAAACTCTTTCCCCTCTGCTTTACTGCTGATGCTTAAATGAAGGTTGAAAACAGTCTCAATACGGATCCCCAAAATAACGATCTGCACAAGGGTTGCACAAGTAGTGGATCTTGATCTTGATCTGCACAAGTAGTTTCATTAGGTCCCATTTGTTTATTTTTGTTTTTATTTCTCTAGGAGGTGGGTCAGAAAGGATCTTGCTGTGATTTATGTCATTGAGTGTTCTGCCACTGTTTTCCTCTAAGGGTTTTGTAGTGTCTGGCCTTACATTTAGGTTTTTCATCCACTTTGAGTTTATTTTTATGTATGGTGTTAGGGAGTGTTCTAATTTCATTCTTTTACATGTAGCTGTCTGTTTTTCCCAGAACCATTTATTGAAGGGGTGTCTTTTCTCTATTGTATATTCTTGCCTCTTGCCTCCTTTATCAAAAATAAGGTGACCATACGTGCATGGGTTTATCTCTGGGCTTTCTATCCTGTTCCAGTGATCTATATTTCTGTTTTTGTGCCAGTACCATACTGTCTTGATTACTGTAGCTTTGTAGTATAGTCTGAAGTCAGGGAGCCAGATTCCTCCAGCTCCGTTTTTCTTTCTCAAGATTGCTTTGGCTATTCGGGGTCTTTTGTGTTTCCATGCAAATTGTGAAATTTTTTGTTCTAGTTCTGTGAAGACTGCCATTGGTATTTTGATAGGGATTGCACTGAATCTGTAGATTGCTTTGGGTAGTATAGTCATTTTCACAATGTTGATTCTTCCAATCCAAGAACATGGTATATCTCTCCATGTGTTTGTATCAGCTTTAATTTCTTTCATCGTGTCTTATAGTTTTCTGCATACAGGTCTTTTGTCTCCTTAGATTTATTTATTCTAGGGAGATTTATTCCTAGGTATTTTATTCTTTATCTTGCAGTGGTAAATGGGAGTGTTTCCTTAATTTCTCTTTCAGATTTTTCATCATTAGTGTATAGGAATGCAAGAGATTTCTGTGCATTAATTTTAAATCCTGCTACTTTACCAGATTCATTGATTAGCTCTAGTCGTTTTCTGGTAGCATCTTTAGGATTCTCTATGTAGAGTATCACATCATCTGCAAACAGTGACAGCTTTACTTCTTCTTTTCTGATTTGGATTCCTTTTATTTATTTTTCTTCTCTGATTGCTGTGGCTAAAAACTTCCAAAACTATGTTGAATAAGAGTGCTGAGAGTGGACAACCTTGTCTTGTTCCTGATCTTCGAGGAAATGGTTTCAATTTTTCACCATTGAGAACGATGTTGGCTGTCATATATGCCCTTTATTATGTTGAGGTAAGTTCCCTCTATGCCTACTTTCTGGAGGGTTTTTATTATAAATGGGTGTTGAATTTTGTCAAAAGCTTTTTCTGCATCTATTGAGATGATCATATGGTTTTTCTCCTTCAGTCTCTTAATATGGTTTATCACATTGATTGATTTGCATATATTGAAGAATCCTTGCATTTCTGGGATAAACCCCACTTGATCATGGTGTGTGATCCTTTTAATGTGCTGTTGGATTCTGTTTGCTAGTATTTTGTTGAGGATTTTTGCATCTATGTTCATCAGTGATATTGGCCTGTAGTTTTCTTTCTTTGTGACATCTTTGTCTGGTTTTGGTGTCAGGGAGATGGTGGCCTCATAGAATGAGCTTGGGAGTGTTCCTCCCCCTGCTATATTTTGGAAGAGTTTGAGAAGGATAGGTGTTAGCTCTTCTCTAAGTGTTTGATAGAATTTGCCTGTGAAGCCATCTGGTCCTGGGCTTTTGTTTGTTGGAAGATTTTTAATCACAGTCTCAATTTCAGTGCTTGTGATTGGTCTGTTTATATTTTTTATTTCTTTCTGGTTCAGTCTTGGAAGGTTGTGCTTTTCTAAGAATTTGTCCATTTCTTCCAGGTTGTCCATTTTATTCTCATATAGTTGCTTGCAGTAATCTCTCATGATCCTTTGTATTTCTGCAGTGTCAGCTGTTGCTTCTTCTTTTTCATTTCTAATTCTACTAATTTGAGTCTTCTCCCTTTTTTTCTTGATGAGTCTGGCTAATGGTTTATCAATTTTGTTTATCTTCTCAAGGAACCAGCTTTTAGTTTATTGATCTTTGCTATCGTTTCCTTCATTTCTTTTTCATTTATTTCTGATCTGATCTTTATGATTTCTTTCCTTCTGCTAACTGTGTGAATTTTTTGTTCTTCTTTCTCTAATTACTTTAGGGGTAAGGTTCAGATGTTTATTTGAGATGTTTTCTGTTCCTTGAGGTAGGATTGTATTGCTATAAACTTCCCTCTTAGAACTGCTTTTGCTGCATCCCATAGGTTTTGGGTCGTTGTGTTTTCATTGTCATTTGTTTCTAGGTATTTTTTGATTTCCTCTTTGATTTCTTCAGTGATCTCTTATTTAGTAGTGTATTGTTTAGCCTCCATGTGTTTGTATTTTTTACAGATTTTTTCCTGTAATTGATGTCTAGCCTCATAGCATTGTGGTCGGAAAAGATACTTGATACGATTTCAATTTTCTTAAGTTTACCAAGGCTTGATTTGTGACCCAAGGTATGATCTGTCCTAGAGAATGTTCCATGAGCAATTGAGAAGAAAGTGTATCCTGTTGTTTTTGGATGGAATGTCCTATAAATATCAATTAAGTCCATCTTGTTTAATGTATCATTTAAAGCTTGTGTTTCCTTATTTATTTTCATTTTGGATGATCTTTCAATTGGTCAAAGTGGGGTGTTAAAGGCCCCTACTATGATTGTGTTACTGTTGATTTCTTCTTTTATGTCCCCTTTTATAAAAGGAGAAATAACTCTCGACCTAAAATTTGTATCCAGCTAAATTAACATCCAAGAGATCGGAAAAAATAAAGATACTTTAAGACACACAAAGATTGAGATAGTGTCCTACTCACTTAGCATTTGCCTTATGTATTGAGGTGCTCCTATGTTGGGTGCATAAATATTTACAATTGTTATATCTTCTTCTTGATAGATCCCTTGATCATTATGTAGTGTCCTTCTTTGTCTCTTGTAATAGTCTTTATTTGAAAGTCTATTTTGTCTGATATGAGAATTGTCACTCCAGCTTTCTTTTGATTTCCATTTACATGGAATATCATTTTCCATCCCCTCACTTTCAGTCTGTACGTGTCCCTAGGTCTGAAGTGGGTCTCTTGTTGACAGCATATGTACGGGTCTTGTTTTTGTATCTGTTCATCCAGTCTATGTCTTTTGGTTGGAGCATTTAATCCATTTACATTTAAGGTAATTATCGATATGTATGTTCCTATTACCATTTTCTTAATTGTTTTCGGTTTGTTATTGTAGGTCTTCTTCTCTTGTGTTTCCTGCCAAGAGAAGTTCCTTTAGCATTTGTTGTACAGCTGAATTTGGTGGTGCTGAATTCTCTTAGCTTTTGCTTGTCTGAAAAGGTTTTAATTTCTCCCTCGAATCTGAATGAGATCCTTGCTGGGTAGAGTAATCTTGGTTGTAGGATTTTCCCCTTCATCACTTTAAATATGTCCTGCCACTCCCTTCTGGCTTGCAGAGTTTCTGCTGACCCCACATCCATTTCTGCTTCCTGTCATATCTCCAGGACTTGGCACAGCGCCTGGTCCCACCTAGATGTTCAGTTAACTTGTTTAGCGGCAAATGGATTGAGCAGATGGATAGAAGGAATGAAACTGTCACTCTGCCGAGTAATGTGATTCCATGGCTGTAGTTGCTGGTAATCAGGTCTATCATTTTCACCCTGAGAAATTTCACCCAGCTGCACTTCTGACAACATGTCAGACTAGGGTCTTGCAGATTCTCCAAACACATGTACCTGCACAATGGACATGATGGAGAAGATATTGAATGATAATGATGTAATAGTTTTAATAGTGTTAGCTAATACTTATGACTACTTATGTGCCAGGCACCCTATTAACTCAGTTAGACCACACCATTTACCCTATTTTGCAGATGGGGTAAGTGAGTTATAATGAGGTGTAGTAGGCAGAATATTGGCTCCCCAAAGAGGTCTACATCTGGGTCCCTGGAACCTGGGCCTATGTTAGGTTACATGGCAAAGGGGAATTAAGGTTTCAGATGGAATAAGTTTGCTAATCAGCTGACCTTAAGACAGATTACCCTGAATTATCCTTATGAGTCCAGTGTAATCATAAAAGTTAGAAGAGGGCACAAGAAGAGAAACCAGAGAAATGGCAGTGTGAGGAATCATTGAGACTCCAGGTAGCACAACACTGCTAGCTCAAAGCTAGAGATGGGGCCACAAGCCAGGATAGCCGGTGGCCTCTGGAAACTACAAAAGACAAGGGGACAGATTCTCCCCTGGAACTCCAGAAAGGAACACAGCCTGCAGACACCTTGATTTTAGCCCCATAAGACCCATTTTGGACTTCTGATCTACAGAACTATAAGATAATAAGTGTTTTTTTAAGCCATGTGGTAATTTGCTGCAGCAGCCAAAACAAAACAAACAAACAAACAAAAACCACAAGAGGCAAAATGACTTGTTCCAGGTCACACAGCTTAAAAGGAGTAGAGCTAAAATTCAAATCTCACTCCAAAGCCAATTTTATTGACCATATTCCATACTGTGCCTCAGTAAATTAGCAGTCCATCACCTTAAGTACTTGGCCACCTCACCTTACGTTGAAAGGCGAGTCAATGCTTAAAGAAGAATGAGAAAATCCCCAAGTGCCAGAAACAAAGATAAATCTCAAACACAGGGACAAACAGATGCCTGGCATGTAGCAGAGAGAGAAATAAATGATAGAAAACAAAGATTAGGAGTTGAAGCAGATAAAATGACAAATCTGCTACTTCTGTGACTGGATCTTTGATATCCCAATATCACCAAGGAGCATTAGCTTCTATACACCCTATAAGTCCTGGTTCTGGATGTGGGTTTAGAGAACCACGTGGAAGCAAGTGCAGTACTGCTAGGGAGGTAGGTATCATGAGAGAGAGAGAGAGGCCAAAACAAATCTGAAAATCAAAATTCCAAAACATTTTAGGAAATCTAGTGTTACATACAATCTTCAAACAAAAATGATTAAAAGACAATAATTTAAACAAAAACATTTAGATTAATATGATTAAGATGTTCAAGAAAATAAATGAAGGCATAACTTCCATTAGAGATACACACAAAGTTTTGAAACAAAGACAGGCAGAAATGGAATAAAAACATAATTATGAAAAAATCACAAAAAGAAAGCTTTGAAATGAAAAATAAGGTAACTAACATAAAAAGCCAAAAAATAAAAGAGGTGTGAACTCTTCACAACTTTTTCACAGCTCCCCCCAGAAGGCAACATAGAAAAATAAAAACATAAAACCTATAAACTGCAAGTAAGAACCTTTGAAGACACTGACACCCAACTAATAGCAGTTCTAGAAGAAGAGAAGAAATGTCAGAGCAACAATTATTTGAAGAAGTACTTGCTGAGAATTTTCCTTAATTAAAGACGTGACTTCTTAGGTTAAAAACAAACTCCACATGACCAGCAGAACACATGAAACAAATCTACATCTACATGCATTATTGTGAACCTAAGAACAAGGCAACAAGTCAGTCTTAAGACACCAGATTACCTGCAAAGAAGCAACTGGGAGATCAGACATCTCCTTGGCAAAAATAGACACCAGAAGAAAGTGAGAGTATATCTGCAAAGTGCTGAGGAAAAATAACTGTTTACCTAAAATTTGTATCCAGCTAAACTAACATCCAAGAGATCGGAAAAAATAAAGATACTTTAAGACACACAAAGACTGAGATAGTGTCCAACTCACACACTTCAGACTGCAGTTTGGAAATATCAAATAAAATTGAAGATGCTCATGACCGACAACCAGGAATTCTATTTCTGTGTATATGCCCCAGGGAAGTTTTCTCATTTGTGTATGAGGAGATATAAAAGTTGTGAATTTCAACACGGTTCATAATAACAAAATATTGGAAATGACCTATATGTCCGTTAATGGGCGAATTGATAAGTAAGTTGTAGCATAGTCATTTAATGAAATAATATAACCACAGAGCTTGTAGACCGAAGTGTTTCTCAGATTTCAAATAAATATGAAAGTTGAAAAAAATGTCATCACAGGGCCAGCTGCAATCATTAAGTGCTTTGGGGTATTTTGGCTCCAGTATTTCTGCCATGTTTTTAACAGTATCCCTCAGTCCAGCTGCTGGTGGCCTTGTCTGAACCATAGGGAGCCATTCACATTACCAAGAAAACCCACACCTTCGGGATAGAGCAAGCTTCCCAGGAAGTCAGGTGACTTAGTTGGGAAGGGTCATTGGTTAGATCTGGCCAGTGATCCTCCTTAACTGTTAACTCCTTGAGATAGAAGTTTCAAATTGTATAGAAATACAGGTTGGTAAACCCACGTGGAAAGAATTTGTATTGAACATACATTAAATGCCCAACATTTAATGGCTGCTTGCCCCTTTCCGTTCAGTGAGCTTTTCTTTATTTTTAAGGGCATACTAGTGAATTCACATCATTTTGATATTTTCCTGAACGTCTGTTCGATTTCAGGACTGGTACGCCAAGACCCCTATGAGTAAAAAGCGAGCCTTGGCATTAACAGGAGATAACAAAGAAAACGAAAAGGACAAAGGAAAAGAGAAGGAGAAGAAAGGGATAAAGGAGAAAAAGAAAAAGTAATGCCTCTCTGAGGAGCCAGGGATGGAGGTGGGCCCGACTCTCCAGGGAGGAGATTGACCATTGCCTGTGTGAAGACCCACACTGATGCCCTACGTCCACCAGCCCTGCCCTCGCTCAGTTAGATCTTTGTAGGCTGACCACCAAGTTAGTTTTGCATAACAAATATTTCTAGACCTTGTAATTATTTCTTAATCTATATAAAGTTTGTATATAAGCAAAACTCACTCTTCACACACTCCACAATCTATCCCAGTTGGACACTTCATCTCATCGGTACTAGTTGCTAAATTTAAATTTTGATACTTAGAAAATACCCTAATCTGACAACTAGTAAATTCAGTCAGTCATCGGTGCTATTAGCTTTTTATTAATAATCTTGCACATATTTTAATAAATTAATTCTTTGCTCTATTCATGTATTCTATATAATGGAATAAAAACTTTTTCTTGGACTGACTCAGTAATTTGGTTGCTGGAGCTAAAAAAGATCTTTTAAATTAACGCTTTCAATCTTCTGACTTTGAAGATGAGGAAACTAAGGCCCAGGGCCACACAGCTAATATTTGGAACATTGGAGCTATGTCATTGCCTCTTAGTTCCTGGGTTCCTGCTCTTGGGAAACACTGGAGCAGCGGCGGGCCACTGGCTAGATGAAAACGACCCCAAATGGGGTATAAGTAGGAGAAGAGAAACTCTAAATAAAGAAGTAAGAAATTCTAAGAAAGAAAAAGATTAAAGAATAGAAAGGTGAGGGTCAAAAGATAAATTTCAATTTTGTAAGAATCTGAAAGGTTACTTGGTGGCATATTGTAAGTAACCCGCTTCTAAATTGTGGTGAGAACACAAAGGAAGGAGACAAATTGAGCTGCGATAAATTTACTGGAATTTAATTCAAATTAACTATTGTGCAGTTTTTGGTTACACCGCAGAAAGTTCTACAATCTCCTACTCCGTAGACCAAGCTAGATCTCCAGGCTTTCCTGGGATTTTCAGCGGGTTAGATCTTTAATGCCCAAAACTACCAGTGGTTCCCAGCTGTCTTCTGGCCACCAGCACATACCTCTCAGCCTGTGTCTGTACAGGACATAAATACAAATTAGGACAGAAAGAGACAGCCCCAGGCTCCCGTGCTCTGCATGTGCTCTGTACAAACTGGAAGACCATCCCTCAGAGTCTGTCCTCTTGAACAAACTCCACCTTCCCGGTGCCCCGCGGTAGATTTGCCTTCTCATACCAAAGGAACCCCAATTTCTGCAGATGGTCTGCCTGCCCTCCCCTTACCCACCCCAGACTGTGCCTGGCCAAGGCTCAAAGTGGCCTGAGAGGTGGGCGGACTCCACATCCTAAGCTCAGAGAGCAGTGAAATGTTCGTCTCTCCAGGGTGGCCCACGGAGACCCTTTCTTTCACATGTCATGGGAGCAGACTCTTGGTTTTGACCCAAGATGAGAGCTCCAAGGCTCTAGGGTTTGGTGTTCATTGCAAAATAATAGGATCTGGATTGTAAAGCAATGAAAATCATGATTGTAAAGGAATAAGCGTTATGAAAATGTTGATGGTGGACAACACCTTTTAACTTGGTCTGACTGTGATAAACAAGCACACTTTTCAGAACTCATACAAACCTGTGTAGGTAAAGCTTACTAAACAATTACTAGTTAATTTATAGAAAATGAAACAGACCCACAAACATAGAAAACAAACTTATGGTTACCAAAGGGGGAGGTGGGAGGATGTTAGGAGTCTGGGATTAACACATACACACTACTGTATCTGTAGCACAGGGAACTAACTATTCAAAATCTTGTAATAACCCATAATGGAAAAGAATATGAAGAAGAATATATATATATATATCTGAATCACTTCACTGGTCACCTGAAACTAACACAACATTGTAAATCAAGTATACTTCAATGGAAAATTAAAGAATTTAAATGGCCACATGTGGCTAGAGTGCCTAGCATATTGAACAGTGCAGCTTTGGAGTAATTTTGAGTCTTAAAAATTGGTAACGGTCATCTAAATATCATCCCTATGGGCTCACTCTCTCATGGCACGTTCACACTGAGACGTGATCTCCACTGGCCCCTCTGTTTTCTCCCAAACTGTGACTCCCTGCCCTTTCCAGTGCTAGGTTTTCACTCTGTTCCACGTGGCTCCCATCAGCCAGCCCCACCTGGTTACCAAGAACCACTATGTCCTCCCACCCCAGCCGGCTTTGCCCAGCTCACAGGTGCCCTCAACTCTGTACAGAGTGGGCCCCCTTGTAGGTCACTGCAAACTGCACGAGAGCCTGACAAGCTATAGCCCAGCACTTGACGGTATTTGTACCATGGCGTCCTGCTCTGTATGTGTGCCAGGGGATGGGTAGATTCCTGCACGTATACTCACGAAAATATATTTCACTTTTTTTATACAAGTGGTTACATAGCGTATATATTGTTCCACTCCCTTGCTCTTTTCACTTAATAATATACCTTGGGTATTGTTTCATATCAGCACACAAAGATTGGCCTCATTTTACATTAGCTATGTAGCACCCACCTGGTGGATATAGCATAATTCATCTGACCAGTCCACTCTTGGTCAGACATTTAGATTACGTCCACCCTTTGCTATTACATCAGTGCTACAATGAATACCTTTAAACGTTCTTCTGTGTGGACATGTACAGGAGAAAGATCTGTGGGATAAATCCCTAAAAACAGAAGTTATGGCAACGGAATGCTATGCAGTCATTAAAAAGGATGAAATAATGCCATTTACAGCCACATGGATTATTAACTACAGATTATCATACTAAGTGAAGTAAGTCAGAAAGACAAATATCACATGTTATCACTTACATGTGGAATCTAAAATATGACACAAATGAACTTACCTATGAAACAGAAACAGACTCACAGACATAGAGAACAGTCTTGTGGTTGCCAAGGGGGAGAGGGGGAGAGGGATGGGGTGGGAGGCTGGGTTAGCAGATGCAAACTATTATATATAGGATGGATAGACAACAAGGTCCTACTGTATAGCACAGGGAACTATACTCAATATCCTGTGATAAATCACTTTGCTGTATAGCAAAAATTAACACAACATTGTAAATCATCTATACTTCAATAAAAACAGAAGAAGTTATTGGGTCAGATTGGCCATGCACTTTTATTTTTTAGTTTTTTTAAGATTTTAATCCTGTTGGGACAAGTCCCTTTATTTATTTTTTTAATATTTATTTATTTATTTATTTGGTTGTGCTGGGTCTTAGTTGTGGCAGCCGGGCTCCTTAGTTGCTGCTCATGGGCTCCTGAGTTGTGGCGTGTGAACTCTTAGTTGCGGCATGTATGTGTGATCTAGTTCCCTGACCAGGGATGGAACCTAAGCCCCCTGCATTAGGAGCACGGAGTCTTATCCACTGCGCCACCAGGGAAGTCCCTAGCTGTGCATTTTTAATTTGGGTCACTCTGGCCAGGGTAACAGGCGCTCACCCACCCATCCTGCAGGAGGATGCTCATGACGTCATCATCCACTGGGCAGCTCATCAGACTACGAGCCTGTCAGCAATCCATGTTTAAAATCCAAGGTCCCCCTGGGAAAGCGATGCAGCCATGTGCTACAACTCCCATTCCTATCTGACGCAGAGACAGGAGACATGACAGCCCTGATGGGAGGAAAGCAAATAAGAGAGTGTGTGGGGTGGAAGGGCAGAGGGACTGGGGGAAAGAAAGGGAAACAGACCCTTCCTGGGAGTTCTGCTGGGGCCTGAGCTGTTCCAGGGTCATTATGTGACAATTAGCTCCTCTGGAGTGTGTTCTGAAATGAAGGGGACAGTAATTAATGTCATTAACCCTCATTAAGGGAGCATCTATGGAATGCAATCTGATTAAAGTGGAATTAAAGCTCTCGGTGGCTCTGCCCTCTGCCTGCCCTGAGGAACCAGCAGGTTCCGGGTCCAGAACAACTGCGGGCTAACACGGCATTCCTTCGAAGATGTTCTTGAGACCATCCGGGCTTAAACAAACACCTCCATCCAGAACTAGCAAGTTTAAGACCCCTAACGCTGAGGAAGCTACTTTTTTTTTTTTTTTTTTTTTTGGCGGTACGCGGGCCTCTCCCTGTTGTGGCCTCTCCCGTTGTGGAGCACAGGCTCCGGACACGCAGGCTCAGCGGCCATGGCTCACGGGCCCAGCCGCTCCGCGGCATGTGGGATCTTCCCGGAACGGGGCCCGAACCCGCATCCCCTGCATCGGCAGGCGGACTCTCAACCACTGCGCCACCAGGGAAGCCCTGAGGAAGCTACTTTTGAGGCTCTTCCTAACCCTCCATCCATGTGTGATATGAAGACAGTCACGGTGGTCGGTGTCACAGGGCTGTTTCAAAGAGCGACACTATTTTCAGCCACTAAGGACATTGTGGGACCCAAACAACTGAGAGAAGTGGCTTCTGATGTCCTCGCAGGTCTGAAGAGTTTAATTAAGAGAGGCATGAATGATGCTAACAAAAGCAGAGGAACCGCGAAAGACCAGCGAGCTTGCAACCAAGCTGGCAGCTATCTCAACAGTGAGGTTGGGAAAATCAAAGGGAGCTTGACCCAAACTATGTGTCTCCAAGCACCTGTGATCCCCACCATTAGAATCACTCATTCGCCAATGCGTGGTCCCCTTAACCATCCCGGGTCACTAGAAGTCACGGTTGCAGCATCGCAGTGGTGTGGGGTTCGCTCTCCAAGTCTTTTATTGAGCGCCTTCTACGTGCCAGACACCGAGATGCCCAGGGGAGCTGCTTTGCAGTCTAGTGGGGGAAGGGACATCAATGAAACGGTTGTGCAATGAATGTGTGTGTCCAGATCTGCACAAGGGGTGTAAGTACTGGGCACCCGACCTTGTCTAAGGGATCCGGCTTATGGCCGCCTGGCCTCATCCCTGCAGGAACGTTTTCCGGATGGAGAAGCTGAGACTCCATGAGTACCTGGCAGGTCTGATTCCTTTCCTCTTCAAAACGGCCACACTTAGTGCCCATATAACTACCTAAGACCGTGTATTTCGGGCCCCCAGCACGTGGGATGTACTCAGTACGGGTTCATTGCCTCATACACATTCTGAAGTGCACTTTTCATATGGGGCTTTGGGAGGCAAACGGGAGCCCAGGAGTCGGCCTCCAGGAGTTTTGAGCTCTGCCCCCCGCTCCCCTACCCCACGCACTGGACTGTAGTGGGATGACTCTCTCTTCACCCCAGCTCACCCAGTTCCTCCACGTGGCAGACAGACACAGTACCTCACTCTTCCGTTTGGCCTAGGGATTAAGCATCTTAGCAATTTGGTCTCTGCAGTCAATTCTAGTGGTTTAGAGCAAAGGCCTTGCCTGGCCCAAGCCCAGGCTCCGCAGCTCTCACCCTTCCTGGCCCTGCATCCTCCACTTTCTCACCAGGCAGGCAGTTGGGCTCCACCCTGCGGGGCTGCTGGGAATAGCGACCCCAGCTATGACCCGTGCACCCAGCACAGCGGCCGGCGCCAAGTGAGGTCTCTGTGAGCACCGCTTGCGGTTCCATGACCACAGAGCTTGCACTACAGGGGAGATGACAACACAGCGCTGCGATGAAGGTGGGGTGGGGGAGGGGAGGGGGGACACTCCTGCATCCCCAGGGCCAGGGTGCACGTCCTGTGAGAAGCCAGGAGGCTCTCTGCCGGGTCCCCCCCTCACCGTCCATCCCCAACCATTTCACTTGACTCTGTTTCCCTTGTTGAGGGCCAGTTTGGGGGTCTGGTAGACGTCCATCACCCCTCTGGGATATCCATGCTCCCTCTCTAGAGCCCTTGGGTGGCCTCACTCCAACCCATCCTCAGGCCTCTCCCCGCCTGTCTGGAGGGAGGTCAGCCAGTGTCTAGGAGGAGGGCCATGGCTTCTTGGAAAGCACCATAGGCTGAGCTGGGCTGGGTCCAAATACACAAATGAGCTGGGTGACCTCGGGCCAGCCCAGCCACACATACACACACACACGACACATATTCACACTGCACGCAGAAACACACATGCCCCACAAACACACATGCCCACACACATGAGCACACCAACAGACATATAAACACACATGCACAGATACACGCATATATAAGCACCCCACACTTATAAACACATACACGCATGCATGTGTTCACATGCATACACATATGTACACACATGCTATACACGTTCACGTGCGCGCACACGTGTTCACATGCATGCATGCACGTATGCGTGTGCTGTACACACATGCACATGTTCGCATGCATGCATGCACATACACACGTACTACGCACACGCACACGTTCACATGCTATACACACCCCACACATGCACACGGTTACATGCATACACACACGTACAGACTGCTACACATGCACGTGTTCGCATGCATACACACGTGCTATATACATGCACACGTTCACATGCATACACGCATGTACACACGTGCTATATGCACATCCGCCTCCCGCAGCCCCCATTTCCTCAGCAGGGCTGATGGCAGATGCCCGTGACCCTCGCATCCCTGAGCCTCAGGCCTCCCCGCAGGGGAGGAGTGGGCACTGGGGAGCAGCAAATTGGGGAGATGTCCCCACAGGTGCTACTGGGCTCGGAGCTGTGTATTTACTGTCTACACTGAGCGAGCGTTTCGTGAAAACATCCGCTTCCTGCTCCTCGAGGGAGGGAGTCGCGGAGACCCCAGCTGTGGCAGGAAAGGCTGACGTGGACACCCACGGCTCCCGGCTGCACGTGGAGCAGGTAGGGCAGGAGGGTGGCCCAGGAGAGGCTGCAAGTGCATCCACGGCAAACCGAAAGCAGACTCCCTGCTCCCCAGGTGGGATCAGAGAGGTCAGCAGTCTTCCCAGCGTCACAAAGCGCTGCTCGCCAACACCACCAGACCACACACTCAACTCGGAGGAGGGAAGCTGAACGCAGGGTGATGTGGGGCCCATCCTGGGGGCCCCCAGGGAGCCATGTTTGTTTTCTCGTCTATAAAGACCTGGGGTGAACCCCATAAGGATCCTTCTAGCTCTGAGTTCCTATTGCCCGTAGGACAGAAGCATTCCAGAGATGAGGGATCTGTAAACTTAATCCACGACAGGGTCATTTGTGATAAGAGGACCGTGACCAGGTTCACCCCACCTCCTAAACAGCTGGGATCCAGACACATTCTTGAGAAAGCACCCCAAATATCACAGGGCAGAGTCCTCTACGTGCAACTGAATGTTCAACACCACACAGCAAATGGAGCAAAGCGCCGAAGGTTTTATCCCGAGAGAAGCAGCCCCCGTGCTGATGAAGACAGTAAACAGCTAGAGGTCAGAGCCGGCGTGCTCTCGCTCCGCACGTGATTCTCTGAGCATCCTGGCTTATTTTATGTCCCAGAGCTACAGCTTTAGGGCTGGGGCCCTATCTGGTCAGAGGTGGTCCTTACCTTGGAGAGCAGGGGCAACTTTCATCTTTGACCGTTGGCGTCTGACGATGTCTTACTCAGGCTGCGTCAGCACCGCTCAGGTGGCCCCATGGGGAGTTCGGCTGCTTCTGCATCCTCCAGGCACCAGCCGAGCATCCTGCTGGCCCTGCTTCGGGGTCAACTCCATCTCCAACAGTAGTGCCCACCCTGCCCCTCTGTCCTCCTGTCTTGTTTCATGTTGTATTGACCACGCTTTATTTACCACCACCCAACATGGTAGACATCCGTCTGTTTTCCATCCTCCCCCAAGCTGCACTAGAACATACAGTCCACCAGAGGAGCAAAGTGAGAGGCTGGATGAACCCAGGGAGAAGTCCTCCCTCACCTTCAAGTGGACTCCGAACGGCCGAGAAGCTTCTATTGTGCAAAGCCCCTGAGAGCTTATCGGGGTGGAGGAGAGCAGAGAGTACCAGTGGAAAGGTTTTAGGGGCCAGGCCTGCAACAGTGTACACATCAGGTCTATCTCCTTGGTCACTATGCAATCACACGGCCACGCTCGAGAGCAGGAGAGGGGGAGAAATATAGGAAAGCTGTATGCCCAGCCTCTACCACAAATGGAAACATGAAGAATTACCTCCAATTTTTAAATTGTGGACTCAAGTGTATGAATTCAAGAACGTTTGCTACTTCCAAGCAAAAACACTAACGATAAATGAGTATTCCCTTCTGGACAATCCCATTAATAGCTGCTCTCTGACTACCTGAAATTTCATTTAGAGAGTCGTCCTTTTGAAAGAAAACTTTCCCATAGTCTTTTATCAAAATGTGAATATCCATAAGAGGGATGCGCATGTGTGTTTTTATCGAGTTATGACGCAAGTAGGACAAAGGCACAGTCCAGGATATGAAGGGGAGGTGTTGTCAACCCCTTAGAAGCCCATTTGCATAGATGTACACTGACGAATGGATAAAGATGTGGTATTATATACAATGGAATATTACTCAGTTATAAAAAGAAGGAAATAGGGCTTCCCTGGTGGCGCAGTGGTTAAGAATCCGCCTGCCAATGCAGGAGACACGAGTTTGATCCCTGGTCCAGGAAGATCCCACGTGCCGCGGAGCAACTAAGCCCGTGCCCCACAACTACTGAGCCTGTGTCCTAGAGCCTTCAAGCCACAGCTACTGAAGCCCGCACACCTAGAGCCCGTGCTCTGCAACAACAGAAGCCACTGCAATGAGAAGCCCGTCCACAGCAACGAAGACCCAATGCAGCCATAAATAGATAAATAAATTTTTTAAAAAAAGAAGGAAATAATGCCATTTGCAGCAACATGGATGGACCGAGAGACTGTCATACTAAGTGAAGTAAGCCAGACAGAGAAAGACAAATATCATATGATACCACTTACATGTGGAATCTTAAAAAAAAAAAAAAAAAGACAGATGAACTTCTTTACAAAACAGAAAGAGACTCAGACATAGAAAACACACTTACGGTCACCAAAGGGGAAAGGGGTGGAGAGGGAAAAATTAGGAGTTTGGGATTAACAGAATCACACTACTGTATATAAAATAGATAAACAAGGACCTGCTGTAGAGCACAGGGAACTCTACTCGAGATTTTGTAATAACCTGTAAGGGAAAAGAATCTGAAAAAGAATAGATATAAAAATAACTGAATTACATATATATGTATATAAATAACTGAACCACTGTGCCGTCCACCTGAAACTAACATGACACTGCAGATCAGCTACGCTTCAATAAAAAATAAATCGACAAATATTTTAAACAAAGAAGCCCACTTGCAGCGCTTCTGCACTGGGTGTGGTGCACACGGGCCACTTCCAGTGCCATCCACCCAGTGAGATGTGGTGCTTTCCCCACCAGCCAGGCTCCCATGTTTATGGGGCTCAGCAGTGGGGACGTCTCATTGGGTGGTACCCTAGCGGGGCTGGGCCTGAACAGAAGCTGATGCCACCCAGAAACCTCAGTCTCCCCGTGGCACACACAGGGCTGCCATGCTCGGAGCCCAGACTTACACCCAGTCCTGGGGGCTCCCACAGCTCACTGAACACAGCACGTCACCCCCCGTGACCATCGTGCTTGACTCAAACAGCCGGAGCAGGGATGACATCCTCCCTCCTGAAAGATCATTTTACTCCAAGTGGAAACATTGATTCTGCCTCAGCAACTTTCCCAATTTGCGAGAATTCTACAACTGACAGATGAGCTGATGGGGAACGTTACCTTTACATAAAACAGTGAGCCACAGACTTCAAAGCGTTCTCCAAGGTAAATTTAATTACATCCTCCCCAACAAGACATCCAAAATACCCTCGCTTAGCTTTTGTGCGTGTACTTATACCAAGCACAATGCCCACGTCCTGTGACATTAGTATTTCTCTTAACATCATTGAAAATAGGAGTCCTTTGGAACTGGTTGGAGCAAATTATAATGCCCCTAGCCAGGGCCTTTTGTTGCACAGCTCTTCAAAGGGGGTGCCTGCCTGGCCCTCTGAAAGCTGTCGGACCACTGGAGTTCATTTGAGAACCCTCTACCCCAAGTTGGTCTTGCAAATTATTTCTGCCCTATGCAGAGAGTCTTTTCACTTTCCTCATGGCATCAAGTGACTTTGAATCTTGCATAATACGTACTCACACATACACAAGGAAGGGATTCTTGTGTTGCCAGGATTAAATAGTGCTTATGATAATGAGCTGATAAGATCTGGAGTGACAGGTTTTGTGTTCGTCGCTGGAGCACGGTGGTGCTGTGCCCAGTGAGGGAAGAGCTGCAGGGCTGTCTGGGCTCAGTCTGCACCTACAGACTGGCCTGCGCCATCCTTCAGATGCTCCAGATCTGGATTGGGGCTACATTTGACCTTGGTGAAGCCCATTCCTGCCTTCTCTCCTGGTCCTGGGAAGGGGAAGAGTGATAGGTCAGCTAACACTAAGATGACAACCTGACCACACCAGATTCTACCGTTGCTTCCTGAGCTTGGTTTCCAAGGCTGGGCACCAAGGGGCTCTCCAGCCCAGATCCTCGGCTCTGTGAGGAAGGTGAACCCAGCCTCTCTCCCACCAATATGGAATCAAACTGGGACAGTCACCCACGCGTGGATGGCAGCAGGGAACTCACTGCCCCTGCAGAGACTGGCATCACTTCTCCAGTGGCCAAGGACATCCAATGCGCTCTGTGCAAAGCCAGCACAGACTAGCCAGTCACTTGACTCAAGGCCTTTGTCCTTGACGAGAATGGAAACTTCTCCTGTTCCTCAAGGAGCACGTTGAGAGTTTGATGAAGAGCTGGACCCGTCAGGCACTTGCCCAGGGTTCCAGTTGAAAGGGACACCAGAACAACCCTGGGACCACAGTGCCCTCAAGTGGAGATTCGCAAGCACCACTCTTGGTCAGTTCCAGGTAGGGAGTGTGCTCTGTGACATCCAGGACACATCGGGAATCTTATTCTAAATGTAAAGATGGCGATAAGTCATTTTATGAATAAGTATCTTTGTTTACTAATAGAATATAAGCTATTCTACCATCTCCAGTAAGTAAATGTACAAATATTTAAAGAATGCCCATTTTTTGTCTGCTTGGGGGGTCTCCACACCTCTGCTTGTCCCTGACATCTCATCCATTCTGCATATGCTCACAGGAAATGTCCATCACAGGGTTGTCCCTTCCTTGGGATGACAGAACATTTGGGGGATGGACAAGTACATGTCGAAAAGGGAGGAAAGAGTGACCATGAGTGAAAAGAGACACTTAGTGAAACGGCGATTCCTTTAGTCCCATTTTGTACAAGGCACAGGCATCTATCAACCTCGTGATGAAGGTGGTTCTCAAGTGTGAGCTGACTGAGCACGGCATGGACTTGGACTCGAGGTGGATCCTGGCCACCGGGGGAAACCTCAGCTGACTGTGCCTGGTCCTGTGGTCCCAGCCAAGCCCTCGCCTGTCTGATAGGAAACAGTACAAGTAAGCTTCTGGAGTCCTCCTTGTGTGTTTCACCTGGTCATCAGTCACTAGCTTCTTCTATTGGATCATTATCACTGGCCAGGGTCTGGCGGGGAAGACCATGACTTTGCCTTAAAAGATGGATCCTGAAGGGCTTCCCTGGTGGCGCAGTGGCTGAGAGTCCGCCTGCCGATGCAGGGGTCACGGGTTCGTGCCCCGGTCTGGGAAGATCCCACACGCCACCGACCACAGCTGACCATCTGGGCCATAACAGTCAGGCCACAACAAATGTCATCTCGCACAGAGCTTTGCTCAGTGCCTCATCTATTTCTGCTCGATAGATTCTCAAAAGTGGCCCAGCTGGGTCAAAGTTTCATCTACACAAAAAGCAGAAAGTAGAGGGGAGTGAAAATCATAGACTACAGGGCCGCGGCCTCCTGCCAGCTGTCCAGGGGTGAGGCCCCAGCCTGGGTCATGGACGTCCCCAGCAGACGATGCCTGTCAACCATTGCTGTCATCATAGAAACCGGCCAAAGGCAGGTGTGAGTAAGGTCGGCAGAGCCAGCCCTCAATGGACGCATTCCCTCAATCATTCGCACCTGTAGATGCCTTCAGAGGGGCCCCAGCGCTGCCACACTTCCACCCTCTCTGGGGTCACTTGCCAACGGGAAAGCAGGCGGGCCGTGACACCCGTGCTGCTGTGTGTTGAAAAGATCCAGCGCCTCCTGCCACACCAGACACAAAGGGAAAGAGAAAGGGGCAAGGAAGCCACTGTCAGGAAAGGGTCGAAATAAACTCCAAATACCTTGAGAACAGAGCAGGAAAAGTGCCTCCGTCAGATTGCCATTTCTGCACTCACTGGCAGATAGACATCTCCTAGAAGATTGCTGCCGGGAGCTGGGCGTGTGTGCACACCTTAACCCTGCTTGTGATGGTCGCGGAGGACAGCACTGCTGCCGAAGATGCTACGGGGGGGGGAGGATTGCTGGCAAGCATCTGAATTTGCATCAAAATGAGGCAATGGGTGGTGGGAGGGGGAAATGGGGAGCTGCTAATCAACGGATGTAAATTTCAGTGAAGCAACATGGATAAGCTCTAGAGATGTGGTGCCCAACACTGTAACTATAGGCAACAAGGCTATATTGTGTGCTTTAAAAAGGTAGATATCATGTTAAGCGTTCTTTCAAAAATGAAACAAATTGTTTTCAAAAATGAAGTGATGGGGAGAGGAGCTTCAGGCTACGAGGGATAGAAAGTCACCGTCTTGACACTGCACTTAAAAATATGCTCTAAGGGCTTCCCTGGTGGCGCAGTGGTTGAGAGTCCGTCTGCCGATGCAGGGGATGCGGGTTCGTGCCCCGGTCCGGGAGGATCCCACATGCCGCGGAGCGGCTGAGCCCGTGAGCCATGGCCGCTGAGCCTGCGCGTCCGGAGCCTGTGCTCCGCAATGGGAGAGGCCACAGCGGTGAGAGGCCCGCGTACCACAAAAAAAAAAATATATATATATATGCTCTAAAAGAGCATTTTAGCAAAAGTCCCTCAAAAAGAAATGGAGCGTGCTGTACAGGGCAGCTGGCTCAAGGGTCAGAGACCTGCATTAACCAGCCTCTACCTGTGCCCCCTCCTACCTCCTGGGAGGTACTCTGCCCTCCTACGTGCTCTTATGACTGGTGACCTCAGGATGCAGAGGAGATGCTTGAGACGGGTGCTCTATAGGGGCTATGCCCACACTGGACACGGAAGAAACAAATCTTTAGCACAGAGAATCCAGAAATGGATGAATCCATCTAAATGTCTCCTCTAGAGTCCAAACACACTAAGGTACGATCCTGCTCCAAGTGGGCAGCCCTGCATGCACAAGGTGGGGAGAGGACGAGACCCACCTTTGAGGACAAACAGCTCTGACGGTCAAGTGCAGACTCCACTGCAAGCTCACTCCCCCATCCCCCTTAAAGATGCCCCCACTTTGTCACAGGGGTAGGACTTGTAATGGTGGAGAAAATGGGGTGCAGGATGGGAGGGGTTATGCAGTGAGGAAGGGGACGTAACTTGTCTTCACTTCTCTGATAATTTACACACAGAGTAACAGTGGTGAATTAAAGCTGCAAGAAGTGTGATATTAACCAGACAGGCTTACTAGTCAAATGGAATTGGACGAAATGCAAAAGAGTGGAAAACTTGGCATCTGCTTTCTTCTCTCCTTATCAGAATTGCGGATTCGAAAAGCCGTGCCCAAAGCTACATAAATCTGTGTTTGCCCATTATTTTCTGTTTGCCTTGGCCAATTACATTAGAACACGACTACAAACCACCATCGCTGCCATACCCAGATGCACACACACACACACACACACACACACACACACATCTCAGCTGACGTATATAATTGGGAAATGTTAAATCCTAATGACTTCCATTGACGGAGGAGGGAAGAGCTAAGGTCCTTTGAACAGAATGCATTTTTCAAAGCCTTCCTCCCTGTTGCCTTGGTGAATCCCAGTGGAATGGAGATTGTCTTGGTGATAAGAGGAAGCCAAACCAGGAGAATGGAGGAGATGGTATATTGGGGCCAATAAAACCTCCGTGAAAGTTGGTTTCTTGGAGACAGGTTGGGGACACCACGGTGTCCCGCTGGTATTATTAGGTCAATAAACTCTCCTAAGTTTCTATGAGCCAAATGGCCTCTCTCCCTGCCCATTGCCCCCTAGCCCAGGCCCCGACTTCCGTGAAGGGGAGGGATGCTGCTGTCACGTGGCCACCTCTAGGATGCCTTAGGGCATCTGCAGGTCAATAAAATGTCCTCAGACCCTGCCCGCCAGACCCCATCTGTGCCTGAGTCCCTGGGATTTTAGTGAGAATACAGCTTGTAAGATGGGGAGAAGGTCCATTGTACAAAACAGATGCCTATTAACTAAGAAGCCCAGCGGGGGAGGAAGGGAAGAAGGAGGGAGCAGTGGTGGGTCATCAAGTTGGCCTGAAAGGAAAAAGCATGAAAGATCCAGATTGGTCTCAAAGAACCCGCCTGGGTACCAGGCAGGCTCCTGGCAGAATCTCAGTGCAGGTGCTGTCCGTGGATTGCCACCAGCAGCTCAGGGTTCCCGCAGTGGCTGCACTGCTGCATCCCTGAGCAGCCCCTCTTCATGCTGGATGTGCGTTTGAATCTCCCAAGGAGCTTGTTAACACGCAGGTCCCTTATCCGTGGGTCAGGATTGGAGTCCAAGATGCTGCATTTCTGACAAGCTCTCAGATGGTACTGATACAGCTGGCGCCTGAAAACGTCATTAGGAATAGAGCATCTTGGGCTCCACCGCAGACCTAGGGAATCAGACTCTGCAGTTATCACATCCCAGGTGACTCAAATGTACATAACTTTTCAGCACTTTTCTTCTAGACACTACTTACACGCTGGAAATCAGGAAGAAGGCAAGTCAGAGGAAATTTGCCTGAGCACCCCTGTTTGGTACCCTTGAGCCAACCAAGGGACCGTATGGAGCCATCACCTTTGAGTTTCTGCCGTCAGGGAGCAAATCCATCACACCTGCAGATGCCACCAGACTGAACATGGCAGACAAGGAGGGGCAGTTCATTAGGCAGGACTCATGTTGTATACTTTGTCCCAGGGGCCCCTAAATGTCATCCATTCACGTGGCCATTTGGCCACTTGTGTCATGGCAATAATGCCCACAATTTTCCCTGATTTTCCAAAGGTAAGAAACCAATGGTTTTTGTGAAAATGTAGATGTACCAAAACATGTTAACACAAAGTTCCAGGAATTAGTCCTGGCGGGTCAAAGTCACGTGTGCTTATGTAAAAATTCAATGAAGTCACTGAAACACAAGTGGAATATACTTTGGGAGCCTTTGATTTTAAGCCTGGCAGGAAGCAAAGCATTGTTTGCATAAAGGAATAGACATAGAAAAGTATTTCAAGAGTCTTCCCACTGATAGAAAAACCCTAAGTATTATCAACAAAAGGAACCTCCTTAAATTAGTAAGAAATGAAAGTCAATCTATGCTTTATCCAAAGAAACAAAAAAAAGAAGAAAAAAGTGAGAATAAAGAACACAGAACAGGGAAGAAGACCCCGGTGCAAGCTCAGTTTTGTCACCAATGGGTGTGTACACACCTTTAGCAAAACTCAATCTGCCCAAACCTCAGTTTCTTTGTCCCTAAAACTGGTCACCTGACGAGTCCACACAGCTCATTCTCAGGTCTTCAGAATCAAAATTTTCAGAAGTTATGACTTTACATTTTGCTGCTTCTTCTGTGGCTTTCAAAGTAGACATACCAATGCATTTAAGCTATCTTTTTAAAAATAAGGAACTGAGAAGACAACCCACAGAATGTAAGGAAGTATTTGTATTGGGGTTTTTTCAGTTGGGGTTTATTATCCAAAAAAGCTGCTATGAATATTTTTGTACAGGTTTTTGTGTGAACACAAGTTTTCATTTCTCTGGAATAAATTCCCAGGAGTGAAATTTCTGGGTCTATGAAGATCACGTGTTTGGTTTTATAAGAAATGGTCAGGCTGCCCTCCGGAGTGCCAGTACCACGTTACATTCTCAGCAGCGATGGATGAGGGATCCAGTTTCTCCGCATCCTGGTCAGCATTTGGTGGTGTCACTATTTTTTATTTTAGCCATTCTGATAGGTGTGCAGAGACATCTGACTGTCATTTTTTGTTAAACTTGCATTTCCCTGATGGCTACTCACGCCGAGCATTTTTTGTGTGTGCTTATTCGCCATCTGGATCTCCTCTTCGGTGAAATATCTCTTCATGTCTTTTGCTCACTTTCCCTCCTTTTAACTAAATTTGATTAACTAAAAAACTCAGGGCTTCCCTGGTGGCGCAGTGGTTGAGAGTCTGCCTGCCGATGCAGGGGAAACGGGTTCGTGCCCCGGACCGGGAAGATCCCACGTGCCGCGCAGCGGCTGGGCCCGTGAGCCATGGCCGCTGAGCCTGCGCGTCCGGAGCCTGTGCTCCGCAACGGGAGAGGCCCGCATACCACACACACACAAAAAACCTCAGTGCTGCTTTTAGAGGAATAGGGAGCATGCATCCCTGACCAAAAAAAGTGGGGGGTGCGCATCCTCAAACATTCACGGGAAGACCGGCAGAAACAGCCATAAAAATCAGCTGAATTGATTAACAGTCATTGTCGGGAAGAGCATTCAAACACAGAAGCCAAAGCCCCACTAGTTTCTGCCAGATCTCAGAAGGCTCCAGAAGAATATTTCTGTACAATGCGCTTCAACAAGTTAATGTCTGTTCTTATTTGAAGGGGCGTGGCGTTTTCATACTTGGGCTAATGGGTCTTAGAGGATCCATTAGGATTCAGACCACTGGGTGGTCTGAATCGATACCCAGCGCTGATTCTAATACATGGAGCCGTAAGAGGCGCATTAAGATTCTATTTTGGTGGAAAATGGACATTAGGGAGCCCCTGGCTTCCAATATTGCAGACCACAATCATTTCTTCTCTGCTCTGTGTCGCAGCATTCTGGAAGATACCTGGGCATTCCAGAAAGTAAATAGATCAGAGTTGCTTTTGTTTGAGAGAAATCCCAGGGCTGGGAACAGGAACTCCTGCAGCCCCTCTGAGCAGGGGTAGGGGGTCCACAGTGAAAGCAAGGCACAGGGCGGCCTCATTGCATGGGCACCCGTCTTCACGGCAGCACTATTCACAGTAGCCCCAGAGATGGAAGCAACCCAAGTGCCCACTGATGGATGAAGGGATAAACAAAATGTGCCCTATATATACAGGGGAACTCAGCTTTTAAAAGGAAGGGAATTCTGACACAGGCTACAACATGCATGAACCTTGAAGACATTAAGCTAAATGAAACAAGCAAGTCACCAAAGGACAAATTGTGTATGATCCCACTCCTATGAGGTCCCTAGAGGAGTCAAAGTCATAGAGGCAGCAAGTGTAAGGGTGGTTGCCAAGGGCTGGGGGAAGGGGAATGGGAAGCTGGTGTTTAATGGGGACAGAGTTTCAGTTTTGGAAGATGAAAAAAGTTCTGGAGAGGACGGTGGTGATGATTGACCAAATGATGTGTATGTACTTGAAGCCACTGAACTACACACTTAGAAACGGTTAAAAGGGCAACTTTCATGTTATGTATATTTTCCCACACTTTTTTTAAAAAGGAGAAGAAACGATGGGTTCTTTACTTTCAGACACACTTTGATCTCACCTTCCCAGTGACTATCCAGGTCTGCTCAGAAGCAGCCTTGTTTTGATTCCCCAAACCTCCAGGAAAGAACAAAGTGGAACAACCCGGCAACTGGTTCCATCACCTTAGGAAGCAAAGGCCAGCAGCTGAGTCCAGCTTGATTAGGTCCACTGGCAACACTCCCGTCCCCTTCGGAACAGCAGGAAAAACCGGCTTTGGAGCAGAAATTTAATGAAAATTCAGGTCTTGTTGGCAGAGGAGAGGTTTGCTGGTTTTTTCTTATCTTCACCATACTCGGTGGACTCTGCCTTGGGGGATTCTCAGCATTAACTTTGTTCAGATATCAGAGTCTTGCGAGCTAGAATGGACCCTAAAGATGGTTTACTCCAAGCCCAAATGGAGGAGACCCCACATGACAACAGGAAGGGACAGACCCAGGCCACTGCCCTCTGTCCTCCATCCAGCTTTGGACATTTTGTGCTTCGTTTATCACACCGTCTAGATGCCCGGCGAGGTCGTTATTACGATCAAAGAGCCCTGGGAGAAAAATGCCTGACTTCTTACCTGTGTCAGGCACGTGAGTTGTCAGCAAATAGATCCACCGTCCTCTGCAGGGAAGAGGGAGAAAGTCCTGACCTCACAAAGGTCACGCCCACGGTCACCGGGCCCTGATACTGTACACTCGGTGCCACGTTGATGCCTCACTGAACGACGTTCAGATAATCAAAATAGGAACATTGACTGCGCCCCTGCCTCGGGGCCACACCGTTCATATATCAATGCACAAGAAAGTGCTGTGTCCCTCCCATCTTGCGGATGAGACAGCTGAGGCTCAGAAAAATCAATTCACCCACAAGGCACGTGGCTGGAAGATGCTGACCCAGACCAGCTCCAAAGACTGAGATGGCAAGGGGTGTTGCCCGGCCTCAAGGTGACTGAATGCAAATCCCAGGTCCCCGTGGTCCCAGCTCTCGCTGCTATAGCCCTGGTCCTCCTTCACAAGCGGACGTACAGCATCCCGAGGGCTGTGCCCTGTCGTCATCATGAAGGTCACTCCTACCAGGGGTTATAGCTATAGTTCTGAGCCGGGGTGTGAGTGGACCAGACGGTGGGTTAGCAGGACGGGCATCTGGCCGCTGCTGCTCCCTGCTGGAGGGCCTGGGCTCAGCAGCCATTTGCTGGGGGCCCACCCTGGAGAGAAATCCCCTGTGGGCAGTGCTGTGAGTGGCCATTGCTGGGAAGTCACCTCTCCCACTCCTCACCCCGCCACTGGTCCTCCTCCCGGGGGGAGTGGATGGAGGAACTGTGAGTGGATTTCTCAGCATCCCTAAAACAGCTTCACCAGGGTGGCCTGTGCTGGTCCGGGAGCCCTGGACATGAGCCTCTCCTCCAGTCAGGGGAGGATTTCCAACTATACCTCGAGTGGGGAGGGGCCGAGGTCGTTCAAAAACAGAGCCAAGGGCTTCCCTGGTGGCGCAGTGGTTGAGAGTCCGCCTGCCGATGCAGGGGACGCGGGTTCGTGCCCCGGTCCGGGAAGATCCCACGTGCCGCGGAGCAGCTGGGCCCATGAGCCATGGCCGCTGAGCCTGCGCGTCCGGAGCCTGTGCTCCGCAACGGGAGAGGCCACAGCAGTGAGGGGCCTGCGTACTGCAAAAAAAAAAAAAAATTCTAGATTTGGAACTAGTTGTGTAGTTGTCTTGTCAACCATCATATAAAGCCTAGAGAGGAGGGATTATGTGGTTTTTCTGTCTCGACTCTCCGTCTTACAGTGTCAGGAAACAGAGAAGGCGTTGAACGCAGACTTGTTAAATGTGATGACTCTCTATTTCATCCTGACCTCCACGTATGGGGGGTCCCAAACTCAGCGGTGACAGACTCCCACTCAAGGAGGGTTACCCTGGCCTGGGTCCCTGCCACTCCAGGCCATCTGGCAAGGTACCAGAAGAGTGAGCCCTCTCCTCTTCCCAGGCACGCGTTCCTCCCCCCCAGTGATAGTGTCATCTGGCTGCTAGGAGAGGTGATGGGATGACCTGTGCACGATGGATTAGCCCCATGGCCCATCGGTCTGAGGGAACATGACACCTCTGCAGAACCACACCTTCTCAAACACCCGGGCTGCTCTTACATGTCTGCTTGAAAAGACCATCCCCTCCTTTCTGTGTTCCTTCTTTTGATTCCTCCCAGCTTTCCCCTGGGGACAGTGTGAACCACCCACAGAGGTTCAGTGGTGGGGTTCATTTCCCTGCCCAGCTGGAGGTGGACGTCCACCTCCTTGAGTGTCCTAGATGACCTTGGGTGGTGCCTGGAAATTCTTCTTGGTGACACTGGACTTCTCATTTACGCTATACATGGAGACCAGTGAACGCTTCCAGACTCTACTCCAGCTGGACCCTGCAGGCTAAAGACCTGGGGAGGGCTGAGGGAGCCAGACTAAGAACCAATCACTGCCTGAGAACACAGTCCACATCCAGGAACGGCAAGCTCCCAGAGAAGGCAGAGAGATAAGATACGTGGAGAACGGCTGCAAGCCCTCGGAACCGTTGAGTAGGAACTACAGATAATTCTGATTGTTGACTTGTGGTTACTTCCCCTCCTCCCTCCTCCCCTCTCACCACCAACGGAGAGGGAGCTTCAAGCCAGAATACATTTGAATGGCAAAATAATTTATGCTTAATTAGGGTGCTGGATTTAAAATTAAAAGTTTCGATGCAGAATCACATGGATTGTTTAATCGCATTGGTTTGCCACTCATTAGCCACTCTTCTTAGATGTCTGTGACCCTGGAGCCTTCTCCCTATTCCTAGGCACCCCCTCTCTTCTCTATAAACTATGGCAAATTAATCTTCCTAAAATGCCACCCTGGTCATTTCATAAGCTGCCTCCAAAAAACTCGAAGAGTTGGGCATCAATGGCATTTAAGACCTTGCATGCTGACCATGTCCCCTTCCCACGGCATCACTTCCACCGCTGCTGGCCGGGTCTACACAGCTGGTGGTCCCTCCATATCCCTTTGCTCACTTTCTTCTCTACATCTGGGAGGGAACCTTTTTCCCTAACAAAATTCTGCCCATTCCTTAAGACTCAATTCAAAAACCACCTGCCCATGAATTCTCTGGTGACTGCAACAAGAGGTCTTCTCCCTAGCACCACCTCTGATGCCCAAACTGATCAAGTTCCTTATTGTATCTTCTTATCCAGTTGGTCCTGGAAGCAGACACCTTGTTCTACAAGCCTTTGTAGCCTGCAATAGGGGCTCACCAAGACGATTCTTTTGGATTAAGGGTAAATGAAAGACAGGCCCTGTTTCTCCTTAGCCCTTTGTGATAGCTCAGAGAACAGTAAGACGTGTGATACGCTCAAAGCACGAAGCTTCCCCTACTGCAGACGCCACTAGAATTCACAGGCTCTCGATGCCATACACAGATTTTCGATTTGCTCTGTGTCAGCTCCCTCGCCCACCAGCCACACCAGATATTTCTAGTTTTCACTGCTGTGTTCAAGCTCTTTACCCCGATCATCTCTCCCACCCCTCAGCAAATGACTTTGACCCTCATTTCAAAGAAAAGACACCGTTAGCTCTCCTCCCTTCCTCTTCTGGTCCCTGGAGACAACCTTACCTCTGTCTGTGGGGCATCTGTGCCTTTCTGCTTCCCTCCAGCATCAGGTGTGCTTCTGCTTCCGCTAGAGGCCAGGGGCCCCAACTCAACCTGGTGACAGCCCGTGTGCTCCAGCATTTATTCCACTTCCTGCAGTACTTACAATAGTTCTGTCTCTATAAGCTTTATACCTCGTAGAATACAAACACGTTCCAACCTCTGCCACCTCACACAATTACAGGCCTATCACTGGAATGGTTAATTTTATGTGTCAGTTTGACTGGGCCACAGAGTGTTCAGGTATCTGGTTAAAGATTATGTGTAGGTGTGTCTGTGAGGGTGATTCCAGATAAGACTGGCGTTTGAATTGGAAGACTGAGTAAAGCCAACGCCCTCCCAGTGTGGGTGGGGCTCATCCAATCCGTTGAGGACGCAAATAGAACAAGAAGGCAGAGGGAGGGACAATTTGTTCTCTCTGCCTGTCTGGGCTGGGACATTGGTCTTTTCCTTCCCTTGGACTAGAACTTATATCACTGGTTCTCCCGGTTCTTGGGCCTTTGGACTCAGGCTGGAGCTACCCCACTGGCTTGCCTGGGTCCGCAGCTTACAGAGATGATGGGACTTCTCAGCCTCCATAATCACGCAAGCCGAGTCCTTATAATAAATCTAGAGAGCGAGAAAAGTGATTCAGGTACGTCATGGCACTGGCCAGGGCGGCCTCAAGCTTCCTTCTCACAACATAGATGGTTTTTCCTGTGGGTCTTTACCATTTGGAGTCCAGCGCCCAGAGGTCTTTTCCCTTTAACAGGAGACCCCTGTAAGCATTTTGCCTAATTGACTTTGTCTCGGATATATTGGTTCATTTAGTCATTTTATAACTGAGTCTTGCTGACCTGAAAACCATTCTCTCCTTTTTTACATTTTTATGGAAACTATATCTATTATGTGTTTTCTTATAAAAGATGTAGATGCTCATTATAGAAAAAATATAATGTAGGTAAGTGAACAGAGTAAAATAAAATACATCCTTCAAATCTTTAAATAAATAAATACAGGGTTGGTTTTTGGTTTATTTTGTTGTTGTTGTTGTTTACAAATATTGGATCACAACATACATTCAGCTTTGAAACCAGATTTTCACTTAAAATAAGCTGTAAACAAATTTCCATGCTATTAAATATTCTATCGTCACAGATTTCCGTGGCTCTGTAGACCTCTATTGAATCAATGTACCATAATTTCTTCAGCCAATTCCCTGTTAATTGGATATTTGGGTTTTTGCCAACTTGCCGGGGTTCATCAAGTAGTCCCTCCCAAAGAAAAACCCCACCACAGAAATGGCTTGCAAGCCTCCAAAGGATAGTTTTTCAGCTTCAACGATTTTTAGATCCAGCATCCACTGAGAACCAGTTCTGACCTTCTCCTCTGCTCCATGGGTCTGCTATTCCCTACACCCGTACCACACCACTAATCATTGTTGCTTTCTACCTTCTAGGGAAATTCCATCTTTTGCACATTCCTCAAAGTTTTCTAAACTATTCTCATATACGTATTCTTTATTTTTTTAGGGGGGCGGGTACTCTCTCAGCATACTTACAAAAGTATCATTTTATTGCAGAAAACTGAGAAAATACAGATTTTTAAAAAGTACTCGTTTAGAGATAACCACTGTTAACGTTTGGAATCCGTCCTTCCAATCTTTCTCCAAGCTTAATTTCATACATGCTTTACCAAAAATAAAATCATGCCATAGCATGCTGCCCTCTGGTAATTGTATATCTGCCAGAAATGTATGTAAATACCCCTTTCCCTAAAGTCACCTCAGCACACAAGCATGCACATTTTTAAAGATTTGTCAATTTAACCTCTGGTTTTAATTTGCATTTCTCTGAATACTAGTGAAGTTTAACATCACTTTAAGAGATTTATTGGCATTTTTATTCTTTTTTGTGAGATGGCTATGAATGTCCTTGGCCCCTGTTGCCATTGGAGACTTGGCGTTGTGCTTATTGAACAGTAAGAAGCCCTTTACATGTGTAGGCTCAATCCTCTGAAATAGTTCTCACAAGTGCTCTTACCATTTGTTTTTAGGGCTTTTTTATATTTAGAAGTTTCAAATTTCTTATTTGAGCAAATCTAGATTCTGTCTTTGTTTTAATATTTAGGGAGCTCTTCTTCAGCCCAAGATAATAAAAACATGTATCTATATTCTTCTTTAGTGGTGATATGATTTTATTTTCAGTATTTTATTTTTTTAATCCTCTGGGTCTTCTTTTGGTGCATAATACGACAGATTTCACTTTTTATTTTTTCAGCTACCCCAACTCCATTTATTGAAAATCCTTCCCTTCCTGGTGAATTAAATGCCAATATTTCATAATCTAAACCTATTTATTGTTTCTGTTTCCAAGCTTCCTACTGTCTTCCATTGATCTTCCATGGAAGCTTTTGCTGCTAACACACCTGGAAGAATTATTGGTGCTCTACCCTGTGTTTTGCTGTCTGGTGAGGCAGATTTTCTCTCAACGTTCTTCTTTTATTGAATTTCCTGAACATTGATGTGAGTTTATTTTTCCAGGATTCTCTCCTCTACACCTTGCCCAATTTTCTAACTTTGCTGGTATATAGAAAAGCCATTAATTCTTTTTATTTGGGAGGGGACATAGGCTAGCTTACTGAACAATTTTATAAGTTCTAATATTTTTTCAGTTGATTCGCTTGGATTTTCCAAACAACTGTATCATCTGCAGATAATGGTTGCTCATTTTGACATTTTTTAATACTTGTTCTTATTTCTTTCCCTGACTTATCACACACTGATGAACTTCCTGAAGGGTGTAGAATATTGTTAGAGCTCAGCTTGGCCTCATGCTTCCATATACCAAAACTTGTACTTCTGTGATGCTTCTGGCCTCCTTCTGATCTCATACCTTTCACTCTGGGAGTACTTTATTGGTATCTCTGGGAGAAAGAATTTGCTTGCATGACTTAGCCACTTCTAGATTCATCTGGGATCTGTGTATCTGAGGAGAGGGTACTCTGGGTCTCTCTGCTTCTTGGGAAGTGTCAGTCCTTGTTGGGTGTGGGTGGGGAAAGGAGGGTCAGAGCTGCCAGGGACTGTGTACGTTGCCTAATTCAGGCATTCCTAGCAAGCTCCTCTGGCTTCAGATCTAAAGCCACCTACTTCAGTTGGCTTTATCAGTAGTGAAGCTGACACTTTGAGCCCCATCTGTCTGATGCCTCCTCTCAGTTGATTCCAAACTGATACATGGAAGACATAATAATACAGGGTTGGCTTGCCTGTTTTGTTCTTATCAAAATAATCTCTGTTTCAGCATTAAATATGAGGTTGGTTGTTAATTTTAGAAAGATAATCTCTATCATGTAACAAAGTATTTTTTGATCTAGTTTACTAGAAGTTTTAATACGCAATATGTTAGATGTTATAAAATATTATTTTAGTATCAGTTGAGATGATCATATTGTTTTCTCCTTTGACATATTATGAGATAAAATATATTAGTAGATTTTTTTAGAAAAAACTAAAAATATTTGGCAATCCTACAACAGACTCTACTTGGTCATATGTATTATTCTTTTAACACATTGCTGGATTTGATTTGTTGATGTTTTACATAGAATTTTTGCAATTATATTTGTAATTGATATTGATCTAGCTTTGTTTGTTATTATTGCTATGATTGCTATTATGTTTGTTATGTTTTATTTTGGCTTTTTGTGAATATTTCTTTGACTTTTTTTTTTACTTTTGTCGACAAAATTGATGTACTGTGGTTTTCTACTCCTTCCTTATTTCGTTTTTGTTTCTTTTTCTTTTCCTGAAAAATCACCCACCCCATTAAGACTTTCAGACAAATTAAAACATATTTTCTTAAAGATTTAAAGTACTATTCCTTATCTAGTTATAGCCTCTTTTCCCTTAAGGTTATGTATTTGTGCCTATTCTCTTGGCTTTTAACTGATCTTTTTTTTTTAATTTTTTTAATTAATTTATTTTTGTCTGCTTTGGATCTTCGTTGCTGCTCGCAGGCTTTCTCTAGTTGCGGTGAGCGGGGGCCACTCTTTGTTGCGGTGCGTGGGCTTCTCACTGCAGTGGCCTCTCTTGTCGTGGAGCACAGGCTCTAGGCACGCCAGCTTCAGTAGTTGTGGCGCGTGGGCTCTAGAGCGCAGGCTCAGTAGTTGTGGTTCCTGGGCTTAGTTGCTCCACGGCATGTGGGATCTTCCTGGACCAAGGCTCGAACCCACGTCTCCTGCATTGGCAGGTGGATTCTTAACTACTGTGCCACCAGCGAAGGCCGGCTTTTTACTGATCTTGCTAGAGATTTTTTCATGTCTTTTTTCAAAATAATGTTGAATTTTTAAATCATCTTAACTATTTTTTTAAATTATTCATTTCATTATTTTCTAAATTTATTGTTTCTACCTTCTTGCTTTCTTGGTTTTAGTTTTATATTACTTTCTCTGTGCTGAGATGAATGTTTAATTCCTTTATCTTTCTTCTTTCTTGTTTCATAACAGAAGCATTGAAGGCTATGAATTTTCTTCTGAGGGTAACATTGGCCACCTCCCATAAAATTTGTTATGCAGTGCCCTCACTGTAATTCATCTGAAACAATTTCTTATCACTGGCTTGATTTTTCCTATAACCTATGAGTTGTTCATAAAAAGTACTTTTGTTTGTTTTTAACATCCAAGTGCTTTGATGATTTTTTGCCTATCGAAGGCTATTGCTACATTTTCATTTTATTCACTTGCAGTCAGAGAACATAAATACAATTCATTGGAAATTTATTAATATTTTCTGTACGGCCTAGGATATGAACACATGTCCATGCAACACGGACATTTGAAAAGACTGTGTGTTTTTGATTTACATGCTACAAAGTGCAATATGTATCTGCTACATCTATGTATTTATCATATAATAGTGGGCGGCATATCTACCCTGCCCAAGACACTGGGCAATTTCCCACTGATTTCTGTCCAGCTGTATCTTGGTCCATAAGTGTTTTTCTTCACACCATTATCCACCTGCAAGTCTCTTGCCCATTTTTCTACTGGGCTGCCTGCCTTTTTCTAACTGATTTGTAGTTCTGTTTTCAGTGGGCCTGTGAGTACCCAGCCCACCAAGGGTGAGTTTACCACAAGTGACAAGTCACTGAGGGGAAGAGCAGAAGGACTGGACAATCTTGGGGACACCAAATATCATCCAAACCAGGGGCTCATTGGCTGACAGGCTGACCTTTGATACATGGGGTCTGGAAGGTGAGCTAAGGGACCCTCCTACCCTGGGTCAGTCCCCATGGAGCCTCCTGGGGTTAGCAGTGGAAGGTCTTGTTCATCATCTGTCTGGGAGATTCCTCCACCTACCCCAGATCACGTCTTTTTTGGTTTCAGTGTTTGAAGAAGCTCTCAACAAAAGCTCCTCAGAATATTTCTGTCTGGTTTCTGTTTCAGTTGCTTTTTTCTTTGAAACAGTCTGTTTTTATCTTTTTTGTATTATGGAGTATAAGATATATACAGAGGATGTCACACACACACACACACACACACACAACTGCTCAATGAATCATCACTAACATCCCCGTAACCACCAGTTCAAGAAGTAAAACACTACCTGAAATTTCCCAATTTCTCTCTCTTCTGAAAAGGCAATCACTATTTTGACTTTGTTCCCTGTAATTTACTTTTGCCCATTTTTTAAATTATTTATTTATTTACTTTTGGCTGCTTTGGGTCTCTGTTGCTGCGCGGGCTTTCTCTAGTTGCGGTGAGCAGAGGCTACTCTTCGTTGTGGTGCACGGGCTACTCATTGCAGTGGCTTCTCTTATTGCAGTGGCTTCTCTTGTTGCGGAGCAGGGCTCTAGGCATGCGGGCTTCAGTAGTTGTGGCACACGGGCTCAGTAGTTGTGGTTCGCGGGGTCTAGAGCGCAGGCTCAGTAGTTGTGGTGCACGGGCTTAGCTGCTCCATGGCACGTGGGATCTTCCCAAATCAGGGCTCGAACCTGTGTCCCCTGCATTGGCAGGTGGATTCTTAACCACTGCACCATGAGGGAAGTTCCTAGCCCATTTTTAATCTTTACATAAATAATGTCATACGGAGTTCACTCTTTTGTGTCAGGCAACTTTCATTTATTCAACACTGTGTTTGTGAGAGTCGAGCACTGTTGCAGGCAACTGTAGTACATTCCCCTTCATCATTGTATCTTTTCCATTGTAGGAACACCATTTATTTATCCATTCTACTGTTAATAGACAATCGGATTGTTTCTAGTTTGAGGCATTAGGAACAATGCTGTTATGAACATTCCTGAACATGACTTTTAGTGGAAATGTGTACACATTTCTGTTGAGCATTTACCTGAGAGGGAGACTAGATGTGTTTGCCTTCAGCTTGAGTAAATAATCTCAATTTTCCAAAGTGGCTGTACCAGTTTATGCCCTAGTAGGTTTTGGAAATCTGCATTGCCCCAAATCATCAAAATGAAATTGTAGGCATTCTGGTGGCAGTGTAGTTGTATTTTAGTGGGGCTTTAATTTGTATTTCTCGGATGGCTAGTGAGAATAAGCCCCTTACATTTATGTATTGTTATTTGCATATCCTATTTTGTGAAGTATCCACTCAAGTCTCTTGTCCATTTTTCTATTTGGTTGTCTCCCTTTTTCTAATTGATTTGTAAGAATTCTTTATCTGAAGGTGAGCACTTTGTCTGTTTTACATTTTGCAAATATCTTTCCCCATTTTTTCTCAAGAGATGATGTCTGTGAAATATTTCCAAGTCCTTTCATGACTGAAGATCTCGTCCTGATTCCCCACACATGAATATTAGATTGGCTGAGAATGGAGTTCTTGGGTTATAGTATATTTCTCCTGCAAAAAACCTTGTGGGCGTTATTCTGTTGCTTTGTGCCACCTTATTATATAAAGAAAACTGCTATCAATTAGGTAATGTGGCTTTCCTACAGTAAACTTATGAGAGCTGTTCCTTTATCCTTGAAATACCAAAATGTCATCAGAATATGTTCAGATATGTTTCTATCTTTTCAAAGAATCTCTTGGAGGATACTTTAAAGACAATTTTTAATTTTTAAGGGTGCTTAAAGGGAGTTTTGATTTGGAGAGAAGACATTCTTCAGCTCAGGAAACTTATCATAGCTCATTTTTGCTATGGGCTACTATAATGAAATAGCATAGACAAGGTGGCTTTAAAAAAAATGTATTTCTCACAGTTTTGAAGGCTAGAAAGTCCAAGATCAAGGTGCTGACAAAGTAGGTTTCATTCTGAGGTTTCTGCTCTTGGCTTATAGGCGGCTACCACCTCGCCATGTGCTCACATGGCCTTCCCTCTGTGTGCCCAGAGAGAGGGGTCTCTGGTGGTTCTTCTATAAGGACACCAGCTTTATCAGATCAGCCCCCCTCCCCACTTATGACCTCATTTAACCTAAGCCACCTGCTTAAAGGCTCCATCCCCACCAGAGTCACATAGGGGGTGAGGGCTTCAACATATAAATTTAGTGGGGGACACAATTCATTCCACAGAAGAACTTACCTTTATTATTTCCTTGTTTACATGTTATATTCTCTCTGCTCCTTTTTCTCCTAAGATATAAAGAAGTTCCTGAATCTGTCCTCAATGTTACTTTTCTTTACGTGCATCTTTTTCTCCCTTTTATACTCTGAGTATGAGAAATTTTCTCTGTCCGGTCTTAAATCACTGATTTGATTTTCCTCAATCTCCAATCACTGTGTCAACTGCATTTTAAAACTTGAAGTAATGGTTTTCATCTCAGAGCAATCTTCCTTGATCTCCTGTCGCTCCTTTTCCGTGGACATAATGTTCACCTAGATTCTCAGTGGCAACGTAAATCAGAGACTTTCTCAAATTTTCTCTTGTTTCTTGCAGCAACTCTGGTTCATAAAGAGACATTTGCTCTGATGACTCAAAATAATCCATCCTTCTGTGGTTCTGAATCAGAGTTCATGTCGGTTTATCCTTGAGTGAGGAAGGAGAGAACGAGAGAGGGAAGAATGAGGTCCATGGCTTTCTTAAAAAAGGTAGTTCAGGTGGTGGATTAATTATGTATTACTTCATAACAAATTACCCCCAAAACCTAATGGCTTAAGGCAACAAGCACTGACAATTGTCCAGTTTCTGTGGATCAGGAATGCAGGCATGGCTCAGGTGGGTGGTTCTAACTCAAACCCTCTCAAGAGGTTGCAGTCACGTCAAGACTCAGCTAGGCTGGCAGTTCCACTGCCAGGCCCCTTCACTGACTGTTGGCAGCCTCAGAATATCCACTTTCAGGTTCACTCACCTGGGTCCCTCCACGGTGCCACCTCATCACATGGAAGCTGGCTGCCCCCAGGATAAACAATTCAAAAGGGAGAGAAAGAGAGCATGCAGAACAGAAGCTGCAGGCTTTTTATAACCTAATCTCCAAAGTGACAATCCATCCCCTCTGCTGTATGATATCCATTAGAAGCAAGTCACCACGTCCACACTCAAGGGGAGGGGATGACACAGGGTGTGAAGATCACGGGCAGGTCAGTAGGGCCATCTCCGAGGCTGCCCACCACAGTTGGGTAGATCATAGATTGTGTGTGTCTGAGGTCAAACATTTTCAGACTAAGAGAAGAGACAGACTTTAACCTTACAGATATGGTACTTTTCTATAACAGGTTTGTGTAGATTTGGAGAGAATTAGCCACAGACACGGCCAGGAGCTTCACCACTGGGCAGAGTGTTTCTTTCCAGGTTTTTGTTTGTCTTGTCGTCTTTTAATGTATAAGCCTCTGGAATGGCTGGTGCGATGCTCCTTTCTGAAACGTGCATGACTGAAGCTAGAGGCCATCAGGTGCAGAGTGTGACCTGAGGTGCTGATGTTCTGGGAGTACCACGGGGCTCAGAGCTCTCCCCCAAATCGCTGAAGAGGCAAGATCCACCCCACACCCACCGCAGGGCTCCTCTCCTACTTACCCATGGTGAACCCACGGGGAGCTGGCCAGCCCTTCCTCAGTCTTGCCTGCCCTACTTCTGCCAGGAATTCCCCAACACTTCTGTCATGGTGCACTCCGTCCTTAAGTTCAACCAGACACACAGCTCTCCATTTTTCTCCCTTTCCTATATTTCCAAGATTATCTAAGATGGGAGGAGTTAAAACTTGAAAGCAGATTACAAACTGTGCTTCTACATCCTTGAAGTTGTCAAGGTCAGACAAGGGGTACACAGTCTGCTTTGCTCTATCAGGTTGATTTTAACTTTTAACTCTCAGAAGGCAAACTTTCCACCTTACGATATTTTGCCTGATGAGCACTGCACTGTCTCCCCCAGTCAATGGCAGAGATATCCATAATTAGCTGGCTTACCCTTAAAAAGCCATGACCCTGGTGGTGTGGGCTCAGCACGGTGTCTTGATTAGGGGAACACCCTCCAGCAACCCCAGATGATTTCAAAGCAGTTGTCTTTCTTTCTTTATCCAATTCCCACATACGTCATAGCTGCTCCCAGGCCTTTTCTCCCAAAGTCCTCCAAATATTCCTGGTCCCTGCCTTAGCCCTTGTACCTCTTTTCTTCCGTCTCATGCCTTCCCCATCTCTTTTCGCAAGACTGCATCTGGAAAAAAGAGCAAACTAGAAAAGAAGGAAGAGGAAGAAACGGAGGAAGAGAGTGAGGAATTGGACCCAGTGGGGGTTTGAACGAGAAGCATGGCCACACAGTTCTAATGAGCGCAGTTAAACTGCCCGCATTTGCGTCTTAGCTCTGCCACTTAGCAGCTGTGAGGCCGCCAGGAGATTGCTTCACTAGTCAGGTTCCCCATCTGCCAAATAGTAATAACGATAGCCCCTGTCTCGCAGGATTGCTGAGAGAAAGAGAGTTTACATGTGCAATATCTTTAAAAGAGGACCTATGCAATAAGTACCCAATATATAGTATATAGTATATGTAGTATACTATATTCTCAGTACATCAAGAGTACCTGGCATATATGAGGGAGGGCTCAAAAAGTGTTAATTGGAGGGGGGAAGGAGTAAATTAGGAATTTGGGATCAGCAGATACATTCCACTATATATAAAATAAACAACAGGGACCTAATGTATAGCACGGGGAACTATATTCAATGTCTTGTAATAACCTATAATGGAAAAGAATCTGAAAAAGAACAGATACAGATGCAGATAGAGGTATGTATAACTGAATCACTGTGCTGTACACCTGAAACATTGTAAATCAACTGTACTTCAATAAAAAAGTAATAAAAATAAATAATTAAATAATTCTGCTTCAAAAATGTGTTTATTGAGTGAAACTCATTTGTTTGTTATTTTGTCTTTGATGGTTATACTAATGGAAAATGTCCACATCTCCAGCTGTATAACTTCATCCTTGTGTCATCATAAATCATGCCCCTAACAGGAAGAAAAAAAAAAACAGGCAAGAGTTGTAAAGGGCTTTTCTCACATCTAGCTAGTGCCCACATGCCATCACGTTGTTTCAAGGACACAAAGGAAATGAAAGTGGCCCCTGTTTTCTGGGTGCATGAATTGCTACCCATAAAGACCACGTAACAATGCCCCTTCACAAAGCAGTTCCCCACAGCCTAGCAGGTTGATGGGTGAGCCCTTCCCGCCACACATATGTCTTGGCTGAAACTGTCAAGCCTGAAAAGCTATGAGGAACCCCTTAAAAAGGAATTTAGAAAAATCTTCCACCGAGTTGAAAAGCTTCTGACCCCAGGGAGACACCTCTGTGTCGCCGAAGCTTGGAACTGGGAGAGCCGGACTGCGGGGACGGGAGAGAGGAGAGAACAGCCCGAGGTGGATGGAAACACCACGGCCAGAAAGGGAGCCCCGGACCAGCTCCGAGCTGATAGGGTCCACAGCTGGATTGGACGGTGAGGTTTGAGCCAAGAGCACTTGGGGGCTGACCTACGGGGAACCCGTGTGTTGAAGGAACAGCTCTCCAAGACCTCAGGATCTAACAGGGGCCTTTCAGGCTCAAATAAGCAGCCAGTCTCAGAATCGGACCCACTTCACAGCGGAATTATGCCACAGTCACTTTGAGTTAACCTGGATATGCCCGCTGTTTGTCCCTGACCTGAGGTCACAATGGGGTCTGTGTATCTGGGACTGACCATTCCTCCCAGACCATGACCCTCCATTGGCAACCGACTCACTGATCTTCATCCTAACACGGGGCTGAGACTAAATTAGGCCCACACTGCATTCATTTATCCATCAGGCATTGTTATCTTGCTGCAAAATAGTTCAATACCAAGAGTATCGACAGAGAAAAAGTTCCAAGGCTGGTGGTCTCTGAAGGCATGCTACCGGGCTCTGCACAGCTATAGCAAGCTCACCGGATGCAAACTGCGTGACGCAACAGAATTCTAGCTAATGTTTATGCTTTTCTGTGAGGATCTGTTACCAGAGTCCTCATCTAAACACGTTCATAAACACAACTTGATGTAAATCACATACAATATATCACTGAAAATCTGTGAATTATGGTACCCTCTGATGAGCATTTAAACATCCAAGTGGAACAATGAAGCGACCTTTATCTGATTCAGAGAAAGCCAGGATCCCTCTGTTATTGATTGCTTAAATATATTCTGCACCTTCAAGGACAGTCAGCGAAGGAGAAAGTCAAATACAAGACTTCCAAGAAGTTGAGGGGGAAATAGTGATACTGCGTCCCTTCCCCCTCAAACGGTTGTTCAGCCAGTGGGGGACTGAGGCAGGGTGGGCAGTAGGGGGTCCCATGAACTAATCAAGAAAGGAAAGACAAAGAAATAGAGATCAGAAGATTTCACATTGAAATAAAGAAATTCGTGTTGCCTTAAATATAATTTGTGTTAGTTACATTTCAATTCCTAATTTATACATAGCGGGGTTGATAAAGAATTACATTATAACAAAATTAGCCAGAATAATTAGCATAGTATATGTGCTACTGATTAAACACCCAGCAGATAGCTCGGTAATTAAGATCCGTGAGTGCCGTATTTTGAGGCTTTGTCATCTTATTATCTGCCTAACAAGTGCTTCCTCTTTAGCTCTCTTCTGATTTGAAGTTTGATAGCAATCTCTAATAATTCTCAATTTATTTCTTTAAATTACCTTACCCAAATTCCGATCATTTTCCTGCGGTCACTACCCTCCCTCTCTTTGTATTGACACAAACGTGCTTCTAAATGTAAGGCATCTGACGCTACAAGGCATTTGTGCTTGGAAATTCAGGTTCAAAATTTTCAAAACCCATCATTCTTTGGCTGAAAGAAAGAACCAGAGGCCAACTACATGCTCTGCAAGTTAGTCAGACTTCTGAATACAGATCTACAGAGTTCATACCTCCTTTCTAGGCAGAGCCCCATTGCCAGCAATTCCAAGAACGTGTCCACCAGGGTCCAACAGCAGCCCCTCAAGTGGCCCTGGCTGCTTGCTCACTGATGACCCTAGCCCGTGATGCCACTGCTCCATATTCGGGGAGTCTGGGGTCAGCTGCTGCCCTTGCAACACACAGTGAGATTTTGTCATGGAAGACAAGAGTTCAACTACCAAAGAACAGAAAGCTTGGGGGCTGACTCACATTCTTTTCACAGGCAGAGCTGTGTCTGCTGCATCTCTTTAGACTGAAACCAGAATGTGTCCATGGTTTTAAAGGCAGAGTGAACACACCTGCATCAACCAGGAATACTTTTAGCTGCAAGTCACAGAAAACACATGAATAGTACTTAAGGAATAAAGACAAGAAGTCTGGCAGTTGGCAGCCTGGAGCTGGGGCAGAGGTTCAGAAATGTCATCAAGGAACCATCGGTCTCGTCCACTCTTTCTGTCCCACTCACCTGAGTGTGTCGAGCCTTCATTTCATGTCCATCACCTCATGGCTGTAAGTTGGCTGCCACAGCTCCACACATTATGTCCACGTTCAAGGAAAGAAGAAAGGGAAAGGAAAAAAGTGCCAACCGCTACTTCCCCTTTCAATCAGGAGAGCAAAGAACTTCCCAGATGCACCAGAGCAGACCATGCCTGTCCTCACTGGCCAGAACTGGGCTGCAAGGGAGGCTAATTCGTAGAGTAGCTAACAAGGAGACTAGGGCGGAAGTTACTGACTTAGATAAACATGATTCATCACCAGGGGCCAGGCACATGGTCACAACAAAGAAAACCCAGGGTCTCTTAGGTAGGAGGAAGGAGAACAAATATTAAGCAGTAACTTCAGGGCTGGCTCCTCAAATGCAGACGCAGACATGTCGGGAAAAGCATCAGTGTATGGAACAGAAGCTGCAAAATCACGCAGAGGAGAGGGGTGTGTTATTCAGGGTTCTCCAGAGAAACAGAACCAAGAGGATGTGTGTGCATGTATAGATATTCTTAAAATAAAGGTATACATGATTTATTTCAAGAAATCAACTCACGCAATTGTCGCAACCAGCAAGTCCAAAACCTGCATGTAGGCCAGCAGGCTGGAGACCCAGGAAGAATTGCAGTTCTAATTCAAAGGCCATCTGCTGGCAGTATTCCATCTTGCTTGGGGGACATCAGTCTTTGTTCTATGAAGGCCTTCAACTGATTGGATGAGGCCCACCTGCATTATGGAGGGTCATCGGCTTTCCTCAAAGTCCACCAAAGTAAACATCATCATCTCATTTAAAAAAAACAAAAAGAACTTCACAGGAGCATCCAGTATATGTTTGACCAGGTATCCGGGCAGTGTGGCCCAGCCAGATTCACACATAAAATTAACCATCACACAGGGAGACAAGACAAAGTAAGAAAGGGAAGAGGTAGCAAGACTGGGACACAAGGTGAAGAGGGCTCTATAAAAGCTATGTGATATATATACATATATATGTATAACTGAATCACCTTGCTGTACACCAGAATATAACACAACACTATAAATCAACTATACTTCAATTTAAAACTTATTTTTAATTTTTCAAATTTTAAACTTTAAAAAAATAAATCTATGTGAGGAAAGAGGAGAGATGTCATTGAAGGGCACAAACTTGCAACCAGCAGGTAAGAAAGTCCTGGAGATCTAATGCACAGCATAGTGTCTATAGACAACAATATTGTATTATGAACGTCAAACTTTCTAAGACATGAAGAAAACTTAATTATCCCCACCACAAAAAAGGAAGTCATAGTTCTGCAACATGATAGAGGTGTTAGCTAACAATGGCAATCATGTTACCATATATAAATGCATCAAATCAACATGATGTACACCTCAAACTTACATGTATATGTTATATGTTCAATGTATTTCAATTTTAATATATCCAAAAATTAATTTTTAAGCTAAATGGCATAGCCTGGGCCCCTCAGGTCATTACAGCATACAGGCGCCGCTGGAGCAGCTGTGTTTTGTGCCCAGGTTCAGGTAGGGAGATACAGGACCGCTAGAGACAGAGGTTATGGAAAAAAAGTCCACTACCCCGCAGGAATGCATAGAAACCAACATGAGTGCTTTGCACTTCCACGGGGCACGGAATTGGGTGCTTTAAGCCAAAGTTAGCAGCCTTAAGAAGTACAGAGGCTGCTGCTAATACTTCGGTTACTTTCTGGGTTCACTTATGTGATGCTTTTGTCTTCTCGAGACCAAAGATTTCCCTGCATTCTCAATTTCAAGGCATGCCCAATTTACAGTCAACCAGACTCTCTTTTTAGATGAAGTGAAGGAATACGTGGTGTAGAACGTTACAGTATGTTCCTTTCAACAGAAAAAAGGTTGCAAGCCCAGGCTCGGGAAAAGGATTTTAAGGTTTCAGGACAGAGTCTCACTTTGATAAAAGAAGATGTTGATCGGCAGTACCGACAAGAGATTTTTTTAAAAAAACGCTGTCCCCTCGGCTTCTCCCACTCACAGACAGGTCTACTGCCCCCCTCTCTAGAATGATCCTTAAGTGAGGCCTTGGGGAGATTAATTCCCATCTCCCTCTGAGGAACGGGGTGGGGAGGACTGCTGGCGCGTGGCCGTTCCCAGGGCTGTAACTGGAGCCACGTTTCTTCTATTTATAGACATGCCCGCAGCCCTCTCCGCCCAGCTGCTGACTTTGGACTCAGTTGGGAAGCAGAGAAGTTTGGTCAACACACAAACGACATCACAATGTCCATCTCTGATTGCCTTCCCGATTACCCGGTCAAGTCGGATTTCGTAAATAGATTGAAGTCAGCCCTGGAAGCCAGGGATGAGGCGACAGTGAGGGATTTGATCTGTACTGAAGTTCGGCACGTGGACGCCGTAATAGAACTGGCCAACGACGACTGGATGAAGGACCCCTCGGCCCAGCTGCCCCCCGGGGTCCTCCTAGGTAACTACGATGAATCCGCTGCTTCCCCATCGTGTGCACAGGGTTGGGGTGGGGAACATTCGGGGGTGGAAGGGCAAATGGTTGAAAAAGGCGAATGATACGTGGCCAGCTGTATGATTCTTATTTATATACATACGCACATGCTGCATATACTGTATATATACATGTACCTAGTATATATCTGTATATATATACATAGCATATGTCATAGTATATATATATATATATATATATATATATCATAGTATATACATATACACACATTTACTGTATTTACTATACAGTACATAGTAAATATATATATACTATGTAAATATATACACAGTAAATATGTATATATATACTATGATATATAGATCTATACTATGATATATACTATGTGTCTATATATATACACATACACACACATATATATATACACACAGTATGTTACATAGGCAACAATTAAAGTACAATACAAAAAATTTAAAAACAGAAAAATTAAACCGTGGCACCACCATCCCGACCCAGCACCTCTTTTCATTTCTCCACTTTTCTCCAAGCTAGTCTATTTGCATGTGTAAATTTCCTCTACTTATAACCGTGTGGTAGATAATAAGTTTGTGTTCTGTTCTGTTGAGTTAATACACCTAAAGTACTTTCCATGTTGCTACATGTCTTCTTAATTTCAATCACCTGTTGAGGTGATTAATGACAAAATACTTAAACCAAATGCCTACAAGAGGGGGCTATGTGTTTACATTTTTACTACTATCAGTAATGCTATAATTAGTGTCTATATTAGCATTCATATGCTTTTTTCTTATTCAGGGTTCTGTCCTTAGGATCAATTCTTAGGAGCTGTATTACTGGGACAAGGGATAACAAATTTTCCAAATTGTTTTCTGAAATGATTTCTATTCTCCTGATAGTGAGTGTGTGTCACATCACACCCTGAACATTATGGGTGGTTAATATTCATATTTAAATCTCAATTTAGTAAGTGCACCCTGGTCATTCTCCACTGCCTGCTCGTCCATCCTTTTATGTTTGTTTTCTAACATCTTTATTGGAATATAATTGCTTTACCAATGTTGTTAGTTTCTGCTGTATAACAAGGTGAATCAGCTATACGTATACACATATCCCCCTATCCCTTCCCTCTTGTGTCTCCCTCCCACCCTCCCTATCCCACCCCTCTAGGTGGTCACAAAGCACCGAGCTGACCCTCCCTGTGCTATGCGGCTGCTTCCCACTAGCCATCCATTTTACATTTGGTAGTGTATATATGTCCATGCCACTCTCTCACTTCGTCCCAGCTTCCCCTTCCCCCCAACCTTTCTTTACTGCTCAGAACCAAGTCTTATCTGTAGGGTTTGGGTTTTCTTTGTAGACCTTTTTACATGTGGCCCTTGTCTAGTCAGGTCCTTGGGGCAATATCTCCTCATTTCTTTATACCTTTTTTGGTCTTTTGTAAGTCTCCTTCACATAACATGTGTATATCCCGTTGTCATATTTGCTGAAAATGATATCCCTGACCACAGCTTAACTGTTCACTGCATCGTGCTAATTCTAGCTTGTCAGATGTGCCCTCCACAACGTGACTCCTAAGGAATGTTCAGGGCTCCCCTCCCCCCACTAGACAGACTCCTTCCAACACATGTGAGTGCATGCACACACGCGTACCACTGCACACACAAGGCACAAACACACACGTGCACAAAACACATGCTCACACACCAGGAAGGACACCAAGAGGGAACGTGCCTGGGACGTTGGTGCTGGCGAGTGGAGCTTTAATATGATGAAGGACAGATCAGAGACTGGAACTTCTAAGGGGGTGACCATCCCTCTATTCCCCTGTGATGTGGGTGCACTCCCACTGTCTCTCACTGGTGGTGTAAACAAGTTGCAGAAGGCTTTAGGGAGAAACCGGCTCCTGTTTTCTTCTTTTCCTTGGTTTTCCTAATATCTGGGGCACCGATCGGGGTGAGGCCCCAGGAGGCGTGAGCCCAGAGAGCACCACACCTCTCTTCAGACCTTAGCTCTGCCCGGATGGGCAGGGGTCCTCACCGAGACAGCACCTGGTACACGCAACAATCCAGGAGCCTGCCCCTGGGGCGCGGAGGGGACTTTGAAATCCTAAACTGTGCTTTGGCCAGGAGTGTTGAGCTCTACATTTTGCATGTGCACTCCAGACCCACCCTGCCCCCTGCCCATGAGGTGCCTCTTAGAGCCACATCATCCTGGCCCACGCTCTCTGACCCCCATTGGGTGTAGCTAACGCAAGGTGCTGCAAGGAGCGGGGAAGGGAGGGTATTTGCTCTGGGACCCCTCCCTACCAGATCATCGCTGCGATTTGGCTTCCACCATTGGGCTGAAGGCTTAGCTCCTGGGTGGCACCACCCACCTCCTTCCTTGCCCCTTCAGACACAGGGAGGGGGGCTCCCACGGTGGCCCTGGGAACCCCAGCTGGCTTCCCTGGTCCTGCCCGCCTTTGCTATGCCCTGGAGTTGCGCCATCTGCTTTCTGCTGGGATTCTGACTGGAGCAAGTGCCCCACTCATCACAGCCCCTTTTACAAACCCATCCCAGCAGGTTGGGGATTTGTGTATTTGGAGCCCCGAGTTAAAATATCATTTCTTGTCCTTTAACAACAGCCTTAATCTGTTCTTTAGATTCATTTATTAAATAGCGTGTTTTCACAGCTAGTAGGACACGTCATCAGTGCTACACATTAATATAAATTACAGGTAACATCTTACTATTTTAAATGAGCTACGTGAAAGCTAATGATGTGATAATATTTTTCTCTCAGTATTAATAACATATTTTTATTAATCCAAGATAAAAATCTAGTCTTTCCAACAAAAACTAAAATAAAATATCATTTCTTTTCACATTACTAATTGCCCTGCATCATCTCTACTGTCCCCACCACTTTACTAAACACTTGAAACCAATGAAACCTGTGTTAAAGAGTGTCCCGTTCCCTCCCACGAAGAACCCTGTATGTTCTAAATCATATCGTATCTACTTCGCCCTGCCAAACGGCGCAACTCAGGAAGGACGAGAACAGGTCGATGCTGCTGACATCTTGTCAGGACTTGGGCTTGTTCTGGGTTGTTTCTGCTTCGGATGATGGTAACTGAATGATTAAGCCTGTGACCTCAGGGCACATACTGTTGCCAATCATTTTATTGTGGGGGAAGCAGGCTGGGCTTGAAACCGGGGTAGAGAGGCAGCACGTTCACACCTGCATTGGGGGGCCAGCCTCTCTGGCTAACATGTGAGAGTAGGATTTGAAGGAAACAAGAAAGGTTAGGAAACAAGATCTAGTTAGGAGGTGATTGAAGGCAGTCACCCAGGTGAGAGATGACAGGGTCTAAACCAAGAGAGTGGGGTACACACAGAGATAAAGGCGAGAAATGACAAAGCTGAGAAATGCTGGGAAGGGGGTGGGGGTGAGTAGAGGGTAGTGCCACCGATCCAGACAGAAATCAGGGGGCTCTGTGACTGTGACAAAGTTTGAGCCTTTGCTGTGAGCCTGGCAGTAACGAGGAGAGACTAGAAACAGGAATGACACACAGGACCGCCTCCCAGGAGTTCAGAGTCCACCCTGTGTCATCACAGGTAGGCTATCAGGTGCCTCAAGTAGCCTTGGAGTGAGGCGCTCCAGAGGGAAGCTTGGGCTCTGCCACCAACGAGCTGTGTGACCTCAGGGAAGTCACTTTCCCTCTCTGAGCCAGTGCCTTTACTTATTAACTAGTTCATGAGATTCCATTAGTGATTCCCAAGCAGAGGTCCCTGAGCAAAGCTCCAAGGGGGAGGTCCCCGGAGAACCACGCTGTCAGAGAATACGCAAGGACAGGTTAAAGGCTGGCTATGGCTTCACCACCACCAGGGGGACGGGTGGTTTGCAGATGCGCTTTGGGCAACGCTGGCTCAGATCATTGTTGAGGCTCCTTCCATCTCCAGGCTTCTCTGAGGCCGTGATCCCAAAGTCTCACTGTCTCAGCCTAAAATGGAGCGAGGTCTCCTTTTTCCTGAGTATGGGAGTGAATGGGCTCGTTCTCGGGGGGTAATTGTGAGTCATGGGGGAACAGCCCTGAGAGAAGCAAGAACTGTTTGCATTCAGACACACACGTGGGGTCTTTAGAATGTGTGAAGAGGGGTCAGAACTTGTAGCAGCACCTTGAAGGGCAGCCCACATTGGGAATGGATACTGGAATTTCAGTCCTCCTGAGGAGGAAGGTGAAGATGAAAGGATGATGATGACCAAGAAGACCCGGCCGGGCCCGGTGAGGGGCAGGGGCTGCAGGTGCCCACCCCGGCCAGGAGAAGGCAGGGCCGAAGGTCAGGCTGAGAAGGCTTTTCGGGGAAAGGGGAGGAAAAGTTGTCCATCCCAAGGACAACGCTTGCTCAAAGAACTCTGAGTATTGTTCACAAGATGACAATTTGCAAAAATAAGAAGAAAAGTGGGCTTCCCTGGTGGCGCAGTGGTTGAGAGTCCGCCTGCCGATGCAGGGGACACGGGTTCGTGCCCTGGTCCGGGAAGATCCCACATGCCGCAGAGCGGCTGGGCCCGTGAGCCGTGGCCGCTGAGCCTGCGCGTCCGGAGCCTGTGCTCCACAACGGGAGAGGCCACAACGGTGAGAGGCCCGCGTACCACAAAAAAAAAAAAAAAAAAAAAGAGAAGTAACAATTCTTTCTGCTTGTCAACATAAATATACAAGGACCTTGCTTCTCTCAGTGAGATCTCCATGCTTGTGTGCAAGCTTATTACTCCCACCAAATAGAGCAGAAAAAATAATAATTATTTATTTATCTGCAGCCATGTCACATCACAATAAAAGCATAGGGAAAAGAGGTACCAGCCAAAAAAATGGCAGGAACGACTTGTTCTGGAGAACCCCTCAGGTATACATGGGTCCCCTTAAGGAGGGCAGAGGGCAAAGGAACTTAAAAATTCAGCCCCAGCAGAGAGTGGGTCAAAGTACGGAATGTACCCTCCCTGCCTGGCCACAAGGCAGAAGAGTGGTCCTCAACCAGGATTCCCCTAAAGACGCAACATACTTGCGCCCTTGTGAAGCCACCTGCTCTGCTGCAAAGATGTACTTCGGATGCCCTGTGGGATGCTGGGAAGGGCGTGGAGGTCTCTAACAGATGGTCAGCCCTCTCCCTGCTAGTCAGACTGAGACTGGCCCGCTGTGAGGGACCAGGGAAGGAGGCCTGGGACTGGGGCACAGCAATCTCTCTCATTCTCTCCCTGTGTGTGTGTGTGTGTGTGTGTGTGTGTGTGTGTGTGTAATGAGAGGAACAGAGCTGACGTCCCAGCTCATCCACAATCTGCTCCCCCGTCTTTCCCACCTACCCCCTCCCATCAAGAACCTTCCTGCCAGAACGACACCCAAATCCCAGGGCTTGTCAGGACCTCCCCTGCCTCCTCGGTTCACCTAGGCCATGCCCTCCTTCCAGACCCCACACAAGAGGGCCCCCCTGCACACCCGACCCACAGACCCACCACTTCCCTCCACAAGAGCACAAAGTCCTCAGTCTCCATCAGTTTCCAAAACACACAGCCTCGCCGGGCTAATTTTTTTTTTTTTTTTGCGGTACGCAGGCCTCTCACTGTTGTGACCTCTCCCGTCGCGGAGCACAGGCTCCGGACGCACAGGCCCAGTGGCCATGGCTCACGGGCCCAGCCTCTCCGCGGCATGCGGGATCCTCCCGGACCGGGGCATGAACCCGCGCCCCCGGCATCGGCAGGCGGACTCCCAACCACTGCGCCACCAGGAAAGCCCCCTCGCTGGGCTAATTTTTATACCCACTGAATATTTCATTCTCAAATACGGCCTCGTCGAGGTCAAGACCCTTGCCTGGTATCCGGAGCCTGGCTCAGGGTCTTAGCCCTGATAAGTGTTCAAACTCCGGGTGCCCTGGCTGGCATGGGTTGGCCAAGCTATCTTGCTAACATTCACCCGGGTGGACACAGACGGCGTTTCCACAGACATGATTGGAATGAGTCTTTCTGCAAAGAAAGACTCGATTCTACTTTCTGCTAAAGGCAAGTCTCTACCGTTGAATATTAGCAACAACGGCATTACTCGTCCTCGCCCCTTTGCAGCGCCTTGATCAGCTCACTAACCAGCGAGCACACAGCAAGAGAGAAAGCGTGGTGGGGGAGGGGTGGTGAGACCCCGCTTGCCCCCCAAATGCATCAACTGTACAATTTGGTGACTGGCGTAATCAAACTACTTAAGAAACAACTGATTACTAATTGCTATTATTAAGGATGTCAGCGTTCCATGATTTTGCTGCTGAAATCTTATGTACAAGTCAAGATGCTACTTGAATTCTTGATTGAAATAGAAAACTAGAGGCATTATGGTGTGTTTGGGGTAATGGTATTTAAGCATCTGGAGGCAAGTTCAAGAAATACTAATTGGGTTTTTATTAAGAGATCTCACCCAGCAGCAAGTGTAGGTGGGGAACGAGCGTGGGTGAACGTGGGATGGACATAGACCCAGTGGGTCCGTTGGCAGAACTTAACTGTTCATTTAACCAGCTTGACGCTGAGCGCGCTGTGCCGTCCAAGGTACATCTACTCCCTTTGTCCCTGTGTGCGGAGGGGAACATCGCCCACGGAAAACCCAACAGCTGAATGTCAGTTAGGTAAGCACAAGCCCTGCCTTGGAGGACTCACATTTGAACCAATGACAAGTGTGTGTACGTTGCTGGTGTAATGGATACAGCAAGAGATTAATGGTGAGGTGACCCTGGCTCTCCCACGGACTGAGTGGTCTTGAACCTTGAACCTGTGTGGCCAGTCCATCTCTCTGAACCCTAATTTCCTCATTTAAAAATATGGGATCAGTGGGGTCATCTCTCAGGGTGTTTCCAAAAGGGACGAACTAGGGTTCTAAGAACAATGACTTGTATTTATGGAGATTAACAAAACCCCATTGCCTTCACAACACCTTCAGGTGTCGTGCACCCTGGCAGAGGCCTGTGTAGACTGGGCCCCAACTTCAAAGGAATGGCTGGCTCCAGGCCAGATGGGCAGGAAAGGTATCGCCTGGTGGGAGGCTGGTTTACGAGCTCGAATCACCGAAGACCGGCAGCCTTGCACAGGGCCAGCCTTGTTCTGATTGTTAGGAGACTAAGTCCACAGACCAGAGCTTGTTAGCACTGGAGCCAACCGCAAGTGGGGGCAAAGATGGAGGAATCACATGCAGTGAGCACTTCTCTTAGGTATGCGTTTCCCAAGGACTATTGTCTTTCCCACTTTCCCGGCTGAGAAAAATGAGGCTCAGAGAGGGTGAGTTCCACACCTCAGATGCCACAGCCGGAGGAGGTGGAAATCCAGAGCTCTTCCTGGCACTCCTTAATGCCTGTAATTGTCCTATGGCTGCATTTTACAGATGGGGACACCAAGGCTCACATGTGTTCCCTTACTGGGCAACAGCCAGGTAGGAACAGCACACAAACCGGGTATGTTTTCTGAGTTGTAGTCAAGGGTTCTTGACACATACCCACCCAGAGATGTGTGGCAGGAAGATCCATGAAAAACGTCCCCACTGAGGCTGTGACAACCATTCGACTTTACATCAGACACACACACACACACACACACACACGCACACAACATCAATAGCATGGAGTCCATCGCTTCAAATCATTCAAATAAGAGTATTAAGAAAAAACATGGATGAATGAACAGGGCGCTCGGCTGCAGAATAAAAACAAAAATGGGAAGCAGGAGGTCAGTGATGACAGAGAAGGATGGAGAGGCAAGAGCTCTGCCGTCTCGGCTGCAGCCCTGATCAGAGCGTGTGGGGGCAGGGACACCCTGCTCGAAGCAAAATGAAATTAAACCTTTCTAAGTACTTATAAATCAGCACCTAATGACACCATCCCACCACCAGCCGGAGCATTGCTCTTATTACTTTGATTCACAAGCCAGGAAAAGATCCGGAATTATGCACAAATTATTGTCCCATCTTCTTAATTAACGCTGATTGCAAAATTCTTGCTAAAGTCCTTGCTAACAGACTCAATTATGCACTGCCTGAATTGATTCACCCAGATCAAGTGGAGTTTATTAGAAATACACTTTCCTACAATAACATCAGATTATCTTTGAATATAGTTAAATTATTTAGGAATAAAATGGCTCCAGCAGCAGCCCTTGTTTTAGCTTCAGAAAAAATATCTCCCACCACCTAGAACGAAGATATTCCTTTGCTTTCTGCCAGACACACACCCTAGGCTCTATTTTCCCAGGAGCAGGTTGAATTGCTGTGCTGAGATGAGATATATGCCTTTGAGCTAATGGTCCAGCTTCAAAGCATATAGGCAGGAAGAAATATCCGACAGGGTCAAGTCTCAGCTCCCCCCAGTATGAACCGTCACTGCCTGTGGAACACAGTGAAATTGCAATTAGGCTAAATCAGGATATTTTCAGAATCAAAATTGAGAAACAGGCTAATAAAGACATAATGTATGCTGATGACATACTTCTATTAGCATCACTCCCCAGCACACTGGAGAGTTTCGAAAGAACAAAAAGAAACGAGGATAAGAGGGAAGAGGCTTTTCTACCTTTTTCCAGGATGATGGTGGTTCCTGCGATGGTGCACTCTGCTGAGGATAAACATTCCAAAGAAACGAATTGGAAATGGCAAATGCACTACCTATAGCCTGGTACCAAATACCAAATTCAACAGCTGGATATTGAACAGGGTCTGGGCTTGTCCTAATCACCACATCCTGGCACATAGTAGGTGTGTAATAAATATTAACAGACCAAAAAACATATGGAGGACACAAAATCTCCTGGGTTGGCCCTGGAAAGATGAACGTGTTCTTGACAGGCTGGGATGGAAAGGAAGTTATTCCAAACTGAGGGAGCAAAGGGAGCAGATGTGGAGCACACAGTCTGCACTCAGGGAAGTAGGAGCTGGCTGGAAATAGGGTGTGTTAGTCAGGGGAGAGGGAGGAATATCTGGGCAAGCACTTTGAGACTGCATTGTATTGTGGAGGCCACAAATCCTAGACATAGGCATTTACTCTTAAATGCAAAGGCAGTGAGAAGCCACTCAGCAATGGAATGAGATGATCTAATTTGGAAAAAAATGAAAAACTCCTACATATGTAGGCAGGATAGAGGTGGAGAGACCTGTGCCGGGAGTCATGGCTAGCTGCACACACCCACTCCCCCTCCTCCTTTACCAATAAAGTCCCTATGACAACACCACGTGCCCAGCTGGAGAAAAAACAACATTTCCCCACCTCCCCTGAAGCCAGGGCTGGCCTTGTTCAAGTCAATAATGGACTGAACAGCAGATCAAAGATGACGGGAGAAAGAGTCAGTGAATTTGAAAACAGATCAATAGAGAGTATCCAGTCTGAAGAACAGAAAGTAAAACGATTGAAAATAAAATGAACAGGGACTGTGGGACAATATAGAAGGTCTGACACATTCAACCAAAGACAATTGAAAATAAAATGAACAGGGACTGTGGGACAATATAGAAGTTCTGACACATTCAACAAAAGTCCAAGAAAGAGGATGGAGCAGAAAAAATATTTAAAGAAATAATTACCAAACATTTCCCATATTGGATGAAAGATATAAACTTACAGATTCAAGAAGTTTAGCAAACCCAAAGCAGGATAGGCATCACAGGAGACAAATGTGTGCCTGGTATCTGGATGCTCTGTTGGCTGCTGTCCAGTCAAACTTGCCTTGAAAATAAAGAGCACGTTTCATTGCAGTGAAGGGAGGGAAAAAAGTATGCAGAGAAAAAGACGCAATAACAGCTTCTTATTTGGGGGTGCATGTAACTCTCCTTTTCACAAGCCTGCAGTCGTTCCCTACTGCCTACAGCAAAGGTCGGCAAAGTATGACCCTAGGGCCGTCTACCTGTTTTTATAAATAAAGTTTTACTGGAACACGGCCCTGCTCATTCATTTACACAGTGTCCATAGCTGCTGTCATACTACAATGGCAGAGCTGAGTAGTCGGCACAAAGACCATATAACGTACAAAACCTAAGATATCCATCTGGCACTTTACAAAAAGGCTTGGCAACCCCTGTCCAACAATGTACAGTTGCAATTTTATAGCAGGAGTCCAAGAGTCCAAAAGATGTGCTGTGAACTAACCCACCCCACCATCTCTCCCACATCCTTCACCCACCCTGTACTCCTGGGACTCTGATCGATAAAGACACTACTCATAGCTCAGTGGGGAGTAGGGGTTGCTCTGCAAAGTGTTTGCCATGAAAATTGACAGTGAACATTTAGAAACGTTGACAGCAATTTGACAATTAATATAACACCCACGTGTGTGATTACTGGACTTGTAATTATGCCCTTTTTCCATTTTTTTCTTTCTTGTAATTAATTTTAATTGTATTTTGAAAGATAATCACTCTGTGACAAACTGGGACCAAAAAAAAAAAAAAAAAAAATCCTTGGTCCTTCACCTGATGTGGTTGAGAAACCCTGGTCCGAACCAGGCCTCAGTGACACCCCCAGGCCCTCTCTCCCCTCTTGGCCTTGGGGCAGGCCATCTCTGATCTCCTGTCTTCACGTGCTCTGACAACATGCCCACCTGTCCTTCCAGGTGGCCCAGGGGTTCACAGTTGGGTGCTGTTTGCCTTGCAGGGTATTTGCTGGGGATCCACACCTTCGAGGGGGAGGGGAGAAAGAAGGATTGGCCGGTGACCCAGGCCCTGCCATGCCTCGGCCAGCCCCAGGGGGAGCTTTGGAGCTGATCCACGTATCACGGTTTTCCCACATGGGGTCACAGTGGCAGGACCTGTCTACCAGTACCCATCAGTCACTGGATCTGCCACATCGAGAAGCGTATTCTGGAGTGAGACGCCTCTCTACGCAGCAGGAGCACACAGCGGGGGCAACAAGTCCTCCCTAACAGTGGGGTCTGGGCAGCACACCTCTGTGTCCACCAAAGGTCTTGGCCCTGCCGTGCACCTTGGCTCTGATCCCTCAGCCCTACTCTGCGGCTTGCATCTTCCCCAGATCCCCACTCTGCTCTCCCGAGAACCCACCTTCCAGACTGCACCCTGGGCCCCGCCAACACAGCCCTGAGGCCAGGGACACCTGTCTGCCTCTTGCTCAGCCCAGCAATAATGGGACACTCATCCCCCACCACAGGCCAAGAGGAGGAGACAGACACCCTCAGGGGCCATGAGCCATCTTTTCCTTCAGTTCCCTCTGTGCTTAGCTCAGATGGCACCTTCGGAGAAAGCCTGTCCTACCCCTACTTCCTGTCACTCTGATACCTCACCTGATGCGTTCTCATCTTCACACCTGTGCCCCTATCTATCAGTGATCTCACTCCACTTGTCAGCTAACAGCTGCCTTGCCTGTGTCTCCCACAAAGTGTAACCCTCCTTAAAGGCAAGGACTTCTGCTCTGAATCTCCATAGGCCTCTAGTACCTGAAAAACGCCCCTTATGTGTACACTCAGTACAGAATAATTCCAAATGGTATAGAAATTTACCTTCCACCTGCAAACTCTGAAAATATCAGTTCCACTAAACACTTCCAAAACTTGATTTTTTAAAAACCTTTCACAACTGGATAGGCAAAAAAGATGTCTTCTTTTAACTTGCGTTTCTAATTAGTAAAAATGGACGTTGTGTATATGTTTAGTGGTCATTTCTATTTCTTATCATGCCCTTTTCCTATTTTTCTGTTGAAAATTCAAAGTTCGCATTCTTTGCACACCGAGACATAAGGACAATGAACTTTAAACGCATCAGACACCACTGGGCTCGCTTTGGTCTGTGCACCCTTGCAAAGTAACCAAAGGACTCCACCAGAAGCAACCCCCCTCCTCAACTACAGGGCCAGTAAACTTCTCATTTCTCGAAGGGAAGTAGAGGATGATAGGGAATAACCATCGGACCGAACCAACTTCAGGAGAGAAGTATTTTGCTCCCCGTGTGAGATTCATAAAAAACAATCAGTCTGAACGAGCAAGTTGTCTCAAGAGGCAGAAGCTGCAATTTTATCATGTAATTAAATCCCCATGACAGTTGTAAAGAAACTTCGTCACCTTTATCAGGGAGAACTTCAATGAGATGCTTTCCAGCTCCATCACCAGAGTCCATAAGTGTCCTTCCAGGGCTGTTTACTCGTGGCTGTGCCTGCCGAGGTCCGGGCTGCCCCACCTCCCGCTCAGCCACAGATGTGGGCAGTGCTCAAGGGCACCTTTGCTTCTGAGCTCCCGGAAAAGCCCTCCTGGGCCCTGATGAAAGCAGCACTTGACCTTTGGATGAGATGGCATTCGTAATGAGAAGTGACCATGCTGCTTTGCAGGAGCTGCACCAGGCTGGGTAGCGCTGTCGGGAAAATAAGTTAGCGAGGTGTCGTCCCCCAGTATTGTACTCTTCCACATGACGGGAATGAGATTTCTCAATAGTGTGAAATGAGTACAGACAACTTAATTCATTATTAATAGATACACTTGATCTGAGGAGGTAAAATGTTTTAGTGTTTTGTTAAATGAGGTGTGCTGTGCTAACACTGTTATTTGGAGAGAAGGTTAGGATACGTTAATATTTTTGGATGTTAATGTCTGCGTGACTAACTCTGGTGAATGGGTGGGTGGGTGTGTCCTGGGCTCTTACAAGCAGAGCCTTACATGCTGGCTCAGCTTATTATTTTTTAAAAAATGTTTTAATTTTTTTGTGTGAATCGCTTCTTTCACTTACATACTATTTTCTTTTTTTTATTGAAGTATAGTTGATTTGCAATGTTGTGTTAGTTTCAGGTATAAAGCACAGTGATTCAGTGATACATGCATATATATATTCTTTTTCAGATTCTTTTCCCATATAGGTTATTACAAAATATTGAGTATATATAGTTCCCTGTGCTATATACAGTAGGTCCTTATTGTTTATCAATTTTATATATAGTAGTGTGTATATGCTAAGGTCAAATCCCTCATTTATCCCTTACCCCACCTTTCCCCTTTGGTAACCGTAAGTTTGAAAAAATGTTGTAATTTTAAAAAGCTAAGGGAGGGCTTCCCTGGTGGCGCAGTGGTTGAGAGTCCGCCTGCCGATGCAGGGGACGCAGGTTCGTGCCCCGGTCCGGGAGGATCCCACATGCCGCGGAGCCGCTGGACCCGTGAGCCATGGCTGCTGGGCTTGTGCGTCCGGAGCCTGTGCTCCGCAACGGGAGAGACCGCAACAGTGAGAGGCCCGCGCACAGCAAAAAAAAAAAAAAAAGCTAAGGGAGTAGGGATGAAGGACGAATGGGCTTTAGAAATTAAATAGGGAGAGTGAGGGTGAAAAAAGGTGTGAAAGTAAATCCACGGTAAGACCTGGGGCCAGTGCCAAGCGGTGTGGGAACGTTGAATTTAGTCTGTCGGATTTAGTCCATGGCCATTTACAGAAACAATTTGGGTAGGAAGCAGAATATTGATCAGGATAACAGGATGCATTCGTTTGTTTGAGAAAGTAATCAGAATCTCATTATGTCCCCAAGGGGAATGACTTCCTGCCCTAGTGTGCCCATTTACTTGGACGCTTGACCCCAGAAGGAAGCTAGACATTTGCCCAATGGCCTAGGAAAGAATCCACACGGTTGCCCTTTCCTAAGAGCACAAGGAAACTCTACCTCGTGGCCCAAACACATGGGCAGTCAGGGCCCTGGATAACCAGCCTGACCCTGTAACAAACACACCAGCCCCACATTTCAGGCTCTGCTGGGTTGTTCCCCAGAACACCACCAGAGCTCATCCTCAGACGCTTCTGAGGAAAAGGAAATCATTCATCAGTTCAGTGGCAAGATGCAAAGATCCTGATATCGCATGAAAATAATAATTGCCATTTGAACGCTACCATTTTTATCTCATTATCATTTTAAGGTGGATTTTTTGTTTTTTCTGTCTCATTTGATGGAGAAGCAAAAATTCCCTCTTGTTAGCTTCATACCAACGCTACAAGACTTGGTATGAAGAACCAGGTTTTGTGTCTCCCATGGGCAAAACATTATGCTCATAAGTCCCCAAAATATTCTTTACAAAAGTATATTCAGGACTTGAGGACACGGGAAGGGGGAAGGGTACGCTGAGACGAAGTGAGAGAGGGGCATGTACATATATACACAACCAAACGTAAAATAGATCGCTAGTGGGAAGCAGCTGCATAGCACAGGGAGATCAGCGCGGTGCTTTGTGACCGCCTGGAGGGGTGGGATAGGGAGGGTGGGAGGGAGGGAGACGCAAGAGGGAGGGGATATGGGGATATATGTATATGTATAGCTGATTCACTTTGTTATACAGCAGCAACTAACACACCATTGTAAAGAAATTATACTCCAATAAAGACGTTAAAAAAAAAAAAAGTATATTCACATCCAGTGGACTACTTGGCAAGCTAGGTAGAGAGAATTAGTCTGTTCACTGAATCATCCAGATAGAAGTTGGGTATCCTCTTCTGCTTGCATTTTTGTCTCCTAAGTTCACTCCACACTCTGCAGTAAAAGGCCTCGGCAGTTAAATTTCTTTACAAATGAGTTTCCTCCATCAAATAGGTACCATCTGAAACTTCATCTGAAACACTAAAAATATTAAATGCATTGATGTGGAGAAAACTGTATTCATCAGAGCCCCTCTCTTTCACGAAGGGCACTGTGTTTGTCCTTGACCAGCTCCCTGAAGCTGAAGCTGAAACTAGCAAGGCCTGAGAATGTGTGGAACCACACTGAAAGGGAGATCAGGGAGGAAGACTGCAGTGTTTGCGCCAGAGAGCAGGGAAGTGGAGATGGAGGAGACTCGTGGGACAAGCCTGTACAGACTGTGATAGACCCCTTCACACCCTCAGTATCGTTACCAAACTCGCTAAGTAATATTGTTGCTTGGCTAACTTGAAAGCAAACAAACCAACCAGAAAAAAAGTTCAATGAGCTAACTTTGTGCCACAGGCAGGACAGAACACACACATTCGAGCAGACACAGAAGTGGGGAAACACGAGGAGGCAAAGCACAGGGGTGTTCAGGGTTCCAGGGAGGACTCCGGGTTACACAAAACCAAGGGTCCCAGTGAGTAAGGGAACTCAAACTGACACAAGTTACTCTACACAGGCATGCTTTGAGGGTTTTAAAATAAAGTCAAATAATTTGCTGTACTTAGGCCACCTAAAGTTAGGTATAAACATCACCACATCCATAGCACGGCTACCTCTGAGCTTAAAAACAAGAAAGAGAAAACTCAGGGCTTTCCTGGTGGCGCAGTGGTTGGGAGTCTGCCTGTCAATGCAGGGAACACAGGCTCGATCTCTGGTCTGGGAAGATCCCACGTGCCTCAGAGCAACGAAGCCCGTGCACCACAACTACTGAGCCTGCTCTCTAGAGCCTCTCGAGCCACAACTACTGAGCCCACGTGCCTAGAGCCCGTGCTCCGCAACAAGAGAAGCCACCGCAATGAGAAGCCTGTGCACCACAACGAAAAGTAGACCCCTCTCGCCGCAACTAGAGAAAGGCCCACATGCAGCAACAAAGACCCAGCGCTGCCATAAATAAATAAATAGATAAATAAATAAATAAAATTTTTAAAAAAGAAAGAGAAACCTCTAGTGCCAGAAACGAGGGGACCCCCGGCAGTGAGTGGCAATTTCAACCAAGTGATTCACGAGGACAACAGGATCCTATGGACCTGGGATGTTGGTTTCACCCACCGATTTGATACCCACTCGTCCACATGTTCACTCAAATCATCAGTAAGCATATTATACAGTATCAGGCTGGAAACAGATTCTGGTCTTCCCTTGTGAGCAATGGTTCTCAACCTTGGCTGTGTGTTAGAAGCACCTGGAAAGCTTCTAACCATCCTGCTGCCCACGCTGCCCGCTCCAGCCCATTACATCAGAATCTCTCAGGCTGGGATCCAGGCATCAATGTTTTTAAAGCTCCTCAGTGATTCCACTCTGCAGCTGCTGCTTTTCAGGCACCATGTATATTATTTCTCCAGTTCAAGTTTTTTAGCAATATTTTCCTAAACAAAGATCCATATTTTTCCATCTTCTGTAAAAGGTTTTCAACCTTCGATTACAGGTTGAAATATTCATACCTATGCCTACATCTCCTTGCATATTAATGAGATAACCATGACACAAAAGAAAATTCTTTGAGTCCACCCTCACTTCTTCCTAGTGACCCACAGAGCTCCAAGTACCCCCACTTCCTTTTCTAAATACTTCCAACCAACCCTTTTCATGATCCATTTAGGGATCTTGCCCAGAACTGACATCAATTCAGACTTGAAGAATCAAGTTCTTTTCCTATTTGAAAATGAAAACTCTAGTCTTCCGGTCCTTCATCTGTTTTATCTCAGTTTCTCAAAGATTTTGACAATTGCAGAGAAACTTTGTACACAAATTCACCCTTGGAAGGAACTGAGTTTTCATATGGACTGAAGTAGGCAGAGAAGATAAGACTTGAGTTACATCTTGAAGGCTATGCATTGCCTTTTAAACAAGCTGAGAAGGATGAGGATGATAAAAATGAGATACGAATGGCTTGATCCAAGCAAGGTTTTGATGGGCAGAATTGGTGTGCAGTAGGAAAGGAGGAGCCCAACCAAGAGAGCTGAGTGAGGAAACAGTGTTACTCATGTAAATAAAGGACATCGTTCAGCTGGTGGGAAGGAAGATGAAGAACGCCTGTGTGTTGGGGTCCGATGGTCACTGCTTTTTTCCATGGGATCTTTTTTATTGAGTTATGATTAACACACAATATTACATTAGTTTCAGGTGTATAACATAGTGATTCGGTATCTTTATACATTATGAAATGTTCACCACAATAAGACCAGTTACCATGTGTCACTATAAAAAGTTGTTACAATATTATTGACTATATTCCCTGTTGTATTATTACATTCCCTTGACTTACTTATCTTATAGCTGGAAGTTTGTACCTCTTAGTCTCCCTTAGCTATTTTACCTGTCCCCTCCACCACTCTCCCCTTTGGCAACCACCAGCTTATTCTCTGTATCTATGAGTCTGTTTCTGTTTTGTTTTGTTTTGTTTTTGGATTCTACATGTAAGTGAGATATTACAATATGTGTCTTTCTCTGTCTAACTTATCTCACTTAGCATAATAGCCTCCAGGCCATCCAAGTTGCCACAAATAGCAAGATTTCATTCTTTTTACAGCTGACTAATATTCCATTGTATATACGCACCACATCTTCTTTATCCATTCGTCTCTGGATGAACACTTAAGTTCCTTCCATATCTTGACTGTTGCAAATAGCGCAGCAACGAACATAGAGGTACATATATCTTTTCTAATTAATGCGGGTTTTTTTCCTTCAGATAAATACCTAGAAGTGGAATTGCTGGATCATATGGTAGTTCTATTTTTAGCTCCATACAGTTTTCCATAGTGGCTGCACCAGTTTACATCCCTACCAACAGTGCACAAGGGTTCCCTTTTCTCCATGTACTCCTTAATACTTGTTATTTGTGATCTTTTTTGGTGATAGCCATTCTGACAAGTGTGAGGTGGTATCTCATGGTGGTTTTGATTTGAATTTCCCTGATGATTAATGATGTTGAGCATCTTTTCATGTGTCTGTTGGCCATCAGTATGTCTTCTTTGGAAAAATGCCTGTTCAGGTCCCCTGCCCATATTTTAATTGGATTGTTTGTTTTCTTGATATTGAGTTGTATGCATTTTTAATATATTTTGGATGTTAACTTCTTGCCAGACATATCATTGGCAAATATCTTCTTCCATTCAGCAGGCTGCCTTTTTGTTTTGTTGATGGTTTTCTTCACTGTGCAAAAGTTTTGTAGTTTGAATTGGTCCCATTTGTTTGTTTTTGCTTTTGTTACCCTTGCCTTAGGAGACATATCCAAAAAACATATTGCTAAGACTGATGTCAAAGAGGTTACTGCCTATGTTTTCTTTTAGAAGTTTTATGGCTTCAAGTCATATTTAAGTCTTTAATCAATTTTGAGTTTATTTTTGTGTATGGTGTAAGAGAGTGGTCCAGTTTCATTCTTCTCCATGTAGCTGTCCAGTTTTCCCAACATCATTTATTGAAGAGACATTTCTCCATCATATATTCTTGCATCCCTTGTTGTAGATTCATTGACCATATGTGTTTATTTCTGGGGTCTCTATTCTGTTCCACTGATCTATGTGTCTATTTTTGTGCCAGTACCATACTGTTTTAATTACTATAGTTTTGTAGTATAGCTTCAAGTCTGAGAGTGTGACATCTCCAGCTTTGTTCTTCTTCCTCAAGATTGCTTTGGCTGTTTGAGGTCTTTTGTGGTTCCATACAAATTTTAAGATTATTTTTTCTAGTTCTGTGGAAAATGCCATTGGTATTTTCATGTGGTTTGCATTGAATCTATAGATTGCTTTGGGTAGTAGAACATTTCAATGATATTGATTCTTCTAATCCATGAGCACCAAATGTCTCTCCGTTTGTTTGTGTAACCTTCAATTTCTTTCCTCAATGCCTTACAGTTTTCTGAGCACAGGTCTTTTACCTCCTGAGGTAAGTTTATTCTTTCTGATGCAAATGTAAATGGGATTGTTTTCTTCATTTCTCTTTCTGATAGTTCATTATTAGTGAATAGAGATGCAACAGGTTTCTATATATTAATTTTGTATCCTGCAACTTTAGTGAATTCTTTTATTAGTTCTAGCAATTTTTGGAAGAGTCTTTGGGCTCTCCTGTATATAGTATCATGTCATTTGCAAATAGTGACAGTTTTACTTCTTCCTTTCCAATTTGAATGCCTTTTATTTCTTTTTCTTGACTAATTGCTGCGGCCAGGACTCTATGTGTTCCCTGAGAGTAAATGTGTGTATTTTTTGTCTCTGAATCCCCCAAACCTAATAGCACACCCTACAACATAATATTACACAAATGACTATTGAATAAATAGGTGAATGAATGGGTTGACTTTCAGCCATTTGTGGGGGTTTTCTTGGTTTTGTTTTTATTTTGCTTGGCTTTTTTTTAATGTAAGACTCACACATACAGCTCTTCTTGTTCTTTAAAACAACAACTCTGCCATGCTGCTGTGTAGAACTAATCTCCATGTCCTACTCGTGAAACCAATTCTGTCTACCGTAAGCTATTTTTAAAGCTCTCACAAAGAACCAAGTCTGCTTCTGGACTACTACCCCATACCCACTGAAATCAAGCTTGAGTATTTAGGGTACTGTTGACAAATATAACACTTGGAAAGCTAAATTTAGCATAGAACACAGGGTGGAATGGCTCTTATCCCTGGACTCACCTCCAGGGTCCCACCCCTTTTAAAAATAGCCCATGACAACATGTATCAGGTACAAAAGAATGCTCCAGTTTAAAGTACAGGCTCCAGTTGGATCCTGGATTATAGTTGCATATGAAAAGTCTTTCAGAAATGTGTCTAATTACAAGCTATCAGTCTGAGAAAATAAAAGGGCAGAAAGGCTATGTTTAAAGAAACGAAATACCTAAAGAATTAATATTGCTACTGAAATGAATAGAGCAATGACATAATATGGAAATGAAGAGGGAAGAGTAGATGACTTTATTCTAGTGGATGTTCCAGAAAGGAAATGGTCTCCGTAGTGTTGCTGTTTGTCATTCTCCGTAAGCTCTTGTCGCTTGCGTCTGATAAAGGCTGCATGCTCCTTGCAAACATGGTCTGCATAATCTTTACCACTGCATTTTCCATAGCACTCAGCAGTGCTCTGGGACACCCCCAGCCCCTACACTATCTTCACCAACGTGAGCCCTTCAGCCTTTGAGGCACTGTCAACACCACTTATCCGCCTGCACAAAGCATCACAGAGGAGCAGAGGCTACACCTCTCCCATCCCAGCACCCTGCAACCCCCTTCTGTAGAGAAGATGTGGGCTTTACCATTTGGGGGAAGCTCCAGGCCTTGGGTCAGCCCGTGTAATACAGTTATGCCTGCAAATCAGGTCTATGATGAGAGTAAAACATCTTTATTAAATTATAAGTGCATCCAATCTCCCCTCCACTCTTTACTGCAAGCCTTGCTAAGAAAGGTCAAGAGTATTCTGCTGGGTCCCCCCCTTTGTGGAAAATCTCAATGAAAGGGGCACCCCAGGGGCCAGATTACTCTGAGAGATCCTGCTCAGGCTTTAGAGGGACTTAGAGAGAGGCAGGGGGTGGTCGGGGGGCAGCTTTGGGGAGTGAATGAGAGTGAGAGAGAGGGACATGGGAAAAGAGGGTGCTTACGAAGTCCAGCTCTGACTACAGAGGTGCTGCCTCGTGAGCCCTAATCCTTGACGTCAGGTCTTTTCTCCTGCTGTCTCTATGCTGTTTGACTGCAACACCACATAGCAATGGATCCCACGATCCCTGGGCTACCGCTGGCACTGAGAGGATGGTGGCTACTGATACTCACACCTCCCTCCCCCGGAGCCTCTGTGCCTAGCTCTCCTGGGCACACGCTCCACCCCCTTTGCTGGTCCAGGCAGTGCCCTCCCGACTCTCCTTCCTCCCTCTAGCCTCTGGTCACATTTTTTATTGTAAGTCACATAGACGTGGCACGGGATCCTGTCAGCCAGCTGCACTGGCCCATCCCAGCTTCCTAGCAGGGGAAAAACAAGAATTGGAAAAAATATATGAGAATTGTGTTTTATCTATGTTATAAGAAAACCGTGACCTTATTAATTTTTTTAAAAAACTTTCCATTGACGTATAGTTGATTTACAATGACGCAGGTGTACAGCAAATTGACTCAGTTTTATATATATATATGAATATATATACTCCTTTTCAGATTCTTTTCCATTATAGGTTATTACAAGATATTGAACATAGTTCCCTGTACTATAGTAAGTCCTTGTCGTTTATCTATTTTATATATAGTAGTGTGTATCTATTAATCCCAAATTCGCAATTTATCCCTCCCTCCCCCGCTTTCCCTTTTGGTAACCATAAGTTTATTTTCTATGTGTGTGAGTCTATTTCTGTTTTGTAAATAAGTTCATCTTTATCATTTTTTTAGATTCTACGTATAAGTGATATCATATTTGTCTTTCTCTGACTTACTTCATTTAGTATGATAATCTCTAGATCCATCTATGTTGCTGCAAATGGCATTATTTCCTTCTTTTTTATGGCTGAGTGATATTCCATGATAGATAGATAGATAGATAAATATGTAGATAGTTAGAGAGATATACAGATAGATAGATGATAGATAGATCACATCTTCTTTATCCATTCATCTGTCGATGGACGTTTAGGTTGTTTCCACGTCTTGGCTATCGTAAATAGTGCTGCTATGAACATAGGGGTGCATGTATCTTTTCGAATTAGAGTTTTCATCTTTTCTGGATATATGCCCAGGAGTGGGATTGCTGGATCATATGGCAACTCTATTTTTAGACTTTATTAATTTTTAGACAATAAAATAAAGCCCTGAACTACAGTGTAGCAAGTAGCTAGTAAGTTACTAATAAAGAACTGTTACCATCCATTAAAAAAAAAAATTGTGGCATCTCTCATCTTCAGCAAGGGATGCGCATTTTGGGATCAGTTCTCAACAACTGGAAGAATCTCACAGGCCACCTGGGGCCCCAGATGATGCCTTTGGGAATCACTGGTGTGTCCTACTATGGAGCCTCCCACCCGGGGACACTTGAGCACAGCCCGGTCATTTGCAGTGTCCAGCTGGGCCTCCCTCACACAGCCTCGGGGCTGACACAGCCCTCAGAATACACATCCATTCACCACTGGCCACAGCAGCTAAGGAAGTGGACGGGATGAAAGCAAGAAGACACACTACAGAGCAGGAAAGAGAAGCCCTGCCTATTTCAGGCTGTGTCTGCCCTTGTCGTGCGGAGAGCTGTTTGGAAGATATACAGATGTGCCTGTCTCTAGAGTTTACATCTATACAATCACAAGGGTGGCTGAGCTCTTTGGCATATTAGTGGTCACGTGATGCTGGCCATATCAAGTAACCATTATCACATCAGAGCCCACAGGAGTTAAAAATACACTACCACCCGAGCCCCAACTGGATGACAATTGAGTAATAACAATAGAAATAGCTCACACTCCATAAGACCATCTTTCCCCTTCCTGGAGAACTTTTCTGAGGTCATCGGCATTGCAATGAAGAGACAGCCAGAGCCAGTTACAGGGAAACTTCAGATCTTTCAGAAGATGGGAATAGAGCCTCAAGCAAGAGCTGGGTGGCCGGTGCTCGAGTACCATGCAGCCTTGGTCACAGGAGACCTGGACCGTCTTAAGCTCCTCATGGACCAGTTCTTCCAGGACGCCAACGTGGTGTTTGAGATCAAGAAGGATGAGATGGAGTGGCAGGTGAAATCCCCGGCCACATTTGGACCGTCAGGTACCTTTCCTCCTTTAAAGCCCGGTTATTTATTTTTTTAAGGAGCTACTAACACACCTCTGAACATATAGCTCCAGTGTGTAGACTGCTCACACGGGTGCTGCATTTAACATACTCGAGCAAAAGACATCTAGAAGCCAAACTTTGCGTGCATGATTTTTAAGAAGTAGTTTTTGTTTTGTTTTGTTTTTTGCGGTACGCGGGCCTCTCACTGCTGTGGTCTTTCCCGTTGCGGAGCACAGGCTCCGGACGCGCAGGCTCAATGGCCGTGGCTCACGGGCCCAGCCGCTCCGCGGCATGTGGGATCTTCCCGGACCGGGGCACGATCCCGCGTCCCCTGCATCGGCAGGTGGACTCTCAACCACTGTGCCACCAGGGAAGCCCTAAGATGTAGCTTTTAGGTGAGGGATGAGAGAGATCAAATTGGAAAGGCCAAGCTGTTGGTGAGAAGGGCCCTTCCCACGCTGGAGGTGCCTCTTGTCTTTAAAAAGAGCTTTGGTTTGAATGCTGATCTGCCAGAGCCTGGATCCAGCAGCCAGGGAGGCAGAGATAAAGTACAGCCTCTCCTTTGAGTGCGCCCGGAGCGGGTCCCTGGCGAGCAGCCGTAGGCTAGTTTCCTCTGTGAATCCGTGAGCACCACGGCTCCAGCGGGGAAGCTGGGACACAGCCAGCGTCGTGGAGGGACAGCTCTCGGGAGATGCTCCTCCTGGAACCCAGGGGAGCCTGGGAAGGGGAAAGAGGGGGAGAAACCAGAGGTCCTTAAGTTGTATATGTCTGCATTCTTGCCGCCTGGACACTGTCGCTATGTGCCGGGCAGGCAAACATACCCCCAGGTAGAGAGAAGTCCCCTCACCCCATCTGGGACGAACAGACCTTCTGACCATCAGGCTGCAGTGTGACCCCCTTGGCTGGCACTCTGCCTTGGGCACCCTTCCTCCCGTGCATCCCGATGCCACATGTTTACCGAGAGGGTTCATGTGTTGGAACCTGTGAGGATTTCAGACTCTGTGGTCAGTGGGCCAATGGCCAGTGCCCCGTGGCCCTGACTCGTGATCTCTGGCAGGCCAAGAATGAGGAAGGGCGGTTGCCAAAGCACTGATCCAGTCTGTGTACACCTCACACAGGGAGAAGGGAATAAACCCAAACCCTGCCAAAGGGCTGAGCAGCTCAGAGCCACCAGCGAGGCGGCAGAGGCTGCGGGGAAGGCACACGCAGGTCTAGGCTGGGCCAAAACCCCTCCCAGCCAAAGGCATCCCAGAGCCTTTTTGGGTCTCCTCTCCCTCACCTGTGCCAGATGGGCCACACATCTTCCTCCAGAGGGCTGTGTGACCATTCAACCAAGAATGCCAACTGCTTGAATGTTCGCTTAATGTTTTTTTTAATCGCATGCCTCGCAGCCCTGGACACACACACACTCAAATGTTGCATTGATAGATATTAATGTCAGTTCATGGTCTGAATCAAAGCCTCCTTCCTGTTTTCCCCCTCAATCTTTCCACCCCTAAGTTTGCTGTTTTTCTATGGCACATCTGTATGACAGGAGATTAGAGCATTGTGGCAGTGAAGGGACCTGAGATATTACCGAGCAAAAGGGCAGCCCTGGGAGTTAGTGCTGGCCTGAGGCCTCAGTGCAGGCTGGGAAGAGAGGATGGACACTTCTGGACTCTGTGCTCTTTCAGCTCAGCCACCTGAATTCTCCCAGCTGGTCCAGTAGCAGAAATGACCAAACCCTGGCTGAGAACAGTGGCCCCGACACTGCCCTCGCTCATACGAGGACTTCCTGGAGGCCAATTCAGCCCCTCCTGAAGGGAGCCATGGGGAAGGGGATACACAGGTTCGTAGTGGCTGGCTCCTGGGTACCACATCCACGATGGAATGCTGGCCCCATCAAGCTCGCAGTGCCAGGAAAGCATTAGCATGGAGGAGTGGATGTTTAGAGGGAGGTATCACATGGGGAGAAGCCTGCTTCTGTGCTCTTCCTGGGGGCAGAACCTGGACCAAGGGTGCGATTTACAGGAAGCTGATTGATGATTCAGGTTTACTGAATGAGAGAGCTGCCTTTGAACGGGATTCTCTGGAAGGCCTGATAGAAGCTCATCACCATCTCCAGGGACCTGGAGAAGGGGGCTGGCCCTAAGCTATGGCTGAGCTAAATGCCCAGCCAAGGCCCCTTCCCATCAGTCCAGGGGAAGACTTGGGAATCTTGGGTGGGTGAACAGAGCTGCTGATGGTGGGAATTTAGCATGCCCTAGAAAATGGAGTACCCCCTTCCTTGACCCGCAGTAAGTAAACTTCCTATCTCAGGAAAATGAGTAGAATCAACAACCAGGAGCTGCCCCTACAAGAATGTAGGTCACTGTTACAGTCATATCCATCATGCCCCTCAAATCAGACCCAGTCTTCACTGGGCAGGGCAGCTCAAACCCATGCAGGCCCACGTCCGCAGGGCCTCCAGCCACCATCACCCACCACCAGGACGACAGGCCCCCTCTTCCCCCACCGAGCGTGCACAGCCTCCAGGCTGGGCCTTGGGGACGCGGGGCGGGCTGGAACCGTGCGCTGCATGGAGGTACGTAATTACGAGTGGTCTTTCAAACTGCTCAGCATGGGTCCCGGGAAGGAGGTGGCCTGTGAAAAGGGTCTCCTCCACAGCTCATTACAGCCACAGTATCGATTCTTCCATCATTATCAGAAGGCATCCCTGCCATGTGAAATCCTGTCCCTTGAAGTGTATTCACCAGGGACAGCTCTCCCCCATTTCCAGGAGTGCCCATAGCTGCTAACAACCTTCCACAGGCCTTTTGAAAGCCCAAAGTTTTCAGAGAAGTGAAATGTATAGTTCCTGCTCCATTCATCCCTCAAGAAAGAGCAACCCTACACACACACACACACACACACACACACACACACACACAAAACCCTAAAGAGCGCAAAGGAACAAACCAGAATTGTGCTCAATGCAGACCACCACATCAAAGGGTGCTTCTGAAACCCGGCCACTTCCAAGACAACTAAACTTTCCGAGTCCTTTTCTCGAGCAACCTTGGTGATGGGGGTCAGTTTGTTTTGTCTGTTGTCTTCTCCTCTTAATGATAAAGGGGTAAATTCGGGGCTCGAAAAGAGAGGGCTTGGATTCCAGAAAAATCCACAGCTCACTTTCCTCCCTCAAGCTGCCCCTAATTCAGAGTCTGGAAAATGTGAATTCCTCACGTAAATTCTCCCACTGTCCACCCTGCTTGTTCAGCTTTTAACTCCTCAGATCTTACCCAAGTTACCCTGATATTTCGCAAAACCCTCGTGCTTCTCAATAACCGCCCACTCCAATCTCTCTCCTTTGTATTTCTTCTCTCCCTGCTTCTCCATCTCTGTCTTTCCAGTGTGTCTGCCCTGTGTGCTGTTACTCTCTTTCTCCCCTCTTCCTACACTTCTTCCCCTTGCTACCTCTCTGCCCCTCTCTGTCAGGGCCCTTTCACCTCTAACCCCAGGCCTCCCTCCATCCCTCATCCCTGATCCAGTTGCACCTCACTGGGTCTCTCTGTCCCGAACCCTGAGCATCTTTGTATATCTCCCTACGTGCCCACCTGGTACCTACTTCTAAGAGATGGTTTCACCCTATTTCAGTCTTAATGGACACCGCTCCCCACCAGGGTCCCCCGACTCACCTGACCTCTCCCCACCTCCCCTCCACCCCCAGGCCTCTGGACCCTGGAGTACAAGCGCGAGCTCACCACGCCCCTGGGCATCGCCGCGGCCCGGGGCCACACGGCCTGCGTGCGCCACCTGCTCAGCCGCGGCGCGGACCCCGACGCCAGCCCCGGCGGCCGCGGCGCCCTGCACGAGGCCTGCCAGGGGGGCCACACGGCCTGCGCCCAGCTGCTGCTGCAGCATCGCGCCGACCCCGACCTGCTCAGCGCCGACGGCCTGGCGCCCCTGCACCTCTGCCGCACGGCCGCCTCGCTGGGGTAAGGAGCCGGGGGGCCCCGGCCACCCACCCGACCCTCGACCCCCGACCCCTGACCCTGCCCCCGGACGCCCTCAGCGCCCCGACCCCACTCAGACCCCGGACCGGGCCCGCGTCACCGCTCCAGGCCCCGCCCCCAAGTCCACCCCCGCAGGCCCCGCCCCCAGACCCTCGGCCTCGGCCCCGCCCGCCGCCTGACCCCGCCCGGACCGGGACCCAGACCCGGGAGGTCTCGGCCGCGTCCGTCAGAGCCTCTCGGAGGCCACCGGGCCCCCAGCCCGGGCCTCGGCCCCAGCCCGGGCCCCGCGCCGGCTTAATTAGCGCTTGATTGCGAGCGCGGGGGGGGCAGGCGCCACACGGAGGTAATGAGCCGGTGATCACCGGCCCGCAGACGCCGGCGCTGGAGAATGCTAAAAGGCCACTGGCGGGGTTGGAGGCTGAAAAATTAGGGGTTTTAATGGTAATTTTATGCAGAATAATTGTCACAGTGTGACATAAATGGTTAGCTCCTCGGGCGGGGCTTCGGCGGCCCACAAGCCAGCCGAGCTGCGCCCGCATTTTCGGGGCCCACCCCCTCCCAGGTGCCGGGGTTCTGGAAGTTCTGATGGTGCCGGGTCCAGCCTCGCGGCTGTCCTTGCGGAGGGTCTGTCCCCTCGGGGTCCAGTAGGTCCTGGGAGAGACGGCGGGGGCCCACCGCGTCAGCGCATAGGATTTCTGTTCCGGGGGCCCAGCTTGCGTTGTGTCATCTTGACATTTCTTTTAGTCCCTGTTCTTGGGATTAAAATTTCTTGGCCTCTGTCTCTGTGATGACGATTAAATAAAATCACCATGTCAAGCGCAGGCAGGCAGGACTACTGGGCTCTCAGGGACCAAGGCGGAGGGGCACCGCCTACCAATGTCACGTGGAGCAGGGACTCAGAAAGGCACGTGGACCACCAGGAGTCTTGAAGGAAAGTGACTGAAAACAATATATTTTTCAAAAGCAGCTTTACTGCGTTGTAATTGCATATAGTAAACTGCGCATGCTTAAAGTATACAATCTGATAAATTTGGACACAGGCATGCACTCATGAAACCATCCCTATAATCAAGAGAGTGAACACAGCCATCACCAGCAAGAGGTTCCCTTGCCCCATTGTAACCTCTCCCTCCCGCTCCTCCAATTTCCCACTGATCTGCTTTTGGTCACTATAGTTTAGTCTGAATTTACTAGAATTTTATGTGAATGGAATGTAGTCTCTTTTGTCTGGCTTCTTTCATGCAGCAATATTACTTTAAGATTTGCTTTGAAGCCTATATTATATTTTTATTTTCATTTTATACTGGAGTATAGTCGAGTAACTGTGTTGTGTTACTTTCAGGGGTGCAACATATACATGTATCTATTCTTTCTTCAAATTCTTTTCCCATTTAGGTTATTACAGAATATTGAGCAGAGTTCCCTGTGCTATGCAGTAGATCCTTGTTGGTTATCTATTTTAAGTAGAACAGTGTGTACGTGTCAATCCCAATACTTTGAGAGCTGTCATACTGTTGTGTGTATCCATCATTCACTCCTCTTCATTGCTGAGTGATATTCCAGGGTAGAGAATAACACAACGTATCTATCCACTCATATGTTGAAAGACACTTGACTGTTTCAGGCTTGGGGCTGTTACAAACAAAGTCGCTATGAACATTTGTGTACCAGCCTTTTTCTGGGTATATGCTTTCGTTTCTCCTGGATAAATACCTAGGCAGAGCTGTATCACATGATATGACTAAAAGATAATCTTTTAGGAAATGACCTTCCAAATTGGATCTACCATTTACATTCCCACCAGCAATACATGAATGTTCTAGATGCTTCCCATCCTCTCCAATACTTGGTATGGTCACTCTTTAGCTGTAGACATTCTTTAGGTACTTAGGAATATTCCATTGTAGTTTTGATTTGCATCCCCCTGATGACAAGTGATGTTGGGCATCTTCTCATGCACTTATTTGCCATCCATTTATCTTCTTAGGTGAAGTGCCTGTTCAAATCTTGTGCCCTTTTAAAATATTGGGTTGTTCGTTTTCTTCTTAAATTTTGAGATTTCTTTATATATTCTGGATACAAGTCCCTTGTCAGGCATGCGATTTATAAATATTATCTCCCAGTTTCTGGGTTATATTTTCTTTCCTTAAAAGTGTTTTTGGAGAACAGAAGTTCTTGCTTTTGGTGGCATCCAGCTGATCATTTTTTTTCTTTTAGGGATTGTGTTGGGTTATTTTATCTTTAAAAAAAAAAAATCTTTGCCCAACCATGGCCACAAACATTTCCTCCTATGTTTTCCTCTAAAATTTTAAAAATAATTTTATATGTTACATTTAAGTCTGTGGCCCATTTTGAGTTAATATCTGAATATGGTGTGAGGTATGGATTGAAGCTTTTTTTTTCTCTGCATGTGGATATCCATTTGTCAAAAAGCCTTTCCTTTCTCCATGGATTTGCCTTTGCACTTCTGTTGAAAATCAACTGACTACATATGTATGGGTTTATTTCTGGCTCTCCTGTCAAGTACACACACAGGACAAGGCCTGACCGATTCAACTGGTAAAGATCCACGGAGCCACTCGTAGATTCGGACTTTTAATGTTTACATAAACAGTGAAAAGAGTAATAGCCAGAGGTACCAATTCTGCACGGTCCTTGTCCCACACACCACAAAGGACAACACCCAAACGAAAGGGGCCAGACAATGGCAATGTGAGTTGCAGGATACCCTGATACAGAACACCCGAATCTAGACTTCAGGTGAGCGGTTTTACAGTCTGCAGCTCTACTCTGAGGGGGGCAAGGCAGGAAGTCCCAAGCCTCATCAGAACCCAGGAGGTGATGAGAAACGTCTCAGGACGGCCTCCCAGGGGCCGTAGGGAGGTGAGTGGTTAGCAACTCCTTACAAGACTTTCATTCTGGAGGATCACAAGGCGCTCTGCCAAGACTTAGGTCAGCAGTGGTTCAAACTTTTGTTTGCATGGCCTGTGTGGATACATGCAAGTCGCTGGGGCTCCATGGCAGAGCTGTGGTTCTGTGTCTCTACTCCATTACGTTGCTCTATTGGTCTTTATTGACACCAGTACCACATTGTATTGAATATTGTAACTCTGTAAGAAATCTTCAAGTCAGGTAGTATAAGTTCTCCAGCATCATTCTTCATTTTCGAAGTTGATTTGGCTGTTCTAGCCTCTTCGCATTTCCACATAAATTTTAAAATCAGTTTGTCAATTTCTACAAAAAATGCTGCTGGCTTTTGACCGAGGTTAATGTGAATCTATAGATCAGTTTGGGGAGACTTGACTTAAAAATATTGTATCTTTCAACCCATGAACCTGGTAAATCTCTCCAATAATTTAGATCTTTAGTTTCTTTCAGCTTTGTTTTATAGTTTTTAGTGTGCAGGGCTTGCACATATTTTGTCAGATATATCCCTAAGTATTTCATATTTTTGATGCTTTTGAAAGTGATATTTTTTTTTAACATTTTTTTTTTTTTTTTTTGCGGTACGCGGGCCTCTCACTGTTGTGGCCTCTCCCGTTGCGGAGCACAGGCTCCGGACGCGCAGGCCCAGCGGCCATGGCTCACGGGCCCAGCCGCTCCGCGGCATGTGGGATCTTCCCAGACCGGGGCACGAACTCGCGTCCCCTGCATCGGCAGGCAGACTCTCAACCACTGCGCCACCAGGGAAGCCCTGAGAGTGATATTTTTATTCAAATCTCTGTTGTGGTAGCTACTATATAAATTGATAAGAAGTTATTTTTGTATGTTAATTTGAAACCTGCAACCTTGCTAAGCTTACTAACTGTTCTAGTAGCCTATCATAGATTCCATAAGATTTCTATGTAGACAATCATGACATCTGCAAATAAAAAGAGTTTTACTTCTTTTCCAATCTGGATGCCTTGTAGTACTTTTTCTTGCTTTATTGTACTAGATAAAACCCCCAGTGCAATGTTGAATAGAAGTAACGAGAGCAGACAACTTTCCTTATTTGTAATCTTAGAGGGATTAAATCTTTCACCATTAAGTATGATATTAGATGTAGATGACATTTTTCGGATTGAAAGAGTGCCTTTCTATCCCTACTCTGCTGAGTTTCTACTATGAATGGATATTGAATTTTCTAAATGCTTCTTCTGCATATATTGAGTTGATCATATGGTGTATTTTTTAGTCTGTTAATATAATTATTTACACTGATTGATTTTCAAATGTTAAACCAGCCTTGCATTCTTCAGACAACAGTTTATAAATTGCTAGGTTTGATTTGCTGAAGTTTTTTCAATCTGCATCTATGTTCATGAAAGGTATTGATCTGTAGTTTTTTCTTGTAATTTTTTTGTCTGGTTTTGATATCTGAGTAATGCTGGCCTCAAAAATGAGTTGAGAAGTGTCCCCTTCTTGTCTATTTTCTGGAAGAGCTTGTGCAAAATTGTTATTATTTCTTCCTTAAATGTTTGGTAGAATTCATCCGTGAAGCTAGCTATATTGGCCTGGAGTTTTCTTTATGAGAAGGTTTTTGGCTATGAATTCAATTTCTTTAATGGCTATAGTGCTATTCAGGATATTTCTCTCTTTTTGAGTGAGCTTTGATAGCTTGTATCTTTCAAGACATTTATCTCTTTCATTTAAGTTGTTAAATTTATTGTCATAAAGTTGTCCCCTATTATCCATTTAATGGCTGCAGAATCTGTAGAATCATCACTCTCATTCATGATACTGGAATTTGTGACTTTTATTCTTTTTTCCCTGTTCAGTCTTGTTTTGGGTTTTACTGATTTTCTTTCTTGTTTTACTGTTTTATTTTTCATTGATTCTTGATAGGATCTTTATTGTCCTCCTTTCTTTACTTACACTGAGTTTTATTTGTTCTTGTTCTTCTATTTCTTAAGATGGAAGCTGATGTCTTTGATGATTTTTATTTTCTAATATAGGCTTTCAGTGTTATACATGTACCCTCTATGTACTACTTTAGCTGAATCCCGCAAGTTTTAATATGTTAAAATTTCACTTTCAATCAGTTTTAAATATTTTCTAATTTCCCTTTAAATTTTGTCCTTTTGATTTTTTTTTCTTTGAAACATAGTTTGTATAAAAACGTGTTATTTAGTTTCCAAATATTTGGGTATTTTCCAGATATCTTTCTATTATTTATTTCTAATTTAATTCCATTATAGTGAGAGAACTTACTTTGTATCACTTTACTCCTTTGAAATTTATTGAGTCTAGTTTTATGATCCAAAATATATTCTATCTTGGTAAAATTTCCATGTGCACCAGAAAAGAATGCACATTCTGCAGTTGTTGGGTGGTGTGTTGTATAAATGTCAATTAAGTCAAGTTGCTTAATAATGTTGTGTAAAACTCCTATACCCTTACTGATTTTCTGCCTACTTGTTTTACAGGTTATTGAAAGAGGAGTGTTGAAATCCTTGACCATAATCATGGATTTGTCTATTTCTCTTTGCAGTTCTATCAGTTTTGTTTCAAATATTTTGAAGCTCTATTATTAGTTACATAGATGTTTAGCATTATTATTGCCTCTTGAAGAACTGACATCATTATTAAAAGATATTCTTTATCTCTGGTAATATTCTTTGCTCTAAACTCTCCCTTGTCTGATATTAAAATATCCAGTCTGACATTAATATAGATTTCCTTTGATTAGTGTTAGCATAGTATACCCTTTTCCATCTGCATTAGTTATCTGTTGCCGTGTAACAAATTACCACAAACTTAGAGACTTACTACAACACCCATTTATTGTCTCATGGTTTCTGTGGGTAGAGTTTGAGTGTGGCTTCACTGGGTCCTCTACTGCAGAGTCTCTCATATGACTGCCATCAAGGTGTCAACAAGGGCGAGGGTCTCACCTGAAGGGTCAACTGGGGAAGAATCTGCTATAAAATTCATATAGTTATAGGCAGAATTCAGTTCTTTGGGATTGTTGGACTGAAGGTCTCAGTTCCTTGCTGACTATTGACTGAAGGCCATGCTCAGTTTGTGTCTTTATTTTTAAAGTGGATTTCTTGTAGGCAGGTTATAATTGAGTCTTTTTTAATCCAATCTGGTAGTATTTGCCTTTTAGTTGGGTGTTTAGATCATTTACATTTAATGGGATTTTGATATGATTATGTTCAAATCCTGTTATTTCTTTCTATTCATCTCATCCATTCTTTGTTCCCTTTTCTTCTTTTTCTACTTTCTTCTATACTGAGTATTTTTCATGATTCCACTTTATCTCCCTTTTTGACTTATTATATATAACTTTTGGCTCTGTTATTTTAGTAGTTGCTTTAGGGTTTATAGTATACATCTTTACCACAGTCTGCCCTCAAGTTGTATTATACTACTTCATGTATAATATAAAAACCAGGGCTTCCCTGGTGGCGCAATGGTTGAGAGTCCACCTGCCGATGCAGGGACACAGATCCGTGCTCCGGTCTGGGAAGATCCCATGTGCCGCGGAGCAGCCAGGCCCGTGAGCCATGGCCGATGAGCCTGTGCCTCCGGAGCCTGTGCTCCACAATGGGAGAGGCCACAACAGTGAGAGGCCACAAAAAACAAAAAAAAACACCATATGACACTACACTTCCATTTCTCTCCTCCTGACCTTTGCACTATTGGTATCATAGATTTTACTTCTGTACATAAGTCCCACAATGCATTGTTATTATTTTTGTTCAAAGTCAATTATCTTTTAAATATATTGAAATAATAAGAAAAAAAGTTTTTATGTTTACCCATGTAGTTCCTATTTCCAGTTCCCTTCATTCCTTTGTATAGACTGAAGATTCCATCTGGGATCATCTTCCTTCTGCTTGGAGGACTTTCTTTAATATTTCTTATAGTGAAGGTCTGCTGGTGATGAGTCCTTTTGGAGTTTGTATGTTTGAAAAAGTCTTTATTTCATCTGAGTGTTTGAAAGGTACTTTTGTTGGGTAGAGAATTCTAGGTTGACAGGTTCTTTTTTTCTTTCAGTGTTTTACACTCATGGCTCCACTGTCACCTAACTTGAATTTTTATTTATTTCTTTTTTTTATAAATTTATTTATTTTTATTTTTGGCTGTGTTGGGTCTTCGTTTCTGTGCAAGGGCTTTCTCCAGTTGCAGCGAGCGGGGGCCACTCTTCATCGTGGTGCGTGGGCCTCTCACTGTCACGGCCTCTCCCGTTGCGGAGCACAGGCTCCAGACACGCAGGCTCAGTAGCTGTGGCTCACGGGCTTAGTTGCTCCATGGCATGTGGGACCTTCCCAGACCAGGGCTCGAACCCGTGTCCCCTGCATTGGCAGGCAGATTCTTAAGCACTGCGCCACCAGGGAAGCCCTAACTTGAAATTTTAATCTTTAAATCTTCTATCTATCTGATCTTTGTTCTTTTGTATATAGTGTCCTTTTTTTCTGGCTTTAATGTCTTCTCCGTTTCACTGGTTTTAAGCAATTTGATCATGATGTGCTTTGATATAGTTTTCTTCATGTTTCCTGTCCTTGAGATTTACTGATTTCTTGGATCTGTGGGTTTATACTTTTCGTCAAATTTGAAGAATTATTGGCAATTATCCCTTCACATATTTTCTATATGATCCCCTCCTCTGCCTCAGGGACTCCAATTGCATATATGTTACACCACTTGAAGTTGTTCCACAGTTCACTAATGCTCTGGTTGGTTTTTTTTGCATTTTTTTCTTATGTAATTGATTTACATTTTGTTCTGAAATCCCTAATCTGCCGTTAATCCCATCCAGTGTATTTTTCATCTCAGACGTTATAATTTTCAACTTTAGAAGCCCAATCTTAGGTCTTTTAAAAATATCTTTCATGTCTTTACTTAACATGTTCAATCTTTCCTCTAGCTTCTCAGATATATGGAATACAGTTCTAATAATTATTTTAATGTTTCTATCAATTCTAACATCTGGGTACGAATAACATTTTCTTTATTTTAACGTTGTTCATTTTGTAAATTTCAGATTCACATAAGGCATAGTTGTGAGAGATAAGATATGTAGATATAAGAGTCAAAGTAGAAATGCTTATGAATATATTTCTCAATGATTTTTTTAAAGCTGTAAGTAGATAGCTATTCTGCATGGATACTAAATAAAGATTAACTTCTACCTCACTTTAACTTACAATTTCTATCCTTGAGTCATTTGGTAGATGATTTGCTGGTGTACAAAGTTGCCATCTGGTGACAAAATTATAGAAACCCCATCTATTTTTGAAAAGTACAGCTCTAAGTTCATCCAATAATGATTCCTTCCCTACAAGCATTCAGTCGCAAGTTGTTGAACTCTACAAGGTGCTGGGGCTGCGCTGTGTTATACACAGTCTATTCCTACAAGATGCTTTTTGTTTCAAAGGAGAGGAAGGTAATTTACAGCAGTGTGCTAGCCACTGAGCCAAGAATATGTGGAATCCACTATGTGCACGGAAGTTGAGAGTGTGGGCTGGTAAATTTCTACTAGGAGAAATTTTCTAGGAGAGAAAGAGGCACCAGCTCTATTAAAGGACATAAGCCAATCAAATCAAAACAAATGTCTTTCTATATACTAAGAAAACGGGCAAAATTATTAGGCAGTTTTACATTGATTGCACTCAGTTTTCATCATATTTTTATACCCTACAATTTTATATGTTACAAGTACATAGTTTGCTACATCTGAGGTCTGGGTTGAATCCCAATTCCAACACTTACTAGCTGTGCAAGCTTGGGTAAGTTATTTCATTTTTCTGTGTCTCACTGTAATATTTGAGCCTACTATGTAGGGTGGTTATTATGAGAATTAAATTAGCTAATGTAGGAAAAATGTTTAGAAGAGCACCTTGCATATAGTTAAGAATTACGTAGGTGCTGACTGCAATTCCTGAGGCCTCTTGTATAATCATTGTGTCTATCTTACGAGAATTGAAAAAACATTTCACTATTTTTAATTAATATGGGGTTTGTGGTTTCTTTTATCTCCATATTTGTTGGTCATCTATCATTTATTCCCAGTAATATCTCTAGTCAAGAACATACTTCCAATTATAACATATTCCTATGGAAAATAGAACCCATTTGATGATATTGCATGTCTAGGAACACACCATGCTTCCCACCCCACCCTCCCAAGAATGCATGTCTATATTTACTTTTCTCTTGTTCAAAATTAACTTCTCTAAATGCAGCATGGTATCCTGGATTGGATCCTGGAACAGAACGTGAACATTAGTGGGAAAAGTGGTGAAAGTCAAACAAAGTCAGTTAATAGTTTTGGACTGATGTTAATTTCTTAATGTGGGCAAAGGTACCATAAGACGTGAACTTTAGAGGGAGCTGGATGAAGAGCATTTGGGAACTCTGCACTATCTTTGCAACTCTTCTGTAAATCTAAAATAATTTTAAAATAGAAGGAGTTTTAAAAACCAAGTTTTCTTCATACCTTGGGCTCCAAACTTCCACCTTACAGTATTAGAAAAATATTGTTCTTTACTAAGAAATGAGGATGTATCACCTACTCAGAACACAAAATATTGTGAATCCTGACAACAGCCCTTAAGACAAACCAACAAGCTTACATTTGGAGCTGAGGCATATGCAGACCGTTCAAGCTACTCGGCTTATACACTGTGTGATAGAAACTCATTTCCTGGCTTCAGCTGGTTTTTCAGAAATCATTCACATCTAGCACATTGTTTAATAAAAAAGACCTTTAAAATGTCTTTGTATTAACATGGGGCTTTTAAAACCTCTTTTCTTTCGTCTTTCTCTTCCTCTTTGTTCTTTTTCTTCTCATTTTCTCTTCTGTCTCCTTATGTCTCTCTACATGACTCCTTCTCCCTGGTGATTTCATTTGACAGTCTTGACTTAGTTAAACCCACGTTATTGGGGGAAAGTTTAAGATATGCGATGAACACACCAGAAGTTCAGGCAGAACTATGCAACAGCTGACTTAGAATATCAATGATTTGATGGAAGATGCTGGCGGGTCCCCTTGAACACCTCTACAATAACATAGCCAACTACCTTGAAGGATAAAAGTTAACAGATGTCAGAGAGGGCCTGAGGTTTAGACTACGGCTTTTCAGCTCTGAAGAGTCCCCCTAAAGTTAGACTCCGAGGAGGTCTGGCTTCAAGTAGTATAAACATTATCACTTTGACAGGAAAGAGCTACTTTCTCCAGAACCTTTTTATACATAGTAGATTTTAGGTCATCCTTAATTTTTTTACCTTACAGTAGAGAGGGGGTCGTTGACCTACATACAGAGCCACTTCATTTTCTTACTCTTGATGACAATGGTCTCCACACCTAGGGACCCAGTTCTGCTGCATCCCCTTTTAGTCAGCAATTCTCCATGGGTGCAGGACTTTAAAACCTTTGAGTCTCTGAGTTCCTGGGATTTAAAAAAAAATTATCTGTGCTTCCTTCCAACCAGCAAGCTTCAGAATTCAGAATTCAACACACAAAAAGGGATATCGGAGCTTTAATCTAGGAGCCTTTTGAAGAGATTTTCCCAAAAAGAAAAGTTCCAGTAAAGTTACTGTCTTCACGTTACTAGCCTGCATGCCAGCCTCGCCCTATTTATTATCAGATTCCTCTCCTTGACCTTTTTAAAATTCTGAGATAATTAAAATGAGAAAAGAATGAATAGAGTCCTGATTCTTTTTCTCATCTAAAGCTGTCTTGATTTAAACAAAAGTGAGGAGGGTTTGCTTCCTTTACAAACGTATTAGTTAAAAAGCATGCAGGTTTACTTCTTGGTCCCAGTTGTGTCAATTCAACTAAATAAAAATTCATTCGTAAGCCAGAATTGGACTTGTGGAAGCAGCTAATTATCTTGGGAGGAAAAAAATTATTGAAGAAAATCATTGGACAATTCTTTTCTAACTCAGACCTGGCAGGTTGAAATCTGGGCAGAGAGAAATGAAGTATGACTCTTTCCGAGGAAAGAAAGGCACTCTCTGGTCAGGATTTGAACAGGGACAACTATTCTGAGTCCTCACCCCAACCCCAAAAGCCTTTGCCTAATAACAGGAGGTTTGCTTGCATGAGGTTCCAGCTCATGAGCATCGATGTATATTCCACTAAACGGTCCACTCTCCACATCCCAGATGAGTGACTGATCGTTGTTCAAGTGGAGGGGAGAAAACATGGTCTGGTTCAACAGGACTTTGAGGCATCTCAAGGAATATTAAAGAACAAGGTGTCAGTTAGGGGCTACTCCCACTGTATGATTTGATATTTGTAGAAGAACTTCACTTTTTTTTTTTTTTCCTTTTCTGCCATGCGGCATGTGGGATCTTAGTTCCCTGACCAGGGATCGAACTCGCGTCCCTGCAGTGGAAGCACGGAGTCTTAACCACTGGACCACCAGGGAAGTCCAGAACTTCACATTCTGAGCACTTGCAAGTGTCTTACGTGCTATAATCCTCCCCGCAGGCCTGCAAGGCATGTAATCCCCAGTTTACAGGTTAGAAACCCGAGGCTCACCAACAGCCCATGTTTTGCCGTTAAAGTGGCACAGTGTAAACTGTCAGAGCCAGGTTTGAAAGCCAAGTGCCATAAGAGAGACGGATGTTGAGAGATAGCTCCTCCCTTGTCAACCTAATTTTTTCAAAAACTGCCGATAGTCAGAAAGTAGCTCTGCTCATCTGTAATCACGACCTGTAAACATGTTCTATCGTAGGTTTATCCTCCTTCCTTGCCACTTCTGGCATCTCAGGCAGATTCCTCAGCTTTCTGGTCACTTGCCGAGTTCTGTTTGAATACAGACAACTCGCTGTCAGGAATTAAAAGAGGTAATCCAGGCCAAATCAAACCTTCACCCTCTGGGCAAAATCCTTGATCAGACACCTCAGGAAAGATATACAAATGGCCAATAAGCAAATGGAAAGGTGCTCAACGTCATTCATCATCAGGGAAATGCAAATTAAAACCATGAGGAAATATGCTTCACGTTACCCCCGTGAGGGTGGCTAAAGTCAAAAAGACTGACAACACCAAACACCGGCAGGAGTGTGGAGCAACGGAAACGTCATACACTGCTGTTAGGAGTGTATAAGGATGTAATCACCTTGGAAAACTGTTCTGCAGTTTCTCTTAAAGTTGAATATACACCTACCAGCAATTCCACTTCTAGATATTTATCCAAAAGAAATGAGAACGGACGTCCACAAGAAGACTTACATTGAAATGTTCATAGCAGCTTTATTCATAATAGCCAAAAAATGGAAATACCCAAATGCCCATCAGTATCAAAAGGAGAAGGAATTTTTTCATTATGGTAAGTCCATACAATTAAATATGACTCAGAAATAAACCAGAATGAGTTAACTCACGCATGCAACAATGTGGATGAGCGTCAAAGACATTCTGTGGAGCTAAAGGAGCCAGACACAAAAAAGTAGAAAATTCTAGAAAAGACACAACATGGTGAGAGAACTCAGAACCATGGTTGCCTGTGGGGGTGATGACTGGCTGGTAGCAAACACAAAGGAGATTCTTGGAGAGATGAAAATATGCTACGTCTTGACTGGGATGTTGGTTACAAACTTGTATTCCTTTGCCGATTTCTGCACCTGTGCGTTTCTCTGTATGCAAATTTACCTGACTTAAAAAATATTTGCATATAAAACTGTTCTCTCATACAAGTCCCAGCTTTCCCCCTCCACCTCACCCTCATCCCTGCCTAAAAAGAGAGTAGAGTCTTTTATTTCACTTTTCCTCCGCCTTCTCTTCACCTCACTCTGATGCCTCTGGGTCTCCCTCTTCATCCAGTGTGCTGGGACCGGGGAAGGAGAGAAAGGTTGCCCATTTCTTGTTGAGGAGGGGACGCTGGTGAAGCTTCCAGAAAGTCAGATACTCCTTCAAGGGCAAGTGAAGCAAACAGTGGAGCTATAACTTCTCTAAGTCTGCTCCCTAAATCAGTCCTCAGTCCCCCAAAAGGCAGAATTTCACTCGCTGTCCGGGGAGAATCTGCCGAAAATACCCGCAGCGGCCACAACCGTCCAACACTTCCGAAGCAAATTAAACGGCAGCTGTTGCTCCAAGGGAAAACGCAAGGATGGAAATGGCCAGCAAGTTCTCTCTCCATCTCCCCACTACCCTTAAGCATCTGTCCATTCACATCAGCCCTTTCAATTGTAAACCTTTATGCTTGATCGTCTCACAGCTTAGCATCCCGGGAGAAAGGGAGGGAGAAGAAAATACAGAGCAGAAAGGGGCGAGTGGCACGTCCCCCAAGGAGAGGCTCAGCAGAAGGTCCTGGGAAACCAAGTGGAGCCACTCCTCCATCAAAGTCGGGGCAGCGGCTTCCCCACCCTTCATTTGGAGCCAGCTGGGGAGTCGATCCACACAGGGAGCCTCCTTTCAATGGAAAGCACGGCTGTGTTTTCCTCCCAGGTCTCTCCCCTCTGTCCCCTGCCTCCCCCCATTCCTGCCTTGCCCAGCATCCAGCCGATCTGCCTGCCCCCACCAGCGGACTCAGGCTTCGGGCTCCAGCCACCCTGCCCCGGGGACACGTCTCCAGCCATTCTGCCTCTGCGTCAACTCCGAGTAGGAAAAGCAGCATAATGATGATTCAACAAGACTGGTTCATGACACCCATTACTCTCGCTGAGCACACTGCCTGGCGCGAAGCCCCTCCCGTCTGTCAGAAGGGATTCGGGCGGCAACCATGGGAGGAGGACAGTGAAGGATTGTCCAAGGACTCTGGCGACTTCCAGCCACTGAAACCGTCGCTCAGGAGACAGATGCTGAGCACACCTGACAAAGGGCTTAGAAGCAATGTCTGTTTCCCCTGGAAAAACTTTAAGTGATCTTTGTGAATTTCGCCTCACATTTAGTAGTTCTTTGTCACTGTTGTCTTTCAGCACCATCGTTAGGTCGTTGACTCATTCTCTTAGGCAGCGGTAGCTGGGGTTCACGTCTCAAGCAGCATGTTCTGTGGCGTCACCATCACATCCCAGGTCCCCACCCTTGAGATCACTGCTGACCCCTCAAACACATCTTCACCGAAAACCAGGGAGAATGAAATCTATGGCGCAGAGGTGCCCACAGGACTGCACGAGCAGCAGGTTCCTGTTGTGTGTTGTTGTATAGCACGAGGTCCACGGGCCAGGAGACCTCCTTGGCCTTCCGCTGCCTTCAGTGTTCTATCAGTGATTCTGTCCAGGAATCCGTCTCAGAGAAGAGACGCTCCCCTCGCCTTGACAAGCTGCTGGCGTACAGAGCATGGGGGAAATTCTCTACTTATTGAATGAGCCGATGAATGAGACGTTTAGAGAGAACTTACGGGAACTGCCTAGTACCATGCCCAGCTCATAGAAGGTGCTTACAAATAGTACCAACGGGAAGAGCAGCCGGGCGGGTAGAGTGACTGAGAAGTAAGCCACACACAGCAGCCAGGGTCTCTGCTCTGCCACCTCTGGGCTGGATGGCCCTATGCAAATCACTGGTCTTCTTCTAAGCCTCAATTCCCCCCCCCCCCCCCCCGCAAACTCCACCTACAACACAGATTTGTTGCAAGGACCAAAGATAACATTCTTCTAAAAATAAATAAAAAGACCATGTGCTGGGGAATGCACTGACCGCCCAGCTCAGAACCAGAGGCTGTGAAATACCACTTTTGAGGGCTCTGTGCAACTAGACGGATGGTGAGGAGGGACGTGGGAGAACGAAAGCCTGGAGCTGGCTCTGTCTCATGGGGCGCAGGGCGGCTTGGCAGGTGGTGCGAAAGGGTAAGGAAGAGGTGAGCAGTGAGGAAGCCCGGGCTGAGGCACTCGGCACCTTTCTGCACCTGCAAGGCGAGTGGGAAAGCCAGCGCTTCGGGAAGATGCTGGAGGTGGCTGGGAGTGGTGTGCGGGACGTAGGCTCAGAGTCCCACTTCCCTCTTTAGAAATAAGTTAAAATGACATTCATTCAACAGCCCTTGATGGGTTCATCTCTATTAACTCCTGCCTTTTGGCTCAAGCCACTTTTTCTGTGTGCTGTCAACCTTGGGCCCCGTAACAGCTTGTCACCTCGATCATTATCAAAGACGGGGATGAGGGATGGTGGTGGGGTGGGGAGTGTTTGCCCAAGTTGCTTCAGACAACACAGCATCTCCTTAATCTCGTAAGACAGAGACAAGTCATTCTGACATCGTCATATGGGAACTTACCCTTGGTTCCCGACAGCGACTGTCCTACACTGGCTCCAGGCCCTCCTTCTTGTGTCTATCAGGATAGCAGGAAACCTGCTCGCAAAATCTCCCCTGGGAGGAAAGCGCTTGGCCAAAGCTGGGTTTCCCACACAGTCCTGCAAAATCTTGGGTGGTACTTTCCCCGCTGGACCACCTCTTCCTTGACTGGAGACACTGACCCATACAAGGTCAGGTCTTGCAGGTCCCCAAGACTGTTATCACTGCTCTGCTTAGACCTGAGGGCCTTCCACCCACCCCCACCCGCTCCTCTCGACTCGCCTTCTCCGAGGCACTGCCATACGTGCTTTCCCAGATCGTTGCTTACGCCTCAACAGATCAATGGAAAATTTGAGAGCATTCTGGAAAGCTGGAAAGCTGAGCTGACATTCTTAGAATCCAAGAGATGCTGCTGTGGCAGTGGGGGATGGTTTTGTTATTAGTAAGTAACCTCTGTTGTTGTCCCTCTGTCAAATTGCAACTCTGATTCATTTTGGGAAATGAATTTGAAAATACAGGCAGGCAGAAAGGAAACAAAAGCACCATCACCCCATTATCCAGAGGTAAACTCGCTGGCTTGTGTATTTCTAGGCTTTCTTCATATGCACATACACACCTGCTCTTTTTTTTAAATGGGAGTGTTCCATGCGGTTTTGTAACCTGATCTTTTCACATGACCACTGCAAATAGTTTTCCATGTCATTAAACAGGTTCCCACAACTTCATTTTTAATGACTGCCCAGTGTGTGCCAGCAGCTATGTGCCCCAGTCAATTTGTTGTGTTGTTTTTTTCTCATGCCTGTGGTCTGCAACTTACATCATTATCTGCTCTAAGGAAGTACCAAGGTTTAGCCAATTAGAAGCTCTCCATTAAAAATGAAAAGGGCATCTGCAGCCCTCCAGAGGGTGGGCCAGCATCCTCATTCTTCTGAAAGGTATCTTTGTTGCAAAGAGCAACCTGGCCATCAGCCTGTTAGGCTGTGGACGTGGAAAAGAGACCCACTTATATTCCCCGGTGGGCTTCTTCAGAGAGGTTGGGCTGCTTTAAAAAAAAAAAAAAAAGAGCAGAAGGAAATGTTTTGTAATTGTTTGTGAGCGCACACAGGCTCAGTGGCAAAATGAGACGGAACCCTTGATTTCTAACCTCCTGCGGTACTGTTCAAAATTCCTCCCAAGGAGGCAAGGAGGAAGCAGATCTGAAGCACTCTGATTGTCAAATTTGCATCTTCTCTTAAGCTGGTTATCGTCCCAAAGGACATTTCACATCAAATTGTACTTGTTTGTAAAGATCTTCCACCCAAGACAGACCACTTCCCAAGATACTGCTGATATGGAGGCTAGAGAAATACAGAGAGAGGATTTAAAATATTGAGAGTCCCTGGGTAGAAATGTAAACGGACTTAAGGGCAGCAGCTTCCGGCCTGGAAACCCCCAGAGGATCCCGATCAGAGCCCCAGTCAGGTAAAGAACAGGACAGACAGCCACCACACGAAGGAAAACCGGAGGATGTTCATTAACGAAATGCATGTGTGCAACGTGCTCTTAGGGAACACCAACAGTGGGCTAGCCCTGCCCTCGGCGCGGAGAAGCAGAGATAAATAATCCCCCATTTCTACACCCAAGGAGCCAACCGTCTAAGAGAGGAATCAAACGTGCCAGCGAACATTTGAAACACAGTGTGACAAAGGCTGCGCCCAGACACTTAGGCACGAGGAACATGACAACACAGAGGTGTGACCCAGAGGAAGAGGAAGGAAAGACAGGACGTGTCCTAAGAACCACACCTGGTCAGGTAGGATGGAAACACAGGATGGAGCATCAGGAAATGAAACTGGTGAGGCCCACAGAAGCTGGAGCACGCGGTGTCCTGTGTCCCGCGGAAAGGAGCCTGGGCTTTCTTCAACCTCCAGGAGGAGCCTCCGGGTTTTCAGCAGACACAGGTCTTACGATTCACACTGGAAAGGCTCTTTCTGGGTAGTATGGAGCTTGTTAGACTGGCACAGGGAGCAAATTAAGAGACTGTCATTAGCTTCAGGCAAAAAATGATTGCGGGGGGCTTCCCTGGTGGCGCAGTTGTTGAGAGTCCGCCTGCCGATGCAGAGGACACGGGTTCGTGCCCCGGTCCGGGAAGATCCCACATGCCACAGAGCGGCTGGGCCCGTGAGCCATGGCCACTGAGCCTGCGCATCCGGAGCCTGTGCTCCACACGGGAGAGGCCACAACAGTGAGAGGCCCGCGCACCGCAAAAAAAAAAAAAAAAAAAAAAAAATGATTGGGGGCCTCAACAAAGGACGGTGACAACGGGGATGGAGGGAGGAAGCAGTTCAGGTGATTATTCAAGAGATGGAATCGACGGGGCTGAGTGGCCCACTGAAGAGGGGGTGGGGGACAGGGGGAAAGCGAAGAGCAAGTACTGCCCAGAGCGAGACCCCCAAGGAAGCAGAAGAGGACTACACCTGGGGCAAGAAGATCCGGAGGGAGCCCTTTCCTCAGACCTATGGAAGTAGGAGAGGGCAATCGTGTAGACGCAGATGCTAACAGGTATGGGGGTCAACTCGGCGGCACAAGGCGGGAAGGACGACAGTTCCTGGGAGAACGTGCACTCTGAGTGAAGCAGGGGTAGACTGCTGAGAAGGAGGAGAGTAGAAATAGGACCTCTTGGGGACAGTGGCCAACATTTGGAACAGCCAGTAAAGGGCAAGGAAGGAGGAGCTGGTGCTCAGCCCTGGGAAGTAGAACCAAAGGGCCCTGAGGACCAGCTGAGCCCAGAGGCCAATCTCCATGGATGGTGCTCCCTCCAGCAGCACCCTGCAGCCAAGGCGGGGAAGAGCGGGTAGGTGATGATTGGGTTCCCAGCTGAAAATGTGGCCAACTGACGCACGGGACGGCCACATCCCCTCAACCCAAGGGACCTGAGGATGCCGAGAAGAGAGAGTGGAGGGCTGCCCAGGGAAGGAAGTGAAGCCAGGAAGGGCTGAGAAAGCCAGGGGCCGATGACCCAAGTCTCAACAGAGCAGAGATGAGTAGAGTACCAACAGGACGGCTAGCGAGACGGACCAGAGCCTTACGCCGTGAAGTCAGCATGCTGGCGCCTCAGACTCCAAAAGTGGAATAAACACACTGATGGCAACATCCAGGAGGTGACCCGGGAGTGGGGGATTGAAGTGGGGCTGGTGTTCTGGCAGTGCCCGTGAAGGACAAGGGCCAGCAGATGGAGGAGGGTGGTGGGAGGGTCTCTGAGACTGTCCTACTTTCAGGCTGGTCCAGGCTGAGTTCCCCACCAGTGTCAGGCCCCACGTCCAGCATGGGCCTGCCCAGTCAGCAACTACCACCTGGGCTTGGAGTGAGGGGCCTGGAGTTCTCCCAGGTGGAAGCTGCTCTCCTGCGAGAGGACAGTCTTGGGATCCACCTGATGGACCTGGAAGCAGCAGGAGACACCCACCTCGGGGGGAGACCACAGTGTCCCATGGGAGCCTACAAACCCCAGGACACCATCGTGGGATTTAGCAACCAAAATCCACAGTCTGTTCAAGGAGAGCTTGGTTGAAACCAAGATAGTCCCACAGTTGGGCATGGCTGCGGGTTTCGCCCATGCATCCAGTGCTGTCTGAGGACACCCCAGTGCCATTCTGTGTCCGTGTCTTGAGGGATGGATAGATTCCCTCCCAGGGAGTAAGGCAACCCTTGCCTCACACCGTTGCCAAAGCGCAGGTACCTGCCGGCTGATAAAGAGCCCGACGGCCTAAGGGGCCCTCCTTAGAACCCTGACTCCCAGACCCTTCAACTGCCACCTGTGACAAAGAGCCCGGGTAATTCGTGTTTCCAGCACCGTCACCTGAACCACATTACCTTCCAGGGTAGCACCAAGTAGTTACAAATTACAAGGTAAATATTAACGCGGCGCGTGGGTTCTTAGGAAAAGTTCCCAGCTGTTGCCACCATTTGGTAACCTGTACCCCCAGGTTTGCCTTAATCTTTTTTTTTTTTTTCCAGCTCAGTTTGAACTCCTGTAGCCTGGGCGCGGGAGACCTGGATTCCTGTCCTGGCTGTCTTAGGAGCCAACACCCGCGGTGGGGAGGGAGGGGGTCCGAAGCGCCGGAATCCGCTGGCAGGGCGTGCCGGGCTGGGGGAGACAGGGCGCCGGTGCCGGGGCGTCCGCCGGGCCCAGCCCGGGTGACTGACCTTGGCCTCCCCGCAGGTGCGCGCAAGCGCTGCTGGAGCACGGCGCCTCGGTGCAGCGCGCGGGCGGCGCGGGCCTGGACACGCCCCTGCACGTGGCGGCTCAGCACGGCCTGGACGAGCACGCGCGCCTCTACCTGGGCCGCGGGGCGCTCGTGGACGCGAGGAACGCCCGCGGCGAGACGGCCCTGAGCGCGGCGTGCGGCGCGGCGCGGCGGCCCGACGAGCACGCGCGCTGCCTGCGCCTGTGCGCGCTGCTGCTGCGGTGCGGCGCGGCGGCGGACGCGCGCGACGAGGACGAGCGCAGCCCGCTGCACAAGGCCTGCGGCCACGCGCGCCACGGCCTGGCGCGCCTCCTGCTGCGGCACGGCGCCGACGCGGGCGCGCTCGACTACGGGGGTGCGTCGCCGCTGGCCCGAGTGCTGCACACGGCCGCCTGCGCCCCCGAGGCCGCGCCGCAGCGCACGCTGCAGGCGCTGCTCAACCACGGCGCCCCCACCGTGTGGCCCGACGCCTTCCCCAAGGTAAGAGGGGGTCGGGGACAGGCCACGAGGACTTGGCAGCGCAGGCACCCGGCCTGCCGCCGGGGGGCATTCGGCGCTTCTCAGGCTTTCCGGGGCCCGGAACCCCCCTGGAGACTGGTCCAGATGCAGATTCTGATCCCGCAGGAGGGGATGGCAGAGTCTGCATTTCTGGCAAGACTAGAGAGGAGGGTGAGGTCTTGGAACCACACTTTGAGGAGCCAGGGCTGGGCAACCCTGTCTAGAGTCACTAGAAAACGGAAAGGTTGGGGGATCAACAAGCGTACTCGAGTGAGACCTTGCAGAGTTGTCACCTGGGGACGCCAGGCACTTGTTTCTATGATGCCGTCATGGCTCAAAATATTTTGTCAGATTATCTTTTGGTGTAATTGATGAACAATGAAATCAGTCTCTTGTGGCATCTGGTATTTGGCTTGAAATGAAATACGCAATGTGACCATCCACCTTATTAATAGGATTAATGATAGCACTTCACAGATTTCTCTCATTCGGTCCTCACCACGCGCCTGTGAAATACATCAGGTTCTTGACATTCCCTTACCTGGATTTCAGTCAGGTGAAATGCCCTGTTCAGGGTCAAGGTTGTGTTGGGACCTCAACCCCACTTTGCAGACTTGGCTCTGAGCTGCTTGTTGCCTTTCCACGTGTCAGATCTGCACTGAAGTGATAAAGATGGAGAAGAAACATTTCTCATCAGAGAAAATAAAGACAAAATGTTTCCAAAAGGAAAGTTCCCAAGACACTAGTTAAAATAAGCGATTGCCCTCCCCCGAAAGACTTCATTGAAGGGAGGTCATTCCATTCGATGTAAAATTGGCTGTGCTAAATTTTAAAATTATCCCGGACTCACCAGTCATATGCCAGAGACGTGTTTGGCCTGATAAGCTTTACACAAATAGCCTAAAAGCTGTTATCCTAAAAGGACAACAGCTAGATGGTCTGAAATAGTGAGATTCACACATTTCTTTCAAATGCTAACTTTGCATCCCAGACGCATACAGAGTAAAACTCTTGTCTCTCAAAACACAGGTGAGAAATGGAAAATCCACCCAGACAATTCCCTGGGTGTTTCCTTACTTGACAAACTTTATGACAAGTTTCTTATGCCAAGTCTTACACCATCTTCCAGTCATCCTCTTGAGGCATTCTGCTAATGTAGTGATTTCCCTACCGTAGCCTTTTTGTATTCTATAACACTTCCCTTTTATATTCATGATTTACATTTAGACGTTTCCCAATATCAGCAGGCTTAGTTCATCTACCGATAAAATGGAGACCTACCACCCCTCCAGTTCGCACCGTGTGTGCCTTAAACCAAGATGCACCCTTCAACCCTTATGGTGTGAAACTGCATAAAGAATGAACAAGAAACAACAGAACAGAGAAAGAAACAAGACTTTCCATGATGCCCAACAGTGAAAAACACCTGGGACAAATTCCTTTAAAGAAAAAAAAAATCAGTATATTTCAGTGGTGACCAGTAATAATCCTTCGTTAGCCTCGAAGGCATTCGATTTTTAGAGACCTCTGTCCAGCTTTCAGTGACCGAGGTGCAGCCCCACAGGCATCATCCCGGGGGACAGGACTTCTAGCACCTGAACTCTGTCTCCAAGGCTGTGGGAATCACCCCACCCTGACCTAGAGATGCAGAGCAAAGCCCAGTGCCTCCCCTTTGGGCCTCCAGGGGCCCTGTCCTGGGATCCCCTCATGACATCCTCTGTCAGCCACACAGGAATGGAGCAGGTCAGTGGGTGGGGTGCGGGGTGGCTGTGGGTTTGGGTCTGGGGACAGTTAGTTACAACGGGGACCCAGAGGCCACGAGAGGTGCTTGGCTCCGGGAGACGATGAATCTCCCAGCAGTTCCACACCATTGCGGAAAGAACCGGAGTTTCTTTGAGAAATCTTAATACTTTGAGGCTTTCACAGAGCACAGTGCAGGGAACCTTCAGTCCGTTTGTTGAATGAGAGAAGGGGATTCCAGCAACTCCGGGGCACGGCGCTGCAGTTAAAATCTTTGGAAACGGGCCTCCGATGTCTTTGCGCTGAGACCCGCCCACACCTCGGGGTTGGGGGGGGCAGGGGCGGTGCGGAGGAGGTCCGCAGCCCCCTGCCCCCAGCACCCCACCCCCGGCGCCCCCGGCTAGGAGCAGGTTGCGGGCAAGAGCGCGTTTACTACCAACCTGGACATCCTCCAAGCCAACGTACAAGTGCCTGTGAGGCTCTGGCCTCGCCCCAGGACAACCAGGGCGAACACTCTGGAAATGTGGCATCAGCATCCAGACCCCCTGCATGTGCTCCACCGGGAAAGGGGTCTAATCAGCACGCGGGACATCAAAGCGCAGACCCGACTCGCGCAGCAGCCCCGTGGAGCGCGCAGCAAACACGCCGAAACGAGCCACAAAGATGCTCTGCAGGCAAGACTCAGCGCCATGGCGAGGCATACACAGAGGCACCGGGGAATGTCACAGAGCACGCCGGCCGTGGGCAGCAGCCGTGCTTTAAATAGATGTAAAGAGACACCCACGGAGCTCAGAATTACTGAGGCAAAAGGTTTCACAGCGAGCTTATGACATAAATCACAGTTCCCCGGTGCCCAGACAAAGGCACCAGCGCCGCAGCAGGCGGACTCGAAGCATCCGTCGGAGCCGCGCGCACTGCGATGCCGCGAACATCAAAGCGGTGTCACGGCTGGGAAAGCAAAGCATGTGGACAATGCCAGGCCTTTCTGCCTGGCTGACCGCTACTTAACGCCAGAGTCAGGTGGGGGCGCGAGGGCAGGTGCAGGTGCGATGTCAGGATGCAGCCAGGTTTGAATTCTGGAAGTTGCCGGGACGCAGGGGGCCCGGCCTGGAGGAGAGCGGGCAGGAGGGCAGAGAAACGCACACGAGGGTGGATCCAGACTAGCTGCCGGTAGTTGACTTTGTGGGTTGGATGCTTGGTCTGGGATAAAGGCCTTTGCTCACGTGCCTCTCTCCTTCTGCCCCTCACCTGGGCAGTCATAAATAACTCACACTTAGATTTGCCCAGGAGTTGGGGAAGTGCCAGGCCCACACCAGTGATGAAAGCTCTCCCCCACAGGCATCCCTTAAGCACTTATTCATTCAACAAACATTTCTAGGGAGCGGCTGTGCTCCCGTGATGGTGGTACAGTGTTGAACCGGAGCATGGGTATTTCCTGCCCTCGTGGAGCACCAGTCAGGTGGGTGAGATGACCTTGACTCAGACAACCACACACACCACTGGGAAATTGCTGTGATGTGAAAAGCTGCAAAGCCAAGGCCCTCCAGACCTTGAAGGTACCAAACGAGGGGCCAGACCTGGCTGAGCAGCGAGTCCGAGGCTCCCTCGAGGGCTTATAGAGCGATTCTGGATCTGAAGACTGGGGACTTAGCTGTGTGAAGAGGGGAGGGGAAATCATTCCAGGCAGAAGGAACAGCAGGTGCAAAGGTCTTGGGGCAGAAGGAACTCTGCAGTATGTGCAGGGGTGGGGGGTGGGGGATGACCCAGTAGCTGGAGGGGAAACAGCAAGAGCGAGACCCTAGGCAGGGCCCTCCTTAAGAGTTTGCGCCATTGTCTTAAGGACAATAGGGATCTATTACATCATCTTAAGCAGGACAGGTGACATAATCCAGTGAGAATTGGAGGGTGACTCCTCTGCTCAGGGGTAGAGAACATGCTCTCTTGGGGGCTGCTGGGAAAGCCCCGGCTGCCGTGCGGTCCAGGTGAGGGATGCAGGTAGCTGGAGCAAGGGGAAATGGGAGGTGGAGGGCGAGAATGACAGCTTCTAGAAACATCCGCAAACCTCTGGTCTTGCCTCTCCTTCTGGGCATTGACCACGCTGCACATATGGACCTGAAGTTTTTGTTTTCTTTTTACCGAATTACGGAATTAGGTAACGTGACTTCACACTCCAATTTCCTAGAGTTTTCCGTGGGGGGAGCCTGGGGTTGCAGTAGTCAAAACCCAGGGCTCCCTTCCCTGCCTTTACACGGCAGTGCCTGCACGCTGCCCCCGTGGGAGGGGGGAGCTCTCAGCAGTAGCGCGCCTCTGTTTTCCTTGCTTTTGTTTTATTTCTCCGTCTACACAGAAAGCAGTGTGCCCATGTGATTTTGCCCCTTCATTTTCTTTCTGCCGCCTCATTAGCTGAAGAGAGTGTGCGCGGACCCTAATGCCATCAGCGTGTCAGGGTAACGTGGCAGCCGCTTCTCCACAGACGGCAAGGAGGCAGCGGAGATTTTTAAACTGTGTTGGCGTAAAAATAATGAAGGCAGCCAGCTGCCTGGCAAACATGAGGGGGGCACAGTGCGGAGGGGTTGGGAAGGGCCCGGGAGCCCCAGAGAGGTGGAACAGAGGAGAGACAGGAAATGAATTCCCAGAGACAGGCAATAAGACTTTGTCACAGTCCGTGACCCAGGGAGGAGGGGCCTGGAGGAGGGGAGCTCTTACTGAGGGAGGGCAGCTGTTCCTGGGGGCTGGGGCTTGAGGGGAGGGATGGGGACGTCCAGGTAGCATGCAGTCACTGGGAACCACTGAATATTTTGCAGAGAAGTGAGAGGGCCAATGGGAGGGTAGCTGGAGGGTCCAGGTTGGCCTGAGGAAAGTCTGGAATTGCCTAGGATACCATGTAAAGACAGACAGACTAGATCTGGAGGGATCCAGTGTGAACTGCTCTTTTCAATGGCATGGTTTCCTCCCAACACAGAAAAGGAGCCGACGGAATTCACTGTGCTCCCAGAAATGGCATGTTAGTGGTGGCTCTTGTAAGCCAGAAATACCAGCATGTCAAGAGCACACGGTGGGGTGCGAGGCTGGGCTGGGGAGATGCACGCCTGCCTGGCTCTCCCTCTGCAGCTCAGCCTACCGTGTTCATTCTCTCCTTCTCTAAAGCCCACTTAAGCCGGAGCTTGTGACAGTAATGGATTAGGGAAAAAACAAAATTGGGGTAGGGAGGGGACCAGAGATGATAATAGTAATATGATTACCAATTTAAATGGGCAGCTGCTCTTGTCTTCATGTTAAAATATCTGTGAAGATGTAGACGGGAGGAAGGAAGGATGGAAGGAAGAGGGGGAGGGGGAGAAAGCAAATCCAGGGCACCAACAGGAAGATCTCATGTCTGAGTCAGGAAGGGCTAACACGGCTCTGCTCCACGGCCCTAAGTTTTCAGGCAATCAGGCAGACATTACAGACAAATAGTTTAAGTCCACCAGGCAGTAGGGGATGCTTGTGGAGGTGCAGTGCATCATGGGAGATGCAGAGGTGGAAACTGAGGAACCTGAGTTCCACAGCAACCTGCTACTTTGCTGGGGGGAGGGTGGGAGGAAGAGGCCTCCTGGTGGAGCACAGGTCACCAGGCTGGGCATCGCCCTCGCCAGCCTTCCTCCACTTTGCCCCTCCGCCATCTCACAGGTGAACAAAGAACGGGACCATGGACTTCCCCTGCACGTTGACAGACCTTGTGTCTGGATCTCACCTTAATCAGAGATGAATACAGAAAAAATTAATGGATTCATTGTGGGGAAGGGCAGAAGAAGAAAAATGAGATAGCATCCTGTGAGTAGAGACAAAATCTGTACCTCTCATCAAAAGATCCAGAAGAAAATCTGAAACATTGTGTGCCCTGTGTGCCATCCTTTATGGAATGCAAGAAGATCTAGTCTTTAAATCCATAAAACCAGACAGGTTAAGCTGAGGAGTCAATAGAATGGCATGAAAAGGAAGATGGAGATAAATTTATACCAAGAAAGCAAGAGCACAGTGGTAGGTCAGATTACACATTAAAGGAAGTAGAAGGCAGAACTGATTCATTAAAAACATCAAATCAATGATGTAAGTGAGGGTGCTGTGCTGTTTGCATGTGTGCTCCCAGATCCAGTCCCTGCTGCCTCTGTGTTCTGCTCTGCATCCTGATAGGGTACAGAGCCCCTTCAAGCTAACACAGAGCCCCATATCAGCTGGCTTCTGACTGGGTTCAGCCAAGGGAGACACCATGGGAAATTGGAGGGGGAGGGGGGAAAAGCCAAGGTATTTCTCCCCCTCTTCCTCCACCTTAGGTAGCTTCTACTGCAGCACGTGCATCTCCATGGCTCCAGTACCCCCAGGCGGCTCCTTCTCATAGTCACAGCCCCACCAGGCAGCCCCTTGGTTCCAGCCTCCCTTGTATCTCTCATAACAAGAAGCACAGGCTTCAGGATTGGTGGTTTCTGAGTCTCAGTGACATCATCAAAGAACCAGATGCCTTTCAAGCTCAGTAAGTCAGCCTTGCCCTCAAAATGGTCCTTCTCTTGGTCCCTAAATGGCTTCCAGCAACTGGGCCAACCAGCTTCCTATTCAGATCCAGCTGTTTTCTCTAGAAGCCCTGAGGAAGTCTTTCTTTGTGTTTTATTGGCCTCAGTTAGCTTAAACCTGCCCTTCCCCAAACCATTAAATGATGAGTGGAATAGAATTATCATGATTGAATTAATCTAATCATTTGGAGTGTTGGGAAGTCAACCACAATGTTCACTACAAAGGACTAATATTAAAAGATCTTCTGGGGCTTCCCTGGTGGCAGAGTGGTTAAGAATATGCCTGCCGGTGCAGGAGACACAGGTTCAAGCCCTGGTCCAGGAAGATCCCACATGCCACAGAGCAACTAAGCCCATGCGCCACAACTACTGAGCCTGCACTCTAGAGCCCCCGAGCCACAACTACTGAGCCTGTGTGCCACAACGACTGAAGCCTGTGCGCCTAGAGCCCGTGCTCCCAACAAGAGAAGCCACCTCAATGAGAAGCCTGCACACTGCAACGAAGAGTAGCCCCCACTTGCGGCAACTAGAGAAAGCCCACATGCAGCAACAAAGACCCAACGCAGCCAAAAATAAAAATAAATAAAATAAAATAAATTTATTTAAAAAAAAAAGAGGGCTTCCCTGGTGGCGCAGTGGTGGAGAGTCCACCTGCCGATGCAGGGGAAACGGGTTCGTGCCCCGGTCCAGGAAGATCCCGCGTGCCGTGGAGCGGCTGGGCCCGTGAGCCATGGCCGCTGGGCCTGCACGTCTGGAGCCTGTGCTCCGCGACAGGAGAGGCCGCAGCAGTGAGAGGCCCGCGTACCACAAAATAAGAAAAAAAAAAAAGAACTTCTTAAGTGCAAAAGAAAAAACAAAGCCAAGAAACTAAAGAACAAAGTGATGGTCGTAAAGGACAAAGAGCAGAGAGCCAGTTCACAGATAAGTGATATTATTGAAGAACATACAACAATGGATCAGAAACAATAATCAAAGACGTAACAGAAGAAAACTTAGCTGCACTAAAATATCTTAACATAGAGAAGTTGAATGGATATTCTCTGCAAATCAGTGATGGGAGACACATACCTATACACATTCTAAAAAAAATGTTCTAAAAAGGCTTGCAAAGTATCCAAGCAGCAAACGGGTTATTCATAAGGGAATAAAAATCAGGCTGGACTCAGATTTCTCTGCTGCAGTGTTATTGTAAGACAATGAAATATCATCTACAGATTTTTAAAGAAAAGGTTTGGACGCTAGAATTCTAGTTTCAGCCAAGATAGCTTTCATTTTGATGGCAAAAGAAAGACACTTTTAGATATCAAGGGCTCATAAGACATGCCTTCCTAATGCATTTTTTTAAAAGAAAAAAAATGTTTCTATTTACTGCATTATTTATTCAACAAATATTTGTTGAGCACCAGCCATTTGCCAACAACATACTAGATGCTTAGGATAGCTAATGAGAGAATAAATCAGGGGAAAAAAAGTATTGCTTCCCTCATGGAGCTTACATTCTAATGGGGAAGACAGACATTAAACAACAAGCATAATAAATGGGCCAATAAAATGATAAGGGCTAGGGGAGAAGAAGCAAGACGGGAGACAGTGCGTTTTAAAGAGAGTAGTTAGGATGGGTGGTTTTTGAGTAGACTTGAGAGAGGTGAGGGAATCAGCTAAGCAGATGTCTAGGCAAAGAGCAGCCCAGCAGACAAGCCAAGAGTCTGTGGCCCCAAGGCTGGAGTGAGCCTGATCCACGTGGGGAACAACAAAGGAAGCAGTGTGGCTGAAGGTGGAGAGAACCAGTGGGACAGTAGCAGGAGATAAGATGGGAGAGGTGGGGGAGGGGCACAGACTGTGTGGGGTCTCGTAGGACATCGCAATGACTTTGGCCATTGGAGTGGTTTGAGCAGAGGAGGGGTATGGCCTGACTAACATTTTATGAGGCTTCTTGTGGTCTCCATGTTGAGAACATACTTTAGGAGGAACAGAATGGAAGTGGGGAGATGACTTAGGAGGTTGTGACCATAATCCATCTGAGGGATAACGGTGGCATGGACAAGGGAGGTGGTCTGATTCTGGATGTATTTTGAAGGTGGAGCCAACAGGATTTCTTGACAGATTGGCTGTGGGATATGAGAGAAGAGGAGTCAAAGATGACTCCAAGACTTTTAGCCTGAGAGACTGAAAGGTGAGATGTGCCATCAACTGACATGGGGAAGCTTATGGGGAAAGTAAGTCCGGGGCTGAGGGGGAGACTTGGGATTTATGTTTCCAATACATTAAGTGTGAGATAGAGCCAGCCACAAGGAGATATCAAGTAAGCAGTTGGATATTCAAGCCTGGAGTTTGGGAGGGAGGTTTGACTGACCTGGAGATACACTTTTGAGGGCCGGTGGCATATGGATGGTATTTAAAGCCAGGAAGCTGAATGAGATCACCAGGAAGGGAGAGTAAATAGAGAAGAGGAATGAGGACTAAATCCAAGGCCATTCCAGCAGGGAGAAGATGCAGAGATGAGAGAGTAGCAGAGGAAACAGAAGGAGCAGCAGTGAGGGAGGTGAAGGAGCAGAAGTGTGGCTTCCTGGAAGCCAAGAGAAGAACACATCAAGTGGAGGACGTGATCGACTGTGTCAGAAGTGCTGATACACAGCACGAGGCGAGGCAGAGCCGTGACCACCAGATGCAGCCTGCTCACGGGCACTCTTGGCAAGGGCGGATTGGGTGGAGTAGTGGAGACAAAAGGCCAGATGGGATGGGAGTACCCAGCTGACCAAGAGGTGATGGGAAAGACTGTCTCAGGAATGGGAAACTCAATCTGCAGATTGTCTCAGGTCGACCTCTTAAATATCTCTCAAAATCTTTCTTCTCTTTCCATCCTGGCTGCCACCAGCTGAGGTTAGGCCACCACCATCTCTCCGCTAGATTGCAAAAATATCCTCGTAACTGGGCTGTCTGCCTCCAATATGGCCCCATGAAACTCTTCTCGGCACTGTAGCCATGGTGACATTTCTAAAATTAAAACCTGACCCTGTCACTCCTCCACTCATCATCCTTCAAGGCCTCTTGGGTGCCCTCAAGATAAGTCTAGCCTCCCTGTCATGGCAGACAGTGGTCTTCTAGATCTGACCCTGCTTTCCTCTCCAGTCCCAGTTTTCACTACTCCCCGTGTCAAACTCCATGCCACAGCCAATATTTTTTGTACCTTTTCACCTCCCAAGTTTGGTACATGTTTTCTCCACCTAGAACATTTTGGTCCTCAGAACTCTCCACACCTTTTGTAACTCCTATTCCATGTCTTATTGAATGTCACTTCCTCCAGAAATCTTTCCTTGATCAACTCACCACCCCATTGCAAATCTAGGTCTGAGTTAGGTGTCATTTCTAGCACCTGGTGATTCTCTCACCGTAGTACTATGGCACCTATACATTTATTTGAATTACTGCTACTACTACTTCTACTATTATTTGAGACTGTATCATTTGGGACCGTAAAATTCTGTGAAGCCAAGGCTTGCCTTTGTTACCACACAAACATAACACAATCTTTAACTTCTAGTAGGAAATTGATTAAATATCTTTAACTTCTAGTAGGAAATTGATTAAATATTAGATATTGATTAAATATCTGTGGAATGAATGGCTTAAACAATCCAGTTAAAATAGAGTCAACTTAAATAATTGTCAGGCAGGTGGTAAAACTAAATGCAACTACCAAAAGTTATTTCCCAAGGAGATACATAGCATAAAATAAGATCTTGTACTAATTATAATCCAGAACACAAACTTCAGATGTTACTAAGGAGGGAGAAGAATTGGTTAAGAGAGGTGAGAGAAGGGATAATGGTACATCTAGAGCGCAAAATATACTATTTTGATGTTTAGAGAAATATAGGTTAATATTTTTTTATTCTAAAGGTAACCACTAGTAAAATTTTAAATAAGATATAGACTTCCAAAATATAAAAGATAGGGACTTCCCTGGTGGCACAGTGGTTAAGAATCCACCTGCCAGTGCAGGGGACATGGGTTCAATCCCTGGTCCAGGAAGATCCCACATGCTGCGGAACAACTAAGCCCGTGCGCCACAACTACTGAGCCTGCGCTCTAGCCCGCAAGCCACAACTACTGAGCCCACGCGCCACAACTACTGAAGCCCGAGCGCCTAGAGCCTGTGCTCTGCAACAAGAGAAGCCACCACAATGAGAAGCCCACGCAAGGCAACAAAGACCCAATGCAGCCAAAAAAAAAAAAACTTTTTTAAATATATAAAAGATAAATACAAAGAAAATACAAACCTGTGTAACAGAAATCAGACAACAAAGGAAACAAGAAGCATAAAAAATCGTAAAGAATAAAATGATAGAAGTAAAACCAGACAGATTATCTATAACAATAAATACAAATTTCTTAAGTTACCCTATTACCAGTAGAGACTCTCAAACACTTTAAAACAACGTGAAACAAAAGGTTAGAATTAAAGAGTGGGCAGAGGTAATTCTAGCAAAAACAAACTGAAAATAAAATGATGTACTGATATCAACATGCAATGTAGAAGAGTCCCAGGGAAATACACAAAATGAGAAGAAAAGATTCGCTTGACACTGATGAAGGATACAGTCCATAGTGAAGAGATAACCATTAAGAACCTTACATGCCAAAAAGAGATGATGTTAAAATGGAGAAAGTAACTGAAAAATAATAATTCTAGATGATTTTTAATTCATATCTCAGTCTTTCCCATAGATAAAGTAGGGGAAAAAATTTTAGAAGCTTCAAATCATAAATGTGACATATACATGTTGAACTTTGAACCGTCAAACAGAATACAACTTCTAGTACTTCAAAATCAGACATTATTTAAAGCCGGGATACAATACTCCAGAAAATTAATAGCAAAAGTTAATTTTTTTAAATAATTTATGGAGTTCCTTGGTGGCCTAGTGGTTAGGATTCCAGGCTCTCACTGCCGTGACCCAAGTTCAATCCTTGGTTGGGAAACTGAGATCCCGCAAGCCACAAGGCACAGTGTGGCCAAAAATTTTTTTAAATTAACTTTTTGAAAATTTCATCACACGCTCCTAAATGAATACTGCATCTGTAGTTATTTAATTGCAGGCTGTTTAAGAAAGAAAGACAGTGAGAACATTGTGCGTCAAAACTTATGGGTCTGACCACACCTCTGTTCAAAGGAAGATCCATAGCACTTGAAAAATTGCTTTATTGTGACACAAGGGAAAACATATTGTCAAGTTAACTGAGCAGTCAATCCAAGGAGCTGGAAAGAGAAATGGAGAAAGGGATTAATAACGATAAAGGCAAAAAGTAATAGATTGGAATATTTTTAAAGAGAACTGATCAATGTAATCCAATAGCTGGTTTCCTGAGAAAAAAAAATTAAAATAGACAAAATTCCAGCAAGACTAAACATGAAAAAAAATTGCAAATACAATCATAGTGAATCTCAAATGAGACAGGGTGCTTATTCCTATATACAGTGGAGGTACGCCCCCATCAAAATTTGTTCTCCACCTGCATGGACACATCTGCAAGGCTCCTGGCCCTTGCTTCCTGGGTTTTGCCAGTGCAGTGTCCCAGAAGTAGGGGAGGAAGGAGAGTGAGGTCAGAGGATGTATCCACTTGGCGCCCTCTCAGCTTCAGGCTGGTTGTGTGTCCCCAGCCAAGGATCACCCACCCCATTCTCTCACCCTGCAGACCCAGGAGTGGAAATAGCTCTGCTGCCAGCTCTGTATCAATGCACTGTTCCCTGTGGTTCCCCTGGCTATAAATAAGCCCCGTATCAATAAACCCTCCTGGAATAATCCTGTATCCAGTATGCCATCTATTTCCTGTTAGAACCCTGACTGATACATATGAAATGCTAAATTTCTTTTCTTTTTCCAGGAAAATATAGGTGAACAAAATTGAGCCAAGAAGAAATCAAAACAAAATATGCCAGTAACCATGAAAGAAACTGAAAATATTAAATTATCACCGACAACTAAAGGCTAGGCTTAAACGCTTCAAATGAAAGGTCCATCATGCTTTCTTATTTCCAATAATTATCTACTTTTCAAAATCTACCAGAGTATTAAAAAGATAGTTTTCTCAGATGGTTTTACTAAGTTAACATAAAGTGATATTAAAACCTGACAATAATAGCTCAAAAAGCTGAAACTGTAAACCAGATTTAGTTATCAAGAGAGCTGCAAAAATCTTAGCAAATTGAATCTGCCATTCTATTTAGAAGAATAGCCAGAGTCTGTTTTGTGAAGGTAAAAATGGGTTAATATCGGAAAGCCTTTTGGTATCAACTTGGTTAGAAAAAGGCAAAAGAAAATAAATCCTAAAATTTGTAGTAACCTAGGAACACAAAGATATTTCCTTAACTTAGAGTATTTATGTGAAACTAATACCCAAGATTATGGTGAAATGTTAGAGACAATCCTATTAAAATTAGGACTAAGACGATGATGCCTGCTATCAATGTTGCTATTTAACATTGAATTTTCACTCTCTAGCCAATGTAATAGGACAATAAAAATAAGAAATATTAATACTGAGGAGGAGAAAATACCATTATTTGCGAAAATGATTCCCTACCTGAAAAATAACCTTAATAAATAAAGTGTACTTAAAAATCAATAGAAAAAATGAATACACTGTAGAAAAAATGAGCAAAAGCCATAATTTAGCAATTCACAAAAGAAGAAAGGCAAACGGTCAGCCAAAAGTAAACATGCCATATTGTACCTATCAGATTTAAATAATTAATGAGATGGTCTGGGTAGGAAGAAAGAGGCACTCTCATACATTGTTCTTTAAAAAGTGTAACAACTTACTTATAATTTGACAGTATGTTTTAAAAGCCTTAAAACATACACAGCCTTCGACCCTGCAGTTCTACTTCCAGCAATGCAGTATAAGCCATCTAAATAACTACGGCTGGGGGCAGAAAGAGAGAGAATTGTGTTCACAGACGTTCCCTGTTTATAATATCAAAAAGTACTGAGGCAACTTACAGTAGTTCATTCATTGAATTCATTATGATATGTTCATACAATATTTTATGGCCACTAAAAATGATGTTTAAATGCTCATTTATAATTTTTGAATTGTTCACAATCTATTTTGATAAAAAATAAATTTTCAAAATGATGTACAGAGCACTAGCTCATTTTGGTATATATATTAATTCCTTGTCTAAACGCATATAACCTTAGTATATACAAAATGTTGACAGTGGTTATCTCTGAACAAAGAAAAGTGAAATTCTAAAGTTCTGCTTTCCTGTGTCTTAAAGGGATGTTAGATCTGAAAGAAGCTAGGTAAGCTGTAAAGGGAGCAACCCTATTGGGTGTGTTCAAGGAGCACCGGTGAGTGTGCTGCAGGCCAGGCTTGCCATTGGCTCTGGCTGTTGTCTACTGTAGATATTTGGTGCCTGACCTTAGAAAAATTACTTAACCTCAGTTTTCTCAACGAATAAATAAAAAGAACAATTCTGCAACACTTGGTAAATCCTAAACCTCACAAACAGAGAATAATGAAGTTGCCCTGCCCCTCCCCCAAATCAAATCTGAATTTGATCAAGCTTCTGAATCCAACTACTAATCTACAGAAAGCCGAGAAGGAGCGGCATGCCCCAGGGATACAATCAGCAAAATCCCAACAGTGAGAAACTCTACAGGACAAATAACCTAGTTTCTTCCACAAATATGTCAACATGAAACAAAAAAGAAAGTCCTGAAAATATATCATATCGACCAATGTAAAGGTGTTGGTCTTATTTGAATTCTTATTCAAACCAACAAATGACTGTTTTTGATATAAAGGCATTTAAGAGAAATTTGTGAATTTAACCATTGACTATATATTAGGTGATACTAAGAAACTATTGTTAATTTCTCAGCTGTTACAGTGACACTGTGTTTGCATTTCTTTTAAACTTCCTTTAAGAGACACACAAATATTTACGGATGAAATGATGATACACTGAATTTGCTTTCAAATAACATTAGGGAGGGGATCTGGAGGTATGGACAGGGCAGGATTAGCCACGAACTGATGTGGGTACATGAGGGTTTACCCTACTGTTCAGTCTGCTTTGTGTACTTTCGAACTTCTCCATAACAACAACAACAAAAAAAGTTTATTTTTTAAAAAGAAAGTACTGTTTCCATCTCTATGATGAAGCTGATGGACTTGAACTGTAGACTTTGCAAATTAGAAAATAAACATTCTTTGCCAGTGGGGACTCTGGAAATAAAACGGAAAGGCCAAGTGGAGGAGAAATGCAACAGCGAAGCAATTCTTCTCCCCTAGTTTCCCAACACATTAGAAAATCGAAGTAAGAAACTGGGAACACCATCGTTAGGCCAAATTCCCTCCCAGCAGAGCATATTTCCTTTTCTCTGAGCAGCTCCCTGGAGCCAAAGGAGCCTGCCCGGCCATCAGTATATTCCTCCTGGGAACTTGAATGCATACCGCTTGGCCCAGACGTTTCATGTGATAAGACAGCCCCTTACAGAGCTCTGCCCTGTGCTTACCTGTGCACTAGCACCTGGGGCCCTACAACGGCCCTATTGTACTGTTACTGGGATTGCTACTGTTCCCTGGGAGGACAGTGACGTCGCACAGCCAGGAAGTGGCAGCAGTGGGACCCAAGCACACCCTCCTGTCTCCCCACCCTTTCCCACCTGGACCCAAAACCCAGCCCACCCAAACTGTGCCTCCCACCATTTCCAACCAGGTGCTGAAGACCTGTGCGCCAGCCCCCGCTGTCCTCGAGGTTCTCTTCAACTCCTACCCTCAGCTCCGCGTGTCAGAGTCCTGGAAGGAGGTGATCCCTGAAGAAGTGTTTCAGGTGAGGAAGCTGCCCCTTCTTCCCCCGTTAGTACAAGACTGTTGTCTGTTTCTGTTCACCCACGTGTGGAGTTTTGTTTTTTTTTTTACGTGTGGAGTTTTGCACTAATACCCAGGTAAGTAGAAGACATCTGGAGAAGGGACGAGAAAGGCAGATTGGGGGCATGTCTGAGCGTGTCTGTTTTTCTTCTGGAGGCTCAGTAATCACACAGCCTGTGGTTCTGATTGGGGTCCTGTGGGCTGCAAGGAACAGAAAACCGACTCACACGGGCTTAAGAAGCTCAGGGCTCCAGTAACCACTGTCCAGAGGAGGGTGGGCCGTGGAGGTCCTGGCTCCTGTGTGTCAGTTTCTTTCTCTGACAGCTTAAGATATGACCGAGGCAGCTGCTGGCACTGCATCCACACACAACAAAGTCCACAGTTGACTGTCAATTAAGAAAGAACTTCTTTTTTTCTAGAAGCCTCTAGAAAATGTCCCCTCGTGTCTCACTGACTTGAGTCCTGTTCAGATTACTGAACAACAAAGTGTGCTCTACCAAGGGGGTGGGCGGAGGGGAATTCTAGGAGGTTACCCATAGTATCTGAAAGCACCCAAAGCAGACTTCCGTCTGACTGGGCAGGAGCTGCTCTTGAGAAAAGTATCCGGACCCTCTCGGGGAGGGTTGTCCTGCATCAGTAGCCGTGAAAGGATCACCTGGGCCGCCAGGGCTCTTCTGTCTGGGAGAGAGACGTGTGTCGGTTCCATGTGCCCAGACTGATGTTCCCCCGCCTTCCTTTCAGATGCACCAGCCTTTCTACCAGTCCCTCTTTGCCTTGGCCTACAGCCCACGCTGTCTGCAGCATCTCTGCCGCTGTGCCATTCGGAAGCTGTTTGGCAGAAAGTGCTTTTACCTCGTGACCCAGTTGCCCTTGCCGAAGCCCCTGCAAAATTACCTTCTTCTGGAGCCAGAGGGGGTTTTGCACTGAAACCCAGAGATTTGGACCAAGACACTTGTGCTCTTCTGTGGAGGCTCCAGGGTTAGGAGGGGCCCTGGATGGGACTTGGCACCCACCCTGTGCACGGACCTCACCCAGCTTCAGGTCCACCTGGGCATGCAATTGGCAATAAAGGCCCTTTCTGCCTCTCAGGGTTGCTTGTAAGGACTGGAACTGTGAATATCGTAGTACTTGTATCAGAAAGTACCTTTCAATGGAGGTTGAACTAAAAGGTATACATATTTTTCCAAGGTCTGTCTCCTGCCCACAATGCGTTGGCAGCATTCGAGCTGCCCCCTGCCCCCGCCCCTGCCTTCAGACCCTCTGCCTCAAGGGGAACACCCCACCCTTCCTAGTGCTCAGACCCTTGGAAAGACTTTGTCCCCCAAACATGACAGACGTACACACTGAGAGAGGACACTTCTGTATCGAGAGCCCCTGCCCGGGAGCCCACTGGTGCTTCCCAGCATATCACAGTCCAGAGTCCCTAGAAGGACGTCAGAGGGGTGGTGAGCCAGACGTTCTGATCCAATGTGAGTCTTCTGTGTAACAGCCTTACCAAACGCCAGCGGATCCAGCTGTGGGGAACAGTCCAGGAAGCCAGATGCCAGGGACAGACACGGGTTCCTGGAGGTTGCCGTCAGCTCAGCCCGAGCATCCAGGATCGGAGAGCATCCTTAAAGGTCGAGGGCTGTGTTAACTGTGTCTTTTATTTTCTGTATTCTGGTGCTTCGACATCTGGGGCCTTTCAGACCCTGGAGGGACTGCCCCTCCCAGGGTTAGCCAACTCCTAGAGATTGTAAACAACATGCCCCCAGGCATCCTTTTCAAATACAACTCGACCAACCCAGAGTTCACTACCTACCACCTCCCTGGAGCTCCAGCCACTGCCCCTCCAGAGCCAGTCCCCACAACCAAGGCCAGCCCCTCTGCCCTGGAGCCCACTGCAGTCATTCAGACTAGCCAGTCCTACGCCTGTGTGTCCTGCCTCGCCTATCCTTTCCATGGAAACCACAATAAAGTCTCTTGCCCATGTCCCCTCCCCCCACTTCCTGATCAACCCTGGTGCTTCCCCGTGTGGTGTGACCCTTCTCTTGGGAATGGTGACTAATAAACTATCTCTTCATTGATAACTGTCTCCCAATCTGTTGGCCCTACCAGACCTCACATTTTCTATTAAAAACCGTCTTTTAAAACACGGACTCTTTTATTTTCATCCTCTGAGGATAGGCAGTGGCTCCACATTTTCCAGTTTGAGCCTGTGCAAGGTACGGCTGGAACGAACCTCAGGAGGGCGGGCATGCCATCCCACTGTCTGCAGTGCGGAAGCGGGGGTTCCACACCCCAGTAGATAACTGCCGTCTAAGGTGGGATGCTCTGTCTGTGAGTGAAGCCCACTGTGGAGGTGAAAAGAATGAGGGTGGGCGTCACGAAAGGAGTAGACCGGCTGAGCCTTGGTGGATGGTCAGATTTCAACACAGCGGGTCAGGCCAAGGGAGGGATAGGACAGCATCCCCCTTCAGCTGACCCACCCACATCCTGCCCTTTGAGACCGACATCTCACCCAAACGACTACGTAAACACGGTTCAAGATCCCACACACCCTCACCCCAGGCAGATGGCTCTCCCCGAGCCCCTCCCACGTAGACATTCTGGAGCTGCCCCTGGATCAAAAGGAAAACTTGAACAAAGGCAGGGGTGCAGGAAAGTGCACACACCATGGAGGAACAGTGATTCGTCCGCCTGGAGGGGAGGGTCCCTATGCTTCGGCCACTGGAGGGAGGCCGGTCGGGAGGGTCTTGGCTTCCGGATCAAGGATTCCGAACTTCATTGCACAGGCCATGGGGAGCCACAGAGCAGTTGAGCAGATGTGACCCCAGTGAGACTCTAGGAAGTTCCTGCGTCCTGGAAAGGGATGCAGCACACCAGAGGGCGGGTAGGAACCCATGGTGGCACCCCAGAGGTGGGGCTTCAGATCCAGGCTGCTCCACTGAGCAAGGAGAACAGTTACAGGTATCTAACGATTGGCTGCAGTTTGCTCAGCTGGGAAGTGAAAGCCTGCGTACCTCTCTCACCGGGCTGGGACTCCGTGAGATAATTCGTGAGGGCAGCAGTCTTCTCCAGTCTGAAGGGGTCTTTTTGAAATTCAGATCCCGACACTGGCGTCTGGGGCGGGGCCCCAGATTCTGTGGGTCGGCCAACTTTAACGTTGCTGACGAGCTTGGGTGACGCCCCTGCCCCTGGTTGGTCCTACTGAGAGCAGAGTGCAAAGCCCTAGGCCCAGACGTGGCCCAGAGAAGGAAAGCAATAAATGGTTCCTTCTCTTATTATGATTGCTTGATTATTAGGAGAAGAAAATAGCCTAATATTGGGATAAAGACTGCAAAAATGGAAAAGCAAAGCAACGCTATTTCTGAGAAAAATGAGAAAGGCGGAAACAGTAAGAAATACAGCCCCAGCAGCTACTAAGGAGCCCTGTCCTCACGGGATTTTGCAAATGAGACTCTGAGTGAGCCCCTGCTGACTGACGCAGCCTGTTCTTCAGCCTCCCCGCTCCACCCCCTCCTCCTTAGAAGACAGGTGGTATTTCCGAATGCACTAAATTTTAAATATGTTTGGGAGTCCCGGAACAAAGTAGAACTCTTTTAAAACACATTGACTTTAAATTTCTAAAAATCTGATGAATAATGACCAATTATTACATTTTCAAAAACACGTTTTTCCCCAAAATTACAGCTTAAAAACAACAACATGAGTCACAGAGTGAGCCCCAGACGTCTCCCCATAGCTGCCAAAATTCCACCACTGTGGAATTCTTATTCATTGTTTCACCCCCACCCCCCAAGAACTTTCTTTTAAAAATCAGATGCTCCCAGGTAGAGCTAATCCATGAAGTTCCTTGGGGATAAACCATTTACTCATCCATTCAGTCATTTGTTCATTCCTTTAACCAACCCTGTCTGAGCCTGCTGGGGGTGGAGCCCAGGGCTTAGGGCTCAGGACCCACCACCAACAAGACAGGCTCCTAGTGGAGCTCACAGCCAAGCCAAGAAGGCCAACTTGTCAGCAAGGCTGTTGGAGAGACCTGGGCACATCGGGGGAGGTGCGGAGAGAAAGGGCCACTTTCTCCGCTTTCTCTCTGGCTTCACCTCTGCATCGAACGAGGGCCCCTGTTCCCAAGGCAGGTGGCAGTGTGGGCACTTTGCAGCTTCCCTCACCAACACACTCATCAGGCAGTCACGTGACATCCCCGATGAGCACCCACCCCGCCCTCCCCCACCAGCCACTACCGTATGCGGTGGACCCAGTACCTCCAGTATAGTAGCGCTCTTGGTCAACATGGACCCATGTGCGACAGAAACAGAGCAATGAACAGGGCCTCTAAAGATGTCAGGAAGTCCTTTACCCTGCCCCCAACTCAGGTACGTGACTGCTGCACAGAAAAATAGGAAATAAACTGGCACTAGAAATTAGTTCTGAATCAGCCGCGTTCTAGTGGCTGCAGATGTGCTGAAAACGATTCCTGATGTATGGTCATGAGCGCATGGGACAAAAATGGCAAGTGTGGTAGTTTGGGGGTTATCTTAACTATCCAATGGGATGGAATTCATTCCTAGTTTTTCAGAATTTAATTACTGCTAGCAACTTGCTTTGTTAAGCAAAAAATAAAATAACTGAAAAAATTTGTAGTATTGATGACTGTCTAGCTTTGCCCTATGGGTCATGTGGCAGGAGGTTCTAAAATGAAGGGGACTTGCATAATTCCACACAGATAAGGGGGGGAGGGGAAGGACGAGACTAAGAGAAGGAGGGAGGGAGAAAAGGTGGGAAGGAGGGAGAGAAGTAACTTAGCTGAGTAAAACATCCAAAACCACATTATGCTTTGCAGCTAGAGTTATCTTGTCTGTCTTCTTTTCCAGTGAACAAAACATACCCTGGTATTTCTTTTTTTTTTTTTTGCGGTACGCGGGCCTCTCACTGCTGTGGCCTCTCCCGTTGCGGAGCACAGGCTCCAGATGCGCAGGCTCAGCGGCCATGGCTCACGGGCCCAGCCGCTCCACGGCATGTGGGATCCTCCCGGACCAGGGCACGAACCCGCGTCCCCTGCATCAGCAGGCGGACTCTCAACCACTGCGCCACCAGGGAAGCCCCCTGGTATTTCTTTTATTAAAGGGTAAAAGTGTTTTCCATTCTTAAACAGTTCATATTAAACATCATTATTTTTCTCTCTGAGTATATTACATAAACTCAATTCCATAAGACCTAAACTTTTTACATTTTACATTTAGTGTTGTTTAATGATGCATTCACATGGTTCAAAATTCAGAAGGTAATAAAAGAGTAGATAATGTTTCTACTAAAAAGGAAAAAGATAGCAGAGGAATACTTTCCCTCAAACTTTGAGTATCTTTGACTATACAACTGTCATCTGACCGCAGAGAATTCAAAAATACACACATGAGGTTCTCTGCCTACAATGGTCCTGAGAAGTTTCACCCCTTTCCATCCTGAACATACCCTGGACAGGATGAGATGTCCACAGCACAGCTAGATGGCCAGACACAACCCACAGCCCACAGGCAGGCAGGGCACGGACATGGCACGGTGTGATGTGTCATGTTTAAAATTCTGAAGGTGGCATTGGGCTTCTCTTATTAGTGTACTTAAAATCCATTTAATTTTAAGTTCCATGACAATCATTCATTCCGCATGTTTTGAAGAAAATCAAAACCACTGACTCTTTAGGAAACATCTGCTAATCCCAGTAACTGTATATAATCACCACAGTTTCAGTCTCCGAAATAACCCTTACGTTTTCATGTTGATGGGGCAGGCTGTTGAACTTTTGCAAAGAACACTTAACCCTCTACAAAAACGGTATAAAATACAGGCTTGGAGAATGAGTGGGTCTGCTCCAGTGACGGGTCCTGACGCAGACATCTGAGAGAGAGCTTAATCACTGCAATTGCGGACGTTATTAGCTTGCCAAGTGCTTTTCATCTTTTAAGGGCTGCCCAAGGACCAAGTGATAAACCAGGAATATTGCATCTTTTATTCCATTATTTCAAGGATAAATTATTCCTTAGTCAAATTTTCTATGTGCACTTGGGATATTCAGGAGTCCCAAAGTTTCAACTAGGATCAAGGTCGCGTCTTATTTTTGGCTTTCAGTCGGCTTTTCAAACTCTAGGGTTTGTCTTGAAGTTGTCAGTATCGTTCTGATTTAAAACAAAAATTAATCTCATTAAATTGCTAAAAAATAAGCCTGAGTGAGGTCAATTCCTACAGCCCAGCGGGAGGATTCCAGCGTTGAAACTTATTTTCATGGAGTCCTGCAGGTGGCGCCATAAGCAAACGGTCTTACCCGGCCCACCAACCGGCTCTCCCCGGAATCAGAAGACAAGATTTTAGCTCACATGCTAAAGGGGCGGAGAGTATAGGAAAACTATAGAATCGTGACATATCATATAGAATTATGTTGCTATCATTTTAAAAATCCGTAATTAAAATATTGATTATGGGTTTGCCTACGTCCTCTGTATTAAGTATGCACGTTTTATAGGCAATGTGTTTATAAATAAATATAATTTTAAGTTGACTCTTTTACGATGCCATAATGACAGCCCAATCCTCATTTATGTGTTCAACGTGTTCTTTAACAAAATTATACATTCACCATTGCAATGTAACTAGCTGGGTTTTCAGCCTTCATCTAATCTTCCGAAATGGTATTTCTGCAGTCCTAAAACTCTGCTCAATCACTCCAATAAAAAGAGTAGATTTCTTTGTAATGCAATTTGTACGCAATAAACATGATTGAGAATGCAGTGTTTGCTGTCGACTATGTTTAATGCAGGGTTTTAATTCGGTGTGTAATTATTCATTTGGTAGGCACTCTTCCCATTCACGTATCTTTTCCCTGCTCTGAAAAAAGTTGGTAAGTTGGGAAAACATTGGGGAAACAGGATTTTCTAGTACTTTGTGCAAGCCGGAGTTTGATGCAGATGTTATGGAAAAAGAACCTTTTTTTATCTGCTAAAAACAGGAGGTCATCTTAACTCCCAGTACAGACACATAAAAATGTGATTATGGGTTCTAAACACAACGCAGTGGGCTCCTAGCTAACAATGAGATTTCTAGGAAGTGATGCATAAATTCTTCAAAAATGACACATTTCTCACGTTTCATTCCAATTAAATTACTGAGGCAGCTAACAGCGAGGAGCACAAAGTACGGGGGTAAAATGAGGGTTTTCTTCTTGTAACTGTATCTCTGTGAAAGTATATTTTTATGAGAAGCAGTTAATATTACGCTATTATTTTTCAACTGCGCTGGAAGGGATATCTTGAGCCTTTCTTGTCGAGAGCTCTCCCCGGAAGAGTCTGCTCCTTTGTTTCCTGGGTTTACTAATAAGGGAGAATTGCTCCGCAGGCTACAGCCCCAACCCGGGTCTCTGGAGTGAAAGAGCCCAGCCTGAAAGGGGCTCCGGGTGTCAGTCCTCAGGGTCCCAGGGTCGGGCCCAGTAGCTGCCCACAGGCCTACGGCCGCGTGACTCAAATACGCCCGGAGCTCCACTTACAAACTGCGGCGCGGGGCCGGGGGTAAGGGATTGGGGGTCCGCACCCACCCGCGATCTGCTAACACGCGGGGCGGGTCCTCCAGCGCCCGGCCCAGGTCTCCGGATCCTGAGTGCCCCGCGGCCGTGCGGGGGAGGTTCTCCGGGTGGGCCGGGAGGGGGATCTAATGGGGGGGAAGACCTGCTAGGCCAGCCCGCCGTGCCCCCCCTCCGGGCGAGCCTGGGGGCGTGAGGGTCCAGCCCCGCTCCCAGGACGACGGGGATCTGGGCTGCTCCCCCGCAAAGGAGGCCAGAGGAGCGCAAGACCGCCCGGGGGGAGGCGGGAGGGGGCGTCGGAAGACAAAAGGATGTGAAGCTTTAAATTCAAAAAGATGTTTTTGAAAGCCTCGTCCTGGGGTTTGAAAGGCGCACCGAGGACAGCGGCAGAGCGATACCAATCAGAAATGCGATTTGAAGTCCTAATGAACTTGATTGCGTGAACATTTATAATCCCCCATGGCCCTAAATGAAATCAGATATAATCAGAAGATACAGGGAAGGGAGTGTTTACAGCCGACGCCGGGCGGCTGCGGGACGGGGTGATGCGGCCCCGGTATTGATGTCGAAAATGATGGATAACGCGGGAATGGCAAATATACTATTTGTCTAATGGCTCGGCAATTAAATTCCCCTGTAAATGACCCATGCCTCATTTCATCCTAATCTATGGAATTTTGATTGAATTCGTCAGCTCTAATTGAAAAATACTGCACTTTAATGTCTGCATTGCAGTTTCGGGACGAGAGTGGTTTTAATGAGACAGTGCCCCCCTGACCCGGGAATATTTGAGACTTTTACTCGGAATTTAAAGCCAGAAGATTGCTCAACTGAGCGCTGCGATATCCGCCCCTGTATCCACGTTCATCTATCTCCAGACGCGATTTAATAAACGCACTTGGGGATAAATGCGCCCCCGACCCTCGCGCCCACGTGGCAACCAAGGGGCGCCCCCTCCAGGAGATAAGAGTGGAGGGGGCTCGGGGCGGTGCAGCGGCGATCCAGGGGAGGGGGCCTGTTCCCTTCCCCGCCCCGGTGCCCCGCCCCCGCCCCCGCCCCCGCCCCGCCGGCTCCAGACCCTATCGCTGACCACTGCCTGCGACTTCCCGGGCCAAACTCAGGCATCCCCGCCCCCCAGGAGGCGGCCCAGCTGCCTGCGACCCGTGCACGGGAAGATGGGGCCGACTTCCGACGCGCTTTATATGCAAACGACGAGGCGAAGACATCCCTAAGAAATTAGCTACTTGCCGAAGCATATTTACTACACTGAAATGAATTAAAGAGAGACATTTTAAGTCGTGCCAACGAGATAATTGGGCCACCTTAAAACTGGAGATGTTTGCCCCTTTCCATAAAAAAAGCAAGCCGGGGGTGCGGTAAAAATCGCCCCCCACACCCGAAACGAGATCAGGCCGGGCTGCTCAGAGAACGGAAGTCTGGGAGTGCGAGAGAATAGTCCCGGCGGGGACCTTGACGCGGCGACCCTCCAGCCCGGCTCCCCGGCTCCAAGGGGCCGATCCCGACAGAGGCCCGCAGGGGGCGCCGTCGAGCCAGGGTCCTGCAGCGAGAGCGGAGTGCTGCCGAGCGGAAAGGGCGGGTCAGCCCTTGGTCCCTGGCTGGCAGCTCGCGTCCCACCTCCCAGCTTCGTCCACCCGCAGCGTCCCCACGGGGTTCGAAACTCCAGCGGTGGGATCGGGATGGGGGCCCTGGGGAGATAGAGTCTGGGGGGAAGCAAGACGCCCAAGTGTTCAGGTTGCCCACCCCTCCCCAAAGAGGAATGTATTTGAGCTTTGCTCCTTTAGCCACAGTTTACAGATACTTTATTTAAAGTAAAATAATCTGAAATGACAGAGAAGTCATCTCCCTGGGCAGGCAGTGCCTAGCGCCCTTCTAATGCTAAACTTGGTGATGAGGGCCGACTGCAGAGGGACGCTCCGGGGCCGGCGACTGTCGGCGCCTCGGCCTCCGTTTGTGCAAAGAGGATGAAGCTGTGCCGACGCAGGGGTGGCGCTTCGGCACCTCTCTCCTCCCGGGGAAGGCCTCGTGTGTCGTTAAATACTGTACCGCATCCTGAGCCGTTGGTGGCCTGTGCTTTGTTTTCAGTGCTAAAGAGTCTTGAGATCAGAGGCTGCCTCAAATTGATACTCTCGCTCTGAGCGCACAGGCTTGCCGCCCTGGCTGCCCCGCGTCCACCCAGCACCTGCAGCGCTCCAGGGCTGGCGGGCTTGCTTGCAATTTAGAGACCCTCCCGAGCATTCGCTCCGGGCCAGGCGCCCTGCCACCTCGTGCTACGCGATCTAGTTCAGACCACCCGTGACATAAGCAATCTGTTAATTATCTGCGTTTTAGGGATGCAGTCAGGCCGCTGGTGAGACAGAATCGGCATTCCCGCCCATTACGCGGATGGAAAAACTGAGGCTGGGGTGAACTCAGCGGTGCACCCAGGCCCCTGAGGCCCAGGTGTCAGAGGGTTCCTTATCCTTTCCCCTTCTAGGCCCTGCTCAGGAGGAATCAAAGAACTAGGAGAACTTTACATGGATTTTAAAGAGAGACAATGTGGGTTTTCTATGATCACGTCCAAAATCTGATCGTATATCTTAAGGCCTTGTGCAATCATGCAAGTCTGATTTTTACCCCCTCATTTGTGACAAAGCCTTCTCTTGTAGCCTAGACGTTTAAAATGAAGAGAAATTGGGACATTTTCTTGTGCAGTTGTAGACATGAAAAAGGTAGACTCCCCGGCCCTTCTAATTCCGCAGAAGGGGAGCCTGCTTCCGTCCCCTTGGAACCGCAGAGCCGAAACAGGACCTAAAGCCGATGCCATTATCCACATGACACATAGGCGGCACTCTAGATCGCCGAGCGCTCCACACACCCAAGGTGCTTTCCACACTAATATTTTTGAAATTTCAAAGTCTGAAATAAAACTGTTTCCTGCCATTCTCTCATTAATTTATTAATATATAACACTTTTTAAACTTCTGTTTACAGATATTAAAAACCTTGTTAGATTATTAAAATTAAAATGTCAATGTGAAATTTGCTTCCACAATAAATTATCCATTTCTTTATATTTTAAAGTATATGTTTCCAAATAACTTACAATATATTGAACGAACTGAATTTTAAGGGTTTTGGGGTAAGAATGAAGTTGAACTTTAAGAAGTCTCTCGTCTCTTAAGTCTTCTGGGGTTTTCTTTGCAGTTGAAGTGGGTCTGAGAGAAACTTGAGGAAAGAGGGAAAATTATACCAACCAAGAGATGAAGTAGCCTCATATGCTCAGGAGGAGAGCTGAGGGGCAGACGGCCTGAAGGAGCCCACTCACTGAGCCTTCGCCTCTGCCCTGCTATGGGGTCTGTGACTGTCCTCAAGGGCTGCTCTGCTGTGGCCTGGTCAGAGCAGGCAAGGGACACCCAAGGGAGCCTTCAGAAGCAGCCTCGGAGCCCCTCTGCTGGTATTAGTGGCAATGTCCCCTGCAGGCAGAAGTCACCTCAGTACGGCTCACCTCAGTACACGGGTGTGAAGGAGCTACGAGAATAACCTCCCCTCCCAGGGGTGTCATCATGCAGAATAAATACTACGTAGCGAGATGTGAGCAGCCTTTCTTTAATGCTCTGCTCACCGTTCAGAAACAAAACACTCTTTCAACAAACCCACACACACAAGGGGCAACATGGCCCGTGCAAAATATTTTCATTTCCTACAAAACCCAGAAATGTCCCCTAGGGAGGTGTGGGGACAGCATTCTAAAGTTTTCTGGGTTTTTCCCACTGTGTCTCAAAGAACTGCACTCCTCATTCCCTCATTTTCCTGTCTGGGTGCGTATGCTCAAGCAGGTTGGTCCCCAAATGAAAACACATGGGGAGGGGCGGTATTAAGGTCTGCTCTCTATCCTGGTTCTTGGTTCCTTCTTTCTCTAAAGTTTGGGGACTTCAGGCTGCACCCACAAGGGAGATACAATTGTTGGTAGCAAACTTATGCAAATTGAGCCTTCTGTATATTTTCAGATGATAAATGGAGGAAATTCAAAGAAATTCTTTTGCTTTGGAGGCCTAGGAGATCAGCATTTCCAATTATTTCTGCCATCACCACCAAGGAGGGGTTGTATATTGGGGGACATGAGGCGGAAGGTTTTAGAGGTTTGTTTAGAGACCTAAAAACAAGGATTCCCTCCTCCTGGTACGATTCCAACCTTCTCAGGCAGTGACAAGGAGCAATGAGGACAGTGGGTGTGTACGATCGAACCAGGGAACAGTGTATATTGTCCCAGCTTGGCAAAAACAGATGCCCAGAAAGCTGGCTCAACCCCTTGCGGCCCATGACTTACCCATGACTTACACCCACCCTCAGGTCAGTGAGCAAAGGAGCCTGGGGAGGTGAGGGCTCAAAGAGTCTGAGTGTCGAGGAAGGGGGAGTTGAGTCCTGTGGCCAGCCTCTACTGACTGTCCTTTTCATGGGCTCTGGTTCTTGGTGGCTTGCAAGCCCCTCAAACAAGGGTCAAAGATCTACCCTGGAATTTTCCTCCAACGTGGAATGGGTCCACCCCAGTGGTTTGGGGGTAAGCACTCTTCTCTTCCATGCTCCTGTAAGTTGGGGGCCCTATTATAAGTGAAGTGTTCCTGGTTACCTTTTCAAGTGGCTTCCACATCTACAGTTAGTTCCATTTAATGGTTGATTATAATAGAATGGCTCTCTCCCCACCTCCATCAGCCCACACCGGCTCCTGTCCTCCCATGGGAACCATCTGTCATTTAAGTCAATCCTCCCCCGAGAGTCAGATCTGTCCTCTGGGAAAACCTCGTGGAGCTGGGTTGGTCAGTTACAGACATACCTACCCTTGAGGTTCCCAGATGAGTTTATTGATAAGCGAACTTTTTACAATGACCTTTCCCCCAGAAATCCACGGGAGGGATTCGTTAGGAGGAACAGAGGCCATCCCAATTCTCCCTCCACATTTAGCCAACATCTCTCCCCCCCTGTTTACACCCAGTGCCCTGCCCCGTCCGGTGACATCCCTTCTGGGTCACAGTTTCTTAATCGGAGGGGGCAGGAACCAGAGGACATCCAGGCTCTGCTCTGCAGGCATCTCTGGAGAAAGGAGAAACGCAGTGCCGCCTGGGAGCATCTCCGCGTTTTATTCGGTCCCTGTAGAAGCTGAAGTCGGAGCAGCGCCCTTGATTGTGGTGGCAGTTGGTCCAAACACCCTCTTGCTCCCTCCAGTGTGGTTTCCAAAGGGTTAAATGGATGAACTCTAGGTAAACCTCGCCCTCTTTAACAGACAACACCCCTGCAGGGGGTCGGGGCCATCGAGGGGTGGCTGCTCGGCCGTGGTTTGCGAGGGCCCAGGAGTCCCCAGAGGCTCCAGTCTGAGTCCCTTGACGGGCTCTCCCGGGCCACGCGGTCTCCTCCAGAGAGCTGGAAGCTGGGAGGGCGCACTGCTGAGCCCCGGCCATCGGTCGCTTCCTACTTCCGCATGCACTGGACGCCGGCTGTGTCCGGCCCAGGACCGACACAGTGTGTCCGGCGCCTTCCGGATAAGGCGGGCGGGATGGGACGGGAGGGGGACAGTAGCTGACCCGGGCGTTCCAGGAGGGTTGCCAGTACGGCGGTTCCCAAGGCCCCCCGGCTCAGGCTGGCGCACCCCCTCACCCCTCGGTGCCCTCTGCCCGCCTCCCGGGCCGCAGTTTACGCGGCCCCGGGATTAGCATCTCTGTGAAGTCCCGCAAACAATGCCCGCTGTGCGGGGAGATGAAAGTCGGGCGCCGGGTAGCGGGGCGCGTTTGAAGTCCCCGAAAGGTGGGGCCGCGGGAATCCGAGGGGGCAGATGCGTAGAGATAAAGGCAGGTGAGAAGTGCCGCGCGGCCTGCGCCTCCCTCCCCGGCGCTCCCGGGCCTGGGGTTAGTGAACTCGCGCGGCCTCCCAGACGCGCGGCCCGAGCCAGGCCCGCGGGAAGGATGCGGGCGCTACTCCCCCGGCAGCCAGGCCCTCGCCTGAGGCCTCGGCCCCGCAACTACAGCCCTCGGGCCGGCTCCTGGCCTGGCCTCCGCCCGATGCTTCTTCCTCCCAGCTTGGGAGCTCCGGGGTGGACGGGCTCAGTCCCCGCTGAGAATCCGCTTTGCCGGGGCTGGGTGCTCCCGGGGAGATGCGTGGTGAGCGCGGGCGCGGGGCTTCCAGGACGAAGGTGTCAGGCGATCCAATACCCCCAGTGGTCACGAACTCCCCACTCCAAGCTCCGGGGCTATTCTGAAAAGGAACTAGGACCCCTGCCTGCGCCCTCGGACGCCTGGACCTCGGCTCTGGAGCCGAGGCCCGCGTGGGGTGCGGGGGAACCTCGAGCTCCACGCGCTCGCCGCTGGCGTCTGGGTGCGCCGTCGGCGCGTCCGCGCCCGCAGTCTCGCGGCTCCCGGGAGGTGTAGGACCTCCCCGCCCTGGTCCCCAGATCCCACCAGGGCTCGGCTCGCGGGCCACGCGGCCGTGGCTCCGCCCGTTCCTCCGCGCTGGGGTGGGGAGGGCAGCGCAGGTGTGAGGGTCACGTTTCCCCGACTGCAGTTCTGCGGGGAACAATTTCCAACTCCTCCAAGGAAATGCAAAAAAAAAAAAAAAAATCTCTTCACGTTTCTGGTTTGCGGTTTTGTTTCTGCTATTTTGAGGGTGGGGGACAAAAAGCAAAACTTTCTACAGAAGAATGTCGCAGCACACACGGTGCTGCAAAGTGTTTCTTCTTCAGGGCGCTTTAGAAAACCCCCCTGGTCCTGCTTTCTGCACGGCCAAGGAGCAGAATAATGAAAACAAAGACTTTTATTTTATAAACCACTTGATCTTTGCTTGGGAAACTCTATTAATTGAATGGGTTTGCCTTTTTTGCCAGTCCCCTTTATCATTATTTATGGGCTTTAAATTGTTTAAAGTTCCCTTGACGTTCAATTTACAAGTTTGGGGACTTTTTTTGTTCTGCCTTTTGTCCTGGAGAAAGACATCGTGTTGGAAGTGCTTTGAAAAGCCAAACATGAGAGGTTGGCAATGAAAGGGAAGCGGGCGAGATCCCTTTTAATTCCGTTCTGTTGGTGAATGGCTCTTTTACATAATTGCAGGAGCTATTTCAAAGCCAGCCAAGGGCTGCCTTCACTTAGAACCACATGGAGTCTATTTTGGGCTTTCAGATTAAAAAAAAAAAAAAAAAATGGCTGAATAAAATAGTTAAAAAAGATGAGGCTTCAATGCTTTCTGCTACTTGCAAATTGGTGTGTCTGATGGGGAATTTTACACAAGCACCCCTTTGTAAGTGCATCTTGGGCTTGGGAGGGACTGTTCTGGGTTAGCTGGGTGTGAATCCCAATTGCCCTTCCATAAATAAAACCCATCCCAAGCTATTTCCCAACTATTGCCAGGAGCAAGAGCTTCGGCAATGACCTAATGATCAGGCCACTCAAAGTCCCTATAAATAAAAACAACATGGTTGCCCGAGAAACCGGCCTGTAGCCTGGGACTGGGCGGCGGGCCGGAACACCCGGCCCGCTAAGCCCGCGGGTTTCTCCGCACCCACGGAGACCTGGGGCTCCCACGCTGCCTTCTCTCCACGACCACCCGGGACCTCGACCCTGGCGGCATCGTGGAAGCGCGCGGTTCGCGGTGCTTCCTTCTCCGGGCTGGACTCCACAGGCCAACACAAATTTGCTGCATGAATATTCATTTCCTTGTGCTTTGAGCATTTTACACTCAGCCTCCATACACCTGCGTGCAAAAGCTGCCTGGGACAGCCCCGAAGCGTGGCGACAACTTAATCACCATCACATTTACTGACGTCTGATGTTTTAAGTGGCCTAATACGGTCTTGACACCAGCTTGGCACCGGCCGAGGAAAGTGTCCAGGGGCTGGGCCAACTTCATCCCGACTGGAGTTTCCCCGGGAAAAAAAAAGTTCGCAGAAGTTAACTGGAGTTGGAGGACGCAAGATCTCCCTTCGGGTGCATCCTTCGCTCTTCCTCCTCGGAGGGAGGGGACAGGGGACACCTGAGGCAAAGTTGCAAAGGTCTGTGCCGGCCGGTTTTCCCGCGCAGCGTGGGCCGAGCTGAATCACCGAGAGCTCTACAGTTGAAGGGAGTTCCGAGCTAGGCAGGTCGGAATCCGAAGGATGGATAAGCGGTGTACCTGTCTCTCGCTGCCCAGAAATCTCTCCGAGGAGCAGTGGAAAAACTCTAAAGGCTTTTATTATCCACCGTCCCCTCGCTCTGAACGCTTTGTAGGTAGCTCAGGTGCCCCGAATGAATCTCGTTAACCACGGCGAAACACAAGGATCCTTTTATGACGCGAACAGTCGTTTTCTAAGCAGTTAAGCATTAGATGAGAAGATATGACTGCACTGCATTCGAGAAAAAGCACACTAGTAAATAAAATTCATATTGGGGAGAATTCTCTTCACTCCTTAACTAATAAAGGACATTAGGACTATAACCCCTGTAGTCGATACTTTCCACGGCAGTTTACGGGTGCAAATAATACGCCATCAAATTATTTCAAGTGCACCTATAACTCAGTGGACCTCAAGCTCCTTGCCGAACTTTAAATGTGGAATTATCACCGAAATAATCAAAGGAACCTCTGTCCCTTGGAGGGTAATCAGGGGATGGAAGTCCCTAGAACAACATTTTTACGTCACAATAGCAAAGTGGATGGCAAATCTGCTTAGGTAAAATGAGTAACAGCTTAGACAGACATGCCAGTGTCAAGCAGTGAAGGGACCCGGCTGTATCAACGTAAATCAAGCAGTCGAGCGTTTTTTTTTTTCTTTAGTATTCAAAAAACAAGGTAACCCTGCCCAAGACGGGGTGACTGTAACTATCTCATAATGAGAGGGAGTATTTATTATGCTCATAAAGAAACCAGACTTTTGCCCTGGGCTTCGATTTTTTTTCTTTCTTTTCCTTTTCTTCTTGTGCTTCCTTTGCAGGAGTGGAGAAAGAGGGATAGCGCTTACAGAGCCCACAGACGTCTCCTTCCCCATGGATCCCAACGGGAATTCATTTCCCCTCACGCCGCCTAAGCCACCTCGGGGTCTGGGCGTGAAGGGAGTGGAGGCTATACAGGCAGCGTCCTAATGAATTCCTTTCAAACCGCCTGCGGCCGGAGCCATCTATTACTGCGGCCTGGAGTGGGGAAACGCGCTGGAGACGCCTTTGTCCTGGTGGGGGGGCTGGGGGAGGAGGCGAGGAGAAGGGAGGGCGGCTGGCGGCAGGGACAGCGAGTTTTCTCAGCCCTCCGGGGCGCCGAGGATGCACCCTCCCCTCGCTCCTCCAGGGCCCGTTGGGTGGGCAGTGGGTCCCCGGCCAGACTCCCGGCTGAGGAGGTGGTCCAGGATTAAGACGTCCCCCAGGGGGCCTTCGGGTTAAAGCCAGAGAAAGAAGAAGAGCGAGAAAGAAGAGCTTCAAAGCATCAGGTCGATAAATTCATAAAGATCGATTTATCTTTATCTCCCAATTAAATGTGCTTGTAAGTGATACATAGCACACGTCCAACACGGGCCAACTCCCCAACCACTAGCTCCTTGGCGTGAGCTGATTTTTAATGACCGGCGTAACAGTGCTCTTCTCTCCTCTCCTCCCGAGTCCGGTGCTTGTCGGCCGTTCCGGGCGAACGTCTAGACCGGGGAAGTTGGAGCCGAGGCCCTGGAGGCGCGTGGAAGCCCCGCGCGCGCTGGCGCGCTTTGCACGGTCTGCCCTTGCCACGAAAGGATTCCATTTTAAAAGGGAATACAAGAGCTGAAAGTTTTGTTTTTATCATGGTGAAGGGGATAAGAACATTCCTAACACTCACCCCATCCCCGCCAATTCCCTTACTCCCAAATTCTGGGTTTTTACCATTGTCGAGACAGGGGAAACATCGTGAGGGAATCGGCTCCATTCTGCAGTAGGCAAAGGGGAACCGCGCACCCTCGAGTCCTCGCGCTGGAAACCTGGCGGCGGCGCCGGGGTGAGCGCTCCCTCCGTTCTCAACGTGCTTAATTAGCGCCTATTTACAAAACGCAGCATTTATTTGCGCAAACATCATAAAGCTTTCATCAGGATAATCTCACGTTATACAAACTGGAGGCACAGCAACTCCCCCCTTCCTCCCCGAGGATGGAGCAGATAAAGGACTCGCTTTATTATCATAATTATCGTGGCTGTTATTTTGGTGCGCAGGCAAAGTGTGTAAATAGGTGCGATGATTAAGAATGTCATGAAAAATGAGAAGGGATCGCTCACTGGAGGGCCCAGCTCGGGATGGGGGCATCAGCAGCCTCCCCACGGCGCCGGGAACGCGGGGACGCCTCGAGCAACCCGGCGGGTTCCCTGCGGCGGGTAGGGGCTGCTAGCTCCCGGCCGGCGCCCTAGGGGCGGACCTGGAGGGGCAGGACCTTGCCCCCAACTCCGGGAACCTCGCCCGGACCCCGGCAGCAGCAGGTTTGCTCCAAAGCATGTACCAAAGAAATAAAACGCCCGCGGTTTAGACGCGGCCGTGGCTAGACCCGAAAGCCGCCCTTGGAGGCGGCCTCGTTGAGGCTGCCGAGCCCCGAGTTTCGAGCCTAGGAGGTGCCAATGGCCCCTTTCAAGTTTGCGCGGCGCGGGCCAGGCGCACAAGCTCCGGCTCTCTGGGCCGCGCGCTGCGCTCGCGGCGTCCACAGCCTGCTCTCGGCCAGCCCTGGTGGAAGGGGCGGAGCCCCCACTTTCGCCCCGCCCACTCCTGGCGCAGCCAATAGGCGGCGGCTCCCGGCCCCACGTGAGGGGAGCCCGGCCGGGCAGCAGGCAAAATGTGAATGAGAAAGAGGAGCGCGATTTAAAGGTGCTGGCGGCGCCCGCCGAAGACAAGTGCGCCAGCTTCCGCGCGCTCCCCTGCGGCCCGCAGGAGGCGACCGACAGACAGACGGACGCGCAGACGGCTGCGAGCCCGGGCCGAGGGCCGCGGAGCGACGCGCGCGGGCTCCGACGGGCAAACGGCGGGCGGCAGCTCCAGAGAGCCCGCGGGGCCCGGGCGCCCGCTCCACTCCGGGGCGCACGGCCTCACCCGCCCACCGCCCGCACCAGCTCCCGCCAGGCATGCAGCGGGCCCAGGACTGAGGGGTATCTGCTCTCCGGGTCCCGCTCGGCCCCTGCCCGGTGCACCAAGTTGTGCTCCCGGCGCCTGGCGGGCTTCCCGGTGGCGGCGCGGCGCGGGGACTTTTCGCCTCTCGCGGGCCTCTCCCGAGCGCGTCTATGAGCGCAGCGTTCCCGCCGTCGCTGATGATGATGCAGCGCCCGCTGGGGAGTAGTACCGCCTTCAGCATAGACTCGCTGATCGGCAGCCCGCCGCAGCCCAGCCCCGGCCATTTCGTCTACACTGGCTACCCTATGTTCATGCCCTACCGGCCGGTGGTGCTGCCGCCGCCGCCGCCGCCGCCGCCCGCGCTGCCCCAGGCCGCGCTGCAACCGGCGCTGCCGCCCGCGCACCCTCACCACCAGATCCCCAGCCTGCCCACCAGCTTCTGCTCCAGCTTGGCGCAGGGCATGGCGCTCACCTCCACGCTCATGGCCACGCTGCCCGGCGGCTTCTCCGCGTCTCCCCAGCACCAGGAGGCGGCGGCTGCCCGGAAGTTCGCGCCGCAGCCGCTGCCTGGCGGTGGCAACTTCGACAAGGCGGAGGCGCTGCAAGCCGACGCGGAGGATGGCAAAGGCTTCCTGGCCAAGGAGGGCTCGCTGCTTGCCTTCTCCGCGGCCGAGGCTGTGCAGGCGTCGCTCGGTGAGTCGGCGGCGCGCGCGACCCGGGCGGGAGGGCGCGGGGGCGCGCCAGCTCCGTGTTCCCGCGGGGACCGAGGGGATGAGGCCGAGCCCCCGCCCGCCCCTCGCCCCGGATCCACCGGCCTGAGGAGCCGGAGGATGCAGCGGAGCTGCGCGGCGGGGCCTCCGGAGGGCATTTAGAGCCACGCAACAAGCGCGGGGGCGGGGGGGGGCGGAGTGCGCATTCAGAGCCCCAGGCCAGCTGCTGCTCTGAGCGGCGAATTTATCTGCCGGCCAGTTTGGCCGAGTCTTGCACTCCCTCATCTCCAGCGCTGTGACCTGGGATCCCGGGTAGGTTTCGGCCTTTGGGGAGGGGGGTTGGGCTGCGCGTCTTCGCAGGGAGGGTGCCGAAGGGCGTCCAGACCTATTAAACCCCTTTACCAGGCTTGCTGCTTGCCTGGGAGAATGGGATTCCTAGGAGGCTGTGCGTCCGCATGTGTGTGCTGGGGTGTCCGGTGGGAACTTCTTCTAAGGCTACAAAACTTCCCTTTGACCAACATCATCTATCTCCAAACCCGACATGGTCTGGGATCTGCACCTCCCTGTGCACTCACTCTGGCTGCGATGAAATTGAAGTTCACAGAATTTTGGCGGCGGCGGCGGCGGCGGCGGCGGCGGCGGCGGGGAGGGAGGTGGGCGGGCAGGATGAATCGTGAACTCCCCCTCAGTCCTCACCCAGCCCCCACCCCGGGGACAAAGAGGAAGCTCTCTTGGGCCTCACGCCTCCTGTTACTTCTGCCTTAAGCTGCGGGAAGCTGGGAGGGTGCAGAGGAGGCCTGGTGGCCCCTTGAGTGATGGTTCTGGGCAAAGGGCCGTCGCCTGTACTGTCTCCTCCTCTCCCTTGAGCTTTCTCACGCCCCCCCCCCCTTCTCTACCCCTCAAAGGCCAGGAAGTCACAATGTGTTAATGTCACAGAAAGACAATCCGCTAAGGGGGGAAAATGCCCGAGGGACGGTGGGAAAGGGAAAGGAAGGCCAGTGTGCGAAATGTAATAAAACGCCGTTTGGTTTTGCTTTCAGTCGGGGCTGTCAGAGGGCAAGGGAAAGACGAGTCAAAGGTGGAAGACGACCCGAAGGGCAAGGAGGAGAGTTTCTCGCTGGAGAGCGATCTGGACTACAGCTCGGATGACAATCTGACTGGCCAGGCGGCTCACAAGGAGGAAGACCCCGGCCACGCGCTGGAGGAGACCCCGCCGAGCGGCGGCGGCGCGGGCAGCACCACGTCCACGGGCAAGAACCGGCGGCGGCGGACTGCCTTCACCAGCGAGCAGCTCCTCGAGCTAGAGAAGGAGTTCCACTGCAAAAAGTACCTCTCGCTGACCGAGCGCTCACAGATCGCTCACGCCCTCAAACTCAGCGAGGTGCAGGTGAAAATCTGGTTCCAGAACCGCCGGGCCAAGTGGAAACGGGTGAAAGCTGGCAATGCCAATTCCAAGACAGGGGAGCCCTCCAGGAACCCCAAGATCGTTGTCCCCATCCCCGTCCACGTCAGCAGGTTCGCCATTAGAAGTCAGCATCAGCAGCTGGAACAGGCCCGCCCCTGAGGGCGAGGGCCCAGGGAGGGCTAGGGCCTGGACCACCGTGGAGCAGCCACAGTGCCCGAGGGAACCCATGCTGGACTCCACCGTGTCTGAGGCAAAACTCAAAGTCACCCCCCAACTTTGGACATCCCAAGCAAATTGAGAGTATATTCATGAAACAGGCTCGAAAGACTGCTTTTGAAGGGGCTACAGCTACACCTGAAGACACACTAAATATTTATTATACTACCCTACTTTGTACATTAGATGTCTATATAGACTGGATCTCAGCTGCTGTATTTTGAAAGTTATAGGACCCAACTACCCAGTAATGTCCTCCAGCCACATTCCAGAAGAGAACAAAACCTCTGCTGTAACCTGCCACGCATAGCAGCCACTTTTCCATACTTTTCCAAAGGTAAACATCACATGCAGGAACGAACACTGGGGTCTCCATTTATTTTTGTTTCTATTCTGGCGTTTTTAGTTGACTGAAAAGCAGACGTTTTGGGGCAGCCTGGAAATTCGCTTTGCTTTGGTTTTGCCTGGCTTTCTTTCCTGGGGTTGCATATCCTATGAGCCATGTCTGAAGCACGTCTCCGTTGTGTTTAATTTATTTCAATGTAGCTTATTTTCGTATAAGTTATGGCATTAAAACAATCTCAGTCTTGTGAATAATAAAAAGGAGAGAGAGAGGGAAAAGACCAATTCTTGGGTCTCATAAGTTTGTCCAGATTTGACTGTTTAGAGGGAACCGCCTGCCGGCGTGTGGCCAGGCAGCTGGTCTGAGACCAGTACTGGATGAACACCCCGTGTCCAGGGCCTCCTCAAGCCGGCCGGACGTGAGCCGCACAGCACCTCACCAGGTTTGAAATAGGCCAGCAAGAGCTCCAACTGGGTTATCAATTTGAGCAAGGATAATTTTCACCTTAGAAATCTAACATCTTCCCCTCTGCTCAGCCTAACCAGTACCTAGGAGGCTGGCAAACTTTGGCCAGAGGAGGTGGGCGCCGGAGGAGGGAAAGTGAATGCGGGTATGGGTGGCTTTGCACAAACTCCTGATTCTCTAAATCGACGACAGCCGGGGAGGGAATGCGTTTCCTTACAAACATCCCGGACCCGAAAAGAAGCGGTGCTCGCTCGCGGGGCAGGGCCGAGCACTCATAAATCAGCCTCCGGGCGTGATCTTCCGACGGGAGCAGAAACACAAACTAGCCGAGCTGGGCTTCCCGGCAGCGCTCAGCTCGGAGGCGGAGGCGGGCCGTGAACGCCCGCGGGCCGGGCACCTCCCTCTCCGGGCGGGGTCGGAGCGGGGCGGGACCCGACCACCGCCCCACCCCGAGGAACGCCGGCCAGCTGCGGGGGCCGGTCCGCGGGGCTGGGGGTGAGAGCTGGGCACCTCCCCCTCCTCGGGGTGGGGTGCGCGGCCAGCAGGGCGCGGGAGGGGCGTGTCAGGATTCCCAATCCCGCTCCCCGACCACCGCAGACCGCGCCCCCCGAGCCCGGCCAGTTCCGCGCGCTGCTCCTTTCCCGACCCGAAGCGCCCAGCCGGACGCGAGCGGCCAGGCCTTCCGGAGATTGCCGCGGACAGGCCGCGGGTGACCCAGGGGCGCGGTGCCAGAGCCCTCGCGGCCACCAAACCAGCAGCCCGAAGAGCGAAGAGAAGCCGGCGGCTTCGCCAGCCTCAGCCTTCAGAATGGAGGCAGGGGAACGGATTGCGAAGCAGCCGCGCGCCTCACTCACCGCGGTTCTCGGTCCAAGAAGGCGAAATCTGTCGCCGTGGGTCAATACTAGTATTGACTTAATTTATACGGCTTACGACCCGTCACCTCTGCGCGGAGGAGGGGCATTGGGGACCGAGGTTTCAGCCCGAACTTCAGGCGCAAAGTGAGGGCCGGGCGCGACCGAGACACCGATTTCCGCCGCGTTCCCAAGATTTCCAGGGACAGAAGATGGCCCGGGCTTGGTTTTTGAGCACAGTGATACTGAGTGGCCGTTCCTCCGAGGGCCTCAGTCCGCTCTGCGGGGAGCGGAGAGCTGTGGAGGCTCCTTGCTGCCCCCCACCCAGCGCCCTGGGGCCTGAGGTGGGAGGTGCGCCCGGGCCGCTCCCTGCCCGGCGCACGGTCCCCAAGGCCCAGCCGCTCCCGCCGATGCCGCCGGTAGCCCGCCAGTGATCGCGCCCGGGTCGCCTGTTGGCGTCATCTGCTCGCGGCAGGTCCGCACTGGCCACTGGCCCCCGCCGCCGCCGCAGCAGCAGCAACGGAGGCCCGTGGAGACGCCGTCCCCGCCCCCCATACCCGGGCCTCTCCATCCCCAGGCCGGATATGTGCCCCTGGCAGAACCGCGGCCGGTGGCGCAGAGTCCGGGCCTGAGGATCTGGGGGGGGCTGCGGCCTCCGCGGCGGGGACGCCCCCACCTGGCGCGCCGGGTCTGGGGAAGGAACCCCGGGTGTTGAGAGCAGGGCACTCTGCCCCCCCATCCCATGTACCCTTGCACCATAACAGGTGTAACCCCTACCCACATTCTCCAAAAGCCCATGGTAGGGATGGAAGGCACAGAGTGGAGGGGCCCAAAGCCTTGGCTTCAGAAACCTTGGGGGGAAAGTGAAGCTCCCTAGCAAGGAGGGGGGTGCCTTCAGGGAACCTCATGGTGGGGCTCAAGCTCCCAGGCCTACCCCAGCTGCGCTGGTCCTTGGCCTTTGGAAGCAGGAGGAGTAGAGGGCCTGGGGCTACCCTAGCCTGGTGGACACCGCGGCACCGGCCACCGCTGGGCCCCCCTGCCCTCTCTGGGCTCCGTCTCCCTCCTCCCCAACCTCCGAACACCGGGCGGCCCTGAGAGCCCAGCGCGGAGGCCCAGGCCCGAGAGACAGGCCGAGGGGAGGAAGATAAACAAGCGGCGCTTGATGGCCGCTGTCATCATGGCCGTCATCATGGCTTTCATTTGGCTGCCTAATGAGTCACATCACAGGCAGAGAGAAAAATTGTCAATCGCCCGGGCCCTAATGAATTTTTTTGCAAATTGTAATCAAGCCAGGCCGTCTCAGCTGGCTGATTAATGAGACCCACGAGGCTCGGCCAGCACCTCAGCTTTTTATTCCATCCCGTCCTCTCTGCACTAAATTAACAGCAACTTGTCTGAGCTTCAAATTAACTCCCAATGATTAATTCTGATGGGGGGGCCTGAAGAATAGCTTGTTCTAATAGGCTCTGGCCTGAGATGCTGTTGGAAATTAATACACTTCCCCTTTGGCTGCCGGCTTTAATCCAAGGTTGGGTTTTGACATCACTGTATTTGTTGTTACAATAAATCCCACTTACATCTGCAGATCAAATAATTACGCTTGGGAGCGCTGCGGACCTGCACCCACCCCCTCCCTGCGCTAGGGCTCTTGGAGCCCGTCTGCACCCTGCCTCCACCAACCAGGGTAGGGATCCTGGGGACCGGGGGTGGGGGGCGCGGGGGAATAGTCACCCAGCCCCAGCCCTAGCCCCTAGCCTCGGGGAGCTGGGTGCCCCTGGCCTTTGCAGAACTGAGGGTACTTTGAAAACCTGCAGCCGCGTCTCCGCGTTCTGGGGGCAGGGCCCTCTTAGATTGGTCTTGGGCCTTAAACAACCTCCTGCCCCTGCTCCCCGCTGGGGCTGGGAGAAACCCTCGGAGCACCAGGGCTTGGACTTTCCCACCCCAGCCCTGTGCTGGAATTGTCGAGACTCAGCACATGCTTCTGTGCCCAGTTTTTGCCACCCAGTCCTCAGCCCCAGGGTGGTATTTCGCAGGGACTTTTCAGCCAAAAGGGGGTGGGGTGGGGGTGAGGGTGAGGTGGGGGGGTGGGGTGGGGGGGGTGGCCTTCTAGGCCTCTCAAGACCGGGTTTGCCTGGCGGAACCATCCCGATTCTACGGCTGTCTGCGCGCCGGCCAGTCCGCACGAGGCGTGTAGCTGGCCGGAGCACCTGCATTCCGCCCTTTCTCTCAGGGTCCGTGCCCGCTCGGTCTTGCATCTGTTCGTTCGAGCTTAATTGGCTTAATCATTTCAGCTGTGTCTGGCAAGCCTCGAACAGGGCCTCGGGGCCGCTCCCTCCAGCACCGGGCCTGTCCCAAGCAGAGCGGCGCCCCGTCCTCCTTGGCAGAGGGTTCTGCTGGGCGCGCTGGAAGCTGGGGGGACACTCTGGCGGCCTCGGGATCTGACCACCTCGGGGCCTTCTCAGCTCCCTGTGGCGGTCCCGAGTAGGGGTCTCTAGTGGTTGGAGTGCCGTGCATTCCGCGGCCTTGGCCACAGAGTCGGTTGCCTTGTCTTGTCTTGTCACCTGCAGCGAGGCTTGGGTGACCACACGGCCTAGTGGCGTGTCCGCGCTCAGCCTCCCTGGCGAGGACACTTTTGTGTATGTGCCCCTATTTCTGTCCCGGGAGACCCCAGGCCTCTGCCCAGGCACGCACAGCAGGAACAGGTGGTCCGCTTGCACCCTCTGATGTGCCAGGGCTTCCCACACAGCCAGGGCACAGCGGGGCCTCTTTCTGCCAAAGCTGGATGCCGGGCTCTGAGGTCTAGAGGGGAGCCGAGGTCTGGGGTCTGCCGGGAAGGGGTTGCCGGGCAAAGGGAGGTGGCATTAATCTTCATTTCGGCCCCTTATGGTGTAAACAGGAGAAATACGATCTTGGTAACCGAACATGAATGCAAATCACACCGTCAGAGTAATAAAGCACCTGAAACCCCAACACACAAAAGCAACACCATATGTATGAAGACAACCTGCATAAATTATAAATTACATCATAAAAATTGATTGCTGATTTGAACAGTTCAGAAGTGAGAGACCTAAGCTGACTTCCGCCCTCTCTGGCTTTGGGGAAAGGTCTGGGAGCACATTCCTTTCGATGGGCATTGGACCAGGGTAACTGGGCCCAGGGTCTCCTGCCAGCACTCTGGACCCATCTGCTTGCATCGGAGGTGGGGCGCGCACCGCCGGCTCTGCCCGGAGAGGAGAGGAGAGGAGAGGCCCGAAACTCTGTAAGCCCTATGAAGTTCCGTGCAGGTGGGGCGAGAGGCGCCACAGGCACCGGGGCTGCTGCGCATCAAGGCCGGGTCTGGATTCCAAAAAAACCGCCCCACCAGACCAAGGAATGCCGCCCCTCGACCCCAACCCTTCCAGCCGGAGCTCAGATGTCTAGCTCTGAGCCAAAGTTCCCTGCGAGGGTGTCCCTCCGCGCGGAGTCGGCTGTGTGATGAGCAAGGGTGTGAGTGTGGGCGGGTGTGTGAGCGCGCGGAGAGTGCTAGCATGTGTGTAGTTGTGCGATTCCCCTCTCAACGTCTAAGCCCGCTTTGCCGAGTTTCTCGGAATTCCTGGATCGTGGAGAGCCAAGAGTCCGACCCCGCTGGAGAAGCCGAGACCCCGCTGGAGGAGCCGAGACCCCGCTGGAGGAGCCGTTCGGGGGCGCGCACTGCACCTTCCCCCGCGGGAAGCCGGGCCTGCGCCTCGGAGCTCTACCTCCACTCCTGTCCCACTGCGTGGAGACCCCCGGGTCTGGTCTCTGGCCTCCACCTCCCAACCTCTAGTGCACTCCGTCCCCTTTGGCCTCTCCGCACACACCCCTAACCTTTCTGATCTCTGGGATGACGTCCTCCCCGCCACCCCACGCCGGCCTTGGAGCTCTCCCGGGTCTGGACTCTGGGCTGCGCCCCTCCCCGCCCCCGAAGTCCACCCCGCCTCCTCCTCTAGGAGCTCCCCCAACACACACAGCTGGGGGGCCGGATCTACCGCCTTCCGCCGAGCAGACCCGGCCCGGAGCCGGGCCACACACCGGACCAGGGAGAGGAAAATGAGGCCGGCGCAGCTCCGGCCAAAGCGCGGGGAGACCCTAGTTCTGCCCGAACCGTCGGCGTCCCCTAGGCCTCGAGGGAGAGAGGAAGGAGGTCGCGATCGGACCCCGCGGTTCCGAGGAGGCAGGGAGGCCGTCGGCCCGCGTGCGGTTCCCGGCCCCGCGCGACCTTGCCGGGGACAGGCTCCCGGGCCCGGAGTTCCAAGCTGGGGGCCCATTCAAAGGCGCGTCCGCAGCCGGAAGAAGCCGGGGGCAGAGCCCGGCCTGGGGGGCAGACGTCACGCTGGGCGCTCCACCCCCAGCCTCATCTCTTTATTTCCCGCCACAGCATCCCGCGCCTTTGTCATGCCTGTCCCGCTCTGGTGTGGCCGCGCGTCCTCTTAAAGGGCTCGGCCCCCCAGCTCGGGCTCCTCGGCCGCCCGAATGACAAAAGCTGAAATGAGATTACACCGACCAGATCCCATTAAGTCGGCCCCCCGGCCCGCGCTCGGGCCGACTCAGATCCCTCAGCCCACCCGTCCCCCCTCTCCGCGCCCCCAGCCCGACTTCCGCAGACGCACCTGGCTCGGCGGCGGGGACCCTGCAGCAAGCTGAGCGCCTTGGGGGTTTGCAAGGGGCCGCCTGACCCCAGGGAGGGAGCGCGGCCCGGGCTCTGAATGACAAAAGCCCAGCCCGGCCACAGCGCCGAAGGAAACCGAGAGGGGCTGCCCCCAGCCCAGCTTGGACTGGGGCTCCCTGCAGGCAGAGGCGGGGTGCAACCCACGCTGTCAGAGCCCAGGCCAGCTTGTTCTGTATGGAAGTTTCTGGGGCGCCTCGCCCATAGGGCCAGACAGGTAGCTGGAGCCTAAGGTGCTCGTAGGAACAGGAAAGACACCACCACCCTGTACCCAGTGCTTTACCTGCCCACTCATCTCACAGTTACTGGGAACACAGGGGGAGGCTCCCTATCTGCAGATGTAGCAGCCAGACTGAGGGAAGTGGCTCCAGTCAGGGTGTCGCTTGCAGTGGGTCCTGGATCACCCCAAAATCTGATCGCTCCATCCAAAAGCTTTGGGTGCCGAGGCCAAGGCCATTGGCACACACAGCAGCCCCCAGCGTTGGGAGCCAGGGCTCAGGTATTGGCCTTTCGGGGCAAGGCTGGTGGTGGGGAAGGGCTGGTGAGTCAGAGCTTTGAGCACCCCTGTTGCTGCTTATGGGATGGTAGGATGGGGCTGGAGATGCCTGGCCCTGTTTCAAGTTTCCCTTTTTCTTCAAATGAAGAGTCCGTCATCTTTAGATGAAATTGGGTAGATCTTCCAGAGACGGGCTGCAGAGCAGTGCAGAGAACACTGGAGGGAAGTCACATCCTAATAGGAGCTCCCCTTCGCTAACCTTGACCGAACCACTTCCCCCATCTAAACCGTTGTTCCTTCACGTGATGACCTGGCACAAGGTTCCAAAGTCCAAGCTGTCTTGGTTTCTGGGGAGGTTTATGATGAAACAGATGAAGAGCACGGTAACATCAGGGCTTCAGCACCAGCCCATTCAGGGCCTCGGTGCACAGTTTTGAATGCAGACCACCTGGGTTCCCACGCTTGGGGGTTTAACTCTCCAACCAAAGCTGATGTGGGCAAAGGGCACTGGGCAGAGCTGGGGCACACAGGGAGCCAGTATTAGCCACTGTTTCCGTTTGTATCGGAACAGAGGCAGGTTCCCCAGCTGAAGGCTGGACGGAACCAAGGGCTGCCCTTCTGCCTCTGCAGCTCCTCCTCTGGGTTGGGGTCTGCTGTGTGACCTCAAGCTCCTCGGTGACGGCCCTTCCACCGGCCCAACCCAGGTTTGTCCGGCTGCAGCTGAGGCCATTGTTCAACCCTGTCCTTTGCGGAGATGGCCTGGAGTCCGCAGCACCCTCTTCGCTCCCTTGGTAAATGGGCTTCAAGTCCCGCACCAGCACCTTCTGTCCTCGAGGGCCCCCGGAGTCTGTGGGGAGGAGACAGCTGAATGGGCTGCCGCAGGAGACAACTCTTCAACCCATGAAGGCTATCGCAACTCGATTCTTCTCCATGACACCAAATGACTTCAGTGACCCACATGTGCTATCTGATCGGATCTGCTGTGATATCTTAGTCCTGGAGTCGGGGGTCCCGGAGGCTGGCCTGGGGTGGAGGCAGGACTCCAGGTCTAACTTGTTCTCCCGCACAAAACCCGACAGAGGAGGTCTCAATGAAGGTGTAAATTACGGATAACGACGTGAAGTCTCTTTTCAGAAGGGCCTGAATCATTCCTCATATTCGCACAGCTCCTTCTTGGTACGGACACCCATCTCCCTCCAGAGGAGCCTGGTGGGATTATTTAGAAAACTGGCAAGAACCCGAGCACTGTGAAAACTAAGATAAGCATTTGAAAAGCATTGTTGTCGCTGTGCTTAGGCAAAGAATCTCTGAGCTGGGTGAAATCTCGCCAGACTCGTCATTTGGTTTTCCAGTAACTCGGGGCACGGTGCCACCCACATGCAGAATCACCACAGACCTTCATGCGATCATTCAGGATATTTGTGTGACCAAAGCAATTATTTAACATACATGTATGTGATTACTTTGGGGCTTTAAACTATTGATCATTGAAAAACCTTTATCAATAGTTTTGAAGTGCATTTCCATTTTCCATGACTACGGCTGGAATTTTTGCCCACAATAATTTTCCTATTTCAGGATTTTGAAAGCTATAAATGGCGAGAAAAGAATGATAATTGCCCATCTTTAAATGAGAAATTGTTAATTTGGGATTTACAAAGGACCTTCTTTCCTGAATAATAAGTGAAGACAAATTTGTCTTCCCGCCTCATCTCTGGAGGCTGCCGTCTCCTTACAGCGCCACCTATAGGCAGGGCGTCTCTACTTGGTGTTTTTGGCATCGCTGGCAGGACAACTCTTTGGTAGGGGACTGTCCCATGAATGTCAGAGATATGACCCAGTTAAATGACAACCAAAAGTGCCCTCAAGGAGAATGCAGCTGTCCCCAGCTGAGAGCACTTCTGCTAGGCATGGGGACCCGATGGGCACCTGGGTGAAACGCACACCTTTGGGCACTCGGTGCCAAAGGGGAAGACAGCTTGTTCCAGTGTGGGGAGACCAGTGTGCCCTGAAGCTCATGGCAAGACCCTCGTCCCCAGCCAGTTTGGGCAAGAAAGGCGCACAGGGCAGAGGCTCCTACGGGGAGGCTACCGGATGAACAGGCATTTACCAGGGCCTCTCCCCGCACCCCAGTGACCTGCTGCTCCGGGCACCCAGGGCCACCAGTCAACACAGCAGTGTTTGTATGACCAACTGCCTACAGCTCAGCGCCCGGAGGGCTCACCTGGCTCCTCCGTTCAGACGCTCCCCGGGCTCTAGGTTTCCTGCTCCCCTCTAAGCCTCGTCCTGCTTCTGAAGGTGTGGGAGCGATCCTGCCCATTCGAGCTCAGTAGTCACAGCCAACCACAGCTGGCGCAGCTGCATGGGATCTCAGCACTCCGCGCACCCTGGCTGAGAGCTGACAATGAACATGGGCAGCTCCACCCCGTGGGAGTTCTCCCTTCCCAGGGCACTTCCCTTCTGCAGAGGTTGCCCAGCACTTACGTGGTTCAACATCCCATCCCTTGGGCTCAGGACCGCAATGGCCTCCAGTGTGTCTCAGGGGGCACGAAGGCCTTCACGGGGGTCCACACTGGCAGCCTGGAGCTCCTGAGGGGGCTCTGCTGACCTCACTCTCCACCTGGGCCTTTCGAATGCTTTCTCAAAATGAATGAATGATAACAATAAATAATAATAATAGTTCTTCCCCCCCCCTTACTATCCAGCCCCAGCCACTGGACTGCCAAAGAAATCGAAGCGTTTATAGACGAATTTGGAGATATGTAGCCAAGTCCCTGATGAGACCGGAGACCACAATTTTCAAGTAATTCAGTCCATTAAGCCTATAGCCTGCCAACATTCCAGAGCTTCCATTGCTTCAGCTGGAGGAATTCGATGATACTTTCAGGAAATGTTCTCAGTGACATTACTTCTTGGCAAGTCCACCTTGGTCTTGAAATAATGATTTAGTAATATGAGCTCATGTCCCCTCCAGCCCCTCCAGTCCCTCCAGCCCAGACTAAGAGAGTTCCTGCTCCCCCCTTTCTCTCCTCTTCTCCCTTTAGCTCTGCTCAGACATGTCAGAGGGGACTGGAGTCCATGGGAGACCAGCGCGCGGCAGGGGGAGAGGACAAGGGTAGTAAGGACGTCCATGCTCCCCAAATTAACTGCTAACATCAAGGTAATCTCAATCAGAATCCCAGAAGATTCGTCTGAAATTTGACCAAACGATCCTAGAGTACATCTGGAAGATGGATGAACAGATGGACGTAACTGAGGAATTTTTGTTTTGTAATTTTATTCATTTATTTATTGAAGTATAATGGATTTACAATATTGTGTTAGTTTCATATGTACAGCAAAGTGATTTAGTTATATATATTTTTTCAGATCCTTTTCCTTTCTAGGTTATTACCAGATATTGAATATGGTTCCCTGCCCTATACGGTAGGTCCTTGTTGTTTATTTGTTTTTATATAGAGGAAAGTGTATCTGCTAATCCCATACTCCTAATTTATCCCCCCCTTTCCTCTTTGGTAACCATAAGTTTGTTTTCTATGTCTGTGAGTCTGTTTCTGTTTTGTAAATAAATTCATCTGTGTTATTTTTTAGGTTCCACATATAAGTGATATCACATGGTATTTGTCTTTCTCTGTCCGACTTACTTCACTCAGTATGACAATCTCTAGGTCTGTCCATGTTACTGCAAATGGCATTATTTCATTCCTTTCTATGGCTGAGTAATATTCCATTACAGACACCACACACACACACACACACACACACACACACACACACACACACCCCACATCTTCTTTATCCATTTATCTGTCGATGGACATTCAGGTTGCTTTCATGTCTTGGCTATTGTAAATAGTGCTGAACCGAGCACTGGGGTACATGTATCTTTTCAAATTAGAGTTTTCATCTTTTCCAGATATATGCCCAGGAGTGGGATTGCTGGATCACATGGTAACTCTACTTTTAGTTTTATAAGGAACATCCATACTGATAGCCATTCTGACCGGAGTGAGGTGATACCCCATTGTAGTCTTTTTTATTTTATTTTTTTTTAAAGAGTTTCCACTTTATTTATTTATTTTTGGCTGCCTTGGGTCTTCGTTGCTGTGTGCGGGCTTTCTCTAGTTGCGGCGAGCGGGGTCTACTCTTGTTGCTGTGCGTGGGCTTCTCATTGTGGTGGCTTCTCTTGCTGTGGAGCACAGGCTCTAGGTGTGCGGGCTTCAGTAGTTGTGACACGCGGGCTCTGTAGTTGTGGCGCACGTGCTTAGTTGCTCCGCGGCATGTGGGGTCTTCCTGGACCAGGGCTCGAACCTGCACCCCCTGCATTGGCAGGCGTATTCTTAACCACTGCGCCCCAGGGAAATCCCCTCATTGTAGACTTGGTTTGCATTTCTCTAATAATTAGAGATGTTGAGCATCTTTTCCTGTGCCTCTTGGCACACATGTGTCATCTTTGGAGAAATGTCTATTTAGGTCTTCTGTAGCTGGGGAACTTTTAAAGAGAAGCGTAATGATGAGGGGCACTTCTTTGATAAGAACGCACACCTAATGTCCGTGGGTGACGGGCCCTCTTCTGAGCCCTATAGTCATTAATTAGCTGAATCCTCACAACAGCCCTAAGAGCTAGGTATTGCATTTTACCATACGAAACTGTTGGTACTTGCTAGCATTTTTCTACCTACAAAGTGGCAATTTTGTATTATTGCCATCCACGTTTTGCAGATGAGAAAACCAGGGCACAGAGAGGTTAAGTACTGTCCCAAGGTCACACAGCTAGCAACTGGTAGATCCAGGGTTTATACCCAGACAGGCTGGCTGCAGGGATAGTGCTCATAAAATGATATGATGTGACTGACAGATTACTCAGAATTAGACTCTAGAATATATGAAAATATAATCTATGATAAAGAAAGCTCCACAAATTTGTGGAAAAGGGAGAACAGTTGCATACATGGTATTTGGAAAAACTGGCTAATTAGGGGAAGAGACAACAGATCTTCACCTGCCACCTTTACCGCAGATCAATTACAGATGGATTAAGGAGTTCAATGCATAAAAGGAAACCTCTAAAACCTAGAAAAGAGGATTAGCTGAATAATTATCTGCCGAGTGGAGAGGACACACGGAGAGAATAGCAAAGCTGTCTACATAAAAAAAACTGGAGCTCTTGTTCATTCAAAAGATCATAAAACAATTAAAAATACAAGGAACAACTGGGAAAAACACTTGTCAGAAACATGACAAGATGGATTAATACATTTCCATATAAAGAACTAGAATAAAAGGGAAAGGAAACTGAGAAAGCGCATAGATGGACAATTCATGGAAAGTGAAAAGCAAACTCATTGATTCCACAAACATTTATGGGGCACTTATTACTTGCCAGACACTGTTCTGGGCTTGAGAAGGAGCTTCCCTTCTATGCGGTGAGACGGGCATGATACAAACCAATAATGCCAGGTGTTATGAAGACAGGTAAGCGATAGGAAGGAGAATAAGCAGAGTAAGGACACGGGGAGTGGGAGGTGCTGTTTTAGATGGAGGGTTGGGGACAAGCTTGCTGCTAAGGTGAGAGCTGGGTAGCTCCCCGAAAGAAGTAAAGGGGCAAGAAATGCACAGGTCTGGGGGCAGAGCATCCCAGGCAGAGGGACAGCAATGAGACTAATGTTACTGGAGCAAACTGGCAAGGGGGAGAGTGATGGGATGATGGGGCCACAGAGGCAGCCAGGCACTTGACCATGGAAAGCTTTGGAGGCTCTGGGAAGAACCTGGATTTTATTTTAACTGATACAGGAAGCCACTGAAGGTGTCAGAGTACAGGAGTGCATACTTTTTTCTTTAATTGCTAATAAATATATAAAACTGCTAATACATTTTTCTTTAATTGTTAATAAACATATAAAACTGTTTAAAGAGATACAAATTAAAACCAAAATAAAGTACCAAGGTAATTCTTCAAATTAGCAAAGTTTATAATATAAAAATAATATAAGAATTTATAATATTAAAAAATTTGTAAAACCGGACAGTGATATGGTTCAGGGAGGTGGACACTCATACATTCAATAAATAGTGATTGAAAGGCGCCATGATTCCAAAATGAAAAGACAACCTACAGAATGGGAGAAAAAATTTGCAAGCAATGTAACCAACAAGGGGTTAATTTCCAAAAGCAGCTCATATAGCTGAATGTAAAAAAAAACCCAAACAACTGAATCAAAAACAAATGCAGAAGATCTAAAAAGACACGTCTGCAAAGAAGACATACAGACAGCCAACAGGCACATGAAAAAATGCTCAATATCACTAATTATTGGAGAAATGCAAATCAAAAGTACAATGAGGTATCACCTCACTCCGGTCAGAATGGCCATCATCAAAAAGTCTACAAATAATAAATGCTAGAGAGGGTGTGGAGAAAAGGGGACCCTCCTACACTTTTGGTAGGAATGTAAATTGGTGGAGCCACTATGGAAAACAGTATGGAAGTTTCTTAAAAAACTAAAAATAGAGTTGCCATATGATCCAGGCATCCCACTCCTTGGCATATATTTGGAGAAAACTAATTCAAAAAGATACATGCGGGGACTTCCCTGGTGGTCCAGTGGGTAAGCCTCTGTGCTCCCAATGCAGGGGCCCTGGGTTTGATTCCTGATCGGGGAGCTAGATCCCACATGCATGCCTCAACTAAGAGTTTGAATGCCACAACTAAGACCTGGCACAGGCAAAATAAATAATAAATAAATAAATAAATACTAAAAGATACATGCACCCCAGTGTTCATAGCGGTACTATTTACAATAGCCAAGACATGGAAACGACCTAAATGTCCATCAACAGATGAATGGTAAAGAAGATGTTTTATGTATACACGCACACACACACACACACACACACACACACACACACACACACACAACATGGAATACTACTCAGCCATTAAAAAGAATGAAATAATGCCATTTGCAGCAACATGGATGGACCTAGAGATTATCACACTAAGTGAAGTAAGTCAGACAGAGACAAATATCATATGATATCACTTACATGTGGAATCTAAAAAGGTGATACAAATGAACTTATCTATGAATCAGAAATAGACCCACAGACATAGAAACAAACTTATGGTCACCAAAGGGGAAAGGGAGGGAGGGATAAATTAGGAGGCTGGGATTAACAGATACACACCACTATATATAAAAGAGATAAACATCAAGGACCTACTGTATGGCACAGGGAACTATACTCAATATTTTGTAATAACCTATAATGGAAAAGAGTGGGGAAAAGAATAGATATATATGTATAACTGAATCACTCTGCTGTACACCTGAAACTAATACAACATTGTAAATCAACTAGACTTCAATTAATAACAAAAGAAAAGGAAACCACGAGCCAGATAGTCTTTGAGGGGCTGCAGAGGGGTAGCAAACAAGAGAAACAAGGGATCCATGCTCAGGAAGTAGGGTAAAATTTTCTCTCAGCCTATTTTAAACTTGTTAAACAATAAGTAATAACCTTCATTATAAAAAACAAATAGGAAAACCATTATTACTACTTTTATTCAGCATTGTAACTAGTGGTCCTAACCAAAGCAGTGAAATGAGAAAAACAAATAGAAGCCATAAGGATGAGAGGGGGAAACTAAAATCAAATTTATGAGAGACACATTTAAAAAAAACAAAATATAAGGTACTCAGGAAAAATTATAACATTTTCTTGAGAGACATTAAAGAACATCAGAATAAACAGAGAGAGAAACCACGGCTATGGATGAAAAGATTCAATGTCATAAATATGTCACTTATTCCCAAATTGGGTTAGAAGATTCAGTGTATATAGAAAACAAATTTATGGTTATCAAAGGGGAAAGGGGGTGGGGGAGGGATAGATTAGGAGTTTGGGATTAGCAGATACAAACTACTATATATAAAGTCGATAACCGACAAGGTCCTACAGTATAGCATAGGGAATTATATTCAATATCTTGTTGTAAACCATAATGGAAAAGGATATGAAAAATATATACACATAAAGAATATATAGGGCTTCCCTGGTGGCGCAGTGGTTGAGAGTCTGCCTGCCGATGCAGAGGACACGGGTTCGTGCCCCGGTCCGGGAAGATCCCACATGCCGCGGAGCGGCTGGGCCCGTGAGCCATGGCCGCTGAGCCTGCGCGTCCGAAGCCTGTGCTCCGCAGCGGGAGAGGCCGCGACAGTGAGAGGCCCGCGTACTGCAAAAAAAAAAAAAAAGAATATATATATATATATATTTGAATCACTTTGCTGTAAACCATAAACTAACATAACATTGTAAATCAACTGTACTTCAATTTAAAAACAAGAAGTTTCAATGTGATTCTAATAAAAAACCAGGAGGGCTTTTGAAGAGCTTGAGTTAAGAATAATGATGGGGCTTCCCTGGTGGCGCAGTGGTTGAGAGTCCGCCTGCCGATGCAGGGGACACGGGTTTGAGCCCCGGTCTGGGAAGATCCCACATGCCGCGGAGCAACTGGGCCCGTGAGCCACAATTACTGAGCCTGCGCGTCTGGAGCCTGTGCTCCACAACAATAGAGGCCGCGATAGTGAGAGACCCGCGCACCGCGATGAAGAGTGGCCCCCGCTTGCCACAACTAGAGAAAGTCCACACACAGAAACGAAGACCCAACACAGCCATAAATAAATAAATAAAAATTTAAAAAAAGAATAATGATGACATACATGAAGAAGGAGATATGGTGAGAGGACATATCCTACAAGATATCAAGCCTTTTAAGGTTCCGGTTATTAGGGAAGTATAGTGTTGCCATGGGAATAGATAAATTGAACAGTGAAACAGAATTGAAAGCCTGGTACATATATCCCATGCATGTATATCACAGAGCTTTCAGTAAATAGCGCTGAAGCAATTAATGATCTCCAGCAAAAAAAGAAACTGGATGTTTCTCTCACATTACACATACACACACACAAGTTAATTATAAATAGATTAAAGATGTTGATGTAAAAGACAAAATTTTTAAATTCTTAGAAGCAAATATTTGAGTATTCTTTCTAAGGGAAAGGATTTCTTCAACAAGTTGCAAAATGCACTGTTCATCAAATGAGAGCATTTTTTTTTTTTTTTTTTTGCGGTACGCGGGCCTCTCACTGTTGTGGCCTCTCCCGTTGCGGAGCAACAGGCTCCAGACGCGCAGGCTCAGCGGCCATGGCTCACGGGCCCAGCCGCTCCGCGGCATGTGAGATCTTTGCGGACCGGGTCACGAACCCGCGTCCCCTGCCTCGGCAGGCGGACTCTCAACCACTGCGCCACCAGGGAAGCCCAAGTGAGAGCATTTTTAAAAAGTCACAAACTAGGAGAAAATCTTTGCAAGGAATTTGTATAAAGAACAATAAAAAAAAAAAAACTGTTATGAGTGAAAAAGAAACAGATTAATCAGTAAAAAAAATAATAAGAAAGGGGCTTAACCAATTAAAAATTTTCCATTTTTATTTTGAAAATTTTCAAACATATGGAAAACAGCGTCCAATATGCAGTTCATATTTGGATTTCCTCAATTGTTCATATTTGATAGCTTTTTAAAAGACCAACATCCAGTCAAGATTCATAAATTGCATTTGATTATTATTAATTTTAGTCTCTCTTATTCTAGAATAATTCACTCTTTTTACGACATTGACTTTTTGAAGGCTTCAGGCGAACACTCTTATAGACTGTCCTGCTGTCTAGTTTTGTCAGAGTATTTTTTCCTATTCTCTTAATTCCTCTTGGTGATTAACCTGCTGGGGGTTGGGGGTACTTCTAAGAAAAGAAGAACAGTGCATTTTATTATATAATGGTGTCACATTTTTATGCAGTCAAATCTGTCCATTTTTTTAAACTTTGAGTTTTTTATCTTAATGAGGCAAACTTTTTCTAGCCCAAGATTATAAAACTATTCCATATTTTTCTAGTAGTTTTGTTTTTACATTTTGCTTAATTTAATTTAATTTAATTTTATTTGGCTGCGTTGTGTCTTAGTTGCGGCATGCAGGCTCTTGGTCGCAGCACGGGCTTCTCTCTACTTGTGGCAGCATGTGGGCTTCTCTCTAGTTGTGGCATGTGGGTTTTTCTCTCTCTCGTTGTGGCGTGTGGGCTCAGTAGTTGTGGCACAGAGGCTTAGTTGCCCTGCAGCATGTGGGATCTTAGTTCCCCAACCAGGGATTGAACCCGCGTCCCCTGCATTGGAAGGTGGATTCTTTACAACTGGACCACCAGGGAAGTCCCTACATCTTGCTTTAATCTATTTGGAATTTATTTTTGCATATGGTGGGGTAAGAGTCAAAGTATACTTGCTCCCAAATATATGGCCTGTTGTCTCCCCTGTTTATTAAATAGACTTTTTCCATTGATGGGAAGTGCTACTTTTATCATATTCTAAATTCCCATATATCTATAATCCATTTTCTAGAACTTAGCTACAACTCTGATCTATTTGTTACTTTCTGCTCCAACACTGTATCGCTTTAATTTCTGTAGTTATTTTGATATCTTTTATGGTAAGTTCTTCCTCATTGTGCTTCATTTTCAATTTTTTCTTAGCCAGTGTGTCACATTTTCTTTTCCAAAAGAATTTCAGAATCATCTCTCCAAGTTATTTTGAAAAATTCATTTGGAATTTAGATGGCAAATGCACTAAATTTATAGGATAAAGGGGTAACATCTCTACCGTATTGAGTCTTACCATGTAGGATCATGACCTGCTTCTCTTGTTATTCAGATCTCTGCTGTTCTTCCGTAAATATTTAGAATTTTCTTCATATAGGCTTCATGTATACCTTATATAGATTTATTTCTAGCTATTTGAAAATATTAGTTGCTATTATAAATGGGAACCTCTTTTTCTTTTTACGTGAAAAATTGCTAGTTTGTTAATGGTGATGGTATTAGAATGCAATTGACTTTTTATGTGGGTTTTGTCTCTCCTTTTCAATACTTATACACACTTTTTTTCTTGCCTTATTGCACTGGCTCCATCCTCCACTCCAATATAATAATGAATAGTAGTGGCGATGATGCGCATATTCCATTTCTCCCTGATTTTAATGGAAATGCTTCCCTTTGTTTTTTTCTCTATCTCTGTGTCAGGTTCCAATTTAGCACGTGTGCCTGTGCACACCCCCAAAAGCAGAGCTTAGATTACTCACTTTGGGCTGTAGTCGATCACATTTCAAGGGTGCTCAGGCCTTGGGTCAAACTCCAGCTTTGCCTTTTCACACAGTTGTATGGCCTCTGGCAGGTTCCCAATCTCTCTGGGACCCATTCTGCTCTTCTGTAAGAGGGAGACACTGATGCCTCTCTCTAGGAGGACAATTACAAAGCTCCCAGTGAGAGGAATGCTTATCCCATGCCAGCACCCACTCCCCTTCATGGCTGCGCTCCCCTGGGGCAAGGACTGCACTTGAGATCATGGCCTTAGAAGGGACAGCAAGCTCCTTGCGCCCTGTGGAGGGAGGCCTACTTGGAGAAGAAACATTTACAAAAAATAATCATAATGCGGGTTTCAATGCTGTCAGACAGGCCAGGTTTTTCTGGCTCTACTTTTCCTTGACAACCAGCTCCTCTTTCTCGCCCCTCAGATTCAGAAGCGTCCTGGGCAAACACATTAGCAGCTGAATCCACCACCATTGTTCATGATAAAAAATGCAACTAAGTATATCATTCAAGTTGGTAACTCGAGAAGGTGTATTTCCCCTGCTGTGTCCCTGAGAATAGCAGTAACAAAGGGTGCATCACATGAAAATTAATTTGTTAAACTCAGTCTCCTTACTCAACCTCTCCTGGAAGCCTTCACTCTGCCCGTGGGAGGCCTAGGCTCCAGAGTGGTGCAGGGTCCCTTATTCAGCATTTTCCACGCGTATGTGACCACAGAGCAGACGCTTTCTTTCAGGTGTGCGGTAAATGCTTAACAGTCAGGGGAAAAGAAACCTCTGCTGTATAGTGTTTGCCAATTTCCTTGGTGTAAACACTCCAACCGCGGCCAGTTTCAAGTTACCTATGGGATGTCACTGAGCACGGAGCTGGGAGGGGAGGCTCACAGTCAGCTCTCCGGAGCTGGGAAAAGCTGCTTCCAGCTCATTACTGCTCAGGGAGAGGAAATCCAACAGGTTCTCTGATCCTTAAGGGTGGGGAATGGTGATGCACTTCCCTATGCCCAACAGGGGTCCCAGTTTTTTGTGTTCCCTTCCAGAAATGGTTTTTATGTGTGCATCTGTATATATACGTGGATAAACAGTATGGAATCATATGTAGAATCAAACTGCTCTGCACCTTGTACTTTTTCACTTAATGTATTGTGGCCCGGTTTCTATAATCAGAACATATGGAAGGGCCTGGATCTTGCGGTCAGCCGCTCCACAGTCTCTTTAACCAGCTCCCCACTGCTGGACATTCCAGGGCTTTGCAGGCCTCTCCTGGAACAATGTTGTTCTCTGCAAGCACACATTTCCTAAGCCTCCCTCAGAGGACCTTGGGCAGCCTGGCCCAGCCCTGCCTGCTCTTCCATTGCAGACACCTGCTGAGTGGTTGAGAACTAACCCTCTTTTGGTATTAATGCCTAATAATAAACCAATCAGTGCCCTTCCTTGAGCACTGGGTACCTTCCCTCTTGCCCAGAGCTACAGACTTGCAAACGCATTCAGCAAAGACAACCACCTGGTGCAACTGAGATGGAGGAAGACGTGGACACTCGGCCTCTTGGAGCAGGAGGGATCTCAGGGGCTGCCAACAGCTTTGTGGAATCCATCCCCATCTCTGGATTCCACGTCCTTGGGGGAGCAGCCTGTCCTGACTTAGAGTGGCCGGCACGACTGTTTGCCAGACTCATGAGTCCATCAGAACCTGTTCCAGTCTGGCCTCTACTGAGGCCTTTGACCAGGAGACCAGGCACAGGAGGGCGGGCATCCCCAGTGCCCCCTCTGTAGGGGCAGACAGTGCCTCTCGGGGCTTTTTGTTTGGACTGAGCTGAAAGGGTGGCTGGAGTGGTGGGCAGAGGCCCCAACCTCAGGGCTGAACTAGTATGCCTCTGTCACCAGGGGGCCCAGGCCTGACATCTGCATTCCTGCATGGCTGTCCCTGTCAACTCTGGAAGCCCAGGGCAGACATGTGGGCTAGACAGGCCCAGGTCTTCTGAGGGTGCCAGCCAAGGCCACATGCCAGGAGCCAGCTCCATGGGGCTCATCAGGGAATAAATCTGAAAGCCAAGGAGCCCGCCCCCCCCCGGCCCCTTAGGATGCCAAGGACCAATGCCTGGGGCTGCTGGGCAGAGCGGGAGATTAGCGGGGAGGGCACGGCGGCTGCTTTCAGCAGAGCTGGGGGTTCAATGAGGAAGACTTCACGTGCATGCATAGCTGTCACGCAGGGGAGGAAAGTCGGGGGGACGGGTGATGGGGTCGGGGTAGGTGGGAGCAAGGAAGGGTCTAGGGTTTTCCTTCTTGGCATGCCATGACGCCTCTGTGTTTCACTGAATGAATGAGGGACAGATGGGCCGTGTTCTGCTCCAGACCTGGGCTCTGGGATGTGGCTCGCTCAGAGCCTGGTGGTGTCAGATAACCTGCCTGAGTCCGGGGGAAGGACATCTCTGTGAGGGAGACGGGAACTGCCGCCCGGTGTCTGCCCTTCGAGCACATGTGTTCTGCTGGGACAACGCCTTCCAGAGTGGAGACTGCACACCCGGCCTCCCTTGCAGCTGGACGTGGCCACGTGATGGGGTTCTGGCTGGAGAATGAAATGGAAACCTTCCGGGCCAGTGCCCTTTATTGCCTCTGCCTCTCTTCTCCAGTCTGCATGCAGACGCCGCCTGGGGCCATACAAAGGAGGGTCTCACCTAGTGGTGGTCAAGTGCTGGGCTCAGAGGACTTGGGTCCCCAAAGACTCGACCCTCCACGGCAGGACTCCCAAATTTTATATGATCCATAACGGAACTTGAGTCTCAACTTCTGTCTTGTTGGAACCACCACTGCCATTTTGTGGTTTTCCCTTTCTGGCACCGTCTGAAATCTACGCAACACGGTACGCCCACGAGGGCTACCACACCCCAACCTGGCTCTCGCTGACACACTGTATTAGCTGTGAACCGTGGGTGGTGCCTGGGACCCACTGCCAACCATGAAACTGGAAACTTTGGGGATGAGGTCAGCACTGCAGTCTTTACAAGCTCCCAGTGAATCCAGCGGGAGCTGTAGGTGGGAACGAGGGATCGACATAAATAAAGGAAAATGGAGCGCATTTGTCCCTCCCCCAGCCATGCTGAAGTCAGGCACTGCGGGCCTGTCTAGCTGCTCATCCGGGCAACGCAGTGTCGTGAGCTCCAGGCTGGGTGGGGCAGACTAGTTAACAGTTAACGAACTCCCTGAGCAATGCGGAGAGGTCAAATGCATTCATTCGATACATTTATAAGCACTTACTGTATGCGAGGCATTGTTTTAGGTGCTGGGAAAAGTGGTCGATAAGGCATGAGTAGGGCCTGCCCCTCCGGGGACTTGTGTTCTCGTGGGCGGTGCACACTTCAGCAGGTAACAATGAAGACGTGGTGTAATTTCAATCGGGGTACGTGCCATGAAAACCAATAAAGTAGGATAAGTGGGGAGAGAGTGGTGGGGCTGTTTCAGGTGGGGTGGTCAGTGGACCTGAGCTCCGAGCAGAGACCTAAGGAAGGAGAGAGGAGGCACGCGATAGGCAGGGTGAGGAACAGAGTGGGTGAGGGAACGGCAAGTGCAAACATGGGAATGGATCTATTGGCAAAGCTCAAGAACGAGCAAGGCCAGTGAACCTGTGGGACGGGGAGCTCGTGGAGGAGCCGTCAGGGTGGTGGTGGGCAAGATCTCATGGGACCTTTGCAAGACAAGGTAAGCATCTTGAATTTATTCTAGGGATGCTGGGAAGCCATCAGTGTGGAGAGCACAGGTGTTTCAGGAGCTGACTTACATTTTAAAAGGGTCACTCTGGCTTCCAGGTGGACATTAAACAAATGGGGCAGCAGAAGAAGCAGGGAAACAGCCTGGTATTGGAGGCATTTGGCACCTGGATCTGGGTGGCTGTGCTGGAGGGAGTGACACGTGGTCAGCTCTGGGAGGTATCTTTGGAGATGAAGGGTGATCAGAAGGGAGAGAAGTCCTGGATGTCTCCTGCACATCTGGGCAAGCACCTGGCAAGGACGAGCTGGTATTTACGAAGATGGGGCTTCTTTGGGAGGATTGTATTGGGAGGGAAACATTAATTTCTGTTTTGGAAATGATGCGCTTGAGATGACTATTAGATATCAGAGGAACTATTGATTGGCTACCCCAACACCTATTCCCAGCCTCCTTTTGTTCTTTTCCACCCACAGGACAGGCGCTGGAAAGGATAGGTACTTGCTTCATATGACCAAGTTCTGGCCAATGAGTTAGTCACAAAGGGAAAAATTGCTGGAAAATGGTGGAAAATCTTGGAATACCTTTGCTTTCTTGATAAAAAAGATAGATGTGGCCAGTGCCATCCCTTTATCCCATGGACATGAATGCAATGTCTGGAGCTATGGCAGCCATCTTTTGACTGTGAGGTGGCTTGCTAACGAAGTGGAGCAGCATGAAAGAACCTGAATTACAAAAATTAACACTGCTGAGCCACAGTACCAGACCTGGACCGTCTGCCTCTAAATATTTTGTTATGTGATACAATTAAGCATCTTTAATGCTTAAGCCTCTGTTACTTGAGTATTCCATTATCTATAACCAAAATAAGTTGTAACTATACAACATCCAAATACCTACTCAGCCGTGGATATAGGAGTCTAGAACTCAGGGCAGAGACAAGGCTAGAGATATAAATTTGGAACTCAAGGGCAAATATTGAAAGCTCTGGGCCTCGATGAGATCATTTAGGAAGGTCTTATGATAAAGAATAGTCTAAAGACTAAGTCCCGGGACACCTAGCATTTGGGAGTCAAAAAAGGAGGAGCGGCCAGCAGAGGAGACCAAGAGGGACAACAGAGCATGCTGTGTGTGTGTGTGTGTGTGTGTGTGTGTGTGTGTATGTGTGTACATACAAACACATACACACATGGGACCTTTGGTTTGGGGGTCACTTGCTACGTGTCTATGCACTGATCTGCAACCTGACTTTTTGTTAACAGTATATCATGGACACCTTCTCCCATCAGTACATACAGGTCTACTCTATTCTTTTTAATGGCTACTGTTATTCTATTATATGGATATCCCGTAATTTATGCGTCATATGTTAAAAAGGACTTCCATCCTATTGTTTAATACATGGAATTGGTACGATTAGCTAGCCATTTGGAAGAAGTAAAATGTTCACGAATGGAAGATGGATGAAAGGTTTAAATAAAGTAGCGTAAAATAATAGAAGTGTACTAGAAGAGAAATTGAGTTTTGTGTAATTTGGGTGAGGAAGGACTTTCTAAGCATCACACGATGGGCAAGAATCATAAAAGTAAAGACTATTTGAGGATATAAATCTTAAAATTCTGTACATTAAAAAAATCATAAAATTGGAAAGGAAATGAAACAATGAGAAAAATTTTTATAAATGTGCTATATAAAGGGTTAATATCCTCTAAGTTTACACATCATTAAGAAAAATGTAAATGCTCAGAAAGAAAAGTGAGCAAAGTATAGCAAGGGCAACAGCAACAAAATACAAACTGTCATTCAGCAGAAAGTTTCAACCCCAAGAGTGTTAAAATGCAGAGAGACTAAGAGATCCTATTTCTTTGCCTTTCGCATTGGAAAAGAAAATGTTAGCACCATATCGGTAAAGTGCTGGGGACCAGGCAGCCACATTCCTGAGTGAGTGTTTAAATCGTATGAGCTATTTTTTTTTTTGACATGAAAAGTTGTTCATGCTTATTTAAGTTTAAAGAAGTAAGTTATCATGACAACTAAGGGTGCCGCGTGAGTATTGACTGGATCTTGGATGAGAGGAAAATCAGCTATAGACATGATTGGGACAATTGAGGAGATCTGAATATGGGCTGCATATTATATCATATCAATGGTAACTATCTTGGGAGTGATAATGGTCTTGTAGTTATGCCAGAGAAAGTCCTTGTGCTTATTTATTTAAGGGTGAAAAATCATGATGTTGGTAATTTACTTTCAAGTGGTTCAGCATCGTGTGTGTACATTATCATCTTTCTATTACCTGTCTATCTATCTACCATCTATCATCTTTCTAATCTCTATATCTATCATCTATCTTATATCTATTATCTATCTAGCTAACCTATTATCTATCTATCATCTATATAGAAATCACCAATGTGTTAAAATGTTAACAACTGGCGAACACAAATGAGGTATCTCTGATGTTCAATGAAATATTTCTTCAGCTTTTCTGTAGGCTTGAAAAACTTCTAAACAAACATCTGCAGGGAAGAGCGGCTGCAAAGGTTTGAAGAACGTTATTTTATTTTTTAAAAGAAAAGTACATCTGTATTTTTTAGAAGGCTGAAAGGACACGCATTCAAATGCGAAGAGTGCCCATCTCTGAGGTGTTGGTAGTTGTTTATTTCACTTTCTTTCCTTATTTTAAAAACAGTTATAGTAGTAATAAATGTTCAGATGAATCAGAAAATTCAAATAAGCAGAGAACAGGTTAAAATCATGAATCTGAGAGAGAACTCCTGCTAAGATTCACTGGATCATCTTTTGGAGCGTTTCTATACATATATGTAATTCTATGTATTTTTTCCCAGCCAAAATAGAACTCATGGTATACACACTGATGACTTGCTTTTTGCAAACTCTCACTCTGCGTTATAAACATCTTCTCATCTCCTGCAAAATGTTTCTTGCATATGGATTAGGGGGGATTTTAATATTTGTATGGTGTTGCTTAACTTGATGGTCCAAATTTTCCGTGATCTTAATGATGGTGATGATTTTTAATACTTACCGTGCACTCATTAAACACCGTTCTAAGAAATGTATTAACTTTAGCCTTCACAACCCTCCAATGTGAGTATTACCATTACACCCATTATACAGACGAGCACTCAGACTGTAACAGGGAAGAACTTTTGTATTCTATTACAAGGTTGTTTTTTTTCGGCCACGCCACATAGCTAGCGGGATCTTAGCTCCCCAACCAGAGATCGAACCTGGGCCCCGGCAGTGAAAGTGCTGAGTCCTAACCACTGGACCACCAGGGAATTCCCTCTATTACAAGTTCATCACAAGCTTGAATGATATATAATGGCCCATCTCTGGGAACCCTGCCTCCCAGGTAATGAGCATTAAGCTAAAATGCCTTTGTTTAGCTCACAGGAAACATCCTGACCAGGCCCACCTGTGAATGACCGCAGGAAGGAGGAAATGAACACACCCCCTCCAGAGTCTGACTGGAACCAGGAGATGTTTGACTTTACTCCCTCCCCTTCAGTGTAAAAGAAGCCTGAATTCTAACTCAGGAAAGACGGTTCTTTGGGACACGAGTCCACCATCTTCTCGGTCTGCCGGCTTTCCGAATAAAGTCCCTATTCCTTGCCCCAGCAACTCATCTCTCGATTTATTGGCCTGTCGTGTGGCGAGCAGTAAGAGCTTGGACTTGGTAACAAGAGGATCTAGGAAGCCCAGGCTGTCTGGGTGTACGGCCCACGTCTTAATCCAATACACTGCTTTGGCAATGAGCATGACAGTTTGTTGCTAAAAGGCAATATTTCATTTTCATACCAAACAGCTCAGGCACTGGGAGAAGCTGCAGCCAGGCTCTCTGGGAACTTGGCATCCAGGCCAGCACCTTCTGTTCACGGAAGTCATTTCCCTGAGTGTGGTTTGGCAAAGCCAAGATGAACGCGATGGAGCGACAGTGACCAAACTGCCGTGCATCTCGAAAGTCCACACGACCAGGGCACAGGGCCTGGGCTACTCTGTCCTCCCAGCCCCTCCCCAGCCTGCCTGGTGCAGAGTCACCTGGACGGATGGCACAGGAGTGGGCAGCCACTGGGGTGTCTGATCTGTTGAGCACTTAGCAAGAGAGGACCCTGCACACAAATGATCACTGGATCCTCAGCCAGGAGCAGTGCAATGCCAAAGTTCTCACCGTTCCTGTTCATGTGGGGTGTGTGTGTGTGTGTGTGTGTGTGTGTGTGTGTGTGTGTGTGGTGCATGTGTAGTACGTGTATTGTGTGTGGGGTGTGTGTTGTGTCATGCATGTGTGTGGTGTATGTGTGTAGTGTGTGTGCACGTGTGGTGTGTTATGTATATGTGTGTGTGTTGTGTGTCATGCATATGTGTGTGGTGTGTGTATGTGTGGGTCGTGTACCCTCCACAGTGCAGTAAACCAGGTTCTTTCTCTCCAGCTTGGAGCGCAGACAGACCTTGAGGCCGGAGCAGAGCTTGGTCAATACCACATGCAAATAAATAAGTGCTAATTTCCTGCAGTGTCTCTGGGTGTCAGGTGCGGTTATCGGACTGCGTTTATGGGCCAATTAGGCTCCTTACGGGACTCGATGGTGATAAATCGTGGCTTAGCGGCTTCGGGAATGTGCTAGGGCTGGTGGGGCGGTGGCGCTCCACGCGGGCTTCTGGTTGTCCCTGCACGAGCGCGCTGGGACCCGCGGGGGGCGGGGCAGAAAGCCCCGCACATCAATGACCGACCCTGGCCCGGGGCCACGGGCCAGGCTGAAGCTCCACCGAAGTGCCTGGGGACCTCTGGGGGGACCCGACCGCCTGGCGGAAGGGGCGAGGCGCGCTGAGCGCCTAGCTGCGGGCCTCCCTCCAGACCCTTCCCCCTTCAGCCCGCACGGAGTGACAACGAGGCTTGGTTTCCCGAAAAGCAGAACCCCCCAAAGAAAATGGTGCAGGGGAGAGGGATGAACTGGGAGTATGGGGCTAACAGAACGCACACTACCATATATAAAATAATCAACACTGTCCTACGGTACAGCATGGCAACAGTATTCAATATCTTGCAATAAACTATAATGGAGAAGAATTATCAGAGAGAATGTATGTATACTTTGCTGTACACCTAAAACTAACACAATATCGTAAATCAACTATACTTCAATAAAAATCCTTAGACTTTGTGTTTGTTCCCCATATTTTGTTATTATAAGAACTGTAGCCATGAACATCTTTTACACAAATGTCGAAGTGCTCACATTACTCCTTGGCCGGATTCCTAGACATTGAATTTATTCATGTAATTAACACATTTATGGAGCCCCCCACCGTGATGAAGCCTTGTCTAGGCCCTGGATTCCTGGGCCAGAGGGAAGATTTTCAGTGTCTTTGAACACAATTCCGTATCGCTGTGCAGAAATGCTGTTTGACTTCGTTTCCACCAACAGCGTGTTAGGGACAGTCCCACTGTAGCATGGCCAGCACTGCATACGATCACTTAAAAAATCTTGTTGTAAAATCTCGGCACTCAGTCTCACTTTAGTTACCTCACTGAGGCCGCAGAACTTTCCGTGGCCCGGAAAGGTGAGTGATTCAGTTCCCCACCCTGGAGGCGGAGAAGCTGTGATCTCCCAGGAGGGAGATGGATGCTCCAAGGCTGACTCAAGAGCACTGGAGGGAAGGTGGGAGCGGTCAGGACGACAGGCCAGGAGCCGCTGAGTAGCGGTGAGGCCGGGCCAACCCGCCTACAGGGCAGCTCTCTGGGGAGTCTGGGTGTTGACAGAAGGGTGTGTTTGGATGTTGGGGAAACTTACGGGCAGAGGGGCAGAGACCGAGGGCTGCCCACTCAACACCTGCTCCTCGCTCTTCCTTACCACCAGACCCCGCCCCACTGAGCCCCCCTTGCGGCCCTGAATGATGTCACCTGGTCTGGCCAGCTGTGTGGCAGTGGTCACGAGCGGGGCTTCGAGGACGCCAAATAAAAGGGCCGTCTCGGCTGCCCCTTCCCGTGCCCCACCTGGAAGGCAGACGCTGGATGTGGAACAGCCCTCTGCGGGGGCCAGGAGGTGATGGTTGACCGGGTGGCCAGGAGGAGGCGGGGCCCAGATGGCCTTCTGGAACTGTCCATGCAGCCCTGGCCTGCCTACCTCTAGGTGTCATCCCTCACTTAAAAGAACTGTTTTGTAAATCTCTTACCAAATAGATAACCAATATGCATGTGAATGCAGCTGATTCCTCCAAAAAGCAATTTTCTTGGTCTCTTTTTGGCTTATTTACTAGAAGACAGGCCACCTTTGTCATGGTTTGAATTTGGCCTGCCGGGGGTCAGGTGACTGCGTGGCTGGGTGGCATGCTCCCTTCTGTGTTGCACCCTCCGGCCCCTGACACCAGACACTCCGTGGTGCTGTAGGCTCCCCACGCCATGGGGAAATCCCAACAGAAACTGTAAATCCTACCTGTCGTGTGATCACGCGGCTCTATCTTTACTGACATGGAAGACTGGGGGGTTGGAAAGCCATCCGTCTGTAGAGAGAAGAGTCTGGAAGGTGCTCCAATCACTAACTGTGGTGACGTCCGGGTGGTGGCATTTTGGGTGAGTCTTACCTTCTTTATACTTTTCTGAATTGGGGGATAAAGATAGAATGTTATTTTGCATGAGAACATTTTAATAATATTAGTAATAACACCGTCCTGGAATGGGTTTACTTTCTAGCCACCGCTGAGTCCTTGTCACGTATCTGGGGCACTGTGGGTCCAGTGCAAAGATACATCTGAAGCATCTCACGTATCAGAACTTCCGGGCCCAGGTGATCCCTGGCTGGAGGAACCAGGGCCTCTTGGAATTTCTTGTAAATAGGTCAGAAGAGCTGCTCCTTGTTGTTTTCCTTCTTGCCGTGACTGTAGCACCTTGGGCCACTGTGCTCATGCATGGGGCTGCCCGGGCCTAGTAGCAGAATCCCTTCCGTAAGCACTGACCTGGGAATAGAAACCCAATTAATCATGACAAAAAATGCCCTCCCCTCCCCTCCCCACCAAAAAAAAAAAAAAAAAACCCAAGAAAAACCTCCACGGAAGCGGTGTAGACATAGTTCCATTTCTTTATTAGAAAGAGGCCTCTACACTATAGCCACCTCTCTCCATTACTTTACACATTTTTCTTTTTCTTTATTTTGTCCCCTTAGAATACTGTACAGCTGACACAAAAAAATCCCAAGGCAGGAAAATACAAACTGGCATATTTAATCAAAACAAGATCGTAGGAAATAACAAGCCAAGTGAAATGTCTGTCAATGGTTTTAATTACAGTACAAACAATATAAATAAAGCATCATTGAGTCATTGTGAAACAAACTTGCTGAATGAGGTAATATAAAAACCAAAAAAAAAAAAAAAAAAGAAAAAAACCCATCTCTGGATAAACCCCAGGCTCCTCTTCCATCTTCTATACATGGCTATTTACAGAACAGAGAAATGTGCTAAAATGTGCCGAGGCATGGCCTTCCCTATTCCCTCCTAAAAATGCCTCTCAGTCATCACCTTTGACCTGCTCAGGCTTCCCTTTCAGAAGCACACCCAGCGGCAAGATGAGAACCCAGTTCCAAGTCAGGGACAGGAGAGTGGGGCTTGTCTGGGGCAGGAAGCCACAACCGCGGACCCATGTGGCGATGCCTGTGGCTGGTGTGGCCGAATTCCAGCCCTTCCCTGGGCTGCCAGCCTGGTCCTTCCGGGGCTCGGCAGAGCGCCTCTGATCAAGTGCACATGGCATCCCCAGCACACGGGCACTCAAGCCAGGGCAGGGGCAGCAGCCCCAAGAATTTGATATATTTCAGACACAAAAACTCAGTCGGAGGAGAGAAACCGTGCTGCTTTTGAAGGTTTGGAGAAGGCATTATTTCTAAGACCAAGATGTGTGAACAGCCACAGAGCAGTTTGTAAGGATACCTACCCACCGCCTACCCACCACGGAACAGCTCTGACCCTCACTCAAGCCCACCAGTGCACTCGTAATAGTCCTGGTGAGAAAACTGCCGGGACCCCGTGGGTGGGACTGGGGGGCTGAGAGGTGCGTGTTGGGCTCCCACGAGCGGTAAGCGCTAACTCCCTGGCTTGTCCCCAGCTCACGGCACCCTGGGTCCAGCCTCTGTCCTCCCAAGCGGGATGTACCTTTTCCCCAGGTGGCTCAGTCAGGGGCAGAGCTGAGTGCAGTGTCCCCAGCTGGGCTGCTCACCGAGGTCTTTGCACGAAGCCAGGCACTCTGGGTTTCTAACACAGGCGTCGTTACACGGGTGGGGAGACCCGGGACGCCCTTCACCCAGCCCCTTGACACACCTTTAATTTCCACGAGCCAGTTCTGAGTATGACCTTCTAGGGGATGGGCAGAGTCTCCTTATTACAAGAGTATTTGAACCGGCTCAAACATTAGCTTCCGGGCCGGTGTGGATGCCGTCCGGCACTAGGGAGACAGGGGCATAATCTGATTGAGGGGCGACTGTTCCCGACCGCGGGTGTGTTAAGGGGGTTTGCTCCATTCCAAAGCCTCTCCAGCCCTCTCACATCTTGTTTGGTTCCTTTCTTTCATCTGCATCTCAAAAGCTGAAGGTCACGGAACGCTCACCGACACTGAAATCTAGATGAGTCCTAACTGCACTCGGACAGGCGAGGACCTCTCTTACGCCTTGATCACGACCCTCGGGGGTCCTTCTCTACAGATGCCACAGCCAGGCCCAACACAAGACAAGCCTCAAGCCCACCTCTCACTCATGCAGCCACCTTGCCTCTCCTTGCGCACAGCGGGCGCCTGCTGGGAGCCGGGTGTCCCGCGGGGGCTGGAAGCCAACGATCCCATCCTTTTAATGGGGCAGCTCATGCTTGTACACCTGTAGCCTTTAGAGCCACCTTGGGTCTCTGCTGGGCACGCCTGCCCCAACCCTGCCCTCTCCCCGGCACCGAAGGCCTTCTTCCGGATGGCTTGAGGGCCTCAGATAAGGACACTTTCACCAAAAAGGCGCAAGCCCCCAAATGCTGACAACAAAAACAACACCTCATAAGTGAAATGCCTTAAGGAGAGGTTTTCAAGTTCATGGTCACTGCACCCTTGCTTTGCGGAGGGTGCTTGCTACACTGGTGAAACAAATACTTCTAAAACCTGGGCTTTAAAAAAAAAAAAAAATCACAGATTAAAAACAGACTTTTTCGTTTTACAGAATCCCCTGCTGATGAAATGTCCTCTAATTTCAACTCAGACCCAGACTGAAAAAGCCAACTGGAAAAAAGTGTCAATCTATGTTTCAAAAGCAGCAGACATCCAAAATGAGACAGGGAATTTATTCATATTTTTAAAAAACATCTGTTTTAGGACAGCATTACTTTTCTAAGGGGGAGAAAATCTGTGGTTTGGGGATGATCACGTCTTAGGTGGTTGAACGTCCAACGTGGAGGTGCTGACCCTGTGTGGCAACATTTCTCTCTCAGATGTCACAGCACCTTGGGTTCCAGTGACTACTTCCTGGCAGTGATGGAACTGAAAGTCTGAGCAGTGTTTCATCTACCCCAAGTGATTAGCCCATCTGGCTTCTCCCGCCTGCATAACTGGAAGGAATCTGATGTCTTGACTGAAAGGCAAAACTGATTTAGAAACTTGAATGAAAAAGGACCTGTCAGCGTAGGGCACAGAGCAGGGCAGAAGCAGACCCTGCCCCAGCAGGCCAGGTGTGCATCCGGGCGCCCCTGCCCACACCTGGGGGCCCTGACCTGGCCAGGGTGGAGCCCACACCAAAGCCCCACTGACCACGGGGCTTCCTGAGGACAGCCACTTGGGGAATCCAAAAAGAAACATGTCTAAACCATGGCTAAAAGAGAAAAATGCAAGTCTCGATGCCAAAGGCCCTTATTTAGCTTTTTGGTGAAGGATGGGGGTGAAAATCACTCCAGGACACGACTTCACAGCGTGTGAAGCCCACGTGTAAAGAGGCCGTTAGGAATGAATTATATTTCCTGGGAAGGAAAGATGTGTACCTTCAGCACGTTTCTATCAGAGTTCCTTCCTGACGGCTTTTCAGCTTGTTTGCTTGAAGGACATAAATACGGTCCAGGGGAGCTGCAGAAAAGTCGCGATGACCTTGCGGGGCACCTGACAGAGAGGATGTGAGCGAGTGGAAGCAGCCCGTCCAGAGGTGACGGATTTGCTTTCCGATCATCTGTGTCTTCTGAGCAGTTTTTGAGACCTGACCCTACTTTACTCACTGAGGACCTACATTGTGGCAAGGCTTCCGAGCTCCCCCCCCGCCACCCCGCTTCCAGAACACTCTAAATGCAAAGAGAAAGGACTGGCGGGGTTGGAGCCACCGGGGCCCACGTCACCCGTGAGCACAGCTCAGGCTGGGGGTTGGGCAGGAGCCAATGGCCACTCCCAAGGGGGAGGATGGTACCACCAAGGGCAGGCCCAGGACAAGGTCACTGATCAGCCACAGCAGCTCAAAGAGGGACAGAGGGAGAGAGAAGGCGGCCCTGGAGCCTCAGGCCACACCCTGTCAGCCCAGGGTGCCTGCAAGCAGCTCTGGTTTTAAAGCGGAAGCAGGATAAGGACACTGAACGGGCCCCAAACACGAGTGTGCCCAGCGGCCTCTCAGTGCCGGAGGAGGTGTCTGAAGGACAGAGGCCTTGGGATCGACGACACAGCAGAGGGCGTGGGAGAGAGAAGGGTGGTCTCGGCCAGAAGCAGCGGGGGTGAAGGGCCTGAAGGGGACACGCACCCTTCCGTCTTCTAGAAAATCAAACTCAGACTCAGGCTGGAGGGCGCATGGCGGTGAGTGACGGGGAGGGGGCAGTGCGGGCTCACCCCTGGGGGAGGGGCTGCCCGGAAGCAGGGGTCCTCGGAGAGCCTCGCTCCCACCGACGACGACGAGGACGATGACGACGACGGTGACGCCGGGCTCAGCAGGGACAGAGGAGGGTCAGAGCCTCGACGGGAGGGCCTGGCCGTCCCCGCCCCCCCAGGGCACTGGCTGGGGCAGGTTTCCTGGCTGGCGCTCTTGGCCCCGTCCTATCCACATTCTGCTCTCCTGAGCATCCCGCCCCCGGCTGGGCATCGGGCCGGCACTTACCACACTGGTCCAAAAGTCACCACACCCTGCAAGGCCACAGGGTTTCACAGCTGAGGAAGGACCCTGGGCAGCTGGATGGGACGGCAAGGCCAGGTGAACCCAGGTCTGCTCGGCCCCAGGGCTGCCTTTCTTGTTGGACTATTGTTCCCTAATGAAGTAGTGACAGCTCCTTTGCAAATGTGGGGAATAAGCCTGAATGTGTTCAGGTGGCACCAAACCGGGAGGCCCGGAGCTGATGCTGGAGGCCGAGGCTGGGTCCAAGAGGACCGCATCAGGCGGCACAAAACCTCAGAGGAGGGGGCAGAAGTGCACGGCCCTGCACCGGTGCTACAAGGGCCGTAGCCTGGACTCGTGGCCCTGCAGGAAAGGTGCTGCTTTAAGGATTCCAGGCCAGAGTAATTCAGGAAGAGCTGCTCTCTCCTGCACCCGACAGCCCAGCGGTCAGCAAGCACCCGCTGCCCTCACCTGCTTTCTGGGATAATTCCACATAGGGCGGGCTTCCTGGGGGACAGGAAACTGTACCTGCTTATGGGACCAGACTCATGGCAGTAACGTCACTCACTCACCCTCGACTGCTCATCTACTGGGAAGACCGGAGACGGAAGGAACCCGGGACCCTGGCTTGGTAAACCCTCTGTCTGTCCACCCCAGTACTCGAGGTCCTCCCATGCACCGTCAGAATCAGGGCTCCTTTCTCTGCAGGGTTCTCTTGGCCACAAGAGAAATCCAGAGAGGTCTGCAATACACCCAGCTCACCTGTGCGGGTGCCCTCACACGCGGCCACCTTATCATATGCCTTCCCGAGCCAGTGGGTTTCTCGTCAAGGAAAAATTTGAATTCTGAATAGAAAAGGTTAACGTGGATTCTGCAGTGGTGGCTGCCTGTGTCATTGTCATGTCCCTGAACTTACATGGAAATAAACTATGAAAACTGGACCCCCTTCCTCAACTGGTTATTTCTAACACTGGCCCTGGGTCCTTGCTTCTCTGGCCTTGGTGTTAGTAAGGCTTTAAGATGGGAATGAGAGCGTTGTCAGCAAAGAAAGGACTTCTAGTTTGACACTGACATACAAACAGACGAGCCGCCGGTCACCTTTATTTTAAAAGAAAACCCTTGAAACACACTACCGCCTTTTCTCTGTTGCCAAAACTCGGGCTCGAGAAAGCAGGCTGCCCCCTGCAGCAGATCAATATCGCTAAAAATAGCAGGAGAGGGGTCGAGTTTTCTAAGGAGGAATCAATGAAGTCCCAGCGCTGGAGGGAGGGAAGGGAAGAAACCAGTCTAGCATTCAGGTCGTGAAAGGCTAAGTGAAAAAAGAAGTCGTCTGGGAAAATATTATATTATAAACACATATAATAATCTGTACACACCCATATACATCCCAAAGAGAAGCCTTACGAGGAATTCCGAAGGCTTCACTGTGATAAAGCATTCCTACAGTGGGAGTTAACTACAATGAAATAATTTAAGAATTTCGTTTATACTCTATCTGTGTTCACTACATAAGGTCTATGCTAACGGGGAGGCCAATGCGCGTGGCTGGATTGCAACAGTAATGCGTTCTTCAGAAACAGGAAGGACTTTCTTTTTTCCTCTATTCACATTTAAAATAACCACACAGCGATGAAACAGAATTAAAAATCGGGTGGAGGGATTACGGACCTGTTGTCAAGGCTTCCAGGCTGGAGGCTTCCGCACCTGTTATCCTGGGAAACCGCCGAGTTCCACTGAGCTGCATCAAGGTTAGAAATGCCCATGAAACACTGACCCAGGTAGAAACTGTGTAAAGCTTTATTTTTTTCCCCACCTACTTTAATTTTTTTTTTAAAAAGTGAAAGAAGAGGAAAAACTCTTACAAAATAGAAGGTTTAATATATGAGAGCAAGGAACTTCCCCGGAGGCGGCAGGGTGAACGTGACCCTATGTTTCTGTGCTACATCAGTCCCATGCCGTCCTTCAAGGTGACGCCCTCTCCCCCCTCATACTGCCAAAGGGCTCAAGGCACAGTTGCCCCCTTTTCTTTTTCACCTAAGGTGTCACGATCTGGTTTACTATGTTTGGCCGCCACGTTGAAGGTGGCCAGAAACCGTGACGACGGCAAATCGGGTGATGTACTAAAATGATGGGCCTGGCCACCAGGCAAAAAAAAAAAAAACAACAAAAAAAGTCTCAGGGTGTTTCATGAGTCAGTCTGTGCTCCCAAATTGGCAGCAGTGGTCAGGACGGACCTCTGCAAAGTGCCCGGGTCTGGGATTTGGAAAGTCACCCCCCCACGTTGCCATAGCCTGTTCCTCTGGGTGGGCAAAAGTAGGGTCAGATCTAAATCGTGCTTTCCAGTAACAAGGACTCACATGCCTCTTTCCCCCTCTAATATGCTTGTATCCCCCCCTTTCTTGATTTTAATAAGCAAATTGTACCACCATCTTACTCTGATATGCTCCTTTTTAGAAGCTGTATATCACATTAATGGAAGTGTTTACTGCTGGGAATATTTCCCGTGTACAATGATCTGTAACCTTCTTATCTCAACTAGTTGCATATTATTAGTTCACATCCAGTTCAATTTATAAATTAACAGAGGTGCCATTTGTCTGTATAGAAATCAATGCATATTTATGAACTTCTTTTATTCAAATAGATTTTCAACACATCTCATCTAAAGACAGAATACAGAAGCCTGTGTGACTTGGGCAACGTGGCCCCCGAGTGACTGAGACCCAAGACACCCACCTCGGCAAAAGGACACAGACTACCTCTCAGGTTTGGGCAAAGAAACAGCCTTTTACGCATTTACTTAGTTCACTAAATGTGCTCAAAATGCTGTCGTCAGCTGAATTCGTGATTTCCTTTTGAACTTCCAAGTCACTCTTATTTATTTTTTCCATTTTGTTTTTGCGCCAAGGAGACTGCAGTCAAATAATACTCGGCAACTGATTTCCTCTCTTTGGACTGAAAAATTAAACAGATACTAAATTATGACAGTGAATTTAGAAAGGAGGGCTCCAAGGGCCTGAAAGAACATGTCTGGGATAACACGATGCTTCTAAGAGTACTGCAATCACATCGCGGCAATCGTCAGAGCGTGCTGTGTAACTACCTCCCTTCTCGGTGATGACTAATCGCGTTCTAGTAAACAGCGGTAATGCTGGAAGAACTCAACTGTCCGAGTGTAATGAAGCCGGTATTCTCCCTGGACAGATTAGCTACAACTGATTTGACACATACCATCATAGGGGCTTCAAACCTGACAAACTCTGCTTGCTTCTGATTTATGCCGTCAAGCTCCTCGGAGAAGAGATGAAACCCAAGCGTTCCGTCTGGTAGAGGTGAAGTGTACTGATGTGCTGAACCGCCAGTTAAGGAGAGTTGCCCCTTCTCCTGGCTGCGCGCCTCCCCTCCCCCATGTCCCGTCCCTTGTGCCACGCTCTGTCTCCCGGCCACCGGAGGGACCGGGGTCCGGCGCCGTGTGCTACCATCAACGAACCCAGGCCCGCCGGTCGCTCCTGTGTGTTGATCAGGGGAATTTATGCAAAGGAATCAATGCTGCAGCCTCCGGGCCTCCTCTTCGCCCCTTGAGGACCATCCGGGTTTTGTGATTTCACTTGGCGTGAGGGGGGTGGGGTGGAGGCGTGGGGGGTTGGCTGGGGACCACCAGGAGGAGTGAGGGGACGCGATGGGACTCACGTGGCGTGATCCCTGAGGGCGCGCGGGAGGCTGCGGGCACCGCCGGTCCTCAGATGATGGTGGGCACCCTCCCGCCGCTGTTGTTCCGGTTATTGTTCTTCCTGGACAGGTTGGGGGTGGCCATGAGCACGAAGCGCTCGTCGGGGCAGCCGTACTGCAGCAGGACGTCGGTGCACTCCTGGCTGGAGGCCTGCCGCGCGTAGGCCAGCGCCGTGTTCCCGTGCGCGTCGCGGGCCATCACGTCCACCCCGTACTGCAGAGGTAACAGAACCGCATTAGGGTCACGGGAGGGAGGGGACAGGGCGCCTTGTTCAACCCCGCAGGCAGCTGGGGCAGATGCGGACCCCGGGACGCGCTACCGGGAGCCCGCGGGGGAGACCAGAGTCCAGTGTCCCTGCCCCCGTCCCCCCTACCCCCGCCAGGTGTATTCTTTTCAGAAAAGAGTGTGCTTTTTGCATCGAAAAGCCCCTCCCCTGTGCAACAGAAACGGACCAAGGATAACTCTAGTTTTGCTATTTCTATTTTGACTTTCCAATTATAAACACAAAAAAGGATCACTCTTTTGATCTCAGAGGCGATTCATTTTCATTGAAGGAAATACATAGGTAATACATAAGAGCGTAAGAAGAAAAAATCACGTATAATCTCGCTATTCAGAGATAATCTTGGTTAACCTTTCAGCGGATTTCCTTCTAATGGTTCTTCTTTGAATCTAAACGCATATATGAATAACTGAGATAAAACTTGCACAAATAATTTTTATCTTTTTTTTCTTTTTTGACTGAACTTGGTGCTCTGATCATTTTCTCAGATCATTAAAAGTTATTCAAAAGCATGACATATAACAGCCATATAATATTCCTCCATATGAACATGACTCAGTTACTCTGTCCTCGGTAGCTACACATTGTGTGTTTTTTTTTTTTTTTAATTATTTTTAAAAATTTATTTATCTTGGCTGTGCCGGGTCTTCGTTGTGGCATGCAGGATCTTTTTTTTTGGTTGTGGCATGAATGTGGGGATCAAATCCTGACCAGGGATTAAACCCAGGGCCCCTGCATTGGGAGCACGGAGTCTCACCCACTGGACCACCAGGAAGTCCCTACACATAGTGTTTTAAAGTTGTCATTGGTCTAAATAGTGCTGTGATGTACACCCTCATATTGAACCTTTCTCAGGATCCCTGATTGTCAGAGTGATGACTAGAAGGGGTAATACGAGATTAAATTACACAAATAGTTTTAAGCTTTTGGATCTTGAGAAAGGGTGGACTGATGTCCACTTCCACCACCATGGATGGGAGTCTCATCTCTCGTCTTCAGGAAGCATTAGCATTAAAGGAACTCTTGGCCAATTTGAGGGGGAAAGATGGCATGCAATCTGTTAACGGAACTGTGCTCCCCCAAACTTTATATGCTGAAGTCCCAACATAGGAACTGAATTTGGACATAGGGCCTTTAAAGAGGTGATTAAGGTTAACTGAGGTCATATGGGTGGGGCCCTAATCGAATATGACCTGTGTCCTTGTAAGAAGAGAAAAAGACAGCAGGGATGCATGTGCATACAGAGGAAAGGCCCTGTGAGGACACAGAGAGAAGTCTGCAAGCCAAGGGGAGGGGCCTCAGGGAAAAAAGACCCTGCCCTCACCTTGACCTTGGACTTGGACTTCTGGCCTCCAGAACTGTGAGAAAATAAATTTCTGTTGTTTAACCCCCCGAGTCTGTCGTGTTTTGTCAGGGCAGCCCCAGCAGACTCATATGCAACTGCTAACATGAAGCTGAACCCTGAGTGATTCTGGTATCTGTGTACCTAATTCTCCCATCACAGCCATCCCAAGAGTCAGGTAAAAATATGTAGAAACTGGCATCGTTCTCAGCTGTGCTGGACAGACCCATCGCCTGCCCCTGGGGCTGGGAACAGAAGAGCCCCCAGCAGGTGACCCACCTCTGGACAGTGTCTCACTACTGGTGAGCACACACCTCCCCTCCCTACCCAGGACCCTCTCAATGGGCAGCTTTCTGCCACCCTTCGAATGGGGATCTGCTGTGGCCAAGGACCCCAGAGGCATGCAGGCAGCGGCCAGGCAGGGGGTGTGGGCTTCTCCGAAGCAGCTCCTGGTGGCACAGTCATTTTCTCCCTTTCTTCTCCCCATTCAAGCTGCGTGGCAAATGATTCAAAAGAGATTAAAAAGATAACTCTCCCCAGCGGAAATTAATCGGAAGAGTCCAGAAGAAGCCCTTTGACAAACTCCAACCACATCAAAGCTCAAAGTCTAGGGTCCAGCATTTTTGTGTTATGTGAATGAAAAATCCACAGGTGTGGCAACGGGAAAACCACATAAACCGTTCAGTTTATATCCTCTCTCTCCACCCCTCCCCACAAAACGATGATGGGAGTCTTTTGTAAAAGCAACGAGAGGAGCATCACCAACTACGCTTGACCCAAGGCGGGGGTCATCCCAAAGATGAACTCAGCAGAAACGCTGGCAAATGCTGTGCAAAGTGGACCACGGTGCCCGCGTAAGGAGACCTCATTCCTCCCTTTTAAACTGGTGCTCTGTGTGTGCCCTCACACAGGTGGGCTGAAAGGGAGCCCCCCGACCCCACATCCTAAAGTCCCTATTGCTAATGCTTCCCACTTCCAGGCAGGCAACGATAACCTTCTCCCAGAATGATGCCCGCGGAGCAGCGCCGAGGGCACGTGGGCGACCTACCCAGATGAGAAGCTGGGCCAGGACCACATTGCCCTTCCGACAGGCCAGGTGCAGTGCCGTGCGGCCGTCCCCCTCCCCGCAGGTCTCGTTCACTTCGTCCCGGGAGCCGTGCGCCAGCAGCAAGATGACCATCCGTAGGTCCTCGTCGGCGGTGGCCCGCAGCAGGTGCTGGCCTGGGGACAGCTCCGTGCACGCCAGCGGGGCCAGGAAGAGCTTCTGCTCGTACTTGGCCCGGATCCACCTCTCCTTCTCTTCCCTGCAAGAGTCACCAGACAGGCGAGGTCACGATTGCGAGACAGAACCAAGGCTGCACCCCTCTGCCCAGCCACCACCGTGTGTGTGGTGTGTGGTCCGGAGGCGTCCAGGGGGCCGTGACAAGTGTCTTCACCCGGCACCAGGAAGCCCCCCTCGGGGGAAAGGCTTCCCTACAGTGTACAAAGTGGGTCCCCACCAGGAGCACCACCTGGGCACCTGTTAGAGATGCAGGTTCTCAGGCCCCATCCCAGCCCCCAGAATCAGAACCCCTGGGATGTGTTTTAACCAGCCCTGCAGGGGATTCTGACGTCCTAAGGTGTGAGAACCAGGGATCGGCCTTGAGCTCTCATGTGATTTCTTCTGCTTTTTGTGGCCCCAGAAGAATCACCCCACCGCCTGGGGTCCCGCCCAACGCAGGATGGATGCCACAGCCTCGGAGGCCCGATCCACTTTAAGCGGCCACAGTCAGAGCCAGGATTACAGACCACTTGGCTGGAGTCCAGGGGGCAGGGTGGCCGGTGGGCTCTCCCACCCGGTGTGACCTCGAGGGCTTAGTTCTCAACCTCATCGGCCGGGGAGGGGGTGTGTGTGAGCTCGGGGGTCTTATACACACTCCCGTAGAAGAAAATGTTGCTACAGACCACATATGAAAAGGCAGCGAATCCAATGGGGAAAAGAGATGCAAGCGTGACCCTGCTCGGCTTTGTTAGCTCTTGGGATACTTGGGGGAGCCTCGGTGAGGGTGTCAACAACTCCTTCAAGACGAAGAGCAGCCGGGTGGGTTTTCCAGGGAAAGTGGGCTGAGGCCCAGCCTAGGAGGCCAGGCAGGTGGCCCCCTGAGGCCAGAGCTGAGTCAGGGTGCAGAGGGCAGGAGGACATGGGGAGGGAGGGTGTGAAGCACGATGGGCATGGCAGCTGGTGCCCCTCCCCCAGGAGCATAACCCCAGGGGGGTGGGAGTGATAACAGGCCCACTCTCTGGGGCCCAAAGAGGACAGGATGTTGCCTGAGACATCTGGAAGGAGGGCTGGGGAGGGGAGGAGGGGGCAGGATGGGAAGAGAGGAGCTGAAGAAAGAGAGAAAGAAGCCAACAGCAAGGTGTGTTTATATTGACCGGAAGGAGAAGACCGCGGGCCATCTACTCGTGCACTTGGGCCGCTAATGGTGGATTTGGGTGTTGCCTCTTCTAATAAAGGTGAAGACCACTGAAAACAACTCAGTAATCCTCAAGACTGCAGCACTGCTAGGGGGAAAAAAAGTGGGGGGGAAATGCAGAAGACAGAAGTGAGATTTCACAAGTAGCTCTTGAAATGAGAGAGTCCGGGAACAGAACGGGGCCGGGGCTGGGAGTGGGGTGGGGGACCTTAGGCCGGACAGATGCTTTTTTTTTTTTTTTTTTTGATGTGGACAATTTTTGAAAAGTCTTTATTGAATTTGTTACAATATTGCTTCTGTTTTATGGCCGCGAGGCATGTGGGATCCTAGCTCCGTGACCAGGGATTGAACCTGCACCCCCTGCAGTGGAAGGCAAAGTCTTAACCACTGGGCCGCCAGGGAAGTCCCCGGACGGATGCTCTTTGATGAGGCTGATGAAAGAAGAAACAGAAGCCCTAGAGATAAGAAGTGACTGTAATTACTCACAGAGACGTACATATACACTGATCCACAATTGCCCTCTCCTAAAACTCAGCATTTTCTCCGGGGGAGTCAGGAGGGTACATAGCTACAAACCACACAGAGGAATCACCTGGGGCCTCCGCTAGACTGGAGAAAGAAAACTCGTTACCCGTGACATTTTTCCTTTCCGAGTACAGAATAAAGGCCCTGTTTACACCTTTCCCCCGTGTTTACATTGCTCCTAGGGATGTAGTGTCGGGTTAGCCCTAATCTGTTTCTAAATACTTAGGCAAACATTTTCTTCCAGGAGTAAACCTGGATTAGCTTTGCTTCGCTTCCTGGTCCATACGAGGGACCCCCGAGCGACCCCCCGACCCTTTTCATGAGGCCATTTCTAGGACGAGCACGTGGGTACAGCTGAGAGCTCACACCAGCACCCGGAGGCCGGCTGCACACCCTCCCCCACTTGGGCCAAAACACAAGCACAAAAGCGCCGGCAACACCTTGGAAGTACCGGAAGAGGTGAAAGACGAAGAAACCCCAGGCCGGGCCCTGCTTTTCGTGTTACTTAAAAACCTTATTTCAAATGTATTACACATATGTTGATGCATTTCATAAATCACCGAAGAGCAAAACGCGAATTAAATGAAAAGGGACAGGAGTGGGGGAGATAACAGCCAGATTTTCAAGTTCCAATCTGCTACTTCTCATTTCTTGGGAGGCATTAAAATCAGACCTCCTTTACTCTGCTCCGGTTGATTTTAATACTCATTGCCAAGTCATTCAGGGATAAACCAGAGGACGGAACACGGTAGCTACAGTCCTAACTGCAATTATTCCATTTTCTTCTTAACATTGGAAGACCCCAGCCAAAGAACGAGGTCAGACACCCCCGCCTCTAGCTCCTCTGCCGTGGTCCGTGTGGTCTCTTGGGGAACGCCCCGCCCCAAGCTCACCTGAACTCACCGAACTCGACACGCGTCTGAACGATGAGCGCATTTAAGCTGTTCTTCGCTTTTAAAAATCAGTGTCGTTCGCAATACGTAATAAAGGCAGGTCCAGGTTTCGTGGGGCCGAAAACACATACCATTTGGGGAGCCTTCTGTAAGAGGAAGACTCTGAGATTATGTACGTGAAACGAGGAACAGGGAGGAGGGCCTGGGGCTTGGGCTTCCTTAGCTTGGAGCGGGGTGATGATTATTTGTAAGGGTTTCAGAGCCTCCAACAACTCAAATACAGATAACAGGCTTGATACTGGGAACCGTCCCCAAGCGATGCTGCAAGGAGACAAAAGCAGCGAAAGCCTCTAGGCAGCCTTCTCGCTGGGGTCCACCTTTCCCAGCCCCACGTCCACACGGCTCCTCACCTCCACCAAGGGCGTCCCTAGATCTGTTCAATGCATGGTTTTTATTATCTGACAGGACCACGGCTCTTCACCAAAGCTTCTTGTGTTATTTAAAAACAAGCCTTCGATGTCGGCTTCGGGTCCTGCAGGACGGTGATGTTTCAGCGTTTGTTTGTTTTTTTCAGACACCAGGAGGCCGGAGAGCAAAGGAAGGCAGACCGCTGGGCCTTGAGTCTGTGTCAGGAGCGCTGCTTCTCCACAGCTGAAATCCAACTGGAAGGAACAGGGGATTCAGGAACGTTTCCGTTTTGTGGGAGCTAATTCAGCAACCCCCATGCGTGCATCAGCACTTAATATTAGTTACAGCCTACGTCCTGTGGTCACTGTCCACGCTGATAAACCAGGAGGAAAGCTTAATTCTGCGTGCTCCCTGCAGCGGCCAGAGGGAGGGAAAAGAGAGTCCACACTGAGCTAAAAGGCTGCGGGTTTCGGCCTCGGAGAGGCTGGCGCTCATGCGCTTGCTTTGTTCTTCTTTGTGGTGCAGACTTTTGCAACTTCAGTCACTTCCTGGGCCCTCGCTTCCTCACCTGTAAAACGGGCACAGTGACGTCTACGGCAGGCAAGGTGGTTTTGGAATTTGAAGTCACGTGTTCGGGTGAAGTGCTGGCCGTACACGGTGGTCCCCTGACAAATGGCAGCCGTGGCTGTCGTGATGCTTGAAGAGAATAACATCTCAAGATCCGCACTGCTGTCGTGCTCACAAGCGCTCCCCGTGGGGGCGTCGCGGGTGACGAGGTGGCGTTGGGGGCAGGGGGGTGGCGTCTGACACTCCCGCTGGGTGGGCGAGAGGACCCTGGCCAGAGGCCTTGACAAGCCCATGGGTGTCCTGTGGGGCTCCCCCTCCAGGGTGCAGAAGAACCTGAGACACTGGGGTGAGGAGTGGTCAGCAGATTCAAACGACCCCATAGCTGTCAGGACCTCTGGGGCCAAGTCTGGCTGGCCTCTGCCCGTGGCCTTGAGGCATCTAAAGCCTTCCTGGATGTTATGGACCGAACTGTGTCCCCCCCCCCCACCCCGATTCGTGTGCTGAAGCCCTACCCCACCCAACGTGACTGTATTTGAAGACAGAGCATTTAGGAAGAAATCGAGGTGGACTGAGGTCACGGTCCTGGTCCGTATAAGAAGGGGAAGAAACAGCTGGGGGTCTTTCTCCCCGTGCACGGAGGAGAGGACACAGCCGGTAGGTGGGTCTGCAGGCCAGGAAGAGGCCTCAACAGAAACCAACCCTGCCGACACCCTGACCTTGGATTTACAGCCTCCGGAGCTGTGAGAAAATGAACTTGTATTATTTAACCCCTCCGCCTCCTCTACCCCCGTCTATGGTATTTTGTTATGGCAGCTGGTCTGACGAATACACTGGACAGCCACATGGTCCACTGTTTCCACTTGGCTTCTGTGCCAACAGTCACCATGGGAAAGACAGATACTCGGACAATGATTCCTTTTCTGCGAGAATATTCTGTCTAAAACCATTCGCCCCAAGAAACCATGCTGCCAAAGCACAGATACCCTAATGGTGACTCTGACGTCCCAATCTCGCTTCTGGGATTCCCGGCTTGTCTCGGCCCAGCCTTTCTTTTTCCCCAAGGAAGGCCAGTTCAAGAGCAGTGTAGCTGGCAGTACATCACCTCACCTCATTCCAGTCCCCTGGAGGCTCACTGCTCACAGCCTCCGTTAGCTAATGAGCTAAAAAATGAATTATTGGCACGGCTGGCCATCAGCAGAGAGGAGGAGGCCCCGCTCCTCATTTGAGCCCTGCGGTGACACACCTTTAAATAAATCGGCTGCATGGGACCAGGGAAAATGAGAGAACGGGCCACTCATCACAAGACACCAACCCAATCCCCCCAAAGAGAAAGACAAGATACAATCGAAGGCACAAAAGTAAATACTTTCTCTCCTTTTTGCCTAAGATGAAACCCTTTCTAGGTAGCCTTCCATGCCCTCCGGGCCCAGGAAACTGCCTCATGTGTGAGCCTGGGGCCCAGGTCTCGGAAGCCGTGACTCCAGGGTCCTGTGGGGTCTGCCGGGCTCAGCTGGTCTGCTAGGCCTGCAGCCCGACAGATGAGGCTTTGCCGCACTTGACCTTGAGGGGTGTTGACTCGGCCAAGGCTCCACCGAAGGTGATCCCGGGGGTGCACCTCACCTGCAACCCGCAGATTTAGTGCCTGCCAAATGGAATCAACTACCAGCACCAGTAAATACCGCGAGGCCCCCCTGAGGAGGTGCCATCTCCAAGCCGCAGGAGCGCCTACTGTGATGGTGCTGCTGGTGACGGTGACGACGGTGACAACAGTGACCGGCTTTGTGGACGATTCCTGACCCTGGAACACCCGCCGAGTTCTTACGAGTGACCTACATGTCGAATGCTGAACACCATGCATGTGTGACGGCAGAATTGTGGCCATATTTTGGGAAATCATGACATAAAGGAAACGCAGGAAAAGAGATGGGTCATTTTTGTGGCAAGCTTCAGAAGATGGGGAAAAGGGTGGAGTCTGGAATTGACGGACACGGCTTTTCCTATTTTTTTTTTGCGGTACGCGGGCCTCTCACTGTTGTGGCCTCTCCCGTGGCGGAGCACAGGCTCAGCGGCCATGGCTCACGGGCCCAGCCGCTCCGCGGCATGTGGGATCTTCCCGGACCGGGGCACGAACCCTCATCCCCTGTATCGGCAGGCGGACTCTCAACCACTGCGCCACCAGGGAAGCCCAAGTTATCTGTTTTATATATAGTACTGTGGATATGTTAATCTTTGTTTGCAGTTTTATAGTAAACTTTAAGCCTTTCTCATCCTTCCTTGACCTTTATTTACCAAGCAATGGGCATGCAGTGATCAACCATGGCCAGGTCACTGTTAAAATAGCTGGACTCTGTTACACACACTAGGAAAATCCCCAAGAGCATCAGAGCTAATGTTTATTAAGTACTTCTGATGTGTTAGCCGCTAGGCTCAGTAATTATCTGGTTTCATTCTGACAACACCTGGTGGGGTAGGTCCTACCATCATTCCCCCACATTTTAGAAGGTGAAGACGGTCTTGCTGGGTCCCCGACCCGTGACGGCCCAAGCGGCTGTCCCCGGTGGTCACTGCCTGAGCTCTTCCTCCGGGCTCTGCCACCTCCCAAATAAGGAAACTTGATCCCATCTGGAAGGGCATCGCCTGCGTTGTGGGATTCCAGCTGAGTCCCCAGCACTCCGCCCGCCCGTCCTCTTCAATCACCTCACCACGTGGTGATGGGTCAAGTGTGAGTCGCTTTGGAGAATCTAGAGCTGTACCACCCCCGGGACAGCATGAGCCACGCACAGGTGTTTAAATTAATCCAGAGAAAACAACAAGTCCCGCTCCTCTAGACGCGTCACACGGGTAAAGCACTCAGTGACGCCAGGGCTGGCGGCTGCCGTCTCGGGCAGTGCAGACGACCTGGAGCGTCTCCATCCTGGCAGAGGATATAGTGCTCATCCAGACAACCTGTCTAGATCAGCACTAGGGAGGGTTTTTCTCTCCCATTTTTTTCTTACCCAGATTATTTGGGAATAACCATAAATGCAGAATGAAGAGAAAGGAAATCACCAACGTGTGTGTGGGAGACGGAGTGGAACGGAAGCCAATGCAGATGCCAGCACTCAGGACAGCAGCTTCTCTAGGCAGCCGGGTCCCGGGGGGCGGGCACCTGTCACTGCTGGTGGCCATGATGTCACTGGAGCACCGCCAACGCATGCTGTCAGCGAGGAGCTAAGGGCAGGGCGGGTCTCAAAGACCCTTTGGGAAAGCTGAGGCTGAGTTGGAGCCGCACGAGACCCTCGCCACGCCCCTTAGAGAAACGCCGTCTTGATGTGGTCGGTGGCCCCTCCTCTGTCCACCGGAGGGCTACAGGGATGCGGCCTCACTCAGCTGCCACCAGCTGTGCTTGGCGTCTGGCAGGGAGGGCCCGGGGTAACAAGGTTAACGCGCTGCCTTCCCAGCAAAGACCATTTTATCAAATAACCACAAAGCTTCTGATTGGCTTCCAGCACCGTTTCGTGGTCCCCAGGAGCAGACACGGGAGCCGCGGCCAGACGTTCCCTGGGTCCTCAAGGGGCCCACCGTGGAGGCAGGATGGACGATGTTTTGGGGTGACGTGCGGAGTGGTCAGCCTTCCCATCTCCACAAACGAGGCTTTCTCTGGCTCGGACCCTGGGCAGGCATGGCCTTTCCCAGAAGCCCCCTCAGTGTCAAGCCGAATGTGTTCATATTGACGGGAGACCCTCCTCCCAAGTGTCTGAAGGCCAAGAACTTTTCGGGTGCTTACCAAACTGCTTCTTCCAGAAACATCTTTTTTCTTTCCCCCTCACGGGGTGGGAAAGGATTTTTCAATAGTGCCTTTATTTATTTATTTGGGCGCCCCACGCGGCATGTGGGATCTTACTTCCCTGACCGGGGATCAAACCCGTGCCCCCTGCACTGGAAGCGTGTGGAGCCTTAACCACTGGACCTCTAGGGAAGTCTCTCAACAGTAATTTTAAAGGAGATTTTGTAGCAAAGTGCACCGGAGTGGAGGAATGTCCTTTGGGGTGAGGTGGAGAAACTGGAGGAGACCTGCACGGCTTTAAATGGTGACCCAAGAGGCCAGGAAGAGGAAAGAAAGCGCTAGCTAGCAGCAAGGAATTTCCCAAGTGTCTTTCGGCCTCCAGCAAAACAGGAACTGGAAGGGGAGGCATGGTAGAGGGGGCTGGAACAATATGTTAGGAAAACAGAGGGGCTTCCTCTCTCTGCAGGGGAAGACCCCGGCCCACATGCTTTCTCCCCCGGCCGCGTTGCCAAGGGGGCCGGCCTCGGGATGGGGGAGGGCAGCCAACAAAGACTGATGGCTATTTATTCCGTAATTACCAAAAGCTTTTAAGAAACTGGCCACTGTAAATCCCACATGCAGAGAGCAGAAGGCAATGGACAAGGATTTATGCTCACGGGGCAAAGACAAAATAAATATCCTGCCTGACTTCGGATCAATATTATGAGTGTTTTTGCCAACCTGCAGGGTGCTTTATGAGCTCGGAGGAACAGAACAGGATCATTATTAATTAAATAAAGTCAACTGCATTAGGCTTATTATTTCGGCGAGTCACGGTTAAGTGTGCCAGGCGGCAGGGGTTGGGGGCGGGTGGGCAGATTGCGGCCCCGGCAGCCCAGGAGTGAGAGTCTGTGCTCAGGTGCAGGCCCCGCGCGAGAGGCTCAGCCCTGCGCCGTCCCAGAAGGTGCGGGTAAGGGCACTAGTCTCCACCCGCACCTTAGTCCGAGGTCCAGGTGGAGGCCTGGGGCCCTCGTGGCTTTGTTGTCATGAGCACTGGGCATCTCCCGGCACCTGCCTGTTTGGAACCTGACCGGGCTGAGTGGGAATATATCCCAGGATACAAGCAGCGACACAAATGCGACACCATCCCTCTAAGGGTCTGAGGCAACCCAGGAGGACTTTGCTTCGGAACCTCAAAGCAGCAATAAAGGAGATGTCAGGCTGGGCCACCGGCTCGCGCTGGCCTGGAAGTGAGGAGGCATTAGATGAATTAATGCACAAGACCCGGCTCAAGTGGGCTCCCCCCACAACCTGCTGGTTGTCTGCAGTGTGCTGGTGCTTGCAGGGAAAAAGAGACCTGGGCCTTTCGGGGAGCGTGGCTGCACTCATCCTCTCCGCAACCTCGGCTTCCCCTCTGGAGAGGCTGGTTCTGAAGTTCAAGGCCCCCACGAGCATCCGCCTGGGAGGTAAATGATGGATGGAAGGTGCCCCCCTGGGACTGGGTGAGCCCTGCCCAGTCGGGCCAGACATCCCCCCGCTGACCGGGTCTGTGCGATGGAATGCCTCCGCCGAGCCTTCCGTTTGGACAAATAAATCTGTACATCGCGCAGCACCCGGGGCAGCCACCCACTCACAGCTTCCAACCACCTTGTTTGGGACCAGCTCAACCTCGGGCCACTCCCGGACGAGGCAGAGATGCAGCCGAGGGGCCTCTCCAGTGGATGCTGTCCTGCTGCCACCAGGCCGTGACCCACAGAGGTGGAATCTCCGCCCCGGCAAGCGGCCCAGAGAGTCTCCCTCACCCGCTGGCCTGCTGCGAGCCACCTGCACTGCGTTCTCAGGCTCCACTCATGGGAAATTCATTCCAGAATGAAAGAACCTGCTGCATTCATTTGCTGGTCCCTGGAATCGCAGCCCCCAGAGCCCACCTGTGTCAACCCTTTAACTGTCCGCTCAGGAGGCCACCTGGTTAGAAAAGGTGGGTGTGGGTCAAGGGAAGGCAGGGGGAGGGGTGGAGGGATGTCTTCCGGGTGCAATGGACAGAGCTGGGGGCAGTGCACAGGGAGCCCAGAGGCCCGCGTAGGCGGCAGGTGGAGTGGGGAGGAAGCAGAGTGGAGACGCTGAGAGCGATTTCGAGAAAGTCTAACTCTTAAGCGAATCATTTTCAGAAGCAGGTTATGCCAGTAGAAAAAGGCAGAACGTCAGATTGTTCCAGAAGCAGCTGAAATATTTTCAACATTTTTTTCAATTTTTAAAATTTTCAATGTTTATTATTTTCAATATTTTTATTGAAAATCTTTTTTATTTTTAAGTTTTCACTATTTCCCCCTATTTTCTCATCTATCGTAAAATAAGACAACAAGACATAGGAAGTTAAGGGGAAACATGGCCGTGGCACTCCTCCCTCCCCTCACAGACTCTCTTCCTGTCTCTGTGCTTCCTCCTTGTCATTTCCACTCACAGACACAGCTCATCTCGTTGGAATTTTAGCACAGACGCCTTTATTGTTATGTGCAAAGCTAGTCTGATAAACTAAGTTTGTGAGTCAGTTTGCAAATTGAGTGTGTGTTTTTACATAGTAACCCCAGCTAAGCTGCAGGAGCCACACACACACTGGATGTTCCTGTAGTTCAACATTAGAAAAAAGGCGGACAACCGCTTTAAAGCATAAATCCCGATAAATCTGTTCCAAGTGAGAGGGAGCCTGAGGCAGTCAGGTGAGGCGGTCCTAGATTCTGCGTAATGTGGCATGAAACGGGACGCACCTCGGCGGCACTCGCGGCAGCCCTGTTGGTAGGACCCCCATCACAGCGAATTAAGTTCACCATAACAGTGGCTGATGGGATCGGCTTTGGAACATATCACATCATAAACAGATAAGGGAAGAGAAATGGCCCTTTTCCTCCACTCGGAATACTGTAAAATGGATATAAGCCTTTGCTGGGTGTGCACCAGCGCCCTTTAAACACCAGGGAGCAAGAACTCCACAGCTCTTCTTAAAAGAAAAATCGAGCGACAGGATGGAGTGGGGCAGAGGGCCAAGCATGACCCGGTGGCTGCTGGCTAAGTGGTCATTAAACACACACACACACACACAGAGAGAGAGAGAGAGAGAGAGAGAGAGAGAGAGAGAGAGAGAGAGAGAAGGCTGTAGGTTATGGAGTGGTGACACATTTGGAAAGCAATGGAGAGTTTTGAGTAGGTTTCTAGTAAAAACTGCCAAGTGGCTTTAAGAACTACAGTCTTTGGTAATATTATTATTTTTTAAGACACAAGATGATTGATTTTAAACAATAATCATCTTAATGTAGATTTCCTTTTAATTTTTTTCTGGGGGTGGGTGCACAGAGGGGATTGGAAGAATCCCATGGTTCCTCAATGGCAAAACAAACAAAACAAAACAACAACAACGAAACGGATTTTAAAAGAGGAAAAGCATTCCAGAGGGTGTGCAAATGGATAAGGGCATTTAAAACAAATTTGCGTGTTATCTTTTTTCAAAATATGAAAACACAGAAACATGCTGAAAGACACTAACATGATTGGGGTCAGCTGGACTGACACGTTCCTTACAGTGGGGAGGACTCGCCAGCAGCCACTCACACGGGCCAAGATGAATTCCATTCCAATGGAATGACAACTGAAAATGTATTAGAGACCCTCTTAGAGAAAACCCAACAAATGAAGAATGCTAGCTTTTCATTCTCAACTAATCTTAAATGTTAAAAATATTAGACCCAAATCGACACATCCACTAGGCAGTGCTTTTTTCTAAATTTGGTTGTGAAGGGGTGGGGCTGATCCCAAGATGATTCATCAGGAGTGTATTCGTGAATTCTCTGGAGTAAGGAAAGCAGTTACTATGAAAGAAGCTAAAGCTAAAATTTTTCCTTAAAATCACCAAACTTCTATCTCATGGGATCGGAAGGCAGAAACTGGTCAGATGTTTTATTTTCCACAACTGACACAGAGTTTAACTTACCCAGCGGCATCGTCTGTGACATTAAGACATTAAAACATTGATGGCGACACGCGAGTCTACCTGCTCAGCTTTTTCCTGGAGCGGGAATCTTAGCACAGCGGCATGAAGAAGACCTCGGGGGCTCACCAGCCCGATGCCAGCTTCATCTGGGCGGGTGCAAGTTCTGCAGCTGCACCCTGGGCTCACAAGGGGCCTGTGCTTGGTGTAATGGTCTAAGGGTGCTGTCTTGAAATTCCTGCTAATTACTGGCCAAGGGCTGCACGGTTTCATTCTCTACTGAGCCCCATAACTTCTCTAGCTGGCCCAGGACAGGCCAGTCGCTTTCAAGTATCAGTTGGTGGCAAAGCTGTGGCCAATCCACTGTAGTGAGCTTTCCATAAAGCTAGATTTTTAAATTTTTAAGGCAGGCCTTTTTCTGATGCTACATTCTTTCTGCTTTTCTGGATGCTAACATGTCCTTTCACGAAATCATGGTGATAGTAAATGATTTATTTAATTTCCTAACTTGGCAACGTTAAGAACCAGCTACTACCACGTCTACCCCCTAAATATATTTTACAACCTGACGTAACTGGGAAGCTCCATCAGCCCAGTCCCTTTCTGCGGATGGTTTTGTCCAAGGCGGGACCGCTCGCTGGGGCAGCCAGGAGACCAGGGCAAGTCTCTGCTCTCAAGCCCATGCTCTGGGCTTTCCAATCTGTCCTTGTGCATGAGGATGTTTGAGAGACTTTAAAAAGGCTTTTAGAAAAAAAGCGTCTCATCAAGACAGCCAACACTCCATTTTTAATGTGTCAAAAATCCAGACCCTGGGAAAATAGTATGGAGGCGCCTCAAAAAACTAAACAGAATTACTGCAGGGCCCAGCAATTCCAATTCTGGGTTTATAGCCGGAAGAACTGAAAGGGGTATTTGTACACCTGTGTTCACGGCATTACTCACAATGGCCAAGAGGTGCAACTCAAAGGTTCATCGACAGATGAACAAAATGTAGTCCAGCTATGCAGTGGAATATCATTCAGCCTTAAAAATGAAGGGAATTCTGATATTGGCTGCAACATTTGTGGACCCTGAGGACATGATGCCAAGTGAAATAAGTCAGCTGCATGCAAAAAATATTGTATGATTCCTCTTACACGAGGTCCCGAGAGTAGTCAAACTCATAGCGGCCAAAGGTAGAAGGGTGGCTTTCAAGGACTCGGGGAGAGGGGATGGGAGTTACTGTTTAATTGGGACAGAGTTTCAGTTTGGGAATATGGAAAAGTTTTGGAGAGAATGGTGGTGATGGCTGCATGACACTGTGAATGCACTTACTGCCACTGGACTGTACACTTAACATTGACCAAAATGGTAAATTTGATGTTATGTGTATTTTTACCACAATTAAAGATAAAATCCAGAATCTGAATGCTCTCTTGTTCCCTCATACAGATACCACTGTGTGAGTCTCTGACATTTCATGCCTGCCTTTTGATGGCTCATATACTATTATACTCCAGGACCTCAAAAATAATATAACATTATCATTGCTAGTATGTGGTCTACGTTCGGTTTTCCCCAAATGATCCCAAAATGTCCTCTAGAGTTGAATTTTCCTTCCAATTCAGAAGTCAGTCAATGAGGATGTGATGCACCTGGTCACCCCACTTCTTTCATCTCCTCTAATCTAACAAACAGTTCCCTCCCCTTTTTGGTCTTTCATTATATTGACTGTTTCAAGGACTCCAAGCTATTTCTACGGCAGAAGGTCCCCCACTCTGTTTTGTCTGATTTCAGTCAGGTCACATATTTCTGTTGCGAATACTACACAGGTGGCATGTTCTTTTCTGTCACATCAGGAGGTACAGACGGGGGTGGGGGGGGGGTGGGGGGGGGAGGTGGGTGGTCCCAAGGCCAAGTCTGAGCGCAGGGTTAAAGCAGGGCCCCTGGCCCTGTCCTCTCTCTGGAACCTTCTTCCTCTTAAAACTAACAAGTGATCTGGGGGCGGATACCTCGAGCCGGTGAATCTCCAGTTCCTCTAAGACCTTTCCCTCTGGGGGCGGATACCTCGAGCCGGTGAGTCTCCAGGTCCTCTAAGACCTTTCCCTCTGGGGGCGGATACCTCGAGCCGGTGAATCTCCAGCTCCTCTAAGACCTTCCCCCACAAGTGCTGTGGCATCACTCGATGATCGCCAATCAATTATTACATTCTCAGTTACAAGACAGAGCTTTTCCGATTCTCTCATTCTTTCTGTTTATTAGTTGGCATTTTCTGATACTCCCTTTCTGGAGTATCGTTGTAGATTCTTAGACTTTAGGAAACTAAGTGCGTCACATAAACCATGATCAACAGCATGCTTTTTGATCCTTAAATTGCTCCAGTTTGGCCGGTGGGAGGCCCTGGGCGCTGCCTGCTCTTCTGACATGTCTCCCTTTTACTCCCTGTCGGCCTCTTGCTTTCTGGCACGGCAGGATGTCCTAGGTCCATCCTACTTTCTCAGATCTGGAATAAGCCGTTTCCTTAAGGAGTCCTGATTCTTTTTTATGGAAGCCACCACCGATTTTGCTTTGTTTTTATAACTTAAAATTTGAGATAATTGTAGATCACATGTAGTTAGAAGAAATACCGAGAGATTCCACGCACCCCTTACCTAGTGTCCCCCAATGGTAGCATCTTGAAAAACTACAGCACAACGTAACAGTCAAGGTATCTTGCTATCGATACAATCCAGCCATCGTGTTCAGATTTCCCATTTTACTTGCAGTTGTTCAAATTTGTATGTATGGATTTAGTTCTATGCAATCTCATTACAGGTTAAGTTCCCGTATCTTCCTCCGCGCTGAAGATAAGGAGCATCTCCCTTACAAGGGTCCCTCTGGTTGCCCTTTTATAACCACACCCACCTCCCTCCGGCCCATTCTCTGCATCTCTAACCCCCTGGCAACCACTCGTCTGTTCCGTTTCTATAATTTTGCCGTTTCGAGAACGTTTTGTAAATGGAATATGTGGCCTGTAGTCTTTGGGGACGGGCTTCATTCACTCAATGTAATTCTCTGATGACCCATCCAAGCTGTCGTGTGTATCACTGCTCACTCCTTTGCACTGCTGAGTACTATTCCGTGGCACGGATGTGTCCCAGCTCGCTTAACCAGATCACCCACTGAAGGACGTCTCCTATTCTGGGCTGTTACAAATAAAACCGCGTGAACATTCGTTAAAAGGCCTTTGTGTGAACGTAAGCCTTCTTTCTCTGGGATGAATGCCGTGGGGTACAGCTGCTGCCGGGTCATGTGGGACTTGTGTGTTTCGTTCTAGAAGAAATTGTCCACCTGTTTTCCAGAGTAGAAGAAATCAATTTTTCAAAACACGAATTGATAAAAAGCAATTCCTTTATGAAAAAGGCACTGTGGGGCTTCCCTGGTGGCACAGTGGTTGAGAGTCCGCCTGCCGATGCAGGGGATGCGGGTTCGTGCCCCGGTCCGGGAGGATCCCACATGCCGCGGAGCGGCTGGGCCCGTGAGCCATGGCCGCTGAGCCTGCGCGTCCGGAGCCTGTGCTCTGCAACGGGAGAGGCCACAGCAGTGAGAGGCCCGCGTACCGCCAAAAAAAAAAAAAAAAAAAAAAAAAAAAAAAAAAAAGGCACTGTGAGGGCCCTTATGATTTAGAGGGACGTGATATCCCCGCATCAGAACACGGTACCGTGGGGGCCCGGGGCCACTGCAGCCTCTGTCTTCATCCCCTCTGACACTCCTGGGCAGACTGAGGGGCACAGATTAGCTTCAGGAATTTGATGGGACAGAAAAATGGGTACAGACACGCCAATGTGTGGGGGGTGTGTGGGTAGAAAGCACGGCTGAAGAGGTGGCACGCGGGGATCAAAAAGGGGGTTCACACGTACATCGACAAGCGAGGACTGAGTTTACACGGTGGTCAGTGAGAAAATGTGCAGCCCCGTCTCTGCTAGTTTCCAGTAGAAAAAAAGGGATGAAAATAACACAAGTCTGAACAACCGAGAGCACACTGCAGACGCGCCTTCTGCACACCGCCGTCCCCAGTTCTTGGCTCCAACGGTGGCCTCTGGCTCACCTGGAAAAGCCGTGTCTACGTTTCCACACCTCTCTCCCACCCCTTCCCAGTCTCTCCGGGGCACATTTGGAAATTATTTTAAAAGATAAAATGCCTCTAATCTGTTACCCATTAGAAGAAACACGTGAATATTATTTTCTAATTTGTGACTCTTGAGTGTGTGTCTCCAACACCAGAGAGAAGTAATTGAAATAATTATGTCTGATCCTGCATATTTCTATTACGCTCCCGAAATAAGAGGGTGGATGTGTCCTCTTTGCGTGATATGCCCGGGGGTTGAAAGTATCCCTGAGAACATCAAAGTGCTAGACAAGAATGGCCACAAAACTGCAATTTCTACCCAGCCCGGCGGTGGCCTGAGCAGCTGGGGCCCTGGGCCAGGCAACGGCTGCGTCGAGAAGTGGGGGGTACTGGGGCTTCCCGGTAAATACGGGCTCTTCCCTGCAACCCACTTGCCCCAAACTCCCCTACCCAAGTGACTAATTTGCTGCTGGAGACCTGAAGTATGAGGCATAAGCCTGATTTATAACATGAGCCGCGTGGATTTTTTTTTTTTTTTTTTAAATCCAGTTATAGTGCGACTTGAGTGACTAACTCCTGAAAATTGGTAATTTCTTGGTGGTTAACAGCAGAAGGTCCACCAACGAGAGGCGAGGCCCGCTAATAAATTTATAGGGCGTTATATGCCAATTAGACCTCGTCAGCCATTCAAAAGGCAGGGACGCCAATCAGGTTATCATTCCACAAATGCACCCTTTACCACCGACACTCTTGCAGTTCAATCCCCCTTTATATGTTTGAAAAGCAGCACATTAATGCTGACTGTACAGGAATCTAATTTTCAGACGGCCTTTCTGGTTAAACCACCTCCCTTTTCTTCTATGCAAACTCCTCTTTGTTCTCCAGCAGGAAACAAGGACTTGACGTGAGCATGAAATCTACATGGGACAAGATTCATTCCAGACTCTGGGTTTCCCCGCCAGACACGGGCCCTCAGGGGAACCTCAGGGTTTACTATGCCATTATTTAGCCAGGCACCACCTAGTCATATGCTAGCACACCCAAGGCCTAGTGGGCATTCATCTCCACCTCGTGGTCACTGGACAGTACGTCTCCTGGAACGCAGTCCTGGCAACCGGGGCACCACAAGGCACGGAGGTAAATACGCTCTTTTCGGAACAGTGAGGAAACGTGTAGACCTGCCCAGGGAAACAGCATGGAAGTTTGCTCGTTGCATTAAAGCAGCTGACTGGACTGACTTTAATTTTGTACGTTTTCTCTGAAGGAAAAAAAAATTCACGGAAGTGCACGCTCTCTGAGAGAAAGCCAGCTGCGTAGAAATGTACAAAATGGACTTAGCTGCTGCTGGCCACATCACTGGTCTGGCTTGCACCCTCTCCTCCTGGACATTTCCTGCTCTGCACAGCACCCCAAGTACCGTCTCCACCCCTTCTCTTTCCATTCCCTGAAGTGATGAATGTCAGCTCCCTTCCACCTCTATACTTTGAAACATAGACTCCTTCTTCCCCTTACCTGAAGTGAGTTCTCTGAATCTGATTTGATTACCACCAACATCTAATGCCCTATGAAGCATTCATTCTTTCAAGAAATGTCAATCGAACACTCACTAGGAGTGAGGCACCACACTGTGTCAGGTTCTGGGCTACAGGTAAATAGAGGCAGACGGATAAATAAATACATCACAGTGGGAAAAGAACTACCTTTGTAGTATCGGCTGTGGTAATGGGATTCACAGGAGCCAACACGCCGCATAAGAGAGAGAATCTGTGCTCTTCGTTTTCAACTACGTGGACGGCCCTGGATTTAGTTTACTAAATTTAAAGTGTAGCTAAACCCAGATGAAAAAGAAACCCTATTTCCTGCAGCTTAAGAACACAAAATGCATCAGTAAATATCAGAGCATCTACAATTGGTGGGCAGCCTGTGAATCACTTAAACAGATACTTAAGTTCATAGAGGCACCAACCTCACGATATACCTACCATCCACTAACCCAAGAGTAAAGGCAGCCTCTTGGGACACGCCAGCCCACTAACATGTGTATCAGAAGCGGCTGGTGTTTCAGGATGGTGTCACAGACAGTGGCAACACCAGGCCCAGACTCCACATGTGTCCTTGCTTAATGGGCCTTTTGGTTTTCCAGCAGAGCTGGAGTCAGAGACTCCTTCACAGCACTGTCCAAAGAGACCTAATTCCCTGCAAAGGAGATCAAGATATCTGGATGGAGAAAAACATGTAGGCAGGGCCACGATTCGGGTCGGGGGTCGATGATGGGGCCACAATCTCTAAAGAGGAAAAGGATAATGAGGAAGACAGATAAAAGCTCCCCAAAGCGGTCCATGTTCTAATACCTGGAACCGGTGACTCTGGGACCCCACTGTGGCCGTATCACTGGGGGGCTGGAGTCAGAGAAGATGTGATGGCAGATGCAGAGGTCAGAGTGACGCAGAGCCACGAGCCAGGGGAAGAGGGCAGCTTCCAGAAGCCGGAAAAGGCAAGCAGATGGGCTCCCGTGGAGCCTCTAGAAGGAATGCAGACGTCTCCACCCATTTTGGACTTCTGACCCCCAGAACTGTAAGATAAGGAATTTGTATGACTTTAAGCCACTGAATGTGTGGTCGTTTGTTACAGAAGTGGTAGAAATCTAACATCCACACTGTCAGGAAGATCAAGATATGCCACTCAGGCAGAAGGATTATTTTGAACTGAAGGTATCTGAGAGTCAACAAATGCAGGAAAAGGCTTTCTCGGAGCTACCTGTATCTGCCTACAAACAGCTCCTCCATAAAAAAGAGCTCAATGGCTGTAAATCCCCTCCCTGGGCGTTTCATCCACCAGGGAGGAGGGACTCTTACCCCAGGAGATATGAGAAGTTGGCACCACACCCATATAAACTTTGTCACCTCCTAAGGGCCCAGTGATCTTTCCTAAAAGTTGTTTGTTTTCCCATAAGCGGCCTTTCTCCTCTTCCCTTTCTGTTATGAAGACATTTAGTATATAAGCTCTCAAATCTCACCATCCTTTTGGGATTCGCTTCTTTCTTGGATGCCCCCATCCATGTAAAATTAAAAATTAATAAATTTGTATGCCTTCTCTCTTGTCATTCTATCTGCTGTCAATTTAATTCACAGGCCCCCAGGTACTGAACCTAAGAGGGTAGAGGAAATGTGTTCTCTCCCCTGACAACACCCCGCCCCACCCCCCACCCCCAACTGCTTGTGGAGGGAATAACTCTCTGAGACCTGGCAAGGCTGGGACCCAGGAGAGGGTGACCAGCATGGGTGAAGTCCAAAATGAAAGGACACTGGAGTAGCTCCCCACCTTTCTGGAAATGACAGTTATGGAGGCTGAGGGTCTCCCTTGCTCCAGTGGGGAATCCTGCCCAATCAGCCCATCAACAAACTGGACAACCAGGCCTTTCTGACCCGCCCCTCAGGCCAGGGGACGTGGATAACCCTGGCTGGGGCTTGGTGCTGACGTTTTACCTGACTTGCCAGGTACAGTCACGTGCCTTCTGTGAAGGCTGACCAGCCCTCAAGGTCTCTGCACGCCTTCAAGCTTCTAGAAGGGGGAGCTCAACCACACAAATACCCCCTCCCCACAAAGACAGCTGGCCTCCCACCTCCGGCCACAGCCCATTCTGGAGTCCTGGATAATGATTAATCACTCTGGGTTCACTGAAGCCCACCTCCCCACCCCCCCCCCCGATTTGGTCCTTCCTGGACAAAGGGGACGGCTCTGTCTCTGTTGTCACCTAACAGAAGATGCCCCGCAACTGCCTTAACAGACTCCCCACTGCACCACAGGTTCACAGAAGAAAGCCTTTACAGATGCCAGGTGATCATGCCATCACGCCTGGGAGGATCCCTGTCCAGAGCCTCAAACTGGTCCTGTCCCTACTGCCCACCCCCGACCCCCATTTCCGCAGGAACCGTGGGGGGCAGGGCAGGCTCTGGGGACGACGTGGGTGGATTCCTGAGCAACGCCGAGATGGATGTGTCACCAGGTGAAAGGGCGGAGCTCCTGAAGGCTGCCCTTCGCTCTCCGGGTGGTCTTCCTTGGAGGGGGTGTCGGGGTGCAGACTGACACTCCCACCTGGGCTCCCTCACACTCCCACTTCGCCCCTAAACAGCAACGAACGCCCCGTTCCCTGATGGGCTCCATAATGAGAAGCGCTGTCAATCACAGCTCCATTAGCCGGGACAGACTTTCACTTCCTGAAACAATTTATTGGATTCCCAGAAGCAAACGGCCTTCTTCCTTTTCAGCTCTGTTTTTAGGGAGCTATTCAGAGGGAGTGTGTGTCCCTTCTGTTCCCGCTGGGCGGCCTTTGTTTCCTTCATTTACTCATGAAGACAGTTTCCTGAGTTTACCTACCTCCTCTGTCCTGGGTTTCCCGAGTATTTGCCAAAACTTTTCCCCCCACTGGTTCAGTGGCTACACAAAACCCACCAGCTGTTTCCAGCTACTGAACCAGGGAGGGAGCCGTGAATTTTATTTGCAGATTTTTGGAGGGGGCAGGGCAGGGCGTGGGGGAGGGGAGAGGGGAGGCACATACTTGAAGAAATTAAACTCGGGCAAAGAAATAAAGAAACGAGGCTAAAGAATGGAAGGCAGACTATGCGCCTAAGCTAGCACTCTGGGGTCCTGGCCCTCCCTCACTCCCTCACTTCCGACGAAGAGTTCTATAAAGAATAGCGATGCCTCAGCTGAAACTGTACCTTAAGAAGATTTACAATTTTCGGACCATGTTCACACTTACAAGACCTATGTTACGAGTGACAAAGTCTTACTGTGATAGAATTTCCAACTGTTTAAAAAACCTACATGACCTACAAGAGAAGTGCTGCCCAAAGGGTTTCAAAGGTCAGTGTCTCTCCCCGTTATGAGTAGAAAGAGAGGATTCAAAATTACATAGAATAATATTTTTCTTCTACTGCTCTTCTTAAAGAATAATATACACCTAGCAACTGCACTTGAGCCGGGAGGCCCTATCCTTGAAGCATAAATCACTTTAACTTTTAACCTGGGAAAATAGGCTGAAGGAAGCAGTTACGTCTTGCCTTTGAGAATTGCACCTCAATAGTAAATCGGGGGGCACGTTGAGTGCCACTGAGATCCGATCAGGGTAGAATTATGCAGCCACGTAAGAAATAATATCTATTAGGCTAATGTAATCACTGAATATTTTACAGATGAATTAGAATTTAGAATCCAATTATTTCCAACATTTGGACTGTCAGAGCCTGTTTCTAAGCAGGGGGAAGAAAAAAAGCGGGGGGAGGTGAGGGCAGGTTTTAAAGATGCAGTGACTGGGATGGACCCTCTCCTGCTCCAAGGCTGCCAGAAGAGCAGAGACATGACAACTGTGATCAGGGTTTTGGCCATCACCCCGCCCCACCGAGCCCAGTGAACCCAAGGCCAGGATTCGGGATTTGTTATCCCTGACGGACAGCCATTGTCCCTGCCGGGAGCCCTCCTCCCAGGCTGGCACGCTTTCACAAAGGAAGCTGGCCGGGCCACATCCTGGGGTGGCCCATGGAGCAGGACCGCGGACCGCTCTCCAGGCCTGGAAAACCACAGGGTGCCCTCGGGGGCCACTGCAGGGGCCTGGCCACGCCCAGGCCTGCCTACCCCTCTTCCAGCAGCATCCCCCCACCCCCGGCTCTCTTTAGAGCTGGGTTTCTTTTTATGGATGGTCAGGGAATGAGACAGAGAGAAATGAGGAAAAGGAAGCAGCTCGAGTGAGCTCTGGGATCTGCGTGAGCTGGTACCACCACCTGGGACAGGGTCTGTGGTTCCAGGTGTGGGGAAACAGGGGATGGGTGGAAACTGAGGCTCGGCTGTGAGGTCAGCACTAGAGCAGCTGCAATGGAAATGAGTAAACAAAATTCTTACGACTGATATCGGAGTGATGAATAGATTTGTCTCAGAGTTCAGAGTTGTTTTTTTAAATTCAGAGTTTTTAATTACTTAGATCCAAACAGAGGTTTCTCTAGAGGAAAATGACTGAAAAATAAATTTTTTTTTTCTTTTGCCTGCTACTTTTTTTTTTTTTAGGACAGAAATATGCAAGAGCCCTTTGCATCATGGCTGTTTTGCAACGCTCAAGAATCTCCCATAGTCTTATGACAGAGCGGGAATGTTAGGGAAGAAACCCTCCACTTAGAATTCATTCCGGAATGATCCTTACAGTGTGAAATGAACGAACGGGCCGTGCATTTAAATTTTAATACGCCAGCGGGTCACGGGGCTGGCCGTCCAGACTGAATACGCTTGTGTAGGTTTATGGCAGCTGGGCAGACACCTCCTCTTCAGGAGGACACAACTAAAGCGAGTTACAGCCATTACCCGCTGGGACCTCCCAGTCGTACACCCCCGACCGGAGGGAAGTTTGGTGTTTACAGGCCACGGGCTTTTATGACGGGGGTGCTTCCTGCCCGGCTCAACAGACAGACAGGTCCAACCTACAGACTTTGTGAGTCCTGCACAGTTTCTCCCACCTGGCATACAATGCGTCCTTATTGTCCCTTGAATTACTGAGCTGGACCGTCCTGCTCCCTCTCAACTAGAACCTTTGTGCGCGCGCATGTGTGTGTGTGCATACACGCACACACACATTTATCTCTTTGATTCATTTAAGTGAGGGCAGGGCAACGGATAGGATCTCAGGCCTCAGAAGAGGCCTCCCTTGTTCTAGGATGATTTATTACAGCTCTTGAAAACACCTGTTCATCAGTTTATCCTTTTGTACAAGATCAGACTTAATATCCCGTTTCTTTAAAGTACTTATAAAAACCTTCCTATGTAATACATTAAGTTAAAAAAAACCCCACAGAATTATAAGAAACTCTGTTTCTCTGTTTAAGGGTAATCGTATGAATGCTTCCCAAATTGGGGTGATTGTATCTCTATGTATGCACGCACACACACATACACACAATTATACGGAATTCCGGTGATTTCTTAGTAATGGGTGTTCTCTGCTCAGCAAAGGTAAGCTGGTAATTGCTGAAAATAGTTTCTTCAAGGCAAAGCGTGTGTGTCTTCTTCTCTTCAAAGGAGAATCACTTGAAGCACTCATGCATCCTTTGATGGGTGCAGACCAAAAAAGTCACTTCCTTATGGCCAAACGAAAACAATCCTTTAACCTTTCCCTTAGGACAAAAGTCAGCCTCCAACGTCACATTATCAACGTGACAGGCCTGCACGGGAAACAACACTTACACGTGACAAAAACTCAGCTCCGCACACGTTATGGGGAAAACACAGGCTGACTGAAAACCCAAGACGGAAGGCTCCCTGTCAGTCACCGCTTCCCGTAAATTCACCGAGTTGGCCAGTCTAGAAGGTGAGGCCTCCTTGCTTCTTTATTTACTTATTTAAAAATTTTTTATTTTATATTGGAGTATAGTTGATTAACAATGTTGGGTTAGTTTCAGGTGTACAGCAAAGTGATTCAGTTATACGTATACGTGTATCTATTCTTTTTCAAGTTCCTTTCCCGTTTAGGTTATTACTACAGAAGTTCCCTGTGCTATACAGTAGGTCCTTGTTCGTTATCTATTTTAAATACAGCCGTGTGTACATGTCAATCCCAAACTCCCAATCTATCCCTCCCCCGCCACCTGAACTTTACCATAAGTTCGTTCTGTGAGTCTGTTTCTGTTTTGTAAATAAGTTCATTTGCGTCACTTACTTTAGATTCCCCAAGCGATGTCATAGGGTATTTGTCTTTCTCTGTCTGACTCACTTCACTTAGTATGATAATTTCTAGGTCCACCCATTCTTGCTTCTTTAAACTTGGTAAGTCTCCTAATCCAATCGCCACTGCAGGTAAAGTTGTTTGCCCCTGATGGGCCTGGGGGGGGAATCATCTTCCTTCCTTTCTGGAGGGGACGGAGCAATGCTCCCCCCAGCCCTCATCCGCCTGGGTGCTTGGGAAAAGCTCCCCCTCCCCGAGAGATCACGTGGGCAGCAGCCTCGAAGCAGGACCTGGTCTGTGAGCTACTGCAGCCGCGTGCTTAATTAATGACCCTGCTGGTCGCAGCTGGAAGAGCTGAGCTGGGGGTGATTAATTAAATTAGCTGGCAGAGGAAATTACAGTGGAAAAGCCAAAGTTTGATTGCTCCATAATTAACCGCAGTGCAAATAATATCTGCATCTATAACTTCCAGCGATGAGATCAGAAGCCAATTGAATTTGGCAGTGATTGAGGCTGGAAATGTCCTGTGGTGAAAAATGATAGGTTTGTTCTAGAGGGAAAACTTACAGAAATGGACATCTAGCAAATGTGATCGGGGAAAAGGGCACCAGGGGAAACGGCAGGAAGGAAGCCTTACCTTTCAAGCCGCCTTTTTCCAACATTAAAACAACTCTTCTTTTTTCATATTTCTTTTGGATTAGTGACTAGGCGTGATAGCCTATATACCCTGTCTCTACATTTCAGATTTGACTTCCCATGCCTGGAACCTACGTTAGGGTTCCATCTCCCTTCCTCGTTCCAGGGATTAAAACGCAATTCTCAAACAATTTCATAGACTGATATGAGGGGATCACTTTCATCTCCCCTAGAGAAGGAATCCTCTATTTAGACCATCAGATGTGTGAGCTATTGCTGCTTTTCTGGATAATGACATTTTTTTCTTCTTTGTAACGATTTCATGTTCAAAATATGGTTTCATTAGCGATAGGATTCTACTTAAAAGAAAAAAAAGTATTTTATACAGATAATTGCCCTGCAAAAAACTGCAGAACTTTAAGCAGACGGAAACATTACATCTTCCACCATCCACATATTTTCACCAGCAAGTCGTTTCAAAGCAGAAGTCATGCATTTCTACAGGAAAAGCTCTCGCTAATGACTTGGTGGCTTTGGACTAGGAGGTGTGGCATCTGCCTGGCAAGTGGTCAACATTATACCCCAATCTTGACACACAGAGACGCTCTCAGTCAAATGGAGGGGACACCAGAGCTGTAAAAATGTGACATACAGGGAGTTTGGGATTAGCGGATGCAAACTATTATATACAGGATGGATAAGCAACAAGGTTGCTACTGTATGGCACAGGGAAATATATTCAATATCCTGTAATAAACCATAATGGAAAGAGTATGGAAAAGAATATATACGTGTGTGTATATATATATCTCTGAATCACTTTGCTGTACACCTGAAACTAACACAACCTTGTAAATCGACTCTACAATAAAATAAATTTTAAAAGTGTGACAGAGTGACAACATCTTAAACGTCGTACATGGTTCAGAAGCGTGTCCCTAGGAATTTCTCATCTGAGCTGTACAACCATCTAGCGGGTGGACAGGGCAGGTGTTGTTACTCTCAGTTTTTTATTTAAGTGAGAAAGTTGAGGCTCTGGGTGGTCACTGTTATGGCAGAGTTTGACCCAGCCTTCCTGCCCACAGCCCTCATTCCAGCCTAGGATCCCCCCCCTTCACCTCCCGACTATACACGATCTTCCTGCCAAGAGATGGCTCCATCCTCACCCCAGGTTGGGATGTGCCCACAAGCACCACACCTGGATGGAGAAAAACATGTAGGCAGGGCCACGATTCGGGTCGGGGGTCGATGATGGGGCCACAATCTCTAAAGAGGAAAAGGATAATGAGGAAGACAGATAAAAGCTCCCCAAAGCGGTCCATGTTCTAATACCTGGAACCGGTGACTCTGGGACCCCACTGTGGCCGTATCACTGGGGGGCTGGAGTCAGAGAAGATGTGATGGCAGATGCAGAGGTCAGAGTGACGCAGAGCCACGAGCCAGGGGAAGAGGGCAGCTTCCAGAAACCGGAAAAGGCAAGCAGATGGGCTCCCGTGGAGCCTCTAGAAGGAATGCAGACGTCTCCACCCATTTTGGACTTCTGATCCCCAGAACTGTAAGATAAGGAATTTGTATGACTTTAAGCCACTGAATTTGTGGTCGTTTGTTACAGAAGTGGTAGAAATCTAACATCCACACCGTCAGGAAGAGGACTGGGTGGAAGATGCACGAGGGGCTGCCGGCTAGTGTCCCGGCTGAGCTGGCGGAGGCCTGGCAGACAGAGGGCCCATCACACTGGACGCCCGGCAACCTCAGCCCCTCGTGGCCACAGGGTCTCCAGGAAATCTTCTCTGCCTTCACAAACTGCTCTCCTATTTCCTCCCCAGCTGCCCCTCTGAGCCTGAGTCAGGAAGGTTCTGGACCCTTCCAGAATCGAGGCTGGAGACTCGAGGGAAGGGGCCGTCTGTCCTGTCTTCCTTCCTCTTGCTGAGAAACGATCCTTCATTGGTCTCTTGCATCTGCACGGTTTTCCAGCAGAGGCTCAACTGCCTTTGTGTTCGATTATCTTTCCAGGAGTGCCTGCAGGGCGAGCAGCCTTGGACCAGAGAGGCGGCCGAGATGAAGTGCTTCCTGCCCGTCACTGAAGTTTCGGGTTCCCTGAGCGCGGGGCTCCTCCACTGTCTTGTAGCCCACTGTGTGTGCGGATGTCACCTGGCCTCAACCGCATCACCCTGGAAACTGAGGGCACTGCTACTGCTGCAGGTAAGAGCTTTGCTTTGTTTCTGACCCAGGAATCACATCATGAAACAGCTCCATGGAACTGTGGCCGGCTAACTTGCCCATCAGGGAAAATTTCAGACCCATCCGTTTCTCACTTCCCGCTAACTCCAGCCTCGAATATTGGCCTTCAGCAGCAGCGAAACACATGGTAGCGTGTCGTGGTGGGTCCCTCTTCCACAGCTCTGCACAGACCGCCCCTCTCTCCATGGCATCCCTCTCCCAGGCCCGCCAACTTCCTGCCTGGAAGCCTCCCTTGGTTTCTCTGTTCCCCTCTTCTTGCTGCCGTTTGGCATGTATGACATTATCCAGCAGTTTTCAGCATTGTCTGTCTCCCCTCTAGGCAGTGAGACTCCGGCGGGCAGGCGTGGTGTCCCCAGGCCAGGGTATGGGCTGGTGCTCTGTCTGGTGTCATCCCTCATGAGGATAGGACCGGAACCTCACTGCTCCAGCCCTGGGCTCACTGTATTTGGCCAGACCTTCTGCTGGGACGAAAGCACAGTGGGTGGCGAGGAAAGGCAGGCAGTGGGTATGGTCACTCATTTAACCACATGGGATGAGGGCCGCTCCGGGCGGAGAGAAAGGCATAAGCGAGGTCAACGACACGGTACAGGGCAGGAGCCTCTGTGGAGTGATCAGTCTGTCACAAGCATAGGATTCCTACAGGGAGAAGGGGGCTGGAGGGTGGACCGGGTCCGGTGTGTGAAAGTACCAAGCCGCAGGGGGCAGGCAGGGGACCGAAAATGTGAGGCCCGTGTGATGTCAGGAAATACTGAAGTCGTTCAAGATGCCACTTGGTAGTAATACTTATCCAGGGAGACTATCCCTTAAAAGGCAAAGGGACCCAATAAAATGCAGTCTCCTCCCCCCGCCCCCGCCTGCAAGGACAGACAGCTGGTGGCTTCTGCTGGGATGAATTCTCCTGGCAATTGGAGCCAAGGCAGGTATGATGGCCAGTATGTGTCCACCTGTCCAGGCTGTGAAGCCCAGTGATTTAGTCCAACACGTGTCTAGGTGTTGCTGTGAATGGTTAACATCATCTACAATCCGCTGCTTTTAGGTGACGATTGCACTCAACGATGTGGGTGGACCACACCCAATCAGCTGAATGTCTGAGGAAGAGAAACCCGAGGTTTCCGGGAGGTATTCTGCCTCAAGACTGCGCTGCTGACTTCCATCTGAGTCTCCAGCCTCCGGCCTGCCCTACAGATTTCAGAGCTGCCAGCCCTCACTATCACGAGCCAGCTCCTTACAATAAATCTTTCTCCCTGTACATGTGTCTGTGTGTGCGCGCGCGCACACACACACACACACACACACACACACACACACACACACACACACGGTTCTGTTTCTCAGGAGAAACCTGGCTGATAGAGCAGGTTTCTGAGGAGAAAAGTGACCTGATCAAAGCGGTGCCATAGATTCATGAGCCTGGACTCGAGGACCGGCTTCACGGGAGTAAGGACGACGCGGTGAAGGATGGAGAGAAAGGCAGGATGCTTGGGGGGGAGGGGTGGGCAGAGGGCACCACTTCTGGAGAGCACTGAATTGACACGAATTAAATTCCTCAAAAAGTCTATAACGTTTGATCTAGTTAGGCTCCTTCTGGGGACCCAGCCTTAGAAAAGCATGAGTCATAAGTCCCTCAAAGACGTACACACAAAGGTGCTCACTCCAGCCGTCTTTCACTATTTCATTATGAATGTTCCCTAAGTCTAAAGGTGAAGGACCAAATGACGGCTCAACTGTCAGATGAATTACTATGACTCCGTTAACAATAATGCTATAAAAGAAATATGTAGCGATGGATAGAGGATCATGATATACTGCTAGTATGGCGGGTCCTTAAAAAACTGAAACTAAAACTACCGTATGATCCAGCAAATCCCACTCCTGGGCATATATCCGGAGAAAACCATAATTTGAAAAGATACATGCACCCCGATGTTCACTGCAGCACTATTTACAATAGCCAGGTCATGGAAGCAACCTAAATGTCCATTGACAAGAGGAATGGATGAAGGAATGGTATACATTTGGATATATACCAAGGTATATATGGTACACATATACAATGGAATATTACTCAGCCATAAAAAAGAATGAAATGCCATTTGCAGCAACATGGATGGACCTAGAGATTATGATACTAAGTGAAGTAAGTCAGACACAGAAAGACAATTATCATATGATATAGCTTATATGTGGAATCTAAAAAGATGATACAAATGAACTTATTTACAAAACAGAAATGGATGCATAGACTTTGAAAAGAAACTTACGGTTACAAAAGTGGAAAGCGGGGCGGGTAGGGATAAATTAGGAGTTTGGGATTAACATATACACACTACTATATATAAAAGCGATAACCAACAAGGACCCACTGTATAACAAGGGGAACTCTACTCAATATTCCGTAATAACCTATATGAGAAAAGCTTCTGAAAAAGAATGGATATATGTATAACTGAACCATTTTGCTGTACACCTGAAACTAACACAACATTGTATATCAGCTATACCCCAATATAAAATAAAATTTAAAATAAATAAATAAATAAGCTAAAAAGAAAATAAAATATGTAACAACAGAAAGGATCATGATATGCTAGTGCTAGCCTAAAAAAGGCTTTAAAATTGTTTTTTAAAGCATTGTTTCTTTTCAAAAATTGTGTATGGGAAGACTGTATGTAATACATCAAACTCTAACTGGGGGTGAAATCACAGATGTGTATACATAGATGCATGTATAGTGTACGTATATATACACGCATATGTACATCTTTTCAGTTCTCCGTGGAGAGCTTCCCAAAATGTGGCCCTTGACCTTTAGAAGGTATTTCTTTGGGAAGGTTCTGTTAAGTAAGCCTGGGAAGCATTGCCCTTGCTCGGATGCCCACAGCACAGAGCCTGAACCCCTTACTGGAAGAAGCCACTGTTTGTTTACTTTGGTTCTCAAACACACCTGTTTCCAGAAACACCTGTCACCACTTGCTGGAATTAAAACTCACAGGAGTACGCTCTGGCTTTGACACAGCATCCTGGTTCCTACGCTGAGAAGGTCTGGCTGGCTTACGGCCCGTGTTTAAGATATTCAGGAAAGAGATGTTCTCAAGACTTAAAAAAACCCACGTAACAGTCTCCGGTTGCTGAAAACAATCTTCTGTTCATCTCCAGACCTTGTGGAGAAGTACGTGTGAAGGAGCCCGTGACGGGGTGGGAGGGTCCCAGTGGAGATCCGGGTCGCCCCACGGCTCCCGGAGGTCCGTGTGCGATGTCCCGGCACCGCCCGTGACCAACCTGCCCCTACTAGGCCTCCTTGGCCCCATGGCTGCTGCCGACCTGTTCTCACTGAGGCGCCCTCTGAATGGGTTTCTTCTCCAAATACATTTCGGATTCTGAGCCGCTTGCCCTGGCACAGGATTTCAAATCTAAAGCCACTGGCGGCATCTTCATGACACGCCGGGCCATTGGCACGGCTGTCCTCACTGTCAGAGGCCCCTCTTGGAACCTGTGACATGTTGGACCGTCTTGGAGCCTCGGGAGGAGTGATGAGGTTCCTCCGGGGCCCACAGGGGGACCTCAGGCCACTTCTGGTACCTGGAAGCCCCAGCAGGTTCCCTATTTACCGGAAAGGCTTTGGAAACCAAGGACTAGAGACAGCCCAGATTCCCTGACCCTCATCCCAGGCTGGAGTACCATTCCCTCTGACAACTGGATCAGGAGACCCTTGGCGGCTGTGTGGGCCCCACTGATGTCGCCTCTTTTTGTCCTATGCTTTCTTTAGCTTTCTTAATAAACTGGGAGCCCCCTGCGGTGGGGGAGGGCAGTACTAAGTCTTTCTTTTCCCCTAACAGCTTTATTGCGGTATAATTTACATACCACAGAATTCACCTATTTAAGCATACATTTCAACAATTTTTAGTAAATCTACAGAGCTTCGCAGCCATCACCACGATTCGGTTTTAGAACATTTTTATCACCCACCAAAGCTCCCTCACATCCATTTACAATGAATCCCCAATTCCACATCCAGGCCACCACGAATCTGCTTTCTTCTCTACAGATCTGCCTTTTCTGTCTGGCTCTTTCCACCGAGGACTCCAGTCCTTATGTCCATTCCACAGATGACTGTTAAGTACACGAAAACAGGAATTGCAAATAAAAGACACATCTGAGAGAGGGCTTTGTGTCGAAGAAGTGTCTGGTCACTGTTCAACTAATTCAATGCACGTTTCGTACCATTTCTACACGTCTGTTTTGGTTTGGAAAAACCTACTGTATTTAGGTGCTGGGTTTTATGTAGACTATTAGTAAGTACAAACGGACTCTTCTAATGTTTAAGATGAAATTGCTGAGTTTAAACCCCGGAAAGGAAGAACAGCCTACGCCATGCCAGGTAAAAACTGATCATGAACTTCCCAGAGTCCACGATGTGAATTCGCCCTCAGTATCTTTACATTAACCCGATGATGAAGTTGCCCATTCTGAAGAGACGGTTAGGGTGATTAAGTGGAGGATGGGAGAAGTCTCTTCGTAAGACGTCTTTATCTACACTCAGTCTAACTCACACCAAAGAAATGTCGAGACCCTTTGTGTGGATCATAAGAGCGGAGGGAGAGGAGAGTCGCAGACGGGGCTCCCTGGCGGACCTCTACTCAACATCTCTTTGCAGAGGACACGGATGTTAGGATAAGTGACCTGCCCTGACATGGGGCTCAAACGGGTCATGAACCTGCAGTTTCTACTACGTTGAGCTGCTGACTCTCACAGTTGGCTGGTGCGCAAACACCAGTTTGGAAAGGACTAACGTGGTACAAAGGATGTCGGGACAGATGTCTAATGAAAACTGTCATTGGACCTTTAATGAGAAAGAGAGTCGGCTACTCTGAAGGACTGTCTGAAGTCAAAAGTCAGGGGCTATGGCTTCCCTGGTGGCGTAGTGGTTGAGAGTCCGCCTGCCGATGCAGGGGACGCGGGTTTGTGCCCCGGTCTGGGAAGATCCCACGTGCTGCGGAGCGGCTGGGCCCGTGAGCCATGGCCGCTGAGCCTGCGCGTCCGGAGCCTGTGCTCCGCAACGGGAGAGGCCACAACAGTGAGAAGCCCGAGTGCCGCAAAAAAAAAAAAAACAACAAAAAAAAACGATATAAACAAACAGACAAATAAATAAATGTCCTCCCGAGGGGCAGAATCAGCCCCAGGTGAGAGCCTTGCTCTAGGTAAGGCCCCAGCACACAGAGCAGGGGTTCCTGACCTGCGACACACAGTGTAACACCTGGGAGGAGGGGGTGGGGCTTTTAAAATGCCAGTGTGCAGGCTCGACTGGCAGAGTCTGGTTCCGGGGGCCTGAGAGAGGCCGCAGACCCCCAGCGGATCTCACGTGTAGTCGGGGCCATGAAAAGGTCCACAGTTTGCGGCCCAGATAAAAAAGCATGATCGGCTCCACCTGCTGATGAAGAAAGACAAGTTCCAAAAGACTAAGTGCCTTCCCTGCTGTGACGGACCCTGAAATTGAGACCGGGTTACTTAATAACCATTCCCAGGTTATTTTGTAAGACATTTATATGTGAGTATCTCTGTAAGGTCTTTGCGGGAGACTAACTTATAAAACCAAGAGCGTCATAATCTGACATCCCACCCCATCGCTGTTTCACAAGTCGAGAGGGCAAATACCACCTCTGTTCTGATGAGCTGTCTAGACCCACAAGTTTGAAAAGGGTGGCCACTGGCCACATAGGACCGCAGGACGCCTGAATCGGGCAACTCTGAACGAAGGTGGGCTGTGTGAAACAAGAGACCGGGTTTCAAAGTCTTAGTATCAAAGAAGAATGCATCTATCTCATTAATACTTTTAGATATTGAAACAACAATTTACAGATAATGGGTGAACTCATCATATCTTTAAAATTACTTCCCAGGTTCTTTGGACTCTTCAAGATGCAGCTAATAGAACTTTTTTTTTTTTTTTTAAACACCTTGGGAACTTGGCTGCGGTGGACAGCTTGTGCGATCTCAGTTCCCCCAGCAGGGACTGAACCTGGGCCCTTGGCAGTGAAAGCATGGAGTCCTAACCACTGGATCGCCAGGGAATTCCCTACAAAGTTTAAAATGATATACGTGGACCACATCATACTTCTGGACAGTGCTGGTGTAGGCAGTGGTGAGGATGGGTGGGAAATGTGAGGAGAAAATGTAAGACTGTTCTCAAAGAGAAGAAACTGTTTTCTGAGCAATGCAAAAGAGAAGGCCAGGTTAGGTGAGGTTCCTCTCTCCTGCGGGCCTGCGTTCCATTTGCTCCCGGAGGTGGGCAGGGACAGCCGTGTGAAGGAGAGTCACCGTGAGCACTGGCACCTGTGGACAGTTCTCAACCGCCAGATACTTCCAAAATCCCGCTTGGCTTTTAAAGCTGAGAGAAACTCCCCCTTGGTGTGGCAGCCGTACACAGCTGGAGCACCCCAACCTGCTCCGCCGAGGGGGCCGCCGAGGGTTTTGAGGGGGCTCTGGAAAAGGAGGGGCAGCGCAGGGACTCCAAGGCAAAGTTAGCAAACAACCCCTCCCCCCTGCATTCCTTGTCACCTTTTTCTTCCTTTATTAGAACTCTCACCTTTAATTAAGCTCTTCCAGAGAAATAAGCCATCGGCCTCACTACGCTGTTAAAGTCAATGAGCTCAGCACAGCACAGGGAGATCAGCTCGGTGCTTTGCCGCCGCCCGGAGGGGTGGGATAAGGAGGGTGCGAGGGAGAGGCGAGAGGGAGGGATACGGGGCTGATTCACTTTGTTATCCGGCAGAAGCTAGCACAACAGTAAAGCAGTTATACTCCAATATAGGAGGCTGGTCCTAACTACCAGCCCCACCCACTCCCCTGGCAATCCAGCCTCAGGGAAGAAAAAGAGAACCACCAGGTCCTCTTACAAAAGAGGAAACTGAGGCCCGGGGAGGGTTTGTTTTAAGGCTGTGCGGCTCAAGTCCGAGTACTATGCCTCCTCCAACTTCAGTGCTTTTAGCACAGGGCCACAGCCAGCGGGTACCAGGGCGCAGACAAGGGTGCCCTTCGGGTGGCACCACCCGCCAGTCTCGCTCTGTGTGAAAAGCACGGTCACGGTCACGCCATTCACACCAAGAACACACCCTGCCCCTTCAAAGGTTTCAATCTCATAGACATTGTATACAAAATCTAACCACAATTTTAAAATGGTAGAAAATCAGAAAGCAAAGACAGGCAATAAATAAGTCAAAACCCTGTCCCCCAGAAAATAAAAAATAACAATTTGGGGTACAATTGATAAGATGCTTTTAACTTAACATACTGTGACCCCCCCCCCGGGTTACTACACTTTCAGCTGTACCATTTTTAGAGGCTTCAAAATATTGCACTGTGTATACTATTTACCGTAATCACCTACACATTTAATATTTTGTAAGTAGATAACATTATTTATATACTAAAGAAAATACGATTTATTTGATCATCTATTTTGGATTGATGCTTTATTTAAAAACTTTTGACTACTGTGAACGACAATTCAGTGAGTACTTTTGCGATGAAATCTTTTCACACAGCCTTCATCTTTTTTTTTTTTTTTGCGGTACGCGGGCCTCTCACCGCTGTGGCCTCTCCCGTTGCGGAGCACAGGCTCCGGACGCGCAGGCTCAGCGGCCATGGCTCACGGGCCCAGCCGCTCCGCGGCATGTGGGATCTTCCCTGGACCGGGGCGCGAACCCGCGTCCCCTGCATCGGCAGGCGGACTCTCAACCGCTGCGCCACCAGGGAAGCCCCCGCCTTCATCTTTTCAAGGATAAATGTTAGGAGAAGAACTGCTGGGTCAAAAGCTGGGTCTCAGCTTCACATGTGAATTCTACCGAACGTTCAAAGAAGATTTAATGCCTATTCTTTTCAGACTCTTCCAAAATATTGAAGAGAATGCTTCCTAAGTCATTTTAGGAGGCCAATATTACCTGATACCAAAACCAGACAAAAACAATACACAGAAAGAAAGTTACAGGCCAAGATCGCTGATAAGCACAGGTGCAAAATCCTCAACAATCAGTGTGATACACCACATTAACAAAATGAAGGATAAAAATCATATGGTCCTCTCAGATGCAGAAGCAGCATGTGACAAAACTAACCCCGTTCTATGATAAAACAAATACAGAGGGAATGTACCACAACATCAGAAAGGCCACACGTGACAAACCCACAGCTAACATCATACTCGATGGCGAAAAACTCAAAGCTATCCCTCTAAGATCAGGAAAAAGACAAGGATGTCCATTCTCACCATTCTTATTCAAGATAATATTGGAAGTCCTAGCCAGAGCAATTAGGCAAGAAAAAGAAATAAAAGGCATTCAAAACAGAAAGGAAGAAATAAAACTGTCACTAGTTGGGGACGACATGATTTTATATGTAGAAAGCCCCCCCCCGCAAAACCTATGAGAAATAATAAATGAATACAGTAAGTTGCCGGGTACAAAATCAATATATAAAAAGACCTGCATTTCTATACACTAACAATGAACTAGCAGAAGGAGAAATTTAGAAAACAATCCTATTTACAATTGTAACAAAAATAATAAAATACCTAGGAATAAATTTAACCAAGGAGGTGAAAACACATACACCGAAAACTGTAAGACACTGTTGAAAGAAACTGAAGAAAACACAAAGAAATGGAAAGATAGTCCATGCTCATGGATTGGAAGAATTAATATCGTTAAAGTGTCCATATTACTTAAAGCCATCTAAAGACAATGCAATCTCTATCAAAATCCCAATGACATTTTTCACAGAAGTAGAACAAAGAATCCTAAAACTTACATGGAACCACAAAAGACCCCAAATAGCCAAAGCGATACTGAGAAAAGAGAACAAAACTGGAGGTACCACAGAGAAAACTGGACAGCCAGATGCAAGAGAATTAAACTAGACCCACTATCTCACACCACATACAAAAATCAGTGCAAAATAGATTGAAGACTTGAATGTAAGACCTGAAACCACAAAATTCCTGGAAGAAAACATGGGTAGTATATTCTTTGACATCAGTCTTAGCGATATCTTTCTGGATATGTCTCCCCAGGCAAGGGAAACAAAAGCAAAAATAAACAAATGGGACCACATCAAACTAAAAACCTGCTCAGGGGCTTCCATGGTGGCGTAGTGGTCGGGAATCTGCCTGCCAATGCAGGGGACACGGGTTCGTGCCCCGGTCCGGGAAGATCCCACATGCTGCGGAGCAACTGCGCCCATGAGCCACAATTACTGAGCCTGTGCGTCCGGAGCTCGTGCTCCAAGGCCACGACAGTGAGAGGCCCGCGCACCGCGATGAAGAGTGGCCCCCGCTTGCCGCAACTAGAGAAAGCCCTTGCACAGAAACGAAGACCCAACACAGCCATAAATAAATAAAATTTAAATAAATAAAAAATAAAAACCTGCTCAGCAAAGGAAACCATTAACAAAACAAGAAGACAACTTACCAAATAGGAGACGATATCTGCAAATCATATAGCTGATAAGGGGTTAATACCCCAAACATATAAAGAAATCATACAACTCAACAACAGCAACAAAACCAAACAACCTGATTTAAAAAAAGGGCACAGGAGCTGAATAGACATTTTTCCAAAGAAGACACACAGTTGGCCAACAGGTACATGAAAAAAATGTTCAACATCACTAATTACTAGGGAAATGCAAGTCAAAACCATAGTAAGCTACCACCTCACACCTGTTAGAATGGCTATCATGAAACAGGCAAGAAATAACATGTGTTGGCAGGGATGTGGAGAAAAGGGAACCCTCATACACAGCTGGTGGGAATGTAAACTGGTAGAGCCACTCTGGAAAGCAGTACGGAGATTCCTCAAAAAGTTAAGAATAGAACTACCATGTGATTCAGCTATTCTACTGAATACTTCTGGGTGTTTACACGAAGAATACAAAAATACCAATTCGAAAAGATATATGTACCCCTATGTTCACTGCAGCATTATTTTCCATAGCCAAGGTATGGAAGCAACCTAAGTGCCCACTGATGAATAAATGGGTAAAGAAGATGTTATAAATACACACACACACACACACACACACACACACACACAGTGGACTGTGACTTAGCCATAAAAAAGATGAAATCTTGCCACACCTGAAACAACATGAATGGACCTTGAGGGTACTATGCTAAGTGAAATAAATCAGATTGAGGAAGACAAATACTATATGATTTCACTCACACGTGGAATATATAAAGGAAAAGAAGAAAACAAACCAAGCCAAACACGTAGATACAGAGAACAGAGTAATGGTTACCAGAGGGGAAGAAGGGGGAGGAGGTGAAACAGGTAAAGGGATTCAACTGTACGGTGATGGATGGAAACTTTCAGCGTCCAACACGCTGTAGTGTACACAGAATTCAAAATATAATGTCAGATAAATTAGGAGTTTGGGATTAACAGATACATATTACTATATACAAAATAAACAAATGACCTACTGTATAGCACAGGGAACTATATTCAATATCTTGTAATAACCTACAATGGAAAAGAATCTGAAAAAGAATATATATATTTAAAAAACGGAATCACTCTGCTGTACACCTGAAACTAGCACAACATTGTAAATTAACTATATTTCAATAAAAAATGGCTAAGAAAAATGAAATACAATGTGGTATACATGAAACTTATATAACGTTATAAGCCAATGGTACCTCAATGAAAAAAAAAAAAAAAAGCTGTCCTTTTAAAGATGTCCTTTTTCATGCCACGTTCTTTCCAGGAAGGTTTTCCCAATTTTTACTCTTACCAGCAGTGTTGGCAGGGGGAGGGAGGGGCTGAGGGCACATTTCCACGAAACCCTGGCCAACACGAGGCATCCCTATTTTTGGAAACATAACTATCTTTTTTTTTACCCATCAGATGTTGCACCCTGATTGGCAGCTAATTATTTGACGCCAGTAAGAGTCACTCCATTTTACAGGAACGTACACGACATGCCCTTCTCCTTGCCAGACCAGCTAGCAGAAGACCGATGGCTGACCTGGAAAGTCCAGTGGCTGTGACTCGGAACACGGTGTAAAATACCCCAGGGATGATCACTGCTCTTTGGCTTCTGTGACCACACATGAAAATCACTTGGGATTCCTGAGTCTCGCCTTATACGTACAAAACATGAAGGTTGTAAAGGATGCAAAAGATGTCTAAGAGATAAGCCTGCTTGCCCAGAATCAAAGGAGAAAGATCACTTCATTCTCTTCTTCAGATATGTGCCACTCGCAGTCTTGGCCACAGAATTTAGCCCATAGTAGCGTATATTATTTTACACTACATCGTAAGAAAATAATTGAATTGTCTTTCCAGAAACATCCTTCCTGTTTGTCCCAAAGGGGTTGGCACAGTGCAAGTACTACTACAGATACTGATGACACTCTCTGATCACTCATTTGATTTAGGACCTTGTAGCCAATGTGACGTGTGTACGCTGTAATTTTTATATGAGCTTGTTGAACTTGACCCTAAAGTACGTGAACTTGTAGAAATGTTTCCCCTTTAAACGCTCGGTGATTCTTCCTTAGAAAAACTATAGATGACATTTATCTAGAACTCAGACCTTCATTTAGAAGATTAGGTATTCAGCACGGTGCCACACATACCGCTCATTCAATCCTCAAAATCGTGCTACGAGGCAGGTACTACAATTATCCCTACTTCGCAGATGGGGTAACTGAGGTCAAACACAGAGGTCAAACAGCCCAGGATACACAGCAAGTCAGTGGCAAACTAAGATTTGACCCTGGTCAGTTGAACCTGAGCCCGAACTTGAACCTCAGCTTTGGAACCAGACCCACCTGGACACGTACGAAGCCTGGTACATGCATCTGACATGGTACTGAGCTCTTAGGTCTTAGTGATTAAAAAATTAAAAAGAAATCAAAAACCACCACTGACGAGAAACTATATTTCAGATATGGCTTTGAAAGAATAAAGCGTGCAAAAAAAAAATACCACTGACAGAACCCCAATCCTTCTCAATACATTTTGTGAGGGATAGATGTCAGCCACAAAAACAGTACGTCCCCCATAATGCTATTTATATACATTTTTAGAAAAGGCAAAACTAATCTTGTCCTGAGAGAGAGCAAATCCGTGACCGTTGCTTAACAGAGACATTAACTGGAAGGGGTACGAGGCCACTTCCTGGGGTAAGAGAAATATACCAACAGGGGTGTGGGTTACACACGTGCACGTGGCTGTCAAAGCTGCTGGAGCTCTTGGCTCCCTCAGATACGCAATGCAGTGTATGCGGAACGCACCTTGATGGAAATATTTAAAAACGACCCCTCCTGCCCCACGAAACCGGCCAGTAATCGTGAGATTCATGCTTTATCTCAACAGTCTCAGAAGGACACTTTGAATGAGTCTTTTGTCCATCCTTGGACTGAGAATAAGATATCCAAGTGACTGGTATGGGCCTCGCACATTCAGGGCGTCCTGCAAGACAAAGCATCCCGCAGTCCGTGCTTTAGTAAATGGATCTGCGAAGTGAGTGGTCTTTCCTGAGCTTGGGAAGGGTGGCCCTGTGATGACAGGGAAAGACACTGTGGACCAGGAGTTGGGCCAGGGGAGCAGGGTTTTGCAGGATGCACGGGCAAGTCACACTGGGAAGCACAGTCACCAGGGTCACCTGACATCACCGGACACACACTGACGTGGGGTCATCCTGACCACGAGATAGCTACTCCATCAAAGCTCAGCAGAAGCACCATGGGGCAAAGCCACGGTGACCTGCGAGCTTGTCTTCAGTGACCAGAGGAGTGTCCCAGCAGATGAGGAGTTTGATGGACAGCACTAGGGCTGGGGAAGGCCACACTAAAGCCAGTGCTGGAACGTTGGTCCTCGGTCCCTCATTAAACAACCGCCCAGCTGGCCATCACAGGACTCTGGGGCTCAGCGTGTGGCAACTGTCAAAAGATCCCCCCTTTTAAAAGGACCAGGGAGATGGGCTGTTCTGGCAACACCTGGACCCCACTCCCTCGCCTTGGGAAACAGGATTTCACTGTAGGTATGCACATGAAAAGTGTTGCTCCTGTTTCTACGTGCTCTGGCCCCCGTGGGGCCCCAGTGTCGGCGGGCTGGCCAAACACCATCCCTGTTCTGCAGAGAGCCCGACAGAGTGTTAGCAATGTATCAGCAAAGCTCTCCAGGCTGCCTGCGAACAGATCGTTTAGGGGAGCGTCCTTTGATGACTGCTTCACAGCCAGATGAAACCCAGCGGCAGGCGGGAGCGTGTTTCAGAAATAAGGCGCGACCCGGTGGGTGCAGGGGACCGAGCAGGTGCGACAATGGGGTGAGCGGCACACAGGGAACCGCAGGCTCCTAGCTCAAAGCCAGTGGCTGTGTTCCTTGCCCTTGAATAAGTCATTCAGCCTCCCCCTGCACCACAATTTCCAAACCACGTGTGCAAACATCAGGGACAGAGTCCTTTTCAAACTTGTGTTGAAACCAGGGGGATTTCAGGAAGCCACGATAAGGTCGGATGTTCACGTCTGTCTCACCGGAGTGCATCCACCTCCAGGAGATGAACCGCCTGATTTCTGTCTGTAGAAAATCAGACTTGAGAAGCTGCTGCTGAGGCAACCCTTCCTCCCTCCACCTGCTCTGTGGCCAGGCGAGGATCTAAGTCCCTTGCCGCCTCCCTGGGGCCTGACTCTCCGCCCACAGTCCTTGTTTCCTACATCACGTTCTTTGCCCACTTAGAGGGATGCGCTGGATGAACACGGCTGGCTTTATCTGGCTTAGTAGGTTTTAGGTGAGGGTACCAGTCAGTGTCTGGAGGGCCGTTGGTAGGTTTGGGAAGCTGCATATTAGCATTTATAGAGGAGGGCAGGCGAGGCCCAGAGGTCAGGTTCCATACACGCCAGCGCAGTGGCAAGGACAGCTGTGCCATCCGGTGGCTGCAGACCACACCCCTCAGCACCCGGTGCAGCACCACCTGCTCCAGTTCCCCGATGCCCTGGGGAGAGCATCCTGGCAGCCCCCCAGCCAGCAGCCCCCGCATCTGCACGTGCCCCTCCCACGGCTCTGCACGGCCCCAGGCGACCTCCTCGGAGAGTCTCGGGGAGAAAGGCAGGGAGTTAATCCTGGGTGACCATCACACCTCGAGGTTCATCTCTTAGCAGATGTGGCTCATTTGACAATGTGGCTGCAGGTTAAAGAGGGCTGAAAATGACTCTGGAGCGAGGCTTGGCCTTCACCTTGTCCTAGAACAACCCTCCTCTACCTGCTCCATTCGCACCTGGGCCCTTGTGCCTGCCCTGGAGCTCAGACGATGACCTGGGAGCCGCCACCCCTCCCGGTCCCGCTCTGCCCCCGTCGGGCGCTGCGGGGCAGGTGAGAGGTGCTGCTGGGCCACCGGAGGGGCCCACCTTCCCCAGGTCCCACCTCCCAACGCCTCCACCCTGCCCGGGGTGTGGGGAGACAGGGTCCAAGAGTGCTCGGATAATGAGGGGGACTAGACTCACACCCGGGGGAAAGCAGGACACACCTTCCACCTTTCAAGTGACCGGGTCAGAGGCTGGAGTCAGGAGCAGGGCACGCAGAGCAGCAGGGCTGGAAGGACAGAGGAAGGCGCCCGGTCAGCCCTCATCTCGGCCTCCGCCCCCGCTGCAGCAGGAAGATGAGTCAGTGCCTCTGTGGGCTTCCCGTGCATCTTCTCATCTGAACGCACAAGCATCTCAGGAAGCAGGCACTACTGCTCCCATTTTACAGATGAAAAGACCGAGGCCTGGCCATGGTCTGCTAACTTGCTGCTGCGGGCAGAGCGAGGACCAGAACCCAGCTTGGGCCATTTCCATAGCTACTGTCTTTGTCCTCTTCCGACAGCTGCTGTCTGAAGCTCCCACCACAGACGGACGGACGAGAAAAGCCATTATGCTTATCTTGGTTTACCTTTAAAATAAACGTCCGAAAGCACCTTTCCTGACCTCCAGATACTTTAGGAGACTAACCTGATTAGGAATGGGTGTTCCTTAAGTGACAGCAACAATACTGCTTGGGGCCTGGGAGTTGGCTCACCACCCTCCAGGAGCCTCTCCAGGGTCATGAACCGGCCTCCGGCTTTCTCTCTGCCTATCTCCCTGCCTCTGTCCAGCGGGCTCGCTCCCAACTTCACCTGCTCACCAGGAGATTTTTTCCAAGTGAGGAGGCCGCTGCAGGAAGAAAACCTTCTGCGCCTGGGTTACAAGTCTAAGCGAGGTCAATATTTCCAGTAAGCACCACAAAATGCCTCCCTTTCCTGCTCTTTCCTCATACAAAGTGCTCAGAGGACTCTCCTCTCCCAGAACAGACATGGAGTCCAAGGCACAGGCAGGCTGCAAACTTGACAAAGCCGACTAGTGATTCCTCACGTCGAGGAGGAAGGTGCGAGGGCCAACACGCATCTGGGGAAATCAGAACTCAGTGTATCAAGGTGGAGATTAAGGAGACTGACGAGTGGTCCCTTGGCGTTTGCTGAACCTGAACAATAAACTAAAAATGTTGGCTGTCGTGTTTCTGGCCACCATTCTCCACCATGTTCAGAGGGCATCACGGCCCCCAAGCAGCTGAAAGAGGACAACGTGCCACATAGCAGGGGGTGGGCGTGGGAGAGGGTGAGGCCCCGCCCCAAGCTGATATGGATGGGAGGCGGGGTGGGGGGGGACAGGCACAGACACGCTGCCACCTGGTCATCCTGCGTCCTGCTGAGCCCGATGGCAGCTGTACTGTGTCTCACTGCTGTCCAGTGTCACATGCAGTTCCCTTTGGTTACCGACCCCACAACAGCCCAGCAGCAAAGCGCCAAGGCTCAGAGTGTGGGCTTTGGGGACAAACTCCCCGTCACCAAGTACCTGCTGTGTGACCTCCATGTCCTCAGCTATAACATGGGACAACAACTGCAGCTTTCCAAGGGGTTCCTGGAGACTTAGATCCGGATGCCGTGTAAGAACCCAGCGGCTGCGCTCGGGGCCATTAGGATGCCAGGGGCTGCTATAACTCATGTGTGGGCCGGTGCTGGAGGGGTCAGCTGGCCCGTCCCCGGTGCTGCCGGAAGTGGGCAGGCAGTGGATGAGCTGGCACATTTGGTCTCTGCAGCACCGAGGGGCCACGTCCATCCTGGAGGTTGTGCTTTGCTGGGAGCATGGAGAACACCAGTCTTTTCCATCTGCTAGAGATGTGCTCCTGCCGCCCCAGGCCTTGGGGGCTCAGCTTGTCTCTGGCCTTGATGGCTTTAGTGTGATGGGTGTGAGAGGCCAAGGTCACCTTGCTTTGGGCCATAAGATCTCTAGCTGGAAAGGCCTCTCATAAGCCCCATGACCACGTAAGAGGCAGCGGCCTGCGTGGATCACCACACATTCATGGTCATCACTGAACACGTGGGCCCAAGTGGGGGCGTTTTAACTCTTCTGACCGCAGGACCTCACAGGTGTCACAGAGCATCCCGGGAGCTCCCTGCCTCGGACTTGTCTCTCCTCACCGCTTCTTGGCTGTTGGCGCTTTGCCATCTTGGAAATAGGTTCCTAAACATAACGAGGATTGCATTCTAATCCCTCACCACTACCTCCCAATCACAGAGACTTTTCTCCCCTCGACACTGACTTCACGCGGAAAGGGCACCCTGCTTTGTGACGTCAGAGTCTAGGGATAAAGGCGTCCTCTCCTGATAGGGTGGAGGTCTCCTCTGTCAGGACTGCTGCTGAAATTACGTGCAGGTGCCCCCCCTCGCAGGGCACAGACACTGGTTCTTGTTCCACTGTGGAGAACGGGGTTGATCCCAGGGGATTAAAGAAAATCTCACACACGCTTTGTCAAGAAGAAAGCTGGTCGTTAGAAAGCAAAACTGTCCACAGACACAACTGTAACAGAAGGACTGAGAATTTTTAAATCACAGATAATTTTCTGCTGTTCCCACTGGATTAGAGCAGCCTTGATGGGATCGGAATCCTACTTTTACCTCCTCTGTCCCAGGGACACCGCTTCTGTAAACAGTGCTAGGATGCCCTACGCCGTAAGTTCTCCAGATTGTCTTCCGACTGTTAAGTGAGTCTGGGTTGCACACGGCCATACGGAGCCGTGCGTCCATCTTTTAACTGCGACGCCATGTCATAATCTCTAAGTATTGACGTCAGCCCTGTTTTGTGTGTGGAGTCGTCCACTGGATGGACACTCCACGGAACCTCTGGCTGGCCACTTACTTTCACTTCCCTTTTATCTGCCATGCGGCATAGCCCCAACATTAGTTTCGGGAAACAAATAATTAAAAATACAAGCTCTCAAGTATTTATTGAGCCTCTATTATGGTTCCTCGGAAACTCTACGGAATAGGTCATTATTCTTATTTTCATTTAACGCGTCTGGAAAGGTAGAGTCTGACATTCTAGAATGCGAACGTATTCGTCTTCCTTGATTTATCCATCCCACCCCCCCAGGAGAAAACTCCGGGGAAAGTGACCGGATTCTTAGAGGCCTTCGCACGTGTTATTTAAAAGACGCTGATGATCTCAGGAGGTGAGGGCTGTTTGGGGTCGTCTCTTCCTTGCTCCGTAGCAGGGGTGCTACTGGCATTCCGGGCAAAGCAATTCTCCATTTTGTAGGACTGTCTGGGGCTTCAGGATCTCAGGCCCCTAGGACTAAATGACAGTCATACCCCCCCACCCCACCCCGCCCCATGGTCATTTCCAAATGCTTCCTGGGCTGAAAACCACCAGAGGGTTGAGAAAGGCTGGCACAAGGACCGTGGTCATTTGCAGACAGAATTCCACGCTCACAAGCCATGCAGTCGACTTCTCTTCGGTGCCTCCAGGTGACCAGTGTGAGCTAAGTTCAGCCTGCTCCCGGGCACTGTGTGAGATTACAGGAGTCACCTTCCCTGTCTGGGGTCCTCTTCTCTGATCGTAAACACAGACATCTCCTAATTTCACTAAGATCGTGAGGACCAGTGTGAAAACACAAGGGGCAGCACGTGGAGGTCCCTGAGGAGAAAGTCACGGCTAAGTCACCATGGTTACGTGTTCATCCTCCAGGGTCATAAGATCACACACATTAGAGATGCTTTTCATGTGAGTCCCTAAGATTGAGGGATGTGTACTCCAGGTAATGTTTATCTTCCGGACTCCAGGTTGATGAAATTTTGTATCAGTTACAAACGACATTTAATTATTTGAAGCTTTGGTGCTGCTGTCACTGCTGTTCCCACTCTCCAGGGCCTCAAGCAGTTTCTTGGAGAAATCGGGACTCTGGAGCTGGGAGAAGCTTGCTTTGCCCTGCTGGCTTGGGATGGTACGCCCAAAAGCCCAGAGACCCTGCTCCAAAGCCAGGACTGGACAGGCAAGGCTGGGCCTCAGCCATGCTTGACCACCTCCTCAAAAGCACGGGGCATAAACGGGTGCAATGTCCACCTTTATTAACACGAAATCAAACTGCCAGGATTTCACGGCTGAAATTACCTTTTGTTTGTTCTGCCTGTCATTTAAAGGCCTCGCCATCCACCCAATGGCTCAAGAAAGAAAACCAAGTATCACCTTGGATGTTTGTCCTTCCCCAGGCCCCCAGCTGGGGTGAGCCCTGATGATGTTATGTCCCCGAGATCCCTTTGGTCCAAATGCCTCTTGAGGAAGGGCTGTGCAGCCGGCAGGACCCAGGCTGGATTCTGGTTCCTGCATTCACAGGCTGAGCTTCTCAGGCCAGTTTCCTTGTCTATTAAAGGGGGAAAGACATCGGTTTGTCCTGTGGATTCCAGGAGCCAATGGCTGTGACATGCCCGGCCTCTCAAGGCTCTGGAAGGCCTTCATATCACTGACTATCACTGATTCCAACCCACCAATTCACCTGGACATGAGGCGCCTCTTTCTCCCTGGCCTCCTTCGGTCTGCCCCCGCAAGCGCAGGGGGTTTTGGTAGCAGTGCAAATCCCGCTCAGAGCCCTATGCTGGACGACCCCCTCCCGCAGCTCCCCCAGCCAGATGAGGGGCAGACGTGCTGGCCAGGCCGACCTTCCCCCACCATCCGGGCTTCAGCCACCCTCGCGTGTTTCTGCCTCTTTGCCCAGAATGTTCCCTCTTTGTGGAATGCCCTGCCCCATCTGTGCTCCTTGGAAATTCCTTCTTTTTTAAAAAAAATTGACAAAATTCATATACTTTTTCACATTTCCTACAATTCATGCTGTAAATGTGTATGCTTTGGTGGACTTTTAGTTTAGTTACAAGACTGTAGAGCCATCGCCATCATGGAAATGCAGACAATTTTCATTATCTCCCCCCCAGAAAGCTTGTACCCTTTAAGCAGTCACTCCCTGGACACCACTGCCCCTCATCCCCCAGCCCCTGGCAATCGCGGATCTACCTTCCATCTCTACGGATCTGCGTACTCGGGCGGCTCCATATAAATGGAGTAAAACAATACGTGGTCTTCTGTGTCCGGCTCCTTTCACTTAGTATAATGTTTGCAAGGTTCATCCAAGTTGCAGCACATATGGTGTTTTATTGTTTTTCTGTGTCTGAATAACATTCCACTGTATGGATGTACCATCTTTTGTTTACCCATTCATCATTAAAATTTTTTATTTTATTTCATTGAAGCACAGTTGGTGTATATCCATCATCTGATGGACATTTGGTTTGTTTTCACTCTTTGGCTTTTATGAATAACGCTGCTATGAACACTCACGCACAAGTTTTTGCATGGACATGTGTTTTCATTTCTCTTAGGTATATACGTAGAAGAGGAATTGCTCGGTCATATGTTAAGTCTATGTTTAACTTTTGGAGGAACTGCCAGACTGTTTTCCAAAGTGGCTGTGTCATTTAACATTCCCACCAGCAGTACCTGAGGGTTCATATTTCTGTACATTCCACCAACACCTGCCACTGACCTTCCTTTTTATTATGGCCACATCTTAGTGAGTGTGCAGTAGTATCTCAGTGTGGACTGACTTGCAGTTCCCTAATCAGTAATGATGTCTGGCATTGTTTTCATGTGCTTATTGGGTATTTGTATATCTTCTTTAGAGAAATGCCTATTCCAACTCTTTGCACGTTTTAAAACTGAGTTACTTGTCTTCTGTTGCTGAGCTGTACACATTCTTTGTACATTCTGCATATTAGACTCTTATTCAGTATGTGGTTTTCAAATATTTTCACTCATTCTCTGTTTCCAATTTCTTGATACTGTCCTTTGAAGCACTAAAATTTTTAATTCTGATGAAGTCCAATTTATCTATTTTATCTCTCTATTTTCTTCTAAAAGTTTTACAGTTTCAGTTTTTACACTTAGGTCTTTGACTCATTTGGACTTAGTTTTTGTATACGGCAGGAGATGGGGTCTAAGCTTCATTCTTTTGTATGTGGATATCTAGTTGTCTCAGCGCCACCTGTTGAAAGACTATTCTTTCCCCAATGAATTGTTGAAAAGCAGTTAACCATAGAGGGACGAGCTTATGTCAAGACTTTCAATTCTGTACCATCAATCTATACGTCTATTCTTATGCCAATATCACAATCTTGGATTATTGTAGTTCTGTAGTAAGTTCTGAAATCAGGATATACGAGCGCTCCAACTTTGTCATTCCTTTTCAAGATTGTTTTGCCTATCTGAAGGTCCTGTGAATTTCCATATAAACTGTAGGATCAGCTTGTCCATTTATGCGAAAAAAAAGCATCTGTAAGTCTGAAAGGGATTGTGTTGAATCTACACATCATTTGGGGAGTGCTATCTTAGCAATACTAAGTCTTCTAATCCATGAACATGATGTCTTGCCAATTATTTAGGTCTTCTTTAATTTCTCTCAAAGATGCTTTGTAGTTTTCAGTATATAGGTTAACTTTATTCTTGAGTATATTAATATTGTAAATGCAATTGTCCATTTCTCACGTATAGAAGTACAACTGAATTTTGTATATTCCTGAGGTCCTTTATTAGCTCTAATAGTTTATTTTGAATTCCTTTAGATTTTCTATATATAAGATCACATCACCTGCAAATATAATTTCCCCTTTTTCTTTTCTAATCTGAATGCCTTTGGTTTCTTTCTCTTGCCTAATTTTCTGGCTCGAACTTCAACGATGAAGAAAAGTGGTGACAGTGGATGTCCTTGTCTCGTTCCTGATCTTAAGCGGGGAGCTTTCAGTACTTTACCATTAAGTTTGATGTTAGCTGTGGGTTTTTCATAGACACCCTTTATTTGGGTTGAGGGAGTCTCTTTTTATTCCTACTTTGCCGTGTGTTTGTATCATGAAGGGGTATTGAGTTCTGTCAAATGTATTTTCTGTATCTCTTGAAATGAGTACATAGCATTTGTCCTTTATTCCATTAATGTGGTATATTACTTTGACAGATTTTTGTGTGTTGAACCAACCTTGCATTCCTGGGGAAAATGACATTTGAACACAGTATATAATCTTCTTGTAATGGGGGCAGACACAGAGATGTTCCCTGTGGGTTGTAGCACCTTTGAGATGGCATATTGGACATAGAGTACGGTAAAGAAAGAGGACAGGTACCTGGGTCTTAAGAAATGAGGAAAAAAGTCCAGGAACTTGGGCTAAACAGGGAGAGGGACTCCAGGTGGGTTGTGGGCATTTGTGGATACTGCTTGGTGTAGACCACTGCTTCTCAAACTTTAATATGCGTAAGAATCACCTAGAGAGTTAAAGCACATCGCTGGGCCCCGCCACGGGGACACACTTGGAATGGGGTCCAAGAACGTGCCTTGCTGGTGCTGCAATAAACCACTCCACAAAGCAAAAATAAACCCGGACCGCATATGCCACGTCAGCGGACCCTCCCCCGCACCTGAGAGCACACAGGCCACTTGCCTCTCTCACCGCCAGCATGCAGGGACCCAGGCACAAAGCTGAGTTGAGTTTTCCAGATAAAGAGCCCAGGAAACTTCATAAATAGTATTTTCTTTTAGCATTAAATCTACGTGATTAAGTGGGTGGGCTAATGACTAGTTTCATTTTACAAATGAGAACATTCTCTGATTTTTAAAAATCAAAATCACAGAAGATGCTGGCTGTGAAACCAGGACTAGAAATCCTCTGGCCTGGCTCCCTATTTCATCATGCAGATAATAAATACGATTGTGAAGCTTTTGGAGATACAAGCTAAATGTTTTCAACAGACAGTGTCGGGTCAGGGACGTGAACGGAGGGAGGTTCAGGCAGGAGAAGGATGTGGTCCCGTGAAAAGCTGGGGCTCGAACCGTGTGACTACGTTGGCTGATCTGCACGTTTAGGTCTCGGCACTGTTTTCCAGAGAAGCTCTAAGGATTAGCACTGACTGCAGAAAATTAAGACTTGAGAATCACGACTGAGTGACTTGATCAGGTTTGCTGTATGAATGCAAACTAAAATGAATGATGCTTTATTATCTTTAAGTTACCACAAATGAGGCCATTAGATTTTATAAGTGGAAAGACATCGTAGTTATGCTATTATACATAATACATTTACACTAATAACATATAAACACCGGCACACTAATGGCTGGTAGGAGTATGAGCTGGGGTCAAGGGGAGGAGAGGGAATGTACACTGGTAAACACAGTGGTACCTCTAGACGCCACAACTGACCATGGGATGTGGCCATATGACGCTGAGCAGAAAAAGGACGGGAGCAGCAGAAGGGCCAGGGCAGAGTGTCAGGAGTCAGGTCCTGCGTTCAAGTGATCTGCCCCTTAGTCCCGGGCGAACCTCGACAAGTGACTCCAGGACCCTGACCTCACAACCTTCTCACATGGGAAACGGGGGTCATCCCGTGTCGTAGGACGGCTCCGTCCTAAGAAAAAGCACCCAGTACACTGTGAACCCTGGACCCAGGCTTGTCTGCTTCTGCCTCTTCTTCATTGTTAGGAAGAAGAAAGCAGGACCCTCCTCAGAAGAGAGGAGGTTTCTGGTGCGAAATGATCAAAGCACCACTGAGAGAAATGACCTTCTGGAAAATGCTCTGCTTTTGGAGGAATCAAAACAGAGGCAGTTGTGTTAGAGTATTTACAGGCCCCCGTTTAGAAGGGCTCCCGCGATCTAGAATTCAAGCCTAACGGTTCGCCTCCACATTACGTAGCTTCATCTACGGACGCGGGCTCGGAAGTGGTCAGGGCGCCTACAAGAAACTGATGCTGGCAGGTGACTCGCATTTGCAGCTACCAATGATAATAAAAATGCTTAATAATAAGAAATTCCTTGATTGTCTCCATGGCTACATTTCAGAGAGCAAATGAGAGGGGTTTTCAACCCAAGACAGCTCTCCGGTCGCAACGCTGGCTCCCACATTTGGTTTCCTGCGGGATCAAATAAAAGACGGGTTTGTGTGTGGCAGGAGGACGTAATAAACCAACAGCACTATTTCATCCATCTTCTTCAAAGGCAACTGGAAGGAACAGTTATGCTGTAAAACGCGGATCGCATTTTACTTAACCTTACGGAGAATCTTGTTAGATCCGCCTTTCTTATAATTAGGGCTAGTCTATCCTGAGAGCTTAATCGGAGAGCACTGCCGATGCACAGATTCCCTCCACGCTCCCTGCCTGCAGCGTACCAGGGGAACTGCTCTATCTCTTGTCAACCGTAATCTACAGGTATTATGTCTGAGGCAGTGTTAACGCGCGTCTCATTTGTACATTTCCCTAACTGGCTTAATACTGATACTGCAATATTTCTGATCTGGGTGCAGAGCTCCGGTAAACCCAAGCATATTTAGCAACGTGCTAATGAGGACCATCCCGTCAAGGAGGGTGGCTGAGTTACGGCTCTCGGGGTCTGATTCCATGTCGGCCTACTCTGAGAAGTCCCTAAAATATCTTAAGTCAAATCCGAGGTCCCCGAGCCGCTGTTGGGTTTGCGGAGCCGCGGACGTGTGAACTCTACTGGCAATAAACGTCGCTCCTGCAGGCGGATGGCGTGCCTGCAAACCCAGGGCCCCTCGGAGCCTGCCACTGTCCCCACTCACTCAGGACACTGTCCCCGCCCGGACCCGAGGCCGGGAGGGTGGGCCCCGCTCCGGCGGCTGGGGCCAGGGCATGCCCGCTGACAGGCGCGCCACGATGACAGAAATGCACTCTGAGTTGCAATTAGTGGCACTGTCATTTTCGGGGGCTCCTGCCAATTAATTAAGCCTGTCAAACAGAAAAACCACAGCGCTCACATGATAATTTATATTGGAAGAGACGAGCCTCATGGAGCACAGCGGCTCCCTCTGCAAACAGAATTCTCCCTCCGAGCATGGAAATACGTAAGAGAAAATAAATAAAATAAAACAACAACACAAAAGGGTGGATGGAGGGGAGGTGGAGATGGGGTCCCGCACGGGGAAGAAGAAAGTGAGGCTGTCCTTGTTATAACTGTTAACTCTGATCGCCAGAGTCGAAGACAGGCTGATTAAAACTCCAAACGAGCCCCCAGCTCCCTGAACCCTCTGTGTCCGTCCGGGATGATAGAATCAGGAGTTTATTCATACCATTAAGCCCCAGAGAACTTAATTGAAAGAAGAGCACAGCCCGGACCTTGACAAGCGGGAGGTCACAGTAATTGCTGCTGGACATATTTAACATTAAGATAATCAGGCCATTAATTACCCTTTGGATCATTAAATCAGCCAGTTGCAAAATGAAATTTCTGCCTCTATTACTCACTTGAGAGACCACAGGGGTGGCCTTTAATTTATCAGTGAGCTTGAGATACAAAGGCTGGGGCTGGGGGAGGGCAGGAAGGGAGGGGGCCGAGCGGTGGCAGTGGCAGCGGCGGCAGGGCATCAATTCGCCATGCTCGGTGATCCTGGCAAATTAACTAGGTAAGATAACCTCCGCTTCCAAAGGCAGAAGCTGGGGGTATGTAAATAGATGAGGGCAGACAGGGAGATCAGAGTCTGCACACCACTTAGCAGGATAATAAAGGAAATCATCCTTGATTATCAGTGCTAATTTGGACACTGCCGGTAGCTTGTTATGTGTGTTCTGAGTAGCATTTAATTAATTCAATTGCTTGTTAATGAGGGAAGTGACATGTGGGGAGCAGATGCCACCCAACTGCAGATGGGTTCTGGTCATCACTGCAAAGTCCTTTTTTTCTTCTCCCCCCCCCATTTCTCCCCCCCCCATTTCTCCCCCCCCATTTCTCCCCCTGCCCATTTTTCTTTTTTTTTAAGGAAAGAAAATAGGAAAAGGTATCAAGCATAGAGGAACACTCAAAAGGGACAAAACACTGACCTCAGCGGGGCCGAGAACTGTTGAAAAATAATAAGATGAGACAATCCTGGGACCGCGTGGGCCCTCATGTTCCCCGAGGCCGCATTTGGATCAGTGCATCTTTACGCCAGAAATTTGAGCCTGAGATTACTATATTGTGATCTTATGATCAAACCTAACGAGACAGAGACGTGGCCAAGTGGTGCTGCTTTTAATATCTCAGAGTTAGCGGTGGGGATCCAATTATTTTCAGTTTGGATACATTTCCCCTTTATCAATATCTCCATGCGCATAAATAAGATGAAAGTGGCGTTCGGAAATGAAAAGGACACGGAACTTGGATCACCGGGCAGACTCGCTCCGCCTGGAAGTGAGCAGCCCGTCTCTCCCACGCGGATTTCTGACGTCCGGCCCCCAATCTTCCTCCTGAAGTGACATCTTTTTAGAGGTTAAACACAAGAGGGGAGTTCAGGGGTGCAGGTGAACTGACAAATAACGAAACCCAGAGAAAGGATGCTAAGAGAGGGAAGGGAACGTACGCTAAATCAGCAAACTCGGTCCCCTTCCATGTGGGATCAAAGAGGTGGCAGGGTGATTTCAGTTGGGCCTAGAGCTTCTCCCAAGGGCTCTTTCATGGAATTGAGAACACAGCTCTCTACTTTCAGGTTCCTTTGATTTCCTAGACCAAACCGGCAGGCCCCAAACCACCTTGTAAACAGGTTACCTGCCCTGAAATGCAAATAGCCACTGGTCCCTGGTCCCTCCCGGGCCAAAGCCCTCGACTCGGAGACACAAAGGTGGAAGATGAAGAGGGAAAGCCGCACAGCCCAGCTGAGTTCGGCTTCTGCCAGGAGGAATGCGGTTCCAGAGAGCTCCGATTGGTCCTGGTGGGAAATTATTTTCCCTGCAGTCAATCGAAAAAGCTTCTAAGTGAAAAGGGGGATGAGAATCAAGAAGGACCTGCCTTAAGTGATGCAGACCGGCCCCGAAAACACCGGTGCGTGGCCGAGCGTGCGAGGATGCACAGAGAGGTTTGTTTGAGACGGCGTCACCGTGTGCTGGGAATTTCACTCACAGACACACGGGGAGTTCTGAGGCCCTGAGGATGCAAAGCCCCCCCGACACATGTATTCCAAGCTGACCAGTTTCCTCTTTCTCTCATTCACCCATTCGTTCACGCACTCCGGAAATATGCACGTGACCGTTTTAACATCTCTACCTCCGAGCTGTGTCCTGACACCGGAACCAGAGCCCTGCCTGGTGGCTCCAGGCCCCGCGTCCAACTCCACAGGACAACGTACTCTAAGATGCAACACACCGACTCACACGCTGACCATCCTGCCGACAGCAAACTGCCCCTCCTTAAGGCCCTGACACCTAGTTCATTCTGTTACCACTTCTCCCCTACTCCAGCAGCCCCATTTACAATCGATATTTTAAGTGTGTGCTTAAATGGTATCAATAGCAATTAGAGGGGGATTCTGATTCCACCCCAGACGTAGTTAATTGTTACAGCATCGATCTTCTCTACCTGCTCCTTTCTCCAAATTAAACCTCCATTACAGAGGGGGATGAAGGGCATCCTCTCCCCTCCTGAGACAATAAATTTAATATCGAATGCACTGGAAAAAAAATAGCAGTTGTTGCAGAATCCATCCAAAAAGATTTTTTTTTCTTCCTGGGAGTAATTAAAAGATGCTTTTCTTGACTAATGATCCCCCGGTTTAGGAATGGGAAGTCAATACTGCTTTGCCGCCGTCAGCTTCGATTGATCTCAAAGCTGTTCAAGTTTGAACGGCAGTTCTCAGGGCAGCTGAGAATCGCTGGAACCAATTACGTGCCGTCCAAAGCTGCCCTAATCAGGGGTGAAGGCCCAGCAAGCAGCAGGGCAGACGGCTGGTCAGAGGAGCCCGTCTGGGTGACACCAATGCGAGGTGGCTTCAGTTGTTTCTTTGGAGAAGGATCTGTCGTGTTCTACTTCTCCATGGTCCTGAGTCTGTGTGTGTGTGTGTGTGTGTGTGTGTGTGTGTGTGTGTGTGTGTGTGTGTGTGCTGGGGGAGGTATGGCACATTTCTAATTATATTCCACTGTCAGAATAAATCTTCTGAACAAGACAGAATGGATGGAGCTTCTCGGGAAAACAGCTGGGCCCTTTTTCAAAGAATTAGACTGGATATATTGCACTTGGCTTTTCCTCAGACAGAGATAAAATTTTATTAAAATATTTCTTTTTAGTATTACCTGAGGGCCACATTAGAGAACCGTCCAGGTTTTTTTGTGCTAGTGATCACAGGTCCTGCAGAGAGAGCGAGGCAGGGTGGGTGGGAGGGCGTGTCTTTCCTTGTCTTGGAGAGGCAGGAACCAGACTAGATATCCATTCTCACACCGCAGACTGAATTCCATGTGGACATTCCAGCCCAAACTTTGGGATTCTGATTCTGTTTGAGGAAAGTGCAGGAGGTAGTGAAGGAGCTGGGGATCTGGACTGTTTTACAATTACACTGAGTGGTCTTTGAGTGTATCTGAGGCTTTGCCCACGTTCCACCAGGACCACAGTCTTCCAACTGATCTCCTCGCCTGTCTCCATCCTTTCCTAGGATGCTGCTGGCTGCCTCTAGTTCTCCTGAGAACAGGCGGAACATATACGAACACAGAAAGAGATCCAACAACCCACCCTCTGCCCAACCGCGAGAGTCGCTGTTAAAACACTAGCCCGGCTCACCAGGCCTTTGCTCTATTATGGCCTTCCCTTCCCCACTTCTCACTGCGCTCAAGGGTCCAGCTCCCCATGGGCCCTGAGGCTTCCACGTTCCTGTTTGTGTGTAGGTCCCTCCCATCCTCCAGCACACACACTCCCCACGCCCCTAGGCCTGGAGATCACAGCACAGTTTCAAGTCAGCTCAGATGACATTTCCCCTGGACCTCCTGGGGCAACGCAAATCCCTCCAGTCTGTGAACGCCACCGAGTCCTGGCATCCTCGGCTGGCCCTGAGAACATTCACCAACCACCGCACACTTACGGTCGTCACCTAGCAATCACTTCTTTTCTATGAGGAAGCACTCAATGAATATTTGCTGAATTTAATTAAAAATAAAACTCCCTGGGAGAATTACTAAAGCACAAAGGTATATTCAACTCTCAAACATGTTTATCTTCTTAGAGATGGACAGAACTTAGAAACCCCCAAGTTACCACGGGAAATACGACGTAACCACATCACCTCACTGTAGGAATTTCACAGCAGTGACTCCACTTGTGAGAAAGAAAGACTCAAATGTCTCTAAAATGTAAAGATACGACGTGTATAACACTACACAGAAGATGAAGTTACATACTCAAGAGGTTAATTCAAATGTACAAGTTAGAAGGATGAAATACCCTTACATACACCATCTTCACTTATGAGGATGAAATTATTATATAATATTTCCCAGTTAAAAAATTAACCTACGTCTTTGTTTGTAATCATTCTAAATGGTTTCTAATTGTGATAGATGGAAAAACAACCAAACTTTTCTAATTCATGTATTAAAAATAGTATAACTGCTCCTTTCACACACAAACAGTAAAATGTATAAAGTTAATTTTTTCCCAACTTATCTTAATGTTTTCTGCATTCACACGTTAAACTCAATCCGATTTCCAATCATTTTTCTTTTTCAGATCTCAATACCCTCCAAGGAAACTATATGTATGAAAAAATAGACATTAAAACATGAATTAATCTTTTAAGAATGCTCCTAGTGGACAACCCTGCGGATTTCTGTATTAGTGTTAAATCAAAATTGAAAAACGGCAGAAGTGTGTCATTCCTTCAGTCTGTAAGACAGCTGCCTGCGTGTATATTACACAGCATAACTTATATATAAAGAGCCCATAGCGCCAACCTACTCGATTTTAAACAGATGGACTTTGTGCACATTTCTTGCGCACCCCCGTCCCCTCCCCACAGAGCACCTAATAGGAAGGGCAGGGTTAGTGACACCAGCTTCATTCTCTCAAGCGAACCGAAGGGGGCACCACAAATTCATTTTTTAGTGTTGATGAAATGAAGCCCACCGGTTTTCCATGTTACTGGCAGTAGAAACCAACTTCTTAGCCCTCGCATGTGGCCCGACCACAGACGGACACCTGGGTTTCCTTGTCTGATCACCAGCACGACAGATCCGTGCTGATGCTGGGAGACCTCTTCTCCCCCTTCACCTCTGCACACACCTGACAAGTGAAGGCTGAGCCCATCCCGTGCCCCTGCTTCAGATGCTGGGATGCCCCCCAGCTCCCCGAACAGCCGTGGAGACAGGACGGTCCATCCTGCCTCTGTGAAAGAGGCTTTCTCAGAAAACGCGCCATTTTACCACCTCTTAGGTACATTAAATATGCATGTGTGCTAAGAAATGGCTTATAATTGCTGTAAATGAAAAATGAGAAACGGAATGGACTCAAAATAAATGCGTTTTTTACACTGGGTAACAATTAACATCAATGAGGAGCCACCATAAGTTACGCCATACTTGGTTGATTAAATGTGTTAGAAATATATTTCAGAAAATAAAATATATTTGGTTACTATAAACTCACTTAGTGGGGGTCGGGGGGAGAGGGGAACCAACGGAGTAGATGCTTGTCAAAGACATAAGAATAACAAAATTAAAGAATCCAGAATTTATAATAAGTGTTAACAGCCTAGCTTATGCCTATTAGAAGTGTATTAATTAAAGTGATATATTCGTAAGGTTAGAAGCTTAATACATTTCTAAGAGAGGGAGAGGAATCCCCAAAGTGTAAAAACAAGAGTAAAAAATTAAGGAGTTTGAATTACCCGTGTCTGCGGAAGAGCAATTTTTAATACAGATGTTTCTGTCCGGGGTAATCAGCTTCCCACTGGTTGCTGGGGCAGTTCCAGTGGTGGCTGTCATTAAGGTCATTTCTGGTTGTTGAACTGCCTGCAGAATGCCCCATAACCACATGCCTTCCCACGTCCCTACCTTGTGGAGTCCAGCGAGGGCTTCGTCCGCCCCTGGGTGCTCTCCTCCCAGATGCTGTTGGCCAGCTCATTCCCAATGGACGACATCACCTTGATAAGCTCAATGGGCCAGTCATCAAGGTCCAGAGATCGGACTCGAGAAAGATGGGTGCCAAGATTCCGGTGGATCCCTGAGCACTCAATGCACATGAGGGCTCCCAAGTTCAAACTGGCCCAGTTGGGATCTGTGGGAAGAGGAAAAGGGCGCCATATGCAATCAGACCGTCATCACTCATCCCAACTGTCCTTAGGTCTCGGGAACAAAACGGCTAATCGGACTTCCCGTGCAACAGTCCCTCCCTAGAATCACATGGCTTGAAAATGCTCCCTGGCCGGTACTTGGAACTGTCTCAGGCATCTCAAAAGCTCTGACATGTTGGCGGCAACTTTCAAACAACTGGCTTTAACCAAAGCCTTGGAAACAACTGAAAGCATTGGTTTGGATAGAAAGATGCACTTTTGGATACTTCCACAGCGGCACTCCCCTTGAGCAGGCAGACACACATGGAAACAAAATCAGGCATGACTTGGCGCCTACTGTGGATGGCGGCTGATAGTGGGAAAGAGAAGGTGTGCTGAGGGACAGCTGGGTCACTCCCAAAGCTACCAGGTCCCACGTGACCACCTCTGCAACCACGGGCACATCAAAGTTTTTAGTGACATGATGCGCACATTTGCAAATTTCAAAGATGAAAGAAAGGCACACTACAATGAAGAAGTGTGCTTTTCAGGGATCTTATTTAAGGGCAACCGCCAAAGCAACTCCCGTTTCTCCATCCTTCACTGCTGGCAAGATGGCGGACACGGTCCTTTGGTTAGGTTACTACCCAGGATGATCGACCCTGGTTCTCGGAATAAATGGTGATGGGCTTTGGGCTGTGACGCTGCACCAAGGGCACTGAATGAGTCCAGAGAACAGCACTGGGACCCCTGAGTGGGATCAGTCCCTGTGTGAACCTGGCTGACACAGTCAGAAGACTGTGGATTTGGACCCAGGGCTGGCTTCATGCTAGAATCATCAGCTGATTTGCAAAGACGGGGCTGACCTTGACAGTCAATGGCTTTCACCACCGACAGAAGCAAATAAGGCTTACATCATCCAAGAATAATCAACATTTACCGCAGGTGCACTTGAAGAGTCAACCAAAAACCAGGTAGCTGACATCATATTTATTTGGAATCACTCTGGAAATGGCAAACGACCAGGAGTGGCCTTATGCTCATTCAGCAGAAATCAGCCAGTGATTCACTTAGTATCTAACACAAAGGCAGAGAGGTGGTGACAGAGACCATGGTGGGGGGCATACGAGAAGAGGGGTCTGTGACCTCAGAGACCGTCTGCTTGGGAAGAGGAAACAGATGCCCCTAATAATAATAATAATAACACATAAAAAACAAAACACCTCTGCCAATGTGTCATCTCTCATGTCCTTGACCTCAGCCCCTCGACCTTCCCCTTGTCCTCTGAGAAAACACAGCAGGGCAGCCAAAGGCTTAATTTGAATCCTGCTACACAGCTGGCTCTTATGGTGACCTGGGGTATGTAACCTGACCCTTCAGACTCTTCATGTCACCCTGTAAGTGGGACACACTGTAGCAACAACTATTACAGTCACAAGAATGGAAAGAGACAGTGCATGGTGGGACTGGGCACAGACCTGACAGATAATGTGTTTAAGGAATGGGAGTTTAAGACCTCTTTTCTCTCCAGATTTGTCCCACTTTGTCCCTGGATTCCTACTCAGGTGGCCTCATTCTAAACAAACTGGCCCCGGAGCCTCCCCCAACCTCCTTCTTCCACCTGCCCTCCCCACCTGGGCACTCGCCCGCCCAACCCGGCTCTCAGAATGTTCTCTCGACCTCCAATTGGCCACACACCGCAAAGCTGAGGAGCCACGGAATCTTCCCGTTAAAACTATCCTGTAGATGATAGTGGAAACCACTGCAGACGCTTCTCCTAATGGAGGTTCCGATATGTCTCCGATTTTGTGCTTTTAAAGATGTTACTTTGAAACTTCCTGATAAAAACACACTTCAAATAACGACTTATCTCTTCTAACTTCGTATCGACACATATTGAAAGTAACATTTAAAAATTCAAACAAAAGAAGATGCTTTAAAGTCCCTCAAGAGCTTCCCTGGTGGCGTAATGGTTAAGAATCCGCCTGCCGATGCAGGGGACACAGGTTCCATCCCTGGTCTGGGAAGATCCCACATGCCGCGGAGCAACTAAGCCTGTGAGCCACAACTACTGAGCCTGTGCTCTAAAGCCCGCGAGCCACAACTACTGAGCCTGCGCTCTAGAGCCCAAGAGCCACAACTACTGAAGCCCACGCGCCTAGAGCCCGTGCTCCGCAACAGGAGAAGCCACCGCAATGAGAAGCCCGCGCACCGCAACGAAGAGTAGCCCCCGCTTGCTGCAACCAGAGAAAGCCCGTGAGCAATGAAGACCCAACGCAACAAACAATAAATAAATTAAAAAAAAAAAAACTAAAAAAAAAAAAAAGAAGTCCCTCAAGATACCTGAAGAGGAGATCCCTTCTTTCACCCGGAGGCCACAGACGTGGCCTTGCCATCCTGCCCTTACCTGACCTGCCAACCAGCGGTCTCTCCCAGGTGGCTCTCCCCGTTTACCTGTGACAATCCTGAGTTCTTCCTGTTAGGTCGCACACATCCTACCTGGCCAGCTTCCTACCTGAGCAGCAGCTCTTTCCCTGAACAAACCAGAGCCATTCAGCTGTGCGTCCTGCTGCTTCCCTGACTCACAATGACTCCCTCCCCACCTGCTCCAGTCCCGCCCATTTCCTGCACAAGGTCTGCTCTGAGTTGCTGTGTGCCCCTAACGGCCTTTCTCCATGGCCCCGGGCCTTGTGGCCACTGGGTCCAGGCCTCGCCCACTGGGCTTCAGGCTCGGGATGCCAGGGCCACCTGACACCCTAGCCTGGTGCTGGACCCTAACAATGGCAAAAGTATATGATTGGAAAAACTTTACTGAATGGGCCCAGCACTGTGCCAGGGCTGGAAGGTGAAGAATGAGAAGTAAGTCCTTAACTTCGAGGATACGAACCACAAAAGGACTTTCTCAAAGGGAACGTGGCATTATTGCCTGGACAACGGAAAGCATGGAGGAAAACTGGGTTGCTCCAAGGCACAAAGCACAATTATGAAGTCTGTCAGTTCAATCAAATGCTTTTAGTGTGTAGTGAATTCAAGATAAAATAAAAAGAGACCATTTGATAGCAAAATCTAGAACATATGATTTTGAAATAAAGAAAACAAACCCCAGAAGTCTCTGGGCAGGATTTAACCAACTGTACTCTATTTTTATGGAAAAAGCAAACAAACGTATGATCGTTGATTAAGCCAAAGGTTGGTTTCTGGATGTGGCACAGAATCTGGGCAGGTGGCCTAATCCCTATAGCATCTGTGGTGTGACTGTGGCTCATGGGGATGCCTGAGGCATAAACAAGACTTGTGATGAACCAGAATGGAAAAGAACACGAAGAAGAATATACCGGGGTCCAGCTGAATCGCTTTCCTGTACAGCAGAAACTAACACAACACTGTAAATCAACTACACTTTAATAAAATTTAAAAAAATCAAACAAACAAGAAAGAATTACAGTGTCATCAGAGAGGCATTTGTGTGAAGGGCACTGTGTTAAAATATTAAGTCCAAATAAAAATATTTCAGTTCCTTAAATGCCATTAAATCATGTTATAAACCTTACATGCCAGATGACAGATGTGGGTTTGCTGCAGTGCATGCTGTGTCGGACCACCCCATCTCCCTCTGCCGAGGGCCAAGCCCCACCCCGTCCTGGCTCACACTTACTTTGGGTCTCGCAGTCCACGCAGTGGGAGTTCCCTCGGATGTTCCGTATCGACTGCAAGGCCATGGCCTCACTCTGGCTGGTCAGTCGGGACTGGCATACAGGGAGACATACAAACGCAAGATATGAGAACTCCGAGAAAAAGGTATATACCTGCTAATAAAGCCTGGGAAACACCAAACAGATGGTGAGCGAACATAACACGAGGGCAATTTCAACAAGGGACTCCTCTTTAGACGTCTTTAGGATGGAGCCTAGCGGATGGAGAACGGATTGGCACTACCTATTAAGATGCGTCAGATGAGAGACTCACGCCCTAAGACACATCTCGTGATTCCTCGTCAGGAGACCACACGTGTGTGTGGCTGGGGGTGTTTATGCTTCAACGTACACTCACTTGTCTTCTCTGAGCAAGTTAGAAAAACACAAAGAGGGGAAAAGAGGAACATAAAAATTATAAACTATCATGGTTAAGTTTTATTAACATTGTGATATCTATTCTTCTGGCCTTTTTAAATTAAGCACATGTATACAGATAGACGTGCTTTAAAAAAAAAGCCAGTGTGGTGTACGTTGCTTTGGAATCTGCCTTTATAGCCTAATGACACAGTGTCACCTCTCAATGCCATCACAGAGTCCCTGGCATTATTTAATTTAATTTATTTCTGATGTGATAGATATTCAGAAGTTTTGTCTTTCTGTATGTTTAAATTTGATTTTGGAAGGTAGCCGTTACCTATGTTACTGATTTTCAGTCTTTCAGCACCGAGACTCCTTAGGAAAAGGGTCAGAGCAACTCTGGCATCATTTTAGATGGCTGCATAATATTCCACTCACGAAGACCTAGTTACAGAGTTTTCCTTGATGGACATTTAGACCGTTTCCAACTTCTGTCTGCCATCAGCAGCGCTGCGAGTATGCTTATTGCGAACTCTTTGCACAAATTCGTGATTATTGACTAAGGATGAATTCTTCAAGACAGGAGGACCAGGTAAAAGGACGTACGTGGTTTTAAGGCTTATGGTGCATACATTTAATATAATGGCTAACGCCAAATAAATCCCAGAGGGCACTTAGAATAAGCTTGATTTTTGTGTAAAAATTATTCACAAATGGAACCATCTTATGTCAAATTGTTTGCTGGGAAGCAGTTGCTCACTGCTTAATCATAAACTGTAATTTATTAATTGCTGCTGTCTGATTAGCATAATGCGTTGGGGTTCTATTCCCTTTGGTTAGATGCCCAAGTATTCAACGTGTGTCTAACAATTTCTACTGGCATCTGGAGTGTGTGTGTGCACGTACAGAGATGCGTCTGTCTGCCTCTGTCTACCTCTATAATCTCTACTATTGCTCCCAATTCTGAATTATCCACGGACAGCTAGAACACCTTACAGCCCATTCTCAGCTGAGGCTGTATTTTCCCCTCCAGCTGTTCCTTGTGGCTATTATTTCCATGCTGTGCACCGTCGCACCTGTTCACCAAGCACCCAAAGTGCTCGGTGAGTCCTTCTCTCACGGGGAACTCTGGCCTTTGATGGCACACATCTATCGAGAGAAAAGGGGCAGTATTTTAAGGCTGGTGCTTGCATCAGGCCGAGGTGACGCTGTCTGTTTTCACAGAGAGCTGGGAGGCATCTGGCAAGGGTGTGAAACAGAAAAGGCCAGTGCCGTCCCCCACCTTCTTGAATCCGATGACCCGGCATATATTCAGGGTCTGACTTGAGATACTGCGATTTTACGCAAAATTTGGAGATGCGTTTGTCTGTTCAGCCACACGTGCCCTCCCAACGCCTGTTCTGAAACCGAGTTCCTGAGCTTTGTGGGTGACAGGTGTCCTCAGCCCCCATCGACAGGCGATGCGGAAGCATCCCGAGTTTGCTTCAGAAGCCACACCTGCAGCCGTGACTCAATAAAGCCAAGGTGCTCAGAAATGGAGGCCCTGATTCTCCTCACTGTGCGTATAAAACATCTTTAAAACAGAGAGGCAAATTACATTATAATAATAATGACTGTGGTCTGGTTTACCCTGGTTAAAGAGGGTAATAAAATAAGACACTCCATCTTTTTGAAAGACAGACTCCCTTCTTAATGACAAAGCTGAACATAAATCATTGGCAGAAATGTCTTTAAATGGTTACAAGCGAAATTGCAGGTTGGGAGGCAATGTTCTGGTTGTTCACAGTTTGAAAACTCAAAATGCTCTCCGAGACTTTAAAGCGTCCCAGAGAAGGGGTTAAAAATATCCAAGCATTAAAATAACGATTTGTGAAAGAACCTCTGATGGGAAAAGGGAAATGAGAAAAATGACCTTTGTATAAGGAATATCATTGGGCAGTAATTCAGAAAATGCAGGTTAAAGTCTGCTTTTCCTGGCTAAACAAATGCAAAAGAATGAACTCTAACTGAATAAACCCCATACCAGGCTTTATCAACAGAATTTAGAAAATGGACATTTCATCTTCCCTAAGCTCTTTGCATATACTCATATATGTGCATGCGCTTTTCATCGAAGCCTGTACTAAGGGTCAGTTTTCTAACTTGACGTGGATTTGAATCTGAGACATTTATGAGAACGGAACAGTGCCTCCTCTTAAGTCTGCACTTCTTTTCCTGAGGGTATTCAGCCTAAAGCAAAAATCAGTGCGCACAAAGAAGCCACAAGGGTCCAAAAGATTCTATGATCTCCAGTAAAAGGTCAATACTTTACATTTGGGATGAGTCGAGAGAGCAAAGGTTTAAACTGGGATATTCTGCCACCCGAACGTGGTTAAGCTAGGCTACTAATCTAGGATAGAGGACACATGTCGACACAATTCTTTTTTATCTTTGCAATTATTTGGCATTCTGCTCAGAAACATTTAAGAGTCTTGCCAATTGCACGTCTCCTCCGATGCTCTCCCCTCCCCCACCCATCTCCGTTTCAGGATCAGCCGCTCTTGATTTTGGTGGTGGGGCCTTGCGGGGGCGCGGCAGGCTGCTCCGGGTTTTACCTTATTCTTGCTGCTCTCGCACGACTGTAAGCTGGCGAGGATCTGACTCTCGATGGCCTGGACCCACGCGTCTCGCTCCTCGTAGGTGGTGGCTTCAAAGTGCCACGTCTGGCCAGTGAGGGACACAATGATAAACTCAAAGTTTTCTTCTTGTTCTGAAACACAGAGTGGTGGGGATGAAGAGTTTAGCTTTCATGAGATCATGGCCCCTCCGCCAGCCCTCGGTCATGAAAGTGCCTTTGGGTTCAATCGCGCCTGCATGGGGCCGAGGCACACACAGGACCGGCCGCCCCGCAGCGGAGATCTGAATCTGCAGACCTCCCAACACTCCAGATTTGGTTCCTAAAGCCAGCGTGGCTTAGCTAGGTTTCAATCAATGCTCAGGGGATGAGGAAAAATGAAAATCAGCGTGTGATGTCAGTGTCTCTGGGCACAGATGAAGCAACTCAGGGACGTAACATTGCAACTCGTGGCCGGCTGCTGAAATTGACAGGGGGATGAAAACCAAGTGAACACTGCTCATCTCAGGATACAATTTAATTTCTTCATGAGCACCTGTGCGCCAATCCACAGATACACCCCGGCAAAGACGGAGGCCTGAGGACGTCTGTCCTTTTAGGGCAGAAGACCAGCTACAGCGGGGAAGGTTTCAGTCTGGAGGAGCGCGTGAAATTCCAGGCGATTTGAAGGGGCCACTGTGTACCAGGAAGGGGGGGGGGTCCTTACGTTTAAATCCTGCTCCACCACTTGGCATGCTGGAGTCTGGACAAGTTCTCAACCCGTGCTGGGTTCATTTCCTCACCCTTAAAATGGGAGGGGAAAGCTGCTTCCTTTGCTGTGTTTTCCACTGGCTAAATGACGTGCACTAGCTCAGGCCCACGCCCAACACCCTCCGTGAGCGCTGGTGTGCGTCCCCTGTTCTGATCTACCCTCCGGCCTCTGCCACGGGATGAAAGGCAGAGCAGGGGCCACGTGCAGACAGCGTAACCAGCCACAGGTAACCATGAAGACGTGTGGAGCTGGACTTTCAGGCACCAGCATGTCTCACGTGATCGGTAGTTTCCCATCACTTGTTGCTGGGCCAGCTGCATCACGATCCCCTGGCGAGCAAGTGTTCCTAATAACGTGAATAGCCTACTGCCCACCCAGCTGACCTCTGCGTTCGTCGATTACCTCTGTCACCCACACTCGGCTTGCTCGCATCTGCACGAACCTCCCCCTTCCACACTCTTGGGTCCTCTAGCCTGTGTCCCCAGCACTCCTCATGGCCCCTGACCTCTGCAAGGCTCGGTGCTGCCGGGTTGGCCCCGCCCCTTCTCAAGGCCCTGCCTCACTGGGAGCCCTCGGCCTCCGAGACAAGGATGCTCCCTCAGTCTCCGAAGCAACTGCAATCATCTCCAGACACCCTCTCCTCCTCCCCTTTCGTCTCAGAAGAGAAGCAGCTCCAACTACTGTGGCCGAGAGCCCCTCCCACCTGACCCCACTGATCTGGGCAGGTGGGGACAGGATGCTTGTGTCTTTGTCAAGCACACCCAGGTCTGGGGAGCTGCTCCAACACCGACTGCCACAGACACAGGGCCATGCCACCTTTTCATGAAATCTTTATGTACCCTGATAACAACAGTATCGCGTTCTCGGTGACATCAGCATCGCTGCTCTTTTAGAATTCAACCTGCTGGCGGGCTGGGCCCCAATCTGTGGAACCTGCTCTCAACAGCACGTGAAGGAAGGTCAGGGACTCTCCTATCAGCGCGCCCAGCCTCACGGGGGGTAACGTTTCTCCAACAAGAGGGTCCACGGCCCCCGTCAGCTTCTCAAAGCTCTGTGACTCTCCGTGTAGCGGTTAAAAGCTCCTGGGACAGGGGTGCATCGTGGGGCTGTGGAAAAGCAGGCGTGGAGCGCAGGCCCACCCCGCGAAAGGGACCAAGCAGGGCGTCACCTGGAGCGGACCCGGGACAGCTCAGGGAAGGCGCTGAACGAGATGGTCTCGGTCCCCGAAGGGGGAGAGGGGAAGGGCAGCTGGGATGCAACCGACACACGGAGACAGGAAATCTCTCTTTCAAGAACCAGAGTGGAATAAGGATATTTTCATATAAAAAACTGAAAGAATCAAGAGCCCTTCCCTAGAGGAACTGGTAAAAGACACGCTTCAGAAGATTCTACAAAGGTTTGAACCAGATGGGTTAGGGAGCAAATGGATAAATATGGAAATACACCTAAATAAAAATTATATCAAATACTACTTTTCTTATCACGTCTAATTTGGGGAAGGTGCAAAATACTAGAGAAATGAAAGTGGACATGGACCCCCTGGAGTTAAAATGCCCTGGGATTTTGCACTGTTCCACAGGGGAGTTAAGAACTAACTTTAGACGTTGGTAAACTAGGTACACGTGAGAAAATACCAGGGTTAACCTCTATGAGAAAAGAAGTAGAATGTATAACTCCCTGACAAAGAAGAAGGAAAATGTAATTAAAAATATGATTAAAATCTTTTATCAAACTAGGAATAGAAGGGAATCCTCTTTCCGTGGAAAAGAGTACGTATCCGAACCCACAGAACCGTTATTCTTTTTTTTTTTTTTTTTGCGGTCCACGGGCCTCTCACTGCCGTGGCCTCTCCCGTTGCGGAGCACAGGCTCCGGACGCGCAGGCTCAGCGGCCATGGCTCACGGGCCCAGCCGCTCCGCGGCATGTGGGATCTTCCCGGACCGGGGCACGAACCCGTGTCCCCTGCATTGGCAGGCGGACCCTCAACCACTGCGCCACCAGGGAAGCCCAACCATTATTCTTAAGGACGAAATGTTAGAAGCAATCATTTCACACCAGGTCAAGGGCTCTCAAGGCCAAAATGTTCACGGTACCAGCCCTTGTTCAGCCCTGCTGGCCGATGCAGTGAAACAAAACAGGGAAGTGACAGATCTGGAGACTGGAAGGATAAAAGACACCAAACTGTCATTCACAGATTACGAGATCGCTTACGTAGGAAACCCCAAGGAATCTACAAATGTCAAGAAATAATAGTAGCAGTTAGTAAATGGGCAAGATTTAAGACCAGCATAATGAAACGTTAATTGCATTTCTGTACATGAGGATCTAACAGAAATCACGTTTAAAATATATGTTTATAAATTCATTTCTCTCCATCTGTGAGGTAGGGAAAGAGAGATGCAAAGAAATGTGAATAAGCCAAGTAATTCCCTAAAAGTAGCAACACAGAGGATGACTTGGAACCTGCAGTCTCTGGTAACAGGTGGTAAAGAGAAGACTCCACACTGCGTTCGACGTGACGGATTAACCCAAGCTCGGGAGTGGTCAGAGGGGTTTCATGCTTGTCTCTGGAAGATGAAACCCTGGCTGATCCACTAACCATAATGAAACACCAGGAAGGCTCAAAAGATAAAAAAGATGCAGGACATCCCGTGCCCCCAGCCTGGTGGAGAGCAGCTCATGAGAAAAGGTTGGGACTGGAAAGGTGAGCCCCGTGAACACAACTGGATGACCCTGGAGAGCACAGCCATGCTTCACATCCTAATTGAGAACCAATGGTGCAAGCACTCCACACTTGCTTCATCTGAGACAGTTTCCTTTTGGAGGGGGTAGGCCTGTGGGGTGACTGTCAGTCTGGAAAGGCACACAATTATACGAAGAATGAAGAGGGGAATCAGAACCTACAGTCCCAATACTTCGGTGACCAAGTCAGCTGCATCAGTAAGCGGTGATGGCCGTGACCGTCTGTGTACGAGTTGTCTGCTTCTAGGGGCTTTGAAGCGTGCACATGTACTCAGGTACGTGTCAGGACTTGTGGTCAAGGCTCTTCACGCTATAGTAGCTCACTACGCAGTGAAACACTGACCAAGCGTTCTTTTGCAAAATATTTATTGTTTTAACCAAAGGGCTTGGCCTAGCCCTGGAGAGGCAGGGGACGCTCCTCTCCAGTCTTGTCCACACAGGGTCCGGCAACAGCTCCCAAACAGAAAGGCCTCTGATGGTGCCTCTGTTCCTGGGCTGGCCTCTCCCAGGTGCGCCACACTGGGGGGCTCCTTGCTGAACTGTGGATGCGAACATCAGGGCTACCTGGAGGACAGGGGCCCAGCTCGCCATGGAGAAGGCAGGGAGGAGGGGATGGAACCGCCCCCTAACACCGTTTCAGTACAGAGGCAGCCCCACAGGGGTGCTACTCCAAGCCTTCTTTTGGATTTCAGGCCCCGGTGAAGATGTCTTTATAAGAAGCCGGTTAGCTAGGATTCCCCATTTCCTGAGTAAGGGATTAAAATCTGGGCATGGAGTTTAGTTGTAATCACTCTATACCACCAGCATCAATGGAATCCAGCTGATGCTTAAGTTTTCGTGTGTTTCCCAGGGTACTGTCTGTATGTGGCTTTTTTTTTTTTTTCTTTTTGAGGGAGGGTAATGTGTTAACACTTACAGATACAGTTAGAGTTTCAGAACGAAATTATACCTGCCTTATGACTTTCCTCTGCCTCCTAAGATCAAAAAAAAAACCCCAAGGATTATAGAGAAGTTGCATTTTTAATCATGTTACATATGACTTCCATGAAGGACTACGTGTTTCTTTGTAATGAATCTACCGCCTGGAATAATAAATATAAAAAAGAATACTACTGGGCTCCAAGTTCGTGTCAGAAAAAATGCTCAGGACGTCACAGGCATCACCTCATTCAGTTTGATTATTTTCCTCTCTCAAGGTGGCCAGCAGTGCTTTGCTTCTCAAAAATAAAACAGTAAAAAGAAAAAAAAGCTCTCCTAGGGTGTCCAGCAGGAGACGGATGGGTCTCCCCACTTCCCAGTGACCTTTTCTGTTATTTTCCCTCACTCCTGATGTCAGAAGAGCAAGCTGCCAGGGTCTTTTAAAGGTTATTTCCCCAGAAACCCCTAACCAGCTTGTCGCTAGTGTCATATTTCTTTTTAACTGGTCACGTCTGGAGAATGCTAGGGGACATGATGCCATGGATGTGGCAGTCTAAGCTGGGGACATGCCAGCTTCCATCTTCCTGCGTATCTGGCTCTGTGGCCAGTGATTAGTCTGCACGGGAAGGAAGAACGGTCCCAGCTACACCAGGACAATCAGAGCATGGGAGGCTCTTGGCCACTGATCTGTCCTAGTGGGGGGCACATCACCCAAATGTCCTACTCCAGGTTTTCTTATCTGAGCTGGGGTCGCAGAGCCTCCTTCCTCTTACCTTGGACCGAACAAGACACAGCTCACAAGTTATCCACGGGAAGGAAAGCCTCTGCTATCTAGGCCACTATCTGTGGACAGGTAAGAACACTGCTGACCAGCAGAGAGAAGCAGGGATGGGATGGACCCGATACCTGCCAGGTTCCTGGGTCCCTGCAGCCAGCCCAGCTGCCTGTCCTACAGTTGGGTTGGATAAATGAGTCCATTCTCCCTCTTTTTTGTTACCTAAATCCCTTTATATTTCTGTCACTTCCAAATCCAGTTCTAACTAATCCAGTGGAGAAAAGATCTAGCCCTGATGGGAGCCTCCAAGCTGCTGCCTGGTCATCTTCTTGAATCAACACCTGGCAAATCTCTAGATTTAATCCTGGCTTATATTTCTGTATCATGGCACCGACCATGAACACTCATTAAGTAAAGAGTACACCTGGGGACCTAAATATTACCTCTTCTTCTGTGTGGACAGAACAGTCACAACACAAGCTCCTCCTCACGTTCAAACAAGAATTTCTATCAGATGCCACAGCCCTATTCAAGCCACCAGTGGACCAGAAGGATCCCGTCACATTCTGAAGTGACACTGTGATGCTATTTCAGTATCAGCAACCAGATAAAAACATGATAAAAATAATAATTGGCAGTGGGGGGCCAATCAGTCATAAAGACAGACGGAGCATTACTCTCCAATGTTACCCTCACTTAAAATGTGAAGAATGAGAGCTCAGAAGGTGAGGACGAACAGTGGCTACGTTTCAAGTGGTTTCGGTTCACTGACACAAACCGACTCTTTGTGACAATTACAGCAGCTTGTATTTAATTCACTCTGTAAAAATAGAATTCAGGCTATAGAAATTCCTGATGACGACTACGTTACAGGAGGTTTCTTAGTTTTAGATACACAGGTGATCATCAAAATTCAATGCCCCAGATTCCCCCCATCATAAAAAATCAAAGCCCGCCACACCCAGAGCCCGAAAAGAAAAGAACCGTCTTGTTTCCCAGTGTGACATTCCAGGGCTTAGTGGTTTAATAAAGTTCTGTGATTGGGCTCACAGGGATTTAAACAGTTTTCCGTGTTTAACGGTTAGCTGTGGAAAGGTCCACTATGATAGTATTTTAGCACCATGAACCTGTCGAAATCAACCTGCCCAATTATTCCAAACGACATTAATAACACCGGATATTACACTAATTGCGTCCAGTTTCTATGCAGACGAGGCCCCGTGGGGCTAATTTCGCCTCCTTCGGGGCAAGCAACTCAGCCACCAGACTGATTTCACAAGGAATCCCTCCTCATTACACAAGTCCGGGCTGTCAAACTTTTTTTTTTTAAAGGTTAATGGGCCAATCAGTCATCAATTATTTTTGCGGAATCCTAGCAGGCAAAGGGTTAAAGGGCTAAACACAGCTGCAACTGATTTACATTTGGGGGTTGTTTTCAACAGGGGACATCTGACAAGGATGCCTTTTGGGGGAGCGGGTGGAAGGGTAGGAAGACGGACAGATGCGTACCTCTGTCTTGAGAGGCAGGAGATTTGGGACCAGAACCACTGCCCTGTACTTCTGCAAAGGCCGAGGATCCGGACCCTTATGCCCATTTGATGCACAACGGCTCAAAAATGCCTGCGAGATGCAGGTGTACTGTGTACGGGGATGCTGAGATTTGTTTCTCTTCTGAATTTACAAGAACCCAAAGTGTCTGCAGAGGTCACTCATCCCACTTTCTTCGTTGGCGGGATGAGGAATCTGGGTCCGCGTTCCCGGGCTCCCCTGCAAACCTGGAACCCAGAGCCGGATGCCTATTTCTGTCCACGAGGCTAAGTGTCCTCCCCGACACATTTAATGACAAACATGATGAAAACCTGTTATTTAAATGGTGCAGAGATGACAGTGTCCAGCACGGAGGGGCCATGTGCCCACTGGCAGAGGTGGCCAAAGGGTCCACCAAGCCCAGAGGCTTCTAGACGGTCACCATTTAAAAATGATCTGACCATCCAATAGCCAAGGCTCGCAGGGAAATCGCTGTCGTCTCCACCCGTGACTTCTGTTGTCGCAGAATTGGGACTTCTGTTTCAGGGTACAGCACAGCACCCTGATGATACAGCAACTCAAACCACTGGTCAAGGGGCTTTTCCTCGTTAACGAGTATTTGCAATGGGTTTCTCTCCGTTTCTGCCTGAATCTCCACATTCTCTTTTTTTCCTGTCCTTGGGGTCTTGGGCTCCCATTTTTGGGGTCCTCACTCCCGCTTTGGGGGCCTTTCCCACTCTGCCATCTACTAACTGGGGCTGAACTGCCCACTTCACCCTGCTGGTCTCAGCTCTGTGGTCCAAGGAGGCGCCAGCAGGGACTGACTGGGTGACAAAGGCATGCTGTCCCTCCCTTTCTTTTGCCAGGGAAGACCTTCATCACTGACCCCAAAGGGCCTGAGGGAGCCTCAGAATCCTTCCTAGCCCAGTTCTCCAGGTAGCCACTATCAATTCATCTAAGTTGGAAACCGAGATGGAATGTGTTTGCTATTCTGCCCCCTCCCCGGGTCCCCCACTATCTACACCCTTCGGGATTACGCCAGGCTTGGTCAAACACAGCCCCAGGCTTTTATGCTAATTCTGAAGAGTCTTACAATTTGTAAAATACTTCAATATTTCTGCTTTCAAAGCATATATTAAATAAGCATGTGGTTTAGATATTTTGCCCAATTATGATGAAAACGACACACGTTTAAGATTTCAGCCCCAAACCCACCACAATACTGAAAGTCAGATTTTATCCATTTTCGAGTTTTCCTCCCGTTTTTGTAAGAAGAGATAAATGTGAAGGATTTGCTCCAGGACCGTGCAGAGCCAAGACCTATGGCAAAAAAGTAATAAGTTAAAAAAAATGCCCTCTTCCACTTGAGCTGTTCATTTTTAACAAAAAGAAAAAGAAATCATTTATTTTGGTCTTTATAAACACACACAGGTCATGGTTCTTGGGTAAATATTTTTGCAAGCTCTCAACTTGGTAAATATCTTTGTTTAGCCCAGAGTCCAACGGAGGTGTTGTACTGTGGTTTAATTTAGGACAAGAGTAGAATTAATTTTCTGAAGAAGCAAGACCCCAGAGGAGGTCACCGAGTTAGGACTGTTTACTGCTACATGTTATCACAGGAAGATCCTCAGGAAACACAAAGGAAGTTCCGATTTTCCAAACACATTAGACAGAGGCGGGAGGGCAGCCGGAGAACCAGGCAGCACGAAAGCTGCTGCTTCCAGAACCATAGGGGGCCACGTGTTCCCTGAAATTAAGGAGAGTGTCTAAAATAAAACTCCTGAAAAAAATAAACGATTGGATCCCAAACTGAAAAGCTCTCGGGAGGCAGAAGACGGATGTGTTAACATGTCTTCTGGCACCCGCTCAGGCCCAGGCACGCCGGGAAAGCTCGAGGCCCAAGCTTTCGGTTTAGAAAGAGAAAACCTGGAGGCCCCTGTTGTCATTTACCTGGTTGCTCTACATGCTTACCATTTGTTACTCATTCTAACTTACATTCAGCACTTTTCAGAGGTCCCCTGCTCTCCTAATCACAGGGACATGGGGCCCAGGCCCCTTCCTCTGCTCAGAGCCTGGGGTGGGGGTGGGGAGACTTGGACTGGCAGGCTCCAGAACCTTCCACGCTGCCTCCACCCCCAGCTTGTCTCCCGGTTGCGGCTCAGCGCGTGGATGACTGTCAATCTCATCGTTCTTTTAAAAGTTGAGGGCTGGAAATACCTGCAGTCTTGCATCTCTCCCCAGAAAGTCAGTCCTGGAGCTAGTGCTCAAAGGGTTTCTTTCCTAAATCTGAATTTATCTGCATGAGATCTTAACCTGTGCCATTCATGCTTGACGAGTGCTGGCTTTGGCCCATCTTGCCCTGCCTGCACGGACACATTCCACAGGCCTAAAACCTGTGTGCTCCACGCACTGTGTTCCTGGAGATGGTTTTCCATGACGTAAGCATTTGTGACAGTTTCACAGCAACCGCCACGGTCGCCCTCGCCGGGTGCCCAGCTCCCTGGTAAGGGCTTCGTCCGCCTCTCTCAATTTCTTCTTCAATTGTCATTCGAGGTAGGTGTTACGGTCTCTGTTTTGGAGAAAGAAAACTAAGCAGGGGAAGGGACACCCAGCAACCCCAGTAATTCACACAGCTCGCAAGTGGCAGAGCTGGGATCGGATACAGGCATACTGGACTCAAAAACCCAATTTCTACATCTGACGGTTCTTTGGAGGATGAGAGTAAATGCAACTGGGGAAGGGTAGTGAAAAAAGTCTGGGAAAAAAGAAGTGTGATTTTTAAATGCCATCTTACATTTTCAGGGGCAACGTTTCGTGCCGAATCTCTGCTCCTCACTACGTAAATGACGCTCGAGCATCTGAATCTTCTTTGCCCCAGAGACTCTCCGGCACTCCTGACACTAGGCGCAGTGGTGGTGGCGACCGTGGGCACCGCGTTACCTGCCTCTGGATAGATGACCTCACTGACTGTCCGCAGTTTACAGATGGGGAGACTGAGGTAGACAGCGGGCACAGGAATGACCCCAAGGTTACAGCTAAGAAGTGGGGACGTGAGAACCAGACCAGTACCATCTGCTCGAGTCTGGGCTTGAAACCATTGTGCACACCGCCGCTCACGAACCCAAGGTTGCACGGCTTCTGATCAGGAACCAGGGTTTGACCGCAAGTATGTGAATGGGTGAAGAAGAGCCCAGCCCGAGTGCGGAGGGCGGCCTCAGACGGTGGCCCCGCACAGGCCTGCAGGCACACGGGGCTCGGGGAAAGCTGCTGGGGTCTGGGGTGGGCACTGCATTCGGACACCGCAGAGTCCTTCAGAAGGACAGCACGACTCGTCACACCAGCTCAGGCCTTTTCCCTCCACTGTGGTGACAGCCGTCTGCTGGGCGCCATGGTCCCGACGGGGATGTGTGCTCCACGTCCATTGCCGAGCCCTCATCCGGGCTTCAGCTGCAGCTCTGACCCGAACACCTAGCCCACATGCCACGGTCTCCACGTGCCAGTGTGCCTTCCCGGGGCTCCTGACTGCCCCCTCTGTGCCTTGTTTTCTCCTTTTGTTAAAGATCAAGGACATGACCCTCTTAGGGGTTACTGGGGAGCCACACGACAGGATGTCAGGAAGTCCGAGTACTCAGCCCTGCAGTCCCTCTTGACTCCGAGACCCCTGAATCCAACGTAGTCTTGCACTCCACTAAACCCGCAGGACACCCCGGGCCTCGCTGGAACTCCTCCCTCACTCTGCATCAGGATCTCTGCCTGACCCCCCTGGGCTGACTGTCAGCCCGTCCCCTCCATCTGCCTGGGGCCCAGCATTGGGTACCCACGCTGTGGCAGGAACCCAAGACCTGGGCAGGCTCGTCACTGGCTCAGGAGGGATAGTGTGATCATCATCTGTAACTTAACCAGACTGGAATGAGGTGGACGTCTCAGATCTGTGACTGTGGACACCAGGGGGTGGAGAGAGCATCACGGAGCTAGGCCGGCCATGGGAAAGGCCTGCTCTCATTTGCTCATACAGAAGGGATGGTCTTGGCCTTCCACTTCCCTTCTGAGGAGGGGGGTGCCAGCCCTGACATGGGCCCGAGGGACGAACGATGCCCACCACGTGTGTTCTCCAAAAGGAGACTCGTGTTTCTCCACGGTGCGGCCTGTTTGGCAACAGTGTCTGGCACCTCTGAGTTCATCCATCTGGGCCACCACGCTGTGGCAGGGGACCCCAAAGAGGCTTCACAGGCCTGTCTCTGGGGCAAGTTCCAGATCCAGGGACATGGACTGGGCTGAGTCGGGACTCTGGGCTATAATGAACCCGGCTGGTACTTGGGAGGCGCGGCCTGTTGGATGCATACAACGTGGGTGGGCCTGACACCCCAGGAAACGCCCCTCATTCCCCAGTACATCTTTTCTTTACTCATTTACGCTTCATCACGTGCCTTCTTCTGCAGGAGCAAGGAGAGCTGAAACACCCCGGAAGAGTCCGCTGTTGGCCCACCTCACAGTGGGTGATGGTCCGCCCTGTCCCCAGAAGCGCAGGGAAGGAGAGGCCTGAGGACACCCGCACAGAGTCTGTGTGATCCCTCCTGGGCGACGCTGCTCACAGACCGCCAGCCGGCCGCCCTGCCACGCGTCCTTCTACACAACGTCCACCTTCTGCTCGGGTCTGAGAAAAATGTTTCCAGTGGAGTCGAACATTCCCAAGTCCAGCCTCATCCACCCGATTTGATATACATTTTCCTCGTGGCTTAGGAGGCAGCTACGAATTGGAGAATCACAGCATAGATAAACTTTCCATCGCAGTCCGTAGGCTTCCGAGATGGAAAAGTTAAAGTTGCATTCTTGTGGAAGGAACTGAAATTTCACCAACCCTGGGAAAGAGCTGAATTGTCACAAAGTAACAAAGATTTTAAAATTAGGGCAATACAATACACACCAGTGAGGTTTCCAGCTTGGTTTCGGAGATAATTAGCCCTAATGGACAAAAAAAAAGGGGAAGAGAAACATATTTTTGTTTGTTTTCTAATCCTGTCTATGTGCTTCCCTAATTAGTTCGGTTTAATTCGTTTTTATCACTCCTGACGTCCATCTTTGACCATTTCCATGAGCACCCGGGAGTGGGTCCTGGAGCTGAGAGATCTGGGCATATGTCCTGTCTCCAGAAGATGCCAGCTACTCGTCCTGCAGAATATCACTTGACTTGTCGAAACTCCAACTTCTCATCTGTAACGAAGTACCTACCTGCCAGTGAAGATTCAATGAGATAACGTAGCACAGAGGCCAGAACGATGAATGTAAGAATAAAAGGGCTTTCGAGAAAGACCATCAGGTTCATTTCTTGGTCCTACCTGTCTTTCACCAGCCTGAATCCTCGGGTGAGTCCCGTAACGTCTGGGCTGTTCTCTCTAGATCTGGACTGAGGGGCGTGGACATGCTTCTAGGACACGGCCTGGCGCACAGCGGGCACCCTGCCCTCTCCCCCCTCAAGTCCTAACTTCCTCTATAAGAAACTCTGGTGTCAACAATATTTTGTGGGTACCTCTGAACAGATTACTCAAGCGGACCAGTTTAAAAACTAGTCCATTTGGGGATGAGTGTATTTAGTGGAACCCTCAAGGTCTCAGGTTACGACAAAAGTTAGAATGTTCGGGATATGAATTTTCCGAAAGGATGATTTTATAGACAGAGAAGATGTGATGACATCATATAGCAAAAGACCGGAAATCAGAAAGGCATTCTGATAATTTATGTTATATAATTATATGAATTCAGTACTATTATACTGAAAGCTGTATGAAATGAGACTGGATGCAGACAGACATTAATCTTGAAAGAAACCTAAAGTAAATGAAGAATGGTCATGTAGCTTAACTGAAGATTCATAAATGTAATCAAATGCCAAAGAGAAATGAAAGAAAATGTGAAGGAGACTAGTCATTATTTACTCCAATATCTTCAGGACTGCCTTGCGTAGCTATTGGCCATTGACGAGGGACCCTGAGTGGGTAGTGTTAACCGTATTTACAGATTTCAGAGAGCAGAGAGCATCATGGTCCCTCCCCACCCAGGAGGGCTGGGCAGGGCAGTGTTGCATGTTACCTGGTTGGTCAAGGCTGAGAAGTTCCCACTTCTGCAAACTGTCACACCTGTCGTGAGACACCTCCCCGCCGGCGTCTCCAGGAAGATCCCCATCAGCAAGTCTCGCGGGGGCTGTCTGCCTGCCTCCTCCTGCCCCCGCCCCAGCTTTGTATATAACCACAGGTAAAACCAGACCTCACAAATATTTTTTAAAGGCCGAAAGTCAATAAACACATTTGTTGTGATAAATGCACACACGTACAAAAGAAAAGCATATCTGATAAGGACACAGGGAAGAGAAATGATTATGCACTCCAAGTTGAAACACTAACATTAAAAAATAGTGAACGAGAATACACTTAATACCCTTTAAAAGACAACAAGACACAATACTGCGTGTGACTGTTTCTAAAATTCTCTTCTTTTTCTCTCTAATTTTGTCTCTCTTGAACGAATGCTTTGAAAGAAGATACCAGGGGGTCAAGTTCCATTGGTACCTTAACAGACGACCGTTTCCCCTTGAGGAATGAAAAAACAAATTATGATTAAAAACAGGTCTTTAACAAGCCATCGTGAAAATGTAGTTTTGTTTTCCGGATTCATTTTTTTTTTCTTCTGGCTGAGAGCAGGGCTTTCAGTGGCGAGACAGGAGTAATTGTGAAAGGAAGGAAAAAAGGATGGTGATATAAATCAGCAAAGGTTAATGATTGGGATGTGAAGAGGGGGACTTGTTTACAGAAATAGTGAGCAATTTAAAATTTACAAGAGATTTAATGCCACTGCTTGCCAACTGCTAAAACCAACAGACCAGAGAACAGTGACATTAAGAAAAATATTACAGTTATAATCACCCCCAAATAAGTCAATTAGTGTTAGGGCACGAGCTTGCGATTACTTGACCCATTTGGCTTGCATTTAAGTGAAAAAAAATGTCCCCCTATTATCCCGAGATCACTGGATTGTGACCTATTTTGCATCACACGTATTGTACGCCAGCCTCCCTCACAAGGGCTTGGGCTGATGGGGGTGGTTTTCCTTTGCTTGGCATCAAAATAATTCTGACCCTTGACATTTGTAATCATAAAAAAAAAGGGCAATTTATAATTGCGTTGTTTCAAATGAAGGCTGGGGTGGGGGGAAATTCAATCTGCTATTATACAAAAGCAATGACGGCTGTCTTCGGTGAAAAAAGCAACGCAAGTCAATTTGTGAACTTTGGCACCAGACGACCTTTAGAAACACAACAATATACTGAATTTACAAGCAATAGCCGGCCATGCAAATGACCCGGGCCTGGCTGCCTCTGTACTAGAGCTGCAGAGAGCATTATGGAGAATGTTTCCACAAAACAAATTAAGACTGTTACTTAAATGTCACAGCACACTATTGTATTTGGCTATAGATCATTACACCTGATACTAACACTTTTAAAAACCGTAATAACTTGGGAAATATTACATTGAGTGCTCACATGTATAAAGGAAAAGAAAAAAGAGGAGAAAATAGGTTTGTGAAGTAATTTAAACATCACTACTCTAACTGCAAGGGAAAGGTCAAAATTTAAGTAAGCTGAGAGGAACATGAATGGGAAAATAAAACACACAAACAAAAAGATGGAAAGACCACGGGAATGGCTGTGCAAACACAATCAGGGTGCATGCGGCTTTGGGCGAATCGCATTTCCAGTTGTGCGCTGGAGAGGCAGGGAGGAAGGAAGGCTGGGAGGAGGCGGCGTGGAGGGGGAGGGGGGGAGGGGCGGCGTTACCTTCGGTGTTGGTGCTGCTGTTGTGGATATTTCGCAGGCTACCAACACGGTTTAGTTTCCATGCTTTGCGTTTGGCTGCATCCCGAGAGCAGATAGGGGAGAGGGGGAACAAGAGAGAAAACAAAAAGGAAAAGAAACAGATGAAAAGGGGAGAAAAGAAATGTCCAAGTAGCACCGTGACGTCACCTCCGGCCTCCCGGCCGGGCCTCACCACCCCAAAGCACAGAGAAACTCAGGAAGGGCAGAGGAAGGCCAAAAAAGCATCCTTAGCTTTGCACAGAATCCAACAAATGCCCAGGCAAGGAAGCCCATGCACCCCTTTCGCCCTGCTGGGTTCCACACGTGGCTACTCAAGACAGTGCAAAGCTGGTCTTTTCCCTGGGGGCTGGTAGCATCTTTGGAAGGAGCTACGAGGCCGGTCGCTACAAGCCCTCTGATTTGGCAAAACGCTGGGAGCATGTCAAATCAGAAGGGACTCTAGTGATTAGCCGTTCCTGTGTATGTTACAGATGGTAGGTGTGCAACGGCCAGAGCTGTTAAAAAATGAAGTACTTTCTCCCCAGACGTATTTTGATCTGGACAGGGACCTACACTAGCAAAAGTCGACTACCATCTTGCTGTGGTTGAAGGGTGGTCCATTCTCCTTCCTATGGGGAGGAGGCTGGAGGCTCTGAACGGAGGAACCCAAAGAGCACGTGCCTGGTCACTGAAGAAAGCGTCCGAGAGAAAAAGACAAATACCAAGTTACACACAGAGCAGCCCCGGGCTCAGAAGTGAAGTGCGGGACAAGTTTAACACGGGCATGACAGGCCCACGGCTGACACGGCGTGCTGTGACTAACGGGGGTGAGATGCCCCCCTCCCACCTCCGCGGACCCTCTTCTCCACAGACACCTCCTCCCCTCCTCCGCCCTCCCAACCCCCCACTCAGGAACGCGCACGCCTGTGGCCAAGAGGCTGCCTCCTGCCAGCCCTCCAGAGGAGACACATTGTAAAAAGCGAAGAGTTAAACAGGGTTTTGAGGAGCAAGTCTTCAGGCTAATGTGACTAAAGATCCGGCCACAGATCCAAGTGCCGGACGGACAGCGTGGTCGGTGACGGCCACAGTCACCCACGCTCCTGAAGAAGGGGCATAAGTGGACCATCTGTCTCTTCTGACTTCCACAGCCGGGAAGAGAAACTCGTCAAACCTTGCACGCGGCTTTCATTGGACAACCGCTTGTTTAATGCAGGTAAGAAGCGCTCACCTGGCGAGGCAGGTGTGTGCATTTCCGCAGGTGTGTCTGAAGCTCACCGCAGAAAGCTAGGCTAACCCACTCGGTCACAGGCTGACCAAAAAACGAGGCATGCACTGGCCAGTGGCCAGCTCTCTCACCCCAAAGCATTCCTGGCTTAGGACAGATTGGCTGTTCTTGCTTTTGGTAGCATTAAGGCCAAAAGACTCAACCTCAACTAGTACGGTGGAGGCTTCAGGTCTTCCCAGAACCCCAGACCCCCGGTCTTCACAAGGGGTTCTGCTGCTGGAGCGAATCTCAAGCACTTTGGTGCACACTGGATTGCTCTGGGGTGACAATATAAGATACACGCGAGAACACGGAACAGGAACACGGAAGGGAACCAACGCAATTCCGAAACGGTACTGTATAATCAGGAGGCAAATTTTATGTTAATGAGAGTACAAACTAGCTGTGAGTTAGCTGTCACCTGATTCGAAATGAGAAAAAGTGAAGCTATAACTAAACAACTAACAATGACCTTGTGGCTTGAAAACCCAAATAATTTAATAAAAAATGTCTTGGGAATTTGGGGTTAGCAGATGCAAACTATTATATATAGCATAGATAAACAACAAGGTCCTACTGTATAGCACAGGGAACTATATTCAATAACCTGTGATAAACCATAATGGAAAAGAATGTGAAAAAGAACGTATATATATGTGTAACTGAATCACTTTGCTGTACAGCAGAAATTAACGCAACACTGTAAGTCAACTATATTTCAATAAAATAAATTTAAAAAAACAAAAAAAGAAATGTCATCTCTAACCTAGTAAGGTTGGTGGCTGAGACCCTTCTACAGTATATGCATCTAAATTTAGTTTTCCATCAGTGGAGAAGTTTCCCTCATCTCTACATCCTTAAGGTATCTTATCTATAAGGTATCGTCCCCGGGTAACACCACACACGGCAACGGGAGTCTCAGGTACACCCACTATTACAAATGTCATTCGAGACAAAGGGAACCGGTCACGGTGTTCGAGTGTTTACTTTGGAAATGTTCAGTGGATATTTACCGGGTTCCTCGTATGACTGAGACATTTACAGAATTAAGCGTGTGCTTAATTATTTCAATAGCCCGAGCTCTGGCGTCTTGGCCCATGTTTCGCAAGTTCCAGAAAGTCGTGGCCACAGAGGCTGCACTCCTCAGTGGAAAAACTTACCTCTTTCTAAAGCATTTACATATAAATAGGCAGAACCTGGGCTGGGCACCTCTGTGCAAGGGAGGGGAGCTCTGGTGCAGAAAACCTCTTTCCTGCCTGCTTTCCGCCTTGCATTTTTCATCCCCCAGTCTCCCATTACCGTATGGATATATAAGCAGGAAGTGAACTTGCAGCCTGGTTTTCTATTAACCTATTGATGAAATAATCAATTTTAATGTGTAAAATGGCATGCCTTTTTCCTCCTCTTAAACAAATGGACTTTTTCTGGCTGATACCAAGGTCCTGAGACGTGCATTTGTCTCCTGGGGCATTGACTGCTCTAAGTCCACTTGTTTAGAAGCTTCTCAACGGGAAAATACAATCATATTATCATCAATAAAATCTCTGGTTATGTGCAATGCTGCTGCCTGGATTCACCGCTAAAGGAAACGAAGACACCGCACCAAACGGACCCAGGAATTATCCAACCTGCTGCCGCGGGCTGGATGCCTAGCTCCACTGACCAGCACACGCCATGGCCATCATGCTGGCAGCACCCCGTGACCGCAGGCCTTTGGAATAGACGGTGATTCTTTTTTTTTTTTAATAAACTTTACTGTTTAGAAAAGTTTTAGGTTCACAGCAAAATTGGATGAAAAATACTGAGAGTTGCCATGTACCTGCTGTCCGCCCCCTACTCACCCCACACACAACCTCTCCCAATATCAACATCCCACACCAGAGTGGTACATTTCTTAGAATAAATGAACCCACACTGACGCATCATTATTTCCCAAAGTCCACAGTTTACATGAGGGTTCGCTGTTGGTGTTATACTTTCTATGGATTTGAACAAATGTATAGTGACATGTATCCGCCATTATAGTATCATATAGAAGAGTTTCACCGCCCCAAAAATCTTCTGTGGTCTGGCAACCACTGATCTTTTCATTAGTTCTGCCTTTTCCAGAACGTCATATGGTTGGAATCATACAATATGCAGCCTTTTCAGATTGGTTTCCTTCGCTTAGTCATATGCATTTAACTTTCCTCCGTGTCTTTTTAATGGCTTGATTGATAGCTCATTTCTTTTTTTTTCTTTTTTTTTTTTGTGGTACGCGGGCCTCTCACCGCTGTGGCCTCTCCCGTTGCGGAGCGCAGGCTCCGAACGAGCAGGCTCAGCGGCCATGGCTCACAGGCCCAGCCGCTCCGTGGCATGTGGGATCTTCCCGGACCGGGGCACGAACCCGTGTCCCCTGCATCGGCAGGCGGACTCTCAACCACTGCGCCACCAGGGAAGCCCGATAGCTCATTTCTCCTAGGCGCTGTATAATACTGCCCCAACTTGGAAGCAACCAAGACGTCCTTCAGTAGGTGAATGGATAAATAAACTGCGGTAATCTAGACGGTGATTCTTGAGGACGTCGTGTGGACTAGCTCAAATGACTAAATTTTCTGGATGATTTTTATTTTAATTAAAAAATTTTGTTTTAAAAAATATTTCAGGAATATAGTTTCTTTCTTTTAAACAAGGATGAACTTACTTTGCTTTTCTCACTCACGTTATTTCTCATGAAACTATTACTTCAATACAAGAATCTCCCCTGGTTTGGGACAAAAACGCAGCAGACTGTGGGCATTCCATCCGTGTTTTCCACTCTGCTGTTCTGCTGACTGGATAAACAAGAGTCTCTTCTGTGAGCAAGTTGCCACGATGCCTTATATAACTATGTAAATGGCACACGTCTCAGCATCTTGTCCGGTGTTTGAGAACATATGCATACACCTCTCAATGGACACAGAACCACAGCACGTTAATCCCAGATCTAGTGCAAACTAACTGTCATCCCCAGTGTGGACGGTGAGATGGGCCACTTCTCCCTGCAGACTGCAAGTTAAATGGAACTTTCGGAACCCCAGTCTGGGTTGGCAGAAACGTCAGCAGACCCAGGACAGGGAGCCTTCAGCAGGACAGTGTAGCATTCTCCCCATAATGGCGCCAAAACGTGAACCGTGAACTTGGGTTAAACACCAGACTACTACGTGAATATCACAGCAAGAGGCGGTACACGGGACACACAGCTGATGGTTGAGAATTAAAAACAGAGGAGGAGGTGAAACTCGTCATTAGGTGTTGGAAGATATTTTCTGGGGATTAAAATTTTGCAAAAGGCAGGTGAAGACAGTACAGAGACTCATGCCCACATGGTAAGAAAACACAAAGTTTAGCGCCCTATATAACAGTGGTATTGTCATTGCCCCTTAAAATTAATAAAGAGCCCTCTTGCGTATGAACACTGAAGGTGTTAGTAAAACCGAATTTTTAAGGCGATCTTTGAATTACAAAGGGAGGAAAAAGAGAGGTGACTTTGGTACTAACGGTGACCAGTGTAGGAGCGTGCGCACTGGGGGACGTCACGTGACACTGTCCCCTCCTGAGCGCGGCCCTGAGGTCCACATTCTGCACTGATTAATTTTCTGGGGCAGTGCGCTACCAGATTGGCAGGGCAGGTGGGTGGCTGTGACCCAGCTCACGCAGGTCCCAACTGCTGCCCGTCCTGAGTCGTACATCTAAAGAAGAAAAGCTGATATAAAGCTGAATTCACAGAACATTTCTCTAAGGTGTCTGGGAGTTATAAATGATGATTTTTGTGCTCGGATGACCGTATGAGGTATGGCACCATACACTCAACTCCTCGAAATTACTAACAGACAGTCACCATCTTTTCAAAGGAAACAGAGAGAAAGGGAAAATGTGCAAATTACGGCTTTCTACCAAGAGTGGCTGGAATCATTTAGAGTTAACGACCCCCAATTATTACACACCGATTTATTTCTGGAAGCTACAGCTTTTCATACAAGTTCCTGTCATGATCACGAGGCATTGAAAATTTTATTTTAAAGGAAAATTCATTCTGTTTCTCTAAAATCAGCAACAACAAAATTTTACCTACGGCGAATGAATGTCTGAGAACTAATCACACAGCAGAACTCCAACATGAGAGTCCTCTGACTAGCTCTCTGCAAGTGGAATAAAAATATTCTGCAGTCTGTTGGCATGCTCCAACGAGCAGGGTTTTATCCTAAACTCTTCCTCCATCCTAGTACCAGGAGGCCACAGACTTGTATTAAGGCCCGCTCTGGTCTCCTTCTGACAGCGCTCTTTGTTGATTAGATAAATATTCCTCAGATAGCCGATTAAAAAATGATGCAGCCAGGAAGCTGTGTGTCCGAGCCTTGTCAGCCATGTTGGATGCTCAAGCGCGCATGAATTACATCCCTGGTGTGCACCGAGCGGGGCTGGCCAAATGCACGCTGCGGCCCTCAGAATCAATTACGAGAACTAATCGGACCTTTCTACCGAGGCAGAAGAAGGGGCTGGCTTGACGAGGGTGTGCCACTCATTTCTAAGACGGTCTTGTCTCAGCACGAAACAAATAACCCTCTCCGTTCCTACCAGGGAGTGTAAACTTGTACCTCTTGGAGGAGCCACGCGATAACCTCGTTTGATAGCACCGTTCCCCGTCCACAACAGATGTGTATTTATTTATTTGTAGAGATGCCATCAGTATAAATGCCACATGTGCAGGGGGGGACTGCATGGGCTCCCTGGAGCATTGCAGCCGGACCGTGGCACCAGGATGCTGGATAAAGGCAGTCCCCCAGGAGCCTCTGCAGGCAGGGTCGGATTCTGCTGTGGTTTTGTGTCCCTTCCACTTTAGTGCGCCCGGCGTCCCGCGATCTTTTGTCGGTGCAATTTCATTGTGAGGTTAGAGATTGGAGATTTCTTTTGTGCCGGCCATCAGAACATTCACGTGCTCAACAAGACTGGGTAAATGTTCTGTTCTTTTATGAAAAGGCAGTGGGTTTTTTTCCTTTTTTTCCCATAAGATGCAACCCCGAAGATTCTTCCACTATGTGAACTCACTACTTTAGCTGTGAAGGGGCTTGACATAATGGTCGTTTCCTAGAGGCTACCACACAGAGAGGTAGTCATGTTGAAACGTCCATTAAAAGGGCCTTTGAGAGGATTAAACAAAACCTGAGGCCAAGCAAAATAGGACAAATGTGCAGGAAGCAAAATAACTTCATCCTTCCCCGTTTCCAGCAAGATGAGTGTTCTTTTCGTAATCTGAAGTCACGGGACACAAGACAAAATACCAAACCAAACAGAACTCTGAAATAAGGAATTGACCCTTAATTAGACAATCTTAATTCCATTTCCAATAACTCATAACTGCTTTCTTAACAGCCAATACAATTTCTGTATCGGGGGCTTCTTCACAGCTCTTAGGATTTGAAAACTGCCGAGGGCTTCCACATAGTGGGCTAACGTAGACGCGCGCAGAAAACACAATTAACCCTGGAAAACAAAACGAAACAAAAACTCCAGGATACGCCATGAAACCAGAAGTTCCAATTAGGTGGAGCGTTAGTTTCCCTTCCGGCCTAGAAACACACTGAGTTGCAGAGCGAGGGTTCAAGTGTACCCCCAAATTAACTGGGTGTTTCAGTTTGACATCCGCGAGTATAACCTTCAATAGGGACTGAAATAAAAAAGTGACTTCAAGTAGAATACCCCTATTGTAGCTTTGGTACACTCTCAGATGGAGATGAGAAATACATCAGTACACGAAACTTCTTTCCATGTCTTCAGGGAGTAGCTACTCATTTTGAGAAGGGGAGGCTTTTGCGGGGCGGGGGCGTGGCTTGTTAGGATGTTGAAATCGGGGCTCCCTGGCCTCTCGGCGTCACTCTCTTTTGGGATGTGATAAGGGTGTGAGAACAGAGGCCACTCGTGACTGTTGGGTCCCCAGCATCAGGAGGAACACTGCTTCTTTTTTTAGGCCTGGTTTCTTAGCGAACAGGGTAACGTATACCCTAATCCTTCCGTAGTATAGGACTGGACACGTGGCATTCAAAATAGAAACAAAAAGTAAATCAAATTCTCACGTAAGCAAGAAGAGTGAGGTTCAAATCAGTTTGTTCAAGCTGGATGATGTGTGCGAAGGTCATCTTTTGTGAGATCCGTGAGCAACTGTGCTCACCCAGGCAAGCAGGGGCAGCGTCTGGGCGAGGTGGAGGGTCTACCGACCTGTCCCCCTCTCGTGCCCCCTCTTCGAGGGCCGGCTGCTCTGAGAAGTGGTAGGCAGGCCCAAGGCTGGCAGTGCTGGGAGGGGAAGGCCGGCACGCGGGGACCACCTTAGGCTTTCTGAGACTGAAATGAGTGATAATGGGAAACATTCGTCTTTCCTTTTTTCCTCTTCCCTTCCTTTTTCTTTTTCTTCTTCTCAATCTCCTCCAATAGCATACATGGCAGGCCATTTTCCGGTTTTTTTTTTTTTTTTTAAAAACACAACATCTTTCTCAGCAATTCTAGAAAAAAGTTTTTTAATAAAACTTCAAATTGCGCTATCACATTTCAAAGGCAATGAGCAGTGAGAGCACCTAATCAAAGGCAAAATGATTTAATGACTATGGCTTGTGCTCCCTGGAAGGGCTGTAATTGAGGGGCTGTGATCACTGGACCACCAGCTTCAACAATGGCAGACATTGCATTTGATCTGCCATCTTTGTAGCTGACTTCCTACAACCACCAAGTGAAATGATACCCTTTGGGGTTATTCAGTCCATCATATTCCCCCTGTGGCCATCCGAATCTGAGAAGACTGGTGAAAATATCTTCTAGAAAATGTTTTTAACGTTTTGCATTTAAAAAAGGACTTCACCGGAAATTCTCAACAGCATTCTGATTTGTGGCTTGAGAAATCCTGGAAGCCGTAAGATCCTTGGTACTTACGGAGTCAATCAAGTACAAAGATCAGAGCAGGAAAACAAAAGAAGAATTCGAAACTTTTGATTCTTCTTGCTATTATGGAAATACGTTCCTTTAAGCGCTAACAGATTTCTTCCCCCTAAAACTGCTTGACTATAACTTCACAACTTCTCAGCATGCTCCTTGGTTATTATGAATGATTAAACAATGTCGCTATCATCCAAGGAGGGCCTGGAAAAGTACTGCAGTGCTGACACAACAAAATAACAAAGGTCTCATTTCTTTCATTTAAAAATAATTTAAATACGTTAACTTTATTCAGCTTCCAGCAAGAGCACGTCAGATTACTTGAATATTACTGCAGAAGCAAAATTAATTTCCTAGCAGTATATAATATTAAGAATAAACCATGACTAATCTCACTACCCCTTCCATTTTCCTTTTAAAGTTCTTATCCATATATATATGTAATTCTCACACTTACAAGTATAGCTCTGACAGATCTGTACTACTTTTGTATGTAAGGTGTTACAGTTACCAGAGTTTTCAAAACTATCCCTTTTAACAGTTGCATTGTGGAGTTAAAATATATCATAGTTGTAGCCATTCCTTACTGTTAAACATTTAGTGATTTCCAATTTTATGCTATTAAAGATACTATAATCTGTTTCACTTAATATAGGTACAGATCATTACATATAGAAATATTTATATATGTGTGTATATACATGCTAGAATACACACATGTATTTCTCCTCTTTGCTAAGTCTGCTGAGAAGACCAAGAAGAAATGACATCCCAGTAGCAACAAGCATACCTAGACCCCAGATCTTGGTTTCTTATACCATTCTCCAATAAACAGAACCAGGGGTCCTTTGGAGAAATGGCTAATTCTAGGACTGAGACAGGAAAAATGCAACATGAGCCGGAAGCATCTTGTAGTTCTAGAGAGTAAAGAAGTGCTAAGAGGGCTTCCCTGGTGGCGTAGTGGTTGAGAGTCCGCCTGCCGACGCAGGGGACGCGGGTTCGTGCCCCGGTCCGGGAGGATCCCACATGCCGTGGAGCGGCTGGGCCCGTGAGCCATGGCCGCTGAGCCGGCGCGTCCGGAGCCTGTGCTCCGCAGCGGGAGAGGCCGCAGCAGTGAGAGGCCCGTGTACCACAAAAAAAAAAAAAAGAAAAAAAAGTGCTAAGACAAACAGGTAAACAAAACCCACCTTGATGGGGGTAAGGACAAAAGGGCACGGGAGCTAAGTGAAAGAGCCCCTGATGGCTGAAGCTGGAACAATTTGAGCATGAAGAAAAACAAAGTAGTACTGGATGATAACCTCAAGTATAAAAGAAATATCCAAGAGTCCATGCCGATATAAGTGACTGCATAAATTAATAAATGGGGAGAAGAGGCCAAGCTTCCATGCAGAAAGAATGTCAGAGTTTACATGGGTGTCCCACCTAAAGCAGGTGGTGCGTAACTCCGCACTGCTTACCTGAGGGCTGTGCAGAGACCTCCCCGCGAAGCGGAGGGTGTGGAAGTGGGGATGCGGAAGGGAGAAGCCCACAGTGGAGGAAACTGACAAACTCAGCGTCAAGCTAGGTGATCAAGGTCAACACTGATAGTCACAAGTCACGATGATAGTGTGTACCCTCAGTATGACGTGATGAAGAGGGCACTTCATCTCTGTGGTCTTCCTTCACCAAACTTGTAACTCCAGACTGATCCTGAGAAAAATGTCAGACAGATCCCAACAGAGAGGCTACAACATGCCTGACCAGTACTCCTCAAAACTGTCAAAGTCATCAAAGACAAGGGAAGCCTGAGAAAACGTCCCAGCCAAGGGCAGCCTGAGGAGATGTGAGGATTACACGTCACGAGGCATCCAGGATGGGACAGAGAGAGGCATTAGGTAAAAACTAAGGAAATCTGAATAAAGTACAGACTTTAGTTAACATTTATATATCAGTATTGGTTCATTAATTATAAGAAATATCCCATACTAATAAAAGATGTAAATAGGGAAGATTGTACGTGTGTGTGTGTGTGTGTGTGTGTGTGTGTGTGTGTGGCATATCTGTACTATCTCCTCAAATTTTCTGTACCTCTTACATTTTTCTAGAAAATAAAGTCTATTAAAAATACTACAAGCAGCATCTTTGGGCAGGACTATGTTTTTGCCTCCCAATTATTTTAATTGTTTCCTTGGAATAAAATGGCAGGAGCAATATTACCAAATGAAGGGAATATTCTGTGACGTGGAATATATACGGAGAGAACCATCTCATCACAATATAGCATTTATTCTACTCACTCAATCCACTTTTACAAGCTAAAGACAATTTGAAATCTTAGTGTGGCGTCAATATTACCTGTCACATGTGCCACTGAAGTTCTTAATAACTTGAACGCCTACCCCAACGGGCAGCTGTGCGAAAAGACGTGCTATTTATGACTGTGAAGGTAGGCTTCAGAGTATGTTTGCTAACTAATATTCTTTGGAAGCAATAATGTACCAATGCTGGTTCTTTGGGTTACTGTGCTGTCTCCTTGTATTTCGCTTAGAATTGTTGACCTTTAAATTTTTTTTCCCCTTTAGTGGATTACAATGTATATTTAATAAAAATGTACCATGTTTGAACAAGTTTCCAGCTAACTTCCAGGATTAGCTTTTAGCAATTAAAAAATGAGCTTTGATCCACTGAGAAAAAAGTGTTTGTGCTCATGTTGAAATTAGATCTCAGCTTCTAATCAGCACATCAAATCGTCTTTTAAATAAATGTGACAGGGTTTAATAAAATTAAAGAGGAGAGTTATGCTAAGCTGGCTTCCTGAGATTCACCTGTGGTGACTTACCTATTCCGGGAAGGTCTGAACTTAAGAATGGCCTTAAGACTTTTGTCAGGAGACAAAATTAGCATCTTTTAAACGGGGATGAACAGTGATAGTTATATACGAAAAACAAGTTTCTAATCACTAGTGCATCCAGAAAATACGGTCCAAAATACATATGTTTTACTAGGACACACGATACGAGGTGCTATTCTCACCAATGTCCATTTCGTATATAAAAACCCCAAATAAATTGCAAGAAAAAGAAATACTGGGCTTCCCTGGTGGCACAGTGGTTGAGAGTCCGCCTGCCGATGCGGGGGACACGGGTTCGTGCCCCGGTCTGGGAAGATCCCACGTGCCGCGGAGCGGCTGGGCCCGTGAGCCATGGCCGCTGAGCCTGCGCGTCCGGAGCCTGTGCTCCGCAGCGGGAGAGGCCACAACAGTGAGAGGCCCGCGTACCGCAAAAAAAAAAAAAAAAAAAAAAAAAAAGAAATACTAAACTGACTATGTCACAGAAGTACTGAGTTCAAGGCCTGATGGTTTTAAGGTTTTCAACCATCACTTTCATGAATGGATAGGGAACATATAAATCTGTACCATATATGCATTATTTAGGTTAAAAAAACCCCGTATTGTTTAAACTTCTCTAATTCTTTGGAGGAGACAGTGATGTTTTACAGAGTGGGCAGGACAGGTAAATTGCCAAGAAAAAAGCATCAGGACAACAAGGCACCGCTCCCTTCAGGGAGGAGAACTGGCTGCAGGGCGTGTGTCTGGTCTCAGGGGGTTAATGACTGAATTTGATCAGTGTGGCGTCTACACTGCTTGCTCCCAGAAGTGCCAGGTGTGAGGTACGATGAAGAACAGCTGGGGAGTGGGGTAGGAAAAGCTGGTGCTCAGGACTCTCGCCGCCCTAGCCGGCAGCAGCGCAGGGTGGCCGTGGGGGGACTGGGGGTCTGTGACAGGTCCCCTTGGCATCAGCTCCATCCCAGAGCTGCCACGAGGAGTAAAGCAGACAACACACCAAGAAGGGCAGAAAGTCTGTGGGCTCAAGACCACTCTACGTACACAGATGCATGGACAGAAAGTCTCAAACAGCATGAAGGACACGAGTGAAGGCAACTCCGGTTGAACCCGTAATTTGAATGATTCTCTAATGAACTTCTGCATCAGTTCTGTGGACCCCCCCAACTCTCCTTTTTTTTTCAGTGAGCAAAGTAAAAGAAGTGCTGGAAATAGAGCAGGTGTCTTGAGGGTGTGCTTCAAATCCAGCCACTCTGCCCCTCCTACTCATACAGATTTCGTTCTTAGGAAGCACAGTCATTAAAAAAACAATCTGAGGACATGCTGAACTCAAGGCAAGAAATAGTATAAATGGAATGAAATGTGTTAATGAAATAGCTTTCCGTAACTTTTGGTAAAGTTCAATAATTTTATGAAGTCCAGCCATTCAGCATGGCTCCTATGGCATCTCCCTCTTTTTAAGGTTTAAATGCCCCATCCAAGGGGTACAGAAGGATGCAACGAGCCCCATCCTCAAAGGCCAAGAACCTCCAACGAAGAGAAACAGATGAAAGGCTTTCTTACCAAAAAAACTCTGTAACAACAGCTGATGACCCCGCCATAGGGGGTGGCGGTGACACTATTTGTGAACATACTCTTTTCACATCTCTTTTGCGATAAAACTAGAATTTGAAGCAGTTTATAAAACACACGGTAGCCCTCTCTCACACACAGGAGGGTTGGAGAGAGGGATTTCAACAGAAGACACTACTAGAATTAAAAGACCAGAACCTTTCATTTGAATGGACTTAGAATTTTTCAGATATCAAGAAGACAGGTTTTTTTATTACGTATCCTGGAGATGGCACTGGAGTAGCTGGAGTAGCTTAGAAGGTCTCAAAATGACATCTTCTTAAACAATAAACCAAACATTTTAGCAGGGATCAATATATAATCAACCACTAACCATACAGTATCTGGACACAGGTGCTATGGGAATTGAAGGTGTAAGATATAGCCACAGCTCTCAAAAAATTGTATGACAGAGAAGAAAAAATACAGATGATTAATCTTAAGATAGTACGGAGATATTTCTGAAAGTTGTAGAAGTACAGTTCAGAATGATTCCTGGAATTATAATATTTTATAAGTCCTTCATTAAAGGCACTATGCATGTTGCTACGTACACACACACACACAAGCATACACTTCTCCACTGCTGGCCACGTAATAACACTCTACTAGAATCATCAAATATGGCCCCAGTGATATATAAATTCAGTGATGTTTCTCTTCTACTTTTAACTAGTGGTAGAACTATATTTTCTGATAAACTCAACTTGGGTGAAAAGGTAACAACAAATTGGCAGAGATCAATCTCTCCCAGTGGTGCCCAATTTTTTAAAAATACGCACTCCCTTCTGGATGACGACGATTCGGCAACTTTCTAAAATGACTTTGCTTCCTGTCAATCACAACGTCAGTACACATACACTTCTGTCTATACAGAGGACACCTGGACTCAAGACCCTTGGCATCTCCAGAGGTCCTTTATCCGCAGGCTGGGAGCTATGGCTCCATCCTCTTTCCTCCCTCCAGATAAACTGGGTTTGATGACCAACAGAAAGTCCCAAAGGGGCAGCCTGAGAGTCGGCAGGCTTGGCTCTCCAGCTCATGCTTCCACCCCTGACTCAGGGGCACGCAGAAGCAACATCACCTGTCTAATCAAGACGGGTGGCATTTAAAGGGCCAAAAAATGTAAATACAAGGCAGGGTGGGAGGTCAAAGAAAAACACCCCCCCAGTGACTAGAAACCACGTCAAAGCGTAACTTTAAAAATGAGAAGACATACACCAGACACTTTATTTCTCTCCCTTCATCGAGCTGCCGTGACTGGCGAGCCTGGCAACCCTCCCGGGGAGAGCTGGGCATCAGAGGTGTCCTCACCTCCCGTGCAGATGCCGGGTGCCCGCTCAGCCAGCAGAAGCTCTGAGTGGTTAAATACGGATGAGTGAATGACAATGGCTGCTACTAATCGTTTACTGAGTAATGAAACTGACACAACTGATAAAAGGTTTCAATCTTGAGGAAAATGATTTATCGTTTTTCAGTGTACTGGCACTGCCATTTGTGTGACAAACGGTTGCAAAGCCCCCAGTTAATCTCCGCACACCTCCAGCCTGAAAAGGCAGTTCCAGCCTGCGCATTCAGGTAAATCAGGAACAGCTAATACCCTGGCTGCGCTCCGGCAGCGAGGGCTAAATACTGGTGTTTTATCAAGGCTGATCTCCGAATCAATTTGCACAATGGATTTTTCTTTCTTTTCTTTTTTTTTTGGCGATGGGTGAGGGAGAGAAGAGACAGAGAAAAGAAAGAGGTACAACAAGAAAGAAAGATAAGGCACAGCTAGAGAGAGCACAGTCCTAACACGGAGAAATGGAATTGTCAGTAGGATCAAAGCATAAATGACTTTGGATCGTCTCTGGATGGCAGATAGATTTTCTCCATGGCAAAGTCTGATCTGCGGCATCAAAGCGCCCTATCGAGGTTGTTTGTCACCTGAGAGTACAGGGTTGCTGTGCACAGAATGTCCCTTCCACCCATGAGGAACAGAGGATGTTTATTCTTCAGGTATATTTTTTTCTGTTTTCCTATGGGTGGGTTGCAGGTGGGGGGCAGTGTGGCTTTAAGGACATTAAAGATTTTATTTATGTACAACACTCAAAAAACCACACTTATTTCTATGGCATTATACGTTGAGTCTTACTCTAGTTTTGGTAAAAATCAAATCAATTCAACAGGCTCTTCCCCCGAGAAACTGACATGACAGGAAAAGCAGAACAGCTTGGCGTTTTGAGCCCTCTTTTGCTGCTTGGTGCCTGTGTCATCAGACAGGGGGGAAAGTAATTAAATAAGATAATGCACAGTGTAATTAGGATAGAGTTGGCAGAGGATAAACAGTAAATGTTAGCTATGATGGTGATGATGACGATCTACTTCTCAACTTTCAAACCAGAAAGGAACAAGCCTCTACTATACTACTGTCATATCAGTCGGTAAATTTAAGATGTACATAAGCTCAAGCACGACGAGATTTCAGTTACAGGAACAGAAATGAATTTGAGGTCCATCTTATAAATTACATCATCTCTATCGGCTAGTCTACAGCGTGAAAAAGTTGGGAAAGACTTCTAAATGTAACCAGGAATTTCAGGAATGCATAGAAACACAGGCAGGAAAAAAATGCTAAATGCAGTGGATTTCAAAGATAGGCATTCTCTAAGATGACCGTGTTTGCTGAGGTGAGAAAATGAAACGACACGGTTATTAATTAGGACACATGTGGAAAGTGTGTTATATAACTTCAGGTGATAGATAAAGGGTATTTTAACCCAAGCACCGAGTCCTAGAGGAATTAGAGGCTGTGGATGGACGTCTAGAAGGAGATGCTGGGGAAGGTGTCTGTACTAGAAGCACCGCCTTGAGGACGCCATCATAACCTTCCTTCCAAGGTTAAATAAGTTAAAGGAGCGGGGGGCGGGGGGGGGGTTCTTTTCATTTTTTTAAATGGAGGGCTTCTCAGAGCCCTCAAGTTACTAATGAGCATCTAAAACTCCAAGACGGAGCTAGACTAAACAACACTCTGCAAACTTTTGTCTTCCAGAGCATCTCGTTGGATTCATGTTCGATAACACAAACTTTTGGAAAACACTGGTTTTTATCACATAAAACCATCCTCATCCAAAAGAAACACTTTGGAAGCCAATTAGTACCTCCAAGCGGGCCCTTCGAGGCACTCTTCTTTTTCTACCGGGTGGACCAGCATCCATGAGGTACACACCACGGGCGTGCAAGGTGCTGGGCTTTTTGGGGACACGAGCATATAGGAGGGTGTGTCTCCTGCCTTCTCGGGCTTTCCGTCTAGTGGAAGGGGTAAGACTAGCCCATGTGAAATGTTTCAAACCAAACATGTCACGGACACAATACAAGGCTGCCCTGTGGCAGAAAGTAACTGTCAACCGAACTGTGTAGAGCGACATGAGTTGAGGAAAAGATCATTGTGCCCCCTGCCCTCCCCCACCAAGGTCAGCCTTTTCAGCTGTACAACCGCGAACTGTGGGCATTTTATACATCTTGCTGTCAGGGCCGAGGGAAAAAAACTCCACGTAGGAACTAGAGTGTCTAAGACGCAGTCTTTGGCAAAGTTTCATTTTCAGGCCATACACATGAAAATCCATGTCTTAAAATTAGGAAGTTTTTCTTCACCTTTAATGGTAACTTTTGCCACTACTTTACCGGGGACCTTCCATGACCTTGTCACGATGGTGGTCATGACAGTGCAGACATTTCTAGGTTTGCCTCTGTGGCCGGACAGGCTCCCCAGCCCTGGACGAACTGGAGGCAGATGGAGCATGGTTCACCCTGGAGATCTACCAGAAGGGGCCGGAAGAGCCCAATGAGCGGGACCCACTTCTGCGTGGCAACAGCTCTTACTCACCCCAGTGCGCACAGTGCCCACCTGTGCTCACGGACCCACAGGTGGGTAGGACGTTAGCGGGCGGGGTACTCTGGGTGAGTAGAATGTTCAGCTTAAAAATTTCATCCACGCTACTTAATGGAATAACCTCTAGTGGTTACTGTCGACAACCTCTGAAACAGAGACAAGTATCATATGCCATCACCTACATGCGGAATCTAAAAACTGGCGCAAACGAACCTATTTACAAAACAGAAATAGAGTCGCAGATGTAGAAAACAAACTTGTGGTACCCAGGGGGAAAGGGGAGGGGAGGATAAATTGGGAGATTGGGATTAACATATACACACTACCATATATAAAATAGACAGTCCACAAGGACCTACTGTGTAGCACAGGGAACTCTTCTCAGTACTCTGTAATGGCCTATATGGGAAAAGGATCTAAAAAAGAGCAGATATGTATGTATACGTAGAACTGATTCACTTCGCTGTACAGCAGAAACTAACACAACATTGTAAATCAACTAGACTCCAATAAAAATTAATTAAAAAGAAAACAATCACTGTGCTGTACACCTGAAACTAACACATTGTAAATTAACTAGACTCCAATAAAGTTAAAAAATAGAAAATAAAAAAAATGAAACTTTGATTTATATGCTTAAAGACAAAAACAAACAAACAAAAAAAGAAGAAAAGCACGATTGAACAAGTGATCCCTTAAGTCAGAACCCAGGGTCCCTGGGCCTTTGTGAGGTGAGCCAGTATAATCTCCAAATTTACTGCAAGTAACTGGGTTCCCAAGAGCACTATTTTAATATATATGAACTGAATCCCAAGACAGGAACTCGGGGCAGGCTCTGTCCTACACATGCCCTCACGGAGCCCTGACAACAGTCCTAGGTGGCTCACTGTCCCAGCTTTTATGGCTGAGAGCTCCGGGGCAGGAAAGCACGAGGAACCGGCCCAGGCCATCGCCCCAGTAAGAGGTGGAGCTGGAATTCAACCCAAGATGGCCTGAGTTCCTGACCATCCCCTCAGCTGCCGGGCATCCTTACCTTCACCAGCACAACCCCTTTTGGTGCTTGGCCGCCTGCCTGGATTGGCCATACACTGTGGGAAGAAACACGCCAGGAGAGCGGAGTCTCACTGATAATTGAGGAAGAATAGGCATCTGGGCACTTGCAATGCTGGCTGTTTCGCTTTCATGGACAGCGAGATTCTAAGCATTTTTTAAAAGTTTGAATCTGTAGAGAATCTTTATACTTTTTTTCCCCGTGACTCACAATTCAAGAAGATATTAGAGGAGACCATCAGAGGTAAAAGGAACATTTTCCGAAGTCGGAGCAATGAGTAGAAATAAAACCCTTGCAAGAAATATTTCAGCAAAAGAGTAATTTCTTCTTCATTAGAGTAAGGAATCGCAGAGTGAAATGCCTTAATTACCCATGAAGCAAGATAGCCTTATGTAATTGCCTTCGCTTTGAAAGCACTAGAAAGAATACCCAGTGTTAGATGCTTGTGTCTTTTTCCAACTGTTGGAAAACTCCCAATGCCATTCGCCAACCTCTGAAAGTAATCCTATGCAGAATAAAACTATTTAAAAACTTTAAAATATTTAATCTACTTTATCTTAAACTGTTAAAGTGACGTACGTAAAAAGGGATCCATTTTTCTTGAGCATCCCTCTGTATGTGGTGGTTCTCTGGACCACTTTTAAAAACAGTACGATTTTCTGATTCATAGTGCTGCTTGGAAAGAATAAATCCTGTAAATATGGGAATATAATTGTATGTGGGGAACAAGCTAGCAGATATTGAAATTAAAGACTGGAGAAATAAGGAACGTATAACAATTCTTTTTTTTTTTTTTGGCCATGCTGTGCGGCTTGTGGGATCTTAATTCCCCTACGAGGGATTGAACCAGGGCCCCGGCAGTTGAAACAGCTGAGTCCCAACCACTGGACCGCCAGGGGACTCCCAACAATTCTTAAAAGAAATAAAATATTTCCCCAGTTATTTTACCAGCAATTCCAGCGCTGAGATTGAAGTGAAAGTCAGCTTGTTTAAAATGATACGGTAGCACGTAAACATGCATATAGATCACTATATTGACTAGAGACAAGTGCTGAGTTTAATGAGGGCCCCAGAACTAGAGCGAGATCATGATTCCTTCGCCGGGAACACGCGGACCCCAGAGGGCCACCTGCCGCCAGCCTCGCCTCTGCGGGCTCTCTGCTCCGAGTCTCCTCGGGAGCCTTCCGGGCCCCTGTCCCCGAGAAGATAACCTGGTGCACCTGACTCTTCTTCCTCTGGCTCATCTCATTCCACTGCTTGATCACAACCGGACGTATCATATATTTATTTACTATCTGGGACACATTTTCCACAATGGCAACAGCAGTATGGGGGTTCACAGGCTTTTCTAGAATCTTGCCACATTCCGGCAGGAGTGTGCCTGGAACCAGGACTTCGTGTTTCCTAGAGATGGACAGCGTGCGTCCTCCGAGGCGAGGACACAGGAGGAAACGTGGCTCCCGCAATGCTGGCCCACCGTGCTGGGAGGAGGCCTGGCCACGTGGAGGGGTCCCGTGTAGGTGTCTCGGCCGACGGCCAAGGTCCCAAGAGGCAGCACCGACAGTCAGACACGTGGTGACCGGCCCTCCAGACGTTTCCAGCCCCTGGATTTAGAGTCTTCTAGGGGAGGTCCCAGACACCGCAGAGCAGAGACAAGCCTTCCCGGCTGTTTCTGTCCTAATTCCTGAGCCACAGACAGCAGGGAAGCTTCTTAGGGGGTGCTCTGCTCCAGAGGGTGGACATTCCACCTGTCTGTCTATGTGGCTGGCTACAGCAGTAGGTCACGTAGAGAGGGAGGGGCAGGTGCTTTTCAAGGGGCAGGACTTGCCTTGAAAACAGCAGCTCAAATACTAATTCTGGTATGTTGTTTAAGAAAACAGATAATGATATTTGAGCTTGTGTATGTTTGAAATTTGGTTTAAACCAATAAAATTAGGAAAAATATAAAACCAATATAACAGATGAGGGATTCTAATGGTAGAGCACCCGGGGCAGGATGATGACGTCAAGTCGTAAGAACGTCTTCTGGGGGCTGCCAGGCCCTGGCGTGTGACCTGCACTCTGCTGTGTCTGAACCTTGCGCGTGTTCATCCGTGACACAGTCCTAGTTGATCTTCACCGGGACCTCCGGTTCTCACTCCTGGCTCAGCTGCAATCACCTGGCGCCCAGGCTCCCCGCAGGCCAGCTGAACCCAAATCTTGGTTTCCAATCAGTGATGTAAACACTGTCCAGGGAGCTGGCTGGCCGGCTGGCCTCCCCACGCGCTCTCCTCCTCCCCTGGACCACAGCGATCCCGTGGCTCCGCCACCCCTGGTGTTGCCTCCGGAGCCTTTCACTCCTGCAGGCTTTTCCCGCAGGGGCTACCTGGCCTGCCAGCATCTTCATTCCTTCTCCCCACGACAGGGTCCTCCAGTGCCCCTGTCCTCTTGGTCTCCTGCACTCCCTCCTTTCTCCAGCTGTGACCCTCAGGCAGGCACGCCCCTAACTGTCCTGCTTCAGTTCCTGACCCCCACAGCCTGCAGCTTCTGCACAGTCCACGTGGGGCCTCCTCGCCCATGCACCGCCATGCACAGGACCCTTTTCCAGGCCTTCTTCCCTGAACAACGCTCCCCCAGCCGAGCACATCCTCCCCCGACGGCCCACCTCTCCCTTACGTGCGTCACTGCCGAGCTACCGGTCGGTGACCCTCCTGCTGTCATCACCCCCTCTTCTCGTCTTCCCCCTCCCGCCACAGCAGCTGGGATGTCGTTTCAGAAATCGGGCCCTTAGAAAGTCCCCGGGGGGCCAAGGAGCTGGGGACGCTGGCCTCGGGGAGGACCGCATACACATCACTCCCCCTCCTTCCGGACCACAAGCTCTCAGTCGGCAGGGCTGCCCCTAGCTGGTCTCTGGGTCTCAGAAGCAGCATGTAACAGTGTCCTCTGGGTAGCAAACGGCCAGTAAGTGTCTGTTATTAATCTGATTTAAAGATCCTTAAATTCCAAGATCAAAGGAGGTTACTAGAGGTAACACATTATGAAGATCTGGTATTGCCTAAGTCTTGAGGCCAGTTTTTACTATTAAATATAATGATGATAATCTCACAACTTTATCTGAGGGATAAAGGAGAGGAGGCCTGAGGGGATTAAATTCTGAAGGACAGAAAAACCAAAAACTACAACCGTCGAGGGAAACACGAAAACATGGCATTTGAAGTGATCTGATGCTTTCCTTAACAGACAGAAACCAAAGTTTGTAACAACATAAAATCAAAGAGGCACAAGAACTAGAGAATCATCACCACTCAGCCCGAAGTGGTCTTAAAAAAACTGAGATTAGTGCCAGGTATCTGAAATCGTCTGCTGGAAAATCCCCTGAATGGTGAGTATCACAGTGGTGACAGTGACACCCGATCTAGGAAATAAACACGCAATGACCACAGAGAAATGAGGGGGCGACCGAAGGGGAGTGAATGCTAAGTCACTAATTCTGCAGCGAAACAGAGAAGCTAATCACAGCCCAAGGGGGGTTGGCGGAAAAAGAAACAATAGTCTCTGGTCTTTAAGATTCCATTTGCCCACTGGGCCGCTCATTACTGGGAAGTTATAGAAAAAATGCAAGTGTCCCAGAGATGATGGAAAAGCTGACCTCTGCAGTCAGACTGAAACGGGAGAGATGCCCGTGTGCCTTGACTACGTAACTACTGCTGCTCGGTAGAGAAGCCAGGCCGTCCAGAGAACACTGACCCTCGAGATTAGAGACCGGCTCCCAGTGGGGAAGAGCATGGGATGATGGGAAATTCCAGAGTACCTTAGGGAGTCTGCGACTGATCCACGGGGGCAGGGAAGGGGACCAACCATCACTCACGTGCCAATGAAAGGAAGTCTTAACTCAGGGTACTTAGGATTTTTCAAAAAGAAAAACAGGAATGATTTAAAAACACATTAAAGTCATAGATTTCTATAATTAAGAGGGAGCCAAAAAGTGGATTCACTCAATTGTAGGAGATTCTTCCATTTCCTATTTTAGAAGAGGGAAAAAGGGAAGTCAGACAGCAGCGTAAGAAAAGAGGAAACTTGGCAGTTCTTCAAAAAGCTACGCATACTCCTAGGTATAGGTAGAAAAAAACCTGAAAAGAGACTCAAACAGATATTTGCATGCCCGTGTTCACTGCAGCATCACACAACAGCTGAAAGGTGTCCATCAGTACCTGAAGGGACACACAAAATGTGGTCTATCCACACACTGGAGTATTGGCAGCACAAAGGAATGACGGGCTGGCACAGGCTACAACATGGATGAACCTTGAAACCGTGACGCTAAGTGAAAGAAACGAGATGCAAAAGGACAAATATCATATGATTCCATTTATATGAAAAAATGTCCAGAACAGGCAAGTCCACAGAGACAGAAAGCAGACGAGTGGTTATCAGGGGCTGCGGGAGGAGACGGGGAGTTATTGCTTAATGGTTGTGGGGTTTCTATGTGGGGTGATGACAACATTTTGGAAATAGCTAGTGGCAATGGTTGCAGGGCACCGTGAATGTAATCAATGTCAATGACCTGTATGCTCAGAAATGGCAAGTGTTATGTCATATTCCCCCCCCCCCACAAAAAAGTTCCAAAATAAAAAAAAGTAAGGGAAGAGAATAAGAAAGTAAGGGAGGAAAAAGACGACGACGGTGTGGATGGGAAAAGAGGAAATAAGAGAAGGGAGAAAAAAGTGAGAAAACTCTTGGATGGAGGAAGGAGAAAGAAAGAGAAAGAGTGAACTGAGGAAAGAGAAGCAAGAATGAGGGAAATGAGAGGGGAGGGCAGCCCTGGAGGAAGGGCTGGAAGCAGAGGATGGGCCCCAGGGAAAGGTCCTGGAGCAGCCCTGCCCGACGGCCCCTCCTGATACCAGTCCAGGGTTCCCTGCAGTAGCTCCGGTCCTTCCTCGACACCTGAGCCTCTGCTCAGCTCCCACCTGCCTATCCCCTGGGGTCACACCCGGCCCCGGCGACCCAGGAGACCCGAGCCTCTCCCGGGGCGGCCTTCCCTTCCCAGCTTCCTCCGTGCAGACCACCTGATGGCCCTGCAGTGGCCAGCACCTCAACACGGACTCCAGCACTACGGGATGTGCCCTCACATGTCACAGTGGGCTTGTCCACCTTTATTGTGGGGAGGAGTAATTCGAAAGACTTTAGGGGTTAGAAAAAAAGTGACACCAAGAACTAGACTTGGCCCATAAATTAATGGCTTTCAGATGCTACCTTAGAATTCTTCAAGCAAAGAAACTTGGAAAAACACAGCTCTCCTGGGCGAACTAAGCTGATTTGTTGTGATCAGAAATAGAAGGTAGCAAGTTACTGATGATAACAACATATTCATCTCCAACAGAAAACCAATGACCCTCCATGGACATTCTGGAACCACTCCTGGTTTGGAGGACATGGTGGCCCCGGCAGGGGTGGCTCTGTTCTCCTCCATGAGGGCCCGTGATGGGGGTGTTTCTATGCCGTTCAAAGACAAACGGGGCCAAACCATGTCTGCGTCCCTTCCCGGCGAGTAGAACAGGAGGGAGGCTGCGAACACCCGTCTCCGTGCTCGTGGAGAGGCAACGATGCTACAGGCTTCATTCACCGTTTACAAGCTGTTCAAGGAAAGGTCCCAGGCCACCCGCCACCATGGTGGCTCTTAACGCAGGCACATCAACAGGTGACCACGGGCAGGTGAGTTCTCTCCCTCCATCAGGTCACGGCGGGCAGGTGAGCTCCCTCCCCGCTTCTCACTCCTGCTGCAGGAGTCTGATCCCACAGTGAGGCAAAAACTAACATTTGGGGAAGCGGTGGAGGGATTCAAGAAAGTAGCTGACTTTAATTGTTTACATTCTTTAATTAATCGGCCTTTTCAGGGTAATTACATGGTAATGACAGCACGTATTCTGCACTCGTGATGAAACTGTATTTTCGAGGTACTGACTCTCTCTCTTTAAATGTAAGCACTGGACTCAACTGCTCAGGTGAAAACACCAGGCTGTAATCAGGTCGTCACAGTGGATGCCAGCTTTCTAAAGTTCCTACCTTAAAACTTGAACCATTTGCTAATTGTGAATTTGGTATTTTCCAACTGCCATAAGAATACATTTTGTCAATCTACTGAAACACTGCCAGGGGTAAAACGACAAACATTTTTAATGGCTTGAATATTAACTTATTATAATTAAGAAATATCCTTTTTGACAGCCTACTGTACAATTCTTTGTTTTATATAAATTTAATCCTTAGGGAAAGTCCTAGATAAGCCAAGATTTGGAGTGAGGGAGACCACTGAAAAGACACACATGAACTTTCAAAGGGAGGGGTGGTCGCTGTGGAGACTCAAGCAGGAGTTTCCTGTGAGGGTCACGAGAGGACACACGGAGCGTTTAATCGCAGTGCTGATGTGTAGCAAGGGGTCAATAACTGGGCGCAATGATTGCTGCTAATAGATGGTCAACCGTGGTTTTCTGTTTTGTGATTTTCTCTTTTAAAGAAACATCACGAAATCTAAATTTTGATAGAAGATATTTTATTTTCATGACATCGAGAACAAAGAAATCCTCTGTGTGTGCGTGCGTGCGTGTGTACACGTGCAGAACATGAAGTTAAGGATTCTGGTAGGTTCTCCTAGGGCTGTTTAGTAACCATGCCTACAGTACACCTCGATTTTGCAGAAAGTCAAGTGACGTGGAAAAGCATTCCCTCCTGCAGAAAGCAAGGCCAATCCAAATGGAAACCAAGTCAAAGAACAAAGCTACCTACTTATTCAATTCAGAAGAGTCAAATCAGGTTATCGAGGTGCCCAGTGTGCAACGCGAGGGTTCCATCCTCTACGTCCCCCCAATGACTGAGGCCACGGGGAGCACCAAACCCTTGGTGGATTCAAGATAGATTTCTGAAAACATCCCACACTGATCGCTGGCTTGGGCATGGCCAGTTCCTCACCTCGTACACAAAACAGTAGAAAGAACGTTCACATTTTCCTAGCTGATGACTCTGAGACAATCTACACACCAAGAATCTGAATTAAGAGTATGACATATGAGGAAGAAAAATCTCGGTTTACAACAGTTTTCTGCATATTATCACGTGCCTAACTGAGTTAGCTTCATAATGGGCAACGTCAGCGATCGTGCTGGCAGGAAAAAATCCCACCCTTTCAAATATCACTCGTCTTCGAGACCAATAAGGGGAGGTACACAACCGGGGAAACGATGTGGTGACAATCCTTTGGGCAGAGACAGCAGAGTTCACAAAACCCAGCCATGTCGACATGCACTCCCCACAATTACTGAAGACAGGCCAGTCGCCTGAGGGAAGAATTCATTACCTCTTTTTTTTTTTCTTTCTTTTTTGTTTGCGGTACACGGGCCTCTCCCTGTGTGGCCTCTCCCGCTGCGGAGCACAGGCTCCGGACGCGCAGGCTCAGCGGCCGTGGCTCACGGGCCCAGCCGCTCCGCGGCACGTGGGATCTTCCTGGACCGGGGCACGAACCCGTTTCCCCTGCATCGGCAGGCGGACTCTCAACCACTGCGCCACCAGGGAAGCCCTCATTACCTCTTTTAATGCTTTTTGCCGAGAAGGAAGCTAACCGACAGAGATCTTATCTCCCCAAAGCTCGAAGCCTCCCTAGATGAATCCGGGGACCCGAACACAGTGGTTCCGTAACTGAATCTGTCCTCCATGCTCAACACGTGTGCTCGGCGGCCAATGCCATGAAATACCTTCAGTATCCTCAAACATGCTACCATTAAACAGAAATTAGACGGAAACAAGGGAAGCCTAAAAACTGACTAGGAGTTCCGATGCTCTAAATGGCTAATACGTCCGTTTTTCGCCTGAAACCCTCTCCAAATGCAGTTTTGCTATTAGGCAAAACCCAAGGAAAGGTAATCAATTCCAACTCAAAAGCACTTATCCTGGGAGGACGGTGTGCACGGCACTTCAAATCCCTGGCTGCCTGCCAAAATCCAGACACCAGCCATCTCTGTTTCTGACTAGGCGAAGAGCACAGGGGCCATGCATAATTGACTAGAAGATGGGCTAGAACTGTGGCCAATCAGTGTGTGATCAAAAACGCGTGGAATATTCAGCACCACTTGATTACGTGGAGGCTCGTCCTCTCACTCTCCTCACGAAATCTCTTCAAGGTCCAGAGTACTGTAATAAGATCATTACTGTCAAGCGGTACGAATCGCAGGCAATGAGTCTTGGGACAGGAAGTCATACTTCACAAGCTCCCCTGGTCTCTCTCTCTCTTTTTTTTGTACTTTATTGCACGGAGAGGCAGCAAGGCAACGAGGCAGCGGATAATGATCACGTCGCTGTGTGGCAACTAGAAAGGCACTTTTAAGAAAAAGCAGAGAGACATCAGCTTAAGAGAAACTAAAACATTTTCCCTTTGCTTTCTTTCCCCCTTAAAAAAATTACATAGAATTAAACTGTGTGCGGTAGTCGCTTTCATGAACTCTGAAATAATGTCATTGAATTTAACCATTTGAGAGATTTTCATATGGCAGCAAAGCCCATTACCCCACAGACAAATGGCCAATTTTCTCCATGTCCCAAGTACAAAAGAAGCCTTGTTAGGTTGTGTGTGTATCTCGGTGGCGATGCCTGAAGCTTGCACCGTACCTGATTCTTTCGTTGGTGATGACACCCTGGCTTTAATACCTGGGGCCTGTTATAGGTCTGAGACGAGAAAGGGGTGGAGTTGAAAGGCAGGGGCGCATTAGCAAAGATTCCTAAATAAACGCACCGAGTTGATCTCGAGCCACACCCACTCTAGAGCGTTGAGCACAGGTCGCAATAAAATGAGAGCGCGCAGTGGTCACACCCGGCAACAAGGTGCGGCAGACATCTGATCATACTTAAATCAGCAAAGCAGGATTCCAGTGAATGATGGGGAGAGCTTAATCAAGAGCTCCCCTTCTCCCTCCAACTGCCCTGAAAAACGCTCACTCCCCTTGTGCAAAAACCCACAAAGGATATCATCCTCACAACGAACTTAAAAGCTGGGCTTACTGCATCTGAGTTAAACATCTCTAAGTTCAAAAAAGTTACGTGATGTCCCCTGCCTGTCCTCTAATCCTGCATGCTCTAATTGTCCACAGAGTAGCTGAAGCAGTGATCTGCATCCTTCATGGAATGTACAACACACACACACACAGACATAGTGAGAAAAGCAACATTGCTTGTAAAGAAGCCATGTCGCAACAAGCGTCCTGAGAAAGGAGGCTGAGATCAAAATTAGTCAGGGAATCACTGCTTCCAAGTTCTTAAGAGCAATGGTGGGGGGTGATGGGCACGCAGCCCCCGACCAGCTGTGATGGGGAAAAGCAGTGCCAGGAGACACAGGGCTGAACCACGACCTGCAGAAAAGGCTCCTCTTCACACCCAAGCCGCTGAAGGCCTTTCCAGGTGGACAGCACAGGTACAAGGCAAGCCATGCAGACTTCCAAGTCCTAGAGGCCTGATGTAGACCCCAAGTTCACACTCACCTGCCCATCCCTGGCAAATTACTTAACGTCACCGAACCTTTGTCCTCATTTGTGAAAACAGAGATACCACCACCTCCCTGCCGGACACTATGGGTTGTATGAAAGATGCAATGAGGTAACACCTGTCTAAGAGCAGGCACTGAATCCTGGCTTCCTTCTTTGATGCTTAAAGACCTATTCTAACAAGGGAGGCAAGACCCTGGGGAGTGAGGGGGCAGTGAACAGAACAGGCGTCATCCGCAGTGACCGCGTCCATGAAGCCCACAGATAGGAATAGAAAGTTACAAGGCTTTGTGGACCGAATGCTTGTGTCCTCCCAAAGTTCATCTGTTGAAGCCCTAACCCTCATGTGATGACACCTGGAGATGAGGACTTTGGGAGATAATTAGGGTTGGATGAAGTCGTGAGGGTGGGGCCCATGGGATGTGGTTAGTGGCCTTATAAGACAGAGAGAGAGAGAGAGAGAGAGAGAGAGAGAGAGAGAGAGAGAGAGAGAGAGAGGGCACTCTCTGTGCACTGAGGCCCCTCTTGGACCTTGGTCTGAGCAAACTGCATCACACCCTGGGTCTCAGTTTCATAGCTGAATGAAGTGACATCCAAAGACTCTGACAGCTCCACCATTTTGAGAACATCAAGAAGATGACTTTGAGAGATTACCTTGGAATCCCCTAAAAGTCAGCTGACTCAGGGTCCCCCCCCCGGCAGAATTCCAACCCCAGGGTGCCTGGGGAGAAATGCCTGTCCTGAGTCCTCCTGATGGACATTGGAGGCTGTGGGTCGTTCATGCAGAAAAAGCAGCTCTAAGTTTAGGGCCAATAAGAGGAACTGGGGTCGGCCGAAGATCTGTACTTGTAGACAGCAAGCTTGAGAGCAGTTTGCACCTTTCAAAGGCGAGTCCACTCTTACGTAGGAGGACTCAGCAGGAGGCTGAGTATGTCTTGTTACATCAGGAGTGTCCGCAGGGCCCTGGAGCTCCAAGCCACCTTATACCAAGATTTATCATGTGTTCACTTTTCATAATTTTTCCCTTTTTTGGAATAGCAGATATTTCATTCTGGAGCCTCCAACACCCAGGGTGCTGGGTCGAGGTCCCTTGGGCTCCCTGCACAGGCTGCTCAGGTGGCCACGGCTTATTTAGAGATCTGCTTTCTCCACCAGACAGTGGGCACGCTGAAGGCAGGGGCCCTCAGTCGCTTTTCCATCCAGTCCCAGGCATAGCTCTTGGCCTGCAGTAGGTGATTAATGCACTTTCATGGAACTGAATCTAACTCTTTAGTTTGCGTGTACTTAAAAAAAAAAAAGGACCAAAAAATCCTTCTCTTGTTGTCAGCTCATCATGATGGGAATCCTCTGTTCTGGCTTCTCCTACTGTGATCAACTCATCTTTGTTTATTTCCGACCCACAGACTTCCACAAAGGATCTGTGAGCACTGACAGCTTGTGTGTGTTTGTGTCAGAAGGACTGTACCCTGCAGGATGGCTTTTGAGTCAACTGTGCCCCGTCTAGGATGTCAATGTCTAGAGTAAACCCAGGTCTACTCAATTTTAGCAAGTTCATTCTTGTGGAAGCTGGAGTTACAACCTGAGAACTCTCTTTGGAAAAATGATCTGGTTTGTGGGAAGTAGGCAAGTCCATCAGAATATCCAGTGTCTCCTATCACTTCCGCCTCAAGGGCGAAGAAACCCAGCCAACCTGGCTCCCTCATCAAAGTTGCTGCATTTTAGGAATATCATCCAGGAAGATGGTCCAGTTCTTGGTTTTTCCCATTTGCTCTAGTTAACTGCTCAGCTTACTGATTTAGAGGCACGTACCAACTAGTTTACTAACAAGGAAGTTCAATTAAGAAGTCCTTCCTGTTAGAAGAAATTACTGTTGATTATGGAATTTTGATGGAATGGATGATGGAGACTTCTGATTTTCTTTCCTTTCACTGAAGGTAACTGCCAAAATTGTAACAAGGGGTAGATAAGGAGTGCTGCTGAAATGTTCACAAATAGGAGATCCAAGAGTGACCCACAAGAGTCACACCTGACAGCTTTCATAATCTCTCCTAGCTTTCCCCTCTAGACACCTCCAAATAATACAAAATCACACGAATCACACGAGAAAGCCCCTGTGGACAAGAAGCAAGCCATGGTGGTAGCTCCTTGGCCATCATGGGTTTCTTGCCAGTCATGTGTGCACCACCGCATCTAACATGGAGTAACCAGCACGTTAACTGTGCCCAAGGAGAGAGGAAAGGTGAGAACATCCTGGTGATAAGACACTTAAACAACAAAACTGCTCTCCTAATCATTCTGTGCAAAATCCCCAAATTACCATTGATGCCCCAAACTGCCCAACCCTCAACATGACCCAATGGTCACAGATGAACCCGAGCTGTGATACACCTGTGGACTGCCTTCTTGTAAAAATGAGTACGCAGGGGGCTTCCCTGGTGGCACAGCGGTTGAGAATCCACCTGCCAATGCAGGGAACACGGGTTCGAGCCCTGGTCCGGGAAGATCCCACATGCCGTGGAGCAACTAAGCCCGTGCGCCACAACTACTGAGCCTGTGCTCCAGAGCCCACGAGCCACAACTACTGAGCCCGCATGCTGCAACTACTGAAGCCCGCGCGCCTAGAGCCCGTGCTCTGCAACAAGAGAAGCCACCACAATGAGAAGCTCGCGAACCACAAGGAAGAGTAGCCCCCACTCGCTGCAATTAGAGAAAGCCGACGTGCAGCAACGAAGACCCAACACAGCCAAAAATAAATAAATTTATGTATATAAAAAAAAATGAGTATGCAGGGAAAATGTTGTACAATGCTCCTGCGTAATCATTCTTCATTTCCTCTCCAAAGTCTTCCAAAATATCAACTAGTTAATAGAAATTTTTTCAGAAGATAAAAGGTAACTGATCAATTACAGCAACATCTGTTTTCTTAGCATCTAAGTGAAAACAAAACTTTGTTTTGTGACTCATTCAATCACTACCACTGGTGCTTCAGGCTGTTGTAAATAGAAGACATTTAATGAAGGAGTGATGCTTTTTGTGGCATTTTATTAAATAAGATAACCATTACGTATTAAATCTGCAGAATCTACAACGAAGTTCTACAACATGTTAGCTTCCCCTAACCTTTACAACTCAATGCTGTGCTGTCTTTCTTCTGGACCACCCACGCCTCTCTTAAATATTCTGCCTGAAATCCTAGGTACAGTCTCTGGTGCAAGTCTTCTTCCCATATTAAGGCTATGAATGCCTTGGGGTGAGAGAGAAACTGAGTTTTATTTCTCGCGTCTCCCACGGAGCCAAACACACAGTGCTTCCTCTGTGCTTGTTGTTTAATATTTGATGAAAGAATAAAATGATTCACAATGTCAGGTTCTTCTCTGAAAGAACGAAGGAAAACTAAGTCCCGTCTGGCCTCTGCAACTTGAAGTTAATGTAATTTGTAAACCTGTTGGAGACCTCACCTCTGATGGCTTAGTGGGTACAGCTGTGATGGGCAATTTTTCTACTGTAATGGACAGAGGCCAGTTGTGACTTTTTCTCTACAGGATAGTATTTCAGTATCTATCCAGGATCAACCATACAAGGAGTCTATAAAGACCCAGAATGAACAACCAGGGCGTGGAGATGAGAAGGATAAAATAAATCTCCTTCTGAGACCTTTAGTAAAAAGCACCATGAACCCAAGGGGACCAAAAAAAACAAAAAACCTCACAAAAAAGAAACAGAAAAAACCCCAACAACAACAACAACAGGACTTCTGCATACCCTCTTGTATAATCAGACTGGGTAAATCCAGACTGGCCCTGCATTTTTAAAGAAAGATCTTTGCTACACAACTTCCAGATGCGATGATCCATATAAAAGTCAGTGTCTTTACATGGAATCTGAGAAATATCAAGGAAGCCACTCTGCCTGCCCCACTCCTAGATTCAAAAGCCGCTCCACACACCTCAAAGACTTGCTTTTTGCCTGGTGGAAAGAGTTTGAGGCAGAGAATCAAGAGACAGTTCTGTCACCTACCAGCAACCTGACCCTGGACAAGAAAGCCACTTAACCTCTCTCTACTTCTGCCTTTTCACTGGGGAAACAGGAAAATTAACACTGGATGCAAACTTGCATGAATGTTATAAAACTAACGAGAACCACCAGATTGGGGAACCACAGAACTGGGACCGCAGAGACCACGGGTACATTTCAGCCGCAATAACCTCACTCCTGAACCCTGGATAAGAAGGTACCCAGAAAGGAGGGTGATTCAAAGGCAATGCCAAAAGACAGCAAGTCATTAGAGATCTGCAAAATCCCCACTACCCAAGAGCTTTCCAGGCACACACCCTTCAACTTGGTTCTGGCCATGAACCCAGGGCCCCTGGGGCTAGCATCCTTCTAGAACCCGGATTCCACTACAGTGGCCCAACCAGCACTGGACTTGCTACAGGGGACCAGGAACCTTGCCTCTCAGGACAGCCCCGGCTCTTACGAAGCTTTCCTTTTAGTATCTGAACTAAAATCCACCTCCTTGAAACTTCCACCCATTGGTCCCAATGGAACCCATCAGGGCCACCCAGGGTGATTCCGGGCTCTCTTTCCGTGGTTTGAACACAGTTAGGACGCCCCCATGCCTCTTGTGCTGTGTCACCATCTTGCTTACCGACACGTGGACTGACTTCTGTTGATCTACGATCATCACTGAGATCAGCACCCAGATCTGAACATACCCATTTTCTTAAATATAACTAATAATTCTGAGCAAATCAAATCCAATTTAAAATCAAGACTGTCACTGATATTTTAATATCTGTTGCTCCCAATGGTCTATTAAATAAGAAGACAAGTAGTATTCGGGATTCAGAAGTTTTGTTGAAAAAGGTTAATAATACCACCTTCACATTTTTAATGGTAAGGCTGGAGGATGCTGGTTCCTAAGAAGCTTCCCCTCAAAGTTAAACTCAACGGCGAAATGCCCTATTTCTGACGTTCTTAATGAACAGTCGTTTTCCCAGATAAAAACATCACAAAGGTGCATATCATTACAAACAGGGCCACAGAATTCGAAAAACTCTCACATATTTTTAGAGACTGTATGTATGGAAAGAACAGATCTAAACCTGGGGGAGCCTCCAGGTAGGTAGATAGGGGGCCAGATGCCCGGCGATGCAGAATGCGCTGGAGAAGTGCATCGGGTCCTCCAGCAGTTAGCATGGCAGCCCTTCACCTGCCCAAAGACACACCTCAGGTCTCAGTCCTGCACACACCCACCTGTCTGAGGCACTTCTGCTTTAAATGACATACGTCACCCACACTAGCTTGTACCTCTCCATTCTTCCACACTTACCTAAGGAAGGGGCTGGAATACTTTACAATACTGACTCTTTAAATGACAGTAATAATTATATATGAGCCCAGTGACCATGTTGGAACTCAAAATACTCATAAAGGAATTCTTCAGTCATAGATTCTACTCCTATAATTCACTAGACTCATTCCATACGTTTTATTTAATTTTTTTAATTTTTAAAATTTAAATTTTTAATTTAATTTTATTTATTTTTTTATATAACAGGTTCTTATTAGTCATCCATTTTATACCCATCAGTGTATACATGTCAATCCCAATCTCCCAATTCATCCCACCAGCCCCCGCCCCGCCCCGTGGCTTTCCCCCGTTGGTGTCCATACGTTTGTTCTCTACATCTGTGTCTCAGTTTCTGCCCTGCAAACCGGTTCATTTGTACCGTTTTTCTAGGTTCCACATATATACGTTAATATACGATATTTGTTTTTCTCTTTCTGACTTACTTCACTCTGTATGACAGCCTCTAGATCCATCCATGTCTCAACAAATGACCAAATTTCGTTCCCTTTTATGGCTGAGTAATATTCCATCGTATATATGTACCACACCTTTTTTATCCATTCGTCTGTCAATGGGCATTTAGATTGCTTCCATGACCTGGCTATTGTAAATAGTGCTGCCATGAACGTTGGGGTGCATGTCTCTTTTTGCATTATGGTTTTCTCTGGGTATATGCCCAGTAGTGGGATTGCTGGGTCATATAGTAATTCTATCTTTAGATTTTTAAGGAACCTCCATACTGTTCTCCATAGTGGCTGTATCAATTTATATTCCCACCAGCAGTGCAAGAGAGTTCCCTTTTCTCCACACCCTCTCCAGCATTTGTTGTTTGTAGATTTTCTGATGATGCCCATTCTGACTGGTGTGAGGTGACACCTCATTGTAGTTTTGATTTGCATTTCTCTAATAAATAGTGATGTTGAGCAGCTTTTCATGTGCTTCCTGGCCATCTGTATGTCTTCTTTGGAGAAATGTCTATTTAGGTCTTCTGCCCATTTTTGGATTGGGTTGTTTGTTTTTTTAATATTGAGCTGCATGAGCTGTTTATACATTTTGTAGATTAATCCTTTGTCCATTGATTCGTTTGCAAATAGTTTCTCCCATTCTGAGAGCTGTCTTTTCGTCTTGTTTATGGTTTCCTTTGCTGTGCAAAAGCTTTGAAGTTTCATTAGGTCCCATTTGTTTATTTTTGTTTTTATTTCCATTACTCTAGGAGGTGGATGGAAAACGATCTTGCTGTGATTTATGTCAAAGAGTGTTCTTCCTATGTTTTCCTCTAAGAGTTTTATAGTGTCCAGTCTTACATTTAGGTCTCTAATCCATTTTGAGTGTATTTTTGTGTATGGTGTTGGGGAGTGTTCTAATTTCATTCTTTTACATGTAGCTGTCCAGTTTTCCCAGCACCACTTATTGAAGAGACTGTCTTTTCTCCATTGTATATCCTTACCTCCTCTGTCATAGATTAGTTGACCATAGGTGCGTCGGTTTATCTCTGGGCTTTCTATCTTGTTCCACTGATCTATGTTTCTGTTTTTGTGCCAATACCATATTGTCTTGATTACTGTAGCTTTGTAGTATAGTCCGAAATCAGGGAGTCTGATTCCTCCAGCTCTGTTTTTTTCCCTCAAGACTGCTTTGGCTATTCGGGGTCTTTTGTGTCTCCATACAAATTTTAAGATTTTTCGTTCTAGTTCCATAAAAAATGCCACTGGTAATTTGATAGGGATTGCATTGAATTTGTAGATTGCTTTGGGTAGTATAGTCATTTTCACAATATTGATTCTTCCAATCCAAGAACATGGTATATCTCTCCATGTGTTTGTATCATCTTTAATTTCTTTCATCAGTGTCATAGTTTTCTGCATACAGGTCTTTTGTCCATTCATTTTAAACTGTAAGTATAAGAAAATGATTGTTCTTAATTTAGGTGACAGCACTTTCTTTTTTAAAAAAATTATTTTATTTATTTTTTCATTTATTTTTGGCTGCATTGGGTCTTTGTTGCTGCACGCGGGCTTTCTCTAGTTGTGGAGGCTACTCCTTGTTGTGCACGGGCTTCTCATTGTGGTGGCTTATCTTGTCGTGGAGCACGGGCTCTAGGCGCACGGGCTTCAGTAGTCGTGGCTCGCAGGCTCTAGAGCGCAGGCTCGGTAGTTGTAGCGTACAGGCTTAGTTGCTCCGCTGCATGTGGGATCTTCCCGGACCAGGGATCGACCTGTGTCCCTTGCATTGGCAGGTGGATTCTTAACCTCTGCGCCACCAGGGAAGTCCCAAGGTGACAGCATTTTCTACCATTCTGTGTAGAACTACTGTTCTTCTGCAGAAAAGAACTACTAAAATCGAGTCTGATGAGGGCCAGGGCAGTGAGAAATTCACGGAAGGAAGATCCTTATTTCCATCAGGAGCACCAAGGATCCCCAGGTGGACAGAGAGTTTCTGGCTTTTCAGGCAGCATAAATACTGATGATATACTTTAGCCTTTACTTTCTGAACAAAGATGCCACAAAGGTAAGGAATATCCAGCGCTAGAACCTCTGTGCTCAGCTAAGAGCCTGGGAAGGGCGTGGGGGCTCCCTTTCGGACTTGGCTGGGCGACGGCTCAGAAGTGCATCTGGGGAGCTCTGACTCCTCCCTCGGCGGGGTTCAGGCCAGGCCCTCGGGGGCCACGGTGGACAGAGGCTTCCGGTCTACCGTGCTGATGAAAGATCAGCGGACAGACGTGCCCAGGGGCTTGTAAGAGGCACCGTGAAAGGTGTGGGCAGCACACGGCTTCCGCTGGCTCACCTCCACCTGCCCTCCAACGCCCTCAGAGGCAGGCCTGGGTGGCGGCAGCAGTAGTTCTCACACCCTTTGGCTTCTGGTTGGGTCTGGTCAAGGAGGTGGCGGCATGAGACCAGAGGCAGGGAGGAGAGTGAGGTTAGGCGCTTCCCCTGCGCCCCCTCACCCTTTGGGTCACTGGGGTGGCACATGTCCCTCTGTTGAAGGACAGAGCTCCTGATGGAGACCTCCTCCAGACACCGCCCTCTCTGGGTCCTCATAACCGGCCCCTCCTTTCCCCATCACCCCACTGGGAGTCTGCACCATCCCTATAGCTCTTCCCACACCCTGCCCACACCTCTGTAGATAGTCCCTGTGGAAAATACCTATCAACGACCCAGTTGAGGGTGCCATGTTTTCCCGGGACCCTGACTGAAATAGCTGAATTTTATTTTTCTTATACTCTAAAGAGATTTGAGTCTAGTCATCTGTTCCAATGGGGTATGTCAAAAACTACACAATTCACCTACTTTATGGACACCATCTAGAGAACTTTTTGCATCTGCAATTGCGACTTTCCAGCACGAGGTCAAACAAAAGAGAATATACTGGTAATAATAAGTCACAGTGCTTTGCAGGAAAGAGAAATATTGTTTTACAATTAAAATTAAACAGCCCTCTAAAAATATACAACTAGCTTTCATTTCAAGAAGAGAAGGCTTAGTTGTGATGGTTCCCACAATACACTTTGACTAATAAGAGTTGCTAAGAGTACCAAAAAATATTGTATATCATTGAATCGAAAATGATCTCAATTGAACGATGCATTCTGACTTCAGGGATGTGAAAATGTGAAGAAAAGAAAAATAGTGTGCCTTGGATACAATGCAATACAGCCTGTCTCTGAAAAATGACTCATTTATAGGTCGGTAGGTAACCTTTCCTCGGGAAAAATGATACGTTTTCTTTTTACCGAGAACTTGTCTTATTTTCTGTTGGAAAGACGTCACACCGTGGCATCACAGAGACAGTCCTCTGAACTACAAAGTGAGGCCCGGCTTCAACACCGTTAGTGTTGAACTTCTGAACACACACAACCATCACTCATCGTTCATGCCCGAGATGCTGTTGTGGTTTCTAAATTGGGTGTTTCTTTGGTGGCCGGGAGTCTGTCTTTCTGTCTGCATCACTGCCTCCGCAGTAAGGCCCTTTAATGAAAGGGTCTGTGGTTGGTTTGGGGTTGAGGATCTGACTCAGCCTCGTCACAGGCCATTGCCTGGAGCACACAGTACAACCTCAGTAACTCAGGCCTGGAGCACACAGTACAACCTCAGTAACTCAGGCCTGGAGCACACAGTACAACCTCAGTAACTCAGGCTTGGAGCACACAGTACAACCTCAGTAACTCAGGCCTGGAGCACACAGTACAACCTCAGTAACTCAGGCTTGGAGCACACAGTACAACCTCAGTAACTCAGGCGGTGGAAGATGGAAACATCTCAGGCGTCCGACAAGCCTACAGTCACTTGGCAAGTTTTCTGCAAACTCACTGGATGACCGGGATGCTGACTTGAACCCGCAGCCCGATTAAACACGCAACCACTACTAATTTACTTTCAGTCTGTATCTTGTTCACACAGCTTTCACTATGTCAGCGGGTGGGTGGGATGACTAGAATGTGTAAAATGTGTGTAATGTAGCGAATGGTGGACTTGATCACCAGTTTCTACCAAGTGGCAGACACTTCTGGAAAAAGGCATTGGTTGGAAACACATGACAGACACGGTACGATATTTATCCGTGAAATGGGCATGAGGCCTTTCCATAGAGCAAATCTTACTCTTCCCCTGGGTATGTGGGGCACAGGTTCCCCACCCTGCTGAGAGGCCATGCATCTTCCTGGCTTTACCTCGGTCCTTTTGTTGCTGGGGTGTGGCCATCTGTGCATGGCTGGGGGCTTTTTGCTGAAGTTGTTGGAAGGTGTCTCATCAATGCTCAGCATCTGTGGCCGATTTCTTTTCCAAAGGGGGAGGTCAGTGGTGTCTGGGTGGGTGCTTTGATCCATAATCATTATTTTTCACCACTGCTGATATAATAGAATCATCCTCATTTATCATAACAGGAGAGAATTGGTTTTTATTGGCTAAACTTGTTAGCAGGAAGCTATGGGAAGCAAAATGGTAAGACATGTGGTGAAGAAGGGCTTTCAGACTCCTCCCTGCCACCGTGGGAGCCCCAGCAAGCTCCCTGACACTCTGAACCCCAGTCTCCTCATTATAAATGAAAACGCCACCAACCAACTCACAGGATTATGGTAAATGACACAGAGCATGTACTGTAAACTCTGTTCCTTCCCTGCTAACATATACGTTGTGGGTCTACAGGCTCATCTTTGGATATTAGGAGGGAACAGGCACTTTCTTTAACACTGAAACTTACAGTTTGAACAAAAGAGCATTCAGAAAAAGTGTGGCAGAAATAGAGAAAAAGGATATCGGTTATGAGGGTATTTCCAGCGTACGTGGAATCCTTGTTGAAACCAGATCCTTTTACTACTATTGGTCTCACCAATAATTATTCATGTTATACAACCATGTCTGGGAATTTTAATTTTCCTCTGAAGTATCCGTTTAACTTGTTTATTGAAACTACATTAATTTCACCTCCCATAACGTGTGTGTACGTGTGCATGCGTGTGTATCTCCACTTGCATCCATGGAATAAAAGAACACAAGTCCATCAGAAGGGGCCGCTTCTGAAAGATCACATCGGGCCATCGCTGAGAATAAAACCCGACTTCAACAAGTCATAGGAGAAGCAAGACAAACTGTGTCAGCGGGGATACTAATGCAGCTCACAAAACAAAAAGAGCGACGGACGCTAACAGAAGGGGCGTTTATCATCACACGTCGCTGAAAGTCAGCATCGGAGTGGCTGTCGTACTAGAGTTAAGTCTACCGGTGTCAGGGAAGATTCCTAAATTAGGAGGCGCCGATCTTTTTTGGAGGAAGACAACATGGCACAGCTCGGCTGGAGCAGACACCTCGACCCCAGGTTGCCGGGGTCGGGGAAGACCGAACTACTTGACCAGGTGTTACGAAGGGGACACCAGCGGCACCATCGACCAGGCCACAACTGCCAGGAGGTAAGACAGCTGCTGCGGTTGGACAGTCTCAAGCATCAGTGAGTGAAGAGAGGGTCCCCTAGCACCACCTTGTTAACAAAAAGCACACGCACTGACCTGCGTTATTGTGCACTTGTGGTTCTGAGGATAAATGATTCCACAAATGAGAAAAAAGTAAAAATTAATTTTCAGGAACGCGGACTCTGGCCCCGAGGTCCCGGGAGGCCTTACCGTCAGCAGTGCCTGAGAGGCCATCGGCTTTGAAGTTGCTGGTGCTTTTCTTCCTCCGATGCTTCTTTCTGTTGGCGTGAGGGGAGGGGGGCGGGTCGAGCTTGGGGCTGGCGGTGCTGGAGATGCTTGGGCTGGAGCACACGGAGTCACCGAGCCCCGTGTCTGCCACCGGACCGGAAAAGGCAAAAGAACGCAAAGGTCAACACTTAAAAAGTAGACTTCGCAAAAGTACTACAGCAACGTTCCTCCAGTGCTAAATCATGCTCCGCAAACACCTGGACCGGAGGCCCAGCGCATCCCGTGTCAAAGGTCACAGCGCCCCTGCAATTCAAAAGCAGGCTCTCCTCTTGGCGTCATCCTTATGCTCTGGAGAATTTAAAGCTCTCTCTCTCTCTTTTTTATTTTTTAGGCCTTTGCTTCTCCAACTTTTTTTTTTTTTAATTTTTATTGGAGTCTAGTTGATTTAAAATGTTGTTAGTTTCTGCTGTACAGCAAAGTGAATCAGTTATACATACACATATATCCGCTCTTTTTTAGATTCTTTTCCCATACAGGTCATTACAGAGTACTGAGTAGAGGTCCCTGTGCTACACAGTAGGTCCTTATTAGTTATCTATTTTATATATAGTAGTGTGTATATGTCAATCCCAATCTCCCAATTTATCCCTCCTTCCTTCCCCCCTGATAACCACAGTTTGTTTTCTACATCTGTGACCCTATTTCTGTTTTGTAAATAAGCTCATTCGTACCATTTTTTTGGATTCCACATATAAGCAGTATCCTATGATACTTCTTTCTCTGTCTTACTTATAAAGTTCTCTATTTTGCATAATTGGAGCTCTGGAAAAGGAAAGCGGGAGGTGGGAAGCTTTTTCCTTATTTTTCTCTTCCCGTAATTACTGTGATATAGTAGGAATGAAGTGAAGACTCTTAGGAATACACATGAAAGTGTCATCTTAAATGGGGTTGATTCCGTGTGTGTACACACAAGATAAAGGCATTCCTGATTCTCTGCCCTCTACCCCCAACATCATGTATGGCTGTACGTTAGTTTATTAGTAGTGAAAATCGGCATGCCACTTCCCTCTCTCACTGATGTCCAGCAATAGGGTTGGAAGTCCACAGTAGACCTGCCAAATTTTGATTCACAGAAGCTACTTACAAAATTTTAAAACCAGTGCACAAATGTGATCATTCACTGGAAGTGAAACTCTCAATTTATTATGTCTGTTTTTACTTTATCAGAGAGAAGAACAGAATGCCATGAAAACACCTGAAATGAACATGGAATTCAACAGAACGGAAAAGTACCCAGAGAAAGTGATGGGGGAACACCATCTAAACACCTCCAAAGTTCTAAGAATTCTGTATTTCGTGATTCAGCATCTTTGTAACTCAAAAGACAGAACGTTCTGTGCGATATATTTCATTCATTCAACAAATATTTTTTGAGCGCCTACTGTGGGCCACCACTTTTCCAGATGTTTGGGATCCATCACTGAGAAAGACAGATAAAGGTTCCCGTCTGAGTGGCACTGACACAGTAGTGAGGCCACAACCCACAGCTCATTACGAGGTGGTGAGAGCTGGAGAGGGAAAAGGAGGGCGCGAAGGGTGGACACTGGGGAGGCAGCAGCGCGGTGAGGGGGAGTTGCCATTTTAAATGACAGGGTGGGTCTCACTGAGAAGGTGACGCGTGAGGCAATAGTTGAAGATGGTAAAGGCGTGAGAAGGTGAATGTGCACCTCGGGGAGGAGGAAGTTGCCAGAACCTGGCCCGAAGACCAGGTGTGCGCGCCTGGTGTGTTCCAGAAGCAGAGGGGGGTGCCAGTGGCCGGGGCCAGTGAGGATGGGAGACTCACAGCAAATGGCACTGGAGAGAGGAAGGGGCTTGGCCACTGTCTAGAGCCCTGGCTTTTACTCTGGGGGAAATGGGGAGCCTGGCAGGATTTTGAACAGAAGGATGACATGATTTCAAATATAAAGATACTCGAAATCAAAATGAATTTAAAATCCTTTCATTTTCTGATGTTCTAGGACGTTTCATCATGTACTGAGAACTGTCAAAGGACACAGTATCTTTTTAGCTACAAATATGGTTCCAGGAGTGCCCTAGGATGCAAATTCCTGATATCCTAAGACCAGCGATCCCGTCCCATCTCTGCACGGTCGGAAAGATCAACCTTCTTTCCATATCCCCGTCACCTGTGGAGCAAAGGCCTCTGGGAGCCTGTCCTGGGAGGGGTGTGAAGAGTCAACCCACGGCTCCTACAGGACAACCTGCCTCAAGGAGTCTGGGGCTCCAGGCTGCATCTTTATCCACAAAGTGGCCGTTTCTTCTGCATTCTCTTTCCAACTTCCCACCTGCTCTCCACTGAAGCCACACTCACCCTGGGTCCGATCCTTACCCCCCAGGCCTGGACGGTACAGCTAACTGCAGGAGGGCTCTCTCCTGCTGGCTTGCCACCTTTTAAGTTGTCCCAGTCTTCCGCAATACGAATCTTCTAAAAGTGGCAATTCTTACATACATTTTTAAAAAAAATACTAGATCCTACTGAATATCAGATGAAAGCTGTAGGCATCCCAGAAAAAGAAAAAAAAAAAAAAAGCCAGTCTAGTTAATACTTGTGCACAATTTCAGAGGGTTTAGAAGCTGCCTGATGTTGCTAAGAGGTCCAGGGACCCCAAGACCACTGGCTGATCGTAAAGCAACCCTTTCACATGTTAGTCAATGCTCAAACCTTACAATGGATATTTTTGTACATTTCAAGTATTTGCTGCCCAGGTTTCAAAAGTCTTCACCCTCTGACTGCATCCTCTCTGACTCTGAAGCGTTAAGAACCCATCCTGGGCTGGGTGTGGTGACAGGCCATGGGGAAACAATGGTCCCAATGACCCTCCAATCGCGGAGGCAGGTGAGGGGCGCAGGCAGAGACAGCTGCCCTCTGCCGCAGCACGGCTGGCGTTTCATTAGTTCACTCTGTCCCTCAGGTGTCCCCTCAAGTCAATGCACAATGTTCATTCCCAACTACGCCTCTTAATCCTTAGGTCACAATCTCTCCCAAGCTAACATTTCTCATCTCTGAACCCCTACTGATCCTAAAGCTGGTGCTTCCTGCCCTTGGCCGTCTGTCCGTTATCGGGACGTAGCTGGCATGGTTGTTTCCCCGGGCAGCTAAAGGTGCTCACCCCCGTACTGAGCCGCCCGATGCTGGGCACGCGGTGGATGCGGCATTATAATAGGGACACCTGGGTCCCTTCCATCATCCAGCAGTTCTTTAAGGTGGGTACCAATATCTCTTTTTAAGATGCTCAGAATATATACATAAGCTATACGGTCATGTAACAGGCTTCCATATATGTGAGGTGGCTCTATTTCTGGGTTCTCTATTCTTCTCCAGTAATCTTTTCACCTGTCTGTGTTCTATTAGCACATGGTCCTGAACGCTATGGCACTTTAGTCACCTCGGTACCTCATAAGGTAGGGCAAGTCCCCACACTTCGTTATTCTTCACAATTGTCTTAGGTCTTGTTGGCTGTTCTGAGCACACAACTTTGTGTATTCATCCAAATCGATGGAAAGGATATTCAACAAGGCGAGGTCGAGACAGAGCCTGGAACCTTCACTCACCAATCCACAACCAGAAGCTCCGTTGAGTGATCACTGAGTAGGACCTGAGGACATCATACTGTCTGTGCATCCAGCTCAGACACCTGTGAACTTGCCTATAAAGAAACTATGGTACAGCCTTGTCAAACACTGTTGAAAGCTAGACGGGTACCCAACTTACAGATACGTCTGCCAATGTAAAAACAAGAAAGGGAAATCCATTTAATACTTCTCCTCCTTAATGAACTATCTCTGTTCAATTAAATCACTGTTTCCTTTTCTATACGCACACAAAGCAGAGTATTACCAATCTAATTCAGAATCCGACCTGGGCTGGATTTTAAACTCACTGGTTTAGGGCTCGGAATTCAGCATTTTGGAAACGAAGATGACAGGCGCCTGTTTCTAGGCATCTCCCCTCACCCCTTCCGACTGCAGGAAACTTTCCGCAAAGTAACTGACAGGGACACGGCAATCTCATTTCCAAGGTTTCTGAGTATCTTACAATACGTGAAATCGAGGGGGAGATTCCTGACTCGCTTGGAGAAAGTAGCTAAGTGCCAGTCTCGAGAAGGAGCTACTTGCAAGTGATGACACCCACCTTCCCCTAAGGGACCATCAGAGCGAAGCTCATCTGCATCCTTTACAGCCTTCCCTTCTGGGAGCCCATCCTCAACACCAGTGGATCCATCCCCACGTGGCTCCATGCTTCCAGTAACCCGCTGGCTCACCACTGGGAACCCTCACCCAGCGACATCTGGAAACGTCTGGAGACATTCTTGGTTATCAGACCGAGCAGGGTCGGGGTGCCATAGGCATCGAGTGGGCACAAGCCTGAGATGCTGAAAAACACCCTACAACACATAGGACAGCCCTGCCGCAGAAAACCGTCCTGCCCGAAACGTCAGTAGTGAGAAACCTGTGGATCGGAAGGGCTCTTCTATTCTTCTTCAACCTCTCAGACTCCTCCTCCAGAATCCTGTTCTGTGAGGGCTGGGGGCAATGTTCCTCACACCAGAGACCCTCCCGAAGGCTCCCTTTCCCTGGAGCTACCCTGGCTCTCCCCCGGGACACGTCTCCCCCTGCACCACAAAGCACGCAGGTGGGCGGGGCGTTCTCCCAGCCCCGCGCTGCTGCTTGCAGACCACTCTTTCTCCCCCCAAGTCCTGGCCCCTCTGAAGCCTGTGCCCTGGGATCGCGCTCGCTCCCCAAGACCCCAGGTCCCACCCCTTCACTGCCCGTTTCAGGAGCAGCTCACCCACCCTGACCTGTGATCACGTCCGGCGCCTCCTGGGCACTCCCTCCAGCATCCTGGCCTCCGGGCCCCTCCCAGGTGACCTCGTGAAGCTCTTTCCTCCCCCCTGCCGCCGCACCCGCTGCTCTCCTGGTCCGGACCCGGGCCCGCCTGCTGCAGGAACCGGCCCCTCTGGGTTCTATTCCCCGCCCCCCCCCCCCCCGCCCCCCATGCCCAGTCTGCCCAGTTCACCTACACCGGGGCCTCAGGTCCCGTCTACCGGACCCATCGGTCTTCACAGACCAACATCCGCCTCACGTTCCATTTCTCTCCCTACCCCGCGGGACGACATCACAGGCACTGCTCTGCAGATTTCAGCCTCCACCTCTCCTGACCACAGCCCCCAGCATGATTGATGATTTCCACCCCTACCTGTGCCGCACCAGGACTCAGGCCCGGGATGGAAGAGAACAGCACCACGCCAACTGCTTCCTCTACTGTGTGGCCCCTTTATGGTGCTGGGGTGGGACAGGGGCCCAACCTCTGGCCTGTGCTTCAATCCACTGCATTCTGGAAGTAAATCCATCCCTTCCCCCTCCAAGAGGCTCTATCACCCCTTCTCCACTCCCCTCAGACACCCTGCCCTGCATCCCACCCCCCTCAAGGACCCCCATTTTCATATCACTGCAGACAAAAAAAGAAACAATAAAAGCAGCAACCAGAAGAGGGCACCCCCCCTTCCCGTCCCGGGTCCCCACGGACTCGGGGCCTCCTCGCCCCGCCCTGCTGCCAAGGCCGCCCGTCCCCCCGCCCCGTGAACTGGCTTCCACCCGGCAGTTCGCACCCTCTCCTGCCTGCATTAAACGTGCTGCATCGCTGTATCATCTCCGTTCCTAACGAAACCCTCCCGTTGACTCCAGGCCCTCACCCAGCCACCACCTGGTTTCTGCTCCTCCTTAAAGCAAAGCCCCTCAGAGCTGTCCTCCTCCTGGCTGCCTGTGCCAGGTGTCGCCTGCCCGCGTCTGACCCGCCAGCCCGACACGCCCCTGCTGAGGCCCTGGTACCCACAGCCTCGTCCATGGGCAGGTCCCAGCGGGATGGCGCTCGTCTCGGCAGCGCCCCACGTGGTTCCTGGCTCCCTCCCTGGCTGGGAAGCCGCGGCGAGGCCTTACACTAGTCGGGTGGGAGGAAAACTAGGAAGCTGTGGGTCCTGGGGTCCAAAGGATGATGGCCGGGAGAGGCCCCCATTCTGGCCCTCGCCCTCGGTCGCCTCCTGTCCAGCCCTCCCTGCCTCCCTGGTGAGGCGGCCCTCACCACACGGCACACCCCGTCAACCGTGCCTTTGTCTCTTCGTTAACTGGACACCTTCTGAAGGCAGGAACGTCCTTCAAACCTCTTCACCAAGACAGAGCCTGAAACGTCCTGGGGATGAATGATGGGGGTTCCAGGCATGTCTGTGGAACTGAGTTTTATAAAGAGTTGATTCTCTCTTGCAGAAGCTTTAACACAGGTGGATGGCACTGCTTTGGGTGTGTAACAGAGAATCACGTTTGCAACTTAGTTTTAAAAGTAACCACAAGCGGGCTTCCCTGGTGGTGCAGTGGTTAAGAATCCGCCTGCCAATGCAGGGGACATGGGTTCAAGCCCTGGTCTGGGAAGATCCCACATGCCGCGGAGCAACTAAGCCCGTGCGCCACAACTACTGAGCCTGTGCTCTAGAGCCCGCGATCCACAGCTACTGAAGCCCGTGTGCCTAGCGCCTGTGCTCCGCAGCAAGAGAAGCCACTGCAATGAGTAGCCCCCACTCGCCGCAACTAGAGAAAGCCCAGGAGCAGCAACGAAGATCCAATACAGCCAAAAGCAAAAATAAATAAAAAATAAATAAATTTATAAAAAAAAAAAAAAAGTAACCACAAGCATGCTTCTGTGTCAAACCGCAGTCAGTTGGGTGAGTTTCCAGCAGTCTGGAACCTATTTTTTTTTTTTTTTTTTTTTTTTATGCGTTACGCGGGCCTCTCACTGTTGTGGCCTCTCCCGTTGCGGAGGACAGGCTCCGGACGCGCAGGCTCAGCGGCCATGGCTCACGGGCCCAGCCGCTCCGCGGCATGTGGGATCTTCCCAGACCGGGGCACGAACCCGTGTCCCCTGCATCGGCAGGCGGACTCTCAACCACTGCGCCACCAGGGAAGCCCTGGAACCTATTTTTAGGAGAGCAACTAAGACGGTGGATGAAGTCTATTTACGTTGCCAAAGTATCTCCCTTAATAGACCCCTCCATCGACCACGCCCACCTCGTGGGTCCTCTGTGCTCTGGGGGCCAGCTCTGCCTAGGCACCTGGGTCACGTCAGAGACTAGAGGGTGAAAATCGCTGTCCCCGAGTTGATTCCAATGACTGAGAGGATGCCTATCTGATCAGAGGACGAAAAGGGGAATCAGATCTACGGCGAGCACACCAACTGCGTGGATTGAAACATATGTACACAGAAGTGCCACCTACACGCAGAGAGAAGTAAGGTGAGGAACCATGCTCATGTCCACTGTCACCAAGGTGAGCGCACAGGCAAGCCGGCCCCGTGGCCTCCCTTGAGAAGCAGGAATATGACCCTGGGACGGCTGCTCGGGCCACTAGGACTCAGAGTGAGAGTGACAGAGAGCCAAGGTCAGGGGAAGGCCCAGGAGCGGCGCGGGGGGAGGGAGAAGGGGAGGGAGAACAGAAGAACATGAGTCCTGCCCTGGCCCCTGGAGGAAGGGACGGAGGAGGGAGGTGAGCTTTCAGGATGACACGGGTTGCCATCTCGTAATAAGAGCAATAATGCTAATAATGAAACCAGGAAGCAGGACCAGCCCTGGTAAGCCCCAGAAGTTCTTCCGCGGGCAAGGGGGAGCGTGAATAAAGCAAGGGATATGCACCAGTCCCCTGGAGGCCAAGAAGCATTGCCCATCCATGGCCTGGTTTGCTGCTCACAGGATCAAGGTACCGCCAAGAAAACCATCACTGCCCTGATGCAGAGACTTTCCAGGCCCTCCTGCAGGTGAGGCTGGAGCCCCGAGCGCCTCCCTGCCTATGTCAGTACTCCACCACTGCGGTCCGGGCCCTGGACACGTCCTCCTAACGTTTTCGCTGGAGGAGGGAAAGTAGCCACTATGAGGTCAGGCGTCCAGGTGGCCGGGCTAAGGGGGTGGGCAGAGAAGTCCCTGGAAAAACCAGATGCTCTGGGGTGGGGACAGTGAGAGCAGGCACAGTTCAGGGCTGGTCAGCTGGGTGAGGAAAGCTGCCCACGAACCAGGAGCGCCCACTATGCGAGGGGACCTGCACCAGGGCCCAGAGGAGGAGGTCGGAGTGTGAGTCATGACAGAGGCCAGGGAGGGGCAGGGCCACGCGTGGTCAGGGAGGCCTGGAGGAGAGAGGGGCCCTGGCAGCCCTGACCATTCTCGAGGATGGGGGTCACGTCGAGGAAGCTCTGGTTTCTAGCTAACTGGGTCCCGAGTCCCAGTGCCGGTATATGAATGCCCGGCTTCTAGATTTGGAGAACTCCCTTCCCAAAGGAGTCATTTAAAATTCCCCTGGTTTAGGGCTTCCCCGGTGGCGCAGTGGGTGAGAGTCTGCCTGCCGATGCAGGGGACGCAGGTTCGTGCCCCGGTCTGGGAAGATCCCACGTGCCGAGGAGCGGCTGGGCCCGTGAGCCGTGGCCGCTGAACCTGCGCATCCGGAGCCTGTGCTCCGCAACGGGAGAGGCCACAACGGTGAGAGGCCCGTGTACCGCAAAAAAAAAAAAAAAAAAAAAAAAAATTTCCCTGGTTTAAAATACGAGCAATCAAAACGCACCAGGCGTCTGTGCTGTGCTTTTCCATTTCCAACAGACTCCGCCTGCCTGACAAGGTATCCTTCAAACTGAAGAGGCCCCGAAAGCGCAGCCCCAGACACTGAAAACGAGCCCACAGAAGGCAGTACGAATAACGCATCTTATTCTGTATCAACTACTGGGCGTCGACAGCCTTAAATACGGGAGGGCGCACGCAGAGAGCAGAGCGGGGAGGGCGGGGGGAAGCCGAAAGAAGAAAGCCATGCCAAATTAAAAAAGGCAAGCGCCTCATTACGCCACCTCTAAACCGGCTTTGATGGAGGGACCGGAGCCCCCGAGACGAGGCGCCGAGCCGGGATAGGCCGGTCCAGCGCCGTCCCGGGCGCTCAATGCCGGCCATTAGTTCTTCCCAATCGGGCATCAATGTTCAACGCACACCCCAAAAAATATATAATACGAGCAATAATGATGACAACCTGCAGTCTCTCCGAGCTTCAGTACGTGACGTATGAGTCAAAGAAGCAGTTTCACTTTTCACTCGGAGAGCTGACAAGCATGACTAGAGGGGGAATAAAATAACATTCCGTTCGCATAAATATCAAGCAGGCTGCTTGCGACCGATGGGCCAGGAATGTATTCTTAGCCGCCATTCCGGCAGACGGGCCCAAGGACACTCATAACTTATTTTACAATCATTTAGTTTCAGCTCAAGTGGAAAACGTGACCACTTATCTCTGCTGACAAGATGCCATATCAAACCTTACAATTAACTCTCGTCCGATTATCTGCCCAGCCGATCATTAGCGGGGCCATCTTTGATGAACTGCTGCAGAGAGCATGCCTCGGTGATGGCCGTCAGTGCCAGGTGTGCGGATGGGTTTTCTGCTATCCCGGCTGATATTCAAATAGACCGGGCTCCACGCCTGTGATACCCATGGCTCTGCTTCTCCCAAGGGTCTCCAAACGTGTATGCCGGGGGAGGTGTCCTCCTGCACCTCGCTGGGAAGGAGCGGGGCATCCCTGCGACTGTCGTGACCGCAACTACTGGCATTCCTACCGCCATTGCACGTCCAACGCCCTTCCCCGATCCCCACTCTGGAGTTCATTTCAGGGACCTGTGGACCCTCTGGAGGGATGTCTCCCTCCACTCTTCCGTCCTGGGCTTGATTTGGAGAGTGGACACCAAGAATGTGCTGCAGGGAGCCCGCCACGCTATCTGGGGGAGCTGCCAGGAGTTCTGAGGGCAGGCTGATTGTTATTTCCTGTGTGCTGATGAAAGATAGGAATTGCTTTAAAATGCATGTTCACAAGAAGCCTGAATCTCTATTAAAAAAAAAAAAAAAGGAAAAAAGGAAAAGGACTGACCGTGAATGCATATTAGCTCTCCTCTCTCTCACTTTCACATAGTCCCTAACTTACTCATCTGACAGGATCAGGAACAATATATTACTAAAAATCTTTGTTTTTTGGTATTCCAAGAATTCAAAATGATCAAAGACAGGGCTATTTGTCGGTGCCGGGTTGGGGTGGAGGGAATCAGCTGAGGGTTAAAACCTTCCAAAAACTCAAGATGGAGTCACTGTAGGAGCTGGTTAATTAAAACCTATTCCCTTCAAGACAAAGCCGACAATCTAAAGCTAATTTGGACCTTCACTAAGGGCTCTGTTCTTTCTGAAGCTCAGAGAGATGTGTGGGCTGGTAAATAAAGAACAGGCCACCTCTGCCATCCAAGGAAATCACAACATCCCGGCTGCTGTTAAAAGGTGAGTGTGAAGTGAAGTTCAAAACCTCACCCCTTCTCACAGTCCTTTTGACGGGAGCTTTCAACAGGAGGACGTTTACTTGAATCCCAATCTCTGAAGATGTTTCAGAGCCCAGCATATTGTCCGGTTCCCTTTGCAGCTAGCGGCGCTCACACAGAGGTACACGGTGTCAGAAGAAGGGGCAGCGGGGACACTGCGGGGGGCCCAGGAAGATGACAGGTGTTGGGGAAAAGGGAGAGACAACACAGTGTTAGACTGAGTTACAAAAGTGGGAGGAAAGGAATACAATAGGAGGGGCTAGAATGGAGAGGAAACATAGGGAGAAGTATTTCCTACCCAGGCTGTGTTCAGTTACACCCAGAGGTCTCTGTAAACGAAGCTGAATACGTTGGAATTGGTCTTCATTTACATGAAGCCCTTACTTACTGAAACATGTTTCTATGACAGCCTTAAAAAAAAAAAAAATAACCCACAAACTCTGATCGCTAATTAGGGTAAGGGGTTTCACTTTGAGGCAATGAAAAATGTTCTATGATTGACTGTGGCGAAGGTTGCACGTTTCTGTGAACATACTAAAAGTACTGAATTGTAGACTTTAAATGGATGAAGTTTACGTGCTGTGAGTTTTAGCTCACTAAAACTATTTTAAAACAAAAGAAAAGGGCGGGGGTCCATTGTGTTAAATGCTACAACGCAACCAAACGGGGAAGACAAAAGAAGGTAATGGGAGGGACCAGCAAATGCAGGTTCGGTGTCAGATCAGGGGGTCCGGGTCGGGGGGTCGGACGACACTCAGAAACTTAAGCTAAGGCCGTTCACAAGACTTAGGTCACAAAGTTGAGTGTGGGGACTGGATGTGGCTCCCTGGGCCTCCAGACAGCCACCAGGACCTGGTTCCGGGTCTCAGATAAAAGGTGGAGCCTGGGATGTTCTGTCCTTCTCTGAGGGAGCCGTCCCGGCCTCCCGCTTGTCCTGTGCAGCGAGCACATGTCCAAGGGCGGAGCAGCCTCACTCCTCTCAAGTTTCCTCACATCCTCCCCGCTTCCCTGAGCTATATCCGCCTCCCCTCTGGCCTCCTGGTGCATGCCGTTTCCTTGCATCCAGAATCACCTTGTCACCTGTCCCTTCTTGCCCACTACAGCAGGCTCTGTAAGTGTATCCTTGAGCCTCATGCTGGATGGTCAGCCTGTACTCATACCATCACCCGATCTGAGGAATGCAAGTCAGGATTTTATATTTCAGGGTCAAAAATTAAATTGTTCTCTAGCTTATTTTTAGCTGAATCAAGCGCACAAAGTTTAAATTAATCCAGTGTACTCCGAAAAAGTGTAAAGGCACTCTGAGCTGTACCGTTCGGTGGAAATGAAATCACTTCAAGAGATTCCTGCATCTCGTTTTACATAATCAGCCGTAACCATTTCTCAAGTGGGGCGCTTACGGCTGCTAAATGACAAAGAGATTCTCTTTCACGTGGGAGGCTCCACTGGCTGAGCAGGTTGGGGAATGGCTGAGATGTCTAGAAGAAAACTCAATTAGATAGAGAAGTTAATTAAATGCATGATCCCTCTTTGATAACGTAAATTTCCCATCTTTAGAAACTTAGCTGTTTCTATTAAAAGTCACTTGGAATCAAATTCCCAACTCCTGCACACAAAATGGTCCTGTCTGAGGCAGGAAAGGCCAGCTTCAGTTCTGCAAGTCCCCAGCGGGCTCTGTCCAGGGTCCTGAATATGTTCACTTGGTTCCTTCTTCTCAAGGTACAGAAATGCATCAAAACAAGCAAGGCTGTTTCTTCATGACCCATCCCTGCTCTTAATCTACTGATACCACGTGGCTTGAAAAAGTAGAACGATGGTGTCCTCAGCTTTAAGAAAGCCTGATATACAGAAGCCCAGACTGAAACAGGAGGCCATTTGGTTGTGATACACCATCCCATTGCTCCAGGGTCAAATGTCAAAAAGGTAAATAAATCTAAAGAGTAGAGTGTGCTTGAATGTGCTTAACTATTTCCCTAATGCTTAAATGGACTGAAAAATTCTGACCATAAATCAATACTTTTCATATATTTTCCATATTTGGAATTATTGCATGAGGGCAGTTTTCAAGGGATGGGCCCAAGAAAATGAGTATTTGTGGGGCTCGGGACACCTGATGCTAAGCTGCTCCCAGAAGCTTTGTGCTCCCCCCACGGCAGTGTGCGAAGGCATCCAAACCGTCACGTCCCTGAAACCCAGGAGCTGATGCACATTTCAGCTCCTACCCTGACCATTTCCTGATGAAGAAGTCCATGGTCCTCAAAATGGACAACATCAAGGGGCCCAAGAGGGATGCAGATGGGGGGCAGGAAGAGAACCACAGGATGAGTTCCACGGAAGGAACTAGCACAGCTGTGGAATCAGAAAAGCAGTTCAGAATCCCACCTGGCTTTGTGACTGGGTAGTTCATCTCTTTTGGCCTCAGTATCTCCACATGTAAAATGGGCAGGACAGCACTCCTGAACACCTGCCCTCGGCCTGCTGCAGCCCGACCTCTCCTTCTCCATCCTGGCCAACACCAACTCTACCCTCCAGGTGTGCAGGCCAACAGCCCCGGTCCATCCTGACTCTTCTCCTCCTCTCACGTCCCACACCAATCCAAGAGGACACACCACCACACAGGGCTTGGACCCTGTGCTCAGTGTGGTACTGACCAACTGCCAGACAAATGGGTGGACAGACAGACCCCCTCACCCCGTCAGGCTCTCTTCTAGAGCTGTAACAACGGAAGTAAATAAAACAAATCTCCTGGCCTAGAGAGCTGATGTCCTGGTGAGGGGATATTATCAATAAACACACACTAGACACAGACTCACACATTAGAGGGATGATGATAGATGCTGAGTGGACGGGTAATCTAGGTGGGCGTGGAGGGTCACTGACATGCTCTTAGCCTCCTTTAATCCTGAAGACCATGTAAACATGGCCACAAAGGGCAATCCAGTTTTTTAAAACCATTAGTCATCCACAAATAACAACTGCTGGTGAGGGTGTGGAGAAAAGGGAACCCTTCTGCACTGCTGGTGGGCATGTAAATTGGTGCAGCCACTGGGGAGGTTTCTCAAGAAACTAAAAATAGAACTACCATAGGAGCCAGCAATTCTAATCCTGGGTAGAAATTATTTAAAAAAATAAACAAACAAAAACCACTAATTCAAAAAGATACATGCATCCCAATGTTTACAGCAGCATTATTTACAATTGCCAAGGTATGGAAGCAACCTAAGTGTCCGTCGACAGATGAATGGATAAAGAAGGTGTGAGATATCTATCTACCTCTATCTATACATCTAGATACCCACACAATGCAATACTACTCAGCCATAAAAAAGAATGAAAATTTGCCATCTGCAACAACATGGATGGCCTTGGAGGATATTAGTGAAGTAAGTCAGACAGAGAAAACCAAATACTGGTATCACTTATATGTGGAGTCTAAAAAAACTAACTAGTGAAGATAGTAAAAGAAACAGACTCACAGATATAGAGAACAAACTAGTGGTTACCAGTGGGGAGAGGCAAGGGGGAGGGCAAGACAGGGGTAGGGGGTTAAGAGGAACAAACTACTATGTATAAAATAAACTACAAGGGTAGATTGTACAGCACAGGGAACACTGCCAATAGTTTGTAATGATTATAAATGAAATATAACCGTGAATATATAAAATATAAAAATATTTTATATTTTTTATATTTTATATTTTTATATTTTATATATTTTATATATTTTTATATTTATATAAAAATTGTGAATCACTATGTTGTATACCTGAATCTTACCTAATACTGGACATCAACTATGCCTCAATTAAAAGAAAAGAAAAAATAATAATCATCCAATAAGTTGAAACTGAGGAATCTGAACACAGAACTGCAACACAAAAAAACATACATTACTGATACCAAAAGAAGATTATAAATTTAGGGGGGAAAGTTCTGGTAACTATTAGAGAGGACCTGGGACGTTCACTCTTAGACATCCCGAGATTAAAGCTGGACGAAGCACAGTGCCGAAAGCAGACAGCTCACGGATTCCTGCCGGGGTGGGAGCCCAGGGCCAGACGACCCTCATCGTGAAGTCCTCCTGGCCCGTCTTCCCAGCTCCCACACAACACTGCACCCCTTTCATTGCCTTCTGAGTGCTGTGATTTGGTTCTGGGGATGCTTCCCTTATTTGGTGGCGTCCCTCTGAGTTTTAACTTCTTTACGTATGTTAGCAGCCAGCAGGCACCAAACACCAAAAATGGATGCTCAGTAAAAAGTCTTTCAAAAAAAAAGAAACGCCAAAACACAAACTGCAGCACGCGCGCGCGCGCGCGCACACACACACACACACACAAACGAAAAAATCCACAACAAACAAACAAACAAAAAACCCATCCATTTAAGGAAAGTCTTTGAATGCCGGAAGGAACAAAAATCCATGTATCTATCATTGTATATCTGTGACCTAGAGGTTTTAGATATTATTTAAATGCCACCTGAAAAATCTGCATTAAATACCCCCACAGTTTTGCACCCTTTGTAGAATAAATGATTACCCTATGAAGATGATAAATTGTATCTTCTTTTAAAAAAGGTCTAGATTTCCCTTGGGCATCATCACATGTAACGTTATGTTACGTTTCAACTCAACAGATGGCTTTTTTCTTTTGGATGAAATCAAATGGTAATTTGCAAAGTCATAGAAATAATATCTTCTCAACATTTAAAATGATACTTGAAAAACTTCTTGTTCTATGTCATCTCACTACTGTCTCCTAAACCGTGGGACAGGAGGTTTGATTGTGGTTCCCAAGCCTTTGTTGATGCTGGGTGGCATGCCAGTGAGAGACGGTATCAGGTGCCTCAAACGTTGGGCCGCTTGAAAGAGAGGCCCCACAAGTCTCAGAAACTCTATTCCTTTCCGTCACACCTGGGCCCTAACAATCGCCCCAGTCAGTGGATTGGAGGCTCCTGCGCGGGACTCCCTCCCACCTTGAGCCACTAAGCCCACGGCGGAGCTTTGAAGGGTTGGGTTCCATTGGTAATCCCCCCTCAGCGGTCTTGCACAGAAAGCCCTGGAGCTGGAGCAGGGCAACCGGCAACCACTGGGGACCAAAGGTGACAAAGCTCCCCACTTGGACGAGCATGACCTTGACTACATATTCAGAGAGCGTCTGCACGTGTGCACACAGACACCAGCCCACAAATAACTACCCAGCGCCCGTTTTGTGGGAAGCACTGTTTTAGGTCCTGGGAAAATAGCCGGAAGATACTATGTGTTTAAAAAAACAGATCCAATTAACACTGCAAAACCCAAACAAATCCAATTGTAATTCTATACTGGATGTGTGGATGCAAGAGACACTCAGAATACATTTACCTAAATTTGCATCGTGAGCTGCCTTGGTCACCTGTTTCAGACCTATATACCCTTCTAACAGAATAAACATTTTTCATAAAAATATGGGACAACAACTCCATAGGTAAATGCGAGGATCTGTCCTATGAAAATTTTGTTTGGAAAAGTGCGAGATGATTTCTTTAACTGCCACCGAAAAGAGAATATTTCTCTTTCCGGCCGTTTTAGAGTTTTGCCAACGTGCTGCTGATGACTGATGACTGTGCTACATATTTTATGTAGATTCCAAGGCTGGGGTTAACCTCTAACTTCCTCTGCCTGAACACTAGATGTATTCAACTCACTCATGTCTCCAACTAGCGGCAGTTGAGGGCTGGGGCTGAATTCGTTTGAATATTGAACTCGAGACATTCAGGTCGTCTGTACTTTGAATCCTGGAATCAGTCTCGAGTGGTTTTAAGAAGATGAGGCCAATGACCTTTCACTTCTGATTACACTATTAAAACAACTGTATTTAAAACACTGACCAGGTCACAAATACATATTAGGTAGGATGATAAAAGGCTCCCCAAGCCAGAGGGCAACTGAGTAGATCGGAGTGGGCTGTTTTGTTTCCACGCCAAACCTGTAGTTAAGATCTCTCCTTCTTTCGAAGGAGCCTGAGTGAGAGCGTCCTACCTTTGGCAAGTTCCACATTCTGATGGTCCCCAAACTGCCCAGTCCATGCAGAGAGTGGCAGGCTGGCACGGTGCCATGCAGCTGAAGCCCAAGATTCTGATCACCTAGGTTACAAGGATACTGCTGACTCTGTACTGGAAGAAAATGAGTAACTCTCATGGACAGTACCCATGAGGAACAAAGGCTGCACACAACGGTACTCAGATGAGCCACCTTGACTAGGGTGACAGTCGCCCTGCTTTGCCTGGTACAATCCTAGGCTATGCCTGTTTCCCAGCATAATTAGTAACATATGGTCACCCAACCTTAACCCCACTCTGCCATCATTTCTGAAAATGACAAAAAGAACAAAGTTCAAAGGAAATCTAATAATTATGGTTATTAAGCTTTGGGCAAGTAAGGTTTCCTGAAAATCGAAAAGCCCCTCTAAAATCCTACCCTAGGACTTCCCTGGTGGCGCAGTGGTTGAGAGTCCGCCTGCCGACGCAGGGGACGCGGGTTCGTGCCCCGGTCCGGGAAGATCCCACGTGCCGCGGAGCGGCTGGGCCCGTGGGCCATGGCCGCTGAGCCTGCGCGTCCGGAGCCTGTGCTCCGCAACGGGAGAGGCCACAACAGTGAGAGGCCTGCGTACCGCAAACAAAACAAAACAAAAACCTACCCTACGTTTTTGTGTTCTTTGCTATTGAATCTCATGATGATTTCATGTCAATCTCAAAAAACCAAAACAACAAACAAACAAAAAACACGCCTGGGACTTGTAAATGCTGGAGAAGTTTGTCACGTGACAGATAATCATCTTAACTCGCCAGGAAATCTGTCGAATAGTATACTTGGGACAGCTGTCCCTACCAATAACCCCACGGATGAAGATACCACGAGTAACATCTCCACTCAAAACCACAGACCAAAAATCATTTCACTTCTGAAGTGGTGTTTAAAGTACAGCCTTTTCCAGCAGTTTAATGATACTGGCCCTTTTTCAATGGTTTAATAATATTGTGGCCAAATGAGTGACTCTTATTTTGTCTTTTCCACAAAAATGAGAAATCGGAGTGTAACCTCTAAAATTAACGACGGTGTTTGAAAACTAAGATTAAATTACTTCTGACAAAAAGCGATGAATAATTTAGCCTTCACTCCAGAACATTCTTTTTAAAAAAGAACTGACTTCATTTGTCCTACTCTAATTTTGTCCTTTTAACTTCTAGCACTGTCTTGGAATTTGGGCTTTGTCCTGGCAAAAGTGAAATAAAACGCAATAAAATACAATAAGAAAGAAAGTGTCTGGAGATCCTGCGTTGGATCTGCTTTGAGTTCAAAGCATTTTCCTTATCGTGGCTAAAAATTTTGTCAATATAGTTCAATCAGATACTGGGGTGGATCTCTGGGGAAATTGCTGTAAAATAAAATGAGAGATAAGATTGTGTTCCCAAACATAATAACTGACATTTTCCTCTTCTTCCTTAAGCAGAAGCCCAGCCCCCCTGTGGCCGGCACCAGGGTCGGTGAAGGATGCGGTGCCCCAGCCGAGGAGTGGAATCTGCCGCCTGCTATGCATCCAAGGACCGCTCATCCCCATTCTGCCCACTGCTGCCTCTTATCCCCTGGGGTGAGGTTAGAAGCAGTGACGCCCCACCAGCCTCCCCAACCAGGACGAGGCCTCCTTGCTGCCTCCACGGTGCCCCTGCCCCCATTCCTCAGGAATACATGTCTCTGCCTCTTCCCCCCTCCGCCCTTGCAGACGGTTTCCGTCTATCCATAATTTTCTCTCGAACACACTCTCGCCAACTGTCCCTGTCCACGCAGCCGGTGACGTGCTACAGCACAGCCCAGGCTGGGACCGGGCGGCTTCTCCAGCTCTTCACTGGGATTCTGTCACTTGCGAGGGTGGAGGAAACTCCGGGAATCCGAGGAGGGAGGGATTTTAGGGTCCCCTGAGCACGAGACTGGAAAGGCCTTACTCCACGTTCATCTAGGTCCACTGGGGCTATAACCCCAGGGTCACCCCGTTTCCCGCAGCCTCAGACTGCAGCGCAGATGCGTCCCGACCCTGAGCGGCTTTAACTAGCCATCACCTCACCCTCCATATCCCAGCAGCGAAGGGCTCTTGGGAGCAGTTTTGTTGCTGTTTTTGGTGTCTTCTCCGATTTCCTGGCTCTGGCTCAGAAAAGGAAAAAATAGGCGTTACGTATTTTCTTCCATGAGATTCAAGTTCGTTTTCTAATCCTGGATCTCAGGACACTTTTTCACAGGTGAAGGCGTCTCTTCCGTCTTTTCCAGAGGAACCGAGTCTGACCTTTAGAACTACAGTTGTCCGAGTTCCCAGAACATCCCGCAGGCCGTGGGGTGCGGCTAGGGGGTGGGGTGCAGCATGGCTGGGCTCGCTCGGTTCTGCCGGGGTGTTCAGGTAGCTTGGACAGCTCAACGTGCTTCTGCCCTTATTTCATGAGGGTCAGTGGAAAATGGGAAAAGAAGATGTTGATATTCGTGAAAAGAGCTCGGCACTTATAAGCTTTATATGCAAGATGGGCACAAGAATGGGATTCAGGAGGCATGCTCCAAGTGGCAAATCTATATAGCCTTGGATACTCAGGGGGTTTGAGCAGATCTGTTCTATGGTGAAGAAAGAGAACACAATGATGACATGGAGACACAGTGCAGAAAACTAGGCTGGGATGAGGGATAATTAGGAATTGCACAGTATCTTCTAGCTCTTTCGAAAAGCACAGCCCTGCCACCACTCTCTTCTGAAGTGTTACAGCCATTGTTCTTACAAATTCAACTTTTTTTTGGCCATGCTGTGGCGGCTTGCAGGATCTTAGTTCCCTGACCGGCAATCGAACCCATGCCCCCGCCAACGGAAGTGCAGAGTCCTAACCACTGGACTACCAGGGAATTCCCACAAATTCAACTTTAATACATGAAAGAAAGTCCGTAACAAAATTATATACTTAAGTATCTGACTTCACATCTGGAAAGTCTCAGGAAGAAGCCTATTTGTTCAAGCCATGCTTGTGTGGGCAGGAGACGGGGCCGGGCAGGACCAGGGGCTGGGCAGGACCGGGATTCAGAGCCTTGTTCTAGGTCCACGCAGATGAGAACATTCACTGACTATTAAACATTGCAATTTGCTCAATGCAACGAAATGAAACGCAATGAAACTGTGATTCATCCTCTACCATGGACGCTTCATGCATGTAAATAATTCCACTTACTGCCGGTACAACATCTGCTTTCCGGGACACAGGACAGGCCCTGCGCAGCTTCCCCATGACTCTACCCAGTTGCTCTGAATTGAATTGGGTCTCCTGGCATCTCTGTAACTGTCTCCCCTGTGTGGCCAGTGGCAGAATGGGGACAGGGACTCAGGCATCCTGACTTTGGTCTCTGTGTGCCCCACCAAGTCCCAGCTCCCCTTCTGCTCCCTGCCCTCAAAGCCTCAAATGCCCTCGCCCCCCGCCTGCTCTCCTCTTCTTGGCTTTGCCAGTGCCAGTCAAGGACCACGCTTTTCTGATCAATTAAAGTTGCAAACTGAATTACGTTTGCTACTAACGAAGTGCAAGTGGAAATCCTCAAATGTTCGTGGCTTCATTTGTGTTTTCTAACTACAGAATTCATATTTGAAATAACTTAAAAAAATTTACATAAATAATAGGTATTCATTTCTGAAAGCTCAAAAGAGAACAAGGGAAAAACAGTTAAGATCTCGTATAACTCCCTCACCCCACACTCTTTCCACCCAGGAGCCCTTTACACACACCCTGCCCAGCCCATCGACGCATAAAACACGTGATCCTGCCAGCTGTGTGACCTGGGGCCAGTTATTCAGACTCTCTAAGACTCAGTTTTCTCATTTAAAATGAGGATAAGAGCACTGCCACACAGAACTGTAACAGGTTTAATGAGCAATGTGTCTAAAGCACTGATCCAGGGCTACTGCAGGGCGGAGAGCATCGGTACATTACATAAGCCCGAGGGAAAGCTCACTGGGCACCCCGTTCTCAGCCCCGGGAACAGAGGGGTGAACCAGATGGAGTCCTCGCCCTTAAGAAGCATACATTCTAGTGGGGAAGATGACAGATGATAAAATCAATGAGTGAATTACGAAGGTTGGAAGGGGAGAGTGGTATGGAGGCAGTAAAGCGGGGAAGAGAGCTGTGGGCAATTTTAAGTTGGGAAACACAGAGGCCTCACGGACAAGGTGGTATCTGATGGGACATGAGGGCAGGGAAGCCATGTGTGCATGGGGAGAGGTTCCCCAGCTCGGCACGGGACCAGGCCCCAGAGTGGGTGGGATCACACAGAGTGATGCTGAAGCCGGTTCACAGCACGGTGACACCTACTGTTTACATGAACATCCTTCCAAGTTATTACACGGAAGGCAACATTTTCAGGGCTATGTGGCATCCCTTTGTGGGGCTTTACTGTAATTCATTTAACCAGTCCGCTGCTGCTCGTCACAGAGATGGCTTCCTATGCCTGAACTATTTTCAGACAGAGAAACTTAACACATCTATAATTAAAGCCAGTTACGATGTAGTCCAACTTTTGGAAATAAGTAAGAACACAGACATATGCACTGGAAGGGGACACATCCCCCAAACTAAAAGCTTAGGGTAGGAGTTTTTTTAACAGCAAAAAGCTTCTCTGCTTTTTAAATTTTTCTAAAATGTAACGTTTTATAATTAGGGAAAATGCAAAGTTATTATTGCAAAAAATGAAAGAAGGGATAAGGTAGTTAACCCACTTGCTAGAAGGAGGAAGAAAGGCTTCCTAGAGTAGGTTGAAGTATGCATAACTGACACCAATGGGATACTCTGTGTTTTAGCCCCATGACGGACGGATGTCACATTCATTGACTGGTGGCACTTTTCACATATGTACATCTATCATCCAGGCTTCTAGAAATTGAAGAATTTTAAAAGTGAAAAACAGAGCATAAGGAACACAGTGCTAAGGGGAAAAAATGAATATTGTTTGAAAGGACAAATAATCTCTTAAAAAAAAATTCACTGTCCAGGAACTCGTATTCACGTGATTTGACAGCTAACACTTCGGTTTACAGTTTTGCCAGCGCCCTGGGAAGACAGACGTGAATAAAAACCGGGTGCTGGGGCTTCCCTGGTGGTGCAGTGGTTGAGAGTCCGCCTGCCGATGCAGGGGACGCAGGTTCGTGCCCCGGTCCGGGAAGATCCCACATGCCGCGGAGCGGCTGGGCGCGTGAGCCGTGGCCGCTGGGCCTGCGCGTCCGGAGCCTGTGCTCCGCAACGGGAGAGGCCACAACAGTGAGAGGCCCGTGTACCGCAAAATAAATAAATAAATAAATAAAATTAAATAAATAAAAACCAGGTGCTCGTTCAGGCAGTAACCTGAACCTTGACTGCTTTAGATGGTATCATAGGATGATCATTTTTCCAGAATGGGTGGCTCGGATGGATGCTGCTGGCTTACGAATCTCATCTGGGGGCCTGAACTGCATGTTTTGCTGGCGCTACCCCGCCTTCTGATTGATGGGGGCCTTACGGGCCCCCAGACTTCAATTTCCCTCTGCGCCCTCACCATAAAGGGGTCTTCGAAGGGAGACGGTGAGCTGGTGCTTCTGGGACATTTTGACATAGAAGGGAGACAGCCCTCAGACAGAAGATCTCTGAGGGCTGTTTCGGGGAGTGGACATGCTTGTTTCACTTTCTGCATCAGTGCAAAGCTTGCTATGAAATGAACCAAGAGCCAACAGCTGGTTGCAAGGCGAGTTTCCCAATCTTGTAAAATGAAGCTTAAAATTCCGAAGTACATTCTTCTGTTTTCTAATTACACGATACATAGAAAACATTTCCAAAGTAGCAATGCTTTATAATTTCAGAGTTCAGCTAGGGACTATATGCTTATAAACACTCTGAAATATAGAATGCCTGTGTGAAAAGGTAACTGGTATATGGTTGCGATCTAGGCTAAATGCTGCAGAGAGCAACTCTCACATCAGAGCCGATATCCTGAACTGTGACCAGATGGAGAGATCAGGTGTGGGAACTGCGTAAGGTACTTATCGATAATATCAAGCTCCCCGATACTATATTTTAAATTCAATTATAATTATTTCCTTGTAAATAAGTACACATTTTAAGAGATTCTGACGTAGACAAACATTTCCCTGCAAATGTAGTAAGATTTTTAAAATCCCACTGCAGAAATAATGTAGCAATTAAAATAGCATTTATAACAAAATATGTTTAAAATGTTTCTTCCTATAAAAGAGTAAAATTTTAAGTCATTTAAAATAACCATCTGTTTCCTCATGACATAAAATTTTTAGTATCATGTAATTAATATTAATATCACTTTCTGTTAATAACCTTATCTGTCAGATAATAAAGCAAAGATGTAAGGAAAGATATACTCATTGAAAGAAGTTTAAGAATGCAAAACCAAAGTAATGTACAAGTACTAAAGGAGTAAATACACAGAGGGTTTGATGATGACCCTGATCTGTACAAAGCTACCTGTCAGCCGTATCTATCAATCATCTCTCACCCTACCTACCTACCTACCTATCGTATCCATCCATCCATCCAGCCAGCCAGCCAGCCACACACCCTGATCTATCTCCCTATTTTTATCTCTATCTATCTATCTATCTATCTATCTATCTATCTATCTATCATCTATTACCCTATCTACCTACCTAATCTCATCTGTCCATTGGTCCATCCATCCATCCATCCACCCACAATCTCTCTCTATCCCTATCTATCTTTATCTATCTATGTCTATTAACTATCTATCTATCTATCTATCTATCCACCTACCTATCTCCTTCTAACCATATTACAACCAATTGTATTTTTATAACCACTCCTCTGCTACCTTCACTTCCACTCCTTTCTTCCTTATCAGTATCTAAAAAATTTTAAGCCCTTTAAATCTTTCCCTCTTTGTATGCATTTGTAAATAACAGGAAGCAAGGGAAGGATGGAAAGAGATCTGACCAAATTTTATTCTAATAACTGAAAAAGTCACCAGGGAGACAGTATCACTGAAGTTTCTTAAGCTATTTGATTCCTAGGTTGAGGACTTGAGCAAAGCAGAGGAATAAAAAATGAATATTTTCCTGGCCCCAAAGTGGTATAAAATCACGAGAAAAAGTCCTATATTGCTTAAAAATATACAGTGTTATAAAATCAGATGGTTTAATGTTGCAAATACAAAAGCTCACTGAAAGTTTTCTTTCCAGTTGGAAAATGGCATTATATATATACATTCGACAAATCTTTTTATGCTACTCCACCTCTAAGTCATTGGATGCGGGACAGTAAATGATGCTCTCTATCTGTTAAAAAAATTACCCTAAAATTGAAAGTTTGCAGCTAAAACTGCTGGGACCAAAAAACAACAAAACAAAAAAACTAAGTAACTGTAAAATTTTAGACTTCTGTATTTTAGGAAGCGTTAACAATTTACATTAATAACACGTTGTTGCACTGAGACCAATGAGAAACGATGTTACTAAAAATACCAGTGGGATGGGAAATGCAAGTTTCAGCGACAACTCTACTGGAGACTTCTAGACTTCCAGGAGAATCAGGGGTTGCTGGGCTTGGACTACCTCCCTCTCTCCTAACCCACCTCTGCCTCGTCTTTCTACACCAGATGATAACCCATGCTGACTCAAGAGTTGGCTTGTAAAAGTCACAATCACTGCTCCCTGAAAATCATGAGGGGGGCACCTGACTGCCCAGACTCAAGTCCAGACCTTTTGTGGATCCTTTTTCTAATCACCCTTCCTGCCTTCATGCCTTGTCTCCAGCTAAGTCCCTTCATTACCCACGCCACAAATCTCCCCAGACACATGCCCTTCCCAGCCTTCACACACACTCTTCCCTTCTCTGTCATCAGAGAAGCCAAGAGAAGAGTTTCCAGCACGATGGAGCGGTCACCGGGCTCCCCATCGCTAAGAAGCAGATGGCGAAGGGAACCATGCTGTACCTTGGGTGGACAGCGTGGGTGGCCAGGCACTGGATGAGAGCAGTGTCCGGGCAGTGCGGGGAGGGAGGACAGATTGGGACGGATCAAAGAGAAGGCACCTGGTGAGTAGCTGGAGACACTGAGTGTAGACAGGAGTCCCAGGAGGGTGTATGGAGAAGAAGGCTGAGAAGGGGCTGGCAGGGCAGAGGGCCACAGAGCCAGGATGGGAGATGCTGGAGCAGGCCTGTCTGCTGAACGGAGGAACCCAACATCCGGGAGAATCTGATGGTACAGGAAGCAGACAGGGTAACTGCAGAGGCAGAGTCCTTTGGAAGTGAGAGGTGATGGGTCCAGAGGTGGAAGGAGCGACACTTCACAAGGGCAGGGACCACCCCCCCGCATCCCCTGGCCAGCAGGAAGCAGCGCAGAGGCTGTAGCTCCAGGTGCAGCTGGGGTGTGGGGTTGGGAAGATGAGTATGCGTCTTCCCCTGTTTCACTGGTGAGACTTAAAGAGGGTCATCAGGTGAGGGAGAAAGTGAAAGATTCAAGAGGAAAATTTTTGAAAGAGTCATTTTGAAAAATTATGCTCTATCATATTACTTTACGCTACTTTGTGTCAAAATTGTCCCAATTCCTGTGCTATATGGTAGGTCCTTATTAGTTATCCATTTTATATATAGTAGTGTGTATATGTCTACCCAATACTCTGTAATGACCTGTATGGGAAAACAATCTAAAAAAGAGTGGATACATGTATATGCAGAACTGATTCACTTTGCTGTACAGCAGGAAGTAACACAACAGTGCACATCAACTACACTTCAATAAAGGTTAAAAAAAAAATTGTCGGGCTTCCCCGGTGGCGCAGTGGTTGAGAGTCCGCCTGCCGATGCAGGGGACACGGGTTCGTGCCCTGGTCCGGGAAGATCCCACATGCCGTGGAGCGGCTGGGCCCGTGAGCCACAACTACTGAGCCTGCGCGTCCGGAGCCTGTGCTCCGGGAGAGGCCACAACAGTGAGAGGCCCGCGTACCGCAAAAAAAAAAAAATTGTCACAATTCTTTCCTGTAACTTGGACCTACTGTTCCGAGTTCAATTCCCTGGACGTACACAGGGTAAGGCTCCTATCTGTTACCTTGACCGCCATTTGCACGCAGTGTTCAACCCCGACCCCAGCTCCAGAAGAGTGGATCTCAATCCCAGCTGCACCTAACAAGCCCCCTGGGAACATCTGGTACGCAGGCTCCACCGCAGGGCCAAAGAAGCCCATCTCCAGCCCTTGGCCCCAGGAGCTAGTACTTTTGAAAAGCACCCTCCAGAGCAGGACCAGGGACGCCCCTGCCCCAGAGGCCCCTCCCACCTCCCAATTCCTCCATCCCTATCTCTGACGTGGGTTCCAGAGCCTTCTCTACATCCCCACCCACTGCTGTGAACAATCCCCATTTGCCAGTGTCCTTCTGGAAATGTGGTCCCACAAAACAGACCTCTCCTTCTCTTAGGGCAGAGTAAGTCTCGACGGCATTTCGGCAGATGAGCTACTCCCAGGTCAGCCTCGTCGAGGCAGGGTTCCCCATTCTACGTGTGCGCAGTTGGTTGGCTGAATCTGAATGCAGGATATTTATCTTAGTTTCACTTTGTCGGCCCTGACCCATTTTGTGGTCTCTGAATAGGGAGGATGCTGAGACTACGCCCGCCAACGTGTGTCGTCCGCGCGTCCTCAACACAGGCCGACGGTCAAGGCCACCCCGGGTCTCCCTCAGGCAGAGTTCTTGGGGCAGCTGAGCGTGGTGGTTCAAAGTACAGCACAGTGGAGGCTGAGACACAGCCTGAGATGGAATCCAGCCTTGGCCACCGGCCGGCTGCCACCTCTGTTTCCTCATCTCAGATGGGGATGGCACTAGCCCTCCTCTTCCGGGTCCTCGTGCCTGACAGGCAGGGAGTGCTGGATGGAGGTCATGTGACATCATCACTGGTAGTAGCAGCAGAACTGCCACGGGGCTGGTACAACCCCCGCCTTCTGCCTTGGGGGACGGTCTGGGAAGCTGAGTTGAAAGTCTCGCTGCGGGCAAGGCACTGCTTGGGTTGGCTGTAGTCATTCTCTCAAGAAAGGAAACGGCCTCCCTTTTCTTTCGGAAGGATTATCATTTAATTCACGGTGGAGCACAGTGACGGTGGCTGCCAGGGTCCATAAAACCCAAGTCTTCATTGTTCAGACCAGGGTTTCTGGACCTCGGCGATACTGACTTTGGACTAGACGGTCCTCTGTCGTGCGGAGCTGCCCTGTGCACTGCAGGGCGTTCACAAGCTTCTCTGGCTTCACCCACTCGATTCCAGTAGACAACCCCTCCAACCCCCTCAACTGTGACAACCTAAACTGTCTCCAGACACTGCCAAATGTCCCCAGGGGAGGGACACACAAAATCACCCCTGGTTGAGAACCACTGGTCTAGATGAAGATACCGAGGGCCAGAGAGACCAAAAGATACGGTCCAGGTACCGTAGCAACTGGCAACGGTATCCTGCTCTAACATCTGTTTAAAATGATTTCTAGACATTTGCCAGGCAGCAAGAGAATTGCTGGCCTGCAGGTATGCAATCTCCTGCTCCCGGTCTGATACTGGGGCAGCGTTTCCCCTAGTCAGCACCTGCTGCTAGAAATAGCTGTTAGGAAGGAACTGAGGAGGCAAAGTACAAAGTAACAACGTTCTGATTGGGAGGAAAAAAATACACCTTTTACCCCCTGCGGCCAGATACCCTAGGAAGCTTCTGCTTTCTCCTCGGTCCCATGCAGAGAAAGGGAAGCAGGTTCTGCCTGCAGAAGGGAACTGGGGTCATCCCTTTAATTAGGCCGACGAGCCTGGTGGGGGGAACAGACCGCAGCGGCCGAGACCGGGCGTGCCCAGCTTTGAGATGAGAGCCCACAGGTCCTTTAATACTGAGCTTAGCTGAAGGTTGATGACAACCCCCAGGGAATGGTTTCTGAATGCCAGCCAAGATTTGGGAGAAACAGATGAGAAAGGCAAAGTGAAGCAGAAGTGAGAGAAGGGAAAATGTCTACCTTCCCTTCAAAAGCAAGCTCTATGAAAAGATAAACAATTTTTATGATACGTTGTTTTAATACTAAGAATTCATTTCTCCTTGAAAAAAAATAGCAGAGGGGAAAACTATAAGCTTTGGAATCAGAAAGACCTGGGTTTGAATTCTGGCTATTAAGAGTGTGGTCTTAAGATTCTCGACCTTTTGGAACCTCACTTATGAAACAGGGATAATGATTCTCAGGAAATGGGCATTAGAGGTCAAGCTCCTGACACAGAGACGCAGCTGTACAAATTCAGACTCTACGTAAGATGGTCGAACAGGCACATGAAAAGATGCTCAACATCGCTAATTATTAGAGAAATGCAAATCAAAACTACAATGAGGTATTAACCCACACCAGTCAGAATGCGCATCATCAAAAAATCCACAAACAATAAATGCTGGAGAGGGTGTGGAGAAAAGGGAACCCTCCTCCACTGATGGTGGGAATGTAAACTGGTGCAGCCACTATGGGGAACAGTATGGAGATTCCTTAAAAAAGCTAAAAATACAGCTACCGTATGATCCTGCAATCCCACTCCTGGGCATATATCCAGAGAAAACTCTAATTTGAAAAGATAAATGCACCCCCAATGTTCATAGCAGCACTATGTACAATGGCCAGGACATGGAAGCAACCTAAATGTCCACTGACAGATGAATGGATAGAGATGTGGTATACATATAAATGGAATATTACTCAGTTACAAAAAGAATGAAATAATACCATTTGCAAAAACGTGGATGGACCTACAAAACATCATACTAAGTGAAGTAAGTCAGATAAAGACAAATATCGTATGATATAACTTACAGGTGGAATCCGCAAAAATGCTACGGCTGAATTTATTTAGAAAACAGACAGACTCACAGACATAGGAAACAAACTTATGGTTACCAAAGGGGAAACAGGGGGTATAAATTAGGAATTTGGGATTAATAGATAAATACTACTGTACATAAAATAGGTAGCCAACAAGGACCTACTGTATAGCACAGGAAACTACATTCAGGATCTCGTAATAACCTATAATGGAAAACAATCCAAAAAAGAATAGATATATATGTATAACTGAATCACTCTGCTGTACACCTGAAACTAACACAATATTGTAAATCAACTATACTTGAATTAAAAAGGAAAAAAAAAAAGTGAGCTGTAATGTCACACTACCGCCACCTGCTGGTCACATGATAAAATTGTTAGCATAGAATCCAAGAAGAGAAAAAAAAAGTGCTCAAGCTGTAAAAATTAAAATTAATGAACTGACAGTAAACCTTCCCAGAACCCAAAGTTACGGCATGCTCTCTGTAATCTCAAATGCAGGGCTGCCTGTCCCTCCTGGGGCTGGCTCTATGAGAAAGGAGAAACCAAAGGAAGTGCAGGACACAACGACAAGAGCTGAAACCTGTGTTTCTAACTTCTACCATTAAAACAAGCCTTGTAAAAAATGTCCACGATGACAAAAGATATTTAAAAGTTAGCAAAAATGCAAGCGCTTCAGATTCAAGATTGGTTGTCTAATAACCATAGATTCTGGTGGGAAGATGTGTGGTTAAATGGTTAGAAGGAAATGGGCACACACACACCTTCCATGTGGAAGAGTGAAAGATGGGTATGGTTTTTATACTTGGGGCTGACAAGGCTGGACGGTGGCCTGGTGGAGGCAGGTGGAAGTGAAATGTTCAAGAGTCATCCGAAGCAGTGCAGTACTGCCGGTGATGGGCAGCCAGGGTGGCAGAAGATTAACTCTTGGAATGAAGCAATCAGAGATGGGGCGGAGCCATCAGAACAACCTGACAGTCAAGAGGAGCGGGGAGTTTGGCTGCCACGGCAACGGTCACCACTGAGACCCTCGGCCCACAGCTGGCAGTGGCAGGAGATGGTGTGGCAGGCTGCCAGGACCCCTCGCAGACGGATGCACAGGGTTCAAGGCATTGGCTCGGGCCCTCAGCACAGGTGGGATGCACCCGAAAATGCATTTTGCCTCGGAGCAAGATATGACAACTAAGTATACTACAAATGACCCCCCCCGGGGGTCCCCTGCCACCCACAGTCATACTAACTCTTGGCTAGCACTTCTAGAGAAAATTACCTATAGAGAAATGCTTAATCAAAAAAAAAAAAAAAATCACAGGCTCCCAATGAAATTGCAGAGAATTCTCAGCCAATAGTTGTTGCAGAGATAATTGTTCTGAATCTATCAATAAAGCTGAGCTGCCCCTTCACTGACTGCAAACACCAATTCCTTTCACCCAGGATTATAAGTTGGTGTTCACAGGCTCACTCCTGCCATTACCGTGATAAACAGTTTAAACCACAACAGGGTCTGACATGTAGATCAATTCTGGGTCCATAAAGAATCTACACAAGAGGTTCCAGGACAGGAATTTACAGCCACCAGTTTTTATTCTCTTGCTGCAAAAATTACTTCTGTCAAACACTTAGGAGGGTGAGGAAAAATGTAAAAAAATTAATTTTTCATGTACTACTGGAACAGCCTTTTTCAACGCAGGACCTCAAGATGAATATGTTTCTGCATTTAAAAAATTACACTGAGTAGCATGAAGTGCTTAGTCGGAGTGGGACCCAGTCCTCCGTGCTGCAAGCCGGCAGACAGCGATCTGAAACCCCGAGCTGAGCTGTCTGCATTTCCTCTAAGGGCAGATGCGGGTCTCACGTTAGCAACGCCAAATTATATTAGACATCTAATTTTAAACCTCAGGTACTTAAATGTAAAACCTTACAGCAGTAATAGTCATAAAGCAGTGGGGCATTGCATTTCACAGAATGGATTCTTCTTTTTTCCCCCCTTAATTTAACCAGAACCTCCTGTTTTGTAGTTTCACACACCACAAAGTCATCTATCTAATTAGGAGTTGCTCACAGCTGCTTAAAAGACAGAAACCCCCAGGGTACCTGTGCATCTAAAGGGGAAGACTTTACAGAGTTCTCTGGAGCCAAAGTCTTAATTTACTGTGGACAAGGGGGCAGGGAAAAATGGAACCCCAATGTCATGTATTATCATGTACAATAAGAATGTGGGACAATGGGAAGGCATATTCACCAACACATGGTCATTTGGATTCAAAAGCTGCTTACTTCTCCCTGTCCCTGCTGCTAGCACAGTGTAAGCTTTTTTATGACCCTGACATCCAAACCAGAGACTGGGGTGAGGGAGAGAAGATGATTAAAAAAAAAAAAAAAAAAGAGGGTGGAGTTTGTATTTCACTGCGACGTAAAGAGAAAAAGCATGACAGAGAGCTCTTAATCATTGTTTGTTTCTCTTGTGATTATTTTCCAAGCATGGCAGGGAACGTGGATGCCCAAGTTGAGGTCTTGAAATCCATTCATAAATGTGTTTTCTTGAAGTCAGCTGTCAGATCCCGTGCCCTGATTTTACTAACAACTGCTCGGCGTCTGGCAGGATGGTACTAACGGGAGGGAAGCCAGGACGTTACTCTGGCCGCAGGCAGACAGGGCTACTCCACATGCAGGTGGACCCGAATGGCCCAGGATTCTTGACAACGTGCACTCTGACCCAGGAAGTCTTGCTGGAGCCTGGGACTCTGCATTTCTAGGCAACTCCCAGGGGCTGTCAGATACCAGTCAGTCTGTGGACCACACTCAGAAGCAAGGATTTCGAGCAATGGTTCTCAAACTTCAGCATGCAGCATCATTCCGTGCAGGGTTTGCTGGCACAAAGGTTGCTGGGCCCCACCCCTGAGTTTCAGATTCAGTGGGTCTGGGATGGGACTTACGAATCTGCATTTCTAACCAGTTCCCAGGGGATGCTGCCGCCACAGGTCTGGGAAGCATATCTTGAGAAGTGCTGACGTAGACTCTAAGGCCTAGAATCAGGCCACCTGGGTTCACATCCCAGCCTTACCAGGACGTGACTCTGGACAAGCAATATTGAACCCTTCTGTACCAGAGTCTCCCCACCTGGAACATGGAGCTAAGAGCAGTATCCACTCCACGGGGATCAAATGCGATAATCCATATGAAGCCCTCAATAAATATTAGCCCTTGCTATCATTACTACTGTTTCTCTTTTCAGTCATATCTTGGGTGTGACATACCATCCATCCTTCGAAAATATAGGCGTCAAGGAAGATGCCTGAGAAACTATAGGAATCTTACTTCTGTACAACATTCTGTTTTCTCTCTGGATCTTTGCAATTTAAAATGTCAGCTGTAAGCCTTACAATAAGATGCTAATTAATTGTGCGATTCTGACCCCTTAATACTCATCTCTCTTCTTCCTCTCTGTCCTCATTTTCCTGCATTCCAACTAATACCTTGCACTTCCTTGTGGCCCCTCAACTGTTCCACGTTGCCCTTTCCTCCTCTTCAAGTCTCTGTCCAAACTGCCTTCATGTTTAGAACAACTTCCTCCTGTGGTTTTGCACACACACAATCCATCTGGTTCTTGAAACACTGCTCAAGTTTCAGTCTCTTCGGGAAGTTTTCCTTGATTAACTCTCTCCATCCTTAAACTACCTGCACAATTTCACCCCGGGCTTTCTCCATCCACATCCCGCAGTAGGCTCGTACCAGGGCACAGACTGGTTTCTCATCTCCTGTGTTCACGGTTCAAGCTCTGGGGCATCAGGAAGCCTAGCTAGTCTAGTCTTTCACAAACACACAATGTGATAGAACAATGGACACCCGGGGCGTTGGCATGTGAGAAATCGATTTGTAAATTTAAAAACAGCGTTCACCCGTAGGCAACCTCAGTCATACAGGTACTTTTATAAATATGCCCGTACGGACCAATACGATCACCTTCTGTGGGAAGAGGCTTCTCAGCAAATCAAGGGTCTGGCACTCACGGAGTCCCTGATGTGACAGTGTGGAGGTGCCTTGGCATACACACATGACCAGATGCAAAGAGCTCTTGGGTAGAGGGAAAGTTAGCTAGGGAGTCTTTATCAAAGAGATAATTATGCGAATGGAGTATCTGTAAAGTGTGGATTTTAGGTTAATAGGCTGCTTCCAATGCTTTTTCTGGAGGAATATTCTGAGTGTGGGGGGAGGCAAAGACTTGGGGTGAGGATCTTGCTTAGGAACTTGTTCTTCTATCCCCTCCCCAAATATAACTCCTACGGCGCGTAAGGAACAGAACCTAGAGACCGCCGCCCAATCAGGCTGTGGTGGTGACCCAACAGTTCTCACTTCCAAGAGGAAAGCTTTCGAAAGGGTGCTGCCGGGCAAGGCAGTGTGTGCACCAGGCCGGGAAGAGCCAGCCGATGACTCCTGCCCGCCTCAAACGTGGGAGCGCACCTTCTCAGAGGGTGCCGGAATGAACCCACTCAGACAGTAAGGGTAATGCTCGTCGAAAAACGGCTGCATTTCCAAGTATTTGATAATGCAATTAAGCATGTGAACTGCTTGCCCCCCTAAAAAAAAAGTAACCATGGCAACCACAGCAGATGCTCAGAGACAGAAGCCACAGATGGACACTGCCCTACATACCTACTGACCACGCAAGGGAGAGAAGAACACACCCATTTAAGATTAGAACACAGAGGCTTGCAGAGGTAAGGCCGCCCGTCAAGGCCACCTGCTCGGCGGGTCGGGGCGTCTCTGCCTGGAGCACGGACGTGTCTGCTGAGAAGGCCCGCACCAGGCCTGCCGGGGCACCTGACGACTATGAACGCACAGCTGTCGCGTTACAAGGGAATAAACTGTACGCGGTTAATTTATAATGACTTTAGCCTCTTCATTGAGCGTCTTAAGGTGCTGTCACGATTTCAGACGAAAGGTGGAAAGCCCAGTCCCTGAAGAGGCTGGAGGTAGACGTTCGTTCTCTACCGAAGCATCCTGTTTTGTCTGAGGAAGGAGCCGGGAGCGTGCTGGGCACAGGGCAATGCCGTCCGTACGCCCCAGGCCCGCGCCGCTACGGCACCCGCTGGAGCTGCCTTTCGAGACCTCACTCCTCCTTGGTTTGCAGATGCCTTTTCTTTAAGGCCTCTGCTCGGCGGTGTCTGATGGAGGAGCATGGAGTAACTAGAAATAAGATGATGTTTATCCAAAGCACACGTCCTGCTGCAGCGGCTCTGGGTCTACCTGATGCTGAATCTTTTAATTAGGACAAATTATGCTAATATTACTCTAAAACCCTGTCTGAGAGATGACACACTACAGTGGGAATTCCTTTAAATACCGGTGAACAGGTCATAGACAAAATGCCACAGGCAAAGCGTGTTGTGGTAAAGTGCAGCCTCAACGCTGCATAATTCACGCACTCACACATTTGTCAAGGTACTTTCCAGTGTGCACACTTGTTTCCCTAGAAGCTGCCCACACTTTAAAAAAAAAAAAAAAAAGCCAAGAGGGAAGACTCTCCAAAACTTAGACGATATACCAGGAATCCTGGAAAACGGATAAGGAGAATGAATTATGTGTTTTCCTTTGATGCAAAAACACCGCAAAGCCTAACCACATAAAATGCACACGAATGATGGAAAGTGTAGGCCACATCATGTAGGGAAGTGTGATCGGGGGCATACCACCTGCAGTCGGGTCTCAGCCCTGCCTGCCGTCTCAGTTTCCAAATCTGTCAAGTGGGAACGAACATCTACTGCTCCCTGCACCAAAGAAGGTCACGAGATGCTGTGGGTGAGAGAGCCGATCAAGGATAAAGCGCTCCATGGGTGGAAGGCGGGCCAGGCATCGTCGACAGGGTGGCCGCCCTCAGAGCGGAGCTCGGAGAGCTCGGGGCGTCACGTCCAGCCCCTGGTTTACAACCGAGGACCGCGAGGTGGCCGCAGGTCCGTGGGGCTGTGCCCTCTCTTACCACTGCTGATGGCTGAGTTTGCAATGACCGTAGCCTCGCTCCACTGGTCGGCACTGGAGACAGAGTAGGACCGTTGCTGCATGCCGTCCGGTCGGCTGTTGAAGGAGCCCAGGCTGACGCCGCTCGCCATCTGAGACCCAGGCGCACTAGTGACATTCCCTAGGAATAAACAAGTCAGGTGAACACCAGCGCGCACTGCACACCCGAACCGGCACGAGTTAGTCTAGGGGCTTACATGCCTGCACACCGTGGACCTGACACCGAGAGCAGCCGGCGTCCCGATACAGGGCAAGTGGAAGCATCACATGGAACAATGTTCCAGAGGAAAATAGGGTGAAGCAGGTCTTATGGTGCTTGACAAAGGAACCCGATGCTTCCGATGGCTACACCCACCACAATCCAAGACAAAGATGCACACCGCCACCACCGCCATCTCTAGATGGAGTAGCGGTGAAGACAAAAGACCCACTTTTGGGAAAAGCGATATTCCCGGCAGGCCAGCGAGCCGGGCACTGAAGGAGCCCTGCTGCGTCCACACATCAATGGAAATGAAATGATCACCAGTCGGGGGTCAACTGTCTGATACCAGAGGATTACTTTCGCGGGGAAGCTATACTTTATGATCAACACAAATCAAAGTTGCCAGATGCGACATCGCTGGAAACGCAGACTCTTCAACCAGGTAAGTTTACTCTTAACCTTGAGAAGACCACGCAGAGGACAAATAACCTTAGCAACTTCACAGCACGCACACAGACTGCGATGGAAAATGGTTCCATCGTATACTTAATGATTTGAATCAGTCGCTCAACATCAAAATGAATTATGATCTATCTGGTCACGCCAATTTTAGACTCAAAAACATAATTAAGTGCCTTTCTCTAAAGCTCAGCCAATCATACCTTGCTGCCAGTGAGTTCGTTTGTTAGATCTGTAGGCAGATCTTCAAAGGTATTAGGTTTCTTTTTTTAAACGTTCCTCCCATTGTTTTAGTTTGGAACCAATTAAGTTCAAAATTGTTTTCATAGCACAAGATTTTACATACACAGATTGTATTAGTAGTTCCCCAATCTGGCCAATTACCAGAATTACCCCTGGAGCTTTTTAAAAATAGAGGCTTCAAGAAATTCAAATTTCGATTCAGGAGGTGGGGGTGGGGGATAGAGCTTGAGGGGATACGCATTTTCAAAGGGACTTCGGTGATTCTGGTGAGCAGCCAGAGGTAGGAACCAGGGCTCCACCACAAACAAGGTCCTCACTGCAATCGCACAGAGCATCCGGAAGTGACAAAATCATCAACGAAACACAAACGTGAGCAAATAGGACAAATAAGCGGTTAACGAAGAGGAAGGATTTTGCTTTGAAAAATATATTTCTACCTTAAAAAATGATGCCGATTTTACGCTGTTGTGGGAACTGGGTACATTGTGAATGTCGTAAAAGTAAGTATTCCTAGGCAGCTTTACCGGATTCCAGAAACAAAGCCAAAAGTACCACGTAAGAAAGGAAGAATGGGAGCCCATATATCTTCCCAAGTGCGGGCCTCATAGCAGAAGCAGCTGCACCGCCTGGGAGCGTCTTCGAAAGGCAGGCTCCCTGGCCTCACCCCCGCCCCTGCTCTTTTTTTTTTGGCGGTACGCGGGCCTCTCACTGTTGTGGCCTCTCCCGCTGCGGAGCACAGGCTCTGGACGCGCAGGCTCAGCGGCCATGGCTCACGGGCCCAGCCGCTCCGCGGCATGCGGGATCTTCCTGAACCGGGGCACGAACCCGCGTCCCCTGCATCGGCAGGCGGACTCTCAACCACTGCGCCACCAGGGAAGCCCGCCCCTGCTTTTTAATAAGAGCCCCAGGTGACATGTGCACACGTAAAAATATGAGTGGGCCTGCAGGAGAGCTCTGATTGATTTAAAAACCAAACACTTAAACCAGAAAATAACCATGGACACGAAACAAAAACTACAACGAAAGCTCTTCCCTGCCGCGGACCACTGAGATCAAAGATGCTCCCGGGAAGGGCACCCGCCCTGGATCCTCGGCTGAGCTGCAGAGGGTCTTGAGCCAGTTTCCCATCTCCCTCCCAACTCTGATGTTCTGATTTTAGGACCCATCCGAGCCCTAAAAACGCGGAAACTCGCGCATCCTGAATGGCAGCGTCAGCCAGAGCTGGCGCCCGCTCCAGCACCGGTCCTCAGCAGCCTGGGTAGCAGGGCCAGGTGCGCAGCATCTCACAGGTACAGAGTAGCCAAGCCTCAGAGAGGCAGCGCTAAGGGACACACCACATGCCCCTCCGGGTTCTCTCCACGTGCCATCCATCATTTAGGGCGCCCTGGAGCTGTCTTCTGGGTGCGCTTCTCCTCGGCCAGATCCCGGTACAACAGGACACTGTAACAGCCAGACAGCATGCCCAGCAGCTGACCAGGCGTACCTGTCGGGCAGCATGGCAGGGTCTCCTCCTGATCCTGTGCTGACACCCGCGTCTGCCACCACCTTCTCCCCACACCTTCTATGCCCTACTCCCTTCTGAGGAGAGCACCTGTTGGGTTACCTCTGGCTCCCAGCTGGGCTGAACGAGGGGGAGGTACAGGAGTGTGAAGTGGGGATGTGCATCCCTGGCCCCCCTCCCTGAGCGGGCGCCCCGGGCTAGCTGTCCCTTCGCTGGAGGCTCGCCTGGGCCACCCCCGCCCTCCCTTCCCTTCGGGTCCGTGGTGGTCCTGGTGCCACTCTGCCAGCCCTGGTGCCTGTACTACCTCCTGGCTTCTCTCCGCCCACACCTCTGTCCCTTTGCAAAGAAATCCCTCTGGGCAGGAGGGTGTGGGCCTCTGCCTTCCCTTCCCTGTGGGGACTCTGGTCCCACACGCCCACCATTTAAGAGGGGTTCACAACTCCTCCTGAGGCTCTGAGGCCCCTTCCACTTTCACCACGTGAATTCATAAAAACGCTAACATTAAGGGACTTCCCTGGTGGCACAGGGGTTAAGAATCCACCTGCCAATGCAGGGGACAGGGGTTCAAGCCCTGGTCCGGGAAGATCCCACACGCCGCAGAGAGACTAAGCCTGTGCACCACAACTACTGAGCCTGTGCGCCTAGAGCCCGTGAGCCACAACTACTGAGCCCACGTGCCACAATTACTGAGCCCACGTGCCACAACTACTGAGCCCACGTGCCACAACTGCTGAGCCCGCGTGCCACAACTACTGAGCCCATGAGCCACAACTACTGAGCCCGCGTGCCACAACTACTGAGCCTGCGTGCCACAACTACTGAGCCTGTGCGCCTAGAGCCCGTGCTCTGCAACAAGAGAAGCCACCGCAATGAGAAGCTCACATACCGCAACGAACAGGAGCCCCTGCTTGCCGCAACTAGAGAAAGCCCACACGCAGCAACAGAGACCCAGTGCAGCCAAAAATAAGTAAGTAAATAAATAAATAGATAAAAACTATTTGTATAAAAAAAAGAACTTCATTAAAAAAAAAAGCTAACATTTTTATGGTGGGTGGAAGGAAAAGGAAGTGATGGAAAGAGAACAGGAGAAAAAGCACAATGAGAAGCTGCATGTGGGCTGCGACCCCACTCTGAGCCGGGCTCCCTGAGCCCATGCTGCCCACGGGGACACCTACTGTTTGGTGCGCGTGTCAGGGGGATGATTCCTTCCTCCCTTCAGCGCTCATCTGTACCCCTGACAAGTCGTTATCAAGGGTGGGATTTGTCCACAAAACCTCATTTCATACCACCTGTAGGCACACGAGGCAAAACACCTGAGAAACCAAAAATAAATTCACCATCCATCCGCCTTTGGGCAGATGAGTCCAGCAGTGCCCCTTTCCTTGTTCACTCTGTCTCGGGTGTGGCTCCGAGGACGAGGACGACCAGCCCCAGACCGCCCTGACATACTCCAGTCAAAAGGTGGAGAGGATTATCTTAGAGCGTCTAGCACTGACTACTTGGTGCCAAAGTCCAGGAATAAGTAGCCACAGGCACTCAGGACAGCCAAGTCCATCTGAGCTCTGGGTCAGGGACGCAGGAAACATTCAAACAGAGACATTGGATAAAGAGGTAGTCTTAGGATGACAAGTTCTTCATCTTAAGGCCAGACGTCTACCAGGGCAAGAGTAGGTTCCTTAAAATGCACAAGCTAACGAAAAACTATGTGATGCTGACCACACATCTGGTTTTTAAACTTCCAGCTGTTTGTCGAATGGAATTTCCAGCACGTTCCACTCTGGGCTTTAGCTCCTGAGGGGCCCCCAAGGAACCGAACTGAGATCTCTGGGGTAAAGAAACTACTGTCAAGGCTGTGTGGTCCGGGTGTCTGATTGCAGAATCCGCACGAAACCCAAAACAGCTGCGTGGAATCATTCAGAAAGCCCACCCTGAGGGCCTTCCAGCTGGCGAGGGTCCTCTTATCCCAACCACGCCCAATTCCCAATTGTCAGACTAAACAGAGACACCACAACACCATGACTGAATTCTGACCAAATGAATGTGTGTACATGGACACATGGTTATAGAAGTAAAACTTTAGAACAGATCCATAATCTTGGGGCCTGGCGTCTGGGTTGAGCTCATAGGTGTGTTTTCGCTTAGAGGGAAATGATTTCTTTTTTAAGTAGAATTAAATTTGAGAGTGTGTGTCTAAAAATCTGTGGTTTCTGGCACTGTTTGAAAAATAAGAATATGTGGCAGCCGTGGGCCTATGTTTATGCTCAGAAACAGTCAGTTGACTCCATGCCTTGCATCTGTCTGGGTTGTATCTGAATCTACACGGCAAGAAGCCAGGGCCCACACCAGCCCTCCGGTCCCCCCACCCCCAGTTTCACTCAATTACCTGCCTGCCTAGTTCCTGATCTTTGGTGACCACGAGTTACAAAATCTTCCAAAAATATACAGAGGACGATTCTCATTTCAGAAGGAAAACATGTCTCATTTTCTCTCAAGAGAGTAAATCTCTTTTTTTATACATGCCCATTCGCTTTAATTTCAGTTAAAATGTTTCTGAAAATCAAATAATAAAAGATCAACTAATTGTGACATAAGGCGACAAAAAAAAAATTGTGAAGGGTAAGAAATATGGTTTCTGCCCTAAATATATATACTTTGGAGTTCCACAAACAGGTGCTTGCCTGTAAATGTAAATGCATAAAGACACATGTTCCAACTCTGAAGCACACCAGTGGTCCACAGGCTTGGTCACGACACTGTGAGAGTAGCCTTGCTGGCTTAACGTGGCTCAGGACACATCTCGTCCCAAGCATGCGCAGTCTTGGGCCAGTGGTCGTATCTTGAGGCCTTTCTACTGACTTTGAGTAAATCCTTCAGTCAAAGCAACCAACTACCCTCCAAATGTTTCAGGAATATCTTTAGTAACTGTACAGAGTTAAAATCTAATGATAGTATTTTATGTCATAATTTCTGATGCTTATTTTCAAGTGCATGCACGCACACACACACCCAACAGAGGCTAGTGCCTAAGTTTCTTTCTGTTCCTGAATGAACCTAACTAACTGGTCAAGTAATACTGACCTGTCCCTGCTTCTGCCCTACGTGTTAGCACTCAGGGAGTGTTCACCACTTTTGAAAACACCTCTAAGCATATAAGGACATGCTAAGCTTCAAATCACCTTCTCTCCTCTCAGAGTACTCAAGGGTGACCTCTCTCATCGAATGGCAATTCATTTCACATTAATAAGTTATTAATTAAGGCTGTGGATCTGGAGTTCTCACTTGTGACTTATCTGATTCCCTGAGAGCGAAGGGTCTTAAAATCAAGACCACCTGCGATCAAATGATGCCTAAACACTGTTCTAAGGGCAGTCAGGGTCAGCCTGAAGTGAGGCAGAGGCCTCGGCGCCCGGTGATCACGAGAAGAGCTGGGGATCTAAAGCCCAAGTGGCCCACAACGATCCACAGAAACACCTCGCTCTGGGCGGGGCGGCTGCCGTGTTGATTAGCTAATCACCGCAGGGGCACACGGTCTGAGAGGAGCCCTGCCCGACCAGGGCCCTGGTGATGCCCAGGGGAGAAAGACTGCTTCCTCTCCCAGGCAGCTGGCCACCTAAACCGTATCTGTTTGCTACAGAATTTCAAGAAAACAAGACAAGAGGCTGGGGTCTCTCCAACAGGGGGGACTCAGAATAGGGCTGGAACCTGCTGTCTTCCAGGCACGTCTGTGTTTCTCTAGAGAGAGGAGATTCCACCAGCCAGACTGGGATGCCCCCTCCCCTGGAGCACAGGGGGCAGGTCTAACAACTGTCTCTAGCTCACTGAGCTCCGAGTAGACACAAGGCCTTAACAGGAGGCGGGTGGGTGCTCACCTCCCCGAGATGCGCACCAGGGCTGTGCCTGCCTGTGGGTGGGAAGGGCACTTTTCATCTTTCCTTCCCTTCTCTCCCCTCATATCCCCGTCTTCCACCCTCCCTGGGCCTGAGCTCTCCCAGGAGACCCCCTCCCGCTGGTAGACAGGTCCACGGGTCCCTCATGGCATGGCACAAGGGGGTGGCAACTTTTTGTTCTGATGATCTTTTCAGGAATGTCTGTGCAGTGAACTGACTTGGCTGATGGAGAGACCGTCTTCCTCCAGAGGAGGGCGGATTTGTGTGATGTTGGGATGATAACGCCATGTTCCAGGGCAAAGGCTGGGCAGGCGTGCCTGTACCCCATTATACAAGACTGGGGTTTTCTAAGCTCGGGCTTCCTCTCCTGTAATGTGACGCACTGTGTATGCTGGTGTCACCTGGCCCCGAGGGAACTGGTGCACGACACTGCTGAGACTCTGGCCACTGCTACTGCTGTGAGTAACGAGCTGTCATCTGTCCTGACCCAGGGGTCTCACCATCCAGGAAACAGGCAGGCTGGCTGAACTTGCCGGGAGGGTAAAATCGGACCCTGCACGGTCCCGGCCACCAGTTCTAACACCGACCTACTACTACATTTCCTTGTCTCACTGCATGGAACCCCTGCTGTGCTGGGCACGATGAAGAAGACAGTCCCTGGACCAGCCACCGTCTGTCTGGTCCAGGAGAAGGTCTCAGACAAGCCCACGAGTGGCCAAAACACAGGGCAAGGAATACAAGAGCCGTGAGAAGGTCAAAGAGGCAGGGTATCATGCCTGCTGGAAGCTTCAGGAGAAACTTCATGGAACACTGTAGATTTATTTTACACTTTGGAATGGGCCCATCTCTGTAAATAATAATATGGAAAGAGGCGACACTACCTAACACTGTCCCTCTGGATTAAAATCACACCAACATAAACAGATGAATGGATAAAGAAGATGTGGTGTATACACATACACACACACACACACACACACACACACACACACACACCACACACACAGGAATATTACTCAGCCATACAAAAGAACCACATTTTGCCATTTGCAGCAACATGGATGGACTTGGAGGTCACTATGCTAAGTGAGACAAGTCAGACAGAGAAAGACAAACGCTATATGATATCACTTAACGTGGAATCTAAAAAATACAACAACTGAGTGAATACAACAAAAAAAGAAGCAGACACACAGATACAGAGAACGAAGTAGCTGTTACCAGTGGGGAGAGGGGAGTAAGTGGTACAAGCTATTAGGTATAAAATAAGCTACAAGAATGTACTGTACAACACGGGGAATATAGCCAATATATGATAGTAACTCTAAATGGAGTATAACCTTTAAGAACTGTGACTCACTATATTGTACGCCTGTAACTTACATAATATCGTACAGCAACTATACTGTAATTAAAAAATCAAAAATAAAAAAGGACAAAAAAGTCATACAGACACGCAGAAACAATCCACCAGAACACATGTACACGAATGTTCATGGCAGAATTATTGAGAATGGCTGAAACATCCATCCACCCACCATGGGTACCTCGTGGTAGATCCACACCGATAAGAATGAATGGCCTCTGACATGGGCCACAACAGGACAGACAGCATGGGGATCCGAAGGAGACAAACACGAGGGCTCCACCTGTCCTGGTCCCATACAACCACACAAGGGGTCAAGCGCAACAGGCAAAGCCCATCTACGGAGTGGGAAATGAGACGACGCTCACCCTCGTGTGTGTGTAGGGGAAGATTTGAAGAGTGACGCGATGGGGCCCGGGGGCTTCCGGGGCTGCCGGCCACGTGCTGCGATTTGACTTATGTGCTGGTCACCCGTACACTTAGCTAGAACTTAGGATTTTGTAAGTGTATGTTAATCAATAACACTTACCCCCCAACCCCCCAAAAACTCATTTGAATGGTTTGTGAATGCAGAGGTCAGATCACGAAGTATGAGAACAAGTCACCAAGGAGCAAGGAGACAGTTTCACCGGTGTTACATCCCAAAGAGCGAGCGGCCCAGCCCTACGAAGTGTGGGATACTGGCACCCAGAGGGAGCGAGGCACAAAAGGACCCATTTGGTATTGTCTCAGTACTTTTTTTTTCCCAAACAGTGCCTGCGTTATGATGACATACGTGGTCGACGTCCTGGCCCACTCTGAACACAGGACAGTGTGTCCTCAGAGACCCCGTCTACTGATCAGCTGGCTGCTGGCCTTGCTGAGCGGGGGCCGCCGCGTTAGGGTGCTAATCCACGGAGCCCCACACCAGTGCCTTGATATGGAGATGTGTGTGCCCGCTGGGCCGGCTGATTACTGCAAGCTTCCATGCGTCAAAAGCGCCAGATTCTTCCCAAAGAATAATCTTAGCTTTGCTTTTACATCCCTAAAGTGTAAGAGTTGATTTGAAAAGGTACTTACCTCCACCATATGCCATTCTTCTTTAAACAATTTGCATTTCAAAGCGAATATGGCATTTATAGCTTGCCTGATCTCACACGAGCATGAAAAAGATGCTGGTTTTCTATTGAACAAGAATGTTTTCATCCACCAAATGACATCAAAGGGAGAATTCCTCTTTTAAGCTCTAGGCTTATTACATTAAAAATAGCTTATTCTGATTTTTAAAAATATACTCTAAAATAAGGCTTTTCATAGCATTTAAATAGAGATTCATCAACAATTTTTTTTTTTTCTTAATACAGAATTCTGCTCACTGCACATCCTGACTTTGGTCTACCTTCAACAATGAGACTTGACCCTACCAAGGCTTCAACTAGGAAAACAATACTTGGCATTTGACTTACTGGTGAAACAGCCTGGAAAAGGGCAGAATCGCTTGGTGATGGTGATAATGAAGTTCTTCGTACACTGAGAGTGGAGGAGAAGAACCCAAAGAAGATTCTGTGAGCGCGTGAGTGTGAAAGAGACATTTACGTCCGTTGTGGGACTTCGTAATTTTTTTAAAAAATCATAATTACAGAAATAGGATTGATAGGAACTCACTCTTCCCCTCGAAGGCCTCACCCTCTGAAATAGCGATTGCTCTTATAGGCCCCTTTTTCATTCCTACGTGGCTTCAAATGTTATAAAAACTCAGAGTTCAAGGCTACTGTGCAAACCTACAGCTACGCCATGCCCGTTCCGAGTGCGGGTGGGAAAACCAGGTCTGCTGGAATCAGGACTGGACGACCGAGGCTCTTCTAATGGCCACATCACTTCAAACTAGGCCTTCGCCATCTGTTCCGTCCTCTAATTATAAACCCCAAAATAATATTATTCACAACACTACCATAAAAAGTGAGATACAAATGATTTAAGTGCCTGTGAGGAGGGCCCATTCGCCTCACTATTTGCATTGGAAATCTGCCCTCCTTTTGGCAACCAGGATTTCAGGCTAAGAGGATTTTTTTTCCCAAGGACACCTTCAGTAGCTTTTCTTAAAGATGTAACATTATGTAATACTTGTTTTGTAAAAGCGTGCAATCCAACACATCTACTATTGAGACAGGAATCTCGTGTTTCTCAGGACGCTATGCATTCTTTTATTTTTGGTTATATGTTTTCTGCAGTATGCTTACCAGAGAAAAAAAGAATGTACAGAGTCCAGACCCAGTGGTAATGACACAGGTAATCACACTAAATGCGACACTGTGGCCACGCCCAGAATTGAAACTCCCGGAACTAGACAGTTGATGGTTATTTTTCCTAAACTGTGGAAATAGCTCATTCTATTCTGATTTCTCCCTGCTCTAATGATGATGTCATGGGGAAAAAACGGGAGCATGTTTTGTTCTCTAAGTTACTGAAACTTATTTTGCAAGGTTATACGGATACACAAATCATGTAAAACGGAAGTCTACCAAAATCCCACCTAATAGATCAAATCACTATTGAACACACGCATATATTTTTCTTAATTGTGACAACAGAAGAGATGTAATATTCTACAACACTTCTGTATTACGACTTCCCAGCCATTTCCCCACGTTGTTCCAAAACCTTCAAATAATTTCAGACCTATAACATCTGACAGATTTAATGTAGACAACTTGCACTGCCGTTTTCCTACATCTGGATAGCTTTGATTGCTTGCAATTTCTCATCATTATAAACAATACCGCAAAGGACATCTTCTACTTTTAGACTTTTCCTTAGGCTGACATCCCAGAAGAGTTATTATTGGGTTAAACAGCATTAACATCTTTCTGGCTTGTGATATTTGTTATTAATTAATTTTCTTAATGACCCGTGGGCTGAAAGAAGATGGAACCTGGGCATCCTGAAAACAAGTCAGTTCAGAATCTGTAAGATGGACAGAACAGTAACGATGATGATAAAATGGGGATAATGATGATGATGATAATATGCCCCCTGTGGTTGATACAAGGACCAAATTACACAAAGCACTTCGTATACTGCAAAGCCTCCCAAGACAGTAGTTGTTATCAATTTTGCCAACAGTGAGTTGTCCTTTTCTCTACAGTTTAATTTTTTAGCAAAAATGGTGATACTGCTAATTTTGTTTGACTTTAAAATCTAAGAAGTCTGGATATTTCACTCCCGTTTCTCTCGTGGCGGTGTCTCTTCGTGTGTAAACTGCTTGGACTGTTTGCCTCCTATCTGTGTTTCGGTGTCCTAGTCATTCATCACTTCCCATGAGCCCAAACACACATTCACCGATGGTGTTTCTTGAACACCTGCTCCTGTATATGGACCAGTACAGCATTCAGCATTGGGACAACTCGGCGACACTCTTCCCACTCTTAGTCTCCCCCAATTCCAAAGGTAATGCCGAAGTCATCGGAAGTAGAGTTCATAAAAGGAAAGACAGAGAGGAAAGAGATCATGTGCTTGGGACATAACGCAAGCAACGGATGAATGAGATTACCTGACGGGCAAGGACAGGTGAGCTACAGTACCCACGGTCCTGCTTACATCCCATCCCCGGGATGCTGCTCCACCTTGGGGATGGATAGAATTTGGTGCTTGGTATAAATTAAGAAGAAAATATTAAGCACAATGAGAAGGTAAGTTCTGATATTTGGAAAGAGTTTAAATATTTTTTGCTATGACAAAATCTGCTTTTTCCAGTTGGGCGGCCCAGCATTCATCACTGCCCATTTATATCTATCTGCCCGAGGAACACTCGCTACTACGGATTCTGAAGGTGTCTACGGCGAGTGTCACCGTAATGCTCACTTAGGCACACGAAGCTTACACAACGCTTACGCACCTACAAGCCGTTTCGTGGGACGGGTTACGTGACCAAGTTTACATGCAATACAGTTATAATGAGGTGTTGTGACATTACACAAAAGGAGGCTAAAACTAAGGATTTTTTTAAGCAATACAATATGAATATAGCACTCAAGTAATAATGTTTTCTAAAACAGAAAGTCCAAGACTCTCATATCATCTTCTCTCCTAGCTTCTTATTTGGTTCTATGCCTGCAACAACTGAATTCAATAGCTCAGTTTCCTCCTTTGCCATGCATAATAGTCCTGTCTTTAAAATATTCTTTCTCCTCCATCTGATACCTACAATAGGTGTGTTTCGCACAAAATTCAGTGTGACTTGACAGCACTGCTTTGAGGGAAGTCTTCCCTGGCTCTCACCGAATTTTATAAGCCCTTTCAGGGAGGTGGCCACACAGCCCCACCCCCAGAAGTGCTCACTTGGATTTCTTCCTCTCCCATCCAGGCTTCATAGAACCATCTCTTAGGACTGAACAGAGAGAGCCTGTAGGGGGTGAGGGCACTGAGGAACTCCATGCTTGCAACTCTGATGATGTGAAGGGGAGCTGCTTGTCTGTGGGCCAGGATGTTTTGGGGTTTAACCACTCACTAGGAATATTCCAGAGAGAGAAGCGCGGTCTCTGTATGCGTGGTTTCTCCAAACGCCAGGCCACAAGGTTTGGAGCTGGTACATCATGACTAAACTATCATCCACGACATGGAAGAGTTCTCCTCTGCCAATGTGGGAATGATTATGGAGCAAGTGGGCCAACCACAGACTTGACTCTAGCACAGAAAGGCTCTAACCCAAGGCTCTAGCCCCAGCCGAGGCCTCGGCCAGCTACCTTGCTGAAGGCCGTTGGGTCAGTGAAAGCCGCGCTCTTTCCTAGAGCTCTCCCGATGCTGACCATTTTCCCAATCTTGAAAGCACCATGTCAACAGCTGAAACACTATTCTTCACTGAACACACATATTTTTGAGGTGGGGGAAAAGTTTCTAAAGCAACTTTTATTTACTTATCGGGATACCTGTTCCCGTAGAGATGTATGGCTCAGTATCTCCATCATCCTTCTATGTTTTTAACGGAAATCATCAGGGATTAACTTGCCTTTGTCAGTTCTTACAGAAAAGAACACTCCATTTAGAGTTCAAATGATTGAAGACAGTTTCCTTAAACTGGAAGGCATGGCTTTGATTTATATGTGAACTGTACCCCAGTAATCTTGATCACGGAATGTTGCAATGGAGGAACCGTTATCTGAAAGCAAACAATACTTACTCTCAATATTTATCACTTACATCTCACACGATGGGCGATACTCAGGAATATTTACTTAATGCAAAAATAATTGCTAGGTCACGAAGCTAGGAGAGGATAACAAAGGAAGAGAAATAATGGTCTACGCCTCAAAGAGTTTACAATTTAATGATGGAAACAACGTAGCACACATTTGCCTAAATCTCAGTGGGAGAAACGTCTAAACGCAGAAACGACTAACAGTAAGAAGGCATTTCTCCTAAAAGGAGATGCCAAAACTCTTATAAAGAATCAAATAATAACTTTAGAGCCATTTCATTTCAGATGTCACCAACTTCTTCAAATTTTAGTCTTAGAGAAACCCCACAAAATGTTTTTAACCGAAAAATAATGAATTATTAATTAGCCAGCAAAACCCACTCCAACAGAACCTGGTTTATGGAAGCAGACATCGTCACGTGGTACTGATTCTGGGGAGTATTCTCCAGCAAATTAATTCTCAACCAAGAAGGCGATCATCTGCAAGTGCTCCACCAAAGCTGCTAGAAGGCTGTTTGGCCAAAGCATCCAATTTATGTTATCGGCGGATTCGTGCTGTAAACAGAATCCAAAGTGTGGGAAATCATCGGGTGACCAAGGGCTCTGATGTCCTAACGAGCCTGCGACTCGACCCACCGGGAGGAGACTGCTCGTCCGGGGCACAGAACAGATTCCACAGACTCCGGAGTTAGGAAGATGTCTTCTAGACCATTTGAAACTAAACAAAGAAAAACTTTGTCTCTACAAGACAACCACGGATCTAGTTTTGATGTTGCATGTTGCGTTATTATTATTATTTTTTTAAATAGCTATTACCACTGTAGCAGCAGCTTAGCGACTCAGCGTCTGCAGTGTGAGCGGTTTTGATAAACAGCCTCTGCGGGCCACACAACGGGGATAATGTGTCCTTAAGTACCGCCAATGAGCTGCCATTCTGCACAGCCAATTACTTCTGTGCGTCTGTCACTCAAAGGAAAAATGACTGAGCCCATTAGATCAAACCTTTGTCACTGTTCCTAATGCACTCTTAGGCCTCATTAATCTCCGGGAGCAGCAACAGAGCTGCCGGGGTCTCATTGCCTCCCCCGACCAGGCCCACGTGAAGCCTCTCATCTCTCCCCCAAGTGTTCCGCGTTAATCAAGCTCTCCTTATTACCCCAGTCCCTGTCACGGCGGAGAGCGCGCTCCCTCTTAAATGCTCTCATTATGACCCATCTTTAGAGCCGGCTAAGTGGAAAAAAAAAAAGAGAGAGGGAGAGAGGGAGAAAGAGGATGGGAGAGAAAGAGGAGAGGAAAAAGCAAGTCCGATCACATTAATATTCATGACACTAATTACTATTCTAGGTCACTGAATATTCATGCTATTAGTCGGGTTTTTTATGGGTTTGCTGGATGCCCTGATTACTGAAGTGTGGAGGGACACAGCATGGTTGAGACTTTCGATGTCCACAGCGGTTCAATACTCAAAACACATTGAGATCCCTGCCCCCACCCCTGGAAAATCAGCCTCAACCCTCCAGAGGGCTTTCATATTTTGAAACCGCTGGGGGCCTGAGTGCGGGGGGCGGGGGGGTGGAAGACGAGGCGGAAAGGTCTCCCCGTCACGCAGGTCTCAGCATCAATCTGGTTAGGATAAAAACACACCCACAGTTGCAAATACCCAACAAAGACACACTATAGGGATGAGAAGATAGCTGTCATCTGGGAAGCAAATGTCGCAACCAGGAGTTATGGCGAACACAGGAATAAAGAGAGGATGGACACACAGAGCCGGAGCGGAGCCCCCCATGGAGATCCAGGGAAGTCCTGAAGGGCATTTCTCTGGCTGCCCAGCTCTCTGCCATCATGGGGGGGAGCTGTGGGTTGCGGGGCATGGGTTTAGTTGATTCTGACCCACTAGGTCTACTCAAAGGCTAAATAAACACTTCATGGCATTTACCGAAATTAATTCAAAAACACAATTTCTCAACCCTCTTCCTTTCTTTTCTTCACTAGTGATGAGCACGGCTATTACGATGGATTCCCGATACAGTTCTGAAGAGTCACCTCGGGCCAGGCTTTGGGGGGGCATGCGGTGTGTTATCCTTACGAGGATGGGGGTAGGCACTGTTCTCCCATGTTCAAGATGAGGAAGCTGGGGTTTTAGGTCCTAAGATGGGGAAGATGGGATTCAGTTTGGGGTTTCTGGCTCCAAAGCCCCTGCTGTTGGCCATTATGTTTTCCTGCTGTCTACTGAAATGTCAAAATACCTGTCAGAGCCGGAACAGTCCTATATTGTCATATATGAATGTTGTTCTACCAACCCAGCCAAAAATTCGCGTCAGAAAATATTTTTGGACATTTGACCCCTTCCCTGGGAGCATCCCTGCAATGACAGTTGGGCAGACTCTAAAATGTGGTTTCCGACGGGTCCCCGTTAGAATGGCAATGTAGGTTCCATGCCGAAGCAGTGCAAGGGGCGGATACTGCCCTGGGCATCCTCAGCTAGTGACCCCGGAGGAAAGGGAAGATGTGATGGGGAAGGTGGAATTTAACCAGGTCTGAATAAAGAAATATCTTCTCGATTCTTCTCCTCCTTCTCCTTCTTCTTCTTCTTGCAGTAGATGCTTAAGTAATTTTTTCAGAAATCCATTGAGAGGGAAGTGTTCTACATCCCTGTATGTGACCTAAAAATGTCTTCACACTTGATTGATAGTAGTTTGGCTCTACATTAGCTTCTAGATTCAAAATTATTTGTTCTTGTAACAAATACAAGGTGTTACTCTTGAGAAGGTCAAGGACTATCAGAGTTTTCTTCCTTGATAGGTAACCTCAGTCTTCCTGTTATCTTGGATGCTTTTGGGGATTTGTCCGTGTTTACAGAGCTTCCTCTCCCATCCAGTTTGACACTCGACTCTTCAGATGGGAAGACACTGTCATTTCCTTTGTCACCTCTAGCGTATTTTCTTCTGTTATATTGCCAACAGTTTCTTTAAGCCAAATTCTTTATAGTATGTAATCCATCTACTGAAATGTTTAGTTTTGCAAACTTTCTCCTTAATTTCCAAGAACTCTTTCTCCCCAGGTTTTTCATGTCATCTTTTGTTTGTTTCATTTTGGAGTACAAAAGCCAACCTTTTAAATCTTTCTGATGATCCCAGTTGTAATTTCCTCTTAAGTTCTCTTTCCCCAAATTATCACTCTCTCTCTTCCAAGATCAGCTGTCCTTTTGCTTATGTCGGTCTTTCACATTTTGACTGTTGGTTTCCACAGACGTCTTGGTTGTCCACTCGTGTTTATGAGTAAGATCAGGGCTGAACAGACTCGGCAGCCCTGGGGCACGTGTGTGGCACATGCTGACTGGCGGGTTCGTCTTTGACCAACAATACAAGTTCATGGGCGGGCTGGCACACCTGCATTACGTCCCTCATGGTCAGAGCCGCCCTTCCTTGCCACTCATTTATGTTTCCCCGGGTCTATGCAGAGGTCTGAGTTTTCCAACCTGCTTCCTTCTCTTGCAAGCATGGGCACTCACATCAGGGTACCCTCCCAGGCATGCTGCTCACTTTCCCAGTGGGGCTGGTGGTGGGGATGCCACTGGTCAACTCTTCCCGAACGTGTCCCTCAGCCTGCAGTGCCTGCATCCCACAGGTGCCCGATGGAGCTGGCAGCCACCCCATCTTCACTGCAGCTCTTCTGCTCTGGTTAACTCGCGAGCTCCCAAATGAGACCCAGGCTGGGTTATCAGTCTGCAGGTATGCAGTATCAGGCACGACAATATATTTTTCCTCCTCTTCCCCAAGTCCCTGGCGAAACTCGGTATTAAGAACATCACATTTCTAGCATTTTAATGTTTGAAAGGTAGTCAGCATTCCAATACTGGCCAACCACTACCCGATACTAGGAATAACATAAGACCACCATCTCCTGCAAGTAATTTTCTATCCAGTTGCCCCTTTTAGACCCTTCAGCAATTTTCACCAGCTTCAGTGGTCTTGCTTGTGTGTTTATCTTCTGATTCTTCCGCCCCCCATTGGAGTGTAAGCCCTTGGAGGGAGGGCCCCCTGAATCTCCAGAGCACCCATCAGGGCTGGGCATGCAGCAGAGTCAATAATGATGGTAAGTGAATGGTACAGGAGGCAAAGCAATAAGGTATCCAAATCATTAAAACTGGTTGGGAGAAACTAAAAGTCAACACTGACACACAGAGAGGCATCATAATGTTTGAAACATGGAATGCACTATGACCGCACACTAGAGAACTAAGAGAAGCGTCTGGATCATGGAATGCACTATGACCGCACACTAGAGAACTAAGAGAAGCGTCTGGATCATTATTCCAACTCAGAAGAGTTCAGTAAGATGGCTGGATATAAAAAATACATAAATTAGGATCTTTCTTATGTCTTACCAATTAGATGATAGAATAGACAACCCCTCGCCCCACCAAGTATCAGTTTCACATTTCACCAAAAATTATAAAGTCACAGAATGGATTAACAGGACACATACAGGATCTAAATGGAAAAAAGTGTTAAAACTTTACTGAGGGGTATATAGTAAGTCTGAGTAAACTGGGAGAGAATTGTGCTCTATGATAAACTCAATAGAGTTAAGATGTCAGTTCCTCCACAATTAATTCATAGATTAACGGCAATGCCAGTTAGAGTCACAATGAGATTATTTTTAGGGGGGAAGAGAAAGGTTTCAAGTTATTCTGAAGTTTACGGGAAAAAATAAATGGTGACAATAACCAAGAAACACTATAAAATAAAAGAGTAATATGAAACCATGTTATACGTTACATTACCAGATATAAATTGAGCCATGAATCTAAGACAATGAGGTAAATCCACACAACGCGGAGAAAGTAGGTCAATGGAATAAATTTTCAAGCCCCAAAACATAGCTAATTTGATTAAACGAGTTAGTTGTGCAAGAAAGGTGACAAATAGAATCAACAGGAAAAGGAAATAACAAAGAGAGAAAGAACGATTAGTTATATATTTGAATAAAAAGTTTAACTAGATTTCCTATTATATATAACAGACCCAAACAAATTAAAGGTGGCTTAGAGGTTAATTATAAAAAAGGGGAAAAGGAACAACAATAAAATTATAAAACTCTGAAATCATATATATGAATTACGATCTTATTTCAGGATTATTAAAGGCTTTCTAAATATCTAAAGTAGAAACTACAGAAGTACAAGTCTTATGATTTGATTACATACTAAAGAGGGGGAAACTCTGTATGTAAACAAGACTATAAAATTCAAAAAGCAAATAGTAAACTGGGGAAATAGCTGCAAAATATATTACAAAGTGTTGTTATCCTTAATATACAAAGAGTTCTTACATGTCAATAAGCAAAAGACAAGCACCTAGTGCAACAATGGACAAAGGATACATCTAGACAATTACAAACAAGAAACGCACAAAATCCATAAATATATGAGCTGTTCAACCTCACTACTAACTGAAGAAATCCAAATAAACAAAACACGAGATATTTTTATTGCTTATAATATTAGCATAGCTTCTAAAAATGTGTAGAGGTGAAATGAGCACTCACTTTATGGACGGAAGGGTATTTTATATAAAACCTTTCTAGAAATGAATTTGGAAATATGTACGGAGAATCTTGTAAGTGTTTATATCCATTGGCCGAGTCACTTTGCCTATGGACTTTTATGCTAAGACATTAATAAGTTACACACAAAGATTTCAGTACAAGTGTGTATCAGGTCTATGTGAATGAAAAAAATGACTAGAAGGGAAGGCACATAACATTGATCTAATTCATAACATGGAGATAGAAAACGAATAAAAAAGAAAAAAGCTAAAAAGAAACAAAAGACGTCCAGTTAATCCAGAAGTCTAAAACAAAATGGCAGAATTCAAATGAGTTGAGAATGAAAGATGAGGTTAAGTAGTGTGTTAAGTTCTTCGGCAAGTTAGCTCTAAAATAACTAATACCTATCTTTAGCTAAAAGTCCATCACTTAAAAGTAGCATCCATTTACTTCAAATTAAATTTGCTGGGTTGGAATTCTTCACGTGAGAGAGTTCTATGAACAACAGGGTAGAGCTCTGGGTGATACCAGGCAAGGACATTGACCACAGGCTTAGCTGAGGGCACCACATCCCTGAGCACTGCCGTGACCATGAGGGACTTTCCACAGCACAGTGGTGCTGTGCTCCTGCGGACAACATATTCCCACTTCCAAGTCCCTACTTGTGATCCAAAGAAGATGAAACATCCACCAGGCTCCTTGAATGGGGATTTCCCCAGCTTAGGGTTGACAGGATGTGCCGTAATAAACCGACCATGGGTGTGACCATGGAAAAGGGATTTCAATCGTGACCCAAATCTTCCCATCCACCCAATAGCAAGAATCTTAAAGACAAAGCAACTGGGCATTGAAAACTCAATCCCTAGCCGCGGCCCATGACATAACCTCCTCTGGGGATATGATAAAGTTCATATGGCATTTTGTATTTTCTATTTGTTATCAAACATTACAGTTTCCTTAGGACAGTAAGTGGCAGTTAAGCCCCAAAGATGTCTCAAGGTGACATTTCAAACTCCAAATCTTACATAGCCGACACTTCTTCAAATCGTCAGGACTCTTCCCTCATCCTATGTGCCTGGCAAGTTCCCATCCTTTCTTCACACCCCACACAGGCATCTCTCAAGCCCTGAAGCCTTGCCCCACCTCCTGGGGTGAAGCCGAGCACATCACCCCTGGGCCTTCACACCTCCTATGAGCTGCTGCACTGCACTGGCTCATGTGCTCACCTTTCCCACCTCCCAGAGGGTGAGATTCCGGAGGATAGGGATTATGCCTCATTTTTCTGTACCCCCAGAGCTCAGGACAGTGACTGGCACACATTAGAAACTTCATCCATGCTTGCTGACTTGAACAAATAAATGGATAGATGTGTCCCAATGGTCAGAAGGGGAAGTGGAAAGTTGGTTATAGGGTGACTGCCTCGCATAGAAGTTCTGGAGGTCAGAGATTCTGGATCCACAGAATGCACAATTCCTGGCACAGAACAGGTGCTCAGCAAGTACTTTTTGAACAAATAAATGAATTAATGAAGACATTAGCTTTTTATTCAGTATAGAAACGTATTTTTTTCTTGGGCGCTTTTCTCTCTTCCCATCCCATGGAGTTAGCACACCATCTAGAAAAGGAAAACTCATGTACCACTTGGAAGGAAGGTCAGCAGGTCATGAGACCACATAAAGTAACCGTATCACCTTTCTGGAATGAACTAATGTCTCTGTTATCAGGAAGGCCAGTTTTATTTTGATTAGTCACAACCGCTGATGTTTGTATTGCTCTTCATGAGTTTCCACAGCACCTGCCGTCACACCTCTGTGATGGGGGCAGGGCCAGGCAAGATCAGCCTAATGTAAAACATGCTTCAGTTACCTGCTCAACACCATGCAGCGCCAGGCAGTAGAACCCAGGCTGCTGGACCCCGAATTCTGTCCCCTTTTTCTCACCTTCCTTTTGCCAAACAATGTCATTCATGCCATGGAACTGTGGGGTCAGCATTATTCCTCTTAAAAAACATTTAACATTTCAGAAAGGAAAAAAGGCAGCATCTTTAAGAAGCAGAGGCATACGCTAGGAATGACTGCAGAACAGAAATCTATTTTTGAGAAGATCAGATGTAGGTTGGAGACAGGAAAGGAAACAACTGAAATCTGTGAAGGGATTTCATACGTTGGAGGAGTCCGAGTTTGTTGGTGGAAGACTTAAAGCGGTTCTTACCACCTTTTCTCTGATAAGCGATCACGGGAAGGTAAAAGCCACAGCACAGTTTGCCAAGACTCTTAAACAAAAACAAACCACAACACTCTGAATGGCTTGCATTGCACACCGAAGCCAGGAATTTCTCAACACATCTATTCCGAGAAAACACTAACTTTCTCTGATCCTGAGCAAAAACCAAATTCTCCCTTAAAAGAGAATAAAGAAAACCAAAATTGTGTGAAAGAATCACATAACGGTTACAAGAGAAAACTGAGAGAATCTGAACTTTTATACAGGTCCAGGGGTTTCCTTTAAATCTTGCTCCAAATGGCTTTTCCATTTTTCTAAACACAGTCACTACAAATTAGTTAATACTAATCCTTGACACCTTAACAATGAATTCATGTTTTCTAGAAGGCCCTTAAACCTCCATCATGTGTAAAACATGACTTTCAACCGCCCAGCCCTGGGAAAGCCTAGTGGTTTGTGCAGCTGTGACTCAAAGTGCCACAGTTTGCTTGTTGGCAGTCCAGGAACCCAAGGGTGTAGCGGAAACAATCATCCACAGGAGAGATGAGACTTGTAAACCTTAGTCTACAACCTTAATGGTCAAAATCTCCACTTAATCCAAAAACCTCAGCACTGTCCTCCAGCCAGGACCACCCATTGCTGCCATTGCGCTGGATTTCTTCAGCATGTCGGCTGTGAGCTTACCTGAATTTGGTGAGATGTGCAAGCTGCTCATGTCCTTGGACAGGCCGTTGGTTTTCGGGCTGGAGATGGGCGCGCAGGCCGATGTGGCTCGGGGCGGCCTCTTCCCTGGGACTTTCACAGTGGTTCTCAGAAGATCAATCTCTTTGCCATGAACATTCTGCATGTAATCCTGTTCAAAATGTTAAACATCCAAGAGAGATTAAAAGAAAGACCTTTTACAATCTAGGACAAGAGGTTCTATCAGACATCCTGAGTTGTAATCCTATGACCCTTCCACGGTGGCAAGCGCTTAAAAATAAGGTTTTGATCTGTCTTGTACTGGTGGCATCATCATTACACTGATATCAGCTCTGCCTCTGCGTCCTGAACTAACCCAGGCCCTGGAAATACAGGAGACACAGTCGATGCCTTCCACCCAGGAGGACGAGACACCAGTACGGACATGAAATCCTATTTTGTGAGTTGCTGCACGTTAGATGGTACATTAGGCACCTGGGCTCTTCCTGTAAGTTTGGGGTAAAATTCCATGGAGTGGGAACTATTTTGTAATAACCTGTTTGTCTCCGAGAGCAATGCCATTAGACATCTAGGTAAGACTGAAGTTGTCTGGTGGGAACTCAGGTGAAAACTCTAAGAGGTCAAGCATCTTGTTCAGGAAGATGTCTGAGGGGGTCAGTGGTACAGTGCTGAAAACACATGGAGGTCACAAGAGCTGGATGCTAAAAAAGAAGGCACATTACTTTTACTCAAGCATTATGTTTCTCCAAGTGATTCACTACTCAGAAAAAGTATCTTGCTTTTGTCTACACTTTGGAGGTCAATGACTAGCAGCTATCACGGAACTAAAGGGAAGTCTAGGTACACAGGGAATTCTTTGTGCCGTCACCTAATTCAATATGGAGGAAAACAATACTTAAGAATCGGCTGTTGGGTGGGGAAAGGGAAGACAAATGAGAGCCAGAGTGAGGGGCCTCTTGACAAATTAGAGGAGTTATTGACCCTTTCATACATTTTGGGGGGGCAATGAACCCCCCTGTCTCTGCAGATATATCATTAAACCAACATCACACGTGAAGAAAGGATACAGTCTAAATCACTCTTGGGTAAACAATATTTCAAGCGTTTTAAGACTAACCAGGAAGTGAAATAAACAGATTCCTTCCTTGGCAGAATCTTGGTGGATTCCTTTTAGGATATAAAGGGAAAAGACAAATAAATTTGTATGATTATAAACAATAAAGTTCACGTCAATCTAATTTTAGAAGAACTGCCAAACAATCCGGTGTGCGACTGCAAGCGACCCAGGGAGTTTGGAGAAGCGAGCTGTTTCCTTATAATTGCCAATCAACAGAGTCAACAGATACAGAGAGAGAACTAGATGAAGGTCTACCGGCAAAGTGCACGGGTCAGAGGCCTCAGCCTGCAGGACGAGGAAAGTCAGTCCAGGTGTACGGCAGAAGCTTCAGAGGGCACAGAAGGTGCTAGGGAAGCCAAGAGAAGGACTCCAGTGGCTTCTTTTAATTGTGAGACAATGTCCATATTCCATAAGGTGAAGGGGTTGAGAAGCAGTCACTGGTTTATCCACAAGTAGGAAGTTTGCTGACAGAAGTTATGGCACAAAAAGGAACTCAAAGTACTAGATTCCAACACAGGGGGAAGAACCCGCATATGGGTCGCTGGGACCGTATGGGACAGAGAGAACTGTCCTCCCTCCAGCATCTGTAGGAGGGAGGGCCAGCTCTGAGTGTCAGACCTCACCTGAAACCTAAGCAGCTGGACTTGTGGCCGCATGGGAGCCACCCCAGACTCAGGAAAGGGAGTGGGAGAATTCTCAACACAGGAGGAAGGGCTGGAAGAGAAACTCCATGACGTGAACGGGGGCCTCGTGATGGAGATTACAGAACCCTGAAGGTTCACCAAGCACCAGCCCAGGAGATGATGACGCAGCATCCAGGGTGACTTCCTAAGGACAGACCTCAAACGGCTGATTCTCAGTGCAGAGCTCAAGGTCAAAAAGCTGAGGCTAGAATCAGGAGGAACGTGGGACTGAAGACAAACAAAGGATCAGAAGCTGCACCAAGTAGGGGCAAATTCAGATCAGCTCCTCCAGGGAGGGGCGAGGCTGGGCCTTCCTCAGCAATGATAAACCATCCAGAGAGAAGCATCTGCACCGGCACGTATGCTGTCAGCCGGGGAAGCCGGGAGCAGAGGTGCTGATGCACCCTGGGCTGCCCAGCTGTGCATTTAATCTCCCAGGGCAGCTTAGGGAGGGACATCTGCCGGGGTCGGCCACGGGCATCTAGGAGGAGGGTCATCACAGGTCTGGAGAAGGGGTGGGCTGTGTCCAGCTGGGAACAGACTAAAGACTCCACTTGAAAGGCAAGATGCTTCAACTACCACCGCCCCCCCCCCACCGCCCCCTGCCGCAAATATAATCTACTATGAAAAAAGTTGTGGTTTTGAAAGGATGAGGACAAAGGATGGAAAGAAAGTTATTATCATTAAATTAGGCTAAAGGATAAAGCGGAATGAAAGAAATGTAGACGTCTCATGACCAAGCTCACCACCAGGATGGCCAACAAAAAGCACACAGAAGAAGGAAGTGGCTTTTGGTTAGTACAGGACCGAGGGTCAAGGTTATTTAAAAAAAAAAAGGTTGTTCTTAAGCATCTTTCATTTACTTCCATGAACATTTACTCCAAATAGGCAAACCCAAGTTTCAAAACCAAAGTTAATGCTTGTAAATAATGAATTCCTTCTTGCATAGTTACTCCTTTAAAAATATCAACTTGCTACAACTTTTTTCTTTAATGCCAATCCTTAACAAATTAAAATACAATAACAGGAGCGTAATTGAGCATTTATGGCTTATGGGCTCTAAAATGAGGCTAATCAGAGAGTGACTACGCCTCAGCGTGGTCTCTTTTTTAATAGGCATGTTTTAACATACAATAACCAGGACATTTTATTTAAAATTATTATAGAAATGTACCAAGTGTTGGCTCTCTGGATTTGAACGCGGCGACAGAACCCATTTATCTTTGGCTCAGCATGGGCTGGGGGATCTGTTTTCCTGCCTGAGTTAGGCATTGAAAGTGCAGAAGAACCAGTTCTTAAGAAAATCAGAATATAAGCCTGGCAATTCTTAAATTTCAAGCCACTAAAATTTATAAAAATGTGACCAGATCCATTTCCTAATCCATAAAAGTCTTTCAGAAACAGGTGGATACGTGAGCCCAAGGCTTCTAGCTTCTCCCAAGAGAAACAACACTGAGTTTTCCGTTTTTGAAAGAACTACCCTTTTCATCTCTCCCCAGCTTGGTACTTGAGAAATTAAAGCTACAACCACCAAACAACGTCGCCTCCTCAGAAGTGGGACGCGCAGCCTGATGGTCCGAGGTAGGGACCGTGCAGGGGGAAATAAAGCCAGCGAGCTTGATTTTGATATGCAAACGTTACAGATACAACCCCTCTCCGTGTTCCTTGCAGAAAATGCTGATCGAGGATAAAAGGGGAAAAAACCCTTTAACAAGGCATGAGGGTAATTCAAAGCCAAGTACTTTTAAACAGCACTTAACAAGTCCCCGGGGCCCACTCAAGAGCCAGGCCCCCCAGAGGTGCTATCTCCTGCCCCTCAGCAGCTTGAAAAAGTAGTAATTGCAAACCTATTTGCATTTTTCTTCTCAAGTTGTCCGTGCTCATCTCGTGGATTATTTTTTGCAAGCAGGCGCCGGAGCAGAGGGACCCGTCCCCGACCGCGTGGATGAAGCTCCATAACCCAGCACAGCGTCCCCCTGCCACCCCGCTCCCGCACCTTTGCCATCCCTTGTTTTTTACATTTTCCTCCTAATTATGTTGCATCTATTGCCGCACACTTAATTAGCTGCATTAATGTGATTTCTTTTCACATAGTCAAACAATTAAGAGCTATGATTGAGTTTCACTCGATTACAGCCTCAACAAACATGCTAATTGATGTCCCAGATGCAAATGAGGTGCAGTGAGAGGAACCTGCTAGCAACTGAGAGCCGAGTCAGGGACCCACAGCTTTCAGCTTGCTGACAGAAGCACAGCTCAGCGTGGCTCCCACCTTCGGCGGGGCTGCCTTGGGAGAGGGCGTGGAGTCCTGAGTGCCTCGGCGGGTGTAACCAGATCCCTCCGGATTCGAGAATGAACGGGTTGGCTGCTGTCACGCTGTTGTCCTAAAATCTCACAGTTACCCATTACCAGGACTGGGAGGTCATCCCTGGATGGCACTCAGCTCCGGCAATTAGAGTGGTACCAGGTCCTCATCAAGATACCGCACGAAGCTCCTAAAAACACCCCACCGGAGTTCTCCCCGGACGGCCAAGGGAACGATGTGTGGGTCTCGTCTTGCCCATCCCAGAGCCCTCTGTGTGCGTGACGGCCTACAGTTCTCAGTAAATGGTGAGTTCATCTTAGTCAGCTCTGGGGCATCTGGCACTTGAAGTTAAGCTCAAAATACAGCAATCCATCAATAGTCCCTAAAAATACTCTTACTATATTGATTCTCACTGCCTCCCATCCCTTTGTTACCTTTGGCTATCTGGTGAAAGATGGTTTGCTTCGTGCGTTCATAGGGTACCACAAAGCAGTTAACAAGATCTTAGAGCTAAACCCAAACGCATCAATGATGTGACTGGCATCTCAAGATTAGATCGTCAGCATAAGACACACAGCTTTGAAATGCAATCAACATTGCTCCAGTTTTAACATATACTTTTTAAAGGTATTAAGATTCTTCATTCCCATTATTAAATGATGGAAAAGTTACAGAAATCTTTGTTCCAATTAGGTTTTCTCAATAAGCTCTGGTTTCTAACTGTACATAAATGTTGAGAAATTCATTATTTTCTATTACTATCTAATATTTTGTCTAAGTGAGGTTAACTGTTAGGACATACTGATGCTTGCCTTGGTCTTTTTGCCACGGCTGATCTAGTCACGTGTTTTCTCTTTGCATAACCTAAGTTCAGCAGTCCTCAAAGTGTGGCCCTCAACGCCCTATCAGGGGCTTCATGAGTTCGACACTATTTTCAAAACAACCCCAAGACATAGTTTGCTTTTTCCCTCTGTTGAAATTTGCTTCGATGGTGCAAAAGCGATGTGGGTAATAAATATCGCTGACTCCACAGCACGAATCAAGGCAATGGTAACCACGTTGTACTTTGTACACTGTCAGTATTTTACTGATTGTCACGCTCTCTAAATACAAACAAAAAAACCCAAAAAAGTTTCACCTAAGGATGTTTTCTTTTTTTTTGTATTTCCTTTGATTTTATTGGTCTGAACTCCTTTTACATTAACACTTCGACATTTTAATTTCCCGTAACTGTAAAGAAGAAAATAGAGGAACTTAAGAGAATACTGAACCAGAGTTGGTGTTATAAGAACACTCACATATCTTGCTAACAGAAGTATATTCACTGTTAAATCAAGAGCCTGAAAAAATGGCCACATTTTCCCCCCCAGGAATTTCCCTTCTAGGTAATATTTCTACGGTTCAAAGATACGACAAAATTTAGTTCAAGTATCTTCACTGAAGTTATATAATGGTAAGAAAAAGCAAGCGCCTAAAGGCCCATGACAAATATTTTGAATTACGTGATAACTTACAGCCATTCAAAATCATATTTTGAAGAATACTGGCTAACTTTAGATAACAAAGTATGTTCTTAATAAACCAAGAAAAAAAACCCAAAAAAACCTACTGATTAAAAACATTCTAACCTTCGAGCTTTTAAATTTCCCAGGTGATGCCACGGCAAGTATACTTCAGTGTTCCTGCTGCGCCGTGGGGGCTGACCACCCTGCACAGGAAGGCTCTTCCCTGACTGTTTCATTCACAAGCTGAATTCGCCACTTGTTTGCTGGGACAACACTTCAACTTCAAAGAATGACTACGTCAGACATTAACTATGGTTATTCGGTCTTGGGTATGTGGTAGATATTTTCTTGAAAAAGAACAAGTACTTTTCTTGTATTTGTACTGTAAGGAAAGCGGCTGACAGTATTTGTGGCCAGTGAGAGAATCTGAGCTTTCCAGCAACAATGGGAATTTCGAAAACTTGTGTCTCTCACCATGACACCTTCCAAATACCTGGAGACTTTTCTGACAAGACTGGTGGTGATATCAATGAATGTGATTTTGGGGTATTACTTGATGAAAAGTATCACCATTTGGAAATCTGCATACCTCAGTTAAACAAGCTTTTTGAAATGACTGACACATGGTGTGTCACATGCATGGATACAAGATCATTCAAAGTGCAAGACAGGTCGTTGGATGTAATGTAGCAGAGAAGGAAAATTTCACTGAATTCCTAAGCTTTAATAGACTGTCACATGTCAAGTTTTAGTGGAGTATCCAAGAAGAACATGCATGATCTCAATGATCTGAAACGGCTATAAAATACTCCTCAACCCTCCTCCACTGTCGGTGGAAACGTAACCTGGTGCTACCACTACGGTAAACAGTTCGGAGGTTCCTCCAGAAACTAAAAATAGAGCTGCCATACGATCCAACAATCCCACTCCTAGGCATATATCCAGAAGAGACAAAAACTCTAATTCAAAAAGATACACGCACCCCAACGTTCACTGCAGCATTGTTTACAATAGCCAAGACACAGAAGCAACCTACATGTCCATCGACAGGTAAAGAAGATGTGGTACATGTATACAATGGAATACTACTCAGCCATTAAAAAGAATGAAATAACGCCATTTGTAGCCACACGGATGGACCGAGAGACGATCATACTAAGTGAGGTAAGTCAGACAGAGAAAGACAAATACCATATGATGTCACTTATATGTGGAATCTGAACTATGACACAAATGAACCTATCTACAAAACAGAAACAGACTCACAGACATAGAGAACAGACTTGTGGCTGCCAAGGGGGCAGGGATGGATTGGGAGTTTGGGGTTAGCAGATGCAAACCATTATATATAGGATGGATAAACGGCAAGGTCATACTGTACAGCAAAGGGAACTATATTCAATATCCTATAATAAACCATAAGGGAAAGGAATATGAAAAAGAATGTACATGTATGTATAACTGAATCACTCTGCTGTACAGCAGAAAGTAACATAACATTGCAAATCAGCTATACCTCAAAAAAATAAATTTTCGGAAAAGCACACTTAAAATAAAAAACACTCCTTCCTCTTCCAACTAAATACCTCTGTGAGAGCCTCTTCACATACTTTAACCAAAACGACATGTGTCAACAGACTGAAGGCAGAAGTAGAAATGATGGTCTGACTTTCTGAACTGAAATCAAAGAGCTTTGAAAAAATGGAGAACAATGCTGCCCTGCTCATGATCTCCTTTCGTTTTAGAAAGTATCTTTTTCATTAAAAAAATGTCATTTATGGAATAATATGTAATGGATAGGTTATTATTATTTTAAATGAATTATATGAATATTAAATGTTTTCTCAGTCATTTCTCCCATGATAAACATCAATAGATATAATCCACAGAAACAAAAGCTCTTTCAGATTCTTCAGTTTTTAGGAAGGTAAAAGGGCCCTAAGGCCAAAAGGTTTGACACCCACTAGTCTAGCTTGATGTTCACGAAACAGCCAAGGGCTCTGTGTGTGTGATTTTATGCACACAGCTGGGGGAGAAGCATTGCAGCCTGAGCTGTGCAGATATGAGAAACGGTCTGCAGATATGTCTGTCTTCTCCTGGAGGAGAGGAAGAACTCAGTCTTCCCTATTTTCATTCCACTTCATGAATGTGTCCAGGTTCAAGAGGAACAGTAGTTTATATAAATTCTGTTTTTTAAAACCCTTACTTCTGGGCTCAAAAAAAAGATGTAAGAGAAGCCATTGTCAGATGCACTGCTATTCCCAAACTCCACTTAATACTATTTTCAAAGGAAACTCATCTATAAAGACATACGTAACACCATCCCTTCAAAGAGACCAAGCAAACGCTTAAGTCCAACATGGATGAATAGTGAACAATAGCCTCATCTATAGTCACAGGCACAGAGGAAAGTAATACCCTAAAAACACTATGAAAATAGTATCGTAAAACTATGCGAAATCTCCCGGCCACATCCTTTCAGATCACATCCCTCAAAGAAGACAATTTCTCCTTCTCTCCAAAGGATCAGAGTTACAATAGCAAAGGTAGCAGGCAGCTTCAAAGAGAAAAACCTTATGAGAATCAGTTTGCTTTCCCAAAGACAGCCAACAGAATTCCACTGTTTCACTTCTGGAGCTGCTTCGGAAAGACCACTTGACCAGCGGATGACAACGTGACCTGTGGCCACCGCAGGAAGAAGATACCTGGCAAATTGGATGTCAAATGGCGTCTGAGGCAAAGGCAACGCTTAGGACACCTGATTCTGAACCAAGGCTTTGCTGGGCCTGGGTAACTACCTAAGAGGTGGTAACGGAAAAGGTTGGTGAAGCGTCGTGGGGGATCCGTGGTGGCACCCTTCGCTTCCACAAGGAGCTCAACACCACTGAAGCAGGGCCAACCTCTCCGGTGCGTGTGCTCAAAGCGCTGGCATCCAACACATGTGGGCTCAAGTCCAACATTAGCCCAGGGGGAATAGGTTAATATAATATAAATCAAAACAGCAGAAAATTCTACGTTGAATTATGAATATACCTTTTGCTTCTTGACTGCATCTGTCTTGACTGACCTAGTATACTGAGCTTTACACTGCAAGAAAGATTTTTCTCATTTTAGGTTAAATTGAATATTACCCAGTTGTAACCCATGCGTGCTCAGACCCAGCCTATACGACAGGTCTCTCCCAGAGGCAAGCATGGTGGATATGCAGGCAGGTCTCTCCCAGAGGCAAGCATGAGTGAGAGTTCACAGCAATAAACTACAAGGAGCCAGCCCCATTCCCTGGCTCCACGACTCTTTTAATAATTAAATATGGCTTGAAACAACTGGACCAGTAGTTAGAGCTTGGAAATTCTGAGTTATGTAGGAATGTTCACCATAATGATAATTAGCTCTATCTGAACCACTTTAAAACTTCAGATTTCTTGGGATGAATTTGCTAGAACATGAAGCACTTAAAGAAACAGTTTTTTTTTTTTTTTTTTTTTTTGTGGTACGCGGGTCTCTCACTGTTGTGGCGGTTTTTTAAACACTTTTACAAAATGTTTATTTGTATATTTATTTAGTATCTGTGAGCTCTGTGAGGGCAGGGACAGTATCCCCAGCACCAAGCAAGTGTCTGACGCAAGACAGACACCACAGTGACTTTTTACTGAAGAAATGAAGAAGTAGGATTTACGCACTCGCGAAAGCAACTCAGACACTGCAAAGGAATGGGAAGGAGTAAAAGCATAGGGACACCACTTAAAGGAGTGCCTAAAGGAAGGGATGGCGACAAGAGATTTCCTAGAGGGAAGAAACAGATTTTTAAGACAGAAGAAGAGCACATACGTCTGTCTTCAGAGGACACTAATGATCGCTAAGCCTTTTCTTCTACCATTTGGCCCAACACAGGACAGGAAAATTCCCACTTCAGTTTTTGCCCGTCACAAAATTTAAGTACTTCTTCTAATTTCAAAACTTTCACTAGGCCTGTCTGGAAGTCTCATTGTTTATTTATTTTCCTGACGCGTTGCTTTTTTAGGAGTGAGTCTGTTTTCCTAACGCTACTTACTGCGCGCCCAGGTGGTTCACAGTAGTATGATCAGACTCATTTCAAATGAAAAGCAGTCAGTTCGCTGATTAACGTAGTTTTCTGGTTTCCTAAACCAAGGATGGATGTCCACAGGAAACAGTTAGCCTCCTCCGGGCCAGAGGATGGCCTCCGATGAGAGAGCCTGGGAGCCTCTGCCTGTTAGGAGTTGTGGGCTTGGGCCATGCTATTTAACCAGTCTGGGTCCCGATTTCCACATCTTGAAAAACAAGGGTGTTAATAGTTCTTGCCTCACGGATTGTTGTCCCGATTAACTGGAGACAATATACAAAGCGCTTGAAAGAATGCCAAAGCCCTTTAGAAATGCTGGCTCTACTGCTCTTCTCCAATAAAAATACTGAAATACTTGCCCTCTGATTTTATGTGGGCATTTCCCGAAGTGCGGGCAGCGTCCCCACTGGGGGTGGCCATTCCGACAGGAGAAGCCACGGGGGTGACCTGCGAAGCTAGTTTTCACTTCACAGCATAGGAAAAAAAAAAAAAAAAACTGTCCTCTGCAAACGCGTGACATTTTCTACATTTTTCTTCTTCTTTTTCTCCCCCCTCCTCCTTTTTCTTTTCTTTTTTTGGTGGGGGAGGCATGTACAGGGTAGTCAGACATTTTTATTGCAAAATGCCGTCTGGAAAAGATGCAAAACGAAATTGCTAACATGCAAGGGAGAAAAATAAGGGAGAAAAACAAAAGGCCCCCTTCCCTTTGCTTATTGAGTTCAAAGGCATAACAGGCAGCACCCTGTAGCAAATGGGAAGCTACACTAATTTTAAAGCCATAAAACGCTATCAAGTTCCCTGCGGGGCAGGACTACACTGAAGCTCGTGGCACCTAAATAAGATATGGTTCATTTACTTCGCAGCTTAGCCTAATGTAATCAGCGGCGTTTTAGCCTAGAGTTGTAACAGGCAAACAGCCGCTGCGGCAGAGGCGGGAACTCCCAGCCAACGGCGGGGCCGCGGCTAGATGGCTGTTGATTAGAAAATTTTTCAGTTTTGACAAGCACTTAATGAACATCAATCGCACCTTGACTGGTTTCCATCTGGGGCCACAGGCACACCTGAGAAGAAGCAGGTCTCTCCGTCTCCGCCTCTCCTTCCTTCCCAACACTGTAGCAACCAGCCGGCAACCAGGTTAGAACCGGAGAAGCACATACTTACAGAGCAGAATAATGAAATCCCATTTCTTGGCAGCAGGGAAAAAGAATATTCCCGCACTGTCCCCCACGTCCGATCTCTCCCACTGAGAGTTCTCCGGAGCGACGTGCCGTCAGTGAAGAAAACGGACGGGTTTGATTTATTTACCTTTCGCAAGAATTTCCGGCCATAATTAGTAACCCTCGAAAGGCCCGAAATGGAAAACCAAGTGATACAGATCGGGTACAAGGATGAAGCATCATACCGCGTACTGACAAGACAGTATTCCAAGGACTCCTCTGGAAGCTTTACTCAGATCCACAAGCTACATGGTTAACTCTGTACAGTTATAAAAACATATATATACTTTTGTGTTTTTTTGAAAAGCAAGAAGGCAGAAGAATTTTTCAATGTAGAAAAATTTTTAAGTTAGGTAGGGTCTAGGCTACCTGGTGGTTTAATTTCTATACAGATAGGAAGATTTTATTTGTCTGATCTCACCCTACTTACGGTCACTCTGTTCTCAACATCAAGACGTGTACTATGGTGAGCCTGCATTTTGGCCATTTTAACCATCAATCTAAACACTTTCAAAGCCCAAGGGCTACCTAAAATAAACAAGGAATTCCTCAGGGCAGAAATAAGAGTTTGATCAAGATTCTAACGTTTTTGTGTATGTGTAATGGGTATGAGTTTTCCAGTAGTCATCTTTTTCTAACAAAAGTTGTAGCTAGGGGCTTCCCTGGTGGCACAGTGGTTGAGAGTCCGCCTGCCGATGCAGGGGACACGGGTTCGTGCCCCGGTCCGGGAAGATCCCACATGCCGCGGAGCGGCTGGGCCCATGAGCCATGGCCGCTGGGCCCGCGCGTTCGGAGCCTGTGCTCCGCAATGAGAGAGGCCACAACAGTGAGAGGCCCGCGTACCGCAAAAAAAAACCCCCAAAAACAAAAACAAACAAAAAAAAAACCTTGTAGCTATTCCCTGAAAATATTTACACTACTGTGGCAGTATCATTCCATGGGTTTGAAATCATTGATATCTGGGAGAAATAATTTATCATACACTCTGAAACTCGCTGGATGAATGCCAAAAATATTTCCCAGGTCACCTAAAGAGCAGAGAGGGACAGCCTCCCTCACCTTTGGAGGGCACTTGGCAAACACAGAGAGAGCCCACGGCCCGTGTGGGCAGGGCTGGGTGGCTGTTTGCATGCCGCATGGGTTCCAGACCATCGTTCAGGTTATCAAACCTCCAGAACCCACCACGTTCATGACTGGGCCTAGCGAATTTCTCTGTGGTATTTCTCATCCAGGGCCCTCATTAATGCTGGGCATCTTTAAATCCAGCCATTCTCAGTAGTTCTCCCACACTGCAGTTTTTACATTAAAACCTCAAGCTCCAGAGAGGTGTTTGCACACCTACGTTCACAGCGGCATCATTCACAATAGTTAAGAGGAGGAAACGGCCCAAGTTTCCGTCCAACAAATGGATACACAGGATGTGGTATGTATACCTGGAACTGGTGCCGGGACCCCGACGGACACCAACATCCGCAGATGCTCGAGTCCCTCATATAAGATGGCACAGTATGTGCATATAACCCACACATATCCTCTGCGCACTTTGAATCAGCTCTAGATCGCTTCCAATGCCCAATACGATGTAAATGCTACGTCAACAGCTGCTGGCGAGCGAGAAATTCAAATTTTGTTTTTTGGAACTCTCCGGAATTTTTTTCCTGAATATTTTCGATCTGCAGTTGGTGGAATCCCTGGACTGTATATATCCAACGGTACTGTATGGATATACAATGGGATATTATTCAGCCTTAAAAAGGAAGGAAATGCTACAACACAGATGAACCTTCAAGACAGGATGCTAAGTGAAATAAGCCAATCACAAAAAGAGAAACACTACATGACTCCACTCCTATGAGGTAAACAGAATAGTCAAATTCATAGAAACAGAAGGTAGAAGCGTGGCTGGAGGAGGGGGAATTCAGAGTCAGTGTTCAATGGGGACAGGGCTTCAGTTTTGCAAAATGAAAAAGTATCGGAAACGGATGGTGGTGATGGTTTCACAACACTGTGAATGGCCTTATCACTCCTCAACTATCTGCTTAAAAATGGTGAAGATGGCAAATTTTATGTGATGTGTGTTTTACTACAAATAGAACAAAACAAACCCAAAAAACATCTCAAACTCCTGTCCAACCTTGGTGACCTTCTCTTCATTCCGCAGAAATGGAGCCTGGAAGTGACTGTGACACTTTCCTGTGGCTTAAAAACATCACACGGCGGCTTCCTTTCCTACAGTTTCAGAACTGCAGGGCTACAGGTGTGAGGACAGGCCCCGCGTTCGGCTAATCGTGCCATCGTTCTTTCACTCCTTCGACAAAACAGCACTGGCTCAATGTGAAGGCAACGCTGGCAACAGGACCCAGAATGTCTCCGGCTCCGAGGAGCTCCCAGTTTTGGGGGAGAATCGGGGCCATGAAATAAGGCAGGAGAACAGGGAAATGAGCCAGAGGGTAAGGTGCGGGCACACAGCAGCGGTGCCCACACAGGCCTGCCTAGCAGGGGAGGTGGCTTCCGGGAGGAAGTGACATGTAAGACGCCACCAGGAGGGGGCAGGAAAGAGCACTGCTGGTGGCAGCGACTGCATCTGTCAGGACCTGGAGCCCCCAGAACGCGGCCAGTGCCAGCAACTAAAAGAAAACCAGAGCTGTGGAGGAGGGATGGCGGGAGACTGAGGGAGCAGGTGAGGCCCGGAGGGGCCTGCTAGGGAGCAAGGACGCCGTCTGAAGTGAAGCGGGAATCCTCTCGGCACGGAACGTCTAAAAGAAACAAATGCAGGGATGGAAATCAACGTGTGACGTGAATTACAAGTGAGGGATCATGGGAAGACCTGCTCTTCTCCGCACTGTGCAGACAGGTTTTGGGAAACGCGATGGGCAGGTACCACTCTAGGAGAACCGAGCAGAACTGCAGTTCTGAAAGTTCAGGACAGGTAGGGGTTGGGAAGTCGTCTCTCTAGCTGTGACCTCTGAGGTCCTCCTGATGAATTCCCAGGGACTACGGTGGAGGAAGAGAGGCCAGCAGAGCAATCACCTTGAAAGGGGCCTCCTGATTCCAGGGAGCCGCCCAGTCCCAGGGCTCCACAGGGGCACCTCCAGGCCGCCACGGCGGGGATGGGGCCATGCCAGGAGCCGAAACCACAAATAAGGGGGCCCGCTCCATGGCTGCTTCTGTCCACCTGCAACCAGAAGGTATCGACTCGGGGCGGGGGCAAGCTGACGGAACGCCTCGGAAATCAAAGAAGGAAGGAACTGTAAGACGGAAGGAGGTAATGAAGTTTGGGAGGCCAGAGATGCAACACACCTTGATCCCATTCTGTAGATAAAACTGAATGAAGTTCCGCCCAGAGCCATGTGTATGTATAAACATAAGAGCCTATGCTCCTACGTTGACTGGAGAGGGGTGTATTTAAGAATACACTCTCCCATCAAGCGCCTGCTGTTAAGCTGCCTCGGTTCCTGCCCCCCTGGAAAAGGCAGAGCATTCAGTACGCCTTGAGGTGGACAAATCAACACCTCCAGATCCTTGAGGTGATTCCCACGACACTGGCTTGAAAGGCCAGGTCTGCCCTGAAACTGATCCGTTTGGATAAAGGGGCTGTGGTTGCTTCTGGGGAAGCAGAGAATGCTGGAGACTGAAGGACGTGAGCCTCTGTCCCATCCTCGACAAAGCCCCGCACACAGGGCTTATCCCTTCAGGCCCAGAAGCAGGAGACACACTTGGGATTTTCGGTGCTTCTCAGAGCTGTCTCCTGCCATCTGAGAAACGCTTGCAGAAACACCTGTCGCGGTCCAATGTACTTGTCGCGGTCCGATGTACCGCTTACAAACCCTTTCCCTCTTGTCTGAAACAGGCAGTGAGACTAGAGAACAGAAGTGCTCATTTGTTGCCATTAAGCTCCAGACCTTTGCTCCCTGATACCTACATATTTTCCTAACCTACCTTTACATGGATTGTTCTGGGTTCCAATACTGTTCTAAGATTTTATGGCATCCGTATCATGCCATTTGTGTGTGTGTTCTCTTCCGACCCCGACGTAAGCTAATCTATTCTTAGGGAGGTCTAGTTGTGCAATGTGGGTGGCTTTCTCCGTTCCAGTCTCACCAGAATTTTTAAAGCAGAGCCAGGATCACCAAGGACAGGTTTGGAGCCCAGGGCGCCTAGGAGCAAAGACCTGCCAAGAAGCTCCACGGCAGCCATGCTCCCTGCCATGTGGCCCCTACGTACGGGCTTGTGTGCTGAGCCCATGCTGGCCCTGGGCAGACGGGGGACCGGGCACAGTCCTTGCCCTCGGTGAGGCTACACTAGACGAAGCGGTACAGACGTGAGAGGCGCCAGGACAGGTGGGCAGCCTGGGAACCAGGTGTACCTCCCGTGGACAAAGGGCATGAAGGTCCACCTGCATGACGAGCATCAGACCGGAAACACAAGAAGCCAGACTGGAGAGGAACATGCAGACCGAGGACAGCTTCCGGCACTGCGGCTTTTACAGGGGTAGCAAGATCCCGTAATCATTCATCACAGAATGATGCAGGTTTGACTGCGGTGGTGGAACACAGCCAGGACACGCCAGACAGCATCTTCTCAGAAAGAAAGGGAGGCCTGACTTCTCTCTCAGGGTTATCAGTCATTCCACGATTCAAAGCTTCTACATCTGGAAATCTGGGCTTGGAATCTGTCTGTCTAGCCCTGTAGCCTGGCTTCTGCAATATTCTGGGGAAAACAAGGGAGAGGTTTTCCGAGTGTAACTCAATTCACCACCTCAAGAGACAGGGGTCTCCCTTCACGGGTGTGCAGCGGGCTGAAGGGACAGATTCTTAGTGAATCCTCAATCCTCAAGTAAAACGTCCCCATTTTATGTGAGGATTGTGTTATTTTATTTTTTACTTTTTTTACTTTTGGCCGCACCTTGCAGCTTGTGGGATCCTAGTTCCCTGAACAAGGATTGAACACGGGCCTTCGGCAGTGAGAGCGGACGAGTCCTAACAACTGGACTGCCAGGGAATTCCCAGGATTGTTATTTTAAATGACAGTTGCCAGCAGTGGGTACAGGCAAGAGTTGTTCTTACAACAAATGGTACCTTCCTTTCCACCTTTAACTATTGCTTTCGAGAAGCATACCTACTGGGGAAAGCATCTCACATCTTTTTGTTATTTTGGCATCAGTATCAGTAAACAAGTGGATTTTTTGGCCTGACTTTGAAACTAGAAACATACTGCAATCAGCATTCCGATGGCAATTCAGAGTTCAAGTCCATGGGGGAAAAAACAAGGAAATGTCAGCAACCTGCAGAATCCAAGGCTTTGTGGAGCCGGAGAGTCTAAGGCACTTGATTAGGAATGAATGTCCTGTAAGAAGGAAAAGCCCAGTTCTGCAGGGCAGGGAGAAATGACAGCACCCCAGCTGCTGCTATAACTCAGGCAACATACAGAATGGGAAAGAAATCCAGGAGGGAGGATTTCAAAAGTGTGAGCAACTCAAGCACATGTCAGCCAGGTGGGCTGTCCACACCTGCCACGTGCGCTCAGGAGGAAGCTGGGAGAACCCTCCTGGTCCGGGCACCATAAAGTCCTCGGCTTGACCTGCGGCCAAGAGAGAACTCTTACAAGTCCACTTAGGAATCCCCCACCCCCCCACACCTTTGTCAGGAGGAATTTCAGCTGTGCCCTCCACGGCAGCTCCTTCGACACGGAAGATGAATGGGTGGCGATGCTGAACTGTGCAGTGCCGAGGTCCAAGTTCCTTCTCATTATCCTCTCCATTTTTCTATCAAGGTATTCCCTAAGGCTCACATTCAAGTCCATAGAAAGGGAACTCAAGGCCCTCGGAACAGGCTGCCTTTCACCCACCCAGACTAGAAACCAGCAAAGTGTCACAAAACCTCGGGACAATAAGACGTGTCTCCCCCGCAAAAAGTTAAGCAGGTAGGGCTTTTTAAAGGTCTTGAAGTTGTACGATTTTCTCCAAGGATCAAAAAAATACAGACCACGGAGCAGCAGCAGAAATCAACAGCTTGCTTTTTATTTATTTATTTACTTTTAAAGTGTGTTTATTTTTATTTATCTATTTATCTATTTAGCTACGTTGGGTCTTCGTGGCTGCACGCAGGCTTTTCTCTAGTTGCAGCCAGCGGGGGCTACTCTTCGTTGCGGTGCGTGTGCTCCTCATGGCGGTGGCTTCTCTTGTTGCGGAGCATGGGCTCTAGGGCGCAGGGTCAGTAGTTGTGGCGCCCGGGCTCAGCTGCTCCGCGGCATGTGGGATCTTCCCGGACGAGGGCTCGAACCCGTGTCCCCTGCATTGGCAGGCGAGTTCTTAACCACTGCGCCACCAGGGAAGCCCAACAGCTTGCTTTTTACTATTTCAGTCTTATTTATATATTTAGGGCTGTCTTTGCAAAATGCCACGTGGAGATGAAAGAGCGGTTAAGCTGGTGAGTCCTGAAGCTCGGGTGACCAACTTCTCCCAGTTGCCTGGGACTTCCCAGGTTTTAGCACTGGACGTCCTGCATCCTAGGAAAACCAGGGCAGTCGATACTCTACAACGCCAAAGCAGCTTCGCTATCTTGGTTGAGTTTTCTATGTGTTATCTAAACTACGCTCTAGGTTTGTATTTAATTTAATAACAGCATCTTGAGAAAGAAGACGAATCAAATCAGCTGGCTTGTCTTCTGAGCCCGGGTCTTCGGCTTACCATGAAACTGACGCCACCCAGCAACTCCAAACTTGGAATGGGGGTGTCCTTAGAAGTCCAACTGACTCTGCGAGCCTCCATTTGCTAGGGGTTCCTGGTGACGATTTCAGACGCACACACTCTTAAGAGTCTGCAGTGATCTTGAGAAGACAGTAACAGCAAGCATCCCCTTGCAGTTAAAGGATCCTTTCTCTGGATTTCCAGAGCAGACGCTGTGCAGCCAGTTTCTCGATGTCTACCTGAAAATGCACACTGAGAAGGAATGAAGCCTGACTGTATGTGGAAGGGTAGGACGTGTGAGCTGAAGCTTCCCAGGCAAGTTCCACCTTCTGAAAAGGCGGCAGCCCAGGTCCACCACAGACCAGGCGCTGATACACTCAGTTACAGAGACAATGCCACGGACCTGTGGGTTCCTTCAGTCCTCCCCCACCGGCGCTGCTCTGCTCAGCTATTCTGCCCCTGCCATCAGACCGCACGGCTATCCTTCCCCAGTGCGGGAACCACCGATCTTTAGGAACACCTAGGTTGAAATCCACCATCACTTCTTCCTCCTATGCCTGCATCTCCTCCTCTCTACCTACAATGCAGGAGGGAGGGGGACCCCGTGAGCCCAAGCCAGCCACTGCTGACGGCCCCCGAGCCTCTGCGGAAGAGCGGAAGCAGGCCAGGAGGGGTGGCAGTGGGCGAAGGGTGGGGTTGAGACTTCACGGACCACAGAGTGAGTAAATCTGGGGTCCAGAGGCATCGCTGATATCAACTTGTAGGGAACTTCCTCCGTCTGGGTGGGATCAATGTTTGGCCCACTTTCCCTCTCATTTCCAGATGATCACTTCCTATGATCTGGCCACACGCAGGCGATTCTATTCCATTGCCCGGAGAGGGCCTCTCCTCCCTAAGAGAAGTGTTTAAGGTTTTCAACAACAGGAAACATGCCTGGGGTGAAAAAGCTTCCTTCAGTGATGTCTATCTGCGGTACAGGGAAGGCTGAGGGACACCTGTGCTACAGAAATGGCAGAATGAGGCCAAGCTGTGTGTCAGAGGGACCAAGGATCTTGGGCTCCTAAATAATCTGTGTAGGAGCTGAGATGAGGCTTGGGGTGAAAACCAGAAAGACACATCCGGGATGATGCCATCGAACCGGGCCGACTTTGAGGGCTTGGGAAGATGTGGCTGTGAAAGGATGTGCCAGAAGGGAAATCTGAAGCTACGGTGACCAGTGGGAAGTGATGTCCTGGGGACACCACCCGAGGTCCCCTTCTATTAATCTTGTGCATGTGAGCTCTGAGGGGGACAGGCCATCCAGGGGCACCAGCGTCAGATTCCCTGGCAGCTGACCCATTCCAAGCACTCGGTGAACTTGGTCTCACACCAACCCCACTGCCGGCTGCAAAGCTGAGGCCCCCCAGTTTCATGACTGCCAGCCTGTTTCTTAAGCCCCAGTTTCTGACAAGCCAGAGCATGTCATCCTGCTAGGATTCCACAAGCTGGGCACACAGCTGGGGCCACACACTGACTGTTTATTTTGTCCAAAGGCTGGGTCTGTTTTCTACCCCAGCAACGCGTGCGAGACATCTGCTGGGACTGAAACTTGTGCTTCGGGTCCAAAGGATGATCTTTACATAAACACTTCCACAGACACCTGTGTAATAAGGAAACCGTATCTGTTTCCCTCAAGAATAGAAATGACCTCTTCTGGGAGATCTTTTTTTTTTTCGGTACGCGGGCCTCTCACTGTCGCAGCCTCTCCCGTTGCGGAGCACAGGCTCCGGACGCGCAGACTCCGCGGCACGTGGGATCTTCCCGGACCGGGGCACGAACCCGTGTCCCCTGCATCGGCAGGCGGACTCTCAACCACTGCACCACCAGGGAAGCCCCCGCCTTTTTTTAAGGGAAGTGGACAGTCTCCCGCTTCCACGGCGCCCGAAGTAAGTTAAAGGTAGAGCCCAGTGCTGCTGGAGCATCCTGTCCAAGAAGACATCTGAGAAAACCAGCACTGCTGGCAGCCCAGGGGAGCTGAGGCGGTGATGCGGCAAGGCTGGGGAAGGAGAGGCTTGTGGGGCGGGCAGCTCGGTCCAGCAGCAAACTCCGTACCCTGTCATAAACTCTTGGCCTTGCCTGCCTGCCGGTCCAGGCACACTGGTCAGGGTGGTCATCTGGGATCTTAAATCGGCCAGCTAACGAAGGAGCTGTCTAGACCAGCCCCTGCAGAGGGGGTCCAGCCTTACAGACCACGCTCTCTGATGCAGGCAACACTCTGCGGGTGACGCACTTTGACTGCAATAGAACAATTCAGGGCCCTCACCACGCTGGCCTGCTTCCCCACAAGCTTGATTCAGTCGTTTACTCTTGCTCCAGTCCTCCTTGTGTGCAAGACCCCGCCGAGATCCTTGGGTTCAACAGGACACCACGTCGAAGGTGACCCGTGACAGAGTCAGGGTCCAGCCTGATGGAGTCCGTGTGCAGTGCCGGTGCGCACAGGAAATGAATGCCTGTCCACCAAGAGGAGAGCCACACGGCCACAGGTAAATGCTGGTTTTGAAGGGGCCGCTGGGGCTGCTACAGGCCCCAGCTAACATCTGTTTGAATGATACACGTTTGGTGCATCTCAAGCCTATTGCTCTCAGACGCCCAACCCCACCCCATTACAGGCGCATCACCTTATTGGAATCCCACCCTCCAAAAAGCATACCAGTTTCCTTTTTGGTAAATAAATTAACCTCATCGTTCAAAGTTACGAGGATACACGGGAGCTGGCACAGCTATTCCACCAAGAGGACAAACACAATCTTTGTAGAAAACTATCTGAAGATGTCAGACTGTTTAGCCAAGTTCTTTTCCTTGGCTCCCTGGAGAGGAACAGGCTGTCGGTTCTGCTCCTTGAGATCAGTGCAGGTCCCCTGCTCCATGGCCAGTACGAGGGTGATGACCGACAGTACTGAAACCCAAAGCCACCATCCTGGGCAAGATTTCCCCAACATTTAACCACTTAGGTCCTCAGCACAAGTGGCCAGTAAGCTTAGCGGTCCTTCTGCCATAATACATCTCGGAGATAACCCAGGGAGTGAGTGATACAGTGTGATCAGTGTTTGAGACCATTTGGTTCTATCACCTTTCGAAACTTTCCAGACCCATTCTCCATGATGCAGAACTTTGGGACTTGAGTTAGCAACACATCTGCATGCTCCCAAATTTCTTATTAAGGAAAGTCAGGATTCTGCCCTTGGACATCCCCTTGAATACCTCCTCCCATCTGGAACCAAAGAATGCCAGTCTAACTCAGCTGCTGGGGATCTGTAGCTCCCAACAACTTAGACTAGAACAGATCCGTTCCAGGTACCTGCCGGAGAATATACCTGAAACTCACTGCCCTCTAAACCTTCACCCAAAGCTTAGCTGTAGAGACAAAATCGGTGAAGGATTACAGTGAAGGTCATGCCACCCCGTCATGCTCCAGTAATTCCAAATCTACTTCTAGGTTAAGCCACTCCCTTAGGGAACTGTGTACCTGCATCAGTAATTCCAGTTCCCAAGAGACTGGCATTAACTGAAATGCACTTTAAAACGACCCTGGCTCTTGCCTGCCCTACAATTACATAACAAAGCCCCACTGTGCTCCTTTGCTGGATTCCAATAATATCCATGCATACATAGGAAAAAAAAAAAGACAGCACTGAGGGCCACGAGAAGCAGCAGACTGTGTGGGAGAATGTTTGAAGAACCGACGCTGATTACATCACCAAGAGGTTGAGATGAAAAGCAAGTGGGCATCAGCCCTCCTACAGGAATGTTCCAGTACCATCGTTTGTTGTTATCATCTTTCCCCCTTGGCAAGTAGGAGCAAATGCCCCTCTGATGGCACCTGAGCTTAGCAGGTGAGCGTAAGGTGACTTAAGATGCATCGTCAATCAGATCTCACTTTTTTTACTTCCCAGCAAGAAGATGGTGATTGCACGTCTCCCTCTAAGTAACACAAAGCAAATGGGTCAATAATTAGGCTTCGCTCTCTGACGGGGTCTTTGGAAGAACTACGCCAGGGAAAAAGGGCAGCCTCCTTGTTGATGGAGCAGCTCTGCGGAGAGAACCCCAAAGACCTGGAGAGGGACAGGAGCGTCACAGGCAGGTCTCATGGGATGGTATTAAGTCTCTGATTTGGAGGTCACTGGAGAAGCAGCCTGACTCTACTCCCCAAATAACCCCAAATAAATCAAGCACAAAGGAATTTCCTCTGTAAAAGAAGGAGTATATATCTCAAAAGTCTACTTAATGGTGAAGCATGGGAAGCATTCCGTCAACGGGAGAAACACACCAGAGACACCTAAAGAAACATGCTTTTGAACACGGTTCAGAAAGGTGAAGCCACTGCTGTAAGACAAGAGGGAAAGGGGCAATTCACCCCGGCAAGCAAATTACACAGCGAGGGTACCGTCCGTTACCCATCCTATTGGAAAGGTTTTTGAAAAAGGGAAATGTTCCTGAGAATGCAGGGGAAAAAGCCAGAGGAGATGAACTGATACCGTCTTTCCAGGAATTTGGCACTACATACCCAAAGCCCACAAAAGCATACACTGTTCAACTCAGGAAGGCTACGGGTAGGAATCTGCGGGAAATGGATGAGGACACAGAAGTGTCAAAAGAAGACACTGATTAGAGTTGCTTACAACAGCAAAAATCACTCAAAATGTCAATTTACTGCCAGACGTCTGTTCTGGAGATGCTGTTAAGTCAGTCAGGGCACGCGTGCAGAATGAATGTTACGTAACTATTTAAAACGGTGGCGCACGTTTGCTGACACGGGAAGGTGCCTATGATCCTGCATCGTCTAGGAGAGCAGGCCACGTGCCATGTGCACAGGGGGACTGCACGCTTGTGGAAGGGAGAAGCACAGGGTGTAGAAATGGCCGGGGACATACAGCCCAAAACGTGAGCAGTCACGTTTTCCAGTGGGTATTTGGGGATTTTCATCTTTTGCAGTACGTTTATTTCTAACTTCTTGTCAGTCACTGCGCAATCTTTTTTAAAGTATTTAAAATGAAAAGCTTAACAACGTGATACAATCAAACAACCAGCTAATATTATATATTCTAATCTACGCGTTTGTCTACATCAAGGCAGATAAACATCACGCAGGATTCAGGGAATGTGTCGTTCTGGAATAGGCATTACACCCCGTCTTCAGGTTTTACCACTTCTAAAAGAGCTCACCGTGGGTGGAATGTCTACTTGCCCCCCACTGATGAAATTAATTGTCTTTTAATCTATCTTATAAAGATCACCAGTATCAGAGATTCTATTACACAGAGAAAACGAACTTGCCTCACAAACTGGTGCGTGTTCTTATCGGACGATAAAAACTGACTCATGAACTGCATGTAATTCTTGTTTTGGTTCTCAGCTGCTCAAGCGGACCCTGGGTTCCCTAGTCTAGATTTTCAGACAGATCTCTTTTTTTTTCTCCTTTCTCTTTTACTACTTGCTCCTGTCTTTTTACTCTCACTTAAAATTTTTACTCTCATTTAAATACTACTTTAACCTCCAACAGAGCTGAAAGGCTTGACTGTGCTGGGATCCCCTCTGCCCCTCCCCGCCCAACACCTGCTAATTTCTCCGAAGGAGCGATACTCACATGTAAACTTGGATGATAGGTCAGCACACCATTGTCACACAGGGTGACGTATTTCTTTTTCCATTCTTTGTTCAGTGATTTGCCACTTCGCTTCAGCAGCATGCCCTGTAAGGAAAAAGGAGGCAGACAGAAATTAGTAAATATAAATGATATAGTCCTGGGTCCATTTTTTAAAAAAAGAGCAGGCACATAGGTAATTTTTAAACTGTTAAACTTTCATTTTCTCTATGCCATCTTCAAATGGAAATGACACATTTTTAGCTTGGTAATTTGATTTTCTCCTTTCTTTTTCATACGATATATTTATAGTCAACCGATTTCCTTTTGTGTATGTGTGTGTAAAACTTAACTTTATGCCATTAATGAGTGCTAAGATACGCCATTGGTTCAACAAACATAATACAAACCATCCTGATGTGCTACATCATACCTTTTCTTATAGCTAAGTTATAAGCACATGGAGCCCCTAAAGGTATTAAAAAGGAACCTGCATTTCCTTTTCTAAAAATAAGACAGTAACCATATTCTTACCTTATGATATTTACAAATAACATTTTTTATAGTTTTTCATTTCAGATCTTAATTTATTAAAAATGAAATTCCATTTGCAAACTTAGCAACGGCATTTAATAGATGAACTGTGTATAATTTACTTTAACCCATTTTTAATGAAATCACATTAGGGCTTCTTGAAAACCATTCAAGACTGGAAACCAACACACTTCGGAAGTATATTTGATCCAGTCTTCCTTAGATGACTGATGAGAGTTTATTCTTGTTTTAACTACCAATTCCCAGCCAACCTTCTGCCTTGTTTGTAGGTTTTCCTGAGTTAAGAAAACCGAAGGCAGCCCTGAGCTCTGCCAGGCCCAGCACCTCGACTTTGCACTTTCTCTTTCCCTTTTGGGGCTTCGCGCCTTCCGTACTCAGTCAATTTCAACTTGAGCTTTCACATCTGGGTTCGTCTAACTCCTGTTCACGGAAAAGAAAGAAAACAGAAGAACCTCCTTCCTTGCCCTTCCTCTTGCTGCCCATTTATAAACCTACATAATGAGGATTATGACTGAGAACACATAAGACTAATGCTAGTGAAGTCACCCAGATCGAGGCAGAAAGAATGTTGTAAGTCTGAGATAGAATCCGACACCTTAAAGAAGCAGAGGCAGCCTGAGTCCCCTTGGGAATTTTTACCAGCCTCCATCCACCTCCTGACTCTCTTGATCGGAACCAAAATACAAGAAAAAAATCAAGTAAGCGTTTTTCTATGTAATAGAATTAAGTTCCAGTTAATTACCAATATTGTGACATTAGTTTTACACCAAAGTTTACAAATATAGTGGATTATGAACCAACTCGGGACTCCGACCACAAACGTTCATTGTCGCTGAAAGAAAATATTTCAAAGTTTGAGGCAACCCACAAGTAAACCATTGGAAGAGCCTTTCTTTCCAAGTTCTTACTTAAAGAAAGCACGTGACATAAAGCTGCAGACCTTGATTTCTTGGAATCTCAACCAATATACACCAAACATGGCACTGAGACCAACAAAGGGAAGCAGGCCCAGAGGAAAATTTTACTTAAAAACCAAGGCGACGCAAGTTCCAGGACGTAGTAAGAACCAGTGGGAGAGGGGTGGTCACCACTGGTGACAATGAATTAGTGACAATGAAAAAGCAACACTTAAAATCATGAAATGTCCCTCCCTGGTGGGATTTCTAAGATATTAAAACTCAGCATAATAAAACGGGACACAAGTTCTTCTGCAGGCTCACATTTTCCCACCACCATCCATTTTAGCTGGAATTCCAACAATACCAGGGGCTGGGGTTACTACGTGTCACTGGTGGCTGAGAGCCGCCCTGGGCCTCAGAAAGCTTTTCCTCCAGCCTCAAACGAAATGCAGGCCTCAGGTCACACCCCGGGGCTCCGTGCAGAGGGACGTACAGAAGTCTTTCAGCTAGCACGTGGGCACTTTCAAGAGCAAATCCTACGCTCCCTGGTGAAAGGTATAAAGACTTATTTCTTAAGGGAATAAAGGGAAAATTTATCAGGAGGCCATGTGAAGAGACGACGTCATAGTTTTCTGGGAAATTAAATTAGGCCAATTTGTTTGGTCCTAGGAAAACTTAATGTCTTGTTGAAAAAAAAAAAAAAAATCCAAGTCTTGACAAATCTTGTTGAAAAAAAAAGAATTCAAATCCAAATCTTGATTATTCAAATGCTGCAACATTCAGCAGACCTGAACACCCTGGTGGCCTAGGAACCATATTTCGGCCCTTAAGTCTTGGCCCCAGCTGGGTTTATTATCCCACCCCTCACAGCCCACTCCAAGACTGCAGCAGAGACTGAACCGATTGGCCGCCTGGCTCCCCATGTCGTGCTGCGCTCAAGATGGGGTCGCCCAGCCGCGGGTCTGGGCAGAGCTGGACCAGGGAAGGCGCACTTTTCTTTCAGCGGCTTGAGTGCTAGCAGGGGCTGATGCGTTGCTAAGGGTCGTCATTTTTCTCTCTCTCACTCGCTCCCCGTAAGAAGCAGGGCAGGGGTAGCAGAGTTATGACGGCTCCCTCGTTACAGACGTGTACTCTGACCACAGAGGTAAAGGAGCTCGTTAGTGATGGGAAGTGACAGGACCAGCCACCGTGCTCTCTTCATTCCTGCCATTAATTACACTGAGCTGCTAAGTTCTGGCCTGTGGACAATGACCACAATGGTCAAACTGACCAGTGTCCCCACCACTGCCTGGCCTACAGCCTTCAGTCTCGAAGCACCAGCTCGTCCTCCCAGGGCACAAAACCCAAACCTGAGAGCGGCGGGTCACCCAGGATCCTGGCAGGCACCTCCAGTCCGGTTCCTCTCTTGAGAGGGCACTGAGAATCCAGGATTGCAAGGGAATATAAAATACCAGTAGCACTCGGTCTGGTATTTTACATTCACGCAGTGAAAGAACAGATAAGCACCATTCTAACATGAACAAATTCAAATCTGTTCCTGAAAACACATTGTATATGGATCCAGAGGAAGGGCTTTCTGTTTGCTAAATCTTAAGAGTACCCTGAAAATGCCCTAAACTCTGAGTGTCCTGGAGAGAGGGGAGACCGGGACGAGGATTTATGGAAGCAAATCTCCAGCCTTACTAAAAGATCCCAGGAAGCGGGTGGTCAGGCTGTTGCAAGTGGAGAAGGCCAGACCTCTTGATGGGGTGGAGAAGGTCAACGACGCATAGCGGAGCCAACGGTCCAGGAACGGCGCCCTGGACTGAGCAGGGAATGCAGGGTCCACATCTGCATTTCCAGATTTCCTGATGACCCAAGAGAAGAAGAAAAACTGGAGCTTTAAGTGACGGCTCCTTACTTTAGAATGTCAGCAATGGATTATACATCATCTGCGTGTAATTCAGGCCAAACCCGACACGTCTGCAGGCCAGACGCAGGCACCTCTGTGTCTGCGACCTCCGGCCAAGAGTTAGCAGAAGGCGGTAGCGGGGTCTGGACCAAGGTGCTGGCCCTCCCACGGCTGGGCCACGTGGGACCTCCATCCTATCACCCAGACGACAGCCATCCACAGGCTTGCACTTCCTGGAAGGGGAGTCCCGGGAAAGCCCAGGGCTGTGGATTAATGCCCACAGCTCTGGACGTCAGGGTCCGCTTCTGCACTTACATGTGTGAACCTTTAGAAAAGGTCATGCAAAACACTAGGAGAAACCAGCAAACTGTGTGGTCTCTCCATAAATAATAAGAAGAGCCCCATCCTGAAAAACACGATGAGACGCGAGGTCTTTGACGAGTCGAGGGCGTGGGAGGCAGCAAAGCAGGATGAACTTTTGTAATCAGAGGTTTAACTGAAGTTCAAACAAGGAGACTCAGGAAACAGCTTCTGTGGATTAAAGATGTGTTTCCTTTTGCTTTCTTTCCATTTTTTTTCTTAAATTAATTCTGAACGCTGATTTTTAGAGAGTATTTGTATCAAGTGGGAATCACAGAATTTCAGAATCACAGGAGACTCTGGAAGTCAAACCATTCCATCCTGAATCTGCTAGACCAATATTTGTGCTTGATCCCTGCCCGGGGTCACCCTGATCAAGAATCCCTGGGGACAGTGAACCCATGGGCCTGGACCCCTAGAGCTGCCTGAGCAGGGCTCCGCTGCCCTCCGGGGGGCGAGCCTGGTCTGTAACTCTGGAGTGCAGCCTGCTCCCAGCATGCCCTTCTTTTCAGGGACCAAGGACAGTTGCCACAAAGACCCAATGAGATGTCACATAGCTACGCAGCCAAGCCCGTTCTTAGCCCCAGACTCCTCCCAAAGCAAAAGGTTCCAGCGCTCTGACATGGTGAGACTCTCCTTTTGAGCACAGGCAGCATCCCCCAAAGTGCTGAAGGGAGAGAACCTATCACCTCCCTGTGGACAAACTTCTGCCGATGAAGCAGGATGCTCTAACATGCTAGCAGCCCCTCACTGCAGGCTGAGCCCCTAGACTGGATCCCCCACGCTTCTGCCACCCCAGACTTACACAATTTCTACTCTAACTACCAGGAAAATGGAAAACCCTAAAAATAGTTCATTTTAAACTTTTGAAGGACACGAAGCCCTGATTCCACAAGCTAGAAGATGACAGAGGCCGGAAGGCGCTCTGCCAGAGACACACGGGTGGGCAGCTCCCATCAGCGAGTGTAAATGGCCCTTCTGATTCTAAGTCTCTTTGATTCTGTGTGACCCAGGGCAAAACCACACGGCGGAATGTCAAAATGTATACTTGGTCTATCTTTCAGATGCCACTTTTGTACATGTAAAAACGATTTCCTGTTTAAGATCGTTTCTTGTGGACCGGCTACCCCAGTGTAGACGTCAATTACAGTTAATGCTTTATTTGAATTTCGTATGGCTTATGCATGTTTTTACAATTTTTTATTTCAAAACAATATTGGGCTCATTGTGAGCCAGATGCTGCTCTAAGAGCCTTAGAAGTAAGTATTAGCTCACTGAAAGCTTATGATGACCTGATGGTAATTACTATGACTATCCCCATTTTACAGATGGGCCACTGAGGCACAGAGAGGCTATGTAACTTGCCCAACTCACACAGCCAGCTTGGTAGCTGATTTCAAGACAGCTTCCAACGCACCAGGCTTCGTGTCCCTGTGTGAATCATCCCACACTGACTCAGGGGTGCCTGAGACTCACTCTAACCAACAGTAGCAGTTGCAGTGATGCTACCTACACTGGGTTTGCACCTTAAGAAATCCTGGCAGCTTCTGCTTTGGGGAGCTCTGACCAAGTAGCCATGCTGTGCTCTGTCCATAGTCCTGAACCACAGACTTAGGAGAAATAATAATAGTTTTTTCAAATCATTAGGGATTGGGGTAGAGTATTAGGCAAAAATAGACTAGAAAAACAGAACTAGCGTCCTGCGTTGCTGTAACAAAAATCAAAAACACATGTCACTGGCTTGCAACCAGGCAGCTGGCTGAGGCTGGCAGGGACTGAACAGCTGGAAGGACCGTGAGGAAAATGCTCCCTGAGGTTGGAGAAAGGGGTCCGCCTTGTGTGCTGGCAGGACGGACAGTTAGCAGACCTGCTCCCGGTGGGAATGTACAGCACAGCCAGGATGCGCAGTGAACCCCTGCACGGACCTGGTTAAGATTTCCGAGCAGAATGCCAAACACGCTAACTGCTCTGATGAGTCTGGGAGGAGGGAGAGGAGATCAAGGTAGTTTTCAAGCAGAATTAGAAAAAAAATTTCTGATTTAAAAACCTCACTGGACCAGACCACGAGAAAAACTGTTTCTCAATCCCAGCTTCTCCTGCAGTAGAAGACTCTGAGAGTAAGAACTGGCCTCAGAACAAAGATCGAATCCAGGGAATAGCAGGGGATATGATCTCAGAATAAAGACCCCACCAAGAGTGTGGCAGTCAGACCCCCTTCTTGAGAACTCAGAAAGATTTAAGGTAGACCTTTCGCATTACCAGAAGACCTATGGATCAGAGACAGGAACCTGTGGATTGGTTTTTGCCTAATGGACCAAATTTGTAATTTGATACAAAGGACACCCACAAGGCTTTTAAAGGAATTACACCACTTTGGATTAAAAAGCACAGAAGGGACTTCTCTGGTGGCGCAGTGGTTAAGAATCTGCCTGCCAACGCAGGCAACTCAGGTTCAAACCCTGGTCCGGGAAGATCCCACATGCCACAGAGCAACTAAGCCCGTGCGCCACAACTACTGAGCCCGCACTCTAGAGCCCGTGAGCCACAACTACTGAGCCTGCGTGCCACAACTACTGAAGCCCGTGCACCTAGAGCCTGTGCTCCGCAACAAAGAGAAGCCACCGCCATGAGAAGCCCGCGCACCGCAACGAGGAGTAGCCCCTGCTCGCCACAACTAGAGAAAGCCCACGCACAGCAACAAAGACCCAATGCAGCCAAAATAAACAAACAAACAAATTTATTAAAAATAAAATAAAATAAAAAGCACAGAGAAAAGAGGCCCTGGGCTTTCAACCCAAGTACAGGCTGAGAAAGCTACATAGCTGTACACAGGCCATTTCTTATGGAGAAGGAAGGTTGACTCAGATAGCAGAGCCCAGGGCCAAGGAGGATGCCCCTAGGAGCAGAACATACCCTGTGCTGTGGACCAGTGATATCTACAGGTGTTCTGTCCCTCTCCTCCTTTTTGGAATAAGGTACCTGCTGTGGTTCTCCTGTGCCGGTGTCAGCACCGTGAGTGTGTGCGTGCGTGCGTGTGTTTATGCGTGTGGTAACTTGTCCCTTGAGTACCTGGTCTTCAGATGGAAAGGTCATATCCCAGGAGCCTCATCTACATGTGCACCTGATGTAGATACAGTCTTGGATTCAAGCCTGAGCCAGATGCCACGATGGAATGAGACTTGGTGAATCTGGGGACAGGGTGAGGGTATTTTGCACGTGGGAGGGCAGATCGAAGTAGCTAGTCTCCAAAGATGACCCTCAAAAACTCAGCTCACTCTGTCACCCCAGGCCCTCAGACTCAACTTAACTAGTAGAATATGGTGGGAATGACGCTACTGTTCTGGCGGAAGCCTTGAGAAGGCCTGGAAGCTCCTGCTTTTGTGCCCTTGGGAGCCCTAGCATCCTTGTAAGAAACTGGACCACTTTTCTAGGGAGACAGTGAGAAGGGAGAGACCCTGAGACTACATGGAGGAGAATCGGGGTCTTGGATACGCGACGGTCGTCGACCTGCTGGCGTCAACCCCCAGCCGCAGGAGCCACATCTGCTGAGGCACCAGATGTGACTGAAGAAATCATCTTGTATGCCTCAGCCCTAGACGGCATTTTGTGGAGCAGAAACAAGCTATCCCCAACATCCCTGCTCCAAATTCCTGACCCATAGGGTCGTGAGCAATAATAAAATGGTTACTGTTTTAAACCACTACGATTTGGGTTAATTACCAGCAACAGATAACCAGTGCAGTGGGGCAAGCCGGGAGCGATAGTCTATACTCATAACCGGAAGCTACACCACCTCCCAGTGAATCGTTTCACCCTCCAGACCAATTTCAAAGCTTTAACATCTTTTACTCGTTTGCATAGTAAGAAATTTAAGGGCTTTGTGACATCTCAAATATTCCTCTTCTCTTACTTAGAAATGGCAAACGTTGACCTAATTGCTACCAGCTCATTCATTTACTGATGCATCAGAAAGACTGATTTTTAATGATCTACAACCAAAACATCAGATTCTAGGCAGGCATTTCTTGCTTTTTTGGCTCAGGGAACTTTTTCTATGGTGGAGCAAAGAGGAGAATTGTCTTTTGGATGCAATCTCTTTATTAGTCATGTGTGTTCTCTGCGTAGTCCCAAGCGGTCATTGAAAGCCAACAGCAATGTTATTAAGGGTACAAGCTTTAAATAACTTACAAAGTTAACGTAATGAATGTAAGTGCTACCTGAAATCCATCACTCCGTGCCCGCTGCAGCCCCAAGCTGTGATAAAACACCACTCATAAATTTATATTAAAACCCTGTTCGATAGCAATTATTTACCAACAAAGATGTACTGATTGCATTAGAGACTGGGGGTCTAAAGCAGGCAAATCAGTCTTTGTCTTGAGTTGCAGGGACCAGTGGCGTTGGCGTCTGCGAGCACGGAGATCATCACGACACCGGGGGAACACTTAACAGCCAGCCAGGGTCCTACGAGGCAACGGAGGACCAGCCAGCTGCAGGCTGCGCCACGGAAAGATCAGACCGTCGACAGACACGAAGCACTGATCTTTGCTCTGAGGCAGCATTTCTCATCTGCTTTAACAGCCACTGGAGGCCATGCATGCATCTGACTGAAAGCAAAGGAGAGGCCATGTGTGATTCAGCAGTGATATAAACTGAATTACCCTGCTGCACTTGAGGGGGTGCCGACAGCTTCCTAATTACCAAGTTTAAAACGGCGATAGTTTTTCCAGGGTTTGAAACATTCCACACAAGTTCAGAAATGTTTAGCATTTCTGCTTCTAAAAAGGAAGTGCGGTTTGAGTCCTTCTTTGGTTCTACAATGAACACTCGTTAAGGGCGCCTCGGTGACTTTATGATTCGCGTTCTTAGTACTTTTGAGTAGATTCTCATGATAGCAGTTAAAGGTTTTCTATGGAATTTCTAAAATGTCGCAGAGAAAAGCTGGCATCTTTACCTGAGATCCAAAGAGTAAGATCACCAATCATTCGATTTTCACATTTGCATTTAGTACTTTTATTCCCATCAAGATATTTCCTGTAACATGTATTATACTTGTGGTTCACTTATGCTTTGTTGACTTACAGAAAAAAAAAAAAAAAAACTAGGAAAGGGCATCTGGGTGAGTGGTACATTTCATCACTAGAAATTGGGGAAGCACAGGAGTCGAACGACCATACAAGGGACAGGGACATTCTCCTCCCCTGTCAGGGGCTCCTGCAGAAGCCCCTCCAGCTGGGTGTCACTCCCCGCTGTGTCTCCGCCGACAGCCCACTCTTCCAGCATGAAACTTCTCTCTCCATCCTCTTCCTGCTCTCTCATTATGCTAAGCTGTCCCTTGCAGATAACAAATACACACTTTACCAAAGCGTGCCTGGACCCAAAGGAGTGGAAATTCACGCACAGAAGTGTCTGTTGCAGGGCGTGAAGTCTGTGCCCGCCTCCCCTCACATCCTTCCATCACTTACACGTGGGACCGAGACGACATTAGCAAACTCCCTGTTAGGAGCGTTGGATGTATAATCCTGAGCGTTGGGCTCATCCCCATTTTAACAGGAATCTCAACGCCAGCGCACCCTACAGAGACTGCTAGCGCTGGGAATCCTGCAGCACTGGGGCTGGCAAAGTCCGGCCTGTGGGCCAAATGGAATCGTCTGCCTCTTTCTGTAAATAAAGTTTCATCGGAACACAGCCGTGTCCATTCTTACACAGGGCTGCTTTCACCCAGTACAGCTCCGGAGTTGCAGGAAAGACCGTGTGACTTGCAAAGCATAAAATACTAGCTATCTGGCCCTTCACCGAAGAAGGTTGCTGAGCCCTGCTACAGGATATGGAACCATGAAGAAGCAATTGGCAGCCACTGACTTAATTTACTTTATGTTTTAAAAATAAATTTATTTATTTAACTAATTTATTTTTGGCTGCGTTGGGTCTTCATTGCTGCGCGCAAGCTTTCTCTAGTTGTGGCGAGCGGGGGCTACTCTTGGTCGCGGTGCGCAGGCTTCTCACTGCGGTGGCTTCTTTCGTTGTGGAGCACGGGCTCTAGGCACGCAGGCTCAGTAGCTGTGGCTCGCAGGCTCTAGAGCGCAGGCTCAGTAGCTGTGGCGCGGGCTTAGCTGCTCCACGGCACGTGGGATCTTCCTGGACCAGGGTTCAAACCTGTGTCCCCTGCACTGGCAGGCAGATTCTTAACCACTGCACCACCAGGGAAGTCCCAACTGACTTAATTTAAAGTTGGCAAATTCTGTTCTTTGCCCCCAAGTTCCCATCTTGCATCCTCCCCTTACTCCTGCTGAAGACCCCCTTACACTCTAGCACTCTATGGAAGCTGGGCTCTGGGCTTCCATAACCTCTGCTGAAACAAGCATCACCTGGACCCTTAGAATAATGGTTGCTCTGGGCTGAATTATATCCTCCCTAAATTTTTTTTTTTTTTTTTTTTTTTTTTTTTTGCTGTACGCGGGTCTCTCACCGTTGTGGCCTCTCCCGTTGCGGAGCACAGGCTCCAGACGTGCAGGCCCAGCGGCCATGGCTCACGGGCCCAGCCGCTCCGCGGCATGTGGGATCCTCCCGGACCGGGGCATGAACCCGTGTCCCCTGCATCGGCAGGCGGACTCTCAACCACTGCGCCACCAGGGAAGCCCCCCCCCTAAATTTTTATTGTGAAGTCCTAACCCCCAGGACCTCAGAATGTGACTGCATTTGGAGATACAGGGCCTTTAAAGAACCTATGGTTAACGAGGCCTGTAGGATGGGCCCTAACCCAGAAGGACTGATGTCCTTATAGGAAGAGATTCAGACACAGACACACATGGAGGGAAGATGATGTGAAGACACAGGGAGAAGATGGCCAACCACAAACCAAGGCAAGAGGACTCCAAAGAAGGACATCACCTTGATCTCAGACTTCCAGGCTTCAGGACTGTGAGAAAATAAATGCCCGTTTTGTTTTTTTTTTTGCGGTGCGTGGGCCTCTCACTGTTGTGGCCTCTCCCGTCGCGGAGCACAGGCTCCGGACGCGCAGGCTCAGCGGCCATGGCTCACGGGCCCAGCCGCTCCGCGGCACGTGGGATCTTCCCGGACCAGGGCACGAACCCATGTCCCCCGCATCGACAGGCGGACTCCCAACCACTGCGCCACCAGGGAAGCCCTAAATGCCTGCTTTTAAGGCTCCCAGTCTGTGGAACTGTAACTGAGCAGGACCCTATGGGGCCTTCCCGGGACAGATGCCCTCCCGCCCCACATGTCCTCCACCTGCCCCTTGTCTGTAGAAAAACTTTAATAAAAGTTTTGAATAAATTTAATCAGAGAAGTGAGGAAACGCAGGAAGAAAACAGTCAAGCAAGACAACGTAATAGTTTAGCCATTAAACAAAGTCAAGGACCTTTAATTCCTCCTCAAGGGCTACAGATAATATTCTAAGTCTTATCCTTTGAGCTGTTTTGCAGATACTGAAACCCACACCGGGTGGGAGAAGTTAACTGCATGCTGCCCACCAGCACACAGACCCCAGATGGGCTGGAACCAGCAGGCTGGTGATGCTGACTCCCGATGACCTCACCACCAACCAATCAGAAGAGTGTCCGTGAGCTGATCACACACCCTCCAACCCCCCTCCCTCACCCGGTCTTTAAAAACCTGTGCCTGAAAGCCAACGGGGAATTCAGGCCGTTAGAGCACTAGCTGCCTGGACTCCGTGCTTGGTGCCCTGCAGTAAACGCTGCCCTTCCCCCTTCGCCACAGCCGGGCACCAGGAGACTGGCTTCAGTGCGGGCAAGGGGACCCAAGTTTGGTTCCGTAACAGTACTTTGTTACGGCAGCCCTGAAAGACTAGTACGACGGTGTACAAACAGGTTGTAAGCTGCTGTAGGACGGAGAAATGGTCTCCTCTACCAGCACCCAGCACAGCAGGTAGTACAGCCTGGACCTCACCACGAATGCCCTGCAGGTCCCCGCGTCACACAGCATCTTCAGCTCTCAACTCTCTGCTCGCTCGAGTCTCACTTTTCCTCCCCAGTAGGACGTGTTCCCTGAGCATCCATCAGGCCCCTCAAATACAGCACACCCCAACAGACTGGGAGTTCTGGGGCGCCAGGTCTGCCGGAGCTGGCAGGCGGTGAGTCCTAAATAATCACCCCAATTTACAGACGTGCCTGGTTCTAAACTATCTCCCCAAATCCGGAATGTCTCCAAATAGCAGAGCAATCCATCGCAAACCTAAAACCAAAAAGCAGGGAGGGTGTAACAACCCGCCACTCAATCACAATGCCACTGAATCACATCGGGATGAGGGACCCACCTACTATAGGTTTAACAGGAAAAAGCAAGTGGGACAAAAACGACAAATACTCTTAAGTCAACGAAGAAAGTCAGTAACAACCGCTCATTACATGCAAGAAGATAATTCCTATTAAATGGTTTCCCCAGATGCTCCTCAAACAGAACAATTCTAGCAAATTCATACACGTGAGGCTTGGATGTCAGTGTTGGTAAAAGGAGATGGACCAGTCCGACCAGGACCTGCAAGCTCTGCCAGGACTCCACCATTTTAACTTTCCACCTAGTTTAGAGTGTTTCCATAGAAACAGCGGGAAGCCCCTCTTAGCTGAGCTCTTTTTTCGGAATAGTGATATCTGCGTCCCTAGCCCCCCATCCAGAGGATCTATTATCCCACAAATGGAAGCTTTGCTCCAGCCTGTGGAGGGAGTTGGGGGACGAGGCCAAGGCACCAGTGAGGATTCTGGATCTCTAAGCAGCTCCCTCGCGATGCCCTCCCCTTTCTGGTTAGTAATATTTCTGTCATTCTGCCAGGTTGTAGGGTACAAAGGGTTCCACTTTAATTGAGCTGTCAGCATCTCTGACAATCCTATAAAGCCTCGATTATGCACGGCGGGGTTAGTGACACACTTGTTATTGTGGATGCCCTATTTGCGAAACCCAAGCCTGCACCACGCGCGGGTCAGCTCACCCGCACGACCTTCCTGTCATTAGCCGCGTCGATTTCTACCTCACCGCTGAGAAAATCACACGGCGCGGCTTCAAAGCGCCGGCCGGGACTGGATTCGACCAGGAGCTAATCACCCACAAATCCAGCTCAAATGGCAATAATTGGCTAAACTGCTCCCCTCTCCAGAGCTCAGCAGTAATTTGGGATAATAAAGAAAAGAATTATTCAGCCAACTGCCCCGGAATGGATGCTTTGTGACCGACACACTTCACATTTTAATAATGATGGACACAGAATCCAATTTAATTCCGTGTCAACTGAATAACGAGACGGAGAACAATGATGGGGAAGGGAAAAAAAGTTTGTTGGTTTTTTTCCCCCCTTTTTAGAAAAGCATGTTAACCCTGAGGAACGCTGAAGAGATGTGGACTTCACGTTAGGTCTGGCTGAATTATGAAGTCCCAACGAGGACCAAATGAATTCTAAACAGGGGCGGAAAAACAAAACAATGAGGCCGCTATATATTGGGATAATTTAAAACAACAACCAGAAACACTCCCCTCATCGAACGAAAAGAAAGGAAACGAAGAAGAAACCACTGCCTCCAGGATGGACAGATCCTTCTTGATTTTTCTAGTTAATATCATCTCTTGATCACTTCGTTTGTCTTCCCTCTTACCCTGCCTCTTTCTGCCACCAGGGTTGCGGCAGCTGGGATGAGAGCTCTGCCTTAACGGCAGCCTGGTGACACCGCTGCAGTCACCCCGCAACACTGACTGCCGTCCGGGGCCCCAGCGGGCGCGTGGCGGAGCAGGGCTGCTCCGTCATCATCCCGGCCCTGACCTGTCCTCCCAGCCAGACCACCCCTGGAGGCGAGAACCACAAACAAAAACGGCGGGCTGGAGATGGACTCCACTCGCTCGGAGCCGGTGAGACTTCTTTTACTAAAGAAAATCAAACTGAATTCAATCCCCCGCCTCGGAGGCCAGGACACCCCAGTGTCCAGCCGGGTGACAGCGTGAGGCCAAGGATGGAGGGGCCCCTTTGTGCGATGGGGGGGCATTGCCCCAAGTACAAACTGTGGGGCGACACACGCGAACGTGTGTGTGCAAACGTGGCAGAGAGGAATTCCTGGACAAGCAACAATAAGAAACCTGTAGTTGCTTCCTTATTCAAGCAAATGATCCCTAAACCCAGTCATCAGCCCCCATATGACACCCACCAGGGCGACTGTTAGCGTGGTGTGAGCAGGGTGTGCGTGGGACATGGAAGTTACCTGGTGTGAGACATCAGGTGAGCTGTGAGTAGATTTTACATCTCCATCAGCTAAGTGTTAGTCTTCTGCAGGGGAGATTTGTCTTTTCTCCCCTAACCAACACTTCTAAACGTGTTCTCCTTGGGATACGCTCTGTTCTCACTTCCTTCTCGTTTCTCTCCTACCTGTCTGCCAACTGCTCACCCACCTGCCTCAGATGCTGCCACTGCTGAGACCTGGTTTCTTTCCAGGTTACACTCTGCCCCTAGAAAGTCACCAGCAGCTGTGGGGAGCTCTCCCAGGGCACCCCAGGTAGTTCCTTCCCACCGTGTTCAGGCTCCCCATCACTCCCAGACTGGGCAGCACTGCCAAACTGGTGAGAGTTGTCACCAACTGTGGTGCCCCTCCCCCTGCCTCTCCCACCTCCTCAGCAGGCGTCTCCTAGTCAGCTTAAGTCCCCCCAGCTCTGGTCCTGCTCTGCCCAGCAGAGTCACCACGAGTCCCGGGTGACAAGTGAGGACTCCACCTGTCCTCAGCTCTGAGGCTTGCTGTAGGTGTAAACCCAAACCACACACCAGATTCTGAAGGCTTAGCAGGAAAAATGGGCAACTTTTTAAATTGGTTACATGCTGACATGATTTAGTTTGGGATAGACTCAGTTAAACAAAACATTATTAAATTTCATTTCACTTGTTCTTATTTACTCTTTCTAATATGAATACCAAAAGAGGGGTGCGACTATCTGTGGTTCACATTCTGTTTCCATCTGACACTGCTGCCTACCCAGATCACATCTGCTCCCCCCTGTCGGGCTCCTGGGCTTCTGTAGCAGCAGCTTAACCAGGGAAGAGGCCATTCTCGTCTAGCTCATTTTTGTTTCCTACAACCTGGCACACGACAAGTGCTCAAAAAAAGGCTGTTGGACAAATGAACACATAACTGTATGACATAACCATCGCCGTGAACGGTAAAAGGTTTCATGGAGATTAAATAATCGTGCGAGGTAATATGGTCAGTGAGGAGTAAAACCCCAATCTGCATCCACGTTGTCTGTAGGGCTCCAATCCTCTTATGGTAACCACATGCCTTGCACCACACAGCAAAGGTGATTAGAAATCGCACGCTCGTAAGGAGATCGCGTCAGACACCAAATCAGTACAAATCGTCTTCCTGCACGCATGGTAAGTGTAAAGTACTGCTCTGGATACAGGGAGGCATAAAGAAGAACACCGCGCGGGGCCTGGCCCTCGGGATTCTTCTATTTTGGAAATTAAGATGTGGGTACAGGCAGAGGAAGGCAATTCAAACCTGGATTAGAGTTTCTACCGGAGAAATCAAAGGAGGGAAGGATTACTCACTTTGCTCCTGGTTAAGAAAAGAAGAAGGTTGGTGCCAACAGCCACGTTTCGCTTTTAAGCCAAGACTTAAACCAGGGGTGGCACCCACTTGGCGGGCAGGCTCCCACTTAGCCACCCTCTAGGCACTTGTGAGGGCGAGCATCGAGCTTTCTCAACACAGCCCTCCACGCAGGCTCTACTGTGGATGAGAACCGGCACAGAACAGGAATCCACAGCCGTCCCGCCCCTGATACTGCTAAGCCCTGGTCGCCAGAAACATTCCACATGCCATATATTTTTTTTTAAATGTTGAACATTCTTTTAATTTACTTATTTTTGTTTTTGGCTGTGTTGGGTCTTTGTTTCTGTGCGAGGACTTTCTCTAGTTGCGGCGAGCGGGGGACACTCTTCACCGCAGTGCGCAGGCCTCTCACTGTCGCAGCCTCTCTTGTTGCGGAGCACAGGGTCCAGACGCACAGGCTCAGTAGCTGTGGCTCACGGGCCCAGCTGCTCCACGGCATGTGCGATCCTCCCAGACCAGGGCTCAAACCCGTGTCCCCTGCATTGGCAGGCAGATTCTCAACCACTGCGCCACCAGGGAAGCCCCACATGCGATCTTTTTTTGTTTTGTTTTGTTTTTGTTTTTGTTTTTTTCTTTTGCGTTACGCGGGCCTCTCACTGTTGTAGCCTCTCCCGTTGTGGAGCACAGGGTCCGGACGCGCAGGCTCAGTAGCTGTGGCTCACGGGCCCAGCCGCTCCACGGCATGTGGGATCTTCCCAGAACGGGGCATGAACCTGTGTCCCCCGCGTCGGCAGGCGGACTCTCAACCACTGCGCCACCAGGGAAGCCCAACACATGCGATCTTTTTATGAGCGGCACAAATATTTCCTTCCACGACTATCTTCTATCCCAGCGATGCCGATGATTACTACGACCACTATTACTACTACTTAATTTCTTGGAAACTGAATACTGTTGTGAACTGATTAGAAAATAAAGGAGACAAAGACAGAGACAGAGGGATAGAGACAGAGAGAGACTGCGTTTCTGGAAAACCAAAGTGAATCTAGTCAGTGCCACGTCCTGGGGCTGTGTGTATACTCAGAGTTATCACTGAAGGCCCAGGACGGCAGGGTCTCTATAAGCTAGTGGGTGAGTTTTCATTTCAGACCATTACCTGCCAGGTGCTCACTTACTAGGTTAGTCTGGTTCGGGGGGGCACCCCTGCTCTCAGTCTTTGCCTAAAGGAGTGAGTTCAAACAAAGATACCCAAGACACCCAGGACAGGGTGCAAAATGATTCTCTTCCTCCCAAATGGTCTTGCTGTCTTACATCTAAGACGTCAGGTGGAACTTTTCTACAGATTCCAGTGTCTTCCCCAGCAGTTTCATTTGAGGAAATGTCAGATTGCTGAAAACTGTCATCAAACAGATATATGTGCTTACAAGTGTAAATACGCATAAAGAAGGTAAAGGGCCATCCCTAGAACTACTCCCTTGGTGAGCAGGAACGAGCATATGCCCAGCCATCCACCAGCTGCCCACCAGGGTCACCAGTGGGTCGTTTCACAGACAGCAGTCAGCTCACGTGTCTGAATGTACCTGGAAGGAGAGGGAAGATAGCCGTCAGAGTGCAGAGCCCCGAACTGCAGGCAGGGGCTACCCTGCTGACTACACACAATGCATGTGGGTGACAGAGGTGATGGTGACTGTGGGGCAGCTCGGATGTGCTTCTTTTCCACCAAACATCCTCTACCAACGTCTTCTGTGCTCCAGCGTACAGGCTGTTGCCATCAACGAGAAATGCGCTCCCTAATTACAGAGTAAAATCGAGTGGCGTCCATCACACCTTACTGACATAAAAATTCTGGATAAAATTCTCAGCAGTCACCAAAAATGTGCTTAAGGAAATGTCCACATAAAAAAGACTATACCTCATTTCACGCCAAAGTCCTCAAATACCAAAATTTAAAACATAAAAGAGGGTGAAGTCGCGTTCAACCAGTCCTCTGATGCGTCACATTAGAAAAACAATGACTCCAACGGTCTCACTCTAGAAGGTGACTCTTAATCAGGGCACTTTAATGATGAAACACTGCAAGTATTGTGTCAGCAAGTTAAAAATGGCCTTGTTTCAATACAAGAATCACTCGGTATATACTATATATGAAGTATTGTATTTCATGCCCCATTTACTGTAACACATTAGTGGGTTCAATCATCAAGTAACAACTGTTTCCTTGCCAGGTTCAGATATTGGGGAGGGGGGGGTCTGCAGTGGGAGAAGAGCCCCTGTAGGCTCAGAGGGCCGTAGGCACGTACAGAGATTTGGTCCTGTTCATTTTATGGGCCCTTCAACAATAGTAAATAATTGCACATCTAGATTTTAGCAAATAATACAGTCTTAGTGAATGCTTGGTTTTTAAACGCCAACTAACTGAAACACTCTTAGACATGTTGTCCTTCATTGAATTATCTAAGATCACACAGAAAGAGGACTAGACAGCAGAGCCTTCCTGCTATGATCTGATTGATTCACTTCACTATGAAAATGTCAGAAAGAATAAAACAGACTGCAAGAACTCTGCAAAGCAAAAAGCTGTACAGTCTTTAAAAATGAACTGTTTGCAAACTCCAGTCACTTCTTACGTTAAAAACAAATCCAAAATTGAGACTAAGACAGGATATTTCACAAATTGGATTCTCTTTGGTTTAACACTATCCTAGATACTATCCCTGTTGATCTGTGATGTGATGGTAGAAGGTATGGGGAGACAGTGGTGATTGGAAACCTATGTGGTTAGAAAAGCTCACTCGTATACTGAATCCATAAACTATTTCCTTGGGGGGAAAGAAAAAAGAACAGCAACCACGGTTTCAAGCGGTTGGTCAAGAGGTTTACAGGAAATGCCGGGCACTCACGTAATGACTCTCAACAGAGCACAGATCTGTATTTTCCTTTTCACCTTGACTGCCAGGATGCTCAGAGATGTTACATTTTTCTGAGTAGGTTTTCTGGTAACTGCCTTTTCCTTTGGTACCCGGCACTTAACTTTTTATAGTTTTCACAAGTGTCTGCGTTTCTTTTAGTGTAAGATAAAGTTGAAAGAAAGAGAAGAAGAAAAACACTTGAGAGGAAGGTTTAGCCCCCAAACTCAGGCCATAAGAAAGCAGTTAAGAGACTGGTTTGGGAGGGAAAGGGAGCCCGTGTGGCTGGTGATCGCAGCCTAATTCCCCTTCAAGGGGCACCCAGTGGCAGTCACACAACCTCTGCTCGGTGGTGTCCGCCTGGGCTCCCAGGCGGGACCCGAGCTGCCCTCGAACCTGAGCTGTTTGTTACTTCTTGCTGCCGAAAAGAGGCTCGGAGCCAGGGCTGAGGCATTTCGGTCTTTGAACTGCTTTCAGTGCTGTGAGGGGCAGGCCAACGGCTCTCCAGACAATAGTTCAGAACTTGTTCAGCAAAGCTTGATTTTTTTGCCTTCAAAGGTTGAAATTTGTTCTACAGATAAAAGTAATGCCTTCAGGGAAAATAACTCTAAGGCATTCCTGACAAATTCAAGTCCCTCCGAGCATCAAGCTACTATTGTGCTAAGGTACAGTCAGCTACGGAATACAGTTAGAAAAGGAAAGCCAGAACCCCAGGAAAAACAAGCAAGTAGAAGGCCTGATGCTACTCGGTTGTTTCTATCTGAAAGCTGGCAGACCCAAGAACATACAGATTTATAGAGGTAACAGGCTCCCATGTTGAAAGGGGAGGGAACAGAAAAAAAGAGATGTTTCTAGATTTTAGGATGCGGGCTCTAATAGGACGAGAGCGAGCTATTCTTCCTCGAGGACAGAGAATGGTTCTCTAGCCTTGGCAAGTATTTCCTCCCATTTAACTTCTTTTAAAACTTCTCATGGGTGGAGAGGGAGTTAATAAAAGAAACAATATGTATAAGAAAGTGCAAGGTGCCCAGCGTACGGCTAATAGAATTTGATGCTGGCTTTAATTTTAATGAAGAAAGTTGCCAGTAGCAACAAAACTGTCAGCAGCCGCCGAGGACCATTAATAAAGACGGAGACGACATCAGTGCCCGGCATCCGTACAAAAGGTTCCCCTCGCTCCATGCTGTGCTAAATTGGCTGCCCAATTTTTCTTAAGTGTCCGTTCTATTTAGGAGACAATTTATTAATTTTTGCCATTTATTGTCAGTTGACAGGCCATCATTTTGTAGCCCGAATTTTAGATGAAAACTAATTGAAAAGACTGGCAGTATTTATGAGGGGTATTATTTGTCAATTATAGCGGCAAATACTCCTTGCTACCACCGAGTCTGATGCCCCAGCTCCCTGGGTGTGAGGACTGGTATGGCTGGCATTAAAATATGAGTGAGTCTCTCCCAGCTCATCAGCTCATCAATTTCACAGGCACGGAGGGAAACCACCTTCACGTTATAGGGACCTTTCATGGTAGATGGATATGTTACAACTTTTGACAAAGGGGAAGTACACAGCAAGTAATGAGAACAGGTAACTGTGCACACAGAATGTAATTCACTGCGAAATAATTCATATTCACTACTTTTTATCATCTCTGGATAAGAGTCATCGTAACTACCTAAACAGTCTGCTTTCTTAATTTTATACATTTTAAAATAATTTCCCCTAAGTTACTATATTTCAAACAAATCCAAGTAGATGTGTATGTTCTGCCTGTCGATTTTCCAACTTGAAGGCTCAAATGTCTTTTTTTTTCAAAAAGCACTAAGCCTTATCCTTTATAAGGAAAACTGCTTTTACTCAGTCCAAACCCCTCCAGAACCCTGCAGCTAAAATGTCTGATAAGTACGTATCTCTGAAGATGTTATGTTCGTATGCTACAGTATTATCTTTTCATGTTTTAACTAATGTTTCCAAAACCTTGGATACAATGTGTTGAAGCAGTGAACAGTAATTTGCTTACCGTCTAAAGGAAAGTTAAATGAGTTATAATTTTATGTGCCCAACTTAAGTTTCCTTTTCGTAGTAATGTTGATGGTGGAATTTGTTAAAGATTGCTATATTGCCTGAATTTTGTTCCATTTGAATTTATACAAAGTTAAAGGTTTTAGCAATTAAGATAAGCATTCTCCCCAAACGGCAATACTAAATTAAATGACGTACATGGCGTCTTGCCAATTACCCAGTCCTCTGCCAGAAAAACGAAAATTCCCTGGGATCACCCAGGCAGCCGCGCGGAGGGTAGCTATGCTCACCTGAAACGTTCAAACGCTTAAACAAAAAACATGGCACAGATCAAAAGAGATATTTCAGGATGAACTTCAGTAAACTTCTGTGTCCTTCAGTGCTTTTAACTGGAAAACCTTTCTTTGTACCCAATCAATTCCCAAGTGACTTCTGTGCTGAATTCTTGGAAATCAGTTACAGGCATCCATAGAAAATGCTTGTATCGGTCTTTCCTTATCAGTAACTGACTGTATTTGCTGCCATCCCAAAGCTGACCGGCGGGCAGAGGGGAGCTCGTCTGTCACTCAGGTATGGTGCACACATGCAAAGGGGGACGACATGTGTGTGACACGCAAGCCATGTTTTTGTGCGCATCCACTTTTGTAGTTTCTGGTTTGAAAGTAACGGCTGTGGGACTGCCAGTGCAGGGGACATGGGTTCCAGCCCTGGTCCATGAAGATCCCACATGCTGCGAAGCAACCTGTGAGCCACAAGTACTGACTCCCGTGCACCTAGAGCCCGTGCTCTGCCAGAGAAGCCACTGCAACGAGAAGCCCGCGCACTGCAATGAAAGAGTAGCCCCCGCTCGCCACAGCTAGAGAAAGCTCGCACGCAGCAGCAAAGATCCAACATAGCCATAAATAAATAAGTAAATATATATACATATATATGAAGAAAGTAACGTCTGCGACCAGGGTGGTGTGCCCTGGTCTCCTCAATGGACGTGCTATGAGCAACCCAGGAGGGTCGGGGACAGGAGAGGGGAGGGACCACATCCGAGGTCTCCGTGTGATGCTCAGGGAAGGCTCCGAAGAGCAGCGTCCCAGGGATGCAGTGCCTCTGCACTGAGCTGCTGACTGCTGGTGCGGCATCTGGGTGGGCTCCAATGAGGGCGCTCCCCGGAGGGCTTGTTCCCATGCAAGCAACTCTGGGCCCATTACATGGGGTGTGATTTGAGTCTGTGTGTCTCTCTGCGCGTCTACAGCAGACTGCCCTCGAACACCGAAGATGACCAAGCGGCTTCCCAGATACCACACGGCATGAGCCGACCCTTACTGAGGAGACGTCTCTGGGGTTTAGCCTCAAACAGGCAGCGCCGTCTGAAGTAGTTTATCTTCTGGTTTCATTGAGAAACAACTGACATACGTCACTGTGTAAGTTCAAGGCATACAGCATTGTGGTTTAATTTGTATATATTGTGAAATGACTCCCACAGTAGGTTCGGCTAACATCCGTCTTCTCATATACATACAATAAAAAGAAAAGAAGGACAAAAAGAAGGAAGGGGGGGGAAGCTTTTCTTTGTGATGAGCTCTCTTAGGGTTACTCTCTTCACCTTCCTATACACCACAGAGCAGTGGTGACTGCAGCCATCATGCTGTTCCTTACATCCCTAGTACTTGTTTATCCTGTTAACTTATTAACTGGAAGTTTGTACCTTTTGACCACCTCCCTCCAGCTCCCCGAGCCCCTACTGTTCCCCTTTGGTAACCACAAATCTGATCTCCTTTTGTATGAGTCTGGTTTTTTGTTTTGTTTTGTGTTCTTTAGGTTCCACATATAAAAGAAGTGTTGGAATTTAATGGCAACCCTGGCAGGGACTCTTATTGGTGACCCTCCCGCACTCACCCCTATTCTCACTTCGGCCGGTGTACGCGGGGTGCCCTTGGTCAAGGTCACTGCCTTGCCGGTGCACACTGTGTCCCTGACTCATGGGGGCTGGGTCAGAATTGCACTGGCATTTGGTCCACATGAACTGCACCTGGGGGGTCTTCTGTTTGAGGCTACTGCTGACTTAGACGTGGTAACCACAGGAGGGCCCAGGCTTCAGCACACGGAGCACGAGAACATGCAGGGCCTGAACCCAAAGAGGTCAGAGCCAGGAGATGCTCCCTGGTGCCGTAGTTTGGGGTTGCCCCTCTGCTTCCTGGCTGGCACCAGGTGAGGTGACTTTCCCCCCCACACACACCCCAAATCATTGTGGGTGAGCCACCAAGGATGGGGACAAACCTCAGGGAAAGAGCCACAGCCTCAGCAATGCGAGATTAAGAGGCAAATTTTAAATATCTTCAGTACTTCTGAGACAAGACTGGCCTTCTGGGAATGCAGCAGCCTCTGTGCCTCCAGAGACCCCCAAAGGGTCCCTCCTCCCTACCCAGATGCCTGGTCCTCCACGTACCAACAGGCCTCCCAGTTTCCAGCATCGTGGAGGCAAGAGAAGGAGGTCAGGGTTGATGTGTGCAGACAATATAAAAACCCAAAAGTTCAGGGAATGAGTCTAAAGGACAGGAATACAGATACTCTATTGCTATTTAAAGCTGGAATCACTCCATTTTGAATTTAGTGTAAGTCAACTTTTAAAACTTCAAAAATATATCCAAGATAAAATAAGCTTAGAGTTAGGTTTCTTTTTGCAGTATGTGGGCCTCTCACTGTTGGGGCCTCTCCCGTTGTGGAGCACAGGCTCCGGATGCGCAGGCTCAGCGGCCATGGCTCACGGGCCCAGCCGCTCCGTGGCATGCGGGATCTTCCCGGACCGGGGTACGAACCCGTGTCCCCTGCATCGGCAGGCGGACTCTCAACCACTGCGCTACCAGGGAAGCCCTAGAGCTAGGTTTTGACAAACCTGAACAATGATAAACCTGTAACTGACTTAATAACTAGATCTAGAAATTCTGATGATGTTTAAATAAAGGTGAGCAAAGAGAACTTAAGATTCCAGGGGGCATTTCCTTTTGAATAAATACACTAGTGATTCGGAAATGCCTGCCACACTACCACAAACCCCCTGATCCAGCCGCATCACCATTTTCCATAAACTTTTGCTGACAGTCGCCCCTCTGGCCAGAGTTTCCTTTCCATTCCGGGCCCAATACACAGCAGCTCACGCGTCAGCAAGGCCAGGGGCTACGTGATGTACCTGAGAATGTGGTTTGTTGAACATCACAAAGGAAGGACTTCACCTTTTCTTCCTTTCAACTTTTTCTGCTTTTCTTTTCTTTCACAAAACTAGGTAAGGATCCATTAGTCATCGTACTTTAAAATAAATGATGTTGAAATTTCAGAAGTAACAGAGAGAGAAGAACTGAGAGCTTTCCCGCTGAAGCATCCTCTCGGGATGAACAGGTCACACCATGAGAGCTGACCAATGTCCTGGGCCCTGGCTGCGGCAGTGAGCTAAACTTAAAGGGATCGAAACTTCCCGGAATACCGGCTCCAAAACCAAGGAAGACTAAAGAACTGTTTCTCGTAATTTGCTCTATCAAATTCTATGCAAAAAAAATAAAAATGTAAAGCGGGGGAGAGGGGTATTAGCCATTTCTGAAACCCTACATCGAGACTACCTGCCATTCACCCACTCAGGGGCACAACCCCCAGCTCAACAGATGACGCCAAGTAAACCTTAATTAGGCTGGTTAAGAAACTTCCTCAAAGCATGGCTAACAGGTGGAAGTGTAGGCACTAGGTGCTGGGTTGGCCTGGACTCAAAGCCCCTTGTGCCCTCCATCTCTCTAGGCCCTGAGCTAACTTCCCCCCCGGGGAGTCTGTCTGTGGCTACGACCGACCGCATCTCAATCAGCTGTTGGAGAGTCAGCTGATGCTTTGCAGCTACAATAGCAGTTCAGGGCGGGCTGAGGAAACGGCTGGCTCTGCCTCTCTGAAGAAGGGCAGGATAAGGGGGATGGGAGAAAAGGGGGACGGGAGAAAACGGGGAGGACGCACCCACCCTCTCTGCCTCTGGCCACGTGGTTTGCCGACGGGGCCGTGATGCACGATTCAGCTGGAAGCAGAGAAGGAACGTTGTCTCCTCCACGCAATGTTTTCTGTCTGTTGACCTTGATCAAGAACTGGGCCTGAACTGTCTCAGCTGTGACAGAAGGCTTGAGCATAGGATCACACGGATTTTGGTGGGCTTCATACTCAGTTTGTTGGACGGGAAGGGGATTCTGGGGAATTCTGGAAGGGAAGGGAAGGCTGGTTGGGTGGAGCGCCTGCTCCACAGGGCGGTTCCACTTCCTCCAGCCAAGTAATCCGGATTTCACATCTGGGTCTCAATCATCCCGTGAACCTATGCATGTGATTCCTCTTTTCTTCCCCCAAAGAAAGCCCAGAACTGGCATATTTACCATACATACTTGCTTCATGAAAAAAACTGCAGTCGTTAGGTACGGCTCAGTTACAGCATCTAGTATTTCTATACTGGAAGGTGATGATGATCGGCATTTACTAGGAATTTTTGTTAATAACGTCATTTCCCAAATTGATTCTGAGAGCAGTCGATGTTTGTTTCTAACCGAACCCCAAACAAACAACCATTCTCTCCCCCATCACAATACACCAGACTGGGGGTTTCTCACTTTACTCCCCCCAAATACGAACTCGTTTGTTCTATGAATTTCAGCACTTGTAAATGCACTTATCATACTTTACTCCCTAAATGAGGTTGAATAATATATTTGGTCTGATTAAATTTTCATTAACATTCAAAATCATTATTCGGTCATATTGTCTGGTAAAACACTCTGGCTTTTGAGTCCCCAGATAATGACCAGAGAGTCTTGGAAAGTAAAACCCGGTCTTGCTAACAAAGGAAAACAAAATCCGTCTCCTAGACTACCTAAAATAGACAGCAACTGCAGATGGAAAGAAAGATCACATCCTCTTATTCACCATATATCCCTGGGGTACTGAGAGATTTATGTGTACCTGCCTGGGGCTTAATTAGAAAAAAAAAACAACTAACATCACAAGGAAGTTGACATTACAAGTCCAGGATTTTTCTAATTCAGTATCGGAAGCAGTAAGAAAGGCACAACCTTGCTCCTTAAAAAACTCCTCCCTGAACTCACGCTATCACAGGATTTTTCATCTTTAAACAGAGAAGGGGGAAGGTTCCCCCCCCATACAGTCTGTAAAATGCAGACCAGACACAATCTTTGATTTTAATGCCTTACATTTGCACTGTTTATTGCTTGTCCGCCGAACATGTAAAGCGCCAATAAATGGAGGGAGAAATGAAGAAGCAGCAAAGGTGCTCAAGGAAAGAGTGGAAACGCTCATTGATTTCCCTCCTTTGCGGAGCCAATCGCCCGGCTATAGAAATTAAGGGGTATTGTGTAAGTTGCCCAACTTTCCGGAGGAGCGATCCATCTCCCCACCTCTACCTTCTGTAACCTCTTTGTTGGAAGACGTCAAAGGTCTATCAGAGATGCGCTCAAGTCGGGACCCACAGAAGCAGCCCGGGAGCTATCAGGCCGATCTGGAGTCCACCTCTGTGTTCACTCCCACCGCTAATTCATCATGGCCTGGACAGCTGGGCTGATTGCCGGCCTCCTAGCACAAAGCAGGGCCGGCTGACCACCCCTGGGCCCTGGCCGGGTAGGGGGAGGGCTGCCGGCACGGGCTCCAGTGGCCCTAGATAAGTGCTGGCTGTCAGTGCAAGGACAAAGAAGGGCAGGCCCTGGGGAGAGAAAGGAGATAAAAAAAAATTCCTCACAACTGCTTTATCTGATGAGGGTTATGGCTAATTAATTATAAACTCAATTACCTAACCCTTACTTCAGCAGTCTCTATTCATTAAGAGATAAAACTTGACTGGCGGCTAACTTTCCCTCGCACACACACCCACACGGCAGGCTTGCTAACACCCCATTTCCTAGAAAGATGTCCGAAGGCAGCCATACCCGTCAGGTGCCTGTCACAAGCTGGCCCGGGTCGGGTACCCCCCTTTCCAGCCCTGGCTCCCTCTGCCGCTCTCCTTTCCCATGCTGGGCCCCGCGCTGTGCGGAAACACCCAGACCCCAGACAATAGACATTATGGGCACGCGCCCCTTGTCTGCTGCATTTTACGGGATCCTTTAATTTGGGTGTAAAACTGGGGAATCGGCTGCAGGGCGGTTTCTCCTCTTTCCGAGTAAACCTCCCCAGCCAGGAAAAGGGAAGCGAGGGCCAGGCAGGCGCTTCATATTTTTACATGTCAATTTCCACTCCCCCCCCCTCCAAAAATTCTGGACGGGCCTGACCTTCTTTTCAGCAGCTCACACCTCATTTCAGAGCCCGCAGCGGCTCACAGGCCCGCTTCATCAATAGGCTCTATTCAGCGAAGGTTGTTAATCTCTTTCACCCTCTCCGCTTTGCCCACTTTAATGTATTTTCATGTCTATAAGTTCTTTTAATAAGCTGGGAGGGTCTGGGAGAGAAATACTTCAGGTTTCCTTACTGCTTGTCGCCAAAATTACCTCTGGTGTTCCGCGGACGAGATGAGTGGGTCGCGCATCCAAACACCAGGATCTCTTTCTTTTCTTCACAGGAGGCGACCGGAACCCCCAGCTTTCAGGTTGGCGAGCGGTCAGGACGCGCTTCCCCCCTATTCCTCGTTCACATGCTCCTGCACTTGGACCTCCTGGGTGTACACGGTGCCCACGGGTGACATGTGGCTGCAGAGCCCCACGCCCTGCCCTGGGCAGCCTGGCCTCGGCTGCAAGTGCCCCGAGGTGGGGAGACGGAGGGATGCTGCTGGCAGGGCAACGCCACGTGCAGACAGCGCACCCCGCCTGAAAAGTCCCCCCAGCCAGCGTGGTCCCCTCACACACCCCCACGGCCCCTCCTGGTGCACGGGGCGAGGCTAAAGTTTACGGGAAGGCGTGGAGCTTCCTCTGCCTTCCCCTCGAGCAGGCCCTGCCTCGGGTGTTCACCTCTACGTGTCCTCCAAGCCCAAACCGCAAGTTCATGGAGACTCTCCTCCTCTCGCCGTGAGAGCAGGGGGGCCCCGGTGGAGGCTCACACACGGTCAGGACCGACGGGCTGATGGGCGCTGAGCGCCGCTGGCGCCAGCATTCCAGGCTGGGCTGGAGCTCAGAGATCCCAGGGAGGCCGGCTGGTGGGCCCAAGGCTGACCAGCCGGGAGGACACGTAGAGGCTAGGTCTCCTAGATGTGGGAGGGTCCTGTGAAGGCCGACGCAGCACACACTCTGCCGGGGAGACCCCCATCGGGTGTGGCGGGGAGGGAGCACGGTGCACGGTGACGGACGCTGTACCGAGGGGAGAGACCCAGAGTCAGGGACGTCCCGGGCAGGGCCCCTGCCCACAGCAGGCAATGGTCCCCGCAGACGGACACAGACCTGCAAGCTCACAGATCCCCTGGGATGGACTTGGCGGGAGTGGGCTGTGGGGCAGCCATGGAACTCCCCGACCTCGCTGTACAGCTGTCACCTCTCCAAGTCCAAGGTGGTACAACACCCATCGCGCAGAGACAGTGAGAACACAAAGGGTGATGGTGAAAGCGAATACTCTTTGCAGAGCAGATATTTTTTTCAGGAATACACAGCAGCTATTCCAAGTCGCCCCAAAGTGTTTCTCGTCAAAGGCCTCCCTGCCAGCAGCCTCAGGTAAAGGAACGCCTCACCATCACTTTCCAACGTGGGCTCTGAACGAAAGCTGCTAGAATAATGTCACTGCAGTGAGCGAGTGTTGATCTGAGACCTCGAGGTCATAGGTGCCGGGGTCCAAGGAAGCCGGGTGATTATTTTTAGAGCTTGAGAAACGTCATCAACTTTTAAAGTAAGATTAGGAAGAAGGACGGCGGTTAATAACTGTGGCTATTGACAGTTCCGTCGTATTTAAATAAAGCAGAACTTCCCACGGCTGTGTTTGAATTCTGTCTCCACAGCGCAGAATGTGTGGTTCTTTCTCCACGAGTCTCCACTCCTCTGGCTCCTGTGTAGCACCTGTGTTTTCTTCTTGGTCACACTATTCACCCGCCCAGGCTTGCTGCCATCCGGGCACTGTAAAGAGCTGCTGCTGCCGGCAGTGGCCCAGGGGCCGGGATGGGGAGGTGGACAGGAGCGGAGGCAGGCGTACGGGCCCTGCGGGCGAGGGCCGGGAGGCGGGGAAGCCTGGGTCTTCTCAGAGCATTCACACGTCTTACTTCCTTTCCAGTCCGCATCCTTGGGGATCCTTCCTTTCCGTTAGCATCCTCCCTGCGTGCTAACGGGGAATAGGAGCAAAGGAGACGGAGGTGGAGAAGCCAAGGGGGCGGGGCAAGACAGGTGAGCCTGGAGAGGTAGAGGTTGCATCTCAAGGAGAGAGACGGCCTGTGTGCCGCGTGCAAGAGGAATACGGGCACACGGGGTGCCAAGAACACATCTTCCCACCCAGGAGCAGAGGGTGTGGGGCGTGGACCAAGAAGTATGGAAAAACCCTGTGTCCTGGGGAAGGGTGAGGCGAGGGGCCAGGTGGGGCCGGAAACTCCAAGCCCGACAGGTAACAACCTGCACGGGGCGGTTACCCCACCCCGGCATCCTCAGAGCAGGAGAACGTCATCAGGATGCACTCGGGGAACCTCTCCCAGCCACACGCTGTGAAGCTGCTACCCACCCGGGACATGATGCAAACCCACACCACGGACCAGCAAGAGAGGAAAGACCACTGATCGAAAACTCAGTGTCCACATGTTTACATCACCACCACCACGCCAACAGAGGAATCACTTTGAAATGTGACTGGAAATGATGAATACTTGGAGAGATGTTCAGGAAAACCAGTTAATTATAGTCATATGTGTAGTCATAATTGGGCCTTGCTGGCCAATAGAAGGAAGACATTTGCAACTTTTCCCAGGAAATTATATTCGAAATCCTTCACGAGGTGGACCTCGTCCTTTTTTTCTGAGAAAACTTGATGGCGGTCTTTAGTATTCACTGGCATAATTAGGACTGCAGTTAATTTCATTAAATTCTCTTGCTGATGAGACATCTTTTATTGCAAGGCGTGAAATTACAGCCTGTCAGCTGCCAATGGTGGGGTGAAACTAATGAATTACAGGGTAAATAACACCAGAATTAACTAGCCTATTTAACACAGCGCCACAGAGCAAAGTCATTTTACTCAGAGTCTCAAGAAGTAACATGGGCTTCCCTGGTGGCGCAGTGGTTGGGGGTCTGCCTGCCGATGCAGGGGACGCGGGTTCGTGCCCCGGTCCGGGAGGATCCCGCGTGCCGCGGAGCGGCTGGACCCGTGGGCCGTGGTCGCTGGGACTGTACGTCCGGAGCCCGTGCTCCGCGGCGGGAGAGGCTGCAGCGATGAGAGGCCCGCGTACCGCCAAAAAAAAAAAGAAGTAACATGGCCAGGACACCTCTGAAGCACACGTATGAACAGGGAGCCTGCCCATCCGGACCCCAAACACTGAGAGGGCAGTGAGGGGCAAAGAGAAAGTAGCCATGGATGTGACTCTCAAACAGGGAAAAAGCATCAAGAGCCCAAATGAGAGAAACTCTACCGAATATTCACAAGCTGGGGGAAAAGTTAAAGAAAAAGATTATCAAGGTGCAACTGTGTGTTTCTCACTCACTCTATTTGTTGAAAGGATCAGGAAAACTTCATCTGTGTGCTGTGTTGAATGGCTACGTTTGGACACACCAAACAGGAGATTTGGGAAATACCTAACAACTCTGAAACTATCAATAGTACCTGACACATGAATTACATGATCCGTATTAGTCTCATGAGTAATGATCTCATCGTGAACATCACAACTAATGGATTATTATTTTCATCATGAATTATTTCCCCTTTTTGCTAGGTCCAAAAATTTGTTAATAACTTTTTTCCTTTTTTTTTTTTTTTTTAAAAACAAAAACCAACATCTGATATGGCAAAGGCAGTATACCAGCTCCCAGTATTAGAAGGAAGCTGTCTGCCTAAGAGTATGACTGTATCCACAATTCAGGTACCAAGTGCAGACTCTGTCTCAGGTGCTGTTCTGAGAGGAGGGCGCGGCAAGCAATATGGTGACAGGGCTGTTCCTGGAAGAGCTCAATGCCGCTGGGCAATTCTGATAGGTGAGCAGACACATGCAGGTCTTAGAGGAAGGACCAGAAATTGATGTTAAAGGTTTTAAAACCCCCGCCCTGATGTACTGACCAGGCTATGAAACTCTAGGACCTTATAATCCCGGAGTGGAAAGTAACTTTAAAGGCCACCCGGTAAAGTCCAATTTCTCATTTTGATGATGTAAAATGTATGTTGGGAACGAGATAACTTCATGGGGAGTCTGCCCTCCTCGGGAGAAGAAACAGAAAGTAGAGCCCTGGGGAGGCACGGCTCAGGCTGCAGCTTCAGACGAGACACAGAGGTCAGGTGCAGCGGTGTGTGAGGGTCCCTGTCTCAGCAAACGAACCCAGAAAGGCACATGTCAGGATCTAGGAACAGCACTGGAAGGGTAGGGATCACCTCTTTAGGGATGCCGAACACACTGCTTAAGTTATGACTACCCAAAAGTAGTGCGAGTTTTTGTTTGATAAAAGGACAGATTAAATGTGTTCAGTTAGAACAGTTTGACTCACTTCAACCCTGTTCTACCTTTTCAAAGATGTAAGTTTCTACGCAGAATGAACTTCAAGCTACGTAATCTATGAAGAGGTTCGCTTCACTTACGCATCTGATCCGGAGTATGTACACTGCAACAACGTCATTTTCACCGGGAATCGTCCTCCTTTTGGACAAAATCAAAAGCAGGAGTGATGTGAATGGAAACAGGATTCTGAATCTGAGGAGGGTGTAAAAGGCCAGAATGGCCACACTCCAGAGGAAAAAAAGATGATCCAGGGTTTTTCAGTGCCAGTTTCCTTTCTAAAGCAATGCTTTGTTTATTTTTTAAATGGAATTATCTTTTCTTCCTCAGTTTCCGATGCTGTTAACAAACCACCGTCCTTACAGGCTCCTACTCTCAAAACCTAAAGTCTCACGAGACGCTCCCTTCCACACCAGACTGGAGACCCCACTGGGCCCTGGGCGCTCGTCAGCCTGTGTGTCCCCCACCCTCCAGCACCCCCTGCCTTTGCATCAGCCTCCAACCTTCTTGTTCAACATGTTCAACCTGGGACGTGTCAACCCCTCTGCAGTTTTTAACTTCGTGGGATGAGCAGAGGGGAAGGCCACAGCCCTTCTGAGAACCGCAGCCCCTCTTCTGAGAAGGCGCTCTTACAAACGCTTCCATCCCACTCGGTTTCCAGGGGTCTATGCATTTACCAACGGTGCTCTTCAAAACCTCTTTCTCCTCTGAGTCCCAGATCTAAATTCCCAACTCTCCAGTACACCGTTTAACAGGATGCCTCTTAAACGTACCAACTTCTGCCAAGAAACACACCTAAACACAGAATCTCAATAAAACATGGCGATGGAAAGTAGCTCTGAGTGAACAGTGAGATGGAAATTTCTAGAAGAGAGGAGGTGGAGTTTAGCTTGGCAGACTCGGTACGCCAGGGGTCCCCCCAAGCCACCTCCTGGCTTATGACTCATATAGCCAAAGGACACACATCACCACCAGCAAAGGGAAAAGGCCCCCGCGGTGAGTCCGGGGGAGACCAGGCCTGCGAGGGGCCCCTCCCAGCGGAGCCACACAGGACGCACTCAGTTCCGGCCCCCGTGAGTTGTGACAACACACGTGAAGGGCCGTCTACCAGGGACGCTCATCAGAGACTCAGCACTCAGGGCTGGGCCCAAAGGTACCCTCTGCCTGGCACGGACCCCAGTTCCAAACTCCCCGGAGGAGAGCAGATGCTTGGCACAAACCAACCTGGTTGCACAAACAGTGCGGGTACACAGAGCTGCTCTAATCAGTCCAGGGAATGTGGGCACCCGCCCCCCGAAATCCAAGTTCCCAGACCAGCCAAGGGCCAGCCCGTCAGCAGTCAGGCCTGCGTGGGATCTCTCTCCCGCACAGCCGGCGGGGAGAAGGGCAGGTGGGCAGGCGAGGGCATTCTGGTGGCTGGAGATCTGGGTACAGGAGCACCAGGGCCGAGCCAAGGCCACGGGGCAGGCTCCTGAGGGGCACAGACCGGACATTTGACAAGACCAGGCAGAGTCCCCGGTTCCTGACTCGGGGGACTCTGCAAATGTCACCGAGATAGACATGCACACACAGGTGCTCAGGAAAGGAGGAAACAGAGGAAGATCCTTTGTAGATTAGCAGGGCCGGAGGTAGCCAGCAGGGGCCTGACAAGGGTCCCGAGGAAGCCCAGGCCCAGGGCTGCCCAGCCCCTGAGCTGGCCCCATGTGCCGTTCTTCTATTAAGGAGTGTCGGGCACGGCAGGCATTTCTGCATCGTCGTCTGTAACCACCTGCATTCGCGGAAGTGGCACAGTGTCTGACTTGGCTCTGGTGCCCCTGAAGTCATCATAAAGGCGGTCTGACTCAGGAGGCGGCTGGGGGTCTGGAGGTTGCCCTGCACTCCCTTGACCCCTTCTGAGACGCCGGGGCATCCCAGCTGTCGGTCACCCCTGAGGCTCCTGGGACTGAGCTTTGGTCCAGGGCATGTTTTTGTTCCCGTTCAGGTGGCCCGCCTGGCCTAACGCAAGGCCCGTGGCCTGGAGGCTGCCTTTTCAGCTCTTCAAAAACAGAGCCCAGTGGGCAGGCTGCGTCCTGCTAGGTCCTGGGGACCCCTCTGACAATAAGTTGTAACTGCTGAATCACTGTCTGGGGAGGCGGCGTGGAAAAGATACAATCCATCGTCAGTACCCAGTGTGACAAGCACCCCCGTGTTCCTGTGCAGAAGGCGGTAGGAAGAAAGCCAGGAAGGCTTCTGAGGGGTGGCGGCGCTGACACCAGACTTGGGCCAGCAGGACGAGCCAGGTGGAGGCGCGATGGTCGATAAACGCTGTGTGCAAGGGCACGGCGGTCAGGTGGCACCTATGCCTGGGGACACGGGTGGTGGGCACGGCTGAGATGGACAGAAGCTGGAACGGGAGGCCGGAGACGGGCCGAGCCGGACCTGTAACACTGCCGAGATGGCTGAGCTTCTGGGGAAGCCTGGGAGAGGGTCTGAAGCAGAGACCCACCCTGGCGGCTTGGGGGGCCGTTTCCAGCCTACAGATACCTTCACATCAGCCCCTATGAGTGCTTAATGTTTTCCGAAATCAGTTGCCAGCATTTAAAAATGACAAGATTTGATACCCAGACCCAGATTCCTGGCTTCCTTTAAAAACTAGGACCATCTGGGAACATGGGGGCCACAGAGTAAGAGGGATGTGGATGTGAGTGCCGGCTGCCCCGTGGTGGGAGCTGCTCTCGTGTGAATCAAACTCTTAACCAGCTTCCCATCCCAGGACGCACTCATCACATGTGCCTGCTCGGCCGCTGTGATGCACTCGTGTTTGTAATTCCTGCACTAAGCATTTTTATTCATTTGGCCACAGGCAACACAAGTCCACACCAACCACTGACATCCTGGCGTCAGGCGGAAAGGTCCCACCAGGAGCTGGGTTTATGAGACCAAAAAGATCCCAAGGGGTACGGATCCTGGGAGAGGGGGGAGGTCTCTAAAAGTAGAGATCTCTGATTCAGGGCAGAGTGCCAAGAGCTGGAAGCCCAAGATGATGCTATTTACGGGGTAAGACAAAGCGGGAGGAGATGCCGCAGAGACAGGACACCCAGAGGTTCCGAGAGGAGAGTGGAAGCGAGGCATGGAAACCCCAGAGGAGAGAGTGTCACGTGGGAAGGAGCTCTGACCGCATCACTCCCTGGAGAGAAGTCAGGGCACTGCTTCTGCGGAAATGGGAATGTCACTCATTGGCCCCGGGAAATACAGTCCCACTAGGAGAGGGGCCCGACCCGGAAGCACCGAGCAGGTAAGCAGAGGAGGCTGAAGCGCTGGCGGGGTATAGGAGCAACCCTAACATGTCCTTTAGCAGAGGAAGGGAGAGCGTCCAGCGGGGGTGGGGAAGCGTGGATCCAGGACTGATCCCAACAAGGGGCGGGGAGTGGGGGGGGGTTGGGAGGGGAGGGGCCTGGGGCATCACCAGAGACCAGACAGGTTCACGCGGCCTTGAAGGGAGAGCTGGACAACAAGCCTTTTCACTCAGTTTTGAAGACCCATGTCCTTAATTTTATATAAAATTTTACATGAGATAAAAACACATTCCATTTACAGAATTGAGTGGGTAGGAAAACACGAATCCCCAGGGAGGCTTGCTGGGGGTGGGTCCCTCTGGGCATTTCCTGGAGGATCCTTTCTAAGAAAAATGTCTTTCAATTCACTGGAATACAAAAGATTGTAGAATACAAAATATTTTGATCACTGCCAACTAAACTGAAAGGCAGCCATCAAAATATTTTAAAAACGTCTATGATAGATAAAGTAAACAGCGTGACTCTTCGTTAACACTTTAAGATCTAGCAGGAGAGCTGGTACCCACCATACTTCCAAAGAGTGCGAGTGTAAGCCACTCATCAGATTATCTGTGACAACTGCCACGTGCGTGAGGTGTAACAGCCACGATGTCTGTGGGTGACAGAGTCCGGGCTCCGTTATCGCTACTGCGGGCTGGTGTCTAGATTCACGTTTCCGGGAAATGCCAAATCTCGGTGGACGTTAGTACAAATAAAGATGAATTTCCCCCACCTGCATTCTTGGGTCCTCGAATTCTATCTGCAGAGCCCGTTAAGAACTGTTGCTGGAGAGCGTCTGCTCTGGGCTCGGGAACTAAGCCGTCTCTCTGGACCAAGCCACTTGCCAGTTGCAGTGGCTCGTGCGTTGGCATGACCTCCTTGACCTGGAACGTGTGGTCCTTGTTCTTGGTCTAAGACATGGAGGATGGGAGGGAGGCCCACACCAGGAGAACATGGTGGGGGGCACCTCGGGGGGAGCGCACGCCACACGGCAGCACCTCGTACAACGTGGGAAGGTAGGACTGTCATCGTGGAGTGGCGACCACAGATTTCTTTTAAATATGGGGACGTCTGCTAATTCAGTGCCTGAAGTTCTTTAACTCCCTGATGAGTATAGGTTAAGACTCCACAAGTAATAATGGAAGTGGCACCCAGAGCTTTTGAGGGAGAGAGTGGTGGGCATATGGGTGAGCAAACAGGAAATTGTGGGAAAACGACACCAGGATGAGGCTGTGAGGAGGGATGCATGCTTGAAATAATTTCTTCTCTCAGCAAAAGCAGAAGGGAACAGCATCTCAGAACCACCTGGAAGGAACTGGCCGTCAGGAAAGTCAATGCGTTCATAACGCAAAGCCAGGTCACCGTGTCTGGCACGTGGCAAGTGCTGGATGAACGCTGGGAACTGTTTATAAGTTGCGAAATGATAAGCAAGTAACTATTTTTAAAATAAATGTATGTCTAGTCAAAAGTTTCCTAAGGAGTGAGACTGCCGGTAACTTCTGAACAGGAATTCACAGCGGTACGTTATTCCATCCTCTACTGTTACACATCAATCAGTAACTTAGACCTAGTTTCCTCCTTTCCATCGAGGTCAGGCTTGCTGAAGCGTTGTCTACACTCGCTGTCCCCCGAACCAAAGGATACTTTTTGGTCCGTTTCCTAGCTGATCTCCTTTTAAAAGCCACACCCTCTCCTCCCTCTGATGGCGCAGTCTTCTAGTCCTTCTCCTGTTGCTCTGGTCCTGTTTCTCAATTTTCTCCATGGGCTTGTCTTCATGTGCCCGTTCCTGTAACATTCATGTTCCTCAGCTACCACCCCAGCCCCTCGATCCCATTCTGTGCAATCCATTGATCTCACGCGCTCTTATGTCTTCAATTGCCATTTCTGATCGTATTAATGATCCTCAAATATACATCTTCAGCCCAGGTTTCCCTGATCTAGAAAAGCATCCACCAGCTGGCTTACTGTGGATGGTCCACAGGCTCCTCAAACCCAGGGCATCTAAAACGACACTCACTGTCTTCTGTGGTCCGTCCTCCCGTTCTGCTTCTCACCTTGTGACTGGACCAACTTGTATGAAGCTGACCAGGCCAGAAATCTCAGCATCATTCCTTCTTCCTCTGGCTCTCTCATCCTCTACATCTAACCAACCAATCAGTACTGCCCATTCTACTTGCATAAAATCTCCCAGACACATTCTTTTCTCCCCATTCCTGTAGCCACAACCTGCCTGAGCCCACCCGGCTCTCGCCCGGGTCACTGCTCTACCCACCTTCTGTCAGAGCCCCTGGTGCCTCTGATCAACCTCCATTTCTGCAGCTAGAACGACAATGCTGTGGTACATACCTGAATGCCACTAGTAAAACCTGGACCAACGGATGTGGAGTTTTAACCCGTCCCATGGCAAAGCTTCCAAAGGGGTAGTTAGAAAGGAAGACGGAGGAAGAGGCCTAAAGACAGGATGGTTCCAACTCTTTCTGGGCACAGGTGAAAACACGGCAGGGAACGCAGTGTTTTCTCTCTCTACGCACGTCACTGTGCTATGTCTCGAAGCCACTGCTTTCCTTAAATAGCACCACAATGGTTGAAGCCATCAGAATCGGTGCCACTGGACAGTGGCTGACTGTCCTGAAAGACTGACCGTCAACATGTGTGTGGCCTCTGAGGAATCCGCTCGGTGCTTACCCCATGGTAGGCCCAGGAGCAGAAAAACTACAGCCTTGGGCTGCAAGGAGACGGTGAGTCCCCCAAAGATCGCAGTATGATCTGATTAGAAACATTCCTCTCAGATGTTTCGAGTAAACAGCTAATATACGCTTAGCTGGAAAATTATTTTGCTCATAAATTATTTCAGATTTTAATTTTCCCCTTTTCTGGTTATGCTGCCTCCCTTCATTGACTTTCTCATTTTAAAAAGAAGTTCATAATTCTTTCTAAGTTTCTCTCATCCCGTGCTGGTGACATCTATTTCCGAGTGGAAATCAAGCTACAAAAACGTCTTTCAAATGACAATCACCTGCAAATAAGGGACCATTTCGTGTGTGAAATGCACAAACAACCCCTTTCCTAGGACTCCGGGACGGGAGGCAGCAGCAGCCTCCTTCATCTTTGCCTTGGGTTTCCCTAGAGTAGTGGTTCTTAATGGGGTGGAAGTGAAATTGCTGGGAAAAGTGGTTTGAAACAAACCTCCCCTCCCCGGGAGCCCATTCACAAGGCCTAGGGTCTGGCTCCTCCGACACTGTTTTGCTGGGTTTGTGTAAAAGCCTTCCAGGTGCCTCTGTTGAACAATCTTTGAGAATCACCTAGAGAATATCACCAGACCCAACCCAGACCAAATGAATCTGATCTCCGTGGAAGGATTGTACGTGAGCATCTGTGTGTGTGCAGAGACGTGAACAGACGTGCCTCTGAGATTGAAAACCACTGGTGCAGAGGCTTTTTTGGAGTCCCTCTGCAACACATAAGTGGAAAAGAACTGCCTTGTGTTCTCATTTGACACTTTATTCCAAACCCCTTCTTTTGTTTGTAAGCTTTTTCCACAAAAGATTGCTTCATACTAAATGCAGACAAGTCCCTGGGGAGAGAAAAACCCATGTTCCTGTCTTCTGATGTCTAGACCTTGGTCACATTAAACACCCAACATGGTTAATTTGCTAAATACGGAAACATCAACAATGTGTCTCAAATAAATCCCTTGTTCATCGAGGGGAGCTTAAAGAATGGCTTTATATCTTAATTCCTGATTGGCGAAATTTAACCGCAAGTCTTAGAAATGTTCACTTTAAGTCCACAAAAATTGTGTTCACTTCTAATTTGTGCTTAAAAAAACAAAAAAAGTCTTCAATCAGTTAGACTCCAAAAGAAAAGCCTTCCTGTTCACTAAATATCATCTCTGGGAAACACTCACAAGATGAGGATGCAGTAGATAAAATGTTCCCGTCTGGTCCCCTGGCCCTTTGTGCCACAGCACCCAGCAGAGTCTGGTACATCTGGGACCTCCTGAGATAACCCTGGCTTTCCTGCTGGGAGTACAGACTGTCTCTCGTTCAAATCACTTTCCTTTTTATAACTAATGATGGTGGCCAACACGTACATGGGTCAGCAAAGGCCACCTGAGACGATCTGTAGTCAACGTGATCATTTCCTAATATTCTGGAGCAAACTATCTTGAATTCATTACGTTTTCTAAACACTTATCCATGGGCAAAACTGCAAGAAAGAATGAATACTTCAGGAAGCACAGTTCCTATTCTTCCTCCTACTATACGAAGGGTTAGAGCAAAGAACGTCATTTTTTAATGCAAATAGTATCTTCTTCATTTTTAATACAATTACTTTGAAGGGCAAATATTCACCAGTGGCAGGCTGCTCATGGTGGCAGGCTGTCGGATGGCTCAGCTGTCGATTTAACGCGCTAAGCAAACGTTACAGGTTTGTGAGATAACTGTCACTCCATCCTGACACTTACGCTTGGACCCTCCACCTACCACGTTTATGTTCGCTTCAACTTTTCCCCTTTATCTGAAATTAAGAGCAATAAACTTATTGATGAGAAAGGAGAATCTCCTCCCATATGTAATTACCATGATCTAATAAAGTTGAATAGATGGTGTCTCCATATATATTTACTTTTACATGAATGCAGACATGGCGATGGCAGTCACCGTACTTCCTGAGCTGTTGATTAGGTGCTGCCTGCTTTACGGAGGCCATCTAGTATCCTCTTCCTCCACCCACCAACTCTGGAAGAGGGCTGTTCTACCAACCCTATTCTACAGGTGAGGTACCTGAGGTTCGGAGAGAGGGTTGGGCGTTTGCCTGAGGTGCACAGCTGGTAAGTAGGGTTTCATTCCAAAGCTGGGATCTTTGCACCTTCCAGAAGGTCCTGTCCCTGAACATCTGTGTCAAAGCTCGTGCCAACGTTGTGCATTGTGATACTTGATATTAAATGTTCCATCTCAGTATCTAACACTTACTAGTACATTTTTTTTTTTTTTTTTGTGGCCTCTCCCGTTGCGGAGCACAGGCTCCGGACGCGCAGGCTCAGCGACCATGGCTCACGGGCCCAGCCGCTCCGTGGCATGTGGGATCCTCCCGGACCGGGGCACGAACCCGCGTCCTCTGCATCGGCAGGCAGACTCTCAACCACTGCGCCACCAGGGAAGCCCACTAGTACATTTTTACTTTAATGTAAGGCTGTTATCATATTTAACTTGAGCTATTCTCAAAACGCTTGAACACATTACCCCTCTGCCTGCCCAATCCATGACCTCCAGTTTATACCAGCATCTGAGATCTGGGCAGAGGAAACCATGAAGACCAGCGTTCGCTGGTGCAACACTTCTCTTTTCCCTTCTTTCTGTGCTCACGTTGCTCTCGGCTTGGTTCCATTTCTCTGCCCGTTAGCTCTAACCACGGAGGCCGCGTTAGAGAAAACCGCGAGGGCGATGTTAGGATGCAAACAGGCCCGTCTTATCAGCGAGGCAGGGGGCTGCCTTCTCCATCTCCCTGCAAAGGCAATGAGCCCTGAGCTTCTGGAATCACCCATCTTAACCCGTTAATTTTAAATGCGTGCTCTTCAAAACGGGATGCACATCACCATGGTTTGAGATCTGAGACTCCCAGAGGAGAAAACGTGTGATGGACAACAGGTTTCATCTCTCTGGCCAAGGCCCTGCTGCACGCTGGCTGGAACTGAAGCATTATCACCTAAGGGCCAGAGTTTTGCGGCAGCCCCAGTATTCCCACAGGGACTGGACGTGGTCCCCACAGGACCCCTTCTCTGGCTCTTCTCCCGAGTCAGGTCCCTAACCACTTCCTCGGGTCACCATCACAGTACTCTGGGCCGCCTGCTGCAGGGCTCTAATTTGACTATTACTCTTTGGATATGTGGCTTTTGATCGCTGTACCTTTACTAAAGAATTAAGGTAACAGGAAATGTACAATATTTACAGCATCCAAAGTTTGCTTCATTCAGAAACCAGCTGAAGGGCTCGAGCTGCTTGCTGTTCAGTTTACTCTTCTGATTGCTTTGCTACTATGTAAATCAATTTGTTAATGTTCCTTACAAAATGCATGAGCCAGTTATACTGACAAACACACAAAGCTCATTCGTAATTAGCAGTTAATTAGTAAGAAGGAACAGATGCTGTTAGAGTTGCAGCAGGCGAACAGGTTCTGTAAACAATGCTTATAAATCTAAATGAATTTATTAACCACAATACAACTGTCAACATTTTGTTGGCAACCATACAAAATATGGCAGAATCCCCAAAATGTCTTTGCAATGTGTTAATAATCACGGTGACAGCCAGGGCCTTTCCAGCCACCGGCTGGCTGTTCTCAGCCACCTCCTTTGTCTTCCTGAGATGCGGTGGCTTAGTCATTCCTTCTTACCTTAATCTTCCATACATACTAGTTAGTAACAACGTTTATTGTGATGCAAACTTTCTACAACTGTGGCCTGGTCTGGACGCTCCAGCAGGGCTACAAGTCAAGGGACTCAGAACTCAACGACCATCGGGAGGGACACATGTGCACTACTCCTCACTCCCACAAGAAAAAGCTGATGTAATGTGCCAGGCACTTAATAAAGGGCCATGGGGGTGGGCAGAGGTGGGCCTGGGATAAATATGGAAGGTTTCAAAAGAGAGGGGCTGCCTGGGCAGCATCTTAAGGATGAGAAGTTTAAAAACCAGATAAGGTTGGTAAAGAGCAAACAGGCTACCGGCTGAAGAACCTCCCTGTGGGACGTGGGGAGACGCCAGACACGCTATATTTGGAAACCTGCAAAAGTTTATGGGGTGGTGGGAGCTCCGGGGAGGCTGTAGGAAACCAGATCGGCGCCGGGTGGTGGAGGGCTCCTGCCCTGCCACGGGCTTTGGCCATCTTGGTACAGGCAGTGGGGAGCCATGGAATATTGTAAGCTAAGTGGTGACAGAATCTAACTGGCATTTTCTGAAAGCAACCTTTGGCCTCAGTGTAGGTCAGGGATGGAGGGGGAACGGGCTGGGGTGGGCACTGGCATGCGATCCAGGAGAGCAGGGGAGGACGGGGCAAGGAGGTGGGATGGGCGTGAGAGGCAGGCAGGGGTGACACCAGCTTTTAAGTTAGTCTCTTCGCCATCTAGTTTCTGAAAGTCATTACCATTCACCGTAATTAACGAATCAAATGTTCCCGTGATATTACACACATGATGCTGGAAGGGCTGTGACTCTGCCCCGCTTGCCTGGAGCAATCCCAACGGGCTCCTGCACGGTGGTCCCTGCAGCCAACCCTCCGCATCCTGCCCAGGTCCCCGGGATGGAGCCTCCCCTCCCACCAGCCTTCTCACCAGCTGCCCATCTGCTTCAGAGCTGTTCCTTCTTGGGTGACCTTTTATTTAAATGGCATTTTCCCGTCCTCTCGTGGGGACCTCCTTCATAATAGTCTCTGCTAAATGAATAACTGGCCAGCACAAATGAGAACTCCAGCAGACAGGCCTCCCCCCCCCCGCCGCCCCCCGCTTGACATTCCAGATGAAAACATTTTCTCAAGGCAGACACAGAATGTGTGAACTAAGAGCTGGAACGACGGGCTCGGCCTCGGAGACACGTGGGAACTCTACTCTCCTGGTGCTCGTGGATGTGGCCACACCCAGCAAGGTCACACCCCTCCACGGCTAGTCTGCAGCTGTTCCAACGGGGCCGAGGGAGAAGTCAGGGCAGGACTGGCCTTGACACGCAAATACCTCCCTGGACTGGCCGGGGTCCTTCACACTGACAGGCCAACACTGGCCAAGGGGCCGATGCTACCAGGATGGTGTTTTGAAGAAACGTGTGTCACGCCAAGCAGCTGGTCAGGAAATCACTGTAATGGGTTGTAACCGCACTTGTCAAAAAAACAGGACAGAAGAGAGCAGGCTGGAGTGCAATGCACTTAATAAGCATTACTTCACAGAACCCAGATTCCAGTTAGGCATATATATGCACATACACACTGCATCCCAGGGTGAGATACATTTCCTACTCTCTGAATTCTGAAACATGTCGCAACAGCTGGTAAAAGGTCTGTGGTGACTTTTGCAGCAATCACAACATATAAATGTGGCCAAAGTGAGCTGATGTAGTCAATTGCTCTAATTATATTCTGGAGAGTTAAATGCACATGAATGTGTAACGTGAGGAGCGAGTGCCACTGAGGTCTTGGACAGGAACTCGCTTGAAAAAGCAAAGGGAAGAGTTTAAAAACCAGCCCCTCCAAAGCCTTAACCTGCAGGCATCAGCAGGGTCTTGCTCCCCTGGCTCCTGGGACCTGCAGGGTACAGGCTGCTGCCTTCCTAGATAAGGCCGCTCTCTCCTCTGCCTGGACACCCCTGAGAGCTCAGCCACCAGCCTCTGGAGACCAGGTTTTCCAGGGCCTCTACCCAAACACGATCATTTCAGCTGAGCTTCAGAGACCCCAGAAGGACACAGTCATAGGGACTGGGTCCTGGCCATGACCCAGAGTGGCCGGTGACCAGAAGACCCTGTGGTCAGATCATGCCCCAGCTTCACACAGCCCTGTCCTCCTGGCCACTCCCACAGTGTGAGCTGGCAGGGATGGCCCCTGGCCACCCTTGTGGCAAGTGACATCACCTCTGTGCAGACCCCTCGAGTTTCTCCCCAACTCAGGACTCTGCAAGGACCACACAACAATCTAAGTAAATTGGCAACAGCGCCCAGCCCATAGCAAGCTCTCCACAACCATCGGCTATTAAAGCTAATAGTGTCTTACGTTCTCCACGGAACGTTCTCACCCCATGGAAAACCAACAGCCTTCCCTGATAGCTGGCGCCTCCCACCCATTCCTTAGGGACAGAATGAAGGATGCGGCAGCACAAGCTTTACTCCCCAGAGCCATGTGCAAACCATTCCTCTCCACCGTCTGTAAGAGCCTCTCCTAAAGAAGCTCTCCGGCCTGATCCTAAAGCTTAGTTCTAAACCTGCAGAAAGGGACCTGATGGGGTGCAGCATGGACAGATCCTGTCCTGAGACACTGAAGTCTGCCTAATTTAAATGGTAACGGGGGCATTCAGATCAGTAGAGAACAGATAAGCTCAACTGACGAAAGAGCTTAACTACCTGGAAGAATCAAATAGCAAAACAGTGAAAGAATGAAGTTGTAGGAGGACTTGGGAGGACAGAAGACCTTCAAAGCATAATTAACAAAGGAGGCAACACAAGATGAATAAAACTCTACACCAGAATTTTTAGACATCTTCTCAAGGTCAAAAATTACTGCAAATAAAGCTGAACTCAAAAGATAAATACGGAACACATGTGTATAACATAACGTATATAAAAGCAAAGGGCTTGGGCTTCCCTGGTGGCACACTGGTTGAGAGTCCACCTGCCGATGCAGGGGACACGGGTTCGTGCCCCGGTCTGGGAGGATCCCACATGCCGCGGAGTGGCTGGGCCCATGAGCCACGGCCGCTGAGCCTGCGCGTCCGGAGCCTGTGCTCCGCAACGGGAGAGGCCACAGCAGTGAGAGGCCCGCGTACTACAAAAAAAAAACAAAAAACAAAAAACCAAAGGGCTAACATGCTTAATAAATAATGAGGATTAACAGGTCAATGCTGAAGATACCAACAGAAAAACGAGCCAACACTTAAACAGGTCCTTCACACAAAACAACACAGGTAGCCAATAAAAGTATTTTTAAAAACTGGTAATAAATAAAGACTTTTAAAACAGTAGGGTGCAATTCTAACACAGAAAACTCATTAAGATTAAGAAACACATATGTATATGTATGTGTACACACACACACAAATACCCAAATGCAGATGAAAGTATGTAGAAATATCACTTGTAAAAGAGTGAATTCATGTATTTTCTCTACAGAAAAATTTGGAAATATCTATCTAAAGCCTTAAAATTCCTATGCCCTTTGACTAAGCAAATCTACTGTTAGAAACATACATTAGGGAAATCAGGAAGAATCAGCATAAAAAAGATCTGGCTCCCTGGCTGTCACTGCAACCTTTCTGTCCTCCAATAATAGGAACCAGGGGTTCAAACGGATCTACTCAGACTGCCTCAAAGATGCCTTCGAGGCTCAAAGGCTGGCACCCAGAAGCAGGTTCCCAATGCCCTCCCTATACAGTGTGATGTATACTCAAAGACACACTGTTACTGTTTCATTCTTTCATTCAAGAAACATTTATTGAGCACCTATTATGATATTAACTGTAACCAAGAGTCAAGATTTTTTCTGTCATGGAACCCAAGGCAGGTGAGGCCAACCAGGTGACATAAGTGCTCCAGGGAGGACCAGGGTGACAGGGATGGAAGCAAGGGGGACCTCTCAGGGAGTGGGGTGGGCAGGTTAGAACAGGGTTCCACACACAGTGAACCTGAACAGGAGTCTGAAAAAACGTGGGTTACCACATGGGTCACGGCACCACGGGTGACTTTTCTTCTTGTCCTCGTATATTTTCTAATTTTACTGCAACGAGCATGTGTTACTTTACTTTTGTTCTGTAGTTTACAAAACAATTCCACCCAGGCCCCATCCTGCCCCCACCCCTTTCTGGCCACCTGTGGCTTCTCCCCGTCCCCAGGTATCCTGGGCTTCCCTTCAGCTGCAGTTCCGCCAGGCAACCACCCATGTCCCAGCGCCTCCTTCCTGGCTTCCCCTTCCCCTTCAAGCCTCATGCTCTACTCCTGCCCACCCCCTGGCCTGGGCTGCAGGTTGAGGGTCCTCCTGCAGCACTGCTCCAGTCTACAATCCCTCCACCCAACAGCCTGCTTGCTGACAACCCCTGGGTCCTGCAGCAAGCCTTCTACCTCCCTCCAAGGACACCTGCTGTCTGGCTTCTTTGTTCTCTTCTGCTGCATGCCTCAGCCCATCAGCCCTTCCAGCCTCACTTCCCTGTGAGTCTGTGCCTCAGGAGTCAGATGTGATGTGGTCTCAGAGCAAAGGAAACCCTGCCATGTGGGGAGGAGGAGGTTCCCGTCCTATACCCACAGAGGAGGTGGGAGATCCAGCTTCTTCCTGGCAACTGATCAACACCATGAGCTGGCCGCCCCCCTACCCCTTTATCCAGCAGGTAGACATCCTCCCTCAAGGCTCAGTGGGTCTCCACCCGGTTACTCCAGGCAATAAACACAGAAGCCAACAGGCAACTGGATCAGTCCCCCAGCTGTTAATTACAGATGTTGACACTGACACAGGACAGGGAGAATTATTACACCATCCTGAATGCTTATTATTCTTATTAATTGGAGGTAAGGTTAGAATGTCTACACTGTAGAACTTAAAAAATGTTTCACCCATTCTAAATTCAATACGGTGTATCAAGTACTTGGAAAAATTATATATGCTCCTGAGCAATTATGTAATCAAGAGTTGATGATTTTGAGGACCGTTACATTCAGTGTATAATGGTTGAAAAGCAAGCAATGGTCCTACTAAACTGCAAAGAAAATGCTAATCACACACTGCAGGCAAACCAAACAAGTCCAAGATTGAAGTGAAAGGGCACGTCACTAACGGCGGCCGGGAAGAGACTCAAGGATAACTGTTAGAAGTGGAAGGAGGAATGATCAAGAGGATGAAAAGGCAAGACATACACTGGGAGACTTTAATTTTGAAAGACATATCTGATAAAGGAATGTTATCCAAAACGTACAAAAAATCAACGATGATAAACAAACGACCAACTGAAATAGGAGAATATCTGAACAGACACTTCACCAAAGAAGATCTACAAGTGGCCGATAAGCACATGAAAAGATGCTTGGCGTCACCGGTCATTGAGGAATGGCAAATTAAAACAATGACATACCGCTAACACACCTACTAGAATAGCCAAAATCAGAAACACTGGCATCATCAAAAGCTGGCAAGGATGTGAAGCAACGGGAACTCACATTCACTGCTGGTGGCAATGCAAAATGATACATCTGCTTTGGAAGACAGTTTGTCATTTTCTCACGAAACTAAAAATATCCTTACCGTACAATCTAGCAATCCCACTCCTTGGCATTTACACAAGTGAGTAGAAAACTTGTGTCCATACCAAAATCTGCACACAAAATATTTACAGTAGCTTTATTCAAAATGCCAAAACTTGGGCTTCCCTGGTGGCAGAGTGGTTGGGAGTCCTCCTGCCGACGCAGGGAAAACGGGTTCGCGCCCCGGTCCAGGAAGATCCCACATGCCGCGGAGCAGCTGGGCCCGTGAGCCATGGCCGCTGGGCCTGCGCATCCGGAGCCTGTGCTCTGCAACGGGAGAGGCCACAACAGTGACAGGCCCGCATACCGCAAAAAAAAAAAAAAATAAAGCCAAAACTTGAAAGTAACCAAGACGTCCTTCAATTGATGAAAGGACAAACTGTGTTACATCCAGACAATGCAATATTATTCAGTACTAAAAAGAAATGCACTAACAAACAATGAAAAGACATGGAGAAACCTTACATGCATGTTACTAATCGAAAGTAGCAAATTTAAAAAGACCAGATACTGCATGATTCCAACTATACGACGTTCTAGAAAAGGCAAAAGTATAAAAAATTCAATGGTTGCCAGTGGTGGGGGGAAGGAGGGATGAACAGGCAGAGCATAGAGGATTTTTAGGGCAGTGAACCTACATGCCGTGACGCTGTAATAATGGATACATGTCAGTGAATATCTGCCCAAACCCAGGGGATGTGCAACATCCAGAATGAAGGGTAATGTAAACCATGGACTCTGGGTGGCAATGGCGTGCCGGTGCAGGTGTACTGGGTATAGCCAATGCGCCGCTGTGGTTCAGGCTGTCGTGAAGGAGGCTGTGCACGTGTGGGTAGAGGTGATGGTGGAACTTTCTGCTTAATTTTGCTGGGAACCAAAAACTGCCCTAAAAAATTAAATCTACTAATGAAGAAGAAGAGGAGAAGAGTGAGATGCTCATGACCAATCAAATGAAAGTCCCGGGTGTGAATCACCGACAGCTCTAACCTCCAGGGAGAGCACCCAGGAGGTACCAGCACAGCCCAGAGTCCCACAGGCCATGCCCCTTCCATGGGGCATCCTGTAAATGCATGAAATGCCAGCCTCCCAGAACTGCTCCGAACTCACCCATGGGGATGCAACTCCCATGGGCATCCCATCAAGAGCCCCCATGCCTACTTAGTTGTGGACAACTGACAACTGAGCTTTCACTGGTTAACCGCTGGACTCACTGAAGGGTGTATCTGAGACGACTGTGACTGTGAATAGCATCTGGTGTCAGAGAAATGATTTTTAAAATTCCAAGGAAGAAACGTGTTCTAAACACCTTCTCCAACCCGCTGCCTGGTAAGTCGTCTGGGAACGGCTTGGTAACGCTGCGGCTTCACACGCTTGGGGCCGGCAGACCTTCCCGGGCTGGCCTGGGCACCTCTGCCCCCTTACAGCACAGCTTGTCCCCAAAATGAACCCTGACTCCCTGTGACTCCCAAGGTATCTGACAAAGAACGTCCAGCATGCAACGGCTACCCTGAGGGAATTACATTCTTCCTTTTTTTTTTTTTAACTTTTATTTATTTTTTGGCCGCACCTCACGGCTTGTGGGATCTTAGTTCCCCGACCAGGGATTGAACCCAGGTCCGTGGCAGTGAAAGTGCCGAGTCTTTACCACTGGGCCACCAGGGAATTCCCTTTTTGAAAATTGAAGTATAGTTGCTTTACAATGTTGTGTTAGTTTCAGCTGTACAGCAAAGTGATTCAGTTTTATATATATATATATACTTTTTCAGCTTCCTTTCCCTTATAGATTATTACAAGATAGTGAATATAGTTCCCTGTGCTCTACAGCAGGTCCTTGTTAGTTATCTGTTTTATACTTAGTCGTGTGTATATGTTAATCTTTACCAGCGGCTTTCTGAATTCTCCAGTGTTCATTGAAATGAACACCTTGAGGGAGAAACATTGAGTGGATGTGACCACTTCGATGCCTTTACAATTAGAACACTCCCTGGGCTTCCCTGCACTGGAGGGAAGGCAACTGCAATGCTTGCTGGTGATGAACAGCACGGCTTTCCTCACAGAAATTTCCAAAGTGCAAAGAAAAATGCAATCTACTAAATAATTAAGTAGCCTTGTTAAGCACAACTGATTTACTAGGCACACCGATCCTCCCTGGCCACCAAGACGGCCGACTGCAGGCCCATCTCCCGGTGTCAGGGAGAAATTCCCCGGAGCCCAGTCCCTCCTTGTCCACACCTTCCTCCCGTGGGCCCCCTGCTCTGTCCTCACCCTCTTTCCTGGGTCGCATCACAACGGCCTTGCACTGGGAACTACTCCTCAGGCCCCCTGCCTCTGTCTGTCAAGATGGAAAGCAGCCGCATAGCACAGGGAAATCAGCTCGGTGCTTTGTGACCGCCTGGAGGGGTGGGATAGGGAGGGTAGGAGGGAGGGAGACGCAAGAGGGAGGAGATATGGGGATATATGTATATGTATAACTGATTTACTTTGTTATAAAGCAGAAACTAACACACCATTGTAAAGCAATTATACCCCAATAAAGAGGTAAAAAAAATATATATATTTAAGAGAATGTTATAGATACTAATAAATCCTAAATCTAGATGGAGTGATGTTTTAGGAGTGTATACATATGTCATAACTAATCAAATTGTGCACTTTATATATATGCAGTTTTTGTATGTCAATTATGCCTCAATAAAGCTTTGGATTAAATGGAAAAAAAAAAAAAAAGCGCAGCTGCCATCGGGCTCTGCTGTCCATGGTCCTGACCCCAAGCTTCTTCCTACTGTTCCAGAGGAAGTATCCAGGTACCTGTCACCACAGACTGCTGGTCGTTTCCTGAACACCCTGCTCCCCCCCACCCCACCCCAACCATTCTCTGTGCTCCCACTGCCCTCGCCAGTTCCTGCAGACGGATGTGTCACCTTGCTCCTCCTGGGAGAGCATGTCTGGCTCTGTCAGCACTTGCCACACACTCAAGCTTTCTGCCAACCACCCGGCAAACGCCTCAGGGCCCCAAGGGAGCCTCTTGTCCCCCTGCACAGCCCAGTGCAGAGTGTACCCACCAACTCCAGGACGGATGTCGCCATCACGACAGAGGCAGAACAAACCCTCGTGCAGTTGGAAGGATTTCCCACAACGAAAAAGATGCAGAAATATAATAGCATGAAAAATGAAAAAGCATTTATCATCAACATTAAGAAAAAAATTGCATGGCCCAGCATGTCCTCAAATGGTCACCCAGTGATACCCAGTGACCTCCAAGGAATGCATGGACAGTCTTGGAACACACTCTGGGAAACGGTAGGCAAGGTGAGCTCCCAGAATTCTCTCCTTGACCTTCCACTCTTGGGGAACAGGCTCTCAAAGTGAACATGTGCCCGAATTCTACCCCAGACTGTCCTCTAGACTTCCGACCCCAAAAGCTTATATTCTAAGGTTATACACACTCCACCCCATGGGGCAACTCCTCACTGGCTCTCCCAGGTTCTTCCAGGACAAACGTGACCCTAGGGAAGCCCCACAGAGAGCTTAAGTCTCAGCATTCCCAAGCTGTGTGACACTGAACACGGGCCTTAACTTCTCTGAGCATTTATTCTGTCTAAAATGGGGATTACTCTGTTATCCCCACAATAAGGCTGTAAGAATTGAACTTTTTCATTCAATAAATATTTATTGAGAGCTTACTTGCTCTAGGGGCTTGGGACAGACCAGTGGCCAAAGAGATTATTTTCTAAAAAAATGTCCTAACCTCAAGGCATTTACTTCTATGGGCTACCACCCGGGGTGGGGGTAAGTCTGGCACACAGTGACACCCAGCCTGGGCTAGCTCTTATTTCACTGATCTCAAAATATTTCCTCTTCTGGCAAATCTTGTGCCAGGAAGGTCCCTGCCCACTATTTCCTAGAAACCTGACAACAAACGAGAAAACATTTGTTCCCAGAAATGTAAAATTTGCTATCCATTCTCACCTTTCTTTGGGATACTTATCCTAATCCTGTCAAAACACACCATCTTGTGTGTTTTGGGTCTTGGGTGATCTGTACCCAAGGTGGCCTGGGTAAGCCTCGGGCGCTGGGAGGTCTCCTGCAGGGAGCAGGAATCCTGCCAAGCCTACTTGCTCCAAAACTCTGGCATTTTCTTTCTTTCTTTCTTTCTTTTTTAACATCTTTATTGGAGTATAATTGCTTTACAATGGTGTGTTAGTTTCTGCTTTACAACAAAGTGAATCAGTTATACACATACATATGTTCCCATATCTCTTCCCTCTTGCGTCTCCCTCCCTCCCACCCTCCCTATCCCACCCCTCCAGGCGGTCACAAAGCACCGAGCTGATCTCCCTGTGCTATGCGGCTGCTTCCCACTAGCTATGTATTTTACGTTTGGTAGTGTATATATGTCCATGCCACTCTCTCATTTCGTCCCAGCTTACCGTTCCCCCTCCCCATATCATCAAGTCCGTGCTCTAGTAGGTCTGTGTCTTTATTACCATCTTGCCCCTAGGTTCTTCATGACCCTTTTCTTTTTTTCCTTAGATTCCATATGTATGTGTTAGCATACGGTATTTGTTTTTCTCTTTCTGACTTACTTCACTCTGTATGACAGACTCTAGGTCTATCCACCTCACTACAAATAACTCAATTTCATTTCTTTTTATGGCTGATAATATTCCATTGTATATATGTGCCACATCTTCTTTATCCATTCATCCGATGATGGACACTTAGGTTGCTTCCATGTCCTGGCTATTGTAAATAGAGCTGCAGTAAACATTTTGGTACATGACGCTTTTTGAATTATGGTTTTCTCAGGGTATATGCCCAGTAGTGGGATTGCTGGGTCATATGGTAGTTCTATTTTTAGTTTTTTAAGGAACCTCCATACTGTTCTCCATAGTGGCTGTATCAATTTACATTCCCACCAACAGTGCAAGAGGGTTCCCTTTTCTCCACACCCTCTCCAGCATTTATTGTTTGTAGATTTTTTGATGATGGCCATTCTGACTGGTGTGAGATGATATCTCATGGTAGTTTTGATTTGCATTTCTCTAATGATTAATGATGTTGAGCATCCTTTCGTGTGTAATCTCCAAAATTTACAAGCAGCTCATGCAGCTCAATATCAAAAAAACAAACAACCCAATCCAAAAATGGGCAGAAGACCTTTCTGCAGACATTTCTCCAAAGAAGATATATAGATTGCCTCTGGCATTTTCAATTTCTGGAAGCTTCTATGGGGGGCCTCAACCCCCATAGATACTAGCAACCCCCCAGCTAGGCCTCTGCATTTGGCGTGGGATACAGCCCCCCTGCCGTCTGTGAGGCTTATCCTGACAGATCTTTGAATGCAAACAAGCAATTTTTAAGGGAAATCCTCCACGGCAAACGTTGGAAGTGCAATCCAACCCCTCTCACGTGATTTAGTGATGAATCTTGTTCTCAGAGCCGGCAGCCGGCACCCACTTCGCAGCTCACAGGCGGCAGGGGGGGCGGGTCAGGGAGGGGCTCAGTACTCCAGCCATACCACTCTCCCCCTTCCTTCGGGGGCCACTGCAAAGTCCTGGCAGACCAAAGAACTTTTAAAAGTCATAAGGCTCATTAATGTATCAAAATGTCACCTACTCAATGTGAACCATTAAAAAGTATGAACACAAGTATTAGTAGAAATAGTCATGAAAGTGCAGAAATATGATGGAGAAACATTCGTCACCTTGGAGTTTCAGTGCCAGCACTGACTTCCTGCTCCAGAGCGCTGAGCCTGGTATGGCAGGGGATGCACCCTACACTCTCAACCCAAGACCCTCGGATCAGAGCCCTGGTGAACCCCTGGGTTTGCAAAGTCCTGACGTGCATTTGAAACCACGGCACGAGGAAGGTCAGCCCTTGGTGGAAAACCAATTTCATTCAAACACGTGGGAGACACAAAATCAACAACCTAACTGATAAATAACAGAAAACATTCAAATACAAGATATGTTTATGGAGCAGAAGGGAAAAGTCACATACATTTTTCAAATAAAATGTTTACAGCTGTGTCCTTCTATCCCTCAGGGGGACGGTGTTTTCTCTTCTCCGCATTGTGGGGAGAAACACAAGCTGAGACTGCAGACCTGCCCAGGGCTGTAAACTTCCCCTCCTCCCAAAACCGCCTCAGGGTCGGTGATGGGATTTGGTTCTAAATTCTCCAGCAAGGAAACCACCGTGCAGGTCATCTGAAAACTGAAGGCAGATTGATCTAACTCAATCAACGTTAGCAGTAATAATGGAGGGGGCTATAAAACCATTGCTTCTGGGGTTGTTAAGCTCAATGTTGGTGTTTTTGAATCAATCCATAGAGAAAAGTGATGGGTCCCCTCCAAAAGAACTTTTGTGAAGTACCTTTCAGGAGAGCTAGTTCTGTGAGAAAACACTTAAGGTATGAGGAGTGGAGAAATGGAGATGGAATCAGAAATGATACAACCCAAGGGCATGACGATGAGGCTTGAACCCAAGCTTTCCTGTATCCTTGGTCAGATTCCACATCTGCCCAAGCAGCATCTCTGAGCAGGCCAGAGGCTGGGTCTTAACGGATCCCTGCTAAACCATATTAATGAGGAAAATGCCAGCAATCCCATCTGGGGGTAGCTAGAAGGAATCTATCAGCGTGAAGAGCACAGAGTGTCCCTTCTCTGCATACTGCAGCCAAAACTAGCCAAGCAGCTGTTTCGCCCAGGGGCTGGGTACCACGTGAGCCTAAGTTAGCTCGCGTGCCTCTTCTGTTCCTGTGCACCCAAAGTCGGGATGGCTTCGAAAAGCCCGATTAAACGTTACTTTTTACCGTATATACTGACCAACATGCAAACATAGTTAGCTTGGCGAGTAATTGTGCCAAACTTGTAAAGAATTTGTTCTAGCCAGAACTTTATACTTTTTAATAGATGCAATGCTAAGTGCAAACATCTTCTGCTTTTTTCCTAACTGAAAATAAGATATTACCATATATTTTTAAGAGTAGGCATTGAAATAAACACCAACTTCCCTAAACTGAGCAAAGCATAATGATATTTATACGTGTAGGTGATCGTAGGGGAGGGCAAAAGAAGAAAATAACAGACTGACCTAAAATTAATGCAATGATATATATATTTTAAAAAGTCTTTTATGTTACTTTTCACGCCATAAGCACAGCCAACAAGATGTAAAAATCGTATTCTTTGGCTTCCCTGGTGGCGCAGTGGTTAAGAATCCACCTGCCAATGCTGGGGACACAGGTTCGAGCCCTGGTCCGGGAAGATCCCACATGCTGCAGAGTAACTAAGCCCGTGCGCCACAACTACTGAGCCTGCACTCTAGAGCCCACGAGCCACAACTACTGAGCCCACGTGCGACAACTACTGAAGCCCGTGCACCTACAGCCTGTGCTGTGCAACAAGAGAAGCCAGCGCACTGCGACGAAGAGTAGCCTCCACTCGCCACAACTAGAGAAAGCCTGTGCGCAGCGACAAAGACCCAACACAGCCAAAAATAAAATAAATAAATTTCTATATATATAAAAAAAGTATTCTTTGCAATGAAGCTGAGGCTTCTGTGCTGGCAGCTGTCCAAAGGGCAGTCAGTGCTTCTTTCAAAAATCCAAAAGGACAGCAGTTCTTGCCCCCTTCACAGAAGCAGCACAAATACATGCATCAATCCCAGTGTCGTTCCCAGTCTGTCAACAAGAAGGCAGGGAGAAGGCCGCCACAGCAAGGGAAGCCAGACCCCAGAGAGGCTCCCTCTGCCACCCTAGGGTTCACGGTTCTCTTCTCAGATCCACGCTCAATTTCAACGCAGAGAAACAGATCTCATTTTCTTCCAATATCATTTCTAGGAGCAATTTGCACTTGTCTACAGATGCTGTTTTATATGGTTATTCTTGTTGAATTGCGAACAACAAGGAAAGACTTTCATAAACCAAGTCTGCTGACTCTCTTCCTCTCTTGATAATAAAAAGAGGGTTTCCATTAGGAGAAGAAAAAAAAATCAGGGAAGCCTCCCTCCAACACGGGACACAAAAACATGCTTCCCTTTTGCTGAGATGATCCAGTCCCATGAACGCCCGGGTTCCCGTGATGAGTACACATCAAACAACAATATGTCTGTTGTGTTGAAGGCAGTTTCTTTTTTTGTTGTTGTTCTGCGAATATGAACGTGGGCAGTCTGATGTAAGGACGTATCTGATCTAAGTGAGAAAACTATTTTTATTGCTCACTATTAACTGAATACAACAACAAAAAGAGGGGGGAAAAAAGAGCATGCAGACCCGAGGGAATTACCAAATCAATTAACAAGTAATTCAGGAACTAATTTCTATATTGCCTCTGAGCACAAAATTGTATCTTGAATTTCTCCTGCAATAAGCATCTCTACGATGATTCTAACATACACTGCCGCTGTAAATGAGTTTACAAGGATCTCTTTTTGATTGGCTCTACATTATTTCTTCACAGTTCAATGCTACTGTAGCCAAGTGCTCTGAAATATTTAATTATACTGGTAGCTACCAGTTACCAATTTGCAAGACCCACAGTGAGTACAGTACATTTTAAAGAACTAGTAATCAACTAATTAAAACCACAGTGAATTCCAGATACTTGAATTACAAACAACTGCTGTGGAATACACTTAGAGGATGAAGGGGAAGGAGATCTTGCAGAAGGTCTGGCTGTACCGTGGAGCGCGGACGCCACCCACCGAAGACCCAGCAGAACTGGTGCTATTAGGAAAACACATCTGCACTAGTCCCTGGGTGTTGTTCTGGGCCTGGATTTTTCATATCACATGGGAAGCCCAGTGGTAGATGAGGGCATTCAGTGTGAAGACCACAGGTTTTGGAAAGAGGCAGATTTGGGTTTGAACCTTGTCTCTGCCTCTTCCTGGCTTAATGAACCTATGTACGCTGGGCCTCGGCTTTCTCATCTGTAAAATGTAAAGAGTAACAGTACACAGCCTCCTAGGGCTGCTGGGAGATCAGTGAGCCTGCTGAATAAATGCATTAAAAAAATGCTTCGCGGGCGGAGACTGCGGGGGGCGGAGAGGGGAAGCTTCGGAGCCGCGGAGGAGAGCACAGCAACAGGGGTGCGGAGGGCAAAGCGGAGAGATTCCCGCACAGAGGATCAGGGCCGGCCGGCACTCACCAGCCCGAGAGGCTTGTCTGCTCACCCGCCGGGACGGGCGGGGCCGGGAGCTGAGGCTCGGGCTTTGGTTGGAGCGCAGGGAGAGTACTGGGGTTGGCGGCTTGAACATAGCCTGAAGGGGTTAGTGCAACAAGGCTAGCCGGGAGGGAGTCCCGGGAAAAGTGTGGAGCTGCCGAAGAGGCAAGAGACTTTTTCTTCCCTCTTCGTTTCCTGGTGCGCGAGGAGAGGGGTTTAAGAGCGCTGCTTAAAGGAACTCCAGAGAAGGGCGCGAGCCGCGGCTAACAGCGCGGACCCCAGAGACGGGCGGGAGACGCTAAGGCCGCTGCTGCCGCCACCAAGGGGCCTGTGTGCGAGCACAGGTCACTCTCCACACCCCTCTTCCGCGGAGCCTGTGCAGCCCGCCACTGCCAGGGTCCCGGGATCCAGGGACAACTTCCCCGGGAGAATGCACGGCGCGCATCAGGCTCGTGCAACGTCACGCCGGCCGCAGCCGCCGCAGGCCCGCCCCGCACTCCGTGCCCCTCCCTCCCCGCCGCCTGAGTGAGCCAGAGCCCCCGAATCAGCGGCTCCTTTAACCCCGTCCTGTCTGAGCAAAGAACAGAAGCCCTCCGGCGACCTACACACAGAGGCGGGGCCAAATCCAAAGCTGAGCCCCGGGAGCTGTGAGAACAAAGAAGAGAAAGGGAAATCTCTCCCAGCAGCCTCAGAAGCAGCGGATTAAAGCTCCACAATCAACTTGATGTACCTGCATCTGTGGAATACCTGAATAGACAACGAATCATCCCAAATTGAGAAGGTGGACTTCGAGAGGAAGATTTAGGATTTTTTCCCCTTTTCTTCTTTTTGTGAGTGTGTATGCTTCTGTGCGAGATTTTGTCTGTATAGCTTTGCTTTCACCATTTGTCCTAGAGTTCTATCCGTCCTTTTTTTACTTTTTAAAAAAAAAATTTTCTTGGGCTTCCCTGGTGGCACAGTGGTTGAGAGTCCGCCTGCCGGTGCAGGGGACACGGGTTCGTGCCCCGGTCCGGGAAGATCCCACGTGGCGCGGAGCGGCTGGGCCCGTGAGCCATGGCCGCTGAGCCTGCGCATCCGGAGCCTGTGCCCCGCAACGGGAGAGGCCACAACAGTGAGAGGCCCGCATACTACAAAAAAAAAAAAAAATTTTTTTTCTTAATAATTTTTTTTAATTTTAATAACTTTATTTTATTTTACCTTACCTTATTTTTTTATCCTCTTTCTTTCTTTCCTTCTACTTTTTCTCCCTTTTATTCTGAGCCATGTGGATGGAAGGCTCTTGGTGCTGCAGCCAGGAGTCAGTGCTGTGCCTCTGAGGTGGGAGAGCGAACTTCAGGACACTGGTCCACAAGAGACCTCCCAGCTCCACGTAATATCAAATGGCAAAAATCTCCCAGAGATCTCCATCTCAACACCAGCACCCAGCTTCACTCAACGACCAGCAAGCTACAGTGCTGGTCATCCTATGCCAAACAACTAGCAAGACAGGAACACAACCCCACCCATTAGCAGAGAGGCTGCCTAAAATCATAACAAGTCCACAGACACCCCAAAACACACCACCAGACGTGGACCTGCCCACCAGAAAGACAAGATCCAGCCTCATCCCCCAGAACACAGGCACTAGTCCCCTCCACCAGGAAGCCTACACAACCCACTGAACCAACTTTAGCCACTGGAGGACAGACACCAAAAACAATGGGAACTACGAACCTGCAGCCTGCAAAAAGGAGACCCCAAACACAGTAAGATAAGCAAAATGAGAAGACAGAAAAACACACCACAGATGAAGGAGCAAGATAAAAACCCACCAGACCTAACAAATGAAGAGGAAATAGGCAGTCTACCTGAAAAAGAATTCAGAATAATGACAGTAAAGATGATCCGAAATCTTGGAAATAGAATACAGAAAATGCAAGAAACATTTAACAAAGACCTAAAAGAAATAAAGATGAAACAAGCAACGATGAACAACACAATAGATGAAATTAAAAATACTCTAGAAGGGATCAATAGCAGAATAACTGAGGCAGAAGAACGGTTAAGTGATCTGGAAGATAAAATAGTGGAAATAACTGTACAGAGCAGAATAAAGAGAAAAGAATGAAAAGAACTGAGGACAGTCTCAGAGACCTCTGGGACAACATTAAACATACCAACATTTGAATTATAGGGGTCCAGAAGAAGAAGAGAAACAGAAAGGGACTGAGAAAATTTTTGAAGAGATTATAGTTGAAAACTTCCCTAATATGGGAAAGGAAATAGTTAATCAAGTCCAGGAAGCACAGAGAGTCCCATACAGGATAAATCCAAGGAGAAACACGCCAAGACACATATCAATCAAACTGTCAAAAATTAAATACAAAGAAAACATATTAAAAGCAGCAAGGGAAAAACAACAAATAACACACAAGGGAATCCCCATAAGGTTAACAGCTGATCTTTCAGCAGAAACTCTGCAAGCCAGAAGGGACTGGCAGGACATATTTAAAGTGGTGAAGGAGAAAAACCTACAACCAAGATTACTCTACCCAGCAAGGATCTCATTCAGATTTGATGGAGAAATTAAAACCTTTACAGGCAAGCAAACGCTGAGAGAGTTCAGCACCACCAAACCAGCTTTACAACAAATGCTAAAGGATCTTCTCTAGGCAAGAAACACAAGAGAAGGAAAAGACCTACAATAACAAACCCCAAACATTTAAGAAAATGGGAATAGGAACATACATATCGATAATGACCTTAAAAGTAAATGGATTAAATACTCCCACCAAAAGACAGAGACTGGCTGAATGGATACAAAAACAAGACCCATATATATGCTGTCTACAAGAGACCCACTTCAGACCTAGAGACACATACAGACTGAAAGTGAGGGGATGGAAAAAGATATTCCATGCAAATGGAAACCAAAAGAAAGCTGGAGTAGCAATTCTCATATGAGACAAAATAGACTTTAAAATGAAGACTATTAGAAGAGACAAACAAGGACACTACATAATGATCAAGGGATCGATCCTAGAAGAAGATATAACAATTGTAAATATTTATGCACCCACCATAGGAACACCTCAATACATAAAGCAAATACTAATAGCCATAAAAGGGGAAATCGACAGTAACACATTCATAGTAGGGGACTTTAACACCCCACTTTCACCAATGGACAGATCATCCAAACTGAAAATAAATAAGGAAACACAAGCTTTAAATGATACATTAAACAAGATGGACTTAATTGATATTTATAGGACATTCCATCCAAAAACAACAGAATACACATTTTTCTCAAGTGCTCATGGAACATTCTCCAGGACAGATCATATCTTGGGTCACAAATCAAGCCTTGGTAAATTTAAGAAAATTGAAATTGTATCAAGTATCTTTTCCAACCACAATGCTATAAGACTAGATATCAGTTACAGGAAAAGATCTGTAAAAAATACAAACACATGAAGGCTTAACAATACACTACTTAATAACGAAGTGATCACTGAAGAAATCAAAGAGGAAATCAAAAAATACCTAGAAACAAATGACAATGAAAACACTATGATCCAAAACCTATGGGATGCAGCAAAAGCAGTTCTAAGAGGGAAGGTTATAGCAATACAATCCTACCTTAAGAAACAGGAAACATCTTGAATAAACAACCTAACCTTGCACCTAAAGCAATTAGAGAAAGAAGAACAAAAAAACCTCAAAGTTAGCAGAAGGAAAGAAATCATAAAGATCAGATCAGAAATAAATGAAAAAGAAATGAAGGAAACAATAGCAAAGATCAATAAAACTAAAAGCTGGTTCTTTGAGAAGATAAACAAAATTGATAAACCATTAGCCAGACTCATCAAGAAAAAAAGGGAGAAGACTCAAATCAATAGAATGAGAAATGAAAAAAGTAACAAGTGACACTGCAGAAATACAAAAGATCATGAGAGATTACTACAGGCAACTCTATGCCAATAAAATGGACAACCTGGAAGACATGGACAAATTCTTAGAAAGGCACAACCTGCCAAGACTGAATCAGGAAGAAATAGAAAATATGAACAGACCAATCACAAGCACTGAAATTGAAACTGATTAAAAATCTTCCAACAAGCAAAAGCCCAGGACCAGATGGCTTCACAGGCGAATTCTATCAAACATTTAGAGAAGAGCTAACACCTATCCTTCTCAAACTCTTCCAAAATATACCAGAGGGAGGAACACTCCCAAACTCATTCTACGAGGCGACCATCACCCTGATACCAAAACCGGACAAGGATGTCACAAAGAAAGAAAACTACAGGCCAATAACACTGATGAACATAGATTCAAAAATCCTCAACAAAATAACAGCATACAGAATCCAACAGCACATTAAAAGGATCATACACCATGATCAAGTGGGGTTTATTCTAGGAATGCAAGGATTCTTCAATATATGCAAATCAATCAATGTGATACACCGTATTAACAAATTGAAGGAGAAAAACCGTATGATCATCTCAATAGATGCAGAGAAAGCTTTCAACAAAATTCAACACCCATTTATGATAAAAACCCTCCAGAAAGTAGGCATAGAGGGAACTTTTTTCAACATAATAAAGGCCATATATGACAAACCCACAGCCAACATCGTCCTCAATGGTGAAAAACTGAAAGCATTTCCACTAAGATCAGGAAAAAAACAAGGTTGCCCACTCTCACCACTCTTATTCAACATAGTTTTGGAAGTTTTAGCCACAGCAATCAGAGAAGAAAACGAAATAAAAGGAATCCAAATTGGAAAAGAAGTAAAGCTGTCACTGTTTGCAGATGACATGATAGTATACATAGAGAATCCTAAAGATGCTACCAGAAAACTACCAGAGCTAATCAATGAATTTGGTAAAGTAGCAGGATACAAAATTAATGCACAGAAATCTCTGGCATTCCTATACACTAATGATGAAAAATCTCAAAGTGAAATTAAGAAAACACTCCCATTTACCACTGAAACAAAAAGAATAAATTATCTAGGAATAAACCTACCTAAGGAGACAGAAGACCTCTATGCAGAAAATTATAAGACACTGATGAAAGAAATTAAAGATGATACAAATAGATGGAGAGATATACCATGTTCTTGGATTGGAAGAATCAACATAGTGAAAATGACTCTACTACCCAAAGCAATCTACAGATTCAATGCAATCCCTATCAAATTACCACTGGCATTTTTCACAGAACTAGAACAAAAAATTTCACAATTTGTATGGAAACACAAAAGACCCCGAATAGCCAAAGCAATCTTGAGAACGAAAGATAGAGCTGGAGGGATCAGGCTCCCTGACTTCAGACTATACTACAAAGCTACAGTAATCAAGACAGTATGGTACTGGCACAAAAACAGAAATATAGATCAATGGAACAGGATAGAAAGCCCAGAGATAAACCCACGCACATATGGTCACCTTATCTTTGATAAAGGAGGCAGGAATGTACAGTGGAGAAAGGACAGCCTCTTCAATAAGTGGTCCTGGGAAAACTGGACAGCTACATGTAAAAGTATGAGATTAGATCACTCCCTAACACCATACACAAAAATAAGCTCAAAATGGATTAAAGACCTAAATGTAAGGCCAGAAACTATCAAACTCTTAGAGGAAAACGTAGGCAGAACACTCTATGACATAAATCACAGCAAGATCCTTTTTGACCCACCTCCTAGAGAAACGGAAATAAAAACAAAAATCAACAAATGGGACCTAATAAAACTTCAAAGATTTTGCACAGCAAAAGAAACCATAAACAAGACCAAAAGACAACCCTCAGAATGGGAGAAAATATTTGCAAATGAAGCAACTAACAAAGGATTAATCTCCAAAATTTACAAGCAGCTCATGCAGTTCAATAACAAAAAAGCAAACAACCCAATCCAAAAATGGGCAGAAGAACTAAATAGACATTTCTCCAAAGAAGATATACAGATTGGCAACTAACACATGATAGAACGCTCAACTTCATTAATCATTAGAGAAATGCAAATCCAAACTACAATGAGATATCATCTCACACCAGTCAGAATGGCCATCATCAAAAAATCTAGAAACAATAAATGCTGGAGAGGGTGTGGAGAAAAGGGAACCCTCTTGCACTGTTTGTGGGAATGTAAATTGATACAGCCACTGTGGAGAACAGTATGGAGGTTCCTTAAAAAACTACAAATAGAACTACCATATGACCCAGCAATCCCACTACTGGGCATATACCCTGAGAAAACCATAATTCAAAAAGCGTCATGTACCAAAATGTTCACTGCAGCTCTATTTACAATAGCCCGGAGATGGAAACAACCTAAGTGTCCATCATCGGATGAATAGATAAAGAAGATGTGGCACATATATACAATGGAATATTACTCAGCCATAAAGAGAAACAAAATTGAGCTATTTGTAACGAGGTGGATAGACCTAGAGTCTGTCATACAGAGTGAAGTAAGTCAGAAAGAGAAAGACAAATACCGTATACTAACACATATATATGGAATTTAAGAAAAAAAAAGTCATGAAGAACCTAGGGGTTAAGACAGGAATAAAGACACAGAGCTACTAGAGAATGGACTTGAGGATATGGGGAGGGGGAAGGGTAAGCTGTGACAAAGCGAGAGAGAGGCATGGACATATATACACTACCAAACGTAAGGTAGAGAGCTAGTGGGAAGCAGCTGCATAGCACAGGGAGATCAGCTCGGTGCTTTGTGACCACCTAGAGGGGTGGGATAGGGAGGGTGGGAAGGAGGGAGACGCAAGAGGGAAGAGATATGGGAACATATGTATATGTATAACTGATTCACTTTGTTATAAAGCGGAAATGAACGCACCATTGTAAAGCAATTATACTCCAATAAAGATGTAAATAAATAAGCTACTTTTTTTTCACAAAAGAAAAGCATTAAAAAAAAGGTTCATATTGGGAATCAGATCCTTTCAAATACAATGATTTCTATTTCTTCTCTTCCTCCTTTTTAAAATAGATCCAACAGTATGAAGCTGAAGGATCCAACTTAGGGAAACATGGCCAGTCACAAGAAAATCAGAATATCTGCAGACATCATTTGTTATTTCTATTCTTTTAAAAAAAAGGTCCAAGGAAGAAGAAAATGCCCAAGATGTTTGGTGTTAATAGCGGAAAGGGCACTGGGGTGAGCAGCTGAATGATGGATCCTGGATCCTGCTCGTAACGAAGTGTAACCTTGGGTAAGTCATTTAACCTTTCTGGGACTCAGTTTCCCTATCTGTAAAATGAAAATCCTTTCCAGCTTTAAAAACCAGTATGTTTGTTGTCCTAAGACACTGTAATTTCAGGATGGACTCAAGGAGAGAATTTGGTTATTTGGGCAAAAATGCCATGACCACAGGGAAAAATAACTCTTATGGTTATTATTTAAAATTAATATATGTTAATATATTATAAAAATATATACATATCAATATATATATAAACACACACATATATATTCTTCATTCTCTGAGATAAATTACTTAAGAGAAATATGTAAAATTTTGAGTAGAATTTCAATTTTCAAGCAAAAAATGATTGGGGACCAAACTGAAACAGATCTTGGTTTGGAGAAGTACCTTGGGAAAGCTTCCCACTTTACACCAACCCGGTACAACCCCGGACCCCAGCAGCACTCAAAGCATAGCTGCTGTTTGATAAACAAGACTGACCAGTTTTTAAATGAAATAAGTTGGCAGCTGTTGGTCATTCCTTAAGATTTGTTGAAAATCCACCATGGGCCCACATACCAAGGCCCACAGTCTCCGGTCAGCCTTGAGTTTGGGAGCTGCCCGTCCATGCTCAGATCTGTCTCACCAGGTCCACTCACCCTCCCAACCTGGTCCTCTCCTGGACCCCTCCTCACCCCAGGTCCTCCTCAAAGGCCCAGCAAGTTTCACAAGTGTCCCCCTTTGCCCCTTTCCCCCAACAAAGGAGGGGGCTAAACAAGCACTTAATTGGTTCTCAGATGGTAAATCAATGGAAGACTAAAAGGAGAAGAAGAAAAAAATCACACCGGGAAGATATTAGTTGTCCTTTCTTTCAGACTATGAAATATTCCTGAGTTACAGATACTACTATGTTAAGAGGCTGATAAGTACCTGAAAGCACTAGTTTATGTATAACAACTACTCTTGAGATTCCTTTGATCAGGAGAGGCCTTTCATGGAATTCAGACTTCTAATTCACCTGTTATAAAAGAGGGGAAATAAGCTTTGTTCCACTTATGTACTCATGGCACCCGGGGCATTTTGCTCAAGACTACGTACATTTACCGGAAGGAAACTCTTCATTTTTTAAAAACCTACTTATTATTGAACGCAATTTATATCATTAAACATGTTTTTACACAATATCAGCAGTGTTGAAGTATTCCCCTAAGATACTTATCAGTAACTTCCTCTAAAGGAAGAATGGTAACTGCCAATTGAGAAACCCGCAGACCCCACCTTAACCAAATGACCAAGGTTGACACTACCAGTAATTAGATATTTAGAAAGCATGTGCTCCCTGTCGAGGGCACTGGGAAGGGCACAACGCTTCTTGTGTTCCTGCCATAAATGCATAACCTCAATCTATTCCAGACAAAAACGTCCCAGTGCAGATAGAGAGACATCCTACAGTACAGCTGGTGAGTACTCCTAGATGGTGTCAAGGTCACGGAAGGTAAGAGAGACTGAGGAATTGTGTCAGTGTGGAGGTGAGGAAGTCGACACAGCAGCCAAATGCAAGGAGGGAGCCTGGCCTGCATCCCGGGATGGAATCCGAGATGAGTCTGCAGACAGAGCAGTGTGTTATCCGAGTCGTCTCCCGCTTGGATACCTGTTTAGGGCCATGTAAACTGTTCACATTAGGGAAGCCAAGTGCAAGGTATATGGGAACTCACTGTACAATTTTTACAAGTTTTGTACAAGTCTAAAATTATTTCCCAATAAAAAAGTTAAAAATTTTGAAGTTCTCGGGCTTCCCTGGTGGCGCAGTGGTTGAGAGTCCGCCTGCCGATGCAGGGGACACGGGTTCGTGACCCGGTCCGGGAAGATCCCACGTGCTGCGGAGCGGCTGCGCCCGTGAGCCATGGCCGCTGAGCCTGCGCGTCTGGAGCCTGTGCTCCGCAACGGGAGAGGCCACAATAGTGAGAGGCCCGCGTACCACAAAAAAAAAATTTTAAAGTTCTCCTTTAATCCCACACCAATTTACTTGTTTGTGTTCCTATTCATCCACTTTTATACCAAATGTACATATATTTTCATGTGTTTATTATAAATACAGTTTCATGCTTTCACTAAGCATTTCCTAACACTTCTCACAGCTCTAAAGAGCCTTCAAATTGACCATTTTAGAGGCTTTATATCCTACTACTGGTTAGTTGACAGTCACTAATTTAACTTCTTGGACATGTGTAGTTCCTGGAATTTTAGTATTATAAATAAACTTGCTATGAACATTTTTGTACACTTAAGATATTGTCCCTTTCTCTGAGTAAATTATCCCGTTGGGATGAATTTCTAGGAGAACGGGAGAAAGATTACTGGGACAAAGTGAATACATTTTTTTATGTCTTTTATATACTGCTAGATTATCCTCCAAGAGGGCCGGGCCAAATTTTAGTAATACAGCAATGCATTTCTAAAACTCTGTTTTTCCCTAATTTTTGCTAAGAGTAGGATTTTATCATGTTTTGTTATTAATAATTATAAACCTAAGTGTAAAATTATTTCTCATTGTTTTAAATTTCTAACAGTTTAGGTATGAGCAAAGAAAACCCAAACGTCCATCCATGTTTATTTCCTTCTTGTGTTTCTTCACTTCCAAATCATCCCTTGTATGTTACTCATATCTCCAGTAGTTTGTTAGTGTAGTTGGCACATTTATATATTTCCATAAAATTCGTTTTTATGCATATTAAAAACAATATAAATCATTTTTCTGCAGAAGAACTTCTTGATGATAAACATATTCTTCTTTGGGGGACAAATTACAATCACAAAGGCTATGGTTGATGTAGGCTGAATAATGGGGTAAAAATCTGGCAATTATGAAAACAGTCAAGTGTTACTAAAATTTGCTGGTTTGACGTGAAACAATTTTTATAAACAAAATTACATAATGAAGACATCTATTTAGGGACTTCCCTGGTGGCACAGTGGTTAAGAATCCACCTGCCAATGCAGGGGACACAGGTTCAAGCCCTGGTCTGGGAATATCCCACATGCCGCGGAGCAACTAAGCCCGTGCGCCACAACTACTGAGCCTGCGCTCTAGAGCCGGGGAGCCACAACTACAGAGCCCACGCGCCACAACTATTGAAGCTCGCATGCCTAGAGCCCGTGCTCCGCAACAACAGAAGCCACGACGATGAGAAGCCTGCTCACCGCAACGAAGAGCAGCCCCCGCTCGCCGCAACTAGAGAAAGCCCACGCGCAGCAACGAAGACCCAACACAGCCAAAAATAAATAAAAGAAAATAAATTACTTAAAAAAAAGACAACTATTTACACGCAATTTCTTCTGTAGTAAAGAAGTTTTAGAAGAAACTACATTTCTAAAATCATTTTGGTCATTGACAAAGGTTTTACTCTTTGAGGATTAAAAGATGTACCTCTTGTGTTTCACCTAAATAGAGTATTCTATGTACATGAATCAGAGTTCAGAGAATGTTGGATTAAAAATTATTCTGGGGCTTCCCTGGTGGCTCAGTGGTTGAGAGTCCGCCTGCCGGTGCAGGGGACACGGGTTCGTGCCCCGGTCCGGGAAGATCCCACATGCCGCGGAGCGGCTAGGCCCGTGAGCCATGGCCGCTGGGCCTGCGCGTCCGGAGCCTGTGCTCCGCAACGGGAGAGGCCACAGCAGTGAGAGGCCCGCGTACCGCCAAAAAAAAAAAAAATTATTCTGTATCTTAAAATATAACAACGTAGAGTATGACTTCTCCAATGTAACATATTCTATAAAAGAAACATAATATTGTTTTGGGGGAAAGAAAAATATTTCACACTATTGACCTATTGCATCTACCACATATACTTGCCTACCTACTCGCCCTGCCCTGTGGACACTCTGGAGAGAAACACTGTCAAAAGAGGCAACGCCCCTCCCCTCCCTCCCCTCCCCCAAAGCACGTGGGAGTGGAGGGCATGAAGGATGCACGTGTCCATGCATCTGGGAAGAGGGAGGCAAGATCCCAAGGCCTGACGAGGTGTCAGGGGAGGGTGGAGAGAAGACAGCACATCTCCTTGGGGACAAGGTACGTTCTCCTGGAACAGAAGGCATGTGACATGGGCCCTGAGGACAGGAAGACTGTGACAAACACAGACTACAGGGACCAACCGAAGCTGGGAGCCCTGTGTGTGCGAGGAGGGAAGGGAAACAGCCCTGAGGCAGGGGTCCCTGACCCCCGGGCCATGGACAGCCTGTTAGGAACCGGGCCGCAAAGCAGGAGGCGAGCGACGGGCGAGCAGGTGAGGCTTCATCGGCCGCTCCCATCGCTCGCATGACCGCCTGTACCATCTCCCTCATTCCCGTCCGTGGGAAAACTGTCTTCCACGAAACCGCTCCCTGGTGCCGAAAAGGTCGGGGACCGCTGTCCTAGAGGACTCCCGGGTGTGAATTCCAGCGCGGCCACTTACAGCTCTGTAACCTGGGCTGTGTGACCTGACCTTCCTAAGCCTTGGGCTCCTTATCTGTCGCTGGCAGTAAGTTGTGTCTGAGGCTGGTGGAGAATTAAGTGAGGTCATGTGATTAAAGCATCTAATATCGTAAGTGATGCACAATGAGCACCCAGGGGGATCGCCAGCATTCTTTTAATAAACTGAACACACAGCAATCTGGTCAACTGTGATGACTTTCTAAGTAGATGGAAATGTCACGAGCAAATATAGTGGGGGTGTGGGTCTGATGCACCTGGGAAGGCGCTAAGTTGTTCATAGTATTTTTTAAAATTGAAGTATAGTTGCTTTACAATGTTGTGTTAAACACACACACACACACAGAATATATAATATATAGAGACATTCTTGTTCAGATTCTTTTCTCTTACAGGGTTATTCCAAAATATTGAGTATATTCCCTGTGCTACAAGTAGGTCCTTATTGGTTACCTCTTTTATATATAGTAGTGTGTATATGTTAATACCAACCTCCTAATTTATCCCTCCCCCTGCTTTCCCCTTTTGTAACCAAGAGTTTGGTTTTTTTTGTCTGGGGGTCTACTTCTGTTTTGTGAATAAGTTCATCTGTATCTTTTTTTGTTTCGGGGGGGTCAGATTCCATATATAAGTGATATTTTTAAATGTTTCTATTTCACCAGTCTATAAACATAACTATAATCTCAAGTGCTTTATAGAAAATGTTTAACTGCAAACAGATTTCTCAAACCTACAAATCCTTCCACGTCTGTTTTATAATATTTCAGCAAATTTCTAGATATTTCATTACGGCTGTCAGCTTTGGTACCAAGGGTTTGAAAACGTGACCATTGGTACCTCCGTTAAAAAATAAATTCCCTGGGGCTTCCCTGGTGGCACAGTGGTTGGGAATCCGCCTGCCGATGCAGGGGACACGGGTTCGTGCCCCGGTCCGGAAAGATCCCACATGCCGCGGAGCGGCTGGGCCCGTGGGCCACGGCTGCTGAGCCTGTGCGTCCGGAGCCTGTGCTCCACAGCGGGAGAGGCCGTGACGGTAAGAGGCTCCCGCAAAAAAAATAAAAATAATAAAAATAAATAAATTCCCTGAGTGAGATGCAGGAAGGCAAATATGTTTTTGCTGCTCACATCTAGCAGATAAAATGTCGCTGTCTGATGACCTTCCTGAGAAGGGGATGGTGAGGACGTCTGAGGACGTATCCTTCACAGTTTCGGGGGCCAAAGGCTCTGGAGTGAGCAACCGGTGGAGCTAAGTCATGAGAAGGGAGCCTGGGTGAGAAGCCACGTTCCCCGGTTTTTGGAAAAGTGTCCAGTCAAGCAGTCAAATGTCTCAGAGGGTTCCCCACTGTTGCTGTTTTTACACAAAACGTGACATTTAAAAAAACCTGAAGTATAGCTGATTTACAGTGTTTCAGGTATATAGCAAAGTGATTCAGTTATATATATATATTTTTTTTTCATTTTCACATTCTTTTACACTATTACAAGATATTGAATGTACTTCCCTGTGCTCTACAGTAGGTCCTTGTTGGTTATCTGTTTTATATATAGTAGTGTGTGTATGTTAATCCCAAACTCCTAATTTATCCCTTCCTCCCCCTTCCCCTTTGGTAACCGTAAGTTTGCTTTCTATGTCTGTGAGTCTATTTCTGTTTTGTAAGTAAGTTCATTTGTATCATTTTTTTTTTTAGATTCCACATATAGGTGATATCATGATATTTGTGTCTCTCTCTTTCTGACTTACTTCGCTCAGTATGATAATCTGTAGGTCCATCCATGTTGCTGCAAATGGCATTATTTCATTCTTTTTTAAAGGCTGAATAGTATTCTATTGCATATACATACCACATCTTCTTTATCCATTCATCAGTTGATGGACGCAAAACATGACATTTTGACAGCCCGTATGATTCTTCCTGCCAGAAAGTGAGGTGCTCACTTGTTTCAAACTTTATATTCACAAAGAACGAAATCCAAGCTAGCCTTAACAGTCATAAAATGCACTGCCTAGAGAGGGAGCTACAGGCTTAGTAGAAGGAAGTATTCCTACAACAGTCTTACTTCAAATGATAAGTTTACTGCAACTTAGGAGAATTTAAGTTCAAATGCTTAAATCAGAATATTTCAAATACCACGTGTTTCCTAACTAGTACATGGAGCCTCCTAAAAAAGGTTCTTCCGATTCTCAAACATACGGACAGGAATAAAGTGGCCACACCTTGTAATCCTAGGAAGGCCTAAGGCAGAAGAACGTGTCGATGGAGAGATCGTTTCAGATGGCTCCTAGGGTCACACAGCCTGGAGCTCCTGTCCCAGCACTAACCAACCGTGTGCTACGGGCTGAACTGTGTCTCTGCAAAATTCACAGGGTGAAGCTATAACCCCCAATGTGACCTTATTTAAAGACAGGGACTTTAAAGAGGTTATTAAGGTTAACTGCGGTCATAAGGGTGGGCCCCAAATCCAATACGACTGGTGTCCTTATAAGAGGAAGACTTAGCAGGCCAGGAAGAGAGTCCTCACCAGAAATCAATCCTGCTGGCACCTTGACCTTGGACTTCTGGTCTCCAGAGCTTCTGTTGTTTAAGCCTCCCAGGCTGTGGCACTTTGTGACGGCAGCCCTAGCAGGCGTACACAGTGTGATGCCAGGCAGGTTACTCAGCCCCACCTTTCTCATCTGTGAAATGGGCACCATCATATTTACTACTTCATGGTTCAAAGGGATGACACTGTGAAGCTCTAGCACAGTGTCTGGCACTCTGGAAACAGCCAGTAAACGTCGTTCACCACTAGTACTCTGACAGATCATAATCGCCCCGTGTCATAAACACTATGGGGATAAAGCTGCAAGGGGGAGGAAACCCTCTGACCAGCAAGAAGAACAGCAGCGACGGGCCCTCTGAGAAGTAAAGGCTGCTCTGGCCGGCCCTCGGGGACACAGCCCGCAGGCGCTCTGCCCCGGGGGAGCCTGGAGCCCTGAGCTCCACGCACTCAGACGTCTCCCACCCTCATGCTGCCACTCAGTGGGGACGAGTCATGACTCCCCCACAGCCGAGGCAGAGAAACTGACGCCAACACCCCTCCGCAGGGCAGTCAGAGCCCTCGGCAACGGGACGCCCCGGCCGTTCCAGCGTCCCCTCCTCACACCCACTCCTTCTCTCTGCTCTGCTCATATCCTGCCCCCGCTGCCTCTGACGACTGCCTGCTCATATCTCCAAGTCCAGAGGGACTGAACAGCCCAGTGGAATCCACCGTTCCCAGCCCAGTGGAATCCACCGTTCCCAGCCCAGTGGAATCCACCGTTCCTCCAGGGGTACAGGGCCCTTTCAACGCACCTCCACTGCAACACCCACCCACCAGTACTGGAGGGCAGGGGTAGGGGCCTCCCTCAAAGTCTGAGGCCAGCCTGGGTGGCAGGCATCTATCTTCTGTCTCCCCAAGCCCCTGACAGAATCCCCAGGGCGCGTCCACACGGGATGAGTGTATGACAGTTACAAGCCAACTGAGTCTGGTAAGAAATAATGCCCAAACCAAGTATCTTACTGATTCATCCACAAGCTTGGAGAAACTTAGCTTTGAGCAACTTCCCTCTATTCGTGTGTGAGTTTATCTTTCTGAACCCACAGGGAATCGGGTTTTCATCACCGCTGTTGAACTTTTAAAGAAAATAAACAACCTTTAGGTGAAATGAATCACTAAATCAGGTATCACCCCAGCTCCTGGATTATGGATACACAGAGGACACACTCAGTCGTAAAACGAACTTCCACTCTTGGAAATAACATTATGTTTGCAGGCTAGTTTACAGTGTATAAAGCGCTTCATTGTATATTACTTTGTATCACCGTCCTGCAGCCCTCCTGACCAAGGGAAGGATTAGGTTAAATTGCTCTGCAGATTTATATTTAAATTATGGATTTTGTATTTCAGTCATGTCATTTATTTCAGCATTTTGTACACACCATACTGCCATCCACCTACATTGGCCAAAGTGTCAGGGGGTCTGCCTTACTTATCAAAGACGGATGACGGTAAATCCCAACGCAGGCAACCAGATATTCCAAAGTGTGCCAAGAGTGCCAATGACACAATGATATCTGAGGAGTCAAATGAAAAGCGTGTGTGCCCCCACCTGACCTAGTAAATTAATAATCGTAATTGGCTGAGTCTGTCGTGAACCAGGTCGGATGCAATCCTCACAGGGCCCTGTGCACCCAAGTGAGGTAAATTAGCTTTCAGAGCACCGGGTCTGTGTCAGTAAATTACCTGCTTCTGGGGAGCTGGCTGGGCCCCCATGGGTGCCGCGCAGAGCCGATTTGCCACACGGGTGAGCAGAGTCTTCTCAGGACACTGGTGCTCACGGGCCCCTCTGTGGTCATGGAGTAAACAGGATCCCTTGTGGACACGGCGCCATGGGGTGAGCTCTCCCCGCATCCCGGGACGAGGGCACAGCCGCCCCTTTCTCTCCCTGCCAGTCTCTCTAAAGTTTCGGCCTGGTCACCCATCTTGTTTCCTCCAGGAAAGCAGACGACGGCTGGGTGGCCGACCACCCGGCTATGAACGGTGTCAAACCTTCCGGAGATGCCACGAGTGAGCAGCGTCGGGCGGCTTTCTTCCTGCGGATGCCACACCATCCACCCACCTCCCCACGCCCGGGTCGACCCCAGGTACCAGACCACACAGGTCAGCGCCTGCAGCAGGCTGGCCGAGGGGATTCACTCCGGAGGATCCTTTCACTTAATTGACAATTGCTGCTTTCTACTCAACCGAGAATCAGACAAGAATCAAACACATGTATGGCTTCAAAACGGCTCACAGGTGACGGCAGAGCGCTGGGGACAGTGCTACCCAGGCCGCTCTGCCTCTGATGCCCTGGGAGGGGCTTTCCTGTGGCTTCAGTGGCTGCAGAAAAGGCCCTGCTGTCACTGGCTGGCTGTCTGCCCCAGAGGTGGCCAAAGTCCATCAGGGTTCAAGGTCAAAGTTAAAACCTTAAAAAAAGCCACATGAAACCAACAAGGCCCTACTGTATAGCACAGAGAATTCTACTCAATATTCTGTGATGACCTACAGGAGAAAAGAATCTAAAAAAGAATGAATATATGTATACGTATAACTGAATCACTTTGCTGTACACCTGACACTAACACAACACTGTAGATCAGCCATACTCCAATAAAATTTAAAAATTAAAATAAATAAAATAAAATGCTTCCAACCACTCAGGTGAACAAATCAAAAAGTCACACGAAGACACTTTGTGTTTGGTGTCTCCCTGGAGCATCCCAGAATTAAACAGCTGAGCCGGGTCTCCAGCAGCACCTCAGGCCCAAGTTCCGAGAAGGTGCCTGGGTTGGACCAGGCAGAGGAAGAGCCAAGCGGAACGGGTGGCCCCTGAGTGCCTGTCACAGCTCGGGTCCCCGCACACACCTCTCTGCCTGTGTTTCTTCAAGGTCAACGGAGACTTGTTTCTCTCAAAATAGCAACCAGTGGACGAAATACAAAGAAAACTTCTGAACGCAGGAAGCAAGCAGACGCAGTGCTTCGCCCATGAATCTCTAAAAGCTGGCTGTGAGTCCTGCCAGCACTTACATCTTTAAGAAACAAGCCACCAGGCAAGCGGCACCCCAGCCGGGCCTGTCAGGCCCGTGCGGGCCCTGCTGGGGGTGTCCACGGGGACAGCGAGGGGTCTTCGTTGCGGCCGGATTTACAGGCAGGCCCCGTGCTCTTCTGCAATCTCCCCTGCTGCCCAACCGGGAATGCTCACCCCTTAGGGCCCAGCTGTGAACGTGGGACGGGTGTCAACAGCCGGATAAACACCATCAGTCTGTCTGAAGCGGGGAAGACCCCCAGACAGAAGCGTAATAAAGCAGACAGTAGTTTCCACTCTTTTTCATTCTTGGCAATCCCACGAGACAACATTTAGGGAGGCGTTTGCTTGTTTCTTGTTTGTCCTCACAAATAAAACATACATACAGGTATTTTCAATTGTGTAAGCGAGACAAGATAAACTGACCAAGATTTAAAAAATTCAAACGTTCACACTCTAGTGTCAGTTACTAGGTGTGAGGCGATGAGGCCCTGAGGTCTGTTTTCCCCGCGTGAACACCGGGGGTGGGGGGGGGGGCAGGACGAGCCCCGGGAAGGGAGACGCCGGGCTGAGGCTGAGTATCTGGACCATAATATAGAGATGAAAAAATGCGGAAGGGAAAGAAAGAAGAAAGAGCACACAGCTGCCGTCCCCCAAACAGACCTCCCATCTGCCACCCACGATTTGCATGTCACCTTCTCCGGGCTCATTTGTACTTCATTTACTGCCAGTGACTTAACAAGATTTATGCAAATGACACCATAGGAGCTCCCCAACTCCCACCGCCGCCAAGCGAGCAGGCACGTGCAATTCTCCACAGCAGCGAGAAATTAACACGTGACGAGCCCACTCGCTGCCCAGCCGGGCCTCTGGCCTTTTCTTTCTCTTGCTTTGCTTTTTAATTTTTATTCGAATAGACCTTTTTGAGGAGGAGAAGGAAGGAGACGGAGAAGCAGCGGCAGAAGCAGAACGCTTTGAACCAAACCTCCACTAAGACCTCAGAAAGGACGAAAAGGCAAGGTGGGCCCAGGTCCACCTCAGGAAATGAAGTTACTTTGCAGAAAATAAGTCATAGCCTTGACGAGAAAGCTTTCACTGGGGAAGGAGGGAAGAGAGGACCACTGCCTGCCATGCACGGGCAGCTCCCACGCTGGGGGAAGAAGCCTCTGTCTCACAACGGACGGACGAGCTGTAAAGCGTGAGCCAAACAAGGTTAAAATAACCAACAGGAACATGTCTGATCTGTAAAAACACGAGTCAGGCTGCAGAGCGCGTTGCAGATGGCCTCACCCGCGCCCTAAACCGCCCCGGACAAGACGCCTGCGCGGAGGGGAAGACAGACCCCATGATGATCACAAATCCTGGCCCGTCCCGAAGCCACCCCCAGCCCAGCCCCGCCCCACCGGGAGGTCCCTGAGGTTCAGGACAACTTCTCTGTTGTTAGGCAAAGGGCCCGTGAGCTGGGGTTCAGGGCCCCAACACACACACCAAGTCCTGGACGCGGGCTGAGTGTGGGGACAAGTGCTCGGATGCTGGTGGGAAGGGCAGGCTATCGGGACAGGATTGAAGGGACCCCGTGTAGCCCCGGACAGATGCCTGAGGACCCATGTCCCTGGAGAAGCGCGTTGCCGCAGGCCCATCTCAGAAGGTTCCTCTCCACAAGCAGGAGGTATTTCTGTCTGAGGTCAGGGGTCACATGTTTAACTTAAAACACCTAACTTTGCTTCTTAAGCTTTCTGAAGGCTTTTTGCCAACAGGCAGTGTACGGCACACGGCCGTGGGGATATGGGGGCCGGGGTCCGAATGCTGGCCCCTCAGCTTCTGAAGATGCCTGGTCTGGGAAGCTTGCCCTATGCGGGTTTAATTTAAAAATAAGGATGACACGGCTACCCGAACCGCGCAATGTTGAGGGTTCAGTGATATGCTAGATGAAAACAGCGTAACGAATACGAAGCAGTCACTTAGTTGTTCCAGATCTGTAGTGTCTAGAACATTCCGGCAGGTACTGCCCCACTGGGCTCCGTCCTCTGTAATCCTCTTGCTTCACTTCTACCGGTTGAAGTCATCACTGGGAGGGTTAGGAATCTAGACTACCTCTAACGGTCTCGGTTCCTTTATAAAAATACACATAAATCTGTATGGCAGCGTGCAAACCCACGTCAGTCCGTGTGACCCACAGCAAGGCTCCGACGACAGTGTCCTGAGCAAGACCGATCTGAAAGTCCGGTTTGGCTGGAATCTAAAAATTCTCGCTGGCATCTCCACATCCAGTGTCCCAAGTGAGTCGGTATCGTCCGGAGCCCATTTCACAGATGAGGATTCTGAGGCCGGGCACAGAGTCCGCGGGACGCGGACAGGCCAGGTGAGGTTTCCGGGAGGCGTCTGGTCTGTGGCCACACGCGGGGGGCAGCTATGAGGGACACGAGCTACGTGCACTGCCTGTGTCACGATTCTCCAGAAAACCAGACCGTGATTTAGAGTCCGACTGGATTATTTGGAACATACACGACTGAAAGCTTCCAAGGAGTGGGTAATACAAACTTTACGCCACACGGTCAAGCCCCATCGGCACCCATACTGAAAGCCTGGCCTGTAAGGCGAGCGCCTCCACAGAGGAGCCTGGGGTTCTGCCTGGCTGGCGGGGAGGCCAACGCTCCCACCCGAACCCACAGGACACGTGACTTAAGGCAACAGTCTAGTATTGAGTTCTAATATTCCCAAAAGGAAATGTCCCGGGACCAATATTTTAAGTGAGAGGAAAAGAGTTGAATGCTCTTCCTAATTCTAGTTGAAACAGCATCGACATAATGAAAATTACACATTAAAATTACCTTATGTGGAGAGTTAGGTTTACAAATAAATGCACAAAGAATAAACAACTGTGTCCTTGCATCTCTACAGCAAAGAAGTTGTTTAAGAGCCTTCAAAAACACACTCACAGACACAGAGAACAGACTTGTGGTTGCCAAGGGGGGCGGGGACGGGGCAGGGATGGATTGGGAGTTTGGGATTAGCAGATGCAAACTATTATATATAGGATGGATAAACAACAACAGGTCCTACTGTATAGCACAGGGAACAATATTCAAAATCCTGTGATAAACCATGATGGAAAAGAATATGAAAGAACATATATATATATATATATATATATATATATATATATGTATAACTGAATCACTTTGCTGTACAGTAGAAATTAAACACAGCATTGTAAGTCAACTATACTTCAATAAAATTTTTTTTTAAAAATGCAAAAGTCAGGGCTTCCCTGGTGGCGCAGTGGTTGAGAACCTGCCTGCCAATGCAGGGGACACGGGTTCGAGCCCTGGTCTGGCAGGATCCCACATGCCACGGAGCAACTGGGCCCGTGAGCCACAACTACTGAGCCTGCGCGTCTGGAGCCTGTGCTCCGCAACGAGAGGCCGCGACAGTGAGAGGCCCCCGCGCACCGCGGTGAAGAGTGGCCCCCACTCGCCACAACTAGAGAAAGCCCTCGCACAGAAACGAAGACCCAACACAGCAAAGATAAATAAGTAAATTAATAAACTCCCACTCCCAACATCTAAAAAAAAAAAAAAAGGGAGAACAGCAAAGAGGAGGAAAGAGGACTCTCCTCAGTGGTTCTCCACGCCAGCCCACACACTGGCCGCTCAGCATCTGAACACATCTTACGAAAACCTCGTGGACTTCCTGCTGTGGTCTCTTCCACCTCTGGTCTCACCTCGTGGACTTCCTGACGCTGGGGCCCGATCTAACCTGTCCCTCCCCACACCTCTGTGCAGAAGTTGTCCGGCCCCCAGCTAAAGCTGTATTCCTACTGTTTCAAACGGATTACACTCAACTGTGGGAAGACTCCAGCCCTTTTCAAGGGTGGTCAGTGCCAACACGAGTTCCTACAGGATTGGTGAAACTGTCTAAGTACCCGGAGAAGAGGCAAAGCTGTTATCCTGCCCACAGATTCCCTTCCTCTGAAGCAGAATGCACTCTAAATCAACTGGCCTTCTTTAACAAACTAAAAGGTGGCATTTCCAGAAGCCATGGTGCCGGGCTGAACACTTATTTTTATTTTCCTGGGAACTGCCGCAGCCAAATAGGTCCGATGAATTCCCGTTTTACTTGAGACATAAAGTAATTTGGTACCCGGCTTCTGGGCTAATGAAAAACGATTCCAGGCTAGCAACATAGGCCAAAACAAATGCCTGCATTCGAGTCCTGTTGTGTAATGAGGAAGTTTAATTAAGGCCCCGCATTACAGCTGTAAATGTTCCCTTATATAATAAGGTCTAAATGAAACTGAACCTAATCAAAGTTACAATTCCTTCATTAGCAAATTACAAACAAGAGCGCACAGCTGACACACCGGCTATGATTATCACAACTAATTGCCTCGTTGTTACAAACCAGCCTGAAACAGTGTTCAGATGTCCGTCTGCGCAAGCAAATTAGGGCCACGTCGGGCTACTCCTGTGATCACAAGGGGCTCTTGTATGGCGATCTGATTTACCCCTGTCGACTGGCGGCCAGCGGCCCAATCAAAGCCGAGCTACAAAGGCAGCCTTTGAAGCCAGTGCAGCCTCCAAACACACTCCATATGCAGGCGGGCAGACTGCACTTCATTAGATCTGTTGTCACATTTCCCTCTTCTTATTCTAATGATCCTATTTTAATACACACAGGAACCTCTTCTAATCGATGTCAAGTGAGTGACTTCTACACTCATCAACAGAGCACATCAAACAAACCCTGGCGCACGAGCCAGCACCACAGTGAGCAGAGAGCCGGGGTGTGTCTCCAGCTACAGGGACAGGAAGGGGGAAGCAGCATACCTGTTTAATTGGGATGGCTCGACCGCTCCCGATGCTGTCCGCCCGGCTCTCCAGGCCTTTTTTCTCTTTGTCTGGGTCACTCCCTTTCCGAGACTGCAAAGTAAAAATAAAGTTAGCATTTGCGGAAGGGCTGCGGTTCACAGATCGTGGAGGTGAGCCCCCATCTGCATGGTTTCCGCAAAACACACGACCGGAAGCCCTGGATGAGCTATGTGTGTACCCACGTGCGCACACACAGCCCAGGAGCAGACTGCTGGGGCGTCCGTCTCCACCGAGCCATGACGCTACAGGGAGTTTTCTAAACTTTTCTTCCTCCTTTTCCACTGCAAAATTATCTTTTAATTCTTTTGTAAAGAGTTCAAAATTCAATTACTAGAAACCAGTGGACCATACAGGAAAGTAACGCCCAACGGGAAAACACATTCTAAAGCTGCAGTTAATCCAGCCGAGGAGGAGAGGATTCCTCGCTGCTTGTTTGGGAAACCTATGACATAAATGTATATGTTTAATTAACATCTGAAGGATTTAAAAAATTCTATTAACGTTTCGGCTGTGCGATTCAAAGGGACACCCTTAATTTGTATCAAGGTGCCATTAATGTTCCTTTTGATTGCTTCTGGATAGCTAGAAAAGAGCAAATTCAAAGTTAAAACTAGTTTAAGATACCATAAAAAATAACAAAGGGAAAAAAGTTGAAAATACCTTTTGGGGCAAAACAGTACTCTGGGGAAAAATGAGTGGCTTTGTTTGCCAAGTTCTTGAACAGTTTCCCCGGCCGTACTGCTGGTGTACGTGCGCTGCCCAGGAGCGGGCAATCGGCGGGGAGGGCGGCAGTGGTCGCCCCAGTTTGGAAGCCACAACTCCAGCACACGGTGACTTGGGGACACTGAAGGAGCACCACAGCTAAGTCTCCATCTCTTGGTGGCATGAGAAAGTGTGAGCACAATGATTTTCTGACAGATTTATTTTATTATGAGAGAAAAGATCTGAGATTCGTCCTCCTTAATAACTGTGCTGACAAGTGACAACTCCACTCCATTACTTTTCAACGGGAACATTACTCACGCAATATTGAAAACGGAGAAACATTTTCATGTGCTTTTCAAATCTGGGATGATATATGAAATGAACAGACTTTGTGGTGTCCAGGGCAGCAGTGAGAAGCTAATGAAATCCAGTTTTAAAGGGCGTGAGATGGAGCCGCTGATTTTTTTTTTTTTTTTTTTTAAATATTAAAGGGGGCGATGTCGTAGGGCATAAGGGAGAAAAGTCCCCATGATGTAAACCCGGATCTGGGACTGCAAGGGGCACAAGGACTCCTTAGAAGACAGGCTTCTTGGATGATGCTAAGAAGCCGACATTTATTTACTGAACACCTACTAAGTGCCAGGCCCCGTGTGCTTTTTTTCTTTAGGATGCTAGAGGCCTGGAATGAAGTACCAGGAAACGAAACAAGCAACCAATAGAAAGTTTCAGAAGAACATAAAACATGACGTTTAACCTTTGGGCTAGGAAAGAAATAGAGATTTATCAATTCCTTGTCGTGAATTTTAGTTAAGAGTTGCGGGCTCACTTTTCTCTTTAATTAACTCTCTTTAATAATCTGTGGTAAGAGCTACATAACAGCCTTAAATTCTCTTTTCCCTACATCTCAGTTCATAAGAAAGCTGGAATTTCAGGTTACTATTTGTAAAGTGAGATTCAAAGCTCATGGCGATGACTTTTAAAATTGTTTTAAATCAACAGAGACCATTAATGGTACTTTCAGAATTCTATGAATTCTAAATTTCTAAATCTGGGAATCTATCTTCATTATTCTCTATTAACCAGAATAATTAACAAAACAAACACTAAAAAAAATCAACGTCTTCCTCAAGGCAGCACATCTGTCCTCACAGCCACTCTGTCGTCAGAGCAGAATTTCCAGATTCCACACAAAGCAGGATTATGAACTAAGCTCCGTGTTTGATCACACTCCCTGAGATGAAGGAGGTCGAAACTGATGTAAGACTTCACTGACAAAATGCAACAGAAATTCCCTATGGCTCCAACACGTTGGTGGAGAGAGTCATAGAACTAAAATTTCAAGACAGACCAGTGGTTATTTGTTAGGCAAAAGGGTTTGCTGTATCGCTGTCTTACAGTGACTTTTGGTACAACAGGCTGTGATATACATCATAAAACTGAAATCCAACAACGCAACTAAAACAAACCCGTTGGACATAAGACACCGCAGCACGTACAAATTCCCAGTAAGGTTCCTGATGTTTCTGCCAACTCTGAGACTACATCAGCCACGTCCTTACGTTCCAGCTGAAATGGCTCCGTGAAATCATCAGATCCGAAGTCTCTCTGGGTACCGCTGCCTGGGTCAGGAGTGAGTGTGCAAGGCATCCAGCCTGACACACAACCAGAAACCTAACGGCAGTTTATCACACCCATCACAGAAGGTCGGGGGGGAGCCGGAAATGGGACCGTGTAGCCTCCGCAAACAGCGAACACAGGAAAGAAAGGCTAGGATAACTCTCATTACCATCTCCTTCTTTAGAGGAATGTTTAACTTTCCCCCAGGCGATAAAAGAAGCCGTGAAGGGGCACCCCATCAGCTGCCTGCTTCCAAGCACAGGCAGCATCGCTGACAGGAGCCCTCACTATTAAACAGAAACCTGCTTTCCCCTTTTTAACTGATGAGTAAGTCGAAGGCTGCTGGAACACATATAATAGGATCCACGCTCCCCTTCTCTACAGAAGACAAAATACCATTCAAAAAGGTCTATTTAGACTATCAATTTTGCTGCCTTATTTTTACAGAGCGTCTCTATGAGCTGGGCTATGCCTTTTTCACAATCTTAGGTTACTGGGTATGCTTGGCTCTGTTTCGGGGTGTCGGCATTATATGGTAAGCTTTAAAAAATACCATGTAAGTGACACCACGATTATAAGGCTTGAAAACAGGCAAAGCAACGTACAATTGTGGACACGTACTAGAATGAGTTTAAGACGTGGATACAGATAATAGACACCAAATCCAAGTGAATGCCGATCCCTGGACCAGGGGTCAGGGGGATGTATTCTGGAGGGGCACGGTTTATCTGTGACTGGGTTATTTCTAGAAGAAGTAACCACTGCAGCGGCAGAAAAATGCTTGTATTTGCTGAGTTGCACGGTGAGTACATGCATGTGTTTTTTTAAATTCCTACATGTTTGAAAATATTTCCTAATAAAACATCTGAACCACACGTAAACAGGGCTACCAAACTAATCATCCTAAGTACCAATATTACAGAACCAGGAAGTGCATGGAGATAGCCTTTGAATATTTTTCTCAAAGAAAGAAGCAAGATGGGATATAATTTAGCTTTTTTACCAGTGAAGTACCGTTCCTACCGCCAATATAACACATAATTTGCTACTACAGGAGAGACTTTTTCAAGTCTGTACTGTTTTGTCAAAGGTGCGTGTGATTTATTTTTGCTAAAGATTTTTGCTTATTTCTGCACATGTGTATATGCCAACAGAAACATCTGGGACTGAAGAATGTTAGCCCAGAGCGGTACATTTACAGGTCATCAGATCCGAAGTTTATACAATTCATAAGCATGTTATTTGAAAAATGGCGTGTGTACTACTTAATTACCTCTGGCCTCTTTATGAGGGTCTAATAAACGAGGACAACGCTCCCTCATCTGGGCATTACTGTCCCAGCCTGCGTGGACTTTTATTCACTAGGATTGTTTGGCATATGGTACTTCTGTCCTCCTAATACAAGCTTTTCAATAAACACACTTTTGCCAATTTAAGCCAGTAACTACCAATAATCGCCAGGGATGAAGAGTCTATGAAATTTTACATATTTAAGAATAGATGCAAACCGGTAACAAGGAGAATTTAGTTTCCTAAGTGGCTACAATTTCAAAATTAATTTGCTTCTTGTCATTCCTTGGATGACACTGACATCTAGTGGAGCTGACACTTCTAAGATCTTCAACCTACAACACCCACCCGGCACCACCACCATCACCATCATCGTCTTGTTCAATGTCAAATCCAGTAATGACGAAGACACAGGAGCTCAGCCGTCTTTTCCTTGAACGCCGTGATGCAAACCCGCCGTGAGGTTAGCTTCTTCCATGACCTGATTCCTGTTCCCGCTAATGACAGCCGAGCAGCCGGATTCGATTTCTAAAAGGGTGTATCTACTCTCAGACCATTTTCCAGCACTTAAAGAGATCAAGCACTGATCCCGCACAGGGTCACAGGCAGGCCCCCGCATCACTAGCTACGTTAATTATGACACAACAAATGAGGATGAGTTCTTATTGGCTCCGGCACTGCCCCACCCGGCCTGGACAGCTGCGCCCCTGGCCTCTGCCCGGGTGCCTGGACGCGGCGGCGATGCATACGTGTGCGCCGCTCCAGCAGCGGGGAGGGTGCCCCTTGCTCCCGTCTCCGCGCTCCTCCTGCCAGGCAGAGCCCCCCGGTCTCTAATCCGCTTCCTCTTGAACGTGGGTTAGCTCCCATAACACTATCCCTGATAGAAAACAGAACCCAGCTGCGCAGACAGCAGAGGGGAAGGTAACGTTTATTACCCTAGTTCCCGTTCCTTTGCTTCTCCCTGCCTTAAACTTGTCTCCTTTGTCAGTTACCCAGTGGGCGGGGTCTGGGACACTATTTTCCGGCACATCCCAACCCCAGGGCTGCCCTTACAAAGGGTGGGGGTGGGCACGTGTCAGAGCAGACCCAATTTTTTTTTTTTTAATGGTACGCGGGCCTGTCACTGCTGTGGCCTCTCCCGTTGCGGAGCACAGGCTCCGGACGCGCAGGCTCAGCGGCCATGGCTCACGGGCCCAGCCGCTCCGCGGCATGTGGGATCTTCCCGGACCGGGGCACGAACCCGCGTCCCCTGCATCGGCAGGCGGACTCTCAACCACCGCGCCACCACGAAAGCCCAGAGCAGCCCCATTTTAAAGAGACTTCCTGGTTCTCACCTCTCACCTTGAACAGAAACCAAAGCCAGGGACAAGGAAAGGTGACCCTTAGAAGGTGTGAGCATGGGTGTTCCCTCTTCCCGCCACACCCGAGAAGGCCCCTCCCTGCTACGCTGGTGCCCTGCTCACGGCCCAGTCTCTCTGCATCTTCGGCAATGGGCATCTCAGGTCCACTGAGCCATGAGTCAGTGCACAGCCTGTTCTGTGAGGTGACACCTTCTCACCTGGAAGACCCCACCTGGGCGGACAGAAGTGTTACAGGTGTTGGATAAGCCACACGTGCTGCTTAGGTGACGGCATGTCTGAAGAAATTCCACAGTAAAGCATCTCATTCATGTACAGATTTACGCATATCAGATATTCACCTGTATTTTACAGACACCTAATTGCCTCCCTCCCAATCTATTACACAGCCCTACAACTTCTTTTTTTTTTTTTTAATTAATTTATTTTTGGCTGCGTTGGGTCTTCGTTGCCAAGCGCAGGCTTGCTCTAGTTGCGGCGAACGGGGGCTACTTTTGTTGAGGTGCGCGGGCTTCTCACTGCGGTGGCTTCTCTTGTTGCGGAGCACGGGCTCTTGGTGCGCAGTCTTCAGCAGTTGTGGCTCACAGGCTCTAGAGCACAGGCTCAGTAGCTGTGGTGCATGGGCTTAGCTGCTCCACGGCATGTGGGATCTTCCCGGACCAGGGCTCGAACCCGTGTTCCCTGCACTGGCAGGCGGGTTCTTAACCACTGTGCCACCAGGGAAGCCCTCTACAACTACTTTTGCTTATGCGTTAAGAGAAGTCATTCCATAACATTAGTGGTGGTGAGATAAAAATGAAAGCAAGGCCACAAAGACTCTTCGCCCCTACAGGGAATCTTCTTAGCAGCCTCACCACAACTACCATTGTTTCCAGCTCAGAGAGGTTAAGTAAGTTGCCCAAGGTCAAGCAGCTGCTGGCAGTGCAGGACAGGGTCTGAGCCCGTCTGATCCTCACTCTGGCCCTCCAACAGCAGCATCTGGCAGACCTCACATGGCACAGGGCAGAGAGCAAAGGGAAGGGGAGAGTTGTGAGGAGGGGGTGTTCGCTGTTGGCAATAGACCTTGGCACTAGAGACTTATCTGATGGGAAAACTGTTATGAACGTGGTGGGAAAGGGATGGGGCATCTATCGTACTTGGTAGCCTCGTTTACCATCAAGAACGCCATCTTCAGGGAATTCCCCGGCGGTCCAGTGGTTAGGACTCCGCACTCTCACTGCCGAGGGCCCGGGTTCAATCCCTGGTCGGGGAACTGAGATCCCACAAGCCTTGCAGTGCCGCCAAAGGAAAAAAAAAAAAAAAAACAAGGAAGAAAGAATGCCATCTCCAAGTAAGGGCAGTGGGTCAGATAAGAGACTTGCGGCCACCCCTGCAGAATCTTCCTTCAGTTTAAGCCAGGAAATACTGAACTCCTTTGCATCTAAGTCAGCAATAATCAACCAAGAGGAGAAGTCAAGTGGTTTACAACAGGGCACCCTGACACTGGCGGCTGGAGACCTCTTTGTTGTGGGGCTGGCCCGTGCCTCGCAGGATGTTTAGCAGCTCCATGGTTGCTACACAGACTAGATGCCTGCAGGACCACACCCACACCCACCCCCGAGCTGAGACAATTCACACTTTCTCCAGAAATGGCCGAATTTCTGGGAGTGCAAAACCGCCTGGCTGAGAACCCCTGCTCTGAAACCATACACTTGTAATGCACAGACCTAGTCCCGGGAGGGAAAGTGTTCTCAAATCAAATGACTCCAGTCACACGGCAGTAGGAGCTCTGCCTGGAGTTCTGTGGCCCCGAGTTCTGGGCTCCACTGCAAAGCCTTCCATGATTGATTGGTAATGTCTGCTGTGTGTCCTCTGTAGTTCAGGGGTTCTCTGCGTCCCAACTGCCCAGGGAACTTTGAAAAACTACATACGCCTGGGCCCCACGCACAGATTCTGAGTTCGTAAACCTGAGCCCTGAGAGCTGATGTAGAGTTTTAAAATGCTCCGCAGATGGTTCTGAAGAAAAGTCCAAGCGGACTGGCTTCTGTCTGTGAGCTGCTAAAGACCCTGAGCTAAGTCCTCAGTGCTCCAGCCCGAGGAGAAGGGGATCTGTGCATTGATATGGCTTTATACACCTCATCTGAAAGGCCTGATGCACACGTTTGGGGAATTCTGGCAGTCTGTCACCTCCATGTATCTAATGTGACAAGTCTTCAGCTAGAGACCAAGAAAGTCACAGGATAACAGAGACCTTTATACAAACCCCTTGCTCTTCATTTCTGACACACGTCAGGACCCCCTGCAACTGAGGAAGTCCCGCTTTGCTCTACACCTGCGTCGTGGCATCCTATAATTTTCTGAGACTTCCACAGAACTCAGCACTCTTCTCGTTAATTTGGTTTGGATGCTACACCTGTCGCTGAGCCACCTGGCGGCCAGAGGACCGCTAGGTGAGCAGGAACCACGCTCCGATTCCCCCCCACCCCGCCCCCCGGGGGGACACTCACGGTGAAGAGGTTGGACCGGCGCTTGGACTGCTTGCGGACGGGCGTGGGCGTGTTGGCCGCGGGCGGTACGTCGATACGCAGCTCCTTTTGGCTGGTGCTGGGCGTGGACGGGACAGAGGAGGAATAGTCGCTCAGACTCCCGCCTCCGTTACTTGTCTGTAATGATTGAAAGCCAAGGTTTTGTTAGGACACGCTCCAGGAGTCTAACCCGCCACCTACGTGGGGTCATAACCCACAAGCCAGCAAGTTGCATGGAGGCGCGGCCTGGCCGGTGGCATCAGCAGCAAGCAGGCACCGTTTCCTCCTAGAAAAGACTGATCAGCTCAGCGCGTTTTGTCTAAGGAAAGTGACTTAAGACAGAGAAGTCTCTTTCGTTTGATCTTATACACTACCAAGTGTAAAACAGATACTAGTGGGAAGCAGCCGCAGAGCACAGGGAGATCAGCTCGGTGCTTTGTGAGCACCTAGAGGGGTGGGATAGGGTGGGTGGGAGGGAGCCACAAGAGGGAGGGGATATGGGGATATATGTATACGTACAGCTGATTCACTTTGTTATACAGCAGCAACTAACACAGCAATGTAAAGCAATTATACTCCAGTAAAGATGTTAAAAAATCTGAGAGTTAAAATGTCATTATTTTCTATTTCCTCTGAAAAGGGAAGGGGTTGGTTGAACGAAGTGGTTTCTACAGTCCCTTCACTGCTCCAGATTAGAAGGAGAAAGAGTGCAATTCTGCCCAGTAGAACCAAAACTCACACTTTGAAAATGACCTCTTGAAGGGATACATTGGGAGACTGGGATTGACATTTACACACTACTATATATAAAATGGATAATTAATTAAGGACCTCCTGTACAGCACAGGGAACTCTGCTCAGTACTCTGTAATGGCCTATATGGGAAAAGAATCTAAAAAAGAGCGGATACATGTATATGTGTAACTGATTCACTTTACTGTACACCTGAAACTAACACAACATTGTAAACCAAGTAGACTCCAATAAAAATTCATTTAAAAAAAAAAAGAAGCAAATGACCTCTTGGAAATGTGAAAGCTTCTGGAAGATTTTTCAAGATTCAGAGAGAATTACAGATGCCTGCGTGGGATTTAACGTCCTTGAGCGTGCCTTCACAGGACCCCGCTGTAAACGCACTTCTCGACTCTTCACGCTACCAAAAGCACGATACCAAACCTTCTCACTGCCTCTCTTTAAAGAGTGCCAATATAACACCCGCCTAAGAAATGTTAACCAAAGACACACGGGCAGGCAAAAATAAGCCAACAGTTCCTTACTGGGTTTTTGGTTAGGTTCTTCAAAGTGATAGTTATATTGTTTGTTCCCAAGTAAACAGCAAAATGTTGCAATGGAAAGATACTAGTTTCCACAGGGCCTACGGGAGACGGGAGTTATAACTGAGGGCTGCTACCATATTGAAGCATATTGTAGGATTAGCCACTGAGATTCACCCACAACTGCCCAACCTACAAGCAGACGAGAATGAGGACCAACGTGGGGTCATTTAAATCAACAGCAGAGGGCTTCCCTGGTGGCGCAGTGGTTGAGAGTCCGCCTGCCGATGCAGGGGACACGGGTTCGTGCCCCGGTCCGGGAAGATCCCACCTGCCGTGGAGCGGCTGGGCCCGTGAGCCATGGCCGCTGAGCCTGCGCGTCCGGAGCCTGTGCTCCACAACGGGAGAGGCCACAACAGTGAGAGGCCCGCGTACCGCAAAAAAAAAAAAAAAAAAAAATCAACAGCAGAGATGGCAGTACACACCCCGCACCTCCACTCCAGCCAGCATGCCTCATAACACAGGCAGCGTGAAGACAGGGAATATTAAAGAATGATTCCCATAAAAACCACTTGGCCACAGCAGTTTCTGAAGGAGATGTTAAGTCAATTACCGACATGCTGTTATTTATAAAGTTGAAAAGAAAAAAACAAATCACCTTGGAGCTGGCTGAGAACACTATTTGGCAGGTGTGTCCTCCTGGGTTCTGACCTGCTTTTCAGTCCAACCTCTCACGGGACCAACATACCTGGCTGATGTGCACGGCAGACACCTGTGCGGAACAGACAGATGAGTGGCTCGGAGAGTTGGGTAGGGACTTGCAGGGCCCGATGGACAGCTGCTGCTTCTTCCTCGTGGCAACAATCTTCTGGGCAACTAGTGGACAGGAAGACAGAAGAAGTCTACGTGAGGCTGGCTTCCAAACAGAGGGAATGTGGTGGAGACCGAGGGCTGTCTCCGTTATCCACTATTCCTTTCATCCGTGGTAAAGAATTCCTGATTTTTAGTTGGGCACAGGACTACCAGAATAGATATGACATTTCCTGGAGCTTCCTCCGGTCCATCCCCTTGCACCCCAGCTAAATGTGGCCATGCAAGCAAGCTCTGGCCAATGGGATGGCAGCAGGAGGGTCACATGGCGGTACCCAGGAAACATCCTTGAGAGAGCTGCCCCGGCCCATTTCTTCCTTATGTCTTTTTCCTTCTTGCTATGTAAAAAGCACATATGTTGGCTGTAGCTCTGGAAGCGATCTTGCAGAAGGAAGCCACACTTGGTGGGACACAAGCCCCTTCTAGGTGCTAGGCCTCTGGCTCGGCAGCCTTGCGCAAACCTCAGACGCTTTATAGGTAAAACACAAAAAGACACACCTATCTTGTTTAAATTATTCTAATAATAGGACTTTTCCCCCAGTTACTTGCAGCAAAAATAATCCTAAATAAGACAGGGTAATTTAAACCAAACCCTCTGGAAAATCAAAAATCTATTTTTTTTGCATAGCCTAAAGAATTACTCTTAACTCTACAGGCTACCGCATAGAATTATATTCAAGGACATGTAATTATGTCAAAGACTTTTTTAATTTAAATATACGGCTATACACATTGGGAGTTTATCTTAATCAATACAAATCTAAATTCAACCAGCCATAACTTCTTTTGGCAAATAGGCTGGCTGATACAGCATATTGGATTTAACTGGAAAGGAAGCCAACAATTAGAAAACTCTTCCTACACCAATAGGTGTCACTACACGAGAATAACTATAGCTTTTATGTGAATAGATGTGTGTCTTTGGGGAATAGCTGTAATTAAGTTCAATGATATTCAATCCTTATCTTTGTCCAGAGAGGTTGCTGATTTAAAAAATACCCACGCAAAGGAAAACACACCACCGTCCCCAGCAATAGCTTATGTTACAGAAGGAGCACACACAGTGTCCGCAGATGATTTCTTCTCCAGATGAACATAATTTTAAGAAGGAACTGGTTTGTCCACAGCTTATGGCTTTCATGTAAATGAATGATAGTATAAATATGATTAAGTGAAAATGCAATATATAAAAAATGGCTCACAGAGATGAAGAAGCAGCTTCATTAGTTACATCCCACCTCCGATAGGCCTCTTACCATCCTGAAAGGATGATATCAATTAATTTATCCTCCCGTAGTGTACTGATCATAACCTTCACCAGCTAATCACGTTTAAATTACAAAGGAATATCGCAACACTCTGTCATTTCAAAACCATTGGCGTATCGATCTGGGGTCTTTGAAGACGCACATTAGAATATTTTAAAAATCATTATGTGAACTCAAAACTAAAACCTAAGATCAGATTCCAACAGCCGCAAAACGTGTGTCTTATAGGTGAACTGAAATCCCCAAACCAAAAGTAAATTAACTTAGAATCATGATTGTTTGGGTGACTGCCAATTTACTTCTATTTTTTTCCTTTTTTTTTCTGAAAAAGAGCAAAAGGTGTTTTCTTGTGTTCAACTACTCCTGGCCTCAGAGTCACTGTTCAGTCGGATGACCATACTGACTTTCACCTTAAATCTCATAGAAAAAACACAAACGTCAGAATTAAACAGGGTGAAGCTGTTGGGAGAACTTCGTAGACATTTTCTATAAGTGTTTTCTACTCTAAGGGGAGATTTGAGAAACTTTCTAAGACAAGTCAAATACGTTATTAAAATCCATTTTATGAAACTCCAAATGCAAATCCATGTTCCCTCCTTCCCACGTGGAGGCTGGAAAGAGCAAGTTCATGGGCAGAGAGAACCTTTTCCCATTAAACCCTCTCACAGAACAGGGCTGTGCGAAGCGTGACCCACACGTCAAGTACTACGGTTCTTCTGTCCACCGAATTACTGCTTGGCCACATTTATTATAAAAAAACCCAAAGTCACAGCTGCTAATAACTGGTAGCATTCTTTTAAATTTAACTAGAACCTTCAACCCTATTTGTTGTATTTCCCCATAATTTTTATGTCTACACACACATGGAAGAAAAGAAATGAGTTACAAATATTTTGTTCTAAAATACATAGACTGCTTTAGGAGTTACAGGATCACCCATAAAAGTGGGGGTAGTATCTGACTTAAGAAGGAAAAGGAGATAAGGCGACTGTTTTGTAAGGCTGGGCCACCTTCTCCTCCACAGTGGAAAGCCCCCGGCCCACTGCAGGCCACAGGGCCGGGCTGGGCTGTGTGAGTGGAAGGGCCCCCCGCCCCGATAACAACTCAAGGGAAACGGGATGCCAGGGGCAGGGAGGCAGTGTTCTCTTGTAACTATAATCATCAACTTCTCCTGAGATTTGGAACATTTAAATGTCAGGAGACTTAGAACATGAATAGTACTTACATCCCAGATTACACTGGCTGGGAAATTTTTATAATCACTGAGTTTCTGTCTGCATTGGATCATTCCACAAATGAATACGTCACGTATTTTACATAAACACATGCAATGCACGAATGAGAAAACAGAAACACAATCACTTGAGATTCCTTAAAAGAATCTGGACTCTATCATCGAGGTGTGATGTTTCCTATTTTGGTGACTTGCTTTCCTATAAAGTTGCCCGAGGCGCTAAGCCTAAGTCTGAAATGCTGCCGTTGGCAGTGACGGAAAATGTCTGCTCCTTTACCAGACGCCCCGCCAATTTCATTAACCTGATGTGGCAATGCTAGTACTTGGTGTCGTTTTAAAAGTCACTTCCTAGGGGTGTAACGAGCATGATAAATGCGTAACAGTTAACACAGCTGTCGGTTATACACGGAAGTTGTTAGGGGCGTAAACCCCAGGAGTTCTCATCAAAGGTAAAAGACTTCTATTTAATTTTGTATCTATTTTACATAGATATTTTATTATATCTCAGTAAAACTGGAAGGCAAAAAATGTTCAAATACCTTCAAGTATAAATGAATGAATGAATGAATGAATGATGTATACGACTCCCTCCACAATTTTGAAATTTTATTTGGGTAATAGATAAAACATATCCTTTAACGAGCCCCTTCAACCATATCTGTAATTACACTGTAGAAACTTCAAAAGCAAGCAAGCAAACTGCTGGTGCCTGGGAGAGGCACGAGGGGCTCCTGGGGGCTGGCAGTGGCCCCTTCCTGACCTGGGTGACGACTCTGAGATCATTCTTTTTCAGCCGTACCCTTAAGTATACTTTCATAAACGTATTTCCATTCTTCAACTAGAAAGAAGTTTATTTACAAACTTAAGCAACAAGAAAAGCCAGTTATACGTTTACTTTCCCCACAAATTTTAAATTCTCTATTGGACAGATGATAAATGGCATCTTTTAATTAGCATGTAAAGATAAGACTCTCAGATAGCTCGCAAATAAGACCTCATTAAATCCTGGCCTAATGCCCGATTTCTGCTTCTGCTTTGTTTCTCAAATCATTTGCACTGAAGGAGGAGCAGAAAGAACGAATCTGGTCACACCAAGGGAGTCAGGCCCACCTCTCACCAGGTAACTGGGGGTGTCCCCCTCCCCTCCCTCTCCCCCCTCTTCTTTGTCCCTTACATCTGAACGATGGGCCAGCGGTCTGCACTTCCCGTCTACTGAGTCATTTAATCCTCGCGGTTGAGGAAAACAAGGCAGAGGGGGCACCGGCAGCAGAACAGGGGTTCAGACACTCTGTCGGCCCCCATGACGGCCCCAAACACTGCCACCTGGCAAGGAAGCACCCCCCGCCCCGAGACTCTACGGCTCCCAGGACAGGGACTGTGTACCCTTTGGCCCTGTCCCCTCACAGACTCTCCCTTGCTCTGCTGACCACTGCAACCCGGCTTCCGCCTCCATCCCCTTGGCTGGACCTGCCATTGCCAAGGTCGCTGGTGACCAGCTGGAGGCCAGGCGCATCCTTCTTGGCCTCTGGGCCGCCCTAGGCACTGATGATGGTTCCTCCTCCCATGACGCTGACTTTCCTGTGTTTCCTCTCCTGGCTGGAACCTCTTTCTCAGCCTCCTTCACCGGTTCTTTGAACGTGGCTGCTTCTAGGCTTCCTTCTTTGGCCCTTTTCTCTCCATGCCTATGGCTCCCAAATCTATATGCAGCCTTGCTTTGTGCCCTTCCTACTTCTAGAACCGTGTATCCCATAACCAACGCCACACCTGCCCTTGGATGCACCTCAGTGTCCCAACCTGGGCCTCGCCTCTAACTCTGCACCACCCGAGCCACCCCAGGGCACGGGCAGAGGAGCCAGAATAGATCGATTCTGCCACCGGAATTTCTCTTCAGTTCACCCTCACTGCCAATGCCTTGACGCAAACCTCGTCTGCCTGTGGCTGGTTTCTGAAGCAGCTTCCAAAGCTGTCCTCTCCTCACTGCCACTCAAAGGACACACTGCAGGGCGACCTCCGCAAAGGTGACTCTCACGGGCCTTGTCCCGCTCAAAGTTCTGCAAACACTCCCGTCACCAGACAGACGTCAGAACCGAAATTTCTCAGCAAAATGGGGCTCTTTCACACTTGGGAGGGGTGGATTCTCCCCTCCTGTTATCACTTCCCATGGATCCCGGCTCCCACGAAGCAGACACTCCTGGCCTCTTCCCAAGCCCTCCAGGGAAGGTCCGACCCACTGACAAGTGACTTAGGTGATGGCCGGCTTGGGACAGGCTGTCCCTTCTCCATCCCTTCGGTCTGGGGCTCCCACGCTGCCTGGAACCACATGGGCAAGTCTGTCTGATTCTGGTTCCCAGAGAAGGAAGCCCAGATAAGCTTCATTTCCCAGGACAGCTTTACTAATAAAAAGTAGTCATCCGATCTTCCAGGGTCTCATTCCTTAATGGGTTCCGAACCCCAGGGAGGACAAGGGTTCCTGCCCAACCGGACATGGCTGCCCTCCAGCCTCGCTGCCGGCCCCCGGGCTCACTGTCCACTTCCGAGCCGGACAGAACCCATTGCAGATGCCACAACGTGTGCTCTCTGAATCCTGCTACACAAATGGCCACCACGGCCCAGACATGCTTCTCCTCCTCTTCGTGGCCAATTCCTTCTCAGAATCCGTATGGCGAGCATCACTTCTCCTAGGCAAGCCTTCCTCTCTAACCATCAGGTTCCTCTATGGAGACCCTGCATCCCAAATACCAAAGGTGCGAACACAACCAGCTCCGTATTTCACCCAGGCCTTGACTGAGAACCACTGCACATTTACGCACACACATACGCACACACGCACACGTACACGCACAGTCAGGGCCAGGCTGAAGAGCTGCAATTCTGCTTTTCAGCCCCGAATCCCTGGTGCCTGGTGCATAGGCACTGTGCAATGAGCGATTATGTAATAATCCCAAACCAGACACGTCATCATTCACATCAGGTCCTGGCCTCCTGATCTCTACTTACAGGGCGAGGCCCCAGGACGGGGGTGTCTTTGACACTCCTCTTGCATGGTACCACCTGGCATCGGTAACGTCCACAATTAAGCACTTCAATTAAGCTTTTTAAAATTTCATTAACGACTATGACATTCTTGGTAAAGTCCAATGAGTGTTAGTAATTTAATCAGCAAGATATCTTCTCTGGTTTAAATGATTTACTTGAATTAAGTCAATTAACAGAAACGTCTGAAGAGCCACCTATGGGCCCAGAGAAGGAAGGGAAGACAGGGGAAGAGGCATGTGACCTGGTCTCTAGCCTCCTGCAGCTCCCAAGCCAGGAGCAAGGCCCTCTGCATCTCACATCAATAGCTCCAAGGTTTCACCAGAGACAGGACCACCGAGAACTGCTCAAGTGCTCCGCTGGGTGGTCCCTGTTGCCCCATCCTTTCTTCACTCCTTATTTACTCGGCTCCTACGACCCAACCTTCTCCCTGTGCAGGTCCTGAAGGAGCAGAGGCTTCTCCATCAGGCAGCAAACTGGCTGCCCTTTCACGTCCCTTTTGCCCCAGTTCACTGAGGCAGAGGAGACTTAACTCATCCACCAGCTTTGCAATGATCTGCTTTTGGACATTCCCCATCGTGACGCCCCATACAACATCAGCTTCCGCTACGTGAGCCCTGCTGTGTGAGCAACACGGCCCCTTCTGGAACGAGCAGAGCTGAGTCCCACGTCCTCGGGCTGCACTGGGGAGCGGGTGACTCTGGGGCCTGGAGAGAAGTGGAGTCTGCAGCTCAGGATGGCACTGTGGAAGCATGTACACCTGACTGATGACGTAGAGTCCCAGTTAGATGCCAAATAGAAACCTGGTGTGAATCAAGCCAAATCAGAGGAAGAGGACGATCCTTCAGCTACTAGGAAAAGCTCTATGTAGCCCACTGGGGCCAATATGGGGTGGCAGCTCTGCGTAAACAACGTCAGATAGGAATTTAAGTATGAATGATAAATCTATTACAGTAATATTTAAAATGTTTATAATAAACACACAATGAAAATCAACTAGCGTGAGACTCGTTTTGCTCCACAAAAATATTTTAAAAGCACAATTTGAGGTTGGGGGTTCATGCCATTGTTCTATTTTTGGTGCTACCACCCAAGCGTAACATTAACTGTCTTTGCATTGAAAGGCTCTCCCATTAGAACCTTGGAGGGCTTACCAGGCAAATCCCCATAAGAAATGAAAACCACCAGGGATTGTAAATTTTCCAGTAACAAATAAAAGGTCCCCTAATGTCTCAACTCAGTTTTAAATTACAGTTGAGTGATCATTAAACTATCTTGTTAATTAAGTAGAAATTAATTACCAAATTATCTAGGTAGTTCTGAACTTGTGACTTAGGAATGAAAAAGAGTTTAAAGTGGAACTTTTCTCAAAGTTAATGAACGTTAAAGGAGGTGTGGTCTGTGTTGTTGGTAATCCTATACCCATCTCCTAGATTTGTTTTCATATGACGTCTTGGGAATAGAGGAAGCTATGCCAGAAAAACCATTAAAATGAACAAGAGAGAGGGAGGTGGGGAGTGGGGAGAAGGGTCTTCTCGAAGCCCTCTTGGGTTGTGTGATGATTAGTGACAATTAGTGAACCACAGGGACCCACAGCCCTGCCTGGCCCACACACCTGCGGAGATCCTGCCAAACTGAGCCGCCAATTGGAAAATACAGTCAGCTCACGTTCCAAGACAATGGGCCAATTCCACGGACCTCCACGTGGCTCGAGATGCTAGACGGGATGCTTCATCTACCTTCCTAGGGTCAACATGTACTTGACATTCAACCAGCACTCACCAACTGGGTCAATGAACGAACAGATGGATCAACAATGGGGACGGGGTGAGGACATGAGGAGAAGTAAGGGTGGAGAAGCAGCTGGAAACACGTTTAAGGATCCCATATGCAAAGTGTGGATCGTATCCTTAAGGCAACAGGGAGCCGTCAAAGCTATTCATGGGCCAGTGACGAGATCCAGGAGTTGGAAGGACACCTGGTCTGTGTGGTTTGCAAGATGCAGGTGATCTCTACCTGGACAGTGGAGACAGCAAGCATGGGGGGTGGGGGGGTGGGCGCAGGGTTGGGGGGGATTTGGGGGTACTGTGACCGAGCGGCTGTGGTCTATACGCAGGACCCCGGCTCTCTGATATTCTGTTTTGAGACTCTCGTGTCTCAGACTGCTGTTACTCTACCCTTACACGTGATTAATATTTTCAAGGGGTATAGAATTCTAGGCTGATAACACATCATTTGACGATTCAAAGCTACCAAAAGGAGTTATTCTAAGGGTATATGAGCTCACTGATGTAGTGTTAGCTAAACCCCCATAGTTTAAAAACTTTCAAAGCAGATTTGGACATTTATCCTATTCTAAGTTACAGTTCCTAAACCTGAGTATACGCCCATCTTCCTTAGAAAGACAGGCTGCCCCTGTTCTTTAACGTGTGTTAGATCTTCCTGTCGGCATGGCGACCCGCAAGGAGAAGCTCATTATCTTTGTTCTAGCAAAGCTTTCATCTTTTTTGCCACTACCTTTAAAATCACCCAACTGCTCTCTCCGAAGCCGACTTGTCCCCTTCCAAACCATCCTTCGTATGGACACGTTTATCATTCTAAAAACAGGCCTGGCTTGACCACTTCCACGTTTCATCAGGACAAACTATAAACCATCAGAATAGTTTCCTAATTATAACAAATATTATTAAGGCAGTAAACATACCCTGGAACTGAACAGGTCATAAAATGAATTTAGGGGTGCATGAAAAGGAAACTCTCCCATGCATTTGTGTTTTGGTTCCTTGTCAGTGAAAACCTAATGAGAAGCTCTGCCAAAGACCCTGTGCCCTTACCTTGTGTCCCTGAGCACAAAATACGACATTTCTATTATATTTAAAAAAAAACCCTCTAGGCCAAGACAGGCCATGGTCAAAAAGCCAAATTCTCTTTAATTTCTTCTAGCGAAGCTTTCAAGTTTTCCGTGAAGTAATGAAATCTGAATTCTTAATCGGAGATTCCGTTCTTGCCTGTGTTCTTTTTATCTCATTGCATTAAAACAAATTTATCTTCATTTATGTCGCAATTACCTATTAGGGCTGTTAATTTGCTGGAAATGAAGCTATTGTTTAATTGCTCCTATTAACCGGGGGATTTAAATGCCGACTGTAATAAACAGTTACCTTCAGGATGGAGCAAAGTCATGGCTGCTGACATTAATTTCACAATGAGCGGAAATTTCTCCCATGTCCCAGGCAGCTGGATTTCCCTTTTCCTCCCGGAGAAAGTGAAGAGTTTTAAAACATAAAATGTTTAAAAACTCATGCTGAAATAAACACGGTCTATTCAGCATGTTTTATACGTGTACCTAACTCTGATGTAAAGTTATTCTTTGTGGCAGGGGAACATCAAATCATCCTGCCAGAAACCCACATCCCTTTTTCATGCGTTTCTTCACAGCACAATTTTCTCTTAAAACCAAGTCCCAAAGTGGAGTTGCCAACGGGAAGCTCTGGGTCCCAGCGGCCCCAGATGTTGGGCTGGTGGGCAGCAGGCACCAGGACGCTCACCACCTGCCGGGGTTCTAGGCCTCCGAAGGACACAGGGTTCCTGCGTCCACACGCAGAGGATTTTGAACATTCACTGCTCTCCAAAAAGATAAGTTTCAACATATCCCAGCACCATATTGTCAAATGTCCTTCAGCTGGTCTTGCCTGTGGCCGGTCTGCACGTGGCACTTCTAGGGCTGGACTCTGCTTCAGTCAGCCTTTCTCCGCTAGAAGGAAGGAAGGCATTCCATTCAGCCCTGCCTGGAGTCCCCTCAGGGATGGCATCGCAGGCTCCAGCGGCCCTGTGCACCGTCAGGACGCCCAGCAGATGGTCAGCTCCAGACTCCTGACGCTACCTGCAGACACTGAGGGATCCTCCAGTCCCTCTGCCCTCCCTCCCCTCGTGCCGCCGGGTCCTCCCCCAGCACCGCCCATATTGCTGTGCCTTCTCCAGCCTGCCGACCCCACCAGCACCCTCATCTAAGACCTTCACCACATCACCTCTCCATCACTGTGCAGACTCCAAGTTTTCGTCTCCGAGTGCAGAGGAAAGAACACGATACTACCCAGCATCTGGGACAAATCCAATGCCTGGCGGACACCTGGAGAATCAGGGCCCCACTCAGGGATGGGTTCACGTCCGGACAAGTCCGAGGCACCCAGCGCACACTTGTGCCTGTGCTGCTTGGATCCAGGGGGCCCTCCGGGGTCTCCAAACGGAAATGAGCACCACAGACCTGAGCGGTGACTCTCAGAAGGGCTAATGGGGGGAAAGAGACATCTGGGCTCTGCCCCTCCTTCCCCTGCCTCCCCTTGGGCACAGCTGAGACCAGGATGACACCTGCCAGGCGTGCAGGAGCCAGAGGGTGCAGCATTGATGCCAGTGACCCAGGCTGGTCCTAGGACACTCTCGGTCCTGCCACGAGTCTGCCCTCTTAAGTTTAGTACGTGGAGTCGGCTTTTCCCTTCCATGGGGCAGGGGCAGCGTCTTCCCTCTGCTCTCTGGCATCCCTCACTCACAATCTATTCCTTCATCACATCTTGGAGCAGCTAGTATGTGCCCGGCAACCTGTCAGATGCGGGAGACGGTGGGGTCCACACCGGCCTGCCGGCCACACCACTGAGGAACCAGGGACCAGGAGGCCTCACACGCTTGCGGTGAGAGCGCCCTTCAGAAGAGATGGTCACACAGCCTCCATGACTTCTTTCACTAAGGTCTCAAGAAGCAGCACTTGGCAATCTTAGCGGAGAAGCCGCAAACCTCTCACTCCGCACCGGTGTTTCAGGTTCAGCACCTGCCTCCTTCCTCAACACGTGTGTCAGGCACAGGACCAGCTGCGGGGCTTTAACAGCGCCCTGAAGAGAGCTGTGTATTTGTGACATCAAAGTGGGGATAATTTTCAAGAGGGAAATATTGATGAATTGTGAATATACTACATAGACACTGAGGGATCATTAAAAGCAAGAAAAATTTCGGGAAAGGGGGATTGGGGAGGGATAAATTAGGAGTTTGGGATTAACAGATACACACTCCTATATAACAGATAACCAACAAGGACCTCCTATATATATAGCACAGGGAACTCTAGTTGATATTTTATAATAACACATGAGGAAAGAGGATCTGAAGAAGAATATATATGCATAACTGAACTGCTGTGCTGTATACCTGAAACTAACACAATACTGTGAATCAACTATATTTCAAATTTTTTTTAATTTTAAAAAAGCAGGAAAAATTTGGAAGCGTGACCAGGAGCACAAAGCACATCCAAGTGTCCTGCCTGAGGAACCGGCAGTGATCAGAACTGGATGAGGGCAGGCCCTGATGAAACAGAAAACCGTGGCGTGCGTGCGGCCGCAGAAGCGGCAGCAAGGGGCGAATGCGTGCCCGCTGGCGCAGTCCTGAGCCAGGACAAGATGAGGAGTCTGAGAACGTACGAGCCAGGAGCAGCGAGGGGGCTGCTGCTGGCCGCGGGCTCTGAGCATCAGCAAAGGGAGATTCCAGGAGGCGGGAGCTGGCGCCCCTGACAGGTGCGGAGACCTGGGCAGGGGCTGGAACGCCACTGGTCACCCTGACCCTAGAGCTTTACTCTGGTGCACTGCATGAGATTACAAGAGTGAGTACCACCTACTCAGTGCTCGCTGAGCACTCGTTACTATGACTCCGCTTAATGAATAATCAATTAATACAAGCCAGCAGGGTTTCAAAGCAGGGGACGCAGCTTAGGTCAATCGCAAATGTAGAAAGGTGTGCCCAAAGCATAAAGACCTTTCAAAGAGCGAAGCTTTCCGGACTGGGGCACTGTGATATTCTCACCAAGACCCAGGTGAACACAGAGCTGCACCTAGACTCGGACTAGAAAACATGCCAAATGCTACAATTAAACCCAGTGCAAATCTGTTCGAGAGGCCGAGAGATGTTAACTTTCTCTCTCCCTTATTCTCAAGTTGGATGCAAATCAGTGTCTTTCAAGACAAGGCAAGTGAAGATCCCAATAAATTGGCAATACAACTTAGATGGCAGACAAGGGTCTAAAAGATAAATGGCTTAAACAAAGAGGAGGAAAAATGAACCTGTCACTTCTTCTCAACTCATCAAGCTGTCTCGCGGAGAAAGCTGATGATACCGGAGCAGAGATGTTTCTGACACCCACTGAAGGTGGCGGCGCACCCAGGATGCTTTCATCTGAAGTTCCTCACCATTTTTTCTGCACCAGGAAGGCTACAGGCACTCACCTTTTAGATCCCCTATTTTTTTAAAAAGGCCAAATTACTGGTCACAAAATAGACTAACACAGTTATATCAGTCAAGTGAAAGAAACACCCAGGATAAATGCAAATAAATGCAGTGATACTGGAAGAACACAATCCATGACAAAGACAGAAGTGACACAGGAAAAAGGTGACTGCGATAAGGATTTTAAAACACGATAAAAGAGAAGATACCAAAAGAAATGATAAAACCACAAAAAGTGGTTGAGAGTCCGCCTGCCGACGCAGGGGACGCGGGTTCGTGCCCCGGTCCGGGAGGATCCCACATGCCGCGGAGCGGCTGGGCCCGTGAGCCGTGGCCGCTGAGCCTGAGCGTCCGGAGCCTGTGCTCCGCAACGGGAGAGGCCGCAACGGTGAGAGGCCGGCATACCGCAAAAAAACAAACGAACAAAAATCACAAAAATGATTATTCAAGCTAAAGAAATTGCATGAAAATTTAAGATGAGGAGATGAAGATAAACGAGGAACAGGAGACGAAAAGGGTCCAAAATAAGAAAATATGTGAGACAGAAAGGCCATAAGCGGATTTTTCAATCGGGAACCTTGAGACAAATACAGTTAAGTACCATCATCGGTTTTCTCTTTAATAAATTAATAAAGTTTGGTCACTATTGCCTTAACCAAATTTGGGAGGTCTACTTTGCGTCCTATGTTGAGACACGTGCTCACAGAAAAAACGGGAGTTTCAGAAACTTCTTTAATCTCCCCATCTGTCACAAACGCATTCTCCTACAGATATCTTTTAACTTTCAAGCAAAATGGACTTATCTATCACAACTGAAGCTGTTTGCCTATTTCCGGGAATAATTATCCTTACAACAATCTCCATTAAAAAAGACATTTTCTTCTTAAAGTGGGGGAGAAGACGTCTTGGTTGGAACCTGAGAAAATGATTCCTCTCTCCCCAGCTCTGTTAGTAACAAGCCAGCCGCCGTGCTCCTTGCGTGAAATGCCTTGGAAGAAGTGACAGTGACACACAGGTTGAATTATACAATGTATTGTGATGCAATTAGGAAGAAGAATGAGACGACAAAACAGATTTCCACTCGGTCTTCAACAGGGCTGTGTGCACCGAGTCACCGTGAGGCCCTGCCCACCAACCATCAATTACTATCATTTACCCGGCACCACCCAGAACCCTACCCTCTCTGATACACACAATTCCTGTGGGCAAGTCTGGCCTTCTGTGATACTTCAGCGATATTAGGCATTTAAGTTATGTGAACTCGAGGGCCCAAGTAAAGAAATGATATATGATTCCATAGAATGAATACAGCACCCTAAACAGATAACTAATAAGGCCCTACTGTACAGCACCGTGAACTCTACTCAATACTCCGTAACGGCCTTTATGGGAAAAGAATCTAAAGAAGAGTGGAGATATGCAGAACTGATTCACTTTGCTGTACACCTGAAACGAATACAACGTTGTGAATCAACCAGACGCCAATACAAATTGTTTTTAATTTAAGAAATTTAAGAAACAGCATCCTAGATCATTCTTTTCCATCCATCATGGTTACTGAAGAGTTAAGTACACAGTGTAGAGACACTTTTTGCAAGATTTTTTTCTTCAACAAAAAATAAGTCTATCAGTTGCCAGTGTAATTACTCACAGCACCCCAGGTGATTAAAAGGCTCTAAATCTAATTTTATTTACATTTAGGAGACCTGAGGTCATGGCCATCGAGATCTCACTTTTGTGACTAATCGCGTTTAAGTACTCATTAGAGTCCCGCGGAGGGTACTGATGGATTCCTGAATCTGTAATCTGCTGTGATTCAGAAACTGTGAGCAAGTCAAACTATCCCTACCTGGGACTGCCACTTTCTACGAATTATTGAAATTCTTGCAAGAATCATGCATGCATTTTAATTCTGGAAAGCCTCATTTCAAAGAAAAAAAAGAGCTCAGAGTAATACTGCACATTCCCCCTGTGAGAAAGTACTTCACATTAAATTCAGTGCATCTGGACCCATCTTACCGCAAAATACCGACAACAGTATTTTATTTAATTTTATTATTACTATTATTTTTTTGCGGTATGCGGGCCTCTCACTGTTGTGGCCTCTCCCGTTTGCGGAGCACAGGCTCCGGACGCGCAGGCTCAGCGGCCATGGCTCACGGGCCCAGCCGCTCCGCGGCACGTGGGATCTTCCCGGACCGGGGCACGAACCCGTGTCCCCTGCATCGGCAGGCGGACTCTCAACCACTGCGCCACCAGGGAAGCCCAACAACGGTATTTTAAATGGAATAACACTTGCTTTTCTTTCCCCCTAAATTCTATAACGCAAATTTATAACCGTGGACAAAAAATGGAAAGAAATGTAGCTTGCACACCCATGTCCATACCACCTAGATTTTATAATTGTAGATGTTGCTCTGCTTGCCTTATTACATACCCGCCATCCATCCATCTTATTTTTTGATGCATTTCAAATATGGGGCAGACATCAGTGCTCTTCACCGCTACACTCTTCAGCTTGTGCATAATTAACTGTCATGTATTAACCGTTTAAGGTTCCTTTTTTTGAGATTGAAGGTACATACCGTGAAATGCAAACATCTTAGTTGTACCATTCCACGAACGGACATATGTCACGTAACTCAAATCACTGTGAAGCTTCAGAAGGTTTGTGCCCCTTCCCCAAACCCACTCCCACCAGCCCCTCTCACTCTCAAAACCACTCTTCTGATTTTTTTACGTGCAGATTAGTTTTGCCTGTTGTAGACCTTCATATAAATGAAATCATTCATTTACTACGAATGCCTCTGTTCACTCGACATCATGTTTTGTGGATACGTCCGTAATAACAAGTTTTCAAACTAACTTCAGCACTGCCACACTGAATACCAGAATCCTCATTACAAAGTCTTCATCTCTTCCCAGTGAAGCACAACAGGTCCCTACGAGAAGATGGCGATCTTCTACCGTAAGGAAAGTAACACCTAATTACCAAGAACTTCTCTGGTCCTGCCAAGAATGAAAAAGGAACAAACTGTCCAGATTTTTTGAACCTACTTCTAAATTTATCTGACCTGGGGTATATGTGTCAGCTGTAGGTAAGAAGTCATAATGACTCTTTAGACCATAAGTTCAAAACCCTTTCTACACATGGGAGGCTTCCTTTAATCCACCCTAAGAAAATATCCCTCATTAACAGAAACTGAGGAATGTTATCCTTGGTGACATCACGGTTCAAACTCACTGAGAAAAATGGCATTAAAAAACAAAAACTCCACAGTGGACACTTTGAAAACAAGTCACAGAATCTCAGACTAGATTCTCACACCTCCACCTACACACAGCAGCAGGTCACAAAAAGTTATCATCTGTATTCCAACAGTTTAAAAGGTTTAAAACTCAACGACGACATAAAAACATCAATTCACAGCGCTTACAGCTGAAGACAGTGGCCTCTTACCCGATGCCTATTCCATTGCTGCAGGATGCCCAGCGACTCTTAAGAACATGGGCAAAAGTCACAGGGCAACTTCAACACGTTATCTTAATGTCGAAAACTGTAAAAATTAAACACACAATCCCGCTACTTCAGCACCCGTCCAGGGTGACACCTACAAAGGAAGAAGGAACTGACTGTAAGTTTTATGAAGTTATTCAAAGAAAGAAGGTTATTCTTCCACTGATACTGCTACATGTGACGTTTTATCTACTAACGGTATGTATGTTTACATATCAATATAAGCTTTTCTAATAAAGCTTTTGGGAATTCATTTTGAGAAAAAGAAACCCAACATGAATAGATGAAAAGGACTCAAATGTGTGCTAGTTAATAACCCAAATCATTATCTATCATAAGAATTAGAGAAAGTAATTAGAGAACGCTCTCTCTTCACTGCTGACACCCCAGATCCATCTGTGGCTGAGACACAGGAGTAAAAGGCAAATGACAGCCCAGGAAATTTAACATACTAAGGACATTGTCAAAGAAAGTTCAGAAAACACAGGGGGGCTTCCCTGGTGGCGCAGTGGTTAAGAATCTGCCTACCAATGCAAAGGACACGGGTTCGAGCCCTGGCCCGGGAAGATCCCACATGCTGCGGAGCAACTAAGCCCGTGTTCCACAACTACTGACCCTGAGCTCTAGAGCCCACAAGCCACAACTATTGAGCTCACGTGCCACAACTCCTGAAGCCTGCGCGCCTGGAGCCCGTGCTCCGCAACAAGAGAAGCCACGACAATGAGAAGCCCACTCACTGCAACGAAGAGTAGCTCCCACTCGCCACAACTAGAGAACGCCTGTGCGCGGCAACGAAGACCCAACCAAAGCAGCCAAAAATAAATAAATAAATAAATAAATTTAAAAAAAAAAAAAGAAAATCCAGGGATTTATCTTCTTCCTCCAAACAAAAAATATATAAATGCTAAAAAATGATAAAGATATCTGTCTTTAAAACAGATTTCTCTTTTGATGGGCAAATATACAAACATGGGGGAGATAACCTGTATTGGAGCTAAAGCTCTCCTTCAAATGTACTACCAATCCACCCAACAATGGCTGGAACTTCAGGTCCATGAAGGAGAAGACGATGCCTTCCATGCTCTACATCTTGAACTGCAGCCTCTGCCCCGGGTGGGGTGGGGCACCCTGCCCATCTCCGTCCTTGACTCTCCCTGGCTGAGGCTGGCCCCTCAGTGAAGAGCTAGTCCTGCTGTCCGGTCAGAGGCCTTAAACCAAGTCCACAAACACCAGCGGGCAAACAGTGGACAGTCAGAGGAATCCCACTGTGTCACTGGGTCTACAGGGTAAGAAGAGGGTCACAGCTGCCAGGAGTCACGGCTTTAAGCCTCTGGATCCCACAAAAGGAATTCAGGAACTCCTTACAGACTAGAGGCATTCCACCAGAGAAAAAGACATCTGATGAGAAGACTCATTTACATCCCCCAAAGCAAACCGGTAACGGGAAGACTCCCGTGTGTATTTTCCCAAACAGCTTCCGCTGGCTGTGCAGTGGCTCAGAGGCGCACTGGGTCCTACCTGGCTATGACAGCTTCCTGGCACCTGAAGACTGTTAACAAGACAGGAATTCACGTGTCCCCTGAAAAGATGTCTGCGCTCGGAAAGCCTGATTTAGCCTCCAGTAAAGACTCGACTCTTCGTTTGTGACTTTCTGGCCTTTATAAGCATTTAACTGTCATAACGTCTATAGTTCAGCACAGAAAAGGCATCATAGGGCGTTTATTATAAATCTTGCAAAACATATAAGGCCCCTTTGCACTTTAATCATTTGCTAACAGGTACAATAAGATTGTATTAAAATTTTAAACTGCCCTACTTAAGCCATTTACCTTCAAACGTCCATTTCCAGGGAATGAATCCAAGGGATATGAATGTCGAACCCTAGCTCAGATTTATTGCACCAAAGAATATTTCTACTGATACAGCTCTGATGAGTGAAGTCTAATGACTGTAGTTTTATTACTTTTTAAGCACTTAATGGGAAAATTTAGACATTTTCACAAGACCGAGCTTCAACAAGAATGGTACATTTAAAAAGTGACAGGCTGGGGAAGGTCTATGAGATTACTTTAGACGTACCCAGATGAAACACAATCGGTGGGAATTTTAAGGCAGCATCTAATGTCACAGGCTTGCCTCTGACATTATTGGTTTGGCTCCCCTCATCAACATCTTAAATAGTCCAGGGAATATTTAGCCAAGAGTAACCATAGAGAATTTTATTCTTCTACACATAAACTTCTAAAACCATTTAAAAAACTCCACGGTATTTAATATTTTTCCCCACACTTACAACCACTTACCATAGGGAGGTTACAGAACAAATACTATAATTATCTCTGTGCAATTACCCAAGCCCCGGTGAGGAGCAACTGTTTCTATCACCAACCAGACTGTCGGCGGGAAAATTATCTTTAAAATGTTCAGAGGCAAATCAGAAAGTTTCCCTTTACTTGAAGTGATTTCCCCCCCACCCCGCATTTAAACCCACAGCTGTGATCCCTCAGCTTTCAATTAATGCCAAGGCAGTAATCCTATCAATCACCGAGGACTATAAATTTCTTATGTTTCTCATTAGCTACACCTTGGCACGGCTTAAATATACACATACCTTGCCACCAGACTGTAAATCACTCGGCACCAGCGACTCTACCCACGGTCAGGAGGGGCAGGAATGACTGCAGCAAATCTGTCGTGCGCCCGCTACAACGAAGCTGATTTACACTTCTCCAAAAAAAAAAACAGAAAACTACCGAGATTCACACTGACACCACCTCTCTTTGAGTTTGTTTGGCTTAAAACTGGTATTGACCTGTCTTTATTAGTATTACTAAGCTTTATGCGCAAAATCCAATTTTCTGTGGAAATATATTTTTTGCTGCATCTGCCAATAATATCTTGCGTGGTTACCTGTAGCTCTTAATTTTTCCAGACCTAAATTCTTCAACTTATTTCTAAAGCTGTAAAAAAAAAAAAAAAAAATCAACCCTCTTCTTGAAATAAAAGTGGGCACAACTATATCAAGAGAGGTGGCAGGCCCAGGGTGGGGCGGCAGCCCCTCCAGAGGACTCGCCACCTTCTTTTTCAGGTAACTTTTGGGGTGGACATGTTGATACCAATATTCTGAGCCTCTCGTGAATAGTTTTATCAGATGTCCTCTAGTGAAACTATGCGGTCCAGTCCCTTAACAACAATTCAGGCTAAGTATTGTTCCACCGGGTGCAAACTTTATAAACCGTGTCTGCTCGGCGGACCTGGTGGCGATTTCGCCCACTGGTGTCACAAAGCTGCGCAAGGACCCGGAACCTCGGGCTGCGCTGTGTCAGGAGCTGACCGTGCTTCGGCCTTGAGCTTCCAGTTTCCCATCACATCCACTTTATGCCTAATTTAATTAATTGTATCTTTCAAATTAAAATGGATGGGGCACATTAACTCACCACCTTCAGTCTGCAAAGCGCAGGGGTTGATTATCTCCCCTGAAGGAAACCACGGACAGGCGGCTCCGGCCGTGGCAGTACTGCCATCTGGCGGCCCCTGTTGTCATTGACCCGACCTTCCAGAGCGGCTTGGGCTCTGGGGCTGAAAATATTTCTGAGCATCTCAGGAACGGCTGGGTTCTGACATATTCTAGGGCACCCAAATACGCTATTTAAAGAGCTTCCGGAGAATAAACTGTGATGAGAAATACTTCATAGGGTACGGCAAGTAGACGCCATGAGTCACAAATTGCTCTCAGGTGACAAACATCTAAGACTTGAAGCAAAAAGCCCAAACCTCAGAATCAAAAAAAAACAGGTAACGTTGACGGTTTTGAAAGGTATCTCAGTAAAGCTGTTATTTAAAAGAAAAAACAACTCATCAATGCTTCTATTAGGATCTCCTTTTTCAAGTCCTCTAATGAGGATTTCTCAAGTTCCTGAGGATTCTTTGCTCCTTTAGCTGATGGCTCCATTGAGGTTTCTGGTACATATTTATCGATCAAATTACAAAGGCAGTAAGTGCAACAGGGAGGAGTGTGGGTGACGGAGCTAGACTGCCTGGGCTCCCATCTCAGCTCTGCAACTGATGACCCAGATCCCCGGCAGGTGACCTGGCCATGCTGTGCCTGCTTCCGTCTCCGTATACGCCTCATGGGAGGGGCGTTTGAGGAATAGGTCATCTGATGAACAGGAAGCACAGGAAACGTGCCAGCCTCGTGCAGAGGGACCACAGGGTGTGGGTGACGTTGAAGAGCAGCTGGGACACTGACTGGTCTGGGTGCCGCCTCTGCTCTCTTGGGAGTTCACAGTCCAGATGAGGAGAACGGCCGTCAGACAGACCATCACCACTGAGCCTGCGGAGCCCTTATTCTTTGTCAGGACCTGACCCGATCACTGGACCATGACTGACTCACAGCAGACTACTGTCATCTGCTAACTGAGAGACCTGGCACCTTGCTCCAGGTATGGGGACAGCAGAGAGGCAGCATCCTGACTTCAGGGTTCCGATCTGAAGACTGAACTTGGGAGGAGAGAGGGACTCTGAGGACAAAGCAGCAAGGAGGGCATCTGGCGGAAGAGACAGGAGGAGGGTGCAGGGGGCAAGGACTCACAGACTGGGGGAGTCTCGGAAAGGCATGAGGAGGTGCTGTCTGATAAGAGCTGAATTTAAAAAGCCCTGGCAGAAGGACTGGAGGGGGAAAGGGGGGACGCCTACAAAGTGGAAAAGTGCAGAGGGGCCCAGTGGGAAGGGCAGTGGCTTGGGCCAGGGCACTGCTGGTGCTGACCACACAAGGTAAGTGACCAGAGGGCCAGCCAGTTATACCAACAGAACGTGGTGCAGCGCATGTAGAAAGGAAAGCAGAGAGGGGGATCAGAATGGCCCCAGCTGTCCAGTCCCAGTAACAGGGACTCCAGGATCAAAGGAGCAGGTGCGGAGCCTGCGTGCCCCTCCGTACCCAAGAGGAGCAGTCCCATAGACAGCTGACGGGGACAGCTCTCAGAGAAGGGCTCTCCACTGGCAGAGAGCTGAACTCTGCTTAAGCAAGCAGAGATCTTAGGTCAGAGGGGACAGGGCGAGGAGGAAAAACAAGGCCAGGACAGAGCCAGGAGCATCACAGAACGAGCCCCCAGCCCCCAGCAAAAAAAAAATCCATTTTATTAAGAACATGTTCATGCGGAAGCATACTGAAAAGTATACAATAAACACCTTGTAAACCCACTGCCTACATGCAACAAATGCAAACATTTTACTCTATTTGCCTTATTTCTGTGTTTATTAGCTGAACCAATTAAGTAGCAGATTATCATTTCCCTTCAGCCCTAAATACTTAGAACACGTTCCTTCCTGAAGCAAGGACATTTTCCCACACAGCCGTTGGAGACCCACAGGAAAGTGTGAGTCTGCGCCCGTGTGCAGGGGGCTTGGGGACGCTCAGATGACTTGCTGAAGAACACCAGTCCCCGGGATCAGGGGGATGAGACGCGCCTGGAGGTGGGGGCAGGGGCAGGGGCAGGGGCAGGGGCATCATCCTTTGCACTAACAGAGGGCAAAGAGCTCAACCAACCAGGGAACCGGGGAGGCTGCAGGTGGACAGAGGGAGCTCCCATTTGTCTCTAAGACAAAGAGAAAAACAGACAACGGGACAGAGGGATAGAACTCTTCAGCACCGCCGTTTTCTCACGTTTGTCCCACTTCTGCTCGTTTCGTCCCTCCAGCTCGGAAGAGCCCAGTGAATCACTTCTGTCTTGACTTCCTCGTTTCTCTGCAGGATCCAGCCCGTCCACCCCAGCGAGCAGACACCCATAGGATATGTGACACCCACAGGCTCACACAGGTGAGCCGAGAGCTCACCTAGGCTGGGGCCCGGGCTCGGCAGATGGGCGCAGAGACAAGCAGAGCCGCATCCCCTCCTGCTCTGACACTGCTCCCTGCTCGGGGCAGAAGGCAGAGACGGGGGCGAGGAGAGGGGCTGCGAGCTGGGTGCCCACGTCTGAGGGACCAGAGGACTCTGCTCAGCGGAGGGCATCCCAGGCCAGGGCAAGGGCGTGGCAGCTCAGCGCACCTGGGCCACAGGTGTGCAAAGGGAGGGACGGGACAGGAGGCAGGTGTCTGTCAGCCCCGAGGGAGGGTCCTCTGCTTCTCACTCCTGCCGAACTCCCACCTGGGGGGCGGCTGGGGGGAGGCGCACGGGGAGCCCTTCATAACCCACAATCTCACTCCTGCCGAACTCCCACCTGGGGGGGCGGCTGGGGGGAGGCGCACGGGGGGCCCTTCATAACCCACAAGGGGCTGCTGCCTGAGTGAATGCAGGTTAGCGGCAGGAGGTGCTGGGCCAGCAGCCGGGGATCTGGGCCGCCATCCACCCTGCCCGCTGGCCTTCAGGTTGGGAAACGCCTCCCGAGAGGGCCTCACAGCCACAACCAAGTTTGGAAACCTCCATGGTGGTCGCCAGGGAGCCATCAAAGGCTCCTGAGCAGAAAAGAATCATGCCTGAGCTCCATTCTAGGCACGGGCACGGGAGACAGCGCAACACAGAGGCTGAGAGCAGGCTCACTGTCTGGCTTCAGAAAGGATGCTGACCAGCGGCGTGGGTAGCGGCGGGACCTCCGAGAGGGCGACGGGGAGAGGCCGGAGGGCTGGACGCAAGGCCATGCCCGCCTGGCGTGCACAACCAGCCCCCCTTAGTCATTCAACCACAATTACGGGAAGTTACCGTACGCTGGACACCGTGACCACCGTGTTGACTCAGATCCACTTCCTGCCCTCGAAGAACTTAAGGTAAAATCATTTCCAAAGAGGGTCTCACATCTAGTATGTGTTCAGAACAAAACAAAACAAAGCACAGCCTCCTCAGCTGTACGATGCCCTGTGTCTACGCTTTCCTACGAAACAGAAAACACTGTAGAACCATTCACGGATAGAAGTCAGCAGATACACAGGGTGGTCCCAGGCGCGGGGAAACGTACAAGCTTAAAGGAGCCAGCAGGCTGCCTTCACGTTACCTGGTTCCTTGAAAAACGCGTCAGAAATTCCTAAAACTCGTTTCCAACATTTTTCTGTCTCTGAAATACTTCCAGGAGACTAACTGCTTGATTAATTTCATGGACTTAGAACTTAAGACAAAGTAAAGGCTCTCCCCGCCGCCCCAAGAGCACAGAGCAAACTGAGAACAACAAAGTACGGGCAGCAAGTTAGAGCGTGAGTAGGAACACGCTGGGCGAACCCTTGTCTCGGGGGAAGGACTGTGACACTTCTCAACCTCACAGACCAGTAAGCACTGACCCCCCGGCTGATGGAGAACCCAGGCTGCTGACGGAGGAAAACACAGGTCCATTACGCTTCCATGGAGACTCGCCCCGAAGATGCTGCTCGTTTCAATGGGAAGAATGCCGTTACATCCACGACTGTGGGGAACGGCTTTGATTTTTCTCCTGGTAAAATCTGATCTCTGCTGGTTTAAAATGCGCTCAAGGAAGTTATTTCAGCCATCGGGGCGCAAATGAAGACGACATCAATGCAAATCTTCTCCCACTGAGGGCGACCCTCCCCACTACCTGGTGCCCAACGGTGGCCGACTACAGTTTGGGAGCTGGTCCATCTCTGTCATCACTGGTCCGTGCGCGGACACCGGGCATGGCCTCGGGCTCCCACACCGCGCTCTGACCCTCTTCCTTTGCCCCACGAGGCTGCTGGCCGACCACACAGCCTCCAATGCTCTGTGCAGCACTGCATTCTACCCGCCGTCTTATTTTTATCACAACTACTTGAACTTCCCCTCGACTGTTCCCAGAATTGACAGGAAGGGAATCCTTTCCAGGAAAAAGCGAATTCGAATCTCAGAAGGAAGTTCTAAATCTTCCCTAGTGACGCGTACATTTGAACTGTACCCTTATCAAGGTGCAGGTGGCCTTGTTTTTGTGGCCCAGGGACAAGCCCAGGGCACCTGAGCGAACGGAGGGATGAATGGCCCAGCCCACGATTCAGAGCATCTCATTAGGGTTTCCCTCCCGCTGCCCACGCATCTCTCTCATCTTCTCTTTCCCAAGATGAAAAACGGTAATTACTTTAGAACCATCTGTTTTCTGAGACTTCACCGAAAATACCGAAATAAGTTCATTTGAAAGCTCTGATTGGAACTCGAGCACCGCCATGAAGATAAAGGCAGCTTGCTGGAGCAAAGGTAATTGGGAGCCACCTGGCAACTATTTTAATTACTGCATTTACAGCGGGCTCCACTTCCAGCCCTGGCGTTATTTCCATTTTAAATGCTACATTTCTCAATCGCTGCTCACTTTACGATCAGCAATTTTTTAGGCTGTACACACGAAGGTTGTGATTTTTTATTCGCATTTTCCCATCGTCTACTCGTCATGCCCAAATCCACGCTGATGTGGGAGAGTTTTGAGGCGATGTCTTGAGGGGAGCACGAGGTCCTGCAGACACTGTCGTTTCTGAAAACAGGAGAGACGTGCGTCCGCGTCTCAGCCGTACCATTTACACTTTAGTTACAGGCCCTCCGTCCGCAGACACCTGTCTCCTCATCCAAAGGAGGAGGTAACAGTACTAAGGATCCTTAAAAACAGGGATGGATGTGGTGTTGTTTTGTGGATTTTCCAGCCATGGGTTCTTAATTAGACATATGCCACATTCAGGGGCGGGGGGTGTCTGTAACATCCTGACAAAAGGTATCTATTAATTGAATTTTCTTTTCAAAACTTAATACAAAGAAGCTCAAAGGTCTGGATGTTTAATTGCAGAATATATCAGAACGGGCAAGGCTAAGAAACTTAGCTTTTGTCCAAGTAGTAACTAGTGACGACGTACTACCCCTTGATGCTATTTTTCCTAAGGATTCTAGAAAAAAAGAGATTGGTGGAAATGACCAGCAGGTGGGATAAAGGGGTAGTCATAAGCAGAAAGAAAAAAACTCTTCAGTGAATTTTGGTAATATTTTCAAGAAGGAATTCATTTTTTTAGGTGTGAGGACAAGAAAGGCAACCAGGGGGACTCAGTTAATTAGTAGATACACTGTGGTTACCCAGAGAGACGCCCCTCCCCCTACCACCGCACCCCTTTAATAGGGGAGAATGTGACTAACCGAACAATTCACTTATCAGGTCCCCAAGAACCGTTCTTTAATGAATGAGTCGGTGTTACTTAAAAGAACTAAAATTTATGGTGAGTCAATCTGCATCCAGAACACAGAGGGGGAGAGGTTGTTACAGGAGACTCTGCATTTTGGCCTACATCCAGGTGGAACTGGATAGAGCCGTCTCAACACCTTTCCTGGACGGGTGAGGCACAAGCGCCAACCCCAGAAGGGCTCTGAGACCTCCCTGAGGGCAGAGAGGGACCAGCTCGCATCTCTGGGAGGCCTTCCGCTACTTCTTCGTTAGGTATTCTTTTTCAAAATCTTCCCTGAGCTAGCCACAGATACATTTCAGTTATTTTGGTCGCCCCCTACAGGGAAGCACTAATGGGAATAATGTCCCCACTCCACAGGTGGGTAAGCTGAGGAAGTGAGAGGCTGAATTGTCGTGTACGGCGGGAAGATGAAGATGGAGCCCAGTGTTCTGTGGTCCAGCCCAGCATCCGTCCCCGGGCCACCCAGGGGCGATGGTTTCTTGGTAATTGACTCAGGAACATCTGAGATTATAATTCACTACCTGTTGAATTCCCAAGCCTCTCGGTGGGTAGCGATTCAATACAGCTGTCTTTACGGGATTAAGCAGGAAGTTCGTCGAGAGAAATCGGAGTTTCTCGGTGTCTCGTGTCATTAGTGATGGCAAAGCCTGTCTCGTCATGAGCAAAGTTGTAAGAAACATCTGGGCTTTTAGATGTTCCATTTACTTCAGCCACCTTCTAAATAGAATAGTTCAATAATTCCACCGGAGTTCTGTGGTTTGTTTTCTAAACCCTGGATGAATCGCTTTAATTCCCATCACACTTATTTTGAAGCAGGTAGAAGGGCTGCTGAACCATAAAATGTAAAATGTAATAAAGCTAAGAAAGGAAAACATTCTGAACCCTGGACTCACTCAGATACTTTTCTAGTCGTCTACAAACTCCCCAATCAGCTGCATGGTTTTAAGCATGCCTTTTCCGGTTCTGAAAAGGCTAGCTGGGACATACCAACTGCTAGGCACTGCTAAGGCTGAACATGTAGCTTCTGGCTAGGACCCACCGTGGCTGGTCAGCATCACGTGGACCTGGGGTTACCGTGGCACCTCCAGGCGACGGACAAGAATCCAGTGTCACGCAGGGAGCGTGCGCTCATGTACACACACTGCACTCAATAAACGCCGATGGAGGCCAACAGGGGCCAATGCCAGTGGTGGGTCTCAGCACCATTTCTCACAGGTGCCTGGCAGAAGTACCAATGCAGCTTCTTGTGCATAAACTGTATCAGTTGAATCAATGGAATGGATTTGGGCTGTGGACCGAAGAGAGAGAAGATGCAGTGGCCGAGGACGGCGTCTCAGTACATTCCATGGACGAAAGAGGCTGGGGAGAGGTGGAGGGAGGGTCGCTGCTCCAGGAGGGGTGGCAGGTGTCACAGAAGGAAAGGTCGACGAGCGAGGGAGGGATGAGCACTGAAAGTGGCCACTGGATTTAGGTAAGAAGGTCACTGGCAAGTCGGTGGGAGACGGAAGGGTGGAGTGGGGTAAGGAGTGGGAAGCAAGAATTAAGGTAAAGCAGCCCTGATCTCGGGGGCCTTCAGAACTGCTGGAAAACGCCAGCAGTCTGACCACCTGGCCCCGGCCTGAGCCTGCTCGGGCCCCTGCAGGCTGGGATCACTCCCCTGGGAAGACCAGACAGCAGACCAGAGCTCTCTGCCGCCTCTGGTCACCGGCGAGCACACGGTCACCTGCTCCACCCATCAGAGTCCTGCCTTCTCGCCCTCAACCCCACTTAGAGCCACTCCCGTCCTTGTCACACTCTTCACGAGCCCCACGTCCTCCTGGCTGCAGAAAGCCGTGTCGCGTGCACTGGCTTCTGGTGGTGCCTCTGCTTCCGGGTGTGCACGTGTCCGGTGGGCGTCTGAGCCCTGGGCAGCTCCCTCAGGCCCCTTTCCCAGGCTCCTGCATCACCACGGCAGGCACAGCTGAGACACGGACTTCCCTCCTGCCTTCTCGAGTCACCCGGCCCTTTCTGCCTGCAGGAGCTTCCTAGGGCTGCCCTAGCACATCCCCGCAGAACAGACGGCTTGGAATCGGCAGAAACCTGTTCTCTCACAGTTCTGGAGGCCGAGAGTCCAACATCTGTATTGCTTGGCTGAAATCAAGGTGCTGGCAGGGCTGTGCTCTCTCCAGAGGCTCCAGGGAGAACCTGTTTCTCGCTTCCCCAGCTACTGGTGGCCGCTGGCGTTCCTTGGCTTGTGGCTGCATCACTCCGCCTTCAACCCCCTCCGCTCCATCCTCATGTGTCACCTCCCCTGCGCGTGCGCTCAAATCCGTGCCTCCCCCTTACAAGGTAAATGCAACTGCTTTCAGGGCCCAACCAGAACATCCATGAGCCCCATCTGAAGATACTTAACCACACCTGTAAAACCCTTTTTGCCTCTTAAGGTACACCCACAGGTTCCAGGGATTAGTACGTGCACATCTTCGGGGGGACCATTCTTCCGCCAACCACACCATCTCAGGCTGTGGCTCAGAGATTCCTCAGCTTTGGAACCTGTCACTTCAAGCGCCCTTTTCCTAACACTGATGAGGGAAGTCCACCAAAGGCATACTTTTCCCCCACATCCACCAGCTTTTCTAATTAGTTTTAATAAAATTCTGAAATGACCACTTGTCCTTCAATTTAAGCTTTTAACTTTTTTTTAGAAGGATTTGTATTTGGACAAATGAGTATGTGAGATTTAGGAATGGATCTTTATAAAATGTGGCTTAGTTTGGGTCATCTGCCAGAAAGAAAGGGGTCCATAAAATGAGCCTATCTGGTCCTGTATAATTTTTGTCCAATGTATTTAATGGTATTGATTCCTTTATTTCCCAAGAGGAGTCTACACACCAGAGAGACAGACTCTCTTCGTCCAGTCTACCTGCCTGGAGGCCCATCTGCAACCGCAGTTCACTGGTGATCAGAGATGCAGGAGGGGGTCCCCGACAGGCTAATGTCTCGTGCACACAGGCAGTGGGAGATGCAGCTGCCCACCCGGACCTCCCTCCCGCCCCCCGCAAGCACCTCTCCCAGGCAGGGCTGGGAACGTCACAGCTGATGGTGCCTGATTTAATGGTCAGAACCTCAGATGCTGTGAGCAGGAGCGGGGCGCACTCGAGATATTTAGGGAAAGGATCTAGAGAAGGTGAGTCTCCAGACCAGCCTTCTGTCTCCAGCCTTCTGTCTTCTGTTGCTGAATCCGGGCTGGCAGATGCCAGCATGGAAAGGAATGCTGTGAAGTCATAAAGACACAGTGGAAATTAACGCAGAAACTATTCCCAGGTCTTTTTAAAGCAGGTTATTAACAAGGATATAGAATAAAATGCCAATTTTGTTTTAAAAGTATTGAACGACTAGACTGACTAGACGGACATAACAATGTTGATCACGAGGCGGTGGGATCACAGGTGATTTTAATTGGCTTCGTTAACAGTTTTCTGTGTTTTTACAAACAAGTATTATCCTAACTGGAACAACACGAACGTGTAAATACACAGAAATAGTAACACGTGAAATATACATGTGTATTTTCGAGGAAATGGATGTGAACCCAGACTCTGAAAAGCAAAACTCCAGGGAAAGGGTGCGGCCGAGGGACACACGCCTGCCCCCAGTGCACGACTCACTCAGGGAGCCTGGGCTTCGCACACCCTGACCATCAGCAAAACTAAGAACAATGAGCTCCGCTTCCCCACTGTTACCTGGCCAGGTGGGCGGGGTCAGCCGCACCTGAGTCTTACTCATGGGATTGGCTCTTTTCCACTCTCCCTCCTTATTTTAGCCATCATATTTATAGCAAGTAAGTTAATGACATATCACGCTGAATGATTTCCTCTGGCTATCATCTCATTTCTTCAACGGCCTCCTAACTGTCCCTGTAGCACACAATACTGTGACCCGCCCAACTAACTGCATTTCTCTAGGGACCATTTAGGGAGAAAGGGCAGGAGACAAAGGAGGGAGACGCCCCTGCACAACCAAGGACGGGCACTCCCAAAGGGCCCCGAGGAGGGAGACGCCCGGGAAAGCAAGGTGTCCAGGAAAGGAGCCCCTGCTCTGCTCACAGTTTCGGATCTGACTTTATGGGCATTTTCACCCACATTTATCTTGAATTACTTGTTCATCAGGAAATTCGTTGAGGATTTCCGTCATCAAGGATGTATTTCTGAGATCACTGTTCTTCAAACTGTCCTCTAGCAGCGGCTTTCCTTCTTCCAGAAGAACTTCATCAGGCAACACCAACAAGGAAAGATTCAGCCGGCTCCTCTGGCTGAGCTGGAGCCTGGCCCCCTGTAGCCCCCGCTCAGAATACGAGGGTTCCCAGGACACTGTCAACCGCCCGCTGACCCTCGCGCGAGCGTGTGTGCATCCCCAGCTCGCTACGGAGCCAGGCTCACTTTCTGCAGGGCCTGTGGACCCACCCTGGGGCCCTGTGAGTGGTTTAATGCGCAAAGTGTGTATTGAATTCAGTGGAAATACCTGCAACTCGGGCCACTGCCCCACCTCCACACGCCCTCCCTCTAATGCTCTCATTTGCAGGGGCTGGTAAAACAGTCTCTGGCTCTAAAAGAAAGTCCGTGAAAGCTGCCCTCCCAGAGGGGCTCTTACGCCTCATGTGGATGAATTTACCCCACTTCTACCTAACCTCTTGCTCAAAATACTCTGCCCTGTTCCCACTATTCCAAGGACTGAAAACTGTAGAACTCTCCAAATTATATTTTCTTATAAATTCTAAACACTCCATTTGTAAATAACCTATAAAAAAAATCTATACAGAAGAGGCTGTGACTTGATATACTTCTCACTGGAAGTACCAAACGTGTAATTAGTCCCCTTTTCCAAATAAAGAAATGGAAATTTTTCTGAGCTGAGATGCTACAGTGTCTAATGGAAACTATGCGGTGGGAGAAAATAAAGGGTGAGAGCAAAACACAAATAAATGGAAAGTAACAGGGAGAAGCTATCCACCTTAGGGGGAAAAGAACTAACAGAACAAAACAAAGAAGAAAACGAAACACCACCGTCTGGAGAAACTAAAAGATGCGCCCGGGGCAAGTGCAGTCTCCATCAGAGACTCCTTCCTGTCCTGCGCGCCCCCAGCCCACTGCTGGTCCACAGAAGAGGCCACAAGTGCCAACTCTCCGCAAGGGTCCTCAACACTTCAGGCGCCTAGAAACCAACCACTCGGCACCTGACCACTCTCAGTAACGGTGCTCTCCTGTGCAGAAAAGGACACGTGTTTCCCCAAACTGATCCGCTCTGTCCCTCCCGCCCGGGGATGTCAGTCTGACTGTCGTTTGTCTCATCACTAAGTACCAGGCAGCACGAAGAGCCTGCAGTCTTCCCCAAAACAGGGAGAGGCGACAGCTGGGCCGGGAAGCTGACGGCCGGGGCTCCACCCCAGACACCTGCCCGGCCCGGGCGCTGGTGAGAGCGCGGCCTGTGCTCCACCGCCTGCCTTCCCATCGAGGATGCAGACCCTAAAGTGGGGAGCCTGGGCTGTCGCTCAGGCCGACAGAACCCTTGGTGGCTTCTGTTCAAAGAGAATGGCGGACTAAATAAATCCATTTATTATACTGTATTAAAAAATAAGCCCACCGTTTGCCAAACTTCCGTTGGTTCTTCTCTAAAGTTACACGAGAGGCAAAATCAGGAAAAGGGGATCTGGGTCCCTTTAACCACAGACTCCATCATTTCATCTTTTTATTTTATTCTCCTCCCCATTCCAATGAGTGCATGAAACGTTACTTCTGCGTTCGTGCACTGCTGATCCAGTAACCTCACACGCTTTATGGAGTGTATCTTACTACAGGTCTAAATGGCCTCTTAAACCAGAGTGTTAGTTTTATTACGTCTGTATTCCGCACAGCGACAGCAAAAGTTAAAGATAGGTGAGACTCATCCTTACGCGCTCGTCCGATGCCCCCTAGTGGCATCTTACTAAATTACAAAATTGAGTACTTTCCTTTTGCTATATTGGCATTGAATCTCAGAGACCCTGTCACAGGTCTCCTTCTATTACCCACATCTTCTATCACATAAAGAAAACAGTCTGTGTGAATGTGTTTTCATTAGACAGTTTATCCGAAATATTATAAAATTACAGCACTGCATCTAAGCCAAGATCCCTCACTGGTGAAATGGCCTACACACCATATTAAAAATAATGATCGCTTAAAGGGCATTTTCGTTCACTACCAGGTTTAAAATGTAACCAGCGGCTTTTGAGTACAACATTTTCAGGACAAAGGTAGAACTGTGCAGGCAAGAGACGCAGATCAAATGTCTAGCTTCTGCTTTGCTACTAAGCCTCCTCCTCCCTGGCGGAACCGGCCCCAGGGGCCCTGCCTGCTCGTCGGTAAAGCGAGCGCTTGAGCGGGACAGCGTCTCAGGTCCTTCCGGACGTGAAATTCTACAAGCCCGCAGGTCAGGCAAGAAATGAATTTAAATGCAGGAGACACCTGGGTATTTCATTTAATATTGAAATCCTGGTGCATGGATGGGAGTACTCCCTAACACCTAGGCGACCGCACTGGCGCTCAGTATTTTTTCATTTGGTTTACACACCAAGTTAAATGTGAGCGAGTTGCCGGAAATGCCAAAGTCCACAGACCAAACATTCCTCCTTGAACTATGGCTGCACGTGGAGCACAGCTGGCCAGGGTCGGGTCGCAGCGCCCCCTGCAGACAGAGACACGCACAAGGGAAAGAGCCGCACAGCCCTCTAAGCGGGTGGCACCTGGGGCCGGGTGACAGGCTGGCTGGCCAGACCACTCCCGAGGAACATGCCTTAGGTTCTCTTTTCTTTTAGGGCTGGCTGCTATTAATCACATATTTAAGTACAGGCTTGCAGGTCCCACGTGCACCCCCTGAAGGGCATGTGACTGAACACGGCAGCACTCGGGAGACCTGCAGAGACAGAAAATCAGGCAGCACCACCTGTGCTCCCGGCGGCTGACAGGTGCCCAGGACACGGTGTGAAAAGAGCACATGCTTACGTCTGCTTTCTTCCGTGTTCATAGCAGTGACTCCTGTGGGTTCGCAAATTTTGACATTTCAGGCACTTGATGATGAAGTAAGAGTTTTACGTTCCCCCAAAGGGAGGATGTGCTTCGAGCATCTGGGAAACATGGGTCGAGATGAAGTTCCAAGCCCAACCCCAGGAGGAGGACCCAGAATGGCAGCCCAGGGACCTGCCCCGCGGCTGCCCTGCTCTGCAGCCCCATCCCTGCAAGGAAACGAGAGGCAGGTCCAAACCCAAGAACCTGGGTGTTCCCTCTGCTTCCCTCAGAGATCACTTCACACCGGGGGTCTGTCTCCCACAGTGACACAGGCAGCGCTGGTGAGAAAGTCTGAGGGAACACTGCACCTCCGACACCCAGCTGCCAAAGTCACAGCTCTGCACGGCTCTGGGGACCAGGCTCTGGGGACCAGGCTCTGGGCCCGGCTGCCCTCTGGGGAGCTGGGTGCTCAGGGAAGCCACCTGGTACACCTGAGAGGGCATGTCTGTGAGAGCAGCAAGGACCCCCTGCTCCCCACGTATCATCCCAGCCAAGAAACTGGCTGCTACCTCCTAACAAATACGCTTTTTTTTAAAATTAAGGGACAGACCTACTGAAAGTAATATTTGGAAAAAACTAGAAGTTATGATTATTTTGTCTATAAACAATACGCACTTTTAAAATGAAAATATCCACGGTGGCCAGAGTGCAGAAAAAGGACACCTGACGGAGGAAACCTGAGTCGATACAGACTCCCCAGAAGGTTAAGGCTATCAAACCACAAGGACCAAAAGCTTTAAAGCTATGCAAGTCGCTGACCAGCAGTCTCAAGTCTGGAGGTGTGTCCTAAAGAAATGATAAAGGGGGGCTTCCCTGGTGGCGCAGTGGTTCAGAGTCCGCCTGCCGATGCAGGGGACACGGGTTCGTGCCCTGGTCCGGGAAGATCCCACATGCCGCGGAGCGGCTGGGCCCGTGAGCCATGGTCGCTGAGCCTGCGCGTCCGGAGCCTGTGCTCCGCAACGGGAGAGGCCACAGCAGTGAGAGCCCCGTGTACCGCAAAAAAAGAGAAAAGAAATGATAACGGGTGGAGATGCAGCTCTAGGCAAAGAGCCAACCACTGAAGCATTAATTCTAAAACAACAAATAAATGGAGGGAGCGGGTCACAAAGTGTCTAACAGAGGACTGGGCCAAAAAGTTGTCACAGCCACTCGACGAAGGCAGTGTAAAAATTAGAAAGTATTTTGTAGAAAAAGTATTTCTGTGAAAAAGGTTGTGAAATATCAGAATGCCTGAGAATCCATTTTTCAAACACATGGGCGTCCATGTACAGCCCCCTTCCCAGGCCTTAATGATAACAGCCAGTGGGCGGTGGTCTTCTGGGTGGTATTTGTTTCCATATTTCATAACCTTTAAAAACCATCTCTCTCTTTTCTTTGGCAAGTCTCACAAAACCCAACTTACTCATCAAAGTTTTTACATCCGTGTCTCTTGTAGACAAATTTACAATCCACTTTTCACAGTTTACTTTTCCCCAAATCAGGGATGATCACTGATAGAGGTGTTAATGCATCATTCCCCTCTTCACAAAATTTCCAATGGCTCTGCACTAAATACACAAACTAGCCCCAGACTCCACAGCCTGGTCTCTGGGGGACCCACCATCTGCTCCAAGCCTGGCTCCCCCACTCACTCTTGGAGCCAGTGTCTGGCCAGCTTCACCTGGCAGGCGGCATGTAAAAAACACCCAAGTCCACGGAGAGAAGCTATGCTTTCTCGTATCAGAGCATCTCACAACTAACTAAAAGTCAACCTCCTTTGAGGATTACTTTTGTCTTTCACGAACTGAACCAATTTGGTGCTGCTAACCTAGTGGGTAGTTCCTCAATGAGTATAGGTTACTCAAAATCTGGCTATGTCAGAAAACAGACTTGTGGTTGCCGAGGGGGAGGGCAGTGGGGGAGGGATGGAGTGGGAGGTTGGGATTAGCAGATGTGAGCTATTATATACAGAATCGATAAACAACAAGGTCCTTCTGTATAGCACAGGGAACTATATACAATATCCTATGATAAACCATAATGGAAAAGAACATAAAGAAAAGTGTGTGTGTGTATACATATAACCGAATATATATATGTATAACTGAATACATATATAACTGAATATATATAGAACTGAATATATATATAACCGAATCACTTTGCAGAAATTAAACAACATTGTAAATCAGCTACACTTCAATAAAAAAAATCTGGCTATGCCCTATAAGGGAAAAAATGTTATAAAATAAATAGAAGACTTCAAAATAACTTGGAAACGTCAGCTACAGATCGTAACAACTTCTCACTATCCTAGTTAAGTAACATCTTCATATTCTTTTGATCAGAGACTCTGTGGAGGGTGAAATAGGTCAAAAAAATACATCACCGTTTAATCATCTTAAAAACATTAGAAAGAGCAGAATGCCGTGGCATTAAGAACTGATTATGAACAAAAATAAAAGCCATTTGTATGCATTAATGATACATCAAGCTAATTCAAGCTGGCTGAAGTCATTAAGAGGAATCCTGGGGCAAAACACAGCTCTGATGCCACAGTGCGGCAAAGTATTAAAAGAACCATTTTCTATGGCATTGATACAATTAATTCTCTGAGCAAAAGATAGGCTCTTCACGTGAAAATCAAAACACAGCACATTTACTAGTAGTGTGTTTAATGGCCTCGTGTTGGTAGTGTGAGAGTTAACTCCGGCATTTCTGTGCACTTACACGAACACTGGGACCCACTCAATGCTCCCGGGGGAAGCAGAGCACGACAAGTCCAGACTCAGGGTAAGAAAATGCCAGGAAAGACCCAAGCCCCTATCAACACAACATTCCACGACACCGTGAGATAGAAGATGGCTTACTGTCTCTCGCTGTTTATAATATCATCAATCTTGACAAAGATCTTCAGATGACTTCTATGTTATTTTCTAAAAGGATTAAAATGTCTCTCCTTGTAATGGTTCCTTCTACTCATATCAGAAACTAGTTTAAGAATTATCATTTCACACCTGATTCCGTATTGTTAAGGCCAGTAGCTGCAGTCTGTGGAGTATGAACCACACTGATAATTTAGAAATTGCCCCCTACCTAAAAATTGTCATTTTGGGTAAGTGATTTTAAGCAAATCGGTCAACATTCCAAGGAGATAATTCCTCTTTAAAAGGAATTATCAGTGGACCTCTGGGTCCACTGAACATGATGGGAGATAAATTCTTAAAAAGGGCAACTTCTAGGCAAAGAGACTCCAAATGAGGAACGAGCTGATTTCATACTGGTGACAATGTTTTAAATCACTTGAGTTATTCAAGGTTCATCACCTCTTAGCCCCGGATTGCCCAGTGCAGCCCAGTCTCTGGTCCCACCTTGATACATTCCCTACCTGTTCACCGTGTTTGGAAGATCTGGTTACAGATCACGTGCCAGACGCACCGGGCTCACCTGGAACACGTGTTGAAAATTTCCCGCCCCTGAGAACTTTTGAGCTCCAAGATTTTTTTCTAAGAACAGTAAAGTAACTCCAAAGTTCTTCTGCTTTTCTTTTGTTTTTGTCACCTCTGAGAATACAGCTTACTACACCAAGTGTTGCTATGTTACTTCTGGCATTCATTACTTCGATGTGTGATTTAACCCTGTTGCAGAGAAAGCTTCCCTGGTTAAGAAATTGACCGCATTTGAAAATGCATATCTAAGCAGTACTGACGACGTCATGTTTCATAAAAATAGTTACTATAAATCATTTACACACTTTCTCACCCAAACATACACGAGGGTTACAGCACAAGGAGAACCACCTCCCCAAGCCTACACATCCCTAATCACTCCACGCCCCCTCCACTCACAGGCTCAATCAAAAGTCTACTTAGCGCTCGGGATATTTTCAGTTTGGTGAGAGATGATCCGCGATGGGCCAGGTATGGCTCTTTTGGAAACAACTTACAGATTCTAATTTCCAGGGAATGAGACCACGTTAAAAGCTACCAGGCAGTGACAGCCAAAGACACCTGTGGTTAATGATGACATCAGGGCAGCCGCAAAACCCAGGTCAAGACCGCCTTGTAAGACTTAACCAGTTAACTTGAGAGGAACCTGACGACTGTTTTCCTTTTCTTTTGCCCCCCACCTTAGCATCACCACGTGAGTGCGACGTAAGACTTAGGTAGGTAACTTTTTTCACGTCATGCCTGTTCGTGGGAAGTTTTAAACTAGTAAAAACCTTTCAAAAGTGGAATTTAAGCAGCCGAACCTTTTTCGCCCCATCCTAATACACACTAACCGACCATCTGTCCCAGGAAGTCCTGCGCATACAACTTTCCACTGCAAAGAGGGCAGTGGGAGTGGGCGGGGTGGGTGTGGGCACAGTGATGGTGATGGGCACAGAGGTGCAGTGAAAACAGGAAATGGACACGCGGGCCTGACACCGGCCGAACGATGCGACTTCAGGAAGCCAGCCCCGCAGAGACCGTGGCTCCCAACCACAAGTCAGGCCTCTAAGATCTACTACCTCACAGCATGAGCCCTTAGCTTAAACTGCGATAGAAACATCAGTCATCATTACCAATGATAAAGGAGCACATGTTGACGGACACTTAACGACCCCTAATGACTTAATTTGTTCACCTTCTTAGTATATAGTAAATGCCAAATGGACACACATGGCTTGCTTTTGAACATGAAAAATCTTATCTTTGGAAGTACTCTTTTGGAAAAGAAAACATATATATATAAATAACAATAAATTGGCTCCAATCTGATCTCTAACATAATAAAAATAGGAGAAAAACAACAGCATCACTGCAGATAACAACATAGGCCACCCTGCCGGTGAAAACTAAGCTGGTTCCAGGAAAGAATGGAATAGGCCTGACACATCCCTCAGCAGGAGGAACAGAAGACTGTGACGTAAGCAAGACAAGACGGTGCCAGATGATGCCACACTGGGGAGAAAAGCCCAGAAGACTGCTTACAGTTAATGATGCCCTAACACATGCAATTAGGTTCCACAAACTGGGCTCAGGAACACAGCTACCCTTCCTGTACTGGACACTCCTGTAATTAGGGCCAAGCAGCTGCAGACGTTTCATGTGAAAGGGGATTCTCTGTACATCAGGGTTTCAGTCTTTGGAAGCAAAGGCTGGAAAGCACACTGAGGCTGCGTGCGGCACCACAGGACCCCGGGCAGGTCCGCGATCTCTCGGGGCTCGGGCCTCGGCATGAGGGAGCCGACCCCCGGCAGGCGTGAAACCCAAGTAGAACAGCTTCTGCCAAAGCGGTTTCCAGAATGTCGACTGCAGCACGAATCTGAAGAGCTGGGGTGGATGAACTGGGAGATTGGGACTGACATACATACACCACCATGTGTAAAACAGACAACTGAGGGGAACCTACTGTATAGCGCAGGGAGCTCAGCTAGGTGCTCGGTGGTGACCCGGGTGGCTGGGACGGGGAGGCGGGGTGGGAGGGAGGTCCAAGAGGGAGGGCATATAGGGATGTATGTATACACAGAGCTGATTCATTTCGTTGTCCAGCAGAAAGTAACATAACACTGTAATGCAACTGTACCCCAATAAAAAAAAAGAAATAAAGAGCTGGGTGATGGTGTCGAAAGACTGCCACGAGTCTTCCTAGGAGGGGGCTGCTATAGATAAACGTCCACCCCCAGGACGGCTGGAGGGAAGCCTCAGTGAGCAGAAGGTCTAGCAAGAGGCAGACAGCGACCTTCAAATGCTACTGCCCAGCTTTGCCAACCACATGTACCTAAAACTAAATCGTTTCTGTTAATATAAATAAAGCAGATCCATCCTAGAACAGAAGGTCTCCCACGTGAGATGACTGAACCACCCTTGACAAACAGCCCAGTGACCAAACCCAGCAGCCTTGGGCAGAATTAAGCAGGATGGCAATCTGCAGTTTATCTACATCTTGGTCTATACGGATCTTGAGCCGGTCCACCAATTACTGTCAGAGCAGAATCTTGCAGGTAGGTTTCCTACTGTTCAATGAATAGAAGCTTAAGAAGTTAAACCTTTAGTGGGGAGTATGCCTTAATGTGTATAACAGGATGCTCTGAATTAGGATTTAACAAAGGACTACAACTTTAGAATGTATGTGCAAGAATATTAAATTCTGCGTACAACTGATGCTGGGAGCAATAACACAACATCCTGTACATAAAACAATACTGTTTACGATTCATATAAATCTGCATCAACTCATTCTGGGGGCGGGGGAGGGAAGGAGGGAGGGGAAGGGCATAAAGCAGCTTAGATAAAGGAAAGACAAGATGGTGTTCTGTACCAGCAGCTGGTTCTCCTTCGCATTCCGTATAAAGGGAAGCCACTCTTCTTTAGGTATCAGAGATCTTTAAGATATGCAAGCCAGATGCCATCATTTAAAAATTATAAAATATACCGCCAAAACCTTAGAGGTCCATCAGCTCTCTTCCACAAAACGGCAAAACAAACAAACGGATCCTCCCTCATCCCGAGGCTAAGATAACTGTTCTGTGACACAAATCACTATGCTCACCACATGTCCATGACACACCACTGTCACTCCCGGCAAGACAAGCTACAAACACGGACACCCGATATAAGGTGAGATATTTAAAAGTGTTCAAAGAGCGACTAAAATCCACAATTTCCAAAACCCAACCCCAGGAAACTAAAATCATGGCTGCTCTATCGTGAAGACTTTCTTGCCCCCAAGACGGCGCGTGTAACCCTCCAAGGGGCACTTTCACCACCCACACCAATGACTTTTCACTACCTTTAAGCTCTGCTTGGTCTTCTGAGGGAAGAATTTACTTTTTATCCTTAAGCGGTGTTTATTTTAGCTTATCACTGAACGTCTTGCTTGAAAACTCCCACCAGCAACACCACCTTCCTTTACCTGCCCAGAGGCTGAGCTAGAAAGCCATGAAAGACGTGCTCACTGCAAGGGCTCTGGCCACTCAGACCTGGTTCCTTTATAGAAAGTGACACTTCTCTTTTTTAAAAATAAAATTAAAAAAAAAAAATGGGACCAGAGAAACAATACCTGCCGAGAATGAACTTTATTTGCTGCGATCCTGTTTCTGCATGTATCCAGGCCCTGATCTGGACAAATGACCAGGGACTTTCAAAAAACTGAATGCCAGACACAGAAATCACTGCCATATTAAAAACACAACGGCCTGCAGTTCCCTCTCCCAGACATGCCAGGGGCAAACAAAGCAGCACAGAATGGGACTGAGAGACATGGGGTGGGCCCCGGGCAGCCCACAGGGGCCCCAGCACGCCCCGTAGGGCCCTTCTGGGAACCCAGACGAACAGATGGGTAACCAGGCCCCAAGCCAGATTCAGCTGCCCAGATTAAGTAAAAAGCAATGACTGCATTAATTCTCAAAAGGCGAATCTGACTTACAGGAACCCCCTGTGCAGGCCAGATCATTCTTCTCCACAAGCTACACAACCTAAGAAGCAGAGGGTGACCCCAGGCTGTCAAGCAGGGGTGACGGAAAGCACCCTAGTCCGGCACTACCTCTTCTCCGCCCCCAGGCAAGATGTCGCCTGCATTTCTGGGTGACTATTCTAAGTTTATCTTCCCTGCTGGACTTCCACTTCACCAAGACAGGGGCCCTGACTGTGCTTCCAGGCATGAGGAAGGCTGGTGCTCAACTAAGGGAATGAATGAACGAACGCAACAACCAACCTACTTCGCTTCCTCCTGATACCGAGAAGCTAACAGAGAACCTCCCTCCTGAATCACCTTCCAGGAGATATGTGACTACACCAGCAAAACCATCCTGTTTCTCCACTATTTTCACATTCTGTCTTCTGTTTTAGGACACTTAAAGAAGCAAAGACTAAGGTCCCTGGTCTCTTACAAAGCAGGGCTGGGCAGCCAGTTGATCGGGAGCTCGGCCTGCAAGAGCAGGTGGAGGTCGGAGCTGGGGTAACACACCGGGTCTGGATGCTTCTTTGATCGATAAGCTAATGGTTACACAGAAGTTACATGCTTTTTAAAAAATTTTTCTACCATGCAAAGATATAAAAAGTACACAAATAAAAGTAAGCCCTAGGGCATAGAGAAAGCCCTGAAGTCAAAAAAAGAAATCCAGATATACCGAGTCCGTGAGTGGGCAGTGAAGCTGTGCAAAGTGTGCCCTGCCCCCAGCCTGCCCCGGGTATGTGGCAGGACCCAGATGCTCTGTTTTAATGACAAAATGGTTAAGGCTCTAGGCTCCCGGCTCCCAAGACTGGGGTCCAACCCACGCGAGTACCTGTGGTCAAGGTACCTGACCTTTCTGAGCCCTGAGTTCTTTAGCTATAAACCTTCCAAGTTGTTTTTTTTTTTTCTCTTTTCTTCCCTTGAAGATTAAAATGGATGGTTATTGCTAATGATTTCCAAGTCCTGAGTATATTCCCCATTCGTTTAGCCACTACTTTCACCACTAACAATTCAAGAGTTTACGATTAACACATAAAAAGGTTTACCATCAAATTACCACAGAAAATATGCAGAGTAACCGCAATTTTATTTTAGAAACTTAACCTTCACGTAAATAAAAATATTTTAAGAATAAAATCACAACAGTCACAGAAGTTGCAGTATCATGCAGACTTCGTTCAATCCAAATACTCAACGGGAATGTATCGTTTCTAAAGTTAATAACAAAATGTTCTGGAAATCTCGCAAGCCTGTGAAAACTCACACTTCGAGTGTGATATGGTTCACCAGTGGAATCACTGAGGAGCCGTCACAGCAAGGAGACACTGGTATTTTAACCAATGACTTTTGGAAAGGTCCTTCCTCATGCTCCCCTTGCCAGCTTCCAGCTTGAGGATGACAGGGAAGTGCCCCCAGCACACTGGCACCTGCCCACTGCCTCAGATCCCCTGGATGCTGGGCAGGGAAGCTCCATAACTTGTCATCCCCGAGTACTAGTTAGTTTACTATGTATAAGAGGAGTTCATTTATTTATGGGAAGTTCACATTTGCAAACCTCCATCAACGTACAAGGAAAAGCAATCACTGTGGAGAAGAAACTCATCCACGCAACTAAATGCCGATCCTCTACGTCAGGGATGGGCAGACCTTCTGTAAAAGGCCACAGAGTATCTCAGGCTTTCTTGGCCAAAAGGTCCTGCTGGAACCACTCAACTCTGCGGCAACACCCAAGAGCAGCCCAGCGCACCCCTCCCGCAGCCCGTAAACAGAGAAGTCTGTTTATAGAAACGGGCTGTTGGCCAGGTTTGGCCCCTGGGCCCTAGTTTGCAGACCTTTCATCTGTTAATACTCCACTTTAACCATCACAGGGCTTTCCACTATTGGGGCAAACGGCGACCTCGCCCACTGGAGCCCACCCCTCGGGAGAGCCCCACAGGCTTCCCTGCGTCATCCTTCACGGTGTCACTAACGTTCAAGGAGCTGCAGATACTGGCCCTGAACGGCTTTTAAGTGGGGTCTGCTCCCGAGCACGGGTGGGCAGGGCACGAGGAGGCCCACGTAAATGTGCGGTAAAGGACAAAGGGGACGCAGAGCCCTGGGGACTGGGGGCTCTTCTCGGTAGACTCCTGAGCTGGGAGAGGAATGTGACGTGTAGGGACTAAATAGGATAAACGTACTGAAAAATAGGAAAGGCTGGAAATTATCTGGGAGGCGGATAAGAGGAAAGAGATGGCAGGCTTAGAAAAGGAACTGGCTGCTAAGGAAAGTGGAAGAAAATGCGAAGTTAAAAACTGGACACAATCTTTGAAATTTAATAAAATGGCGGGAGTGTGCAATTCCTGTAATTTTCTCTGAAAGCTCGTTTGGACATTTAAAAAAAAAGCATGACCTGCCCGGTTTAGGGAAGTGCTGGGAGCACCCCATCATTACTACTCTTCCTGGCATTAACAGTCTCCCCAGGGCAAGGCCTCCACGACCCCAGGAGCAAGGGCGGCCTCCAAGGAGACCAAGCCTGGCTGCCCTGCTCAGCCCCCAACAAGCCCCGGCACAGAGCTGGGGATGCAGAGGTGGGTCTAAACCAGATTAACCCAGAAGAGGAGGGGGCCTAGGATCCCCATGACGCCCATCAGAAACAGAAGCCTCTGCTGGGAGCATCCTTCTCCCGGGTCCTTGATGCTTAACCTACCCCAGACCCTCCCCGACCCCACTAGACCAGGGACCACCTTCCCCGCTACAGACCCCGCCCCCCGCCTCCCTCTCATCCCCACCTGCTCTCTCCCCCGCCCTCCCGGCCTGACGTCTGCCATCACAGTTGTGTAAGGGGGGACCTCTGCTCCACCAGGAGAACTTCCTGTCTGAGGGGTGGCTGTCCTGGAGGTGAGGGATCAAGAAGGAGGCAAAGAAACAGTTCCCAAATGCTGGCGCCCACTCCCAGCCACCGGCCCTAAGGCGTACTTACTTCTGGCCAAACTTGACTCTCTCTCTTTTCTGCTTACTCTCCTCCAAACCCAGCCTGAAACACTTAAACTTTTTTTTTTTTAATGGGGCTGAATAAAGAATGAGCATCTACAGTGAAGCAGAAATGATGCGTGTGTATGTATGACACGTCCTGTGCGTAAATAACCATTTGAGAAATGCTTCATCCTGTGCACAAAGAGGTCACCAGTGGTACACACAGGACTGTTTCAGTGTGGATGCTCAGCGCACCCCCTGAACACGACCCGGGGCTGAGGGTCCCCCTCCTTGTAGGGAGCGCTCGGGGTCACGTCATCCACGTGGACCAGTGACCAGTGTGAGGTGAATGGATGCTGCAGGCACAGCGTGAGTATTTACCGTCCTGGAAGACCCTCTCCACGTTCAGCCCGTACGTGGCGCACGTCTCGTAGTACGTGCACCTCTTGAGGTCGCTGGAGAGCTTCCGCGCCCTGGCGTCGTCGATGACCCGCGGGTTGGTGGAGCTGATGGCATCTGCAACAGACCGACAAGAAGTGGCGACATGGTGACCACGAGCGGCCTGGGGACGTCCCACCACTCACGGCCCCCAGAAGCTCAAAACCTGCCCCACGCTCAACACTGCTGGGATTCTTTTCAGGACCTGGAGTTTTCAAAACACCATTTATCCCCAAAATAATCATCCCAGACACCACAACGATCAGGTGTTTCAGAGGATCCTGCTTCTGAACATGAAATGAAAGAATGTCCCTGAAGACCAGAAGGAAAGGGTAAGAGATAAATGTGGCTCCAGAGGAAAATGCTTTAACAAGGAAAACCGCACGGTCACTACGTGTGGTGACCTTCTCGGCACACGGCACCCGGGAAACGCACGCCCTCCATCTGCCCGCTGGACACACGCTCATGGAGCCCTGTTGGGTGCCTGGCCCAGTTCTAGGCACAGGGATGCCCCCCAGGGAACAAAACTCTGTGCTCTCACAGAGGGGACATTAGGTCAGCTGGGGAGGGAGGCAGAAAAATAAGTAAGACACAAACGAGGAAGGACGACAGGTGTAGGATGGGACGTAGGGTAGGAGCTGGGTCACAGGGCAGGGGTCAGAGAAGCCACACCTGCAGCAGGTGGCGGGTGGGGGAGGGTGCCTGGGGCAGGGGGCGGCAGAGCACCGAGCATTTAAGGGGGACCCAAGGGCGAGGCAGGAGTGGGAGGGGGCCTGGGGCACTGGAGGGTGTGTCACAGACTAGTGTGCGAACCACGTTGGCTCTTAACAGGTGGCTCGGGTGGGGGACTTCCCTGGCAGTCCAGTGGTTAAGACCTCGCCTTCCAAGGCACGGGGTGCGGGTTCGATCCCTGGTCGGGGAGCTGAGATCCCACATGCCTCGCGGCCAAAAAAAAAAAAAAACAGAACATAAAATAGAAGCAATATTGTAACAAATTCAATAAAGACTTTAAAAGTGGTCCTCATCAAAAAAAAATAAAAGAAGATGGCTCGGCTGGGAGACACCCCTCACCTCCTTCAGGACCTGTGTACAGATGGGGGCATCTGAGCCGCGAAACACATGTCAGGCACCAGCCACTAGTCTCCTAATAAAAAGAAATGCAGCCCTTCTTTTCTTTCAGCTCGGCATCCACGAGGCCCTCTCCCCGTTCATTCTGTTACTACTGAGTAACTGGGGGGCAGCCACACGCCCCGCACACAGGACCAGAGGACGGGCTGAGACGTTCCGGCCGGCGTGCTACCCTGCGACGACACACACTTTACAGGGCTGCTCCTGACGTGGCATTTTCCCCGAGGGCACGAAAGCTCCTGAGTTACAGGAAACACTCAAGATCTCTTTAACCAAAAACCCGCCACCGGGATTTTCTGTACTAGTCCAGGGAAAAGCAGTGTAAGTCACACAAGACAGTGACAACCTTTTAAATGTCTGCTGTTGCACAGGAAGTGCCTGAGGCACTCAAATTCCTGGAAGTAGTAAACAAAAGGGACATCTTGAGGGAATAATTTATTGATTTTTTTCCCTCTCTTTCTCTTCTCCTTACTCCCTATTTTTTCTGTTTTTCCGAGTCCGATGGAATAGGTTTAACTGAGCGTTCTGAATTACTCCTAGAGAAACTATGATTCAGGACCCTTCTCCTGACAATGACCGGAGCCACATCAAACAGATGTTCCAGAACATTCCCTGGCAGGGCCTGTTAGAGGGATTTCTTCAAACACTATCTCGTCCTGTCTTCTTACCTTACAGAATAAGAAATTTGACTTGGATTTCATAACGCTTAAGAAAAAGAAGTTTGGTTTTTTTTTTTAAGGTGTAAACATCTTTTAAGAAAACAGTAGAAAAAAAGTTAGAAACCCAGAATTTTCCAGTGCTTTGGTATAAACTAGAAAATACACGCCACAGAGCATGAATCCAGCTTCAGATTTATCCTGACCCCGTAATCCCCCAGGCCCTCCTTCCCCGGTGGGTGCCCACTCATTTCTGTCCCATCTCAGCTTCCTTCCAAGATACACTGTCATGTGTCAGAAACAGACCCTACACTTGAATGCTCTTCTGGTCTTATTTTTCATTCCTCTTGTGACTCTGCATCTTTTTACAGCTCGGGCTTCGCCCTCCAATCAAGGTGATCTTCAAGTCTTTAAAACAGATGTTTAAGAGACATCACACCATCACCTTGTCCTCTTAGGAACATCCTCCAGCTCCCCGATGGTACCCGGGAGAGAACACGTCCCCCCACCTCTGGGTAAGGCCCCACACCCCACGTACCCTTCAGGAATTATCTTAATTCTTCTCCATCTTCTCCATCCCATAATCTCCTATCTTGAGGCCACCAGCCCCGACCAGCTGGGAGGGAAACCTGAGATCCCCTCAGCCGTTGTCTCTGGCACCCCACGCAGCCTGTACAGCATCAGGACAAGCGTGGCTTCACAGAAAGCGAAACGAGTTAATGGTACCTACGGGTGGAACCTTCCAGAAGCCCACACTCACTCCACCTTCCTGCCACGGGGGCTTCCAGGGTGCTCTGGGAATCAGAGGTCTGGCTGATGACCACGAGGAGCCCTCAGGTGAGGACGGTTCCTAACTGATAACATTCCCGTCCTGCTCCTTTGGGACATGGCTTTGCTGAAGTCCAAACAGGTCTCACAAATGAATATGAGGGGACAGGGAACAAGCCCTCCAGGAGTGCTCCCAGGTGCTCGCTGGGTGCAAGCTCCCAGGTGTACCTTGCAGGTACACGGCCCTCAATCGACAGACGCTTATAAAACTAGAGGGAATAAAAGGGGGCCGGTTCCTCCACATCAGGGCTTCCCCAGAGCCTCTGTGGAGCCATCCCCAGGCCTCCCTGAGACACAGACCATCCACCATCCTGGTGGGAGGTGAAGATGTGCCTTCCTTCAGCTGGGGTGGGAGACACAGAGGCTGCACTTATCTCCAAGGTCCGGAGCAGGGAGAGATATCATCTGCAATCCCAACAAGACCTCAGGAAAACTGGCCACATGTGGAAACATCAGGAACACAAGCAACCACGCCCTCGACACTGGTGTGCCCACGGATGCCCCCACTGCCTTACGGGATTTCCTCCCTTCAAGGCCTGGCAGCGTCAAGGTCAACAGCGGCCTGGAGCGAGTGATGCGGGGTTTGCACGGCCCCGTGCAGGGACCGCAGACTCGCCACCCCTACTACCCAAAACACTGCTGTGTAGGAAAGACAACAAACTGATCAAAATTACCTTTCTGGCCTGGATTGAAAACCTACCTGCCCTTTATCCCGGTGAGTCCACCGCAGAAAGGCATTCTGCATCCTGAACACAGATCCCCTGAACCCAGGCGGCTGGTAAGGAGCCGTCCATACAGACCCTGCTTTGGCTCAGAAATGCCCTCGGTAGGCCTGCAGGAAGAGGCGCTTACTGGAAATTAACTGCCTCGATGTCGATTTCAAGGCAGCTTGAAGCAAGGTCTTCTTTAGACGAGCTGCCCACTATAAAATATTATGTATTAAGAATTTTCAGGAGGCCAACTCAAATATGCCAATTCTGTACATCCGAACAAGAACCAAGGGCTTTTTACTGGCGTGCCTTGTCTCCCAGTGACCACCAGAGGGCGCTTTGGGCATAAAAAACCTCTCACGTCCCATGTTGGTCTAAATCCACCTCTGCTCTGAAGGTTTCAGGTGTGAGACCGCTGGCCACGACATATATATGCTATTAAAAAAAAAAAAAACAAACAAAGAGGGGGGACTTCCCTGGTGGTGCAGTGGTTAAGAATCCGCCTGCCAATGCAGGGGACACGGGTTCGAGCCCTGGGCCGGGAAGATCCCACATCCCGTGGAGCAACTAAGCCTAGGCATCGTAACTACTGAGCCTGCGCTCTAGAGCCCACGAGACACAACTACTGAGCCCGTGTGCCTAGAGCCTGTGCTCCACAACAAGAGAAGCCACCGCACCGCAACGAAGAGTAGCCCCAGCTCACTGCAACTAGAGAAAGCCCGCGCACGGCAACAAAGACCCGATGCAGCCAAAAAAAGGGGGGTGGGGTGGGGATTGGCAATGAAGTTCTCTCCATGAAAACCCAACCCTCACGTTTTACATCTAGCACCCTGAGCAGATGACTTTAGTTTATTCCACACTTTTTTCTCCCAACACACACACCCACTCCACGATTCAGGCTTATCCTGCCAAGGCAGCAGATTACCCCGCCAGAGCTCTCAGTTATATTGGATCTGGTGCCACGCACGCAGCTAATTGTTCTTGCTTGTTTGACGCAGCTGGTTTCTTATTTGGAAAAGTCTTACATCAGGGCATGCAAGGGCAGACCAGATGTGCTCATTCTAAAGGAATTAACAAAAACAGAACCTGCACCAAAAAATGAAAGGAAAATCCAGTGTTTCTTGACATGATTATATTTTTTAAGTTCCCCATTTTTCTGACAAAGCAGTTTTAAAGTTAACCTTCATCTGACTTTTAAAAACATTCCGTATGACCCCTTAGTTAAGTCCCCAGTGGCAGGTACCAGCACATAAATGAATCTATGATCAAGGGCATAGTAAGTGATGTCACTTTACTAAAAGACCAAGTTTTAAGTGTCCTAGAAAAAAACACAAAACGTACCCACATGGTAAGATTCTATGCTTTCTAAGGGATCTGCTAAAAATGAGATACAGCTCGTAAGACATTAAGAAATAGAGCAGAATAAAACAAAACTCTGCATTATATCAGAAATCAGTATTAAAGGTACAAAGGTTAACATAAATAACCTTTTAGGGCGCTTATATATTATTTTGTAAGAGAGGATTAAGATATCCTAATATAGAAATTAGAGCACTTGGGAGTGTAGGGGGGGTGTTTTGTTTTGAAGTTGCCAAGTGACTTCTCCACTGAATCAAATCAGGAAGTGTGACAGTTTCAGTTTCATGGATGCTCACTGTAAAAAGGGAGCCTTCAGTAGGAAATTACTACTTCTTTAAACCGTTTCCAAACCCCTCCACTCTGAAAACACAGGCCAGGAATCACTTACTGCTCAACTGCTGGAGCCACAGAAGCACAACCTGCCCTCGGACACCACTCACCCTGGGTTCCCACCAGGACCAGCGGAATCTCACTCGTGTTCCGGTAGTTGGCCATCCGGCTGTAGTAGTGGTAGACCGTCTGGAAACTTATCTCATCCTCCAAGCTGAAGACAAATATAACAGCGTCCACCCACATGGCAAACTGGGGAGAAAAGAAAGGCAGGTGAGCAGGAGATATTGAGTGAGGAGCTCACGAGAGAAAGGCAAAGGAGCAGCACGGGGTCACCTTCATGAACACGGGACGAAAGGCCGGCAGACACGCCTCCAGCCGGGCCACGTCCGACGTCTTATAGCGCATCGCTGGGGCGTCACGAACGCCCTTCTCATCCTCGCACAACACGCCTGTGATGGCCCTCAGCCCCTTCCCACCCAGGCCACGCTGTCTCCAGAGTAAAACCAGACATCCTTCCCCGAGGGAGTGTCTGCCCTCTGGCCCGACTCGGCCAATGGAAGGCAAACCCCGCGCACAGCAGAGCCGACCTGGAGATAGGCACGGAGGGCGGCCTTGCAGCTTCCTGTTTCACCCCAAACTCCCCGAGGAGGCCGCCCAGGAAGCCGTGCTGGACCCCTGAGATGGGGCTCTTCCTCTGGGTGCCCACGGCTCAGAAATCCTCCACCTCCAGGGCCAACCAACTACTCCGTCAACATGTGAGGCCTTCGTATCGTAAAGATCAGCCGCCCCTGATTAATTCCAGCACCCTTCAAGGAAATTATGACTCACTGCCGGAGAAGTTAACAAAAGCAACGAACAAAACTTAGGGGAAAATAATGAAAACCCCACAACGGCCCAACTCCTGTCATTTTATTCTCACTTTTCTTGCATCCAGCTGAACTCACATCAGATCCTCTCTCTGGCAAATAACCACACCCTCAAGCGCGTGTTATCCCGTGGAACACCCATAACCGTCTTGTAAAGCTGGAGCCAAGAGAGGAGAGGGTCCTGGAAGCTCAGCAGCTTCCCAGGGCTCCCAGGGTCACAGAGGTGGCGCTGAGGAAGAGACTTGGCGCCAGAGACCCTTCTCTTTGGTGAAAGACCCAGGTGAAAATCAAAAAAAAAAAAATGCCCCACATGCTTTCTCTAAAAGAACCTGCAGCTCCCACTAAGTTCTGCTGGTCAAGGCATCAGCTCTAATGTTTGGTGAAATTTTTAGTGGGTTAAGCTCTGACTTCCACATATAAATGAAAAGCGTATTCAGTTACAAATGGAGGTTTTACGCAACAAAACGTAAATACACCTGAAGTTCAAATGATAAATATGAAATTAAATGAGAAAGAGAACTTGGGGCCAGTAGCCTTGGGACTGGCTGATGCCTCGTGAGGGCCCAGGACTCAGGCTGACACGGCATCTCCTTCTCCCCTTCTCTACCTTGAGATGTGTTTTCCTTTCTCTTCCCAAGAATCGGGGAGAAGTCAGCTTCCCCACGCCCACGCGCACCTTACGAATGCTTGTGGTCCCTGGGACCAGCCCGCACCTCCCAAAACTGACAACCACCTGACCCTCCGTGCAGAGGAAATGCAAACCAGGCCACATCCTCTCAAGGGTGCATCCTGAGAGCCCCAGGGCCTAGTGAGCAGTGGGCACTCCATAGATGTCCCCCATCCACCCCAGCGGCTTCTCCACCAACTGCCAAAAAAACCCCAACCGGCAGAGTTTTCACACCACCTAACAGGACACCGGTATCCACAAAATCCTGCAACTTCACTCACGAAGCCGTCATTACCTTCGCAGACTATATGACATGATCTGCGACAGTGGAAACAAACATCATGCTCACGTGTGCCTGGGAGTGGTGACTTGAAAACGGTTCTTTTCCTTGAATGTCCGAGTACACTCGGCCTAGTTTTGAAAGGCTCCATCTGACATCCCCTCAAAGCAGAAATCTGCACTTTGACCGGGGTAAGCTTCTAGCCTAACGATGCTTCTGTGGGAAGTATGTGCTAGAATAAGGGACTGGTCCTCAGGGAAACTCACGGCCAGAGGCCAAGACAGAGACCTCCTGGGGGCCCTGGTTCTACCCCCGGCGGGGCGGGGGTGTGGGCCGGCCACCTCGGCCTGTGCCCTGATGCCATGAGATCTCAGGGCGTCAGCGTCCTTGGTGACGGGAACGCTCAGAGCATCGTCTCCCAGGGTCATCTCGAGGATTAAGGGAGCTGCACCACTCAGGGAAGGTGGCGGGGCAGGGGGCTCAACCAGTGTTACCGATTCACAATATGTGTGCTTTCCAGACATGAGAAGAAACTTATAAGAAGGGCTCCATTATTGCTCACAGGCCTTAAGTTTTTTTGTTTTATTCTTAAAAGCCAATTCTTTAATTAATCAGGGACTAAAAGGAAGGAAAACGTTTCTGTGTCGAATGACATCACATGTCCTAAGCATCTGAGGCTTCGGAAAAGATGTATTCCACAGGAATACGTGCTTCCTAGAGGAAAGATGCTTCTCAGAGGGTACCTACCACTGGAAAGGAAAACCCCTGGGATTTTTAATGTCACCGTCTGGGGATGTGGGGAAACACTGGGCCTGAGCTTCGTAATAAGAGATCCACCCCCCAAAATACTTTCATTAAAAAGGCAACCCCAACAGCAATCATGGCTGATGAAACCTTCAGGGTGGGGCAGTGCTCCGAGCCCCTAATTCCTCGGGCTGGAGTTCCCTCTCCAGTGTGGGCCTGGGGCTCCTTGGGAGACTGGTCTCACTGCGGTTAAACTCTGGCCCAGGGCAGCCTGCTCACTGCTCCGCGACTGGCGTCAGGGGAAGCGCCGTGTCTCTGCAGCCCTGGGCCCCCCAGCATCCCATCCCTGGCAGCATCCCTGGACAGCAGCGCCTCTGAAGCCACTACACCAGCTCCAACATGCGCTTCTATACGTCTCTCAACTTTCTTCTTAGATTCTTTATGTCAGAGCTAAGGTGTGCTCTTTACATGTGAGATTGCCCCTGGTCACTCCAAAACATTTACGAGCTAGAAAAGCGGAAAATCACCCAGGTGACACCCACACTTTACCTACGTCATTCTCCTATTACCACCTGCCTCGGACGGAACCCTTGTGATAGCAGGACAGACGTCCCACGGGCGAAGGACCACTCAGAAAAAGTGATTGAGCTTTTAGCACCATCGTGAACCTTCTAGGACGGTGTCAGACATCACACCCTGTCCTGCTTAAGTATAAAGTAACAGATGTGCGCTGAACCCGAGCTCTCACAGCTCCGTAACCTACCCTTTTTCATGTTTAACATGTCTTCAGTGTTTCCTTACTCTCATCGACTATGCTGTTTCAGCAAAGCAAAAACAAATCTTTTCCACACTTTAACTAACGTCTTTGAACATACCTTATGGTATCTTCAGAACGTACCTTATGGACTGCTTTGTTTCACGGTTTGACAGCATTTTTCTTTTAAATACTGGTACAGCTTACAATCAGTGGCATTTTAGACTCACTAAAACATGGTAAATCCACGCCATTTTCCTGTAGAGCTGCATACCCCTCAGTGTGTGGAGTTCTAGAACTTTAACAACCTCCATATTCAACATCGTTCACTTAAATCACCAATAATCCCGTGTCGCACTTGCACCAAAGGCTAAGTTCAAGAAAGAGCGCCAGAGGGAATCTTAATACTAAGTTCGCATTAATGGGTCTTGACTATTACTAGCCCTCGGTCCCTTCAAAGTGTTCAGCTAGTAAAATTATATAAGTACAGTAATAAACTGGAGAGGAAGTAAACCAAAGAAAAAGGTTTTCCACACTCATGCTGGTTTTCTTCCCTCCGCAACACCCATTTTTCAAGGAACTTTCAAAGAAATCAGACCGTGCTGCATCCTGGTTTGTGGCGGAGAATGATCCGGGCTGAGAAGCCTGGTGGGCAGCCTGGCAGTAGTGCTCAGGTTTCCAAATCCCATCCAACTTTCTAAATGACTGTACTGCTCTAGAGATCAAACACAGGATAAAAGGAGAAAAAAAGGGCTATAGACACTTCCAGATGTCAATTCAGCTGAGATGACACATCAGTGCAGATTCTGCTCTTCCTTCCGCCTTAAGAAACGCAAAGTGGGGCTTCCCTGGTGGTGCAGTGGTTGGGAGTCCACCTGCCGATGCAGGGGACGCGGGTTCGTGCCCCGGTCCGGGAAGATCCCACGTGCCGCGGAGCGGCTGGGCCCGTGAGCCATGGCCGCTGAGCCTGCGCGTCCGGAGCCTGTGCTCCGCAACGGGAGAGGCCACAACGGTGAGAGGCCCGCGTACCGCAAAAAAACAAACACAAAAACAAAAACGCAAAGTGAAAATCAGCCACACAGCCCAAACTTCCCTCTAGGTTTCTGTCTGAAGGAACAACAGAATTAGTCTCTCAGGGATGAGAAAAACCTCAGTCACAGAAAGCAGTTTCCTGGGGCCTCTCTCTCACCTTTTCTTGTATGCACCTGACCGACTTCTTAGACGCACCTGTGGAGTCAGACCCTTCCCAAGGAGGCACAGGTGAAAGCTGGTCACCAGTGTGCGCGCAGTACTCACCTGTGCCTCTGGAGGGCCCCCTTCATCTCTGATCAGCAGCAGATAGCTCTGTCCGTCAACAACAATCTCTTTCTTGAATCTGCCACCTGCCATACACACACAAAAAATCTTGTTACGCGGGAAAGACAGAGCGAGGGGAGGGCAAACAGACGTGGGCTTCGCTTGTGGAAAAATACACCCTAGGCTGTGGCCCTGGGGGCAGCCCTGAGTGTTTAGTAGGAGTGGGCTGCGGCTCTGCCTCCAGGGACCCCTGGACTTTAAAAGAACTACTGAACTCAGATTCAAATATCCATCCTTAAGAACCCGTGTTCCTTTCTAATTAGAATACACAGCCTCCATGCAATGCCAGGATCACTCGTGGCTCAGAAGCGTGGGATTTTAATGCAGGCTTTGTGTGTAAATTCAGGAATTCTCTCTCCCTGGGAACACGCTGATACCGAGTCCAGAAACAGAGAGCACGGAAATTGTTCTCTCGTTGGGTTCACAAAACCGAAACGAATTGTATCTGCTGATCAGGGGCCCGGTCTCCAGCACGTTGGCAAATTCAAGGGCTGAGAATCTGTATTCTCCTCAAGAGAAACCCAGTTCTTGGAAGGAAAACATAGAACAGCATGGGGATGGTGTTTCCGTGTTCACAGTTCACAGGAAAGGGAAGGGTGCTCAACTACTACACACGGGTTAGACACAAACTACTGGATGGCAGCTCCGCACAGGTGGAGACACAGCAGTGCAGCTGGCGGACGGAGAGCGTTAGAGACCACGCTGGGTTAGCGAGAGACCACCAGGGGCCCCGCCGGAACGCTGGGGGTACGGGGGTGGCCACGTGAAGGCGGCAGGGGCTGACCCCTCCCACGCCCAGGTGCCTCAAGCATCTCCCCTCAGCGCCCCGGTTCGGACTGCTGGGCAGCGGGAAATACGTCCACTTCTGGGTCCCTCTGCCACACCCTCTGCCACCTCCAGAGACAAACGACCTTCCCACGCTCTGGGCTCTGAGCCTGCCGCAGTCACCCCTCACTGGGCTTCGGAACTCGTGGTCTCGAGGGGAACACGCCAGCACCGGCGCTCACTTCAGCTCCTCGGCACAGAGGCCTTCCAGAATCACCAGCTAACCCCGAATAACTGGAAGCCCGCGAACCTCGCTGGTGGAGCTTCCCCACCGGCCCCAGAGGCTGGGTGCCGGCCCCCTGTCCCCCGGAGTCACACCTGGCTCTCCGCCACGGTGGCCCCTCGACGACGCGGACCTTCCCTCCGAGAGTCCGGGGTTTGGGCCATCCCAGCGCCCGAGAAGCAGAAACTAGACTCTCCGTCCCAAACCACCCCACCTCACCTCACCGCACCCCTAAGAAGTGTCCGCAGGTGGGCCTCTGCCACGTGAGGCTGGGGCGGTCCGCGGGGAGGTTGCCTCCGCAAGCGAGCACGCATGCGCACACCGCTCCCGCCCCGCATTCCCCCCACCCCTCCGCCCCGGGCACCCCGTCACAGGCAAGATGCACGTGCTTAAAGAACAAAACTTCAAAAACCGAAGAAAACTTTCCAACTTTAAAACGGAGGAACTCTCATTTTGATCCCCCTCACCGCCGACACCGAAAAGGGAGGGCAGACTCCGTGGAGAACGGACGGAGGGAAACACATCTGATGGCTGGGGGCGGGGGACAGAGCGCATGCGCGCTGGACCAGACGGGCTAAGGCCCGCTCTGCACCTGCGCATCTGGCTGTAGGAGGATCCACAGTGATTCACGGTCCCTGTGCCCCGCAGCTCCCCCAAACGAGCCCTGACTCCCAGCATCTGAGCGCATGGAGGCCAGCCCTGGTCTGATGAACTCAGGTTCGACCTCCACGAGCCTTCACAGCTGCCCTGGGCACGCTGGTCTCACACGGCCAATTCCTCACTAGTCCGCGTGGTCTCCAGAGCAGGAGGGGGGAGCTCCCACAGTACCAGCACCCCTCCGCTGCCAGCCGCCTCCCCCCATCTCCCTGGGGAGCAGGCACCCGGTGGGCGTCACCACGCAGCTCTCCCGGAATGACACCCGCTGATGGCCCTGCTCCTCCCCTGGGTCTCTATGCCCTCGTGTGTCTTACAGGGTAAGGGCTTGTTGGATGAATTTCACATCTATTCGTTCATTCACTTTCACATATTTTTGTAGAGTCACGACCCCAAGTTATGTGTCCAGATAGCTGAATGACAATACCAAAGTTAAGACAGGTTTGCAGAGTTCTTTCTGCTCCTCCGCTTTGTAACCTCAAGCAGAGGCCTCTAGATCTAATTTTCATCAGCTCTAAAAGGAGGGGTGATTCTCTCCTCCATCCTTAAGGCCCCTTCCAATTCTAAAATCACTTTTCATTTCCCCCCTAAGATATGTAATTAGTACGTCTCTTCAATATTTTACAATTGCAAATATTAGACACTTGCAATGGACTTCTGTGTTTTCTCTGGTGTTACACATACATCAGGAAACAAAAATGAAACACTCAAATGCATTTGCCATGAACCCAAAGGTTTGATTAGATAAAATTCAGCCAGGTGTTTAAGCACCCAGATTGTGAAAAAGTAAGACTATGATTAATAAAATTATATATAAAAAATAAACTCCTACTGCTGATAGACTGTCAGCAGGCTCAACGGGAACATCGACAACTGGGTACTGGAGAAACACAGCCCAGCAGGTAAATAAAATTAGACTTTAAAATCCGTTTCCTACAGTTCACTTTAGAGACACAAAGGGAAAAAACCTTGGGATGAAGTTGGGGGTGGTACCAAGCTGGTCTACACTCCCCAGGGGCCACCTCTCTCATTATCTGAAATTCAAACCCACCATCCATCCCAGCCATTAGATCTTTCCCTACCGAAATATTAGAGCACACTACCAAACTCTACGTCCAACTTCATTTCTAATGCAGATTTTTAAATGCCTATTTTACAATCCTATTTCCAATTACAGTCATCCCTCAGACTTCACAGGAGACTAGTTCCAAAATCCCTTATATAAAATGGTGCAGTATTTTCATATAACCTACACACATCCTCCCGTATACTTTGAATCATCTCCAGATTACCTGTAATATCTCGTACGGTATAAACACCGCGTAAATAGCTCTAAGTTCAACATAAATGTTACGTAAATGGCTGCCAACATGAGACGAATTCAAGTTTTGCTTTTTGAAACTTCCTGTAATTTTTTTTTTTTTTTTGGAGTGTTTCAGATCCGTGGCTGAACGAATCTGTGGATACAGAGGGCTAGCAGGTCTGTTGAACCGAGCTTTGTATTCCTAGCATTGAATGCACAGCCTGGCCTGCGGCCCATGCTATAAACTTGTTACACGAATAATCGTCAACCGTCTCTGACTGCCGAATGCTATTACATAACATTAAAGTACCCGGGGGGGCAGTTTTACTTTTAGAAAGTGTACCCAAATCCGACCCCTGTATTGGGAACTATCAACATGCCCTTGGCTCAGCCCACCCGTGCATATGTGTGCAGTGTCCCCCACACAGCTGCCTGCCCACCGAGTACACAGGGGTACAAGGGCTCCGGACCTGTGCTGACATCTCCATGAGAAGGGAAAACGGAGGTCCCTCCCGCACTGAAGTTTGTTCCTTCCAAAGATGCCGTGAGGTCAGCAGAGGCAGAGAGCATCCCATTAAGCGTGGAGCAAACCAGTAGAGACAAGTGAGCGGAACCAAGTTCACCTCTGGGCTTTGATGTTCGTAACTGAGTCTCGCCGGACAGTAAAAGAGGTGTTTGCCTCTCGTTTGAGCACACAGAGGGGACATTCTTCTTGTCTGAACTCAACTTCACATGCAGTTTATTAAATTTCTAGTTCACCCAAAGTCTAGTTTTCAGAGTTTCCAGAAAACTGCCCTGGGAAACTTTGTTTGCCCTTCAGCTTGCCTTCTTAAGCAAGTCAAGGTCTTAATTTCTTCCAAAAATGAGTAAAAGATGGACCTGAATATACCTACCAAGAACAGGGATGCTGGATGTGTTGTGAACAGCACACCAGGAAGAAAAGGTCAGTCGTTTTGTGTCTTTAATATCTTGAAAAAAAGACTCAAGGGGGCCCCTTATAATCCACTGGTAACCAATCAGTATCAAGGTTTCAAGGTTACTCCCCTGAGTCCTGATCTCATGCTGGGGGAACCAGTTTTGAATCTGGGATGCTGGCGTAGGTAAAAACAACTGGGTTCCCTCTACTCTTTAAACTCAAGCTAGGTAGGATGGACCTACAATGGAGCCCTATTAAATATAAGGGCTGTCTACACTGAAGGAGCTATAACCATCTCACCTGGGTTGGCATTTCTGCTTTATGGGGGAAAAAAAGAAAATCAAATTTTCCTATTCTCCAAAAAAAAAAAAAAAAAAAAAAAAAAAAAATCTTGTTGGGAGTAAACCCGGCAACAGATGTTTGACATTTCTGTCTTTTTGGCTAATTGGACTAAAAGATATTATCATATCATTAACAGCTCTCCAGGCAACAGCAAGCCTTGTAATACTTTACAAAGCACTTCTCTTCCCACATCATGTCCACTGTTCCTCACAGCATCTTGTGGTGCAAATATCACCATCAACCTCCACATCTAACTCGGCTGGAAAAGAAGTGCAGACGCCGACCAAACCCCCCCAGCCAGCAGGCATGAGACCCAAACCCAGAAGTGCTCACTGATTCTCACCTCCGCCCTCTTCCCTGTGGATTTCTGCTGAGACAGTTCACGGCACACAGTGTCCACAGACGAGCTTGGAATCTTTTGTGTAATTTCCTAGCACCCACAGGGCGACACTGAGAATGCAGGGCGGTGGGGCTGAGGATGTCTTTTCCTCGCTCCACTCACAGCTCCGGAAGGGAACTACCTTCAGCCCCAAATGGTAATCATCCCTGTGCTTAGGAAACTAAAAAGAAATAGACCTGCCTATCACTTTGTGTCACAGGGAAGAACCTTTTGTATTCTATTACAAGTTAATCATTAAAGGGATGTTGCCTATAAGCTTAAATGATACATAATGGCCGATCTCTGGGAACCTTGCCTCCCAGGTGATGAGCATTAAGCTAAAATACTTTTGTTTACTTCACAGGAAACATCCTGACCAGGTCCACCTGTGAATGACCACAGGAAGGAAGAAATGAACACATCCCCTCCGGAAGCTGATGGGAACCAGTAAGTGTTTGACTTTACTCCCTCCCCTTCTAGTATAAAAGGAGCCTGAATTCTAACTCAGGCAGGATGGTTCTTTGGGACACGAGTCCAGCATCTTCTCGGTTTGCCGGCTTTCTCAATAAAGTTGCTCTTCCTTGCCCCAGCAACTCATCTCTCGATTACTGGCCTGTTGTGTGGTGAGCCGTACAAGCTTGGACTCAGTAACATGTTTCATTTTTTTTTCCTGCTGATTTCCATCTTTACTTTTCCACGCATAAGCAAAGGATGAATATCATTCTTGAGTTTAAAAGTGCATTTGTGGAGCACGCTATTTCCCTTTTCCGTAAGAAAGAGGAGGGGGGGCATTATTCCAGCATCTGATCAGACAAAGTCAAGCCGCTAAGACCCTCCCCATAGCTGCAAGCTGGCCTCACATCTTGTCCCCCTCACGAGGCCCCAGCTCAAGAGCACCTGATTTTCCCGGAGGAATGGTTTAGAGATTCTTGTCATTTGTAACATTTGCCTAAAATTTTCTTCTTACTTAGCCCCAGAACAAATATCTGTAAATGTTGTTGTTCCCTAATTACTTAGGACTGGCGGGATGAGAGGACTACACTGGAGACAACTATGAATATTTACATTTCTCCCCGGGAGAACATGAAAAGTCTGATCATGCATGTGCCAGAAAGGCTTTAAAATTAATTTTGCTCTTTTAACTTTGATCAAAATACTGAAGTCAGGTACTATTACTGAGGTTTTGGAGAAGTTTCATATCATGACATTTAAAAGGGATTTTGGATCCCATTATTATTTTTACACTGGGGAAGAAAAGTTTTACTGGTTACATGTCTGTTTACAAAATTTAACCAAATCAGAATTCATTTCCCCTGCCAAGTTTTAAAAAACTTACACTGTTTTAAAAAGGGGAGGGCAGGGCTTCCCTGGTGGCGCAGTGGTTGAGAGTCCGCCTGCCGATGCAGGGGACACGGGTTCGTGCCCTGGTCTGGGAAGATCCCACGTGCCGCGGAGCGGCTGGGCCCGTGAGCCACGGCCGCTGAGCCTGCGCGTCCGGAGCCTGTGCTCCTCAATGGGAGAGGTGGCACAACAGTGAGAGGCCCGTGTACCGCAAAAAAAAAAAAAAAAAAAAAAAGGGAGGGCAGGGACTACTATAAAAATGTACTGACACTAAGGATGTAATTAGTGCGTGGCGATCGGTAAGTTCACGGGTGAAATGCTCACGCTTACGACGTCAGGTGAAATGGGGTTTAACACACAGGCCACGGTCTTTAACAACTGCTTTTCACCCAGACCCGAGTAAAATAAAGAAGGAAGACTGAGACAGAAGTCAAAGTTCCAGGGTAAGACGAAAGATTCGAACTTTGCTATAACCAAATTTCCTTTCTTCCATATCTAATAAAACGAGGGGGGGGGGAAATAAAAGCCAGATAAAAAGTTCACCATCCACCAAGAAAAGAAGCAAAGCTTTACATAACCAACCTCGAAAACACTGACCTTAAGAATAAAAAGGAGGACTCCAGCACTGGGTGGAGAGTGGCTCCAGATCCCCCAGGGAGGGGGGGTGCTCAGGAAGGGGCAGCATGGCCTTTGTGCCCTGTCCCCTGACGGTTAGGAGGTTCCCAAATGAGCAGCCGCCAGGGCTCTCTGCAGGCAAAGTGCCTGGGATACCCAGACTGCAAGGAGGGGCCCCCGCAGGGAGTGACAGTATAACACAACCCCCTCCCAGCCCCCGCGGAGGCAGGGGACCTGGCGCAGGGCATCCAGCAAATTCCTAGGGAATGCAAGCGCCCTGTGTGTCAGGGCAGCTCACCTTTGTCTGGAGGAGATGCCCTCAGAGGACAAAGGGACTCATGATACACTGCGATTCTCAGGGAAAGCAACAACCGGCCTCAGCCTTCGGTGCTTCCCTGCAGGGAGCCAGGGGTGTGACGGAGGTCTGGGAAATGGGAACTCGGGCAGACTGGGCCATTCCTCTGGGCCAGGGGTGTCTCCTCTAGCCTGTGTCCTGCCCCAGGAAACCAGATGGCAGGGGGCTCCCCACGTCCCATACCTGACCCAGGACGAGTGGCCAGCCTACGTGAACGGCCTGAGCAGTGCGTGTATCCCTGCACCTGACTACAGTCGAGACAGCGCCAATCTCAGCAAAGGGGAGGAAAAAGCTAAAGAGATGGCAAGACTATCGTGCAAAGATAGGGCAAGGGGAAAAAGACAGGGAGGGATTGCGGGAGTTCCCTTGTGGCCTACTGGTTAGGACTCCGGGCTTTCACTGCCACGGCCCGGGGTTCAATCCCCGGTCGGAGAAATGAAATCCTGAAAGCCATGCAGCGCAGCCAAAATAAAAGGGGAGGCGGGTTGCAAGGGAGCCCGCAAAACCCAAAGAGCCAATGGAGGAGAAAACAAAACTCAAAAAGCAGAAGGAAATCCCTTCTGATCACTTCCCTCCCTAATGCCACTTATAAACAGACATTTAACAAGACGAGAACTCCAGGGAGAAGAAACCGAAACAATGAGGGAAGAAATGGGAACCTCTAGAACTGAGGACCAAACCAACATTTGGAACGGACGAATACAATGTGAAAAAGTAAGGGAGAGAAGAAACACGGCTCAAAGCTGAAATTCTGACATGGAGGAATGGCTTGAAATAAACTCCATCAAGATGAAAAAGACAGAAGTTAACTGACAGGAAGACAAATGAAACTAACAAAAGGATAAATGGTACCTCTGACAACAAATCCCCAACAAAAGAGCTCAAAGACTATTCAGAGATAAAACAGAGGCATTTTCTTGAAATGCAAGGAGGTATGAACCTGCAGATCAAAACAGCCCATGATCTTCCAAGAGAAAAAGACAGACTCTCAACGTCACTTTAAGGATGGAGCAAAACCAAGGCCCTGGTGAAAAGCTGCCATGCCAGCCAAGATGGGGGGGCTCTCATCCCACAGCAGGGCTCAAGGTGCACCCCCAGGAGCACGCTCCAGAGCCACTTCAGGGGGTTGGAAAATGGCCAATGTAATAAGCACTTTTTACATATGTACAACTGGTGTTGAAGCGGCTGTCACGGTGACAAGCAACCTGCACTGGCAGGTATGTTACACGCTAACCCAGAGACCAAGACGGCGGCTCTTGCGGCATCAGGTAACCAGGGCAGAGGCAGAACCCACCTGCTGGGATATGGGGAAAGTTGCAGCCTCGCCCTGGCCTTTTAAAAATCTCATCCTGCATTTGTTTGCGCCTGAAAATCATGAAGATTGCACAAGCAAGCAACCTGCTTGGGGACGCGTCCCACCTCCCGTGAGGGGCAAGCCGGGCGCACGTGCGGTGACAGTTTCTTGTGTGATGCAAGTAATTTAAGTAACAACAAGGAGACAGTTAACCAGCTGGCTCTTGGCAATATCACAGTGCACTCAGTGCTGACCGTGGTCCGGGGGGGGGGGCTCCTACCTGAACACTTCTATGGAATGAGAGTCACTGCCTTCATTGATTCAACCTGGAATTTCAAGAGTGCTACTATTCCTACTACTTCAACACTTCTGGATGGCAGATATAAAACTGAAACAGGAGCCCCTTAAGCCCTATTCTGTGTTCAAAAAACAGCTTTATGGCTGTCTCTGATAAGCAATGAGTCAGAAACTTATCAACTAGAACTTGTACAAGTTTTATTAACAGAACACCATGATGTATCAGAGATCTACTTAAAACATTTTGTAAAAACGGTATTGCTGCTCAAAAAAGAAACTGGAAAATTAATGTTTGGGGAAGTGGTTTGTTGCCCAATAGTTAAATTCAATTTCCTTACATCTTTACTTCCAAGAACTTGGAGAAAAAGGTAAATTAGCAGCTTAACACATGAAACCCATTAAGAGTTCTCTCTTCCAAGTGCTATCTTCTCACGAGTAAAACAAACACAGAAACCCTGGGAAGGTGTAGGCTGGCTGACCTGGACCAATCTCCAATCATCAACGTCCAGGGACAGGCCCAATTCCACTTTCGTAAGTTTTATTAGCTTTTCCCCTGCAAAAAAACCACTAAAATGGCTGTAAGATAGGATTAACCCAACAAAATGTTCTCTGTAATCACAGCGGCAGAACCTCAGGTACTGCAAAGAATAAAACATGCCCTGCGATACCAGCAGCCCCAGAAGAGGCAGGCAGGTCCTGGAGCCCAAAGCATCCTTCTTCTTGTGAAGATGTCCACGGGCTCTGTGGTGGACGCGGGACGCTCTCTGGAAAGGGAAGCCTGGACTTTGCTGTCCTCAGCTCACACTCCAGGTGTGATGCTGGCGCCTGGGCCCGCAGCCTGTTCCCTTGGGCTCAGAGCCCCAGGCCCATTCAGGCTGCCCTGGCTCCACACACTCAGACTTCCCCGCAAAGCTGTCTTTGGAAGTTAGGACCCACCCCCAAAGTTCACATACTGTCCTCCACTGAACTCAGTACTTTCCCCAATAACTCAGCAGCTGTTCCAAGGGACAGGCAGCCTGCAGGGGCCGGCACGGCCCAGCACGCAGGAGACCTGGTGACCCGAGGTCCCGCTGAGGCCCCTGAATGTGGGTGCTGAGCCGTCAGGTGGGCTGTGGCCCTTTCAGGACAGCAGTGTGTGTGTATCCAGGCAGGGGGAGCGCAGTGCAGAGGAATGGGCTCGAAGCCGCCCGCCAAGGGTCTGCCTCTGAGCTGGGCGACCCTGTGCGGCTTCAGTAGCGGCTGGTGCCTCAGCTCCCTTGTGTGAAAACTCAACGGACACCACCACCTGCCTCTGTAGCCTCAGCGAAGGTGAGCGGGAGCTGATCCGCGTCAGCCGTCAGGCTCCCGAAACGCTACCTGTGTGCCCTGAACACCAACTAAGCCCTGCTGTGTTACACTGGCGACTTTGTCTGGGGACTTGCACATTGAGGGAGAGTCTCAAAGTGAAATTCAACGACAAGGAAGAACCAAGACCACAGCAAGCAGAGAATGAAAGAAATACCCTCAATTCGCTCAAATTCCCATATGAAAACCAGGATCCCCCTTAACACTCTGTCACAATTCCAGGTACTCTGGAAGATCCAGGGTAGTAATTATTTTTCCCAAGTCTGAAGAGCTCACAAGATAGCAAGCTCTGGACGGTACTACTCGTACTGCCCCAGGGAAAAGATTCTGTGAGTCCCAGTAACCGTCTCAATATTTACCCACGTGTACGCTGTGTCTCTAATCTCAGACGGGGACTTCCATGCAAGCAAACAAGCAATAGAGGAACACAGGGGAATGGATCTGATTTACACTCCACCTGTGAAACAGTTTGGCTCTTATTAGTATTTGGCAAGGGTTCTCCCCGTGTTCGCCGCTCCCCATTTCTCTGTTAGCTCCCTACACTGGGGCAATAAAACCTTGGTCTTCAGGAGCACCACACAACAAGCATTTAGCAAAGCCCGTTATGGGCCAATAATAAGCACAGTGCTGGTGAACAGACTGAACAGGACAGAATCTCTGACTGTCAGGGGCAGCGGGAGGACACGGGAACTGATCAGGAAAGCCAGCTGGGTGGGGTAGGGGAGGGGACCGGGCCCCAGGAACAGACACAGCCTGTGCCCCCTGGAACCCACCGAGCGGATGGGGTGGGGGGGCGTGGTTTTCAGCCAGCCCCCTGAAGGAGGAAATAGGCACATAATGATGGGCCCCTCCCTATGAAATCTACAGACCACCGCAATAAAGCGGGTCTCGCAATAAAACGAGTCACGGGAACGCTGGGGGTTCCCAGTGCACGTCAGTTATGTTTATACTATACTGTAGTAGTCAACATACATACCTTAATGTCAAAATACCGCTAAAAAATGCTGACCATCATCTGAGTCTTTACCAAGTCATAACCTTTCTGCTGGTAGAGAGTTTAAAATATTTCAAGAATTATCCGAATGTAACACAGAGACGTGAAGTGACCAAGTGCCGTTGGGAAAAATGGCGCCGACAGACTCACTCGATACGCGGTTGCCACAAACCTTCCATTTGTTTAAAAAAAACCAAAACTGTAGTATCTGGGAAGTGCCAATAAAATGAGGTCTGCCTGTGTGACCAAAGAAGTAAGCTGTTTGTTGGAAATGTTCCAACACCCACTGTGGTGGCTGTACGTGAACTTTCCAGCATCTACTACAGTCTCTGAAAGAGTTTGGTGGTAAGTGGAACATTAGTCGTGCACATACTTGTTTCCCTGGGGGGAAATGTACTTCAGGTTATTTGTTTGTTTTATTTTTAGTATTCTGCACATTTATTTTAAGCATAAAAAGGGATGAATTACAAAAAGTACTGCAGATTCAGGAGAAAAGAGCCCAGCTGCTCACCTGGTGCCTTTAAATGAGGCCAAATCCCACCAGCCATGGCCTGGGACGAGTCCAGGGGCAGTAGCCTCAGAAAAGTGGGTGAGGAGGTGAGCTGGCCAGCACCCAACAGCACCTTGGTGGGTTGCTCAGCTACCAGCACACGGGCAGATGGTCTCTTAGTCCCTCAGATTTTACTGCTCTCAACTAGTGTTTCCCACGTGAAAATAACTTGTCGTTAAAAAAAACTGTCGTGTCAACTTTGTTTTTGAAAATGCAGTTGTTGAGTTGGACATGTAAAAGTACTGGCTTTAGAACTGTCTGTTCACACACATTTCTCTGAATATAATCAGGTGCCTGTTTCAAGAAACTAAAACAGGATAGTGGTTGTGAGATTAGACCCTATGGAGAAACCCAGAAATCCTCTGCATTTTAATACCTGATGTGTTGACACTGCAGAGCAGGGTCACAAGCCATCACGGCGAAGGGCCACCAGAAAGTGGCCTTGCGGGCAGTAGCCTTGCTTCGGGGTCGGGGGCGGGGTTGTTTTTGTTTATTTATTTTTACAGATCTTTAAAAATGCAACAATCCTCAGTTCAGGAGCAGCAACAGTACAGGGAGGGGGTGACGGCTGTGGGAGAGCCATCTCCCCTTTGATATTTCTTCTGGGGACATGTCACTTTTTTTTAAATTTATTTTATTTTTGGCTGCGTTGGGTCTTCGTTGCTGCGCGCGGGCTTTCTCTAGTTGTGGCGAGCGGGGGGCTACTCTTCGTCGCGGTGCGCGGGCTTCTCATTGCAGTGGTTTCTCTTGTGGAGCACGGGCTCTAGGCACGTGGGCTTCAGTAGTTGTGGCTCGCGGGGTCTGAGCGCAGGCCCGGTAGTTGTGGCACACGGGCTTAGTTGTTCCGTGGCATGTGGGATCTTCCCAGACCAGGGCTCGAACCAGTGTCCCCTGCGTGGGCAGGCGGATTCTCAACCGCTGCGCCCCCAGGGAAGTTGGGGACACATCACTTATTGTCTGGACTGTCCTCTCCCATTTCCGGGGGCCGGGGGAGAGGTGGAGGCTCACTCTCTGTAACTGTCTCATTCCCATGGAAACAGTGTCAGGACTTTAACAGCAGGATTCCAGGGGGCTCTGTCTCCAGGTCACTGCGCATCCTAGAGGGTGATCTGGTCTCTGAGAAGGCCAGCACCCTGTGAGCTGGACACCACCAAGACCTGGAGCAAAACCCACCATCCAGGGCTGGCAGGAGACAGACTGCCCTGGGGTGGGGTGAGTGTGTGTGTGAGTGTGTGTGTATGTGTGTGTGTGTGTTTGTCTCCCTCTCAGGCACATTCAGAACCTGCCCAGCCCAGAAAGCCCCTGCATCTGCAACTTGGAACACACCTAGCTTGCACCTGTACTGCCAGGCTCCTGCCCGAACCGGAAGGCGGGCCAGGGCACATCCTACAGCCCGTACTTCGTGGGACTAATAAGCTGCCGCCCCTCCTGATGGGGCAGCAGTGGGTCCGGTGGTAAGTGGTCCCCGCGGCTCATTCCCACCGTTCTGCGTTAGCTCCAAGGTCCACAGGTTGTCTGAGGACTCCTCCCATCTGCCCTGCTGTGTCCCTCTCCAGAGCCAGCGCCTGTGTAATGACTGCTGGGAGCCCAGGGGTCTGGCCCCCAACTCCCTTCAGCATCCTTCCACGCACGAGGGCAACGGGAGATGCACACGCTGGCAGCCCGGTCCACCTGGAGATCACGCGGTCACACCCCGTGTAACTGACAGTCCCGGCACACAACCTCCCTCTTGGTTCAGCCTCACCCGCTCCCCTTCGCTGCGTGGAAGGAATCGAGGACACACCGCCACCTGGTTTCTGTCACCAAGCCCCACCCCCTCCACACTTTCAACACGCCTGTCCCAGCCAAGTGGCCCTCAAAGAACAATGCTGCTCTCTTCTTTTGTTTGTGGTGTTGCCATTTTGTAAAAGAAGCAAAACGGTAAGAAATGGGGCTCAGAAAAGGATGGCGTGCTGGCCACACATGCTGCCCCTTGGGCCACATGGACGGAACCGAGCAGCTTCCAGACGCAAGTCAGGGGGGACCATCGGCTACACTCAGAATTCTTCCCGAGCCAAGATCCTGCCTCACAATCCCTCCCAACACAGGACATCCAGGACATCCAGGAAGCCACTACAATGGGTAAAAGACCACGCTGTGAGTTGCATGTGGCTTTCACTTCCGGCCTGGGTCAATCATCAAATAATTGATCCAGTCAAACCATTTCAGTCATGTCGAACTGTCACCTTTTGTAGATAATCGGCAGCCGTACGTGGCGTGCACGCAGGTGCGCACGTACGCACACAGGGGCCTGTCCCAGCCCCTCAGGTCTTGTGCCCACGATGCCCCAGCTCTCAGGGGGCACCCTGGGGGTCCCTGAGTCCTGCAGGAGGAGGTGACGTGGAGGGGAGAGCCTGCGGGCACCTTCATCACACTCCACACCCTCCTCGTGTAATTCTTTTTTTTTGGCACTTGGCCTATTTTGCTACTGGTATTTTCCCTTCTGCTGCCTTATCTCCACGTCCTGGCCCTGGGAGTTGACCATGGCCCCAGTGAAAGTCTGCCCTTAGAGCTCTAACATCCAGCAGGCGTGACCTCCCAGCGTCATCCTACAGGAGGTACATCTTCTTCACACGGCAATCCCGTCTCGCACCAGCCGTGACTGGAAGGTGGGCTCCACGCTGGCACATCCATACCCGTCCCCCTCTGGAACGTAAGCCTGGCCCCCTGACCCACTGCCCCGCATCTGACGGTGCTGCCTGCCCCCCTTTCTTTCTCCTCTGCCCGCCCCGAGGCTGGCCTCAGCCGGCATTTCTTCCTTTCTGTACAAACTTGCACAGAGAACCTCTCAACCTGTGGTCAGACTGCCTCGGTCAAGGACTGGTTATGAGCCTCAGATCTTGCCCTTCCCTGGGACCAATAAAATGGGGTGGGAGGGTGGGAGAGAAGTGAGCCTGTGAAAGGTAGAGATTTGCGAAAGGAAGCACAGAGGTGAGAGCAAACAGGACCTGGCCCTTCTGGTCTCCGGGGCACCCTGTTCCCACAGGTCTGTTCATCAGGGAAGAGATCTGCATTACAAAGCCTCCCACTGGTTAAAACTTATAGTCTGCGCCTCAAGCAATGCCATCCAGAGGTGTCTCTAAGTCTTCCCTCGGAGCTACTGAGAAAAACATGCAACTCTTCCTCCCGTGAGACGTGAGTTTTGCAGACCATGCAGTCACGAGGCCACCCAAACTGCCTGCCGCCAAGTGGGGAGACCCAAGCAATGGGAGAGGCAGGTTCCTCACTAGCTCACGTGCATCAGGTGATTAGGGGCTTTCTCAAGCTATACACTCATCCCCGGAGCTGCTCCAGGTACATAAGTGAATGAATCCCCCCTTTCTACTGAAGCTCAGTGAAGCTGGTCATCTCTCCCATGCAACCAAGGGATTCTACACTACGACAATGAACATGAACCAGATCAGAGCAGGCAGCTGCCTGCCTGGGTGAATGATGGACTGGTCGGCGGCCACTTGGTTCCCTGGATCCAGAGCCGCTGCCAGCAAGACGACAAAGTCAGGGCCCAAGGTCATGGGCAGATGTAGCAACGGACCAAGGAGAAAACACCTGGTGGCAATTGAGCTTTGACAGATCCAAGGACTGTTTTCTAATCTGCAATTAAGTCGTGCACTTAAAGGTCTAAAACACCATCTTGGGACTTAAAATTTCTCTAGAAAAAATCATTTCTAATTTCAAAGGTGGAACTTTCTAGACCCCAGTCTCCTTTTTCCTATTAAAGAAATGGTTTTGTCCTGAGGTGTCTTAGGAATGACACGGTTGTGTTCCCAGCAGGCACGCTACTATTCTGGGGTCTCTGTTAATCAAATGACATGAAGGAGGATGTGTGGGCTACCCTGAGAGCCCAGGAACACTTCCCGGCTGAAGCCAGCACGCAAGGCTGCTCAGCTGACCAGGTGTAAATCACCACCGTGAATTACAGCTATTCATCCAGAAGCTTCTTCTCCCCTCTGGAACACACACACTGGCCACAGGTGCCATGCCCAGCTCTCAGTAGGCCCTCAGTTTCCCGGTGAATTAATTATAACAATACGGGACAATGTGTCCTGAGTCCCAAACAACCAATTCAAAAATACATTTTGTCCTGCCAATTTTGTCAATGCCAAAAACATAATCTCCTTATTCTAATTTTACAGCTGTCTTTTTCTTGTTTATAAGGAAGTAGAACACCCTTCTCTCTAATGATTTCTTTGAAGTTCTAGTGATTATTTTAGTATCCTTCGCCTATTTTAAAGGCACTATCACCCGATCCTCAGTATGGCTTACGTGTGAGGGGACAGAGTTAGCAGACGGTTACACAGATCAGAACAATGGCAGGAATCAATGATATTCCTATAGTTAGAGACTGAGTCAGCATCTGAAATAATTAAAGAAGATGGCTGAACTGGTTTCTGCTTTATCTACTAAGCCAACCTACCGGTGGGCTCTTAATTTTAAGACTTCAGATAATCCTCATTAAAAACTTATCATGTACTTATAATCACTTGGTTGCAAGTAAGATGGTAAAGGTACGTTGAAACATTTAACTGGCTAGATTTCAAAACTACTCGAATTTTATTAGTGTTTACATATTTTGTTCATCGCGACACTAAACAGCACCAAGAACGTGTTTAGAAATAAGCCGAACATCTGCTGAGCAGCGGTAGCTCACAAAAATGTTTTTTAAGTTTATTTGATTTGGAAAGGGTTTCTGGAGCTGACAGTTTAAATGCATTTCACATGTCCCAGAAAATAAGGCTGGTATTTACCACATGGCTTGTTTCTAAGAAACTAAGTAAACATTCTTTTTTAAAAAATGACTTCAGATACCCATGCTCCTGAGAAGGCTTTTACTGCCCTGACGATAGACACATCTGTTGGGAAACAATTCCAGGCAGAGTCCTCAAGGGAACCGGCAAGAGTAACAGAGGGACGTCCAGCTCACAGTGACCTGATGGCCAGCAGCCCCTGACCCCGGAGGAAGTGACCATTAGAACTGCAGCCAGTGTGTGACGTCCCGGCTAGGCACGGGCAGGGCACAGTGGTAACCCCAGGGCCAGTCACCCTCGGGGGGGCACCCTCGGATTGGAAACACCGGAGAGAAGGCTAAGATGGGGCTGTCTCATCCATCACCGTGGCCACCGTGCTCTGAGGCCACGTCCAACCAGAGAAGCTCGTGACCCTGCAAGCAGCCCAGACAGAGTCCCCACCGCCCGGGTGCAAGAAAGATCTCAGAGAACTCAGCCCCATTCTGGAAGCCCTGTGGGGATGGTGGGCCAGTTTAAATTCCATCCTTCTTTCTAGTTTCCAAATGGCCCGATTAGGTCCCAGGCATCTCGTACAGCCCTCTACTGTCATGACCTGAGCTGTGCTTAAAGCTGTTAGAATAACCGCACTGGTGAGGAGAGACGGTGCCTCAGGCATATTCGAGCCAGGCCTGAGCTGGTCGAGGACCAGGACGCCTGGGGCACGAGCAGCGGGGATCATGACCTCGCGCCCGGTGGACACGAAGTCCTGAAGCCACACCTGTCAGAACAGCCCAGGAGGCAGGGCTGCCCACCTGAAGCAGAAGATGGAGGAGCGAAGGGGCAGGACCCTTATTTACGAGGTACGCGTCCCTGAGCCCTCTCTCCACGCAGTCTCCTACACGCTTACACGCATATTCAGTGCCTACAAGGACTGGGGAGCAGGGAGGAGTAAGCTGAAGTTCAGGAGGATGGGTAACTCACCCAAGGCCACAACGACAGTAAGTGGCTACGACAGGCTGGGAACCCGGGTTTCAACCACAGGTAAGTGCGGGCCTGACACGCGGGTGAGAGGCAGTGCCGTCGCAGCCCTCGCTCGTGCTGGCACGTCCCCCATTACCGGGCTCGTGGCCGGAACCTGCAGGCTGCCGGCCTAGATTCGGGGCTGCCATGGCCTCAGAGCTTTTTTACCCAAAAATGTGAATTGGTGAAGAGCCTACAGGAAGCTGGAGTCATTCACTGAAGGAATGAACCTCTGATGGATTCAGCTCCTGAGGACCTGGGAACGACAGGGTCAGCCGCCCCCAAGTCACACCAGGCTGAGGCCCCGCTCCGCAGCAGGTGGCGAACCCACCTGTGTCACACCTGGATGAGGGCTTACTCCAGATTCCAACGAAGGGGAGCTCTCAGACAGCGTGACATCATCCTGGCACTTCCCACCCATGTGGTGGCCCTAAGTCCTTGAAAAATTAGCCAAGAGCAGTTAACTTTATCGTCACAGGAAGGTCGGTCTCTGGACGTCCTTAAAGTTGTTTCCACCGACCTTAACACCGGCTGCTCAGTCTGCTGGGTGCTGCGCTGTAGTGCATCTTATAAGGAGCTAGAGGCCCCTTCCCCTCCTCCACCGCCATGAGAGCCGCTGCTGGGCAGCAGCCTTTCTGGGCCCCAGGTCCCCTGTGTGGCCCACCGTGAGAAGCACAAAGGGAGGGGCACACAGAGGGAGATGTAGCGGGACAAGGGCTCAGCTCTGAAGCTCAGAGCTCTCGGGGACACCACCGTGTCCCGGTCTGCAAGGGAAAGTGTCTCAGGTGGCCCACGTTTCCATCAAATTCCTACATAATACTGGGCAGCCTTGGTTTTCTTTCCTTTTCTTTCTTATTTTGAAGGAAGAGAGCAAAAAACTGCGGCAGGCCCGTGGAGTCTGTGGCGGGGGAAGGCAGGGTGCACAGCAGACCTCAAGCGCGCAAGCACATGAGATGGAACTCGAATTACACGCCCAGGTCCTCATTCACTGTCCTAATTAGCAGCCACTAATAGGGGACTGAATGGCCGAGGAATAATTTCCGCCCAATTCTTTCCAGCAGAAGTGAGTGACAGCTGTGAAATTCCATCAGAGGTGTGAAGGTCACATGTACACTAACCTAATGTTTGTGACGTTCTAGGAGACCAGCCATGAGCATGGCCAGTGAGGTCTGGGGCAGCTAATCGCCCTTCTTGTCACCAAGAAGTAACGGGGCAACTTTAACAGGTCCGAGTGCAGCTTCTGTTTCAACACCAGATGTGTAATATGCACATACTATCACGGGTTAAATTCTGTCCCCTAAAAATGTGTTCCAGTCTGAACCCCCAGTACCTGTGGGCCTAAATCCAGAGACGAGTGTCTTCATGAGATGAGGGAAACCTGGACACAGACACAGGGAGAAGGCCCCGTGACGACACGGCAGAGAGTGGAATGATGCGTCCACAAGCCCAGGAACGCCAAGGGCTGCCAGTCACCCGGAACGTGGATTCTCCCACATTCCCTCCAGAAGGAGCCAACCTGTCAGCAACTCGATCTCAGACTCCTGGCCTCCGGAGCCGTGAGAATACATCTCCATTGTTTCAAGCCACACAGTTTGTGGTAATATGTCACGCAGCCCTAGGACTCGGATACGCACATGTATCTCACGCACACGCACGATTAAAAGGGTATTTGCCTGCACAAAAATTTTACTCTTTGGATTATTTTTGTGGACTTACAGGCTCCCTACTGGGTTACCCACTTTTGCATTGTTAATCCACTAATTAAAAAACACACATAAGGGCTTCCCTGGTGGCGCAGTGGTTGGGAGTCCACCTGCCGATGCGGGGGACGCGGGTTCGTACCCCGGTCCGGGAGGATCCCACATGCCGCGGAGCGGCTGGGCCCGCTCTGTGACGGGACAGGCCACGGCGGTGAGAGGCCCGCGTACCGCAAAAAACAGAAACAAAAAAAAACAAAAAAAACCCACACATAGTATTTAAATCCATTCCCTCATTTCGGTTGCATCTTTAAAATAATCTAAATCGTACGAGTCAGCTGCCTTTGCCACAGGGATAAAGTACCAACCCCAATGTAGCACACAAAGCACAACAGGTGTCATCCTCTGAGAGGTGATGGAACCTGCACTCTGGAGAAGCCTGGGGGTCCGAAAACAGAAGGCCCTGACCACCTGCACCCTCCCAGCAATCTAAAGATGCCCCCCACAGGTCAGAGTAACACTAAAGGACACTTACACATTAATTAAAGCACAAGAAGAGCCTGTGCAGACGGGGAAGGGCAGGGAAGCTCCAGTGAGCTGTGTGCATAGACAGAGCCCCCAGGAACACGCCTCCCATGCAAAGCCGCCACGCTGTATGGGGCAGGCAGTGGATCACTCCAGCCATTTTAAGAGGAAAGGGGGATAAAGCTGCAGGTAATAATAACAGCAAGAAAACGGAGAGGTCTCACAGCTCAGCCAGAGGCCAAACCTCTCGGCCTGGCAACCGTGACACACACCTTCAGCTGTGTCCTAACCTGACCCTTCGCTACGAAAGAAGCTGCAGGTGGTGTTGAGCTGTAATCGGCTTCATCAGCCTCCCGCACACCCCAGAGAGGATTCCCTTTGCTCTGATGTTCTCCATAAACTTGGGTGGATGACACAGAACACCGCAGCTCCAGAACATCCTCTGTGGAGAGCTTCTCACTGAAGCGAGCAAGCGTGATCGATGGATGTTAATGCATCCGGCAAGGACTGAAATCACTTTGCAGCCACAGGCTCTGTGACCGGGGGCAGGGACTTCTGTGTGCCAAGACGATGAGAAAGCAAGGCTTTTCTCATTCATTTCCTTTTGGAAACAACAAATTACGGTTCCCTCCTGCTGCCACGTGGGACTCGCCCCAGTACGTGGACAGAACGTGGGAAGCAAAGACATGCCCACCTGCCTGGTTCCAGGGCGGCTGGCCTCTGGGAAACAGCGAGTCGTGGGGACTAAAGGCTTCCAGGCACCAGGCAGCGCCTGCTCACAATTCTTGCAGGTCCCGGAGGACCTGACGCACGTCCCCTGGAGGGACCTCTCTACGCTCCTGGCAACGTCAAGGAACAATCCCCTGACCTCTCAAACGGTGAGAGGACAGGTGGCCAGGTGGCAGGGCCAGCTCCTGAAGGGTGCAAGCAAAGATCTCGGACAGTCTTTCCCCTGACCCAGGAGCCCTTGGGCACAGACCCCACTGAGGGGTGAGATGTTTCCACTTTGCAGATGAAAGAAGGGACGTCCCGTTAGCGAACTCGAGAATGCATCCACCCTGTAAAATAATGTACTCTGAAAATCGTATGATACCATGAAATTCCCGGAGTAAAATGTGTTACCTGGAAAGTCGAAGAAGTAGGGCTGTTACAGATCACATTTAGGTCTCCCCACTGGGTACAGTTTTTACTTTTGATGTGCGAACGTTCAAGAGAAAGGCTTTTGTGTTCATCAAAATATAAGGGCCCACTACAAAGAAATCACAGTCAGGGCCAAATGCGATGGCACAAACTGAACGCCCAAAGGGAGATGGCAAAAGCCACAGTAAGGACGAAACAGCACCACGTGGGGAAGGGGAAGGTGGCCACAGGCGGGAGAACCGGGGACCCGCACCAACCACGCCAGACGTCGAACGGAGCACAGGAGAATCCAGCTCGTGGCAGCAAAACCAGGGCCCAGACCACGAAACCTCCAGGGACCCCCGACCAAGGGGTCCCCTCAAGTGAAATCCTGAGCGTTCCAGGGGCACACAGGCAGATTTACTTGAGGAGGTGATCCTCTCACTTGCAGTCCAGCTAATTAGCCCATCAGCAGCTGGTGTCATCAATCTACACAATTGCTAGACCCGAGGAATAAGTAGAACCCCCCAAGAAAAAGGCTCTAAAAAACTCTCGGGTATAATCAAAATGACTATGGCTAAAACCCACAGTCACACACAAAGGCACAAATACACAAGGACAACCCAGGTACGGATTCCAGGAAAGAAGACGGCCAACTTTCTCACCTCTCTAAAGCACACCGATCTTCTAGCATCTGTATCCATTTTTCAGTGTCTAGCTATGCTTTTCCTCATTGATTCCCACATTTGAGCCTTCACTTCTCATCTCCCTTAAACCATCATTTCAGTACGGATAACGAAAAACGTAGGCCTTTCCCTCATGTGACCACCACGAGACTTTTATGGCGGGATCGCAAAATGCTGCAAAGTCATGGCAGAGCCCCACGCAACGACTGCCACAGAATTCCATCTGCCACGCTTTTCTGAACGGTTACACAGTATCCAAGACAGGAGTTAAATACTAGAACAGGTGTTACAGGAAACACGTGAAGCTACTCGGGACTACTGCTAAAAAGACATCTAAGGGACAAAACAGGGTGAAATGTTGAACTTAAAAAAAAAGGAAAGGATCAAATGAAACAAAATAGGATGATATACACAGAACAAGGAGGGAAGGGAAGACTACAGCACAGAGTTGTGTCTCTCCTCGCTCTTCAAACAAGACAAGCGCTGCCATGAAGACAATGTATAGTTACCTGCGTCCATATCTGCAAAGAATGGAACAGCCAGTAAGAAAAAGAAGGAACCAGAAATTCAGTGTCTCAGAGTTGGATTTCAAAAGGTCACATGGAGAGAAAATATAATTTAGAAAACCGTGTGTGCACACTCTACCTGGATTTGGGGACACGGGAGCTAAGCGGTTTCCTAGCATTACTACCATCATTTTATTCAAAGCAAAAAAAACAAAATATGGATATGTTAACTGAAGAAGTAAAAGCCTCATGGCAAAAGAAATAGCTTCTTCTCATGCAAAGTGATTATTAAATGTTTAGAATACAATATAAGGGGGGAAACATACTCAAACACATGGTGGTGGGTCATCTGAAAGGCTCGGATCTATGACTAAGCAACAGTACACACAAATTAGGTATAAACTCAAGATTCAGATCAGAGAAACGTCCAAGCAGTAACAGTTAAAGGGGTGACACTGGATTCACATCTGAAGGGACAGAACTATTCGGTACGAAATACATTCAACAGCGTTCATGGTTTGACTCTATCTGCTCCAAATGCCGAGATGGTTAGCGAAAAATACTACAGAAGAAGCAACATGCCTACGGATTTTTACTGCTTGGTTATGTTATTATTACTTTTCTTGACATGGGATACATCACAGTAATGATTTAGAATATGCTAACAAAAAATTCAGAAAACTAAACTCTCTAGAGGTGGAGACTGTGTGACACATGCAGCATACCTTCGGGAGACTCCTCCTGGACGTACGTGCCGGTCAGATAGCGATGCACCAGGGCCGACTTGCCACTGGCTAAATTACCCACAATGCCCTGAAACACAGAAACGGGCAGTCACTAAAGAGTAGTCAGTATATCGTGCTATTCAGCAACTGCAAATAGAGAGGTTAAAATGGACAGCAGTCCTGAGCACCACCACGACCAGGCACCAGCGGGATGGCCCAAAATGGGCTAGTTAAATCCTTCTGCTGGAGAAGAAGGGATTCCAACACCTTCAATTAACCTCTCACGTTTTATCAGCCTCTACAGCCTGAAGAATCAACATGGTTAGAACACACACTGAATCCCATGAGCGCTGGTTAGATCGGTAAGGTGTACAGTGAGGGAGCCCACCAACACGTATTGTGGACCCTCGAAACACTCAACAAGGTACGAGGTTCAATGGGGCGCAGTGGCAGTACAGAGCCACAAGGGGATTAGGAGGACATGCATTCCGTCACAACTCTGGGGTAGGATTTGCAGCCGGGTGAGACTAGCTGAAAAAGAGCCACAGCAGAAAAGCACAGAGCCGGGGGAGGGACCGGAGGGGAGAAAAAGGGACCAAGGCGGGGAGAGGAGGAGAGCCGGCCTGCATCTCTGGACACGGGGTCCACACTGCAGGACAGAGCAGGGACCCACGGTCAAGGCGGCAAAGGTGTTCGTGCTGGATGGAAACCAGGTCAGCATGACGTGAGGGCCACTGTACCAGCAAGCAGGAACTCACAGTCACCGGCGGGCATGGTTGGCTTCACCCTGCCTTCTTCAGAGAAAGCTCCTGTGTTACCACAGCTGACACACCTGGACTCAGGTGGCTGTGCCTGGGGAGGCCCTCCCTCTGCTCGGGATCTCACTCCCCCTCTATCTTCTGTGCAAAGACTCTCCTGCATTTTAATCTTTTCCTCCCCGGCTAGAACTTTCCCCTCTGCATTTAAGCATGATCCAATCAATTCTCTCTTGAGGAAAAGCAGGACGAGAGACCTGCCCTGGACACAGGTCCCCCGCCTACGAAGAGCCTGCCTCCCTCTCGCCCACTCTCTGACCCTACCCACCCCCAGCCTGCTGTTTTGACCCTATGGCTACAAGGACACTGCTCGAGGTCACCGAGGACTTCTGTTTCTAAATCCCCTGGCCCTCCCCTTGCTGCATCACGGGAAGCTGTAGAGGAGATTCTTTCTTCAAACTTCCCGCTCTGGCCTTCCTCTTCAAATTACCCCCGGCCCACGCTGGCTCCTTCCCTAGACCTCCTAGATTCCCTAGATCCTGGATTCTAAGTACCCCCCCCCCCAACCAAGGGAGGCAGGCTACATCCCACCTACTCCCAGTAAGCTATGGATACCCACTCTCATTCTCCAGCCCCACCCCCTCTCAGGTAAACCCATACACACCTACACTGGTACTGAAACCTCAGCATGTCCAGACCTTACCGTTCTCTCCCCAATCTGCTCTTCATCCTGTGATCACATCACCACTCAGACTCCCAAGCCAGACACCTGGACGCTGTCTCCAATTCCCACCCCGCCCAGATGTTCTTTTGAGGGTCTCCACACACACACCCCCACCCCCACCACGGGGCAGGCTGTGCGTCTGTCCACCGGATCCTGGGAGAGCCTTCAGCTTATCTCCCTGCCTGGGAGCTCCCCCTCTTCGCCCAGAGAATACCAGAGATTCTTTAAAATTGACACTGCAAAGATGCGACTCCCTCATTTCACAACTCTCGGGAAGCCTCCCACTGCCTGCAGGCCAGAGTCCAAGTATCTCATGAACAGACAACAAAGCGTCTCCCTCGAAATCCTCACGGTCAATTCTGCTGTAGGCACCCAGGTCCGGCAGGGACCACACGAACATATCACTCACCTGGGCACCCGTCCCTTCACCTGAAGAGTTTTGGGTGGTTTCCCTGCTTCTCTACACACCCAGAACACTTTACACTGACTGCTGACGCTCTTGACGCCACCCCCCAGTACGCTCGGGTCCCCGAAGACCAAGAACTACGTCTCTGATGCTGGCAAGGACACCTCTCTGAATGCCTACGCTCAGCACTGTCTCCGGCCCCAGTAAAGTGCCGGTAAACGTGGGATGGTTGGATGGATGGGTGGAACGGGGGGTGGGGGGTGTGCTTGGTTGGCTGGATAAATGGGTGACGGTGCCACTAATGAGAAGAGCAAACATAAAAGCGAACAAATCTGCCACGAGATTGTGGAAAGGAAGTTAAAACCTGATCTAAAACCCTGAACCTTTCTGTCCCTCCCACCGTCACGGTCCTTTCTTCCTCAGCTTCCGACTCCCTGCTTCGTCCTCGATATGCCAGTGACCAAACACCATCCTGACAGGCCTTGCAGACTCCAGACGCCTAGATCGTTCCACATCAATCGCTGCCCAAAATAATACTCCTACTCGTGGGTCAGCAATCGGTTCAGATGTCACCTCCTCTGAGAAGCCTTCCTAATGCCGCAGCCTCAACCGGTGCCTCTCCCCAAAGCTCCCTTAGTGCCCTCCTCCTAACACTACCTGGCCACTTACCTCTTTGTTTCCCCAACATCGGTATGTGGGTCTGACTCTCTCCAGTGCTGACAAGGGACCGGGTCTCGTTTGTGTCTGGTTCTCTACCCCCCAGCATTGCCCACGGCGGACTCCTAGCAACACTGGGTGAATGAATGAATGAATGAATGACACGAACGCCAGTGAGTAGAAACGAGATGCTTTATTACTATAGCTCCAAGCCCCAGACTATGTGGACGGATCCTAAATAAAGTTGTCTCCCTTCCTGATTTGACTGATGTCTTCCCTTCGCTTCGGGCCTCTATAATCTGAGAATTTCTACCTATTAATTATTCTCTTGCTCAAGGGTACCTCCTGCTTAGTCAGCTCCACGCTGAGAAAATCCGAAACAGTAAAAGCCGCAGAACTGAATGTTTAATTAAGATCAGGCTTTTCCTTTCCCGAGGAGGAAAGTGTTCAGAATCACTGTTCAGTCTGTGCTTTCTGTGTGTGGCAATATTCCCTCCTTCTTACATGTCAATGATTTGCTAAGAATTTACTCACCCCTTCTAGGGATCAAATCACTCAATCCCGGGCAGAGCTGGCGGGGGGGGGTGTTTTATTTGGACTGAATGGCCATCTCATACACCTTCTCATGTTTGCGCACCGTGGGCATTATTTTAATTTGAAACACTGGCGGAAACTGACAACCAGCTGTGAGGAGGAAATAAAGTGAGGGATGAAAATGCTCTTTAAGCTGTAAAGCTGCGCTGGGATCCATGAACTGCTACTGGATACAAACTAGAGAGAACGGAATCAGGCCAGTCTGGGTCTACAGGCTCAGGGAGAAGCAAGGTAACATGGGAAACGGTGTCCTGAAAATCACAGAACTGTGTATTCTGGTGGCGACACGTCATCACACAGGCCCGGCCTCCTCTGGGCAGGGCTGTGAACAGTCACATCACACGAGGTGTCTTTCTAAACTGAGTTCTCTACTGTCCCCACACTTCACCACGTACCAGCTTATACATGTGGCTTGCTGAAAATAAAATCGAGGCTTTTGGTAAAAATCCCAGTTGAGAATTCAATGAAAACGCGCAAATAGGATATGACGGGTTGCTGACAGACGCCCACCTCTACAGGCCAGGGATCTATGGAGTGGTTTGCTTTCCGCCCAGAGGTAAGTGGTCAGCACGTGCTACCTAGCACACGTCTGCAGGGACCCGAGTGTGGACCCAAAGCAACTGGCCCCCGTCACACAACCTCAGGAAGCATATAGCATGGCACTGCCACTCTTGAAAAGAACGCGAACATTGGGGAATTCCCTGGAGGTCCAGTGGTTAGGACTCCTTGCTTTCACTGCCGAGGGGCCGGGTTCAATCCCTGGTCAGGGAACTAAGATCCCACAAGCCATGTGGTGGGCCAAAAAAAAAAGAAAGCAAACATTGACATTTTTTCTCTGACAGATTCCAGATGGTTTATGGCCCAACATGACATAAAGAGTCCATTTGAGGCTTGCTATTATGTCACTGAATTGCTGTGTTTCTGAAAGAGTCAGGGGTTCCGAGGGTGCTGACCTAAGGGACCACCTGTCCCGGGTACTGTACCCAGGCAGGACACAATCGCAGCCCTGTGGATACACAGAGGCTGCCCCGAACAAAGGAGCATTTCTGTAGACGCTGGGAACGCCTTAGCACAGAAGGGATCTGCTGAGGAGGCCAAGCTGCCCACTGCACCCCACGGCAGGAAGATGCCCGGCCCAGAGCGGAGCTGGCCGTCCTGCTGGGGTCTGGGCCGTCCCCGCACGGGTCGGGGTCAGGGCGCCTCCCCCAGAAGAAGGGCAGAATCCTCCCCGTTTACTTCTCCGTGAGATGGAGTCCACCGCCCCTGTGAATTCCTCCCCATTTACTTCTCCGTGAGATGGAGCCCACCGCTCCTGTGAATTCAAGCCAACTTTATGAGAGTTCTGTTTTAGGATCATAAATCCGCACCACCGGTTAACACAAACTCCAAGCATTGATTCCAGAAAACTCATGCTTTTGAAATACCAGCAGAGAACAGGTTTTGGTAGGAGGCGTCCTCAGTCACGGGCTGCTATGCGGGCTCTGGTAGAACCCTCACCACCTTTAACTCCCCAAACTGGGTCTAAACCACGGGCCTTGACATCCTTCAACTTTAAACTTCAGCTCCTCCCTTGCACTGGCCACACTTCAGATGCTCTACAGCCGCACAGGGCCCATGGGTGCCACCCTGAAGACAGAACATTTCCACGTTGCAGAAAGTTCTGCTGGCAGAGCTGACGCGGAAGCACAAACTCCAGGTTCAGATACCGGCTCAGCGTCTCACTAACCAGGGCTTCCTTGGGCACACTCTTAACATGTGAGGCTCCGCCCCCGATGCCTGGGGAGTGGGGACAACAGCACCGCCGGCTCAGGACTAAAGGTGGCAGCTCCACCCAGGAGGTACCCCACGTCCCGCACAGAGTAAGTGTCGTCATCACCAGAACACTGTTCCCCTTGCTTTACTCCGACGGCAGGACCCCAACCTTTGGCTGGCTCAAGAGGCCGCCTCTGAAACTGGGAAAGCTCCCTGGAAACCTCCAAGCAGCATCCCTGGCCGCGCAGCCGCGACTGCTGATGTCGCTTCCTGACAGTGTCCTGCGGGATTCGCTCTGTTCCGGGGACAGCGTCACAGAGCACAGGGGACAGAGCGGCACTGTCCCAGGGCTGGGCTTGTGGAACCCGCGCTTCTGGAACGGCCCCGGAACCGTGGGCCCCTTTGCCTCCCCCCAAGGAAGGAGCCACCGAGAAAGGTCAGACCTGCTGGGAGGAAGGAGCGGGGACGAGAGGGGAGGGCAGGGGGCCTGGCCTGGATGCCTGGCAGTGGCAGCGGGGACACACATCGGACGCCCTCGGGCCGGGGGGATGTCAGGGGGCCTGCCCACGAGCCCTCCCTTCAGGCCTTAAGTTTCAAAACCTGTTCTTCCCGGTGACACTGGAAGTCACAGACACACTTGTCCTTGCTCCATCTCCTTGTCTCGGAGGGAGAGGCCAGAAGGGGCCTGTCCCCCGCCCCCCCGAGTTCACCCGCGAAGCACCACAGGTGGCTGGGGCCCCGGGAAGGGTATCTGAGGGCCTCTGGGGTCACCGGGCAGACAGGCTGGAACTGCTATCAAACCCTGGGGCCTCAGAGAAGGGGCACGTGGGGGGACAACATGCCGAGGCTGAGGGCCCAGGTGGGCCGAGCAGAGCAGGCCCAGGGCCTGGACAGGATGAGCTGACCTGCTGTCACCACGGTCAGAGTCTGTCACGAGAGAAGTTTAAGATACACACACACACACACACACACACACACACACACACACACACGTCCTCCAGACGCCGCGTATTTCATAATGATGTGATTATGTAACAGTTCTAGCTGTCCTTTCTTCCATCCCCAAGTGCGGGGGGCGGGTGAAGTGGGGAGAGGCTCAGAGGTGTGGCTGTTAACGGATCCAGTCATTTTTTATTTAAGTCAATTTAAATAGTGTCACTGAAAGAGTACTTAAAGTTCATAATAAAAACAAAACTTTAAATTTTATGCTACTCCTTTGTAACACAGTATACAGTCACATTTTCTCAGTGATGAATTATAATTACATCTTGATGCCTCACTAGAGACTGTCCATGACATCCTGCAAAGGACTAATGAGCTGTGTGCGTGTGTGTGCGCGCGCGTGTGTGTGTGGGACAGTCTCTCTCTCACACACTCAGATACGAGAGACAGTGGTGGGTGGACCCAGCCCCGCACACAAGGCCACCTGCCTGGCCGTCTGTCATGACCGTCACGGGCGCCCTCGGGACTCCAGCCCTAACCTCAGCCTCACCTGGGCCCTCCCCAGGACGCAGCAGAACACGGCCCACCTCTGGGCCCCAGGGAATGAGAACCCTCACGCCCACCAGGATGCGGGCTTGGGGCACTCACAGGTCACACCTCATGTCTTCCTGAGCCCCCCTCCAAGCCCCCCTCCTGCAGGTAAGGAATGACCACGCCCAAGGCCAGAGCAAACACTCACCACTTTGAGCTCCGGGACGGATCGACTTAACGTCCATTCCTGGCTGTTCACAAAGGCATCTGTAAGACAGGAGGGTAAAAGGAAGTGAGATGCTGAGACTTACCGAAGTGCAAGGTCAAGATACCCCCAAGGTGCCAGTTTTCAAACGGGAAGGACACCGAAGACGGTCCAGCCCACCCCTAGCATCACTTCCACCCAGAGAAGCTGAGATGTGCCTGGTTCACACGGCTGTTCCGATTCCAATCCGTGTCCTGCCTCCTAAAACGTAACACACGCTCCAACAACTCCGAAGTCCTGCCCCAGCCCTGTAGGGCCCACCCTGCCCAGGGGTGTTAAGACCCTTCCTATCGTGAATGTGGGCAAGTGTGAGGACAAAGGAAGCTCCTGGCTTTCCTGGAAATGACCCTGTAGCCAGTGAACTTTGGGCCTTTTGGGTTTTCACTAAAATACTCACTTGCCTGAAATCCCCCCAATAAAGTTGTGGTAGGTGATGGTTGGAAAATCCAAGTGTTTACAATACGACACTATGGTTTAGAAGAAGACTTTCAAGCTGGAGTTTTGATCCTCAGAAACATATTAGACACTGAAGGTCCAGTGAGAACACCTTGGGATGTGTCAGAAAGTCAAGGGGGAGGACTTCCCCGGTGGCGCAGTGGTTAAGAATCCACCTGCCAATGCAGGGGACACGGGTTCAACCCCTGGTCCGGGAAGATCCCACATGCTGCAGAGCAACTAAGCCTGTGCATCACAACTACCGAGCCTGCGCTCTAGAGCCTGCAAGCCACAACTACTGAGCCCGTGCGCCACAACTACTGAGCCTGTGCTCTAGAGCCTGCAAGCCACAACTACTGAGCCCGTGCGCCACAACTACTGAGCCTGTGCTCTAGAGCCGCGAGCTACAACTACTGAAGCCCATGCACCTAGAACCCGTGCTCCGCAACAAGAGAAGCCACCGCACTGCAACGAAGAGTAGCCCCCACTTGCTGCAACTAGAGAAAGCCCGCGCACAGCAACGAAGACCCAATACAGCCAATTGCTGTGCTTGTAACAACCCAAGGCTGGTTACGTACATTTGGATACATCCCTGTAATGAAGGCTAAGTCGCCAACAACATGTTTAAAACCCCAACGTACCAAAGTGCAGCCATCCCAAAGCTACAGGGTTGGGTGTGTGTGTGTGTGTAAAATACCCACACAAGCTTGTCCATGCTGAGAACACTTCTGGAAGGATAAAAAAACTTCATAGTTGCTGATCTAGGGTTAGGGAACCAGGTGGCCTGGGGACAAGGTAATGAAGAGATTTTCTTTTCATTGTCACCTTTTGGTACCTTCCACATTTTCTACCATCTGGCATGAAAAAAAAAAATTCAATAATATAGTTTTTAATAACCTTAATAGGAAAACAAAGAGAGCAAAGTGGGAATTAAAATGAGCTCCATTCACTAATGCACGGCCGATATTTAAGCACATACCACCAAAGATATTTATCACAAGTATTACATATTCATTATAAATTAAGCAGGGCTCCATTAAAGAAAGACGCGTATTATATAAACACTGCAACAATGTGTGCGGTGCCTTTTAACTTGCAAACATATCTTCCCTCGAATGGAATATATTTGTTTGTGGCAACTAGCTTAATAAAATTAATGCCTGATCTACCTGACCAGATTAAGAAAATTAATGCTTGACTTAACCAGAAAAACACACCTTCAGTTTTTAAAGATTTACTTTAAAAATGTTCACCGCCTCCATCATTGCCCGGGCAGGACTGAATGCTGCCTCCCAAGAGGCTAAATGAAACGTAACAAAGATGCAGCAGAAGACGTACACACCAGATACTCCTTCACGCTAGTCCTCTATGGATCGGGACCTTTCTGTGGGCTGGACTCCCTAAGCGGGAGTTACAGGGATGACACTGCAGCCCCTCTGGAAGAGCTCATCACGGGGTGAACAGGGTGGGGACCACGGCGACCAGACCAGCCGGCCGCTCTTTTCAAGTCCCAAGGTGCAGCGATCCTTAAAGGATAAACACACGTGCGTCAGGGGCACACACCCAGCAGCCTGTGCGTGTGTGCGTGTATGGCAACGCGTGTGCACGTGCACGTGTGTTCTCAGAGCAGCTAGAACCAAAAGTCACGCAAGATGTGTCTCATTTCACAAGAGGCCATTCTGCGCTCCACTCAATTCCCCCACTTGGGGTGGAATAATCTTAAGAAAACACATTCCCATGCGCTTTTGAAATGCTACTGGACTTGAATTTAGAATAAAACACACCCAGTAAGCGCTGACTGGCTGCTTTTAGCCTGTCGGGGACATTGAAGCCCCTTTAGCTGTCGTCACTGGGGGCCAGCATGCTGGGCGTCCTCTGTAATGACCCAATAGGGTTTAGGAAAAGAAGCTGGTTAATCATTAACATGGCTCCACTTCAGGTTACATTTTATCTTTTCAATTTAAATCATAATAGTGAAAAGAAATTCTCAAAGAACACCAAGATTAGGGAACCTGAAGTAACAGGGAACTTTTATCAGGAGTGAAGAACCCAAACTATTAGCTTCTTCAGAACAGAAATCTGAAGGCAGTTGGAGAAAGAAAGTGACTCCCCCCCAACCTCCACCCCCCCACACACACCCCACACCCCCCCACACCCCCCACACCCCACCCCCCCGCCTCCAAAGCAAACTCAGGGACAGGGCCTAAGGACACAAGGGGAAGTTATGAGGACGGAGCAGGAAACCAAAACCGCTCAGCACTCGGGGGAAACTGTTAGGAATTTTAAGCAGAAATTCTCGGCCGAGTTATTCTGAGTTGACGACCAAAACGTAAAATTAAAGGAAAAGACACCAACCCCCCGCTGTCTCACTGGTGTGCCCACAGGTCACACGCATGGCGTATTATTTTAGGGCTTAAGAAAGGGAATTCTAAGCAGTTAAATGTGGATGCCAGTAGAATTCCTTCCTGGCTTAGCCCTATATTAAGATAAAGTCCAGCGAAGCTCAGACATGAAAATGCACAGTATCCACACAACGCACACTTTTTAAAATAAATTTATTTATTTTATTTTATTTTTTTTATTTTTGGCTGCGTTGGGTCTTTGTTGCTGTGCACAGTCTTTCTCTAGTTGTGGCACGCAGGCTTCTCGCTGCGGTGGCTTCTCCTGTTGTGGAGCACAGGCTCTAGGCGCACAGGCTTCAGTAGTTGCAGCACGCGGGCTCAGTACTTGTGGCTCGCCGTCTCTAGAGCGCAGGCTCATTAATTGTGCCGCACGGGCTTAGTTGCTCCGCAGCATGTGGGATCTTCCCGGACCAGGGCGCGAACCCGTGACCCCTGCATCGGCAGGCGGACGCTCAACCACTGCGCCACCAGGGAAGCCCACAATGCACACTCAGGATGCTGAGCAAAGAGGAAGCTGCCAGACCTACACTTTCAAAGGCAAAGGTGCCTGGGGTTTGGACAATTCGTGCTGAGCCCCAAGAAAAATGAAATTCAAACCACCGGGGTCATCCATTTACGGTGTCCTCAGCAGTTTCTTTGTCTTTACGATTCTGGTGAGTGATGACGGAGCAGGCTGTGCACGTGGGGGGCGGGCATAAGGGGAATCTCTGTACCTCCCTCTCGATTTTGTTATAAACCTAAACTATTCTGAAAAAATAAGGTCTCAAAAAATGTAAACAAATATATATGCATATGTACAAATACACGCATATATATAATATACATGCACATACACACAGACACACAACGAAATAAAGTGCCGGGCCCGGACCCCACCCTGCAGTGACCAGTAAAGCGCAGGTCGCGGAAGACGGCTGAGACAGAATGTATTTACAACACCACACTGTATTTATTCCTGTCTTGGTCCTAACACTGCTGACCACGCGGGTCACTGAGTGATAAACGTGTGTACACTCACAGCGCTGCTGGAGAGCCAGCTCCTGGTGCCGCCCGGCCCGGGGGAGCCCTGAGAGCGGCGGGCAGCCTGGGCAGAGGGCCGGGCTCCTGCAGATTCCAACCAGCCTCCACCCAGAGGCCGTCTTGACAAATGGAACCACACACCGTGCACCTGGACCACCAGGGTGTGGTCAGCTCTCCTTAGCATCCCGGAGACCCCCTCTTACTCCAAGCGGAGGGTGTGACTCGGGCTTTCTTAGGAAATCTGAAAGCGTGATGCAGGAGGAAAGCAGGGATTATACAAACACCAGGAGAAACCCTTCTTTGGGCCAGTTCCGCCTCCTCCAAGTAGACCTCCTTCCTCATCCCCACTGGCTGCTGTTTGTTTCCCATGCCCACGGGCACCCCTGCACCCACATCAATCCGGTTTCGTCCTACTGAGGAGCAGGGTTGGCCCAGCTGGGCCTGCTGACCTGCAGGGTGAGGGCAAGCAGACAGCCTTCCACGGAGAGGCGCAGACAACCTGGAGCTGGAAATAAAAGCCACACGGCAGAGGAAGGAGCCTGGACCCTGCAGCGGCCCCCGATCCTGGCCGGCCTAGGGGCTCCTCACCGCACCGCATACACCCCAACACACTGGCGTGCACCATGCTGTCCCTGAAACAGCCTGAACCCTCTTCCAGAGGACACTCACAGATCAACCCTTGAGGGGGCTCAGGAAAGCATCGTAAGTGAATCCCAAAGAATCGCAAAGTCCCTTCCCAGTTCTTTTGAAGGAGACACAGTTACAAAGGACACGGGCTTATTTCAGAGAACAGCCTCTCTCCCCAGCAGCAAAGCTGCTTCTCTGAGCCACTGGAGAAAAGCAAAGATGCAGCGAGGCCTTCTTTCTGGAACCTCCCTTTCCAGGACCACCTTCAGCCCCACCCTGGCTGCTCTCGGTGACAGGAACAAGACCCCGGAACCCAAAGAATGCAAACAGCTCCTGACACCGACAGATAGGAGAACAGGCCTAAGACCATCCGGGCAGGAGCTGCAGAAACAAACAAAACACAAATCCAATGACAAAGCTACTCGGTTGTTTATTTTTATTTTCACTCCCAGGAGAACCGTCTCCTTTCCCTTGCCTGGACTTTCTCAAAATTCATCCTGACTACAAACTCCCTTCAGTCTCCGCTTGCTAAGAACACTGCGGGACTCAGCTCTGGCCTGTTTTCAAAATTATCCACATGCAGAACCGCACATTTAACCAGGAAATGCAAGGCCCTCATTTTACTACACACACAATAGGCGCTCTCACTCGAAAGCCCTAATTGCTCCCTTTTTTAACAACCCCCTCAGACCAAAGGGAGAACAAATGGGGTGGTGGGGGGAGGGCAGGGACCTGATTCCCAGCTGCTTAATTAGCAACTTGCTGCCCATGGGGGATCACAGACAAATCACCTAATTCCTAAATGCTAGGAACACAGGTGAAGAAATGGTCCAGCGAATAGACAAAATCATAGTGAATTTTACACTGCCTAGAAAGCCCCCCGTTTTCCCCTTGGTGCTACTGTATTATTTTGTATTATTACAGCACCAACTCTTCCACTCTCTTGATTTGATGTATCAAAAGCCAAAAATTCAAGTCTTAAAACGGATAGGATTTTGCAAAGTAGCCAAAAAAAAAAAAAAAAAAACGAGTACTTCTTGTCCTTCAGCATTTTCCTCCAATACCTCGGAGTTTATTTAATTGCAGGGCATGAAGATGGCTACAGACTACATTAACCTCTGGGTTCCAGCAATAACCAGGAACCCCGCGTTAAGATCTACCAGGGAGATTACCCCTTCATTACGTCCATTTCCGCTGAGCCTGGACCCAGCAGTTACACTCTGACATTCAGAAAAGCATCAAAGCTGTGGTTGGACTTCCTTCTTGTGCACTTCATGTCAAAAATGAGCAACACGGGGCTTCCCTGGTGGCGCAGTGGTTGGGAGTCCGCCTGCCGATGCAGGGGACGCGGGTTCGTGCCCCGGTCCGGGAAGATCCCACATGCCACGGAGCGGCTGGGCCCGTGAGCCATGGCCGCTGAGCCTGCGCTCCGCAACGGGAGAGGCCACAGCAGTGAGAGGCCCGCGTACCGCAAAAAAAAAAAAAAATAAGAGCAACATGTGAGAATAAACAGCAATCTACTGGCGTAAGAGTACACCTCGATGAAAATGATTGACTACAAAGGACAATCTTAGCAGCCTATCTGGTAGGGGGACTAAAATCCTAATAAAAAGGGATGTGTTTTATCTTCTCCTTGTATTCCTGCCCTGAACAAGAGAGTGAAAGACTTTTCAGGAGCATAGAAATCAGAATGAATAAAAAGCATCCGTCTCCTTTACAAAATCAAATCAAATCTCTTTTGCGATACAGGCAAAACAATGCCATTTTTCCATCACAATAAATTTGGTCTGGAGACAAATGATTTCAGGAATTACAAACAAACGAACAAACACCTCAGAAGGAAAACTGCCCTCAGTATGCATGGCTTTACCACTGTCTATGCAACGAGAATCAACCCTGCACAGGCCCCGATGAATGAAGTGCAGAGAGAAAACAGAAGAGAGAGTCTCAGCGACATTTACGACTGAGCTTGTGATACTGATGACCATCCCCTGAGCACTGCCGTGACCCAGGCTCCCTTGATGCCACAGCAGCGTGAGGACAGGCTCTCACTGCTCTGGGCTGCCCGGTGCTGCTGGAGAGGAGCGGTCCCTTGTGAACGGTCAGGCCAGCAAATCCCTCCTTCTTCACCTGCTGTGTTCCCCCCGGTACGCTCCTCACCCAATCCTGCCCCAGACTCACCAGGGACACCTGACAAATCTGGCAACAGGTGAACGTCAGCCGGGACCCATCCTATCCGAACTTCAGAGTCTGCATTGCTAACCAGCTCTCTCTGGATTTCTTTACTCCCTCTCTTTACTCCCTCCGCTTTCCAAACTTTGCTAAGCAGATGCGGCCAATGTAAAATTCCAATGTCAGGGACTCACACCGTGGACTGTGGGAGCCCTGCTTCTCCCACCTGGCCCCAGCGGTCCTAATGTCCAGGACCCCAGAGGAGCACAGGGAACTCGGCACGGGGAGCCAGAAGCCACGGGCTGACGGTGGCCTCCACCTTCTTGGGTGACTTTCCGAGTCTCTCTGACACTGCGTTTCCTCACGGGTAGAGTGGAAGTCCTTCCCCTCCACTCGAAGAGATGATGTAACCCCTCTGCTAGCAAAGGGCCCAATCCCCACAGTGGAAGCCCTCCTACGGCCTTTGGGGGTGTGATCAAGGAGCAAAGCTGCTGGTACCCCATTGCCTGGGTCCCGCAGCCTCTGGGGTGGACACAGGCCACCTGAGTGCACCGCCTGTGTTGGGACCACAGGTGAGCCTGAAATAGCACGGGGCCCGAAAAGGCCTCATCAAGCCATCGAGCCACAAGTTATGAGCTATTGGCATTCAAAGCAAGCCATTAACTCTAAAGCAGGTAAAACCCGCTAAAAGGTACTGCCGGTTAGTTTCGATCCCAGGCCAATTTATATCACACTGATCCTCCTGGAATTGTCATTTTGTCGGTCAGAAGTGGCTGAGTAGCAATTTCATCTGGTTCACGCTATAGCACGTGAGAATGCAAGAGGAAAAAAATGTATCCATGTGGCATGATGACTCATATATAGCAGAAATTCTGCAGGGCTCTAAAAGAATCCTGAATTCACTGTCTCAGCAAAAAACAAAAGAATCAAAGGAACGCAACAAGGGGGCTATGGTAAACCAAGAGATCTCTCAATGGACTTGAACTGAGACCATAAAGCCCCACGTCCTGGGCCCCCATCCTGGCAGCAGGAGAACCTGGCTAAAGACCAGGGAAGGGCCAGCGTCGCTCCTGCTGAGGTCCCCCCGTCTCCACAGCTGTGTCCTTCCTCGGGGTCTTTCGCGATCGGCTCCCAGCGCCCCTTGCTAGACAAGGGCGCTCATCTTCAAGCACACTAAGCCAGCCCCCCTCTGGCTCCTGGGCTCACTCCCCAGCAGAGCTACGGGCTCATTTCTTCCTCCAAATTCTCACGCAGAAGCACAGCACGTGGCCACGATTAGACCGTTACGGTCTCTCCTTCGGCCGCAATCCCGTTCGATCCAGTGGCCACGAATACAGGTTCCAAACAAACCTCCCGAAATTATATTTAAGGGTTAAAAAAAGGACCCTGAAATCGCAGGTGACTTTTTATAAATTACATATTATCTCCGGGATTGAGATGTTTGTTTGAAACCTTAAATTTCACAAGAAGTTTTTTTTAATATTCTTTTTAGCAACAGAAAAGTGAAATAGCATTTATTTTTAAAGCATTCAGAATCCCAAAATATAAAGGGAAACAACAATGGGGAAAAGGAAGCACAGCCCCCGAGAACAGAAGCACTGGAGGAGACCAGGGCTCCCGTTGGGCCTCGTTTCCATGCTGAGACAGGAAACGCATGTCCCTAATAAAATAAGAAATCTATTTCAATGCAGCAGGGAGGAGCCACGCTGCAAACTGGTTAATACATTAATACACTGATGACTCTCAACTGGAGGGTTTAACAGAAGCTCACTGGCACAGTTTTCCATGGGGTGATTTAATTTCTTATTTGAAAATCCCTGAGTCTCTCTAAGAAATGGAATAAACCATAAACCCTTGGGATATAAGATTCGTTCCAGGCTTCCCTGGAAGTTAAAGTTGCTTTCCAGTGACCTCAAAGACCCAGAAACCAATCTCCCACCCACATGTTCCCTGACAGCATCCAACCCCTACTCCTAACGTGCTCCCAGGGCAGGGTGACGCACGCCAGGCCACCAAGACACCCCCAACCCCACCACCGCAGACACGACCAAGGGCTTGTGATACCAAGCATCTTCCTTCTCCTGAGCCCTGATGTGACTCAGAATCCTTCTCCACGAGACCAGCCTCTAAGGGGATCCTTTCTCTTCTGCCTAAGGAGCGCCCAAGGCAAACGATGCCTGCCCAGATGAGGTCCAGGGGACGTGCGAGCTTCTAACTTCTCAGAGGATGGCTGATTCCCTTCCCTGCGTTTCCCCCGATGGCGTTCCTACATGCTGCATAAAGCACCTTGCTCCAGAGCTCTCTGAGAACACCACTGCTGTGTGTGGAAAGTGGCTTGAAAGACTTGTATCTGAGGATAAGGAGAGTAGAGGGTGTGAGGATTTGAGAATGGAGAGGAAGAAAACGTTCCTTTCCTCCTTCAAGTATGAAAACTGAGGCCTCTCTGCAGAGGGGGAGCAGGGCCACCTCTAAAGGACCCTTCTGTGCAGCCCCGACAGCTCTATGTTTCGTATTTCCTTCAGAAGGACAAGCATTTCATTAGCTGACGCCGCTCCAGAGTGTTTTATTCATAAACAACACAGCAGTCCAAAAATCTGCACAACCTGATTCCATCTGATTTCTGTTCCAGTGTCATAAACCCAGGGCGACGGTGGGTTTTGCTGCAGATGTCTTTCTAGAGCAGGCTATGGATCCCCAAACGGGATAATCCTACGGTCCTCGCTCTAGTGAACCCAACAGACAACATGTAAGCATTTCCACGCACACAGACAACAGGCCGGTCTCCAAGCTGAAGTTAGGGGCCTTCTATCAACACCAAAGTCCCTAAAAGAACCACTCTCGGGGGAATGTGAATTGGTGCAGCCACTGTAGAGAACAGTACGGAGGTTCCGCAGAAAACTAAAAACAGCATTACCATATGACCCAGCAGTCCCATTCCTGGGCATATACCCAGACAAAACTATAATTCAAAAAGATACACGCACCCCTATGATCATAGCAGCACTAATATTTACAATAGCCAAGACAGGAAAACAATCTAAATGTCCATCAACAGATGAATGGATAAAGAAGATGTGGTGTGTATATATGTGTCTGTATACACACACACACACACACACACACACACACACACACACACACACACACAAATGGAATATTACTCAGCCATCAAAAAGAATGAAACAATGCCATTTGTAGCAATGTGGATGGGCCTAGAGATTATCATACTAAGCGAAGTACCAGTAAGTCAGAAAGAGAAAGACAAATACCATATGATATCATTTATAAGTGGAATCTAAAATATGACACAAATGAACATATCTATGAAACAGAAACAGACTCACAGACATAGAGAACAGACTGTGGTTGATGGACAGGGGGATGGTTGCAGGCGGAAGGAATGGGAGTTTGGGATTAGCAGACACAAACTATTATACATATGTGTAGGATGGGTAAACAACAAGGTCCTACTGTAGAGCACAGGAAACTCTATTCAATATTCTGTGACAGACCGTATGGAAAAGAATATGAAAAAGAATATATATACCACATAGGAAATGTTCAACCTGGACTTTATGAGGACTTACAGCTGAGCCCTGGGTAAGAGCTTCTGTAAGTGGGAAGATTAACAAGAAGTTCTAAGTGATGGCTGGTGTGATTAATAATTGTGAGACAATAACACTGGCTGCCACACTAAGGTCCTGAGACAAGGACCCTCAGAACATACAGAGCCCCACCACTAAAATGCCACCTCATGGTCAAGGACACGCAGCCTCCTGGCACATCTAAGCAGCGGCAAAATGTCATCTCAGACCAAAGTCAGAATCCTACATTTTTATTTATTTATTTTTATTATTATTATTTTTTTTTTCTTTTTGCGGTACGCGGGCCTCTCACCGTTGTGGCCTCTCCCGTTGCGGAGCACAGGCTCTGGACGCGCAGGCTCAGCGGCCAGGGCTCACGGGCCCAGCCGCTCCGCGGCATGTGGGATCTTCCCGGACCGGGGCACGAACCCGCGTCCCCTGCATCGGCAGGCGGATTCTAAACCACTGCACCACTAGGGAAGCCCCTTGAATCCTACATTTTGAAAAGATTTTAAATTGTAAACAGACTTTAAGGAGTCTTTAAAACATTTCCACACCTACAAGGAAACTGCCCAGTCTTCAAAAATGAAAATGTTTAAATAAGGACGTTTTATGAAAAGGTGTGAGCCAGAAATTGCCAGACAAAATAAAATCAGCAGGTTAAATTCAGTCATCTTTCTGAGATAGGTTACAGCTGGTTTTCTTATTGAAGTTTGAGTCAACACATGAATTAAAAGGTAATTAAAAAAAAAATATTTAATATTTATGTTGGCCGCACTGCGTCTTAGTTGCGGCACGCGGCATCTAGCTCCCCGGCCAGGGATCGAACCCGGGGCCCCTGCATTGGGAGCGCGCAGTCTTACCCACCAGGCTGCCAGGGACGCCCCAAAAGGTAATCATTACTTTGCAGCTTAGATGTTGCTGGTGGGCAACAACCACTTTATTTGTGAAAGTTAAGACAAAGCTGAAAGAAGAAAATTTTCCTGGTTAAAATAAATCCTGGAAAAAAATAGAGATGGCTTAGATATTTACAATTCATAGGCTGCACTTCGGTCAGTCCTGTGCTGGATATAACTGAGCCCGACAGTTTTAATTTCATAAAGAATTGCAAACAGTCAGTGATATTTTTTACTTCTTGGTGCGATCAATGTTTATAATAAGGGATGGCTTGGTAACAGATAGCAGTGAATCCGGAAGACGACTACAGAATGAGCAGGCAGAATTATCTCTTTCCCTACTGCCCCTGAATTTTGTCTAAAAAACCTGTAAGGTTGGTGGACGAGCGGCGGCCACGTGGCCAGCGGGGCCCAGGACCACACAAGCCCCGCAGCAGGGGCAAAAGGCACAGAGCCCGCTCTGCGTCGGTTACCACGGCCTGCCCATCGCCGTCGGAGGATCAGCATTCCATGCGGGGCGGCAGGCGTCACAGGGGTGTGCGGCGTGGATGTGCTCGGCCACTTCTGAGCTGCTTCATGAGGACTAACCGCGTGAGACGGGAGACAGTAACCAGCACTTCTCCAGCTGGAGGTGGGAACTGCTTCCAGGAAGCAAGTCAGTTAGCCTCTTCGGGCCCCCATCCCTTCCCCTGTAAGACACGAGGGCTGCATCTGGTCCCTTTGGCCCTCACGGCCTAGAATCTTCTCTTCCAGGACCTCCTTCCACGCGGACCCACGGCGGGCTGGTGCTTAGGGCAGGCCCAGCCTCTCTCCATTTAATGGGCCTGCGCTGACCAAAAGGGAGGTTTCAGAGACCCTGGTTTCTCGACACAGGCTCATAATGGCCTTTGGCTAATATAACCCTTGACTTAACGTCAATAAAAGCAAAACAAAACAAAAAGAGCTGGGCTATTTCTCTTTATAAGGTGGAAACAGGGCTCATCTTGAGTTAGCATGAATGACTTTTCCCACAAATAGGTCTGCAGCCCTTGCACAGGAAATGGGTGGTGATTTCACGGTGCCACTACCAATTCTGTGGCTGCATTACAAGATTAAAGTAAATACTGCCCATTAGGTTGTAATGTCCAGCAAATCTAATCACGATCTTGGTAGAATGTCCGTTGAGTCAGCTGAAAAACACGGATCGATGTCTCCTCCCTGTGGGCCCGGTCCAGGGCCTCCTGTCTGAGAGACAAGGATGCAGACTGCCGAGAGCAGAGATGAAGGCCCACCTCCATCGTCACACCTGTGTGTCCACCGTGCACTTCAGGAGCTGCACGGCTTCTGGGCCCCTCTGTCACTGACATTCAGGGTCAGTACTGGTCACGAGCAGTGGATGAAAAATTGGAAAACAGAGCAACTGTGCCAACTCTCTCTGCACCGGTCAGGGCAGTGCCCGTCGCTGTACTGCTGATCCTGGCAACCCTGCCCCGCACGCACGCACCATCTCGGCCCTCCCCTGTTCTCAGCACAGAAGAATTTCCAGTGGTTATACACAGAAAGGGATCAAAACCTGAAGTCCACAACAGAGGGGCTGGCGACGGTCACACCCGTCATCTGCATCCGGCCTGACGATGCTGACCGGCATCTGTGCAAGACCTACCTCGGTCCCCTGCTTGAGAAGCTCCTGGGGAAGACAGCCACCACCCTGCTCTTCTCCTCTGCTCCCCGGGCTGGGTGCCCAGCGGTCCCGTCACACACATGCACCCGCGGGACTCGCCACCCACTCTTATCTCTCTCCCCAGCAAGGCGCCCCGCTGCACCTCACCCTGTGCCCTGATCAGCTCCAATTCACACGGAACAGGCGCGGCTGTAACGGTATGTAGGCTCGGGTGCAGAATGCACAAAATACAAAATCTGCCTTTGCGTGGAAGAGCCCCAGGGCAGATGACGTGCGATATGCTGGGCACAGAGACGGGGTCACAGGACGTGTCACCTCAGCCCACAGCTGGGCACCAGGTGATTAATGAGTGAGTTCGACAGCACATAAACAACCGCAAGGAAGGCCGTCTGGAATGACAGCCGCCGCTGTGAGGTTAGCTGGGTTATTATCTCTAGGAGGAAGAGGCAGGGGGATCTTTTCGCTTTTACTGATTTTGGTCCTGTTTTAATTCTTTACCATGGGCAGGTATTATCTTTGTAATGAGAAGAGGTAGTAGAGATACTTTCTTCATAAAGGACTGGTTCCTCTTTACGCTTCTAACAACCAGAGGAGCACGAGGTGAGTCACCCACGTGGTCATCAAGGTAGCACAGGAGGAAGGCTTTAAATGTCAGCCTCACTATCTAAGCATTGAACTAGGGAGAAACACAAGGAGACGGTCCCCCTTATTTCCAGACTTCTCAGTCCTCAGACTGTGACTGTCAGAGATCCTCAGGTGGTTCTGAAGTTACGAGGTCCATTCAGTACTAAAAGAATGGACATGGGCTTCCCTGGTGGCGCAGTGGTTGGGAGTCCGCCTGCCGATGCAGGGGACACGGGTTCGGGACACGGGTTCGTGCCCCGGTCCGGGAAGATCCCACATGCCGCGGAGCGGCTGGGCCCGTGGGCCATGGCCACTGAGCCTGCGCGTCTGGAGCCTGTGCTCTGCAACGGGAGAGGCCACAGCAGTGAGAGGCCCGCGTACCGCCAAAAAACGAACAAACAAACAAAAAAAAGAATGGACATGAAATTCTACGTGTATGTATGTATATTCATTCCCCAACTCTGGAGGGGGCTGCCCCATCACACTGTGCAAAGCCACGGCGGAAACTCATCCTGCACAGGGAGGCCTGTGTCAACGCCACACAGGTTAAACAGGGAGGAAGGAATCTGAGTCCCCACGCATCCTGGCCGTTCATCCTCTACATCTGAGCTGTGTCTGCTTTCTAATTACACACAGCCTCTCGGGAGGGAAGGAGTCCCATGTGGACACAAACAAGGCAGGTGTGCAGTGACAGCAGGACACCTCGCCAGAGGGCTGGAGAAGATGCTGAGCAAGGTGAAAGGAACAAATGCCCCTGTGAAGCCAGAAGATGCACAGAAAGGAGCTTCCAGATACCTTTATTCCTTATTCTTTACGTCACTACACTTAAAGCTAAGCAGATGGTCGCCTTCTAGAATCAGACATGATTTCCTGTTACTTTCTACGAAACATTCATGATACGTTCTGCAAAATTAGTAGGCATCCAAACTGTCTTGTTTCCCAAATAGAAAAGCCATTACTTCCCAACTGCTGGGGAGCAACTCACAGGATCTACTACTACTTCATAGGAACCTAGATCATTTCTGGCAGAGACAGAATTTTCTGCGTGTGAAGAAAAGCTAAGTAAGATCAGTTCTCAGTTAACTCTTCTATTTAATCTCTACATCCTCCTATAAGAAGCAAGTACAACTGCTTCTGATGTCTTTTTTTTTTTTTAATTTTTGGCCACGTTGGGTCTTTGTTGCTGCACGCGGGCTTTCTCTAGTTGCGGCGGGCGGGGGCTGCTCTTCGTTGCGGTGCGCGGGCTTCTCATTGCGGTGGCTTCTCTTGCGGAGCACAGGCTCTAGGCGCGCGGGCTTCAGTAGTTGTGGCACGCGGGCTCAGTAGTTGTGGCTCGAGGGCTCTAGAGCACAGCCTCACTAGTTGTGGCTCACGGACTCTAGACCACAGGCTCACTAGCTGTGGCGCACGGGCTTAGCTGCTCCACGGCATGTGGGATCTTCCCGGACCAGGGCTCGAACCCGTTTCCCCTGCATTGGCAGGAGGATTCTTAACCACTGCACCACCAGGGAAGTCCTCTGATGCCCTTTTAACAAGCGTTTCTGACAAAACCTTCACGGGACCGTGGAGGGCGGCAGCCCCGGGGTCTGGTCGTGGGGACTGTTGGTGGCTGACTGCCTCCTGATCCTGATACAGTGGCCAAAGAGAGCATCGTAACCCCAGCACCCAGCCCCTGGACGGCTGACCACGGACAGGTACCAGGCGTAAAGGCCTGGCCCGCTTACCTGACCTGGACAACTCTGGGAAGTGTCCCAGCTCCAAAGTCCCTGCCCTGCCCACCTCCTCAGGATGCCCGAACCCCATGGGGGGACTGCTCTGCAGCCGGGCAGGTGACCTCCCCCACGGTGGGCGCCAAGAGCACGCAGGCCTCAGGGGATACTGACGCTGCCCGCCTCCTGGAGGCTGCTTCCCTGAGGAGCTGGCCTCCAGCAAGGGCCTTATGCAACAGCAACGGCCGCAGACCGTGACGGAGTGCCCACCAGGAAGGCCCCCGGATCCCGGAGCCAGACCTGGGGAGCATTTTATGACCCTCCGCCGACCGTGCTGGGTCACAGGTGCCTCTCTGCTTGTGGTACCCCGCCAGTCCCGACCCAGCCACCCACTCCGAGGCATACCATGCACTCATCGGGGGAGCCGGGCAGCACCAAGGACCAGGGCGCGCCCTCGACCAACTCCAACCTGACCCCGCCCTCAGAAAGCCTCTGTCTAGGGCAGAAGACCAATGAGCCCACAGACAGGTCTGGAAGGCCAGCCCGTGATGCCAGCAGGATGTACAGGGACCCAGGAAAGGGACAGGGGGAGGAGGTCCGGGCAGGCAGTCAGGAAGGGGGCTCGGAGGCGCTGGCATTTAAGCCTGGGGCCTGGAGGACGGGGTACAGCCAGGGGAAGAGCAGGCGGCCGGGGGGGCAACTGAGGAAAGGGCGGGGGCGGGAGCAGGACGGAGTGCGGCTCGATCTTGGGGTGGAGGACAGAGTGCGGGTCTTCTCCTCATGGGAGTGAAGTCGCCTGGCCTCTAAGGGTGAGAAGATGATGCAGGAGTCATACTTTCTGGCTGGTGAGAGACCCGCTGGGAAGGGCTGGCGGCGAGGCCCCTCCCTCCTGCTCTCTGCGGGGCCCAGGCGGTGGAGGTCTGGGAGGTCCCGGAGAGGAGCGGGGGAAGGGGAGGGAGAGGTAGCGCTCCCAGGACCGCTGAGGGACCAGATGCAGGAGGCGAAGGCCAGGTGCCCGGCTGGAGGGGCAGAGGGAAGGTGAGTGCCACGTGCTGATATGGGAGAGGCGCCAGAGGCCCAGGTGGGTGCCTGCTGGGAAGCCCCCTCCGTGTGTGGCTCTGGCTACGTAAAACATCCTCTACAGATATTCAAGATCCACTCACTGTGCGTGCTTGGGGTCTGAACTTACTCTGTTTGAGTTACATCGTCTCAAGACAGCTGTATAATTTTTGCAAAGTGATCTATCTTGCAACTAGCTAACCAACTAGCTATCGTGATGGTACTCATTTCTTTGAAAGGCTTCACGATGCACCACGTAGCTTGCTCCTAGGAAATTTACTTTTGCATCCCTGCCTTGCCTTCCAGCTCCTTGGACGTCATCAGCCGCTATTCCCAAGCTTGGCCAGCATTGCATCCCAGTGGTGGAGGGGCCCGCATGATGGAGGCCACACTGAAGGCGGAGGCAGGTCCCCAGAGCATGAAGCCCCCCCAGGCTCTCTGCCCCTGGGGCCCCTGCAGATGTGAACCCACAGCAAGAGGTACATTTCACCGAGGGCTCTCCTGGCATCCGCTGGGCAGTACTCGCCAACACGAGACCTTACCGTGGTCACATGCACTGTAACAGTGGGTATCTGATCATCTTCGACCCAGAGTTGCTCTGTGGTGAGGGAAGGCGCGGAAGGAGGTGAATCAAAGCCAGTCGCAGACTCGCTGGAGCCCCACCTGGATGCTGGCACGTCTCAAATCACTAACCTCGAGGCCGTAAGCAGACTCTGAAGATGTGTCAAGTTTACTTTTGTTTATTGCAGTGGAAACGTGTACAGTTTCCCACCTCTGGGAGTACGTCACTGGCAAGCACAGGCTTTCAAAAGGGCCAACCTCTCCCCTCCCTTGATGAGCAGTGGCCACCCGCAGAGACACTGGCCTTGCCCACAAAAAAGAAGACACCCAGCACCTAGCACCCAGAGCCCCGGTCCCTCAGAAGGGGGCAGACTTCCCTGGGTCCTGCCTGACCTAGGGAACAGAATCTGGAGGGAGGGGTAGAAACTTCCAGTAAACAGCTCCCAGTGCTCTGGCACTCTCACCGGACAGCTCTGAGATCCCCAGCTCACCGCTTAATCAGAGAAAACCCAGCAGTGGGTGGCTTCCAAGAAGGCTCCTGGCATTTTTGAAATAGCCACAAATCCACGCTAAACCCTAGGCCCAGACTCCAAGTGTTTACACGGCTGGATTTAGAACTCTGAAAATAAAACCATTGATTTGGACTTCTCAAAACCAATCCTCAAACTGGACTGGAGGGGGGAAAAAATCACGAGCAAAGAAAAAACACAATGACTTCATCCAAAGATACACCAAGAGCAAGCAAAATCCAAGACCAACGCACCCACCCAAGCTGACCTGGGTCCACCTCATGGGGAGGTCATGTCTCTGCCAGAGGAGCCCCAGCATCTGGTTGCCACCAAGCACGGCCCCTGGGGCAGCAGGGCCGTGTCAGTCTCAGAATCTGCCTGCAAAGGCTGAGGTGTTCACCCTGCCCGTCCTTCTAGTCAAGGGACTAAGAATAAACTGTGCCTGGGGACTCACCTCCCTGGCGGCCCAGTGGTTAGGGCTCCACGCATCCACTGCGGGGGCATGGGTTCAATCCCTGGTCAGGGAGCTAAGATCCCACAAGCTGCGTGGCGCGGCCAACAGAATAAAAAATACGAAAGTAAGGGCTTCCCTGGTGGCGCAGTGGTTGAGAGTCCGCCTGCCGATGCAGGGGACGCGGGTTCGTGTCCCCGGTCCGGGAGGATCTCACATGCCACGGAGCGGCTGGGCCCGTGAGCCATGGCCGCTGAGCCTGCGCATCCGGAGCCTGTGCTCCGCAATGGGAGAGGCCACAGCAGTGAGGGGCCCGCGTACCGCAAAAAAAAAAAAAAGGAAGTAAGAACAAACCGCGTCCCTTCCTGGTTATTACTTTCCTTCTAAACTGAAACCTGTGCCGAAAAGTTTCAAATGCAAACATCAGATGCTCCAGTTGGAGCTCTGCCTCTCTGCAGCTAGATGTCACCTAGAGCGCCAGGCCTCGGGGCAGAGGGGGAGGGAGGCTGGGGTGTCTGAAGCCTCAGGAGCCCACCTGGGCCTGTCCTTTGGACAGCCAGGGCTTTCACCTTTAGAAGGGTGGGGTGGAGCCGGGGTCAGAGTCCCTCAGCTCTAACTTTCCAGGGTCCTTTGTTTCAGAAATGCGTACTGAAGTCCTCGGAGCAGTAAACGGGAAGCCACTGCACTGGCCCCAAGCAAGGGGCAGGAAGTAGGTCCCCCTCCTTGTCCAAGGAAGAGATAAGAGGCGCACCTTTGGACCCATCGGTGACTGGAAAAAAGGGACACTACTGCGTGAAAACCAGCGAGGAGTGAGACTCGGGGCTCGCAGTCACCTGTGCGTTAACTACAGTCTCACTTCATCAGACATATGTATGCAGCTGTTAGATACCTCTACCATCAGATACAATCGGTCCAAGGAAAACAGTAAACAGAGGAAATATTGTTTAAAACACTGTCAGGTGCTTCCCTGGTGGTTGAGAGTCCGCCTGCCGATGCAGGGGACACGGGTTCGTGCCCCGGTCCGGGAAGATCCCACATGCCGCGGAGCGGCTGGGCCCGTGAGCCATGGCCGCTGAGCCTGCGCGTCCGGAGTGCTCCGCAACGGGAGAGGCCACAACAGTGAGAGGCCCGTGTACCGCAAAAATACAAAAAAAACACAAAAAACACACTGTCAGCACCACTAAACATCCTCAAGGGCTTAACACAGCCTGGAAAGCAAACTCTCCAGCCTGAGTGCACTCCCAGCCTGGGGTGCAAGCCACGAGCTCACTGCCCACCTGCTTGGACACAGCCTCAGCCCGGCCAGCCAAGACTTCACAGGTGTGTGAACACACACGTACACACACACACACACTTGCACACGAATCTACCACCATCCCAGCTCTGAAAGGCAGAAACCGCAGGGGAATCCAGGGAAACGTTCCCGACCTTTCATGACTTGGGTTGAGACGCAGGAGGCAAGGTAGGGAAGATCCCCGTTCCAGGCCTGCCAGATGGAGGCCCGTCAGGAATCACACCTTGGAAATAAATGACAATGAAAGCGGAGAGGCCAGGAGAACAACAGCCCTGAGACCATGGGAACCTGCAGAGGCCAAGACCGCAGCCCCACACCATCCCTGCCCCATGGCTGACAGACCTGCACACGTGCTCTGCCTGCCCCTCTCTGCGCGGTCCCCAAACATAAGCTCTGGGGCTGCACGGAGACCCACTGCAGTCGCTGAACCCCGCCCGTTAACGAAGTCGCCCGGTACTGTGTCAGCGTCTCTAAGAGCCTACGAATGCGACAAGCTCCGGCCCTGCCACCCACGGGGCGCACAGTGACAGCGAGGACAGGCAGCCTCACTTCTCCCACCACTCCCATTCCAGCTCCCACAGCCCCCGGGCCATCTCCGGGCAGCAGGGATGTTAGAGGTGAGCGCAGGTCGTAAGTGGACCACCTAACAGCTGGAGCCTGGGAGCCCCCGACTGACGGGTGGTACGGGCTCCTTCCTCCTCAACCTCCCCGTCCATCTCCGCAGGCAGCTCCACAGAGGTCTCTCCACAGATAATCCATCAGCCCTACTGATGTGCGGTTTCTGGAACAAGCCGAGCGCTCCCAACAGGGCCCAGCCTGGAAAACATTACGTAGGTGTGGCTGTCACTCTCAACTGCCTTATTGTGACACGACAACAAAACAGTCTAAAAATAAGCATAATTGGCCTGTTCCTCAAAGAGCACAGTCGGGTGGCAGGAGCTCCAGACTGCGGGGCAGGGAGGGGACCTAGGATGGACCCGCTGTCCCCCTGGCTGCTCCCGAGACCCCAAAGCTCGGTCCCTCCACTGCCAGAGGCCAGGAACCACTGGACGGCCCCGTCCCTTGAAATAAATCACGGTTTCTATTTCAGCCGCAGCGACCCCTGTCCTGGCCATAAAACGGGCACGGGCCGTCACACACAGGCAGGACAGAAACCTCAACGTAAGGAGAAATTCCAATTCACCCGAAACCAGAAACGACACAACAGACCCTCGCAGGGCCCGGGGTGTGAGGTGCTGCGAGCCGATCCTCCTGAGAGCAGCCTGCATCTGCAGGGCACGCCGAGGGCCCAGGGAGCGCAGCGGCAGAAAAGTCCAGACGTGTGTTTGAAGCAGAGGGGCCGGCGATGCGAACGGCAACTGAGCTGCTGGGGCCTCGCTGACCCCTAGAGCTGGAGAATGAAGGGACACCTCTGGGACGGGCAAAGCGCTCCCCCCGCCCCGCCCCGCCCCGCCCGCCGCACACCCAGGACCTCACACAGCAACGGGCACCCTGCGACCCGACACCTGAAACCTCCTACAGACACCGCGACCGGCCACAGACCCGGAGGACGGGACACAGCCCACACCTGACTGTCCCAGGACAGAGGTCAGAGGAGAGATCCAGGGGACAACCTTCTACCACAGAGAGCCTAAACTCCTGGGCACGTGAGCTTCCCCTCAAGAGATGCTGAATGCTGAACTCCTGCCCTCCCTCAAATCTGTTAATATCCCAGATGAATCTCTGGCCATGCCCTGTGAAGGAAGGGAACATTCCTGTTTATTCTGGAAACAGAAGAACTGAAGAGCTGACAGGTCATCTAAACAAACAATTTGAGTTTCAAAGGCTGGTTGCCACGTATAAAGGGATTTTACCTGCAAGTTTTATCAAATTGTAACTGACATGCACCAAGTACATCTAACTTTGGAAACTCACCTGAAATGGAGTGTCAGCTGGTATCTAAGGTGAAGGACCTTTCTAGGATTTGCTTGGCGTTAGACGCACAAATCATATTATCACCCCAAAGGCACGCCTGCTACAAATAAAAGTCAGGCTTCAGAGGCCACGGGGACGAAATTCCTGGGCATAAAAGGTGCTGGTTAACACCTGCCACCCAGGAAGCCCAGACTGAAAGGGTGACCTGTCCTGATGGAACCTGAGGCCTTAATCTCCTTCCCAGGGATGGACCTCTCTCTAAAGACTTTAAAGAAAAGGAAAAATGCCACGAAAATCTCCTGCCGTGTGGAAAACTAACTGCCTCCGAAATGCACACTTGTTTGATAGCAAATACCTGGATTCTTCTGCTGAGAACAGGGCGCACTTTCAGAGCTGGGGTTCATCCCTTCCCTGCTTCCCTGGACAGAGGCTGTTACAGCCCCCATCTACCTGACCTTTAACCCGCAGGTCTCAGGGACAGCCCCATAAATAATAATGTCGTGGGATTCATCAGGACGGACGGGACGGGGAACTGGGGAAGGAGGTCATTTGGAAAGCTTTCCTCAGAGTCGGAATTTAGAAGTGGCATTTGAATCTGTCGGTCAGGGACTGCGTCCAAACCTCCTGTAGGTGTTGTACGTATGCAGGCATCCTCTGCAAAGGGGTATAAGTGGAGTGCAGGCCTCAGCACGGGCATCTCTCAATCCCAGCTTCTTGTCCTACCTAATAAATTACTTGTTAATTTCAAAAAAAAAAAAAATTTTTTTTAACTAATTTAAATGTTAAATACTAAATTTATTATTCTGTAATTTATAAAACGTATATTTGTATAATGTATGAATATTAAACAAAGTAAATATGAAATTTTAAGCAACATTCTAAAAATATGTATTTCGGAGAGATGAAAGAGGCAAGTACCTTTCAAACAAAACAAAACGAAACAAACAAAAAAAAAATCAATGGAACCCCAAATCGTATCTTCTTCCCAATGGTCATTATTTTTTACCCATGCCACCTTAAACAGAAGAAGTTATTTTTCATTTTAAACGAGAGTAAGATTTCTCACATACACAGCACCCAGCTCTCCCCGCTGGCCGGGGGGGCAGCACCTCCTTCCGGAACGGTTCCTGTCATTGGCAGGGCGGGGCACCCCCAAGCAGGCAGCAGCTGCCAAGGGGTGGGGGCCACACGTGGTGCCCCTGCTGCCCTGAGCCCACAGGGTGGCACACACTCACCCTCGCCCCTCACCACCAGCCCAGGTCCAGTGCTGTTATCAATCCCTATTTTCCAGACGAGGAAACTGAGGCACAGAGAGCTTAGAGAAGACGCTCAAGGACACACAGCCAGAAAACGGCGAAACCAGGCGTCTGGCTCCAGAGGCCTCGTTCTCAGCCAACAAGCCGCACGTGCCCCGTGACCAGCTTGAAAGGGCTTCACAACACACCTATTACTATCCCGGTACGAAAACACAAGCAAACAAAAAATACCTGAGTAGCATCACGGTATAAAATATGCATGCTCTCAGATCCTCTGCCAGACGTGACGTGATGTATACGTCGGTGGAAAACAATACATTTCCCCAATACTCTAATTCTGAACCTATTCCTCTGTTAATGATCTACTCCTAAAAGTCAATAACCCACCAGAGCTGTAGGGCGTGGTATTCTCTAGGCGCTGGTCGATGTTAACGGCAGATGTAAAAATTACAATAACTGTATTACGTTTCTAGGTGCTATACAGAATTCAACATTTACTCCTGTCTCATAAACCTGAGATCTCAGTTTAAGGATGGGCGGGGCAAAGCTAAAAGTTCTGTACAGAGACAAGCTCCCTCCCAAGTGGCTCTGTGTGTGTCTGGCTGTCTTGGGAAAAGTGGATGCACAAGGCAGTTAACTCAAGTGGGGCGGAACTGAGCTGAGGACAAAAGCACCAGGCTTGAAATAACTCCCTTCCGCTGCCGTGCACGCGTTCTACTCCCAGGGAGGAACACGGGAGAGTCGTGGTGGGTGAAAAAGGGGCGAAAATTCTCAAAGAGGTGAGCATCTTGACCAGGTAAAACGGGATGGGACAGCAGCCCCCGGACACAGGTCATCTCATCTGGTGCCCGCGGCCCGGCGTCAGCCCCAGGCGCACAGATGGGAAAGCCCGCCCGGGGTGGTCCAGCAGGTGCCAGGAGGGTAATTCCGAGCAGAGCCTCCGGGGGCCCACAGTCGCTCTTCCCACCAGGCCACGAGCTTTTCCTGATGCGGCCTGAACAGGACAATCTGCAGAAGAACTGTCAGAGCAAACATTCCAGACAGGGTGAAGCTCCAGCCACGGAGACTCGGGCTGGGATGCTACTTGAAGATGCGCTGCACGTGTCGGAAGCAGGCCAAATGGATGTCACCTGCTCCCGGGCAGAGACAAGGCCCCAGGAAAGGCCAGGCTCCCACCTCAGGAGGCCACCTGGGTCCCCTTTCACCGGCACGCAGAGAGCCAGAGGACAGGCCTGGGGGCGTCACACATCAAGGGCCACATGGACATCCCGGAGGGTACATCCCAGGTCGCAGCTTCCAGAAAGGGCCACCATGCCTTTGACCCTCGAGACACCTGTACACATGTAGACCCTCACTCCATCCCACCTTCGCTGGGTTCAGGCCCAACACGCCTCCCACTGCTAGATCAGAGCCTCACAGCCTGCCCAAAGCTGCCCCGTGTCTTCACATCCGAGCCTCTTTCCAGCAACAAGGCAGATTTTCTCAATCTTCCATGAGCGTACACTGAATTAGCACTCTCCAGTCTCGGGGCGGGGTGGGGGTTGGGGGGGTGCGTCCCAAGAGGAAACCCCGTCACGGGCCCAGCTCCCTGCATTCTGACCTCTCCCATGTGAACCCCAAGTGCCTCTCACCAGGGTTACCTGCTGGCACGAATGATGAACAGGTTTTATGACACGATCTTCTACTGTGAAGCCACAGGGCTCTCATCCAAAGCGGCAGTACTTGATGCACAAAAGAGTGGAAATAGCAGCTTGACAGCAACACGGGTCCAAAGACACCATCTCTATCATGGTGTCAGAAAACGTGAGTATCTGAAGATAATATGGAATGCTCCAAACGACCTTGGTTACACTCCACCCCGCTGAACAAACAATATGCTGTATCAGTGCTTGTTACTCTGAAGGCTGTAAGTCACTGCCAAGAGGAGGATCAATCACTGTTCAATAAAATAGGAAGACGGCTGCTTCCAGGGATGCAGACAACTCTGGTTTTCAGGCAACACACTCGCCAGGAGGAAAGTACAAGCAGGGATCACGAAAGGCAGGTTGAGGACGCAGCGCTCGGAATAGCCCTTGGAAATAAACACATATTTGGCTCGGATCAGGAATGAAATGAATCCACATGCTACTAATGGAGTTAACTCTTCTGGTTACAGAAATCAAGAGGGGGAGAAAAGATTAAGCCCAAGGGGAAAAAAAAAAAAAGACCACTGTGCTCTCCCACTTATAAACTGAAGGTACGACGGTCAACAATTTAAAAAGAAGTAGTTAACCGGGAAATAACTAGAAAATACAGGGTGAAGTAGTGAAAACAAAATACAAGGTTAATTCATACTTGTGGCTTTGGAAATGCATTTGCCCCACCTGGGCCAGCTTACATGTGAGAGCAAGCGTAAAGCCAAGCATATCCACGTAGTTCATATGTTCTATCTTTGGGTCTTTTGTAAAACATACTACAGGCAATCATTCTAAAGCAAAGCTATTCACCTACTTAAATAATGAGGCAGATGGGGCTCAGGGCAGTGAAATGACTTCTCTGGGCACCTTGAGCCCAAGTTTGCGGCCAAGACCAAACCTATTCCACTGACTCTGGATGCCGCGCCTTCTCCACGTGGCAACTTAAAAAAAGTCTCCCACGATAAACAGAACATTCCTTCCTGCCACCATCATCGACTTACTCACATACCTGAAATCAGTTTTCAAGGCAAGAACGCTAAGAGAAAGCAAAAAAGAAAGAAGTACAGGCTTTGAGAGAATCAGATTAAGATCACGCCGGGACATCACCCACCACCTTGAAGGCAGAAGGACAAAAGGCTTCAGTACCACGAGGGGCTTGATGGCCCGACGTGAGCCCAGGAAGCACAAGCTGTGCTGTGGCAGCTGTGGAGTGGCCATGGGGCAGGCGGGATGGGACGGATCATTTCCCCTGAGTCTCAGGTTGGCCAGCTGAATAAAGCAGCAGGCACAGGTACAGCCAGGTCTGGGGGGCCGGGGGGAACCGGGGAGCAGGCAGGAGATCAGTACAAGGAAATTACAGACAAATCTACCTCTCTTCCTGTACGTTTGGGAGAAAGCTGCTTCCTGAAAGACCAGGTACAAAAATCATCAAAATCCTAGATCCTGAAAGGACTCTTGACCTTAAAAACTAATATGGGACTTGAAGACCACCAATTCTAAGCCCCAGACAACGAACACGGGACCCCTTCCAACATTCCCTGACTAGCCTGTGCTTGGAAGCCTCCTGTGACTGGGAACACTTCACACAGGGAAGCGGCCCACCCCTCAGGTGAGAGCTGGCTTGTGGGAAATGCCTGCCTACCTAGTTCTGAGTCAACCTGGTCCCAAGGCATCGCACTCAGTGCTGACTACTGCGTCCTTCTTATGGCTGCTCCTCAAAAACCGGGAGACAAGTCTCCACGCTCCCAGGCTTCCCTTGCAAATTAAAATTCCCCCAGTGTCTTCAAATGAACTTGGCTTCCAGAGTCTTCCAGGAGCCAGATCAGGCAAGTAGATTAGGCGTCTTCTGTTAAATGCAAGAGAGGCCAGATTCTCAGAAGGTTGGCATGCTAGTCTGGCAAGTAAAATAACCAGAAAAATAAGATATTCAGGTATCTGGGAGCTGTGGATGAGCGGTGGGCGCCACAGAGACAGCCTGCCTTGCTGGGTCCACCCCTCCACCAGTGACCGGGCCAGGGTCTAAGGGAGCGGGACGTAAGTTGCAGGAAAGCAAGTTACAGGTGTGCATCCCTAAGTCCCAAGTCCTGTTACACACAGTTCACAGGCCAACTGGTTTTTCCATTGTTTTAGAGCCCTTGCTAATCGGAACAGGAAGGTACAAGATGGATCAACACACGCCATCCCGACCCCCCCCCATCAACTGAAGAAGTGACATGTGAGTAATTCTGGTCTGTGTGAGAACAAGGGAGGGCAGGAGCTGCATCAGAGAGCCTGGGGGCATTGTTTACCGGGTCAATTCTCAAGTGTCTGACCTTCAGCAGCACAGCTGAAAGAAGTCCTTGCAATGACAGGCACAGGGGCCAGAGGGAACACAGCTGCCCTTCGACAAGCATCTCAAACAGATGAGTATCCACGCACACATGCATTTCTATTCCACTGGTACCCAAAGGCAGCCCTCGAAATAAAGGGAGTGGTCCTAAGTGTCGACCAAATGAAGGGCACACGCTAAGTCAGGCAAAACCTTGCACCTGACGAACACACCTGACACGGACCCAGTGCTTCGTAACTATTCTCAACAAAGGACAATATAAGAAAGTAACCCGGGCTGCCCTGGTGGCGCAGTGGTTGAGAGTCCGCCTGCCGATGCAGGGGACAGGGGTTCGTGCCCCGGTCTGGGAAGATGCCACATGCCGCGGAGCGGCTGGGCCCGTGAGCCATAGCCGCTGAGCCTGAGCGTCCGGAGCCTGTGCTCCGCAACGGGAGAGGCCACAGCAGTGAGAGGCCCGCGTACCACAAAAAAAAAAAAAAAGAAAGTAACCCTCTTTTTCCCTTTCACTCCCACCAAGTGAAGTGTGCCTCTTCAAATTATCTTCATTTGTTAGATAAGGAGAAGCCAAATGATCCTTTCCCAAGCCTCTGGCTGGTACACCCTGGTAATGAAGAAGGGAACAGAGATTCCCATCCTCCAACCTATGAAGCTTACTTCTTTGTAAGCTTTCTGAATCTTCAGATCCGTGAGTGATGTTAGAATTGAAAACCAACGTGAAAATGAAATTAACAAGAGATTATGAGAAAACAAAGGGTCAAGATGCATCTTTGAATTAAAACCAGCCAAATGAATAGATGTGTGCTAAGATTTTTTAAATTAAGGGAGCATCTACAGGTTTGTCTTAAGTAAATGAACAGAGAAAAGAAAACTAACAAATGTGAATGCCTACATCAGTGGAAATGTATGAGAAACAGAATGCCTGAGGCTGTAACCTACAAACAAGTAAATATCATCTCCACCCCACTGGACTCTAATCTGAGCTGAACAAAACCTAGACGGAAAAGGATGGTGGGCAGATGGTACTTTCTCTCAAAATGATGCAAAGACAATAATCGCCCTTCTTTTTGCTAATCTGTTGACCTTAATACCAATTCTGTTCATCACCTGGGGATACAACTGCAGCTTGCAGCTGTACATACTTTATCTCAATCGTTGCCCTAATAAAAACCTTTTCTTTTGCATTATTTTACTCATTGTCAGCATTTTAAATAAATATAACTTTTCAAATTACAGAAAATAACAATAGCCTAAAGGCAATTTCCCATGATAAACAAAAACCTCATGCCAAAAAAAGAAAGAAAAAAAAACCTCCTGAAAACCATAACATCCTTTTTAATGGCTGACAGTGGCATCAGTCATATAGATCTGGTGAACACGAATAATTTTTTCAGGAGTTAACTATAGAAATCCCAACCAACTTGCTGGTGGAGAATCTCCTCTTTTCTACCTGGTAAACTCCTACTGATCCTGCAAGACCCAAATCATTTTACCTCTCTGTGAGGTCTTCATTCACTCCTTCCCCTCTTCAAGGACATTTGCTCCCCTTTTTGTGTTCCCCCCCCAAGTCATCTCAGTTCCTCCCACAAACACCTATTACAAGTCTACGTGCCAAGCACAGTGCTCTTAATTCTACAAAAGAAAGAGGAATAGGACGCCCAGGAGGGACTCATTGACTATTAGAATTGGCAGACATGCAAACAAGGTTACTGTTACACATTAGGATTAGTGCTCCGATGGAGAAACAGTCATGCCTTCCCCTAAGTAACCCATGAAAGTGTGACTCACAGGAAACTCTCCATCTCCCCCAACAGGCTACCAACCTTGGAAGTCAGGAACTGTGCCCTAGTAAGCCCTAGCTCTCTGCTCCACTGCAGATCACACCACAGAAACTCAAATGTTTGTTAATGCAACAGAACAACAAAAAGACTGAAAATACAAGAAGTGGTACCAGTGCTTTACAGTTGGGTCTTATTCTTCCAAACAGAAGTACTTGATCGTATAACCGACCAGATGGTTGCAGTGGATCCATGTTAAAACTGGAGGATTTCTTTAGCAGATGTACTTTTGAACATCCCTTTGGGGGCAGGATATTCCAAGCCCAGCCAAGCCCAGATCACGAAAGATGCTAACAGGTGACTATGCTGTAATGTGGGCTCCAGCTCAAGAAAATAAATGTGGCAAGACACAGCCTAAGCCTCCAGTGCCTGCTTCGAGGGTCTCTGGCTGAGCAGTGCAGCTCTGTCTGTACCCCCATGGGCTGCTCCAACTCCAGGAAAACAATTCAACCTTACGACTAAAACGATGCGGAGTTTCCTAAATTGCTATAGAGTCATTTATTCAAAACCAAAAATAAAAACAAGACAAAACAAACGAAAAAACCCAACATACACAAGTGAATTTCAAAACACTGAGTATGTAATTGGTTCAAACTGTCTCAAATGAAAAACTTTCAGTTACATCCTTTCTTTAAAACCCTGTCTTTCTCAGCAACAAATCAAGTTCAAAAATAAAAATGCATCAAGTTATTTCAGTCATTTCATTTCACTGTTGCTTCTCCTCTTACTGAAAGTTTTTTTTTTTGACTATAAAACAGTCTTATCACCCTACACGATTGAGTGATACAAATCAACAGAATCAAAAATTAAAGAACAAAACCACTCATCAAACTGTGCTATCAAAAATCAGCTGTAAATTAGTAATTTAAAGAGCAAACCTCAGTCTGGGCTATCAGTGAATTTATTGCTGTAATCAATCCTCCCAGACAGCAACAGAACACCCTGAAAACACGTGCGGCCCTAGACTGGCACTGCCGGCAGCTGGTTTCATCCATCAGCAGGCTGGCCGGGATGCAGAGGGCCCTCGCCAGAGAGTGACACCCTACAGTGTAATAAATCATTTATTACGCGATCTTTCGCTGTATTACATGATAGTTGTGTCAACAGACTCTGCCCTAATACACGCATATCAGATAACAGGAAACTGCCCTTGATCTGACATAAGGACTCTCTGAAATGTTCTAGGGCTCCCTGATATTGATAGTTACAAAGCTGACAGGGAGCAGCCACCCTGGAACCTGGGAGGCGACTGTTACACATCACGGTGGGGGGAGAAAGAGGAAGAGCCTCAACAGACCAATAGGGATTAAAAGGTACGAGAGAATCATCCAGGAGCTTTTAATTCTTTCATCCTAATGCCTTGAATTAAGATCATAAGAAAACCATAGCTATGTGATGTGTGAGCCTGTGTGCGTTCTTAAAATAAGACTCTAACCATCTTGCAAAGGTACCTTGCCTAAGCAAATTAACTCTGAGAGGCCAAGTAAATAATAATAATTAATTCGGTAGTCTTTTAAAGTTATTTTCCTATAGTCAATTCAAACTTTTAACAGCTGAAAGAGTGTAACAAAAGGAAAATTTGCCTGATGACAAATCTTCTCTAAGGTCTTTTATACTTGAAGGACGTCAAATTTTGGTACAAAGTGGCTGAGATTTAAAACTACTGACTGCTCCTCCTAATATATGTATATATATATAATATATATATACATATCATATGTATATATATACATATCACATTACAGGTGTGCAACGGCTTACCTGTAACTCTGAGATCCAAACAGGTCTGAAAATGGAAGCTTTGTTCACAAATGTTTAGCAGCCTCTTGGTGGCAAAGCATATTAATCATACCGAGTGTGAATATCTCCGGCTTTGCTGCATTTTGCTAGTATCTGATCACAGGGAGCCCCGACCTCACGGCCAGTGTTCTGTCACACACACCACTTTACCTTCCTAAAATCCAAATTTTCTAAGTCCTGCAAATCCACCTGGCCCCATGGTTTAAGGCTCTGGGGACCTTCGCCCTATGGACATTCACAGGGAGATTGAGCCTGGGTTCCACTGCATCTGAATGTTACCTGAGAGAATTCTACCCTAAATTCAAAACTTCATTTAAATAGCACCTAAAATTTGCATAATCTGTGTCACAGGAAGCAAATATAGAAAAAGTAGAAAAGTATGATAAAAATGAGAAGACCCAAAAGCTGTGGGGTGCACCTTTTACTTGTAATAGATACAAAATCCTGAGAACGCTGACATTTCAGGTATTTTAGCAAAGGCAGGTGAAGGAGGTAGTTTTGTGAGTACCTATAACTCTGAAGTAAGGCCCTAGAGTTCCACCTGTGTGTTCTGTAACCTAGTTCGCTAACATTTGGTTTTTCTACACAACCCACAATGCTGTTATTCTCAGATGAAAGTAATTCCACCCGGAAAAGGAATGGCCACAGGGACAAAGCAACCGAGCATTATTTTAATTATTACTCTTGTTATTATCTTGTACAGCCCTAGAGGGGAAAATTCCCATACACTTCACACCTTTACTACTCCAAATCTACTATCAATCCATTTGACAGGAAAGGAAACACCCAAACCCCAAAGCTTTTAACTTGTATCAACAGCCACCACAATGAAACACATTCTAAGTGCTGTCTGGGCCCGCTCCCTCCCCCTCCTGCTGAGGTCCCCCTCCCCCTCCTGCTGAGGTCCCCCCTCCCCCTCCTGCTGAGGTGTACCTGCCTGGAACCCAGGCAGCTAATGACTATTTTCTACAAAGCCCCTGAGAACAAAGATGCAAGCCTGCCATTAGAGGAAGAACCAGCTGCCTGCATATCTGAACTTCCACGGAACACAAGTGATGGCAGTGGTAGCTCCATACAAACCAACTGTCTCAACAAAATAACACATCATTTTTTAATATTTTAAGGGCACGCGGGAAGGGGTTGAGATAATGGTTGGAGTCAAACACGGTGCTTTCTACAGTATTCCAAGGCAGCTTAAAACAAAAGATGTGTGCAGCAAGTTAAACTAATGCAAGCCGGACAACAGGTACCTTGATGCCACAGAGCCTCCCTAATCAAAAACTTCAGATGTTAACACTACTTGCCCATCTGACTGCTTGATTTCAAATATTTTCTATCATATCCTGAGGCTCAAAGGGAGTGTATTAGAACACGACATCGTCTGTCTTCAGTTTACCTTAAAAGTAACTTCAGTGAGGGCAGTGGTTTCTTTGTATTGGCTGGTTTTAATATACGCCCCCGGCAGTCAGCTAACCTGTGAAGTCCACTAAGGAGGAATACGCTCTCCTGGGCTGGTGGGTTAGCCGTTGAAAAGCTCTGATGAAAAGCCCACATTGCAGTGCTTCAACTATCTCCATCTCTATCAGGAGCAGGGTTCTGGTAATTAGCAGAAGGGTCGTTACTAATGATTTTTCTGTGGTGAAGTGCCCAGGGGACAATATTCTTAGGCATCCCCCTCACACGCCTCCCCACGAGAAGGACACAACCACCTAGCCTACCCCCCTGCCCCCAGGCAACACGTAGAGAGTTGTGCTGTGTCTGGAGGATTCTGACCCCCGAACAACTACCAGAAGGTCAGCTGATACTTGCAAGAGAAGGTTACCACCTCTGCCTCCAGAACCTTCCCTGTTGGAGGTCCAGAGAACTGAGCAGAGAGTAGAGAACGGAGATTTCAGGATCAGCTGCGGGGCTGTGGTCTTCCCTGCCCGTGTGCTCTAATACATTCCTAGGAAACAAGAGTCCTGGCCCAGACGAGCTCTCACCATATGATGCCACTTGGCAGGAAGGCTGTGGGCAGAGACCCGTCCCTGACCACTGGAGTGAACCCTCTCTACCAAAGGGTGAGAGCTGCCAAAGCAGCGAGGCCACATCGCACCACTCACAGATGGTAGTGCCCACAGTGAGATAGAAATTAACCAAGATGAACACCGCCTCTCCTGGCCACGCAGCACCACCTGCGTGGCGGCTTCCGGGACCAAGCCCCAGCTCCCTGCTGCAGCCCACAGGTATCCCAGCCGGCAAGCGCACGGTGCAGCACGAGCTCACGGGCCCGCCTACGGAGAACTGGCTGCGCCAGCATCTGCGGGAGAAAGGCACCGCTTGGCAAAGTGATGTCTCCCTAGACGGGCTCACAGTGGCTAAAGTGACAGACCCTGAAAGGCACCAGCACACGCAGCTGGGAGCAGGGGCAGTCAAGAACTTCCAGAGCGGCGGTATGACTGGGGGAAACCGCAGTACCGGAGTTCTCTTCCAGCACGGCCACTCGCCGGCTGCTGACCTGGGAGGGCAGGTCCTTTAGCCGTTCCCAAGTCCCGGCGTGTTCTGCCAGGCAGGCCGCTGCGGGGCCCCCGGCCGGTTCCCACCACTGCCCTCCCCTGCCCGGCCGCGCTGCCCACCTCTGCGCGGGGACCCGTCGATGCTCTCGGCGCTGGACGAGTGCGCGTCGGCCGGGGCCCGCCGCAGGCTGCTGAAGTAGCCGCGCGGCCGCGAGGCGCCGCTCCGCGGGGAGGGACCGCCGCCGGTCGCGCCGTCCCTGCGCGCGAAGATACCACTGAAGAAGCGCAGCAGCCTGTGCTCCAACGCCGCGCCGGAGCCCGCGGCCGCCGCCCGCGCGCGCTCCAGCCGCTGCAGGTCGCTGTTGTCCAGCGTGCGGTTCTTGCTCTTGCTGCGCTCCCAGCGCTCCAGGTCCGAGAACCCGTCGTTCTTGTTGAGCACCTCGCCCACGTCCAGGGTGTTGCGCTTCTCCGAGGCGGGCTGCCCGGAGGCCGCGGGCTCCAGGGCGGCCCCGGGGTCGGCCACGGCCTCGCCGCCCGGAGCCCAGGCCAGGCTCCCGGAGCTGCTGTGGCGCCTCCCGCGGCCCAGGGCCCGGCCCCGCGGCGCCTCGGGCCCGCTCCAGTGCCTGAAGCTGAGGCTGCGCCGCAAGGGTGCGGCTCGAGCCCCCTCCACGTCGGGACTGCCGGGAGCGGGCGAGCCGATCCCCTCCTCCACTGCCGGGGGGCTGCCGGCCAGGGCCGCGGGCTCCGGGCCGCGTGCGCACGGCCGGAGCCGCCCGAGCTCCAGCTGCCCAGTGCTGCGGGTGCGGAAGGTGCGGAAGTCCCAGGCGCGAGGCCGGCGGCCCTCGGGGTCCTCAGCGCACGCCACCTCCTCCGCCTCCTCCACTAGCCGCCCGGGCGCGTCCGGGGAGCGCGCGGGCCGGGGCCTCCGGGCCGGGCGCGGGTCGGGGCCGCCGGGGCCCGGCGCGCCTAGATGCTCCTTCCTGACCATGGTCACGGAGATGCGGTAGACGGTCTTCTTGGGGGGCGTCCCGCGCGGCATCGCGTCCGCGGGCGGAGACGCGGGTTCGCCGCTGTCGTCCAGCAGGTACATGTCTCCCGGGACCGCGGCCGCTGCGCCGCCCGCCGGGGCTCCGCCGCATCCAGCGCGCCGCGGGCCGGGCCGCACGGTCGGGGCGGTCGCCGCGCGCGGCGGCGGGGAGGGCGGGCGGGCGCGCCCGGACAGGGTCCACGCCCCCGGCTCGCCGCGAGGGCCGCGCTCAGGCTGCGGGAACGGCGCCCCTGGCGCCCGCCGGCCCGTGCGCCGCGCGGCCCGAGTGCGGGGGTCCGGGCCCGGGGCGCCGAGCCATGGGCCGGCGGGGCCGGGCGGGCGGTCAGGCGTGGGGACTGTCTCGCCGGCAGGTGCGGTCGCGGCGCGCAAGACCCGGGGCGGGCGGCGGCGCCCGCGGCTTCATTGTCTACGGCGCGGGGCCCGCTCTCATCCTCGGGCCTTTTCTGCACAGTTCGGCGGCTCCGCAGCCTCCGCCACTCCGTGGGTTCGGGACGCGCGGGCAGCTGCGCCGGCCGCGGGCGAGGGTCTGGCGGGCGGCGGTTTAAAATGGAAATGCGCGCCGGAGCGGGGCGGGGCGGGCAGGGGCAGACGGGCAGGGACCGCGGGCCGCGCGCCCAGCCCGGCTGCCGAGTCCCGGGAGCGCGGCGGCGGGCGCGCGGCTCGGCGGCCAGGCCTAAGCGCCGGGATGGATAGCCGCCGCCGCGCGGACCGGAGCCTCCGGGGGATTAGCGGGGTGGCGGAGGGCAGGAGCGGGGGCGGGGGGGCTTGCGCCCGCCTGAACCGACACTCTGGGGCTTGGCTTGCAAAAGCAAACAGAATATGGAGCATCTCTCACCTGCTGAGGGTTTATAGGAAGAACCTCTCCTAATCAAGGAGCTTTGAAGGAGCGACTCAAAAGGTTTTCAAAAGCAAGATATCTTAGGTACTTGTTGCCCTAACTACAGAGGAGCAAGTGCACCCCCAGGAAGGAGAGAACAAAGAAGGGCCCAGGAAGGCAGCATCCGGCGATGGGGGTGCGGTTCACACCAGGGCCCTCCAAGTGAAGGACCGCGCAGTTTCACTCCTAGAATAATATTTTGGAGTATTTTTCCAACGGGTGGGGAAAAACTCCTGACAGGCAGGCATTTGCTGTCTTGGATAACAGGCCAGAGAATACAGTGGCTGAGAGCAGAAGAAAGAAGGCTGCCTGTCCCAGCCCTGCTTGTCCATTTCCTTCCTAGAGGGCTCAGTTTTTACACCTGTCAAGTGGGGATGGAAAAGAAATACAAAAACAAAAACCCAGTACCTAAAAGCTGAGCGTTCTTGTGAGGACTGAATTAGCTGAGACTATGTGCAGGCATTCTGTGTTAAGTGCTAAATATTTACCATTAGTATTTTTTTTAATCAACAGGTTGTTTTTAAATACTTATTTATTTTGGCTGTACTGGGTCTTAGTTGCAGCACGCAGGATCTTTTAGATGCAGCATGTGGGATCTAGTTCCCCAACCAGGGATTGAAGCTGGGCCCCCTGCATTGGGAGCGCAGAGTCTTGGCCGCTGGACCACCAGGGAAGGCCCTTTACCACTACTATTTAGTGTTGATTTTTCTCCCATCATTTTCCCACCAGCTACATCTTGGCGCTGTAGATACTGGTTCTTCATATTATCTGATGCAGCGCTATGTTCACACGTACTTGATCGACGCATTAGCTCTCCATGATGTCCTGAACATAGATCTCTCTGTTTAAAAGCTTCAGAAGGAAAATGTGGTAAAGACAACGTCCACTCATCAAACCGGATGCTTTTACACAGCCTTCTCTAGGCCTGGAAATGCCAAAGACTGAGAGGCTGTTTCTAAGAAAAGTGCTCGAGGCCAGGCCAGGTGTGACTCTGGGATTAGACAGCTGTTCCGCAAGTGCTGATTTTCCTTCTTTAATCTCTTAACAAGTAATCATGGGGCAACTATTGTGTTTGTGGCACTGAAAAGGATACGAGGATGAATCGTGAGGTCTCTTACAAAGGAGGTTATAACCTCGGAGATCTGGATTTTACCTCAGAGTGAAATGAAATATTGGGATTTGATGAAATAAACCAGAAGGTGGTTGAGTTTACTTTTAAGATGATACTTTGTGGCATAGAGGATTTTTAGGGCAGTGAAAATACCCTGTATGATATCATAATGATGGATACGTGTCATTACACATTTGTCCAAACCTATAGAATGTGCAGTACTAAAAGTGAACCCTGATGCAAACGATGGACTTCGGGTGAGGATGGCGTGTCAGTGTAGGTTCATCCGTTGTAACAAATGTACCACTCTGGCGGGGTATGCTGATGGTCCAGGACGCTCTGCATGTACTGGGGGGTGGGGCGGGGGGGAGGATGTGGGAATTCTCTGTACCTTCTTTTCAATATTGCTATGAACCAAAAACTACTCTAAAAAATACGGATTATTTTTTTCTAAGTACTTTAGAACACATTTGACCACCCTCAGTGGCTCTACCTGGACACAAAATTGCCACTGTCACAGGCTCACAAGCTCCATCCACCTGCTCTTGGCACTAAAGGATTCAGGAATGTGTCTCTCACATGTCTTCACTGCAAAGATGGGGACCCCAGGACAGATCAGTCTTACCTTTTGAGTTTCAATAAAAGGCCCCTTTGATAAGACACGCAGATCACTAACTTCTAGAGCTAGAGCCAGGCAGTAATCATCATCTATCAGAATGAGGTCTCTTAGAACCCACAGGTTAGGGGAGTGTGAAGGCTCAGAGAGGGTGTGTGCTTTCCCCAAGGCTACACAGCTCATGGCTGAGAGCCAAACCTGGGGTCACACTGCCTGTGCCCATTTCCATGCTTCAACGTCATTTGTTTTGTCAGCGGTCTGCTTTGTGGACATCAGAGAGAGAAACAAATGTGTGACTATTACTGCATTTGACACTAATTGAACACAAATGATATCTCAACATCTCAGCAAGTTTTCACTTATTCATTTTTCCTTTTGTTCATTTATTCATCAAATATATATATTGAGCATCTACTGTGGCACTCCGCAGTGAGAAGGCAGAGTCTCTCTGTCCTCCGAGAAGTCACAAACCTGTGAAAGACGCTGCAGTTCTCAAGGCCAAGTGACGTAACACACAAAGACAGGAGGATGAAAGGGTGGTACAGGGCAGGGCCCAGCATGGTCTGATGGACAAGCACCCAAAGAGATAGTAAAAGCCTCCAATTTTACAGCTGTCGAGACTTAAAGGTCCACCAGGTCTATAAGCAGAGAAACTGAAATTCAGCAATGCAGAGAGGCCAGGATCTCTGTTAGGACCAGAATCCAAGGCCCTAACTTAGCCCTAACAAGGCCCTAACTTATTCTCACTAGTATTTAAGACCATGGCAACTTCCAAACATTGAGATGAATTTTAATATGAAATCAGCTGCCCCATAAGATATAAAATACATCTTGTTATCGTGGGCATTCACAGAGCCCAAGGGGGAGAAACAGCATTTCTTTTTTTTTTTTTTTTTTTTGCGGTACACGGGCCTCTCACTGTTGTGGCCTCTCCCGTTGCGGAGCACAGCACAGGTTCAGCAGCCATGGCTCACGGGCCCAGCCGCTCTGAGGCATGTGGGATCTTCCCGGACCGGGGCACGAACCCGTGTCCCCTGCATCGGCAGGCGGACTCTCAACCACTGTGCCACCAGGGAAGCCCAAAACAGCATTTCTTCAGAACTCAAATACTGAACTGTTAGGGTCCGTCCAATCACTCCGCGGCTGTCTGGAATCCAGCCCGGGTTTTGCACTTTGCCGCCCGAAGATGCAGGCTGCAGAGTAGAAGATTCCACTCTATCCACCTTAGATAACTTGGAATCTTAGATGACACTGAACGAGGAGACCTCTTTCTGCTACAGCCGGTGTTGTTCACTATCTTCCAGTGCTTTCTGCCTCACAAGTAGCACCCATTTTCCATACCAATCGTAACGATTCCGTGTGAGGCCTGATCGTCTGCACTGAAAAACCTGGGAGAATGGCCTCTCCCTACTGCCCTGGATACATGGGCTCTTCCGATGCAAAGAAGACAGAGAGAGGCTCGGCCAGAACCTGCCCCTCCAAAATAGAAATCCTTTCTCACAGCCAGACCTGCCTTTGAAAAATAAAACTAATCATACTATATGTGTTCAGGTGGGTAGGACTGCTTTATCTTCCTGTTGCTTTGGAAAGCAGCCCTAGACCATTACCTCTTGAATTTTTCCATGCCATGGAGTATATCTGTATCACCATTTTGGCTTTAAAAAAAAAAGAACGGAAGACTGTAGTCGATCTCACTGCCACATCAAAACCGCACAGCCGGCAGGCAAGCAGGCAAAGCCTTGGCACTGCAGAGATGCCAATGTCAGAAAGGGAAGGACCACATGGGGGGTCCAGGAGAGGGGGCCGGCCCTACCTACGCCCCCACTCATCACCTCGGCAGCTGGCTTCCCTCCCCCAGCCTCAAGTTTATGAGATCCTTTGGCCACCCTCCCACGACTTCCCTGTCCCGGGCCACTTCTAGCTGCCCGTAAATTAAACATTCTGCATGAAAATACTACTTTGCAAGCTTTCCTAGAGCTGATCAGCCTTGTTTAAAGGAAACCCCTGGTAGTCAGCAGAGCCATCTGCTCCGCAAGCTGACTTTCCAAGCAGCAGAGCGCGCCAGCCAGTCATCACATTTACAGCATCCTGGCAGAACCACATCTGTGGGCAGCAGAAACCTGCCACCCGCTGGCCGAGCCCTGGCCTCTGCACGCCCGCCCCAGGAGCCATGGAAGGATCCCGCCCCCTGTCACGGGACACGGGACAGCCTCTTTTCTGGCATCAGGTTGACTGACAGATACAAATAGGAAGCAAAGAAAGACATGTATGTTTTCCTAACAATTTCACGTTTTGCCTTTTGGCAGAAGACTCGAGTCAGACCCTTGAAGGAGGAAGGGTTTCTGATCTAAGATCTGCTGTGATGCTCAGCTTCTGCAATCACCCTGCCTGGGCGGAACTCAGTAGGGGCCCCATTGTCCCTCACTTTATAAACTGCAGGCGGGTTCAAGTGGAACTCAAGTGAGAGGCCCTTGAGTCACAGAAGGACAAGGTACGTGCTCAGTCCCTGGGGCGAGGGCATTCAGCAGAAGAAAGACCACAGGGCGCCTCTGAGCACCTACGTCTTAGCGGCACTCTTCCTCAAGGACCGACAGCAATGCGGTCACTGCCAGCCGAACGACGGGACCGCGGGATGTGTACGGAAGCACAGACATCACAAGGCAGCGCCTGTGCTCCGCACGCTTCAGTTTTAACAGGAAGCCCCAAGGTGCGGCCTCAACAGGCGAGGCAGCCACACTCCAGGCGTGAGAGGAGGAAACCGGGTCAGCAGCTACTGATCACAACTGAACTTGGTGTGACCTTAGAAGAAAGGGTTTTCTCAATCCACTGCCCGTCCGAAGGCATCCTCAGATCTGAGAATCGGGCAGTTTTGTCCCCGTGGAAGCCAGACAGCTGGGTGCCCCTACAGGTGGGCCGGGGCAGAGGAGGGGCCGGAGACCCACGCACCCACCCTCAGCGGTAGCTCAGGTCCAGCTCAGTATCCTGCCAGCAAAGGTTTCTCTGGGGGGCCCTCCTGCGGATTCCAGGTGACAGGTGATCGCTACCAGATGCCGGCGGTCGGCACCACACCTGCGCGGGGCAGCAGCGTGGGCGCTCACACTTGACTTGCAGACGATTTCATGTCGAAGGTGAATCAGGAACAAACACCCTGACAGTCGGTGGACCTCTGACAGCGGGGGTTGACAAGTGTCACAAATAACCACCAACCAGAGGAAAGTGTTACATGTGGTAAGAAGAAGGTGGGGAAGAGGAAGGCAGGAGATTATTATTTCTACCTGAGACACTCAAGAAAAAAGGTTTCCGAAAGGAAAGCGGTATATGGCCTTCATCCAGAGCAGGGTGTGTCCACCGCAGCGCTCTGGGCCTTCTGGGCATCGTAGGGTGTTCAGTTAGCAGCATCGCTGGCCTCTGCCCACTAGATGCTAGGAGCACCCCTCCCCCCCCCCCCCCACCGGCCCGGCAGATACTGGCAAATGTCTCCTGAAGGCAAAATGCCTCGGGCAGGTCCAAAGGCACTGGTGAGACACACCCACGTGAAAAGGGAACTAGGGATTCCCGTCTTCTCAGCTTTTCATTTTACCATTTTAATAATTCAGCCAGTCCTGCCTGCCTCTGGTTGTAGTAATGGAAAGCTCCAGACACTCTCTCTAAAAAAAGAGAAGCGATGATTTCCTGTAGTCCGTCCCCAGATCCGAAGAACAGCAGGAGTTACAGAGGAGGCCACGACTGGTCCTCACTCTGCGACAGACACGTCATCAGTTACAATTAGTTAAAATGAATAAGTATCATGGATGTGATTAAAACGCTGGAAAGGAAAAAACTGAAGTTCTGCCCTACCTTAATTATTTAAAATCCAAAGCAATGTTGTATTATTTTTAATCAGAAAATGTCCGAAGCAAGATGCTTGGAGGCTTGGACCCAGGACTGCCTTCCAGCACTGCCCAGGTGTGGACAGAGCACCTGAGGGCACGTGGGATCTCAGCTCCCTCCACGAGCCCCTGCAGGGACTTGTGCGCAGGCCTGACGGGCCACAGACCAAGGGCTGGAGGTACTTTGTCACACGGTCCGCTCCTGCCTTAGCTCAGGGTGCTATCACTCCATCCTTTGCAAACGGGAACCGCTGTTTAAATTACAGCAAGCTACAGCTGGAAGAGATTTTAATTTGACCCATTTCACAGATACAGCAGCTGACTCCACGGGAAGCCACCTGCCCGAGGCCAAAGGAGAAGAGCAGAGGAGAGGGCCATCCACACAGCTGGAACAGGAGCCCCTAGGAAACCTCAGAGCCACTTCAGCAGCCCAGGGAGGAGCAGTCCTGATTTCAAAAGGATGCTCCCTGTCAGTTACGAACAGATTCTCACTCCCCAATACAGGAACGTGTCAGAAACATCTTCCTGGGCTTCCTTGCTAAGTGTCAGGCAAAAGTGACTTAAGATGCTGACAGAATGGAAGCCAAGCCTCCTCCCTGTCATTTTATGGAAACAAATGCCAACACCCCATGAAGTGACAACCAGAGCAGCTCCCACCTACGGTCACCCTTGCGATGCCAGACGCTGCACTGCAGCTGGGGCTCCCGCAAGGATGCTCCCCTTTTCCGGCCTCCAGCTCTCTGCGGCGGTTCAGCTGATGAGCCAGAAGGATTTAATCAAGGGCAACACACAACTCTGCACCTGTCCCCTGAACAGCTGCAAAGAGGCTCTGGAATTTGTGTGGAGAAAACCCAAGGAACTCCTACAGATTACCTAATCCTCCCAGCCTTCGAGTGCATGAGGGGCCGAGGGGCTGGGCTGATCTGGTAACATTTTCCTCTGCAGGATCCACCAGAAGGGATTCCCCTCACAATAAAATCTGCGCGATCGTCGACAATCTAAAACCCAGGGAAGAGCCCTTCGGCCGGAACTGCCGTCGGAACCGCCATCTTCCAGTGATTCGCCAAAATGACCAACACAAAGTGAAAAAGGAGGGGCACCGGCTACATGTTCTCTAGGCCTTTTAGAAAACATGGAGTTGTTCCTTTGGCCACATACGTGCGAATCTACAAGAAAGGTGAGAATGTAGATATCATGGGAATGGGCACTGCTCAAAAAGGAATGCCCCACAAATGTTACCGTGGCAAAACTGGGAGAGTCTACAGTGTTACCCAGCATGCTGTTGGCATCACTGCAAACAAACAGGTTAAGGGCAAGATTCTTGCCAAGAGAATTCATGTGCCTATCGAGCATATTAAACACCCTAAGAGCCGAGACAGCTCCTGAAACGGGTGAAGGAAAATGATGAGAAAAAGAAGGAAGCCAGAAAGAAAGGGACTTGGGTTCAGCTGAAGCGCCAGCCTGCTCCACCCAGAGAAGCACACTTCATGAGAACCAACGGAAAGGAGCCTGAACTGTTGGAGCCCATTCCCTATGAATTCATGGCATGATGGGTGTAAAGAAAATAAAAGACCTGGACCGTAAAAAAAACAAAAAACAAAACAAAAACACAGGGAAGAGTCTGATACGGACCCTCCTAACAGCCTGTGGAGTAAAAACAAAATACCAGGAGCTGTCGAAGAGCAGCCACCTAAGTGTGTGTGACGACAGCCGGACGTTTTCCAGGCTGGTCTTTAGATCCACAACCCCAAAGATTCATAAAATCCAGAACTTCTGTGGAACTAACAATCGAGTACACAAATAATGCCGTGGGAATTATTATCTGCACTGTTAACAAAGCTCACCATCAAGAAGAGCCTGTTTGAACACGAGGTATCACTACTGCATCCTGGGTGGGGTCTGACTGCAGAGATATCTGGAAATCTTTCATCTGTGCCCCGGGGACTTGAAGGTTTGATATATTTTTCTCTAAGGGCTGAAAACAGCATGTGAAGATGCCTGTTCGAAGCCCAAATCCCCCCTTTGCCCCAAATCTGCAGCGGGAGACATGTGACCAGCCTCCTGCCTTCGTTAGCCAACTGTCACCAGCTCCGTGGTCCCCAGGCTCGGAGGATAAACGCTCCACGGCGGCTGATTGCAGCAGCCAGCCCCTTGGTAGTTACAATTTGCATTAGAGCTCTGGGGACAGAAGACAAGTGGGTCGCCGGGATGAGTCCTGACGCAATAAGATGGAATAGAACATCTACGTCTTCTCCTCATCTGCTTGCCACAACACTGGTCATCAGCAGCCAGTGCACAAGGAGCAGGGGCGAGGGGTGAGGGGTTCCTGGAGCAGGAAGGTGGGAGGACAGGGGGGTGCAGCGGGAAGGCAAGGCTGGGTCTCTAGCCCAGACAACTAGGGCAGCTCTGAGCTTCTTCACCTAGTTATTGTGGTGTCCTACGCTTGCCTCCTTTCAAAAATCACCACCAACCCCAGGCATGAAAAAGGATGGACCGAGGGGGGAATGAAAAATAAAGCAGCCACGGCCAAACAACCCACAGGACTCAAAATCTTTACTGACTCTCCCCCTCCAGCGTCATCGCTGTTCCCCCAGGAGTGCTGCTAACACTTCTGTGATCTGCCTGGCAACGAACCAGCACAAGACTTTCCAAATTTGGAAAAGGAGGCGCATGACGCCTAACCTGCCAGCTCTGGGCGCCACTGTGGGTGGATCTAGGGCAGCCTGAAACGCCTCTCAACTACAAAGTCATATAACCACCTAAGACATGACTAGTTGGCTCCGCAACAAGTGATGTGCGGAGCTGGGGTTCAGGTGCCATCCCTGGGTCCCTCTTCTCCTGTCACTCTGTCACAGCCACTCCACCCCAAGGGGGGTGGCCGGGAGAACCAGGTCACACACACCTGCCTCCTCAGCCCCAGTGGCCTTGTCCTTCACTGGCTTCCAGAGGCTCCTCCCACGGCCACACCCAGAGCTAGCGCTGTCCTACCATCCTCGTCTCCAACAGCTGTTCCTCTGCCCACAGCCCTCCATGCCGGCCAGCCTCTCCTTCCAGAACTGCACCAAAGCGGTTATTTTAATGGATCCTCTCCTTCCCAATCCTTCAGATCCTTCTGTATCCGGCAAAGGCCGAGACATCTCATTGTCTACACCAGCCACGACCCTCCCAGCCCCTGGTGCCTCGGAGACCCCTGCTCCTGCGCTCCCCACAAAGGTGCGTCCATCCAAACTCCACCCCACTGGACCGACGCTGCTCACAAGGTGTCCACGGCCCGGCAGCGTGTGGCGCGCCCACCCGACCCTCTGCATCTCCAGGAGGCTCTCGTGCAAGCTTAAGCGTGGAGGCACCGGGCCCACTGCAGATGCTCGCACAGCAGGAAGGGCTAGGTGCCAGCATCCTGCAGCCCTGGGCTCCCACCCACCCTCCCCATTCCAACTTTCCGGGCCGACCGCCTTCCCCGAGAACGCCAGGGCACCAGGCCCTCTTACGAAGACTTCGGGCCAGCGTTCAGAGCGGCCTCACTCTCGAGCCTCACAACCACACCCACGTCTCCCGCTCAGAGTTGGCAAACGGACCCTGTACCATCCATCACAATCGTGTCCTCTCCTTCGGCCAGGCCAGCCCATGAAAATGCTCAATTATCTCCCATTTAATAAGGAACAGGAACAAGAGCCTCTCCTCCATCTGCGTGCCCTTGGCCTCTGCCAACGTCCTCCCAACTCTCCTTCCTCCCTCCATTTCCCCATCCTCTTCATCCTCCCCCGGATTCCCAGAGCAGGCGGTCCTGGCTGCCCCACGCCCCTGCTTAGCCCACTCTCGGGCAACCATCCTTTCTGCTGTGATCAGACTTTTAGGGCACAATTCCGCTCAGACCCCCAGAGACTCGTGTCACCTGCAGAGGAAAATGCCCACTCCTGCACTGGTGCCCCAGGCCCCAGACAGCCCCCACTCGCCCCTGCAGTATACAGCCACCGGGGTGCCGGACTCCAAGGCCAGAATGATGCAAACCCCGTGTGACTTCGGGAAAGTGACCTAGAGTCTCTGCACCCAGTCTCACTTATGCAGTAAGGTGATATAATCACAGGGCAGATGTGACGACCAAATGTGATGAAACCACAGGGCAGATGTGACGGCCAAATGTGATGATGTCTGTGAAGCACCGGCCCCGGTGCCTAGAGCAAGCGTGTGTCGTCTGCATCCCCAGAGTCTTCCCTGTAACCCAACAAACTGCTTCCTAGTCCAGACTCACCCCCCCCCAGCCAGTCTCACCACTGCCTCCTGCTGGGGCTGCAGGGTCAGCTACCTCCTCTCATCACTGGGGCCCGGGCTCAGGTGTCTGTGTGTGGCTTCCCCGCCACACACACCTGTGCACACCCCTTCTGGGTATCGATCACCCTGCTCTGACCTGACATTCGCCATTTACGTAACCACCTCCCCCAGAAGATCAGGGTTCTTGACATGGGGCCACCAACTTCGCAGCTAAACCCCAGCCCTTATCAGCGTTCTGCTTAAGAAACGCTGCCTGATGGTTCACTTGATCAACCCAGGTGGCTGATCCAAGCTGAGTCCCAGAGGGGAGCAGCAGTGCCTTGGTCCGTTGAGTTACAGATAACAGCAGAGGTCAGCTGAGTTGCTGGCCCCGCCCCACTCTGGGATGACCCAGTTTATACAGCTACACCGCAGGGCCACCCAACCCCCTCAGAGTTTATCTACAAAGTCTCCAGCGGTTAGGGAAAGACACGGTGAACACGGTGATTCATTTCTTCCCCTGGCCACAGAAAGCCTCAGTTGCAGCTGATCTTGGGTGGCTGCCCCCCGCCGCCCCCCCCAGCAAAGGTGCCCCTCCCTTGGTGGAAAACAGGCAAACGTGATGGGAGGGGTGGCGAGTTCCCAGAGCCTGACTGCCTGCGGGGAGTCCCCGCCCCCCCAGCAGAAGCTGCATTTTAGGGAGGGGAGTGCTGGTCAGAGGGCAGACAGTCTGGAGCCTGGAGAAGGCCTTCCTTGGAGGGATCCCCTGGTAGGGCGTCTCCTTCCCCGCCCATCCCTCGGGCCTGGGCCACACCTACTATGCAAAAGGAGGCGGGAGGGGATTCGCCCAGGGGTCCCCAGCCAACGCGGGATGGGGGTGGTCAGCGGGGATTCCCGCAGACAGGGGCTCCCCGCCCAGCACTGGGCGTTTCCTGAGATAGAAGGAAATGCAGGCTATTGAGTCAGGTGCTTAGAACACCCTCGAAGAAACACAACACCTGAAATAACTTAGAACTCTTTAAAGGGAGGCCACTAATGGGACCTCCCCCAGAGTTAATGCAAGGATCCAAAGGCTCTGAGCACCCGGCACTTCAGAAGTTCTCAAAATTATGGTTTTCGGACTTCCCTGGTGGCTCAGTGGTTGAGAATCCGCCTGCCGATACAGGGGACACGGGTTCGTGCCCCGGTCCGGGAAGATCCCACGTGCCGCGGAGCGGCTGGGCCCCTGAGCCTGCGCGTCCGGAGCCTGTGCTCCGCAACGGGAGAGGCCGCAGCAGTGAGAGGCCCACGTACCGAAAAAAGAAAAAAATAATAATGGTTTTCCTCACTTTTCAGATGGCACATTCAGGGAAGCCGTCAGGAGCTGTGGAGGACCCACAGGGATGGCCACTCTGCAAATACTACATCGCTGCACTCAAGCCGTCGGAGAATCTCCAGAGAGGCGGCAGCTGTCACTGGAAATCTCTGGGCGCAAAAAACGGTGACCTAGGCGGCAGAATGTTCACGCAAAAGGCCTTTTTCCCAGGAAGACTGCGCTATGGAATTACAAGTTCACACCCAAGGAAATTCAATACTTGAGACGGCCATCCACAAAAACCACCGGCACACACCACTCCCCTGGAACTTGCCAGTGTTCACAGGCTGTCATCAAGCGAAGGGATGAACCTGGGCCTGCAGCCTGCTCACGCCACCTCCCCCAAGCTGTCGTGCAGGGGCCTGGCCCACTTCCTGCGGCCAGGCCAGGGGCGGGTCTCACTCGTGACCAAGAATGAAGGGCCGCGGTGTGGCCATTCTTTGTAAGCCACCCATGCAACGCGCTTTCAGTTTACCCACTCCCTTCCAGACAAGATGTGAAAAGGTATTTTACATCGATCGAAGATTCCCAGTTCCAAAGCCTACCGTGTGTGGCTCCATCCTCCCAGAGGCTTAACCTTTGAGGCTTCGAAGACACCAGGCCACCAGCAGGGCAGGCAGGCAGGCCCACCCCCAAGCCAGCCCTTCTAGCACTTCCACCCAGACCCCCAAGGGGCCCGCTCCCCAACCTCCTGCAGCCCAGGCCTCCCCTCAGGGGGCCCGCAGGCTCAGCCACAGCAGCCCTGGGCTCCTCTTGCCGAAGTGGCCATGGCCAAGGCCAAGGCTGGAGGAGGGCAGGCCATGGCCAGGCTCAGCCAGAGGCCCTTCACAGACGCTTTGACACAGTTCATCCATTTTATTCCCCCAATGCCCTGATAAGGCGGGCACTGCTATTATCCCTAATTTTACAGACTTGGAAAGTAACTCACAGAGGGGTTGAAAAGGTGCCCTGGATCTCACGCCAGGTGTGCCCTGCCCCGACACCCTCCCCAAAGCACCGACTGCACCCAAGGGGTGAGGCCGAGCCCACAGAGGAAGGCTGGACTGGAAGTCAGGGTGGGGAGACAGGGTGAGAGTGCTTTGTGGAAGAGAGTCAGGGAACTTCATTTTGCTGTTGCAGGTGGTGCTGGGTAAAGAGGTAACAGACTTCAGAAGCAGGTAGGCAGAGGAAGTGACACACACACACACACACAGACACACACACAGACACACACACACGCCCTCACCTGGCTCCGTGCGATGGGAAACAGAGTTCAAGGCAGCCTGGGGTAAAACAGGCTCCCATTTCACTTGAACATCTAGGGACAAGGTACGAGTCCAGGGGTCAAGATTATCCCCAAATCCTTCCCTCAGGGCTGAGCAAAGCCCTAGGCTCCCTCCCCTTCCCCGTACAGGCTTTGAGAGGGCTTCAGCCTCCAGCCAGATTCCAGGGCAACCCTCCCAGGAAAACCTAATGGCCCCAAATCACCAACCCACTGCCCAGTCCACCTGCTGAGCCCGCCCCCTCCAGGAGAGCCCCCTCCGGCCCCCCGAAACCTGCCCCCTGCCCCCCACCCTGTGTGCCCCCAGGGCCCTGTCACCACCCCTGGTCCCGGCCCCTGACCTCGACCCTGGAAGGCAGCAAGCAAGTCTGTCAATTGCAGTCCTCCCTTCCCTGAAGAGGAAGTACTCACTTACGAAGCCATAAATGCTTAGCATCAGACACACTCCGCATACAATTAGATCAGGACCACGGCGTGGGCATCAGGAAAACTGCCCATCCCCCAGGGGATCCAGACCTTTCGCGGTTTTGTCAACTCAGCTCCTCCAAGGGTTATACTAGCAGCGTTATTTCTAAAGCAAAATCTCGTCATTTCTAGTAACAGAAGAGATTTATTTTGCTAACAGAAAACGGTGTGCACAGAGAAGCAGAAATGATTTCCGAAAGGATTAAAAAGGGTAAAGGAAAATGTCCATAAATGATCAATTGGCTACCAAGGTTTTAATGACCTTGCTGACCAAGACCAACAGCTTAACGTGCATAATGGCGTTTAAAACATCACCGCACTTGTCTGCTTGGGCTGCTGTCACAAAGTATCACAGACTCAGGGGTTTAAACCGCAGAAATCGTGTTTTCCCGCAGCTCTGGAGGTTCAAGGTCTAAAGTCGAGGTGTCGACAGGGGTGAGTTCCCCCTCCATGGCTTGTTAGGTGGTGTTTTCCCCCTGTGTCTCCACATCGGCTTCCCTCTGTGCCTGTGTCCTAATCTCCTCTTGTAATATAGGACACCAGTCTTATTAGATTAGGGTCCATCTTAGTGCCCTTATTTTAACTTAATAACCTCTTTAAGGCCCTGTCTCCAAACACAGTCATAGTCTGAGGTACTGGGGGGTAGGGCTTCACAGCTCATGGCATCTTCCAGATGGCATCATGGTTTAACCAATAACAACAAAAATTCGTACAGGAGGGGGTGCATTCAATATCTAACAGTCCCATTTGGATTTACAAAAGGCATTTTTTTGCAGTAAAAACTCAAAGCAAGCCCGACATCAACAAGGTGCTGCCAAGCTCCCCAGGCCCCAACGGGAGTAAGAGTCACTAGCTGGTGAAACTCAGGACAGAGAGAAACTCAGCTTTTTCCGGAGGAAGCCGAGTCTCACCCCCCGCCAGGCTCACTGCCATCCTCTCGGGGAAACTAGGAAAATTCACAGCACACGTGTGGGCTGGGATCAGTCTTGACTCTCATTTCTACCTTGTCATGGACGTTGCTGGATTCATTGAAAACCAGGCGTGTCTTGCTCAAATATTAAACCAAAACCCACGTGTATGGTCAGCAGTTTCAACTAAAGACCCCTGGCACACAGCGGAATGCAATGCTTCTCCTCTTCCTTTGTAGCTCTTATGTTCAGACTGCGTTGTTCACTAGGCATTTTTTAGGCTTAAAAGTCAGTTTTCTTTTTTTAAAGTAGCCCTAAGAACAAGTGCATGAGGACTGTCCGGCCAAAGAGGTGTGTCACGTTCAAACCCGAGCCTCCGCAGTGGTAGTAAGGCACCAGGATAAATGAAAGCAATATTCTCTCCCGCCTGGTGTCCCCATCAGCCAGCAGCAGGCATGACCTACCCCCCAGGCCAGTGGGAATGGGCTGTGGTCTGGCGGTAAAGGACGACTCCTGTGTCCTCACAGGGAAGGGGACATGCAGTGGACGGCCTTCCCAGACAAGACGCTTTCTTCCCTTGTCTGATTGAGCCTGTGCAGCCCTGCTAGTTACTTACTGGAAGGCTCAAAGCCCCAACCGCCTTGCCTTCCTCTGCACTGCCCCCTCTGATCCAACAGAGGTTCACCCACAGCACGCAGGACAGAGTCTCACTGGGGGGATAAAAAGGAGGCTGGAAATCTCCACTGAACAAATTTAAACATGAATAAATCATACTTTCTGGAAAAATATATATATATATGGTTAAGTTAGATTACTTCCCACAAAGTAAGGGATTCTGCTCCAAGGCGACCCACAGAGCAACAGGGGAGCCACCCGCTTCTCTCCAAGGTAACTGCTCCACTCAGGGTGCGGCTCACACACAGCCTGGCTTGAGAAACAAACACCCTGTTATTAGTTGGTCAGATAAAAGCACTCAGCGGGGTCTGCTCTCTCCATCCGCTTTCACTCTGGAGGTCGAGGGCAGGGAGTGTAACACTGGTGAAATACAGGGATGACGATCAAAAGGAAAGTGAGGTGAGCCTGGGAGGCTTCTGGATGCCTAATTAATTCCATGTCCTCAATTCCAGCATGAATTAATTTTCCAAGCCTATGTATGTCTGTCTGCCTTTAAATCTATGCTGACCTTGGGTGGAATGCACAAATGTTTCTGTTATCACGCAACTCAGGAAACAAACAAACAAACAAAAACAACCTGCGGCTCACTCTGGGTACAGTAATTAATATTCTTCATTCGTGAAAGAGCTTTGTTTGAAAATATATGATTCAATCAGAAAGTCATTTTCTTTCCATGTTTGCTGGGTCTCCTATATGAATGCAAATCATAGTGACAAAGACACAACATAAAGACTGAAAACTGCACTGCTTACTCCTTATAATGTTTAAATTTGGTCCAGATAGAGCCAGGAGAAGCAACTCAGAGAATCTGATAGAATACGTTGGATATTCTTATTCTCATTTTCTTGAGACTATCTGCCTTCATGAAGATAAAGCAGAGACCCATGATGGAGCCTTTTCGGATGAAATTATCGTCAAGCGCTGTCACGTGGGACGAGAAGAGACAGTCTAAAAAGTCCTGCGGGTTAGGACTGGAGCACGTCAACTTTAGGACTGGCCAAGGGGGGCCACTGACCGCCAATATCTAGTTCCTGTCACTTGAAATGTGTCACTGTCCTGGGATCACTTCATCTCCACTAAACCCATACGCGGACGTCTGTGGATGACCTTGGACTGGGTGAACCACGCTTTGCTCTGGTCTCTACCTCCGGACAGCGATGCCGCGCCCACTAGATGTTCTCTGTCAGCAGCATCCGTGATGTAGAATATTATGCCCTTTTCCAATCTGTCATATATCAAAGTATTCAACTGGAAAGTCTGTTTCCTTCATCTTGCTATTGTTGTTACATATTTAAGCAGCCCCAGCTGTCCAGGAAATACCACCGCAATGAACACATTATTGGGCAAAGAAGAATGAATGGAGGTTGCTGACAACCATTCCCCCGGCTACAAAGAGGCCAGGAAAAACAGCGCCCGCGTTACATGAGATACAGTTATGAATAAAATCCCTCCGCTGCCTTTTATCACCTCCTCGCAGGCCAGACTGAAATAAGCAGCTGGAGGACACTGATTATAATCTCCTCTCAGTACCGCTAAGATGTTTCTTCTGGTTCTTTATCTGTATTTTCTAAACTTGACCTGTATTGCTTTTCATAAGAAAGGCTATTTTTAATGTTTAAACTTGGGCTGAGGCTGGCTTTCAATAATTTTGTTTATGCTCTCAGCGAGACAATGACTTTAAAACCCATCTTTACATCTCTCTCCTCAAGCCGACCACCTTTAAATCCTGAATGTTTCCCCTTTGCTACTTAATCCAGCCGATAATAAACAAAGTTGGGACAAATCAGGCAGAAGAGAGCAGTGAACCTACGCCACTATTCTGTACGTAGCAAAGCAAGAGGCCACCCCCCCACCCTACCCCCCCACCATGGCTGGGTACCATTTCCTCCCTTCAAGAGGAGGAAACAGGCTTTGGGAGGTCAAGGACTTGCCCCAGGCCAGACAGCTAAGGAGGGATGACAGTTAAGGGATTCCTGGCGAGGTCAGCAGACTACAAAGCCAGGCCCTTTTCCTTCCCTGCTGTGCTGCCTTCCCACCCTTGCTGATCACTGGAAGCACAGGTATTGCTATCTTTCACACTTTTGTTTATCTCCAGCGCTGAGCCCTCTTCCCCAAGGTTTCAGCAACGTCTGTGTAATAAAGTTTTGAAATCTCCTGTGTTCACATGCACGGCCCTCCTCCAGCTGTCCCCTTAAGGTGTAATCAATGTCGTCACCCCACAGACATGTGACCAGGGAATTTGCTTAGGGCAGTTCCTCAAGGGTGAGTGAACCAACAGGGAGAGGGTAGGAGAAGAGTCTCAAGACGTAGGAACCTAGCAGGTGGGTGGGCAGAACCTCAGAGGCTGGAGCGTGACCAGGTGGCCTCGGTGGGGTCCCCTGATAAACCTGGAAGCCAGGCCCAGCCACCCGGGGTCGGGTCGCCTGCTCCAGAGGGACACACTTGCAGCATCCCTCCCTACGCCTTCAGAAAGGCTGTCAGCTGGTCTCCTGCCCAGTCCATGTGTGTCTTCAAATGAACACAGGCCGACCCTTCTGGTATGATCCACGGTTGGCGTCATCCTGTATTTCTCCCTCGGTTAAACAACCATTACAAAACTGAGCTCAAAAACCAGAAAGGTGCCCCAAACCCTAAGCATTTCCTACTAGAAGACACTTTGTGTAATGTAAGGCTAATTTGCATCAAGAGAAGACATTTTCATCGATGGTACTTGCCTTACCCCTTCCATCGCTGTAGGCTACTTTATATCCTTTTTGGAACATGACAGGGTAGAAATACATATTACTCCATCAATTGTTGTGAAAATCTCTTTAATTTCTTTAGCTTAGATTCCTAGAAGCGTAATTCCTGGGTCAAAGTGTACAAACCATTTATCCATTCACATTTCCAAACTGCTTTCTAGAAAGGGTAAATTATTTCGACTGCCCCGTCATTATTTGGGGGCCTCAGTGTTGCCCTCTCTCTACCCACCCGACAGACAGGCTTCTTTGGGCCACCGTCCAGCCCATCCCCACAGCACGGCCACAGGAATGGATACCTCTGTGTCACTGTCACCACTGGTTTTAATCTTCGCTTGTTTGCTCAAACAATGGCATCTCAGATCAACTGGGTTTCGTTCATTTACCTACGGGAATCTTCACGTTCATTTGTATGAGCTCTTTAAACATCAGGAACAGCCACTTGTCTGTAACATTTAGTGCAAGTATGTTTTCCGTAACGTGTCAAAATGGAGATCAGAGTACATCAAAAAAGATTTTCAAGGATACTGCTATGCAGACATCAGAGCATAGTTTTCTCGATGGTACCAGATCTCCCTCCCGGTTGGCACTGCCCACAGAGTGGCAGCCCATCTTGTCTCTATATCGGCTGGTCTTAATTAAGGCTGCCAACAGTCACAGAGGCTGGGGTTCTTCTGAGAAGCATGCTAGCTCTTCCCACAAAACGTTCCTTGATAAGTCTCTCTAGACTTTTAGCCGCAGTTGAAGCTAAACTCACAGGTCTGTAATTTGCAGAAACCACATTTTTGTTTTCTACTCTGAAAACGGGTACTTTTTTCACATTGAATTTTCTGTGCCCTATTTGCCAGGTGTTCTTCAGAACAGCAGAGTGGGAGGGGGAGGGTAATCTCATTTACAAGAATCCCCCGGACCTCAGAACTTATGCAAGCCATAGCACAAGTGTCCAGTTTTATGTCCTTTCTCCTCTGCTGTGTCCCCAGTGCCTAGAACTGCCATGGAGAACAACTAACTAACAATAACGGATGGAGGGAGTGGGGGAGGGGAGTGAAAGAATAAACCCACAAACCCACCCAGCCCCCAGAGCAGCAAGGCGCTCCCTCACGCTCTCTTCACTCCTCCTAGGTCTGATCAATGCTTACTTTCATCTTTTCCATCCAAAGCTCACTCTCCAATCAAAAACACATTTTTCTGGGCTTCCCTGGTGGTGCGGTGGTTGAGAGCCCGCCTGCCGATGCAGGGGACACGAGTTCGTGCCCCGGTCTGGGAAGATCCCACATGCCGCGGAGCGGCTGGGCCCGTGAGCCATGGCCGCTGGGCCTGCGCGTCCGGAGCCTGTGCTCCGCGACGGGAGAGGCCACAGCAGTGAGAGGCCCGCGTACCGCAAAAACAAAACAAAACAAAACAAACACATTTTTCTGTTTGTCCACCAACATGGTCATCGAGTTTGATTTACTGAATTCTGTTGCCTCGGCAACTCCATATATGAACTCGAGCTAGAAATTAAAAAGCCACTACTTTGATGTAAAAGGCACTCCAGCGTAAATGATAAGAGAAGCCAGCTCCTGATCTAAATGAAGAGCTGAAGTGCTTCTAACTGATTTCATCTCCATCAACCTCATGACACCCAGGCACAGCCCAGACCCTTAAGTTAGTGACACCTGATACACTGCATACTCCATCGCGCCCTTTAAAATCCAACGCTCCCTGCTTGGCGCGTGGTACCCGGACCAGCAGCGTCGACAGAGAATGTGGAACGAGTGTTAGAAATGCAGACTCTCAGGCCTCACCCCAGACCTTCTAAATCAGAATCTCTGGGGGTGGGGCCCGGGAATCTGTCTCAAGAAGATTGCTTCTTAAGCATCTCTATTCAAATGTGCAAAGCGCTGCTCCAGGACACAGAGGGCTGATGTCCTTTCTGACATTTCTGATGTAACAGCCCATTTTAGATAAACACTTCAGCAAATGTCTTAAAACGACTGATTGAGTAAAACGCCGGATGGTCTACTTCCCCACCCTTTCTTATTTCCCCTGAATTCTGAAAGAATGGTACGGCATTGAAGGATCATTAAAGTAACACATTTTTAAAAGACATATAACAAGTAGTGAAAGGCTTTTAAAGCATGACAAAGTCAATGATGGAATAATGGAAAAATTAAAAATCTCCTGGAAGTAGAGGCAGAACTGCACCCAAAATGTCTCTAGGACTTATTCTGTAATAGGAAAATAAACGTCTCCTGCAGCCTCACTCCCTACTTTAGAGGAAACTGCCCTTCCCCTCCGCCCCACAAAGTCCTCTGTGCCCAGTGACCACACCCACCTCCCTCCTGGGGCCCGCCTCCTCCAGGGAGCCCCCTGCCCATCCCTACACAGCAACACAACTAAATTCCAGTACATGTCAACGGTTTTTAAATAAGCTTTCTGGAAATGGCTAACCACCCTCCTTTGGGACCCTCATGAAGTCACACCGTTCTGAGTCCTCAAAGATGCAATCCGAGGAGCCACTGTACTGACAGCATCAGCAGGGTGACCACAGTGATGAAAGTTAATGCGCAGGTGCTCAAAGCACCACGGGCACCTGGGCATGCGCATTTTAGATCTGATCACTGCCCCCATCAACTTCTGGAGGTGGATACCATTATCCCTCTCCTTTTTCTAAATAAAGGGCTAGAGACTTGGAGGGGAATCACTCAGTCACACAGCAAGCAGTGTGCAGGAAGGGAAGGCGCAGAAATCTGAACCCAGTTCAGCCTGATTCCAAAACGCTTGCTCCTGATTTAGGAGATGGAGAAACAGTAGGAGGGGCGGAGGGTGTCCTGCAGGGAGCTGCCGGGACCAACCCATCCTTCCCCGCTATGGCTCTAGCGTGGGGTGCGGGAGGGGTGCCCTGCTTCTCACATCCTGGGAACCGAGCCCCACAGCTGCGGTTCTGCAGTGGCCTCTGCTCCTGTCTTCGTATGGCTTTAACTTTATGGCAACAGCAACTACAAGATGGCATCACCTTGAAGAGGAGGGACCGTTTTTCAGGCTGTGGCTGGATTCACCATGGACATGGAAACCCTCTCTCCAGGGAGAGAACCACTCAGGCGAAGTACCCTTGCTGCTGACCTCCTGGAACCTCCGACTTCGGGCACTTTAACTGAGACAAGTTTGAAATTGTTGCCTGCAGACTCCTCATGGGTTCTCATTACACGGTTCTCCATATGAAGTGGGATGGAGCTGGCCCGTCCGTGGCCCATCAGAGGCCCAGATGCAGGGCCACTGCGTCGTCACAATTTCATGACCCACCCTTAACCTAAGGGCTGAAGGTCAAAAAAGAAACCAAAGCTCACTGCCCTGGGGGGCACAGGAAGCAGAGGGACAGGAGGCTGGGGGCAACCAAGCAGTTGCGGGAAGACAGAAAGAAGAGATGGGAGTGGCACCGTGCCCACCGGATGGACACACCCATGGCCAAAGCTTCTCAACACTGGCCCACAACCGTGCAGGGCTTTCTAAGAATAAAGGAGGGTGAGGTTCAAGAGAAGAAGGCACTTGTGCTAATCTCAGTCACCCCAGGACTCTTGACCTTCGTGTATAGTTGTGTTTGGGGGTGGGGAGGCTGCATTAACTAAAGGATTTAATTTTTCTGAATGGCAACCATCTGCTCTAACCCAGACTGATGGGGAAGCGGTGGCTGTGTGGTCCGTGATGCAGACAAGGAGGGGGAACCACCAGGTCCCACCTGGGCCCCCATGAACTGGTCAGCCATGAGCCTGGACCATAAAGTGATTATGAGACTAAAACTTTCACCGAAGTTCATTCCAGACCTCAAATTCTACCATTTTTAAAAAAACTTTATTGAAGTAGAGTTGATTTACAGTGTTGTGTTAATTTCTGCTGTACAGTAAAGTGATTCAGTTATACATATATACACATTCCTTGTTAATATTCTTTTCCATTATGGTTTATCACAGGATATTGAACATAGTTCCCTGTGCTATACAGTAGGCCCTTGTTTTTAATCTATTCTATATACAATAGTTTGCATCTGCTAATCCCAAACTCCCAATCTTTCCCTCGCCCAAATTCTACCATGTTAACATCAGAACTCCTCTCGTAGGCCACTACAAGTGATTCCTCAACTGAAAACCTCGATAGAGTTCACAGGCCTCTGTCTGCTCTGAAATATTCAGGTTACTCAGGTGCCCTCAGGTAAACATTTTTCTCCCTCCTGCTCAGCAAATCACTGAAATACGATAAGGGTAGACCCGTGATCAGTTGTCAAGATGATAAACTCATCTGCATGCAGTTGTGACCAAACATTTAACTAGCATCTTAAAAAGCAAACAGAAAGCCACCCTCTGTGTCACTGGGCACTCCTCACTGTCAGGACACAGACCCCCGAGTCGACCTTCCAGAACGAGGATGACCTTGCTCCCCTGACCTCCTTCACGCTGGCTACATCTACCTTCGTGAGCAACTCCAGCCCACCTTTTCTTTTATGTCCAGTTAATTATTTTTCTGCTTTAACGCTACCTTCTTGTCCTAGGGCAGTACACAGCTCTAAGATCAGGAGCCCCCTATCTGGATGGTGTCGCCCCCTTTACACTTAAATGTGTTCTACGAAAGCTGTTCTTAAAAGAGAGCAAAGCTGATGCATTACCAGAACGATTTCTGTGTATAAGTCAGGACATCAAGCGCTGGGCTCTCTCCAACCAGAGCTCACGGCGTACCAGGGGACAGGACTCCAGCCAGCGGGCCTCACAGCCACAGTCCACTGTGCTGTATTTCGGTCACGTCTCAAATCCCAGAGCCTGTTTACCCAACTTCTCAGAGATTGTCTCCTGGTCTGAGTGCCTGACTCTGCTTTGCCTCATGCTTATTCGATGTGGACGTTTGAATGATTCCCTCCACATGGAGAGGCTATTGTTGATCTCCCGCCCAGGGGATTAAGAGTCTGCAAGTGAACTGTTTATCCCAGGGCAGAGAATGAGGACGAGCTACTCTCAGATAAACGGGGCCTCAGACTTCCCTGGTGGCGCAGTGGTTAAGAATCCGCCTGCCAATGCAGGGGACACAGGTTAGATCCCTGGTCCGGGAAGATCCCACATGCTGCGGAGCAACTAAGCCCGTGCGCTACAAATACTGAGCCTGCACTCTAGAGCCCGCGAGCCACAACTACTGAGCCCGCATGCCACAACTACTGAAGCCCGTGTGCCTAGAGCCTGCGAGCCACAACTACTGAGCCCGCGTGCCATAACTACTGAAGCCCATGTGCCTAGAGCCCGTGCTCCGCAACAAGAGAAGCCACCACAGTGAGGAGCCCGCGCACCACAACGACAAGTAGCCCCCGCTCGCCGCAACTAGAGAAAGCCCGCGCGCAGCAATGAAGACCCAACGCAGCCAAAATAAAAAAAGGGGGGCCTCCCCTGTGGTCAACTCCCTGGAAACGCCTGTGTGAGCACCAGCGAGTACAAGAGAGAAACATCAACAAGAACGCTCCCAGGGAGTCCCCAGGGATGGGGGGACACACACACACACACACACACACACACACACACACACACAGTGAACACGCCATGTGACAGCGACGGGCTCTGCTCCCCTCCGGCTCCCCCTCCAGATTATCTAATGGAGAAGAAATCTGACTGCTCTTCCAGACTTTCTTCTCCCAGCCTCCCATCCCGCTTCCAAGGCCATCCAGGGCTTCTCGACCACCTGCAGCGGAAACAACACAGAGAATCCCAAGACGTCTGCAAGGCTGACTTTGCATGGTCAGAAAGCCGCCCGTTTCCAGAATGGGAAGGCTGCCCTGAAATCTGGCACCCCGCTTTGTGGCTCGGGGAGCCCCCTTCCCGCTGGTCCCAGGCCTCCTCCACCACAGGGGCACCAGACAAGGGGCTCTGTCACCTGCTTCCTTGGATTAGATCATCTGTTTCTCTCCGAGAAAGATCCCAGGATGTGGAAGACCCAAATGCACGTGCTGGCTCAGATACTGGGGACCCCATAAAGAGACAGCATGACTGGGGGGGGCGGGGGACAAGCCGTTCTTGACAAAGTCTATTTCTGAGTTATGTTTCAACAGTGAACTTGTCAATTGCTGGCTTCCTATCCAAATAAAAGGAAAGAGAATTGTGCTCAGAGCAATATGCAAGATAATCTGATCTCCAGGGCCCCGCAGATGGATAAGGTAAATTGCCAAGGGATTCCCAGCGGAGACGCTGTGGGTCTTACTGGGCAACGCTGAACAAGGAGACATCCATCTGCGTTTCCAGAGGGTTTCCAATTCCTTCCATTCCCCCGTTCACTACGATCACTCCCCCCTGACAAACACAATTAAAAGAAACGTTAAAGGTCATGAAAGGGGAAAGCCCTTCCAAGAAAGCATGTATTCACCGGCCTCCCCTTCCCCAGCAGGGCGGCAGCAGGAGGAAGATGGTTGTTGCTGAGGTCCAGTCCAACTCTGTGTCTTTCCCAATCCTCCTGAGGCAATCTGCTGCGAACACTGATCCCAAGTCACTTTTTCTCCATCTAAAAGCAAGAATGAGTCTGCACTTCCTCATTAACAGAGCCTTCTGCCACCCGCGTGACTTCCTGAGCCCAAAGGAGCCTGCGGCCAGAGGCCCGCTTCACCTCCCAGCATACCACCTTCGTGGGTGGGTCTGTCTTTGGACAGCTGGGCCCTGTGGACGTCTCTGCTGACAGCTGTTAGGACACAGGGAGGGAGCGGGGAGAGGGCCTGCGGGGAGAGGGCCTGCGGACCGTCCTTGCAGATAAGTGCAGAAGGCCCCTTGCCACCTCTGACCCAGGCCATCACTGCCTGCGGCCACAGCCCGGAGGGCCCAGGAAGGTTGGAGGGTGGGGGAGTGTGCAGAAGACTCCAGCCTCACGTTTCTTTGGAAATGCTCCCCATTAAACGCCCCAGACCTCAGTGATGAAAGAAATGCACACTTGAGCATCAATCCCATCGTACACGCAACGAGCCAGTGGGACTCAGGAGAGGAACCCCTGGTAGGAGGAAGGCTGAGCTGAGCGGGGGAGGGGCACACAAACTGAGGATGGGGACACTTTGGGACGACCCCTGGGAATTATCGGAAAATCACAGGGCCATGTGTCACCTGAGCCCCAGGAAGCCACGCGGGGCCTTCAGGCTGAGCAGAGACTCAGGGTGCAAGGAGAGGACGGAAGAAATGGCTGATCAATAGCGAACGACCTAATGCTCACCGAAAAGGGATCAACACAAACAGATACACAGACAGACAGAGGAAGGCATGTTTGAGAGACTCCTGTACCACTGTCGGTCGAAAGGTTAAGGGTAAAGGCCGAGCAGTGCCGTAGAAGAGCCGGTGACCATTTCTCCGCAGCATCACCCTAAGGTCATCTCTGCACACAGAAGACCAAGGCTGGAGGAGGACGTGGGAAAATGAACGCAGGGCATCTGTCGGGCTGGTGAAACCAGACTGGGGCAAGTGTTCTTGAATCATCTCCTACCGCGCAGTGACACCACATAGCAGTAACATCGCTCGCGGGTTCCTTCCATTTAGAGGACAATGTCACTGAAAGTCGGGGGACAGAAGCAACACTCCGGACGGAGACGGAGTAGCAGGTTTTGAGCAGGACCAGCCGGCAGCCACGTGGGCAAGAAAAGGAACCCACGGCGCCCAGAGGAACAGGGTGCGACCGGCTCCGCGGCTCCAGCTCCTTGACGTTTACCAAAGTGCTGCTTGAATCGCAGCCTTGGAATGCACGGGCAGGCCTTCGACGTGCACACAACACAAAAGCCGTTTCTTTTCTAATTACAAGTTTCCCTAAAACACAACCAAGACCTATTTAAAAAAAAAAAGAATTCCACATTCTGGGGACATTCACATATTTCTGTAGAGTTGTATTTGCCTGAACTGTATCTGTAAGATTAAAGAGGTTTTTTTTAAAGTTCAAAACTCCCATTACACATTGTTTCTGGGATGGTGTAGGTCTGCACGTGTGTAACTGGCTGGTGAGCAAGGACACAGTTTGCGTGATTGATGGGAAACACGCTCCAGTCACAACCCGATCTTTTCTGGGGGCACCCATTGTCAGCTCAGGCGTCAGGCTGGTCCTTACAAAAAGGCCGAGGTGGAGACATCGTTCTGGGGCAAGAAAACACTCAGAAGGACAGCCTATTCCTAACCCACCTCAATCCAGCTCAACAGATCAGGACTCTTCTCTCCCATCTTTTCCAGTCCACCAAACATCTGACAGCTCCCCTTCAAGGGGAAAGAACAAATGTGCCTCCCTGCCCCGTCAGGCAGGCTTCCCAAGGTGCCATTCAAAGGGTTTGGCCGCCACTGTTCTTTAGAATTTGCCCCCAAGACATTCTTAAAAGATGACAGGGGAGTAAAAATGGTGGCAGGTAAGAGAACATACAAATGAGTTAAAGATGCTGGCCTGTCCCACTCATGGCTTCTGCTGAATGCATTCCCAATCAGACAGTTTAATTACAGACCTTAGCTGTTTATGGACCAGAAGTGTCAGGAAACAACCAAGGAAATGCAGCTCTGCACTGGTCTCCCATTAAGCTGAGCCTGTCTGTCCACCAGCGGGGGAAATGGTTCTTTGGGGTTTTAGGATTTCTTTGCTTCTGAGTCCTGAGATGGGGGCACGTGATTTGGGAGGTAATGCACAGTTCCTTCCTTTTCTGGAAGATAATGCTTCTGCCCTGTGTCAGGCTGGCCTCTCTTGACCCTTGATCTCTTGAGGGGAGGGACAGCACCTTCCCTCCTGGCCTGGGGCCAAAATGGCCACTAGGGATCTTTTTTTTTTTCTTTTTTTTTTTGCGGCAAGCGGGCCTCTCACTGCTGTGGCCTCTCCCGTTGTGGAGCACAGGCTCCGGACACGCAGGCCCAGCGGCCATGGCCCACGGGCCCAGCCGCTCCGCGGCATGTGGGATCTTCCCGGACCGGGGCACGAACCCGCGTCCCCTGCATCGGCAGGAGGACCCTCAACCACTGTGCCACCAGGGAAGCCCACTAGGGATCATTTTTAACTGCACGGTAAACCAGCCAGAATCTTGGAAGATGGGCCAGCTTGAATCTTAAACAGAGGCAGGAAATGTTACAGGATCTTAGGCTCTCAGAGCACTATGTCTCTGTCCACCTGGGAATCCAGTCCCTGACTGACAAGGCTCTCCACACCCAGTCACCTCCGGGTCGGGGGATGATCTCTGCAGTGAATGATGCTGTGAGTGCCCCTCAGGAGGGAAGAGGTTAAGTGCCTGTGAATTAGGCTGCCCTGGGCGCTAACCACCACCTCCCAAGGGGACACCAAAAACCCAGTGGAGATCCTCACATCAAGGAAAACTAGAAGTCTTTTTGAGCAACTGTGCATCTCTGAACCCTGTGACGGACAAATCACAGCTAGAAAGATGCCAATTTCCCCAAAGGGAAACTGTCTATTCCTGACGACACTATCAACTCCTGGGTCCCTTAAGACCTCAAAAATAATCCTCAAAGGAAGTTCCAGAACAGTGTCACTGGCCCTTAAAGTGTTTTCACAGCTCTGAGAAGCAGAAATGGACGGCACAGAAACACGGGGTGGAACACGCTGCTTTTGGTTTGACAGACGAAGGTGCAGCAAGCCACAGCTCCCTGTCAGCCTTCAGCAAACAAAATGCACCTCCTGTGCGCCCAGAAACACAGCAGACGGCCCCGCCAGTAAAGGCCGGGGTAGTACGGAGAGGATGCTGGGGAAGCCCCGCCCCCCTCCCGGGGTCATCCCTGATGTTTCTGCATCTGCCCTGAGCTTCCCCCTCACCGCCCGGCAGCTGCTGAGCAACGGCTCCGCTGGAGAAATAAACTCACCTCTCAGCACCCTCTTCTACCCACCCTGGAAACCCTGGGATTCCCCAGGCTTCTCTCCCAGGCCACACAGTCACCCTGGATGAGTTCATCCGCCCCCGTGGCCTGCTCTCCACCTCTGGATGACCTTCAGATGGATGTCCCCTGCTCAGATCAGAGTCTGAGGGCCGTTGGCCCTATAGCCTTTCCTACAAGCCCACTCAACTGTCCCATAGAAGCTTCACACGCACCAACGGAGTGGCCACCACGGAACTCATCCCGGTCCCTCCCCCAAACTGAGACCCACCGTGATCCACCCAAGCCCCACGCCCACCCTCAGCCTTGCCTCTGCCAAATCCAATCAAGCATCCAGTCCTGTACAGGCTCCTCTGGGATCTCTCCCGACTCTCCCCCTTCCCTCCGTCCCTACCGCCATCTCTGGGCCAGCGGTTCTCAGCAGGGCAGTTTGCTCTACAAGGAGCATCCGCTTAGGACTGTCTGGAGGCGGTTCTGGTTGTCACAGCTGGAAAGGGGGGGCCACTGGCCTCTAACGGGTGGAGAGCCCAGGGACGCTGCTGACCATCCCACAATGCACAGGACAGGCCCCGCTCAAGGCGTCAGTACGGCCGAAGGTGAAAGTCCCTGTCGTAGGTCCACACCACCCCTCTCCTGGATTCTACCAGCTTCCCCACTGGACTCCCCTCTTCCAGTCCCTGCTTTCCCAGCCCATGCGCGACAGGGAAGCCAGGGCAACCTCTCTCTCCAGGACACACATGATCACAGCCTTATTCTCCCCCAATCCTGGAAAGCAAAGCCAATGACTTGGAATCTCCCCACTCACAGACAGCTGCCATTAACACCATGGTGTTTTTCTTTCTGGTCATTTATCTGGGCATATTACATAGATTTTTTAAAATCAAAAAAATATATATTTTTTTGTTTTACAAAACTGAGATAGCATTCAACCTACTATTTTGTAACAGTGTTTAACGTGATAACATTTCCCCACGTCATTTTGATGTTTATCTTTAATTTGACCATTCACAACTTTGTCGTGGAGCACACTCCAGCTTTCTTCACTCTTTGAGTCAAATGTTATGGGACCCCTCACGTGCCGCCCAAGGGGTAAGACTAAGACATGGCGCCTCCAGGGGCTCCCACTCCCAGAGCTGCAGCCGTGACAGTGCCACGCTCACCTTTCACGGTCATAACACCTTGGGGCCAAACATCATCATCAGGTCTAACTTCCTATTTTACCGCCAAGGACACTGTAGCCCAGTGAGGCAGGGGGGTCGGTACCCAGGCCATGGAGCTGGTCTGTGACACACCAACCAGCATCCTGGCTGCCCATCCGTGGCACTTCCTCTTCCTTCTGGCAAGGGCTGAAACACACCGGTCTCTGGCCTGGAGCGTCCGTCACCACGTTCCTCCCAAAGATAATTACAGTTTGAGATCCCGTGAGATGCTGGGAAACTTACGACCCTACAAGGCAGGTCTTACCTTCATGGTACAGATAAAGACACCAAGATCAAGAGCAAATGCCCCACACCACGTGCTGAATCACACAGTGAGTTGGTGGTATTTTCATTTCCTAGGGCTGCTGTGTTGAAGCTATTAGGCTGGGTGCCTCAAGCAACAGAAATGTATGGTCGCACAGTCCTGGGGGCTAGAAGTCCAACAAAGTATCCGCAGGGAAGGTTTCTTCTGAGGACGTGAGGGAGAAGCTGACCCAGGCCTCTCCCCCGTGTCTGGGGGCTGCTGGCCATCGCTGGTACTCCTTGGCTTGTGGATCTCTGCCTTCCTCTTGCCAGGGTATGATACACATTTATCTCCCAATTCCCCGTGTTTTAGAAGGACACTAGGCATATTGGATTAGGACCCACCCTATCCCGCTATGACCTCATCGTTACCAATTACATCTGCAATGATCTCATTTCCAAATAAGACCATATTCTGAGGCGATGGGGGGTTGGGACTTCAACACATGGATTCTGGAGGGGACACAATTCAACCCCTAACAAGTGGCGATACAAGGATTCAGTCACGCTGACTCACCTCCAAGCCAGTGGGGTCCTGGGAAAGCTGGTGTGGAGGGTCCCAGAGAATGGGCCATCTAGGGGTGGGCACTCCAGACTCTGGAAGGGGAAGGCTTGGTTCTGGACAAGGCCTCTTCCACCGCCAGCACTGACCCAGAGGGCTGGACACCTGCATCCCTTCGCAAAGTCATGACTATTCCCCAAATTGGAGAGCTTTACCCTCACGTTCCTTCTCTGAGTCCAGCGACCATAGAAACTCAGCAGGGGTGTGTTTATTCTTTAGAACAGTCACCCCCAAAAAGCACAGTGCACAGGATGCCCCGCTGTCTCTCTGCACGTGGCCACAGCCCTGGAAAGGCGCCCCAAGGTAAAAAGACCCAAAGAACTTGCTTGAAGAAAAGGACAACTGAGCTGGATGAAAATCAGGGTCACCCGCATCCTCCAGAACCCTTTTCTCGATAAGATGGGATTTCAAAGCAGTGAAAGGAGAACACCAGTCCTACACAGGACAATGCCGTTCGCCCCACACCTCCTGGGACGCTGCTCCCTGGGGCGTGGCTTTGGCGAGGGCAGTGGGAAAGCTCTGGAAAAGGCCTCACGGATAACTCCGACACTGACTCTAGAAAAGTCACTCGTCTAACTGATTCTTCCTAAAATGAGAGCAAAGCGCATCCCTGCTTCTGTGTTCTTGTGTCTCAGAGACTGAACTCACTGTTGCCAAACCATTTAAAATCATCTCAGGAACTGGAAGTTTCCGAATGATGGGTGAGAGAATTAATCCATTTTCCATACCTAGAGACTCTACCAAGCTTTCAGAGTAAGCTGAATACCCGGAAGATGAAGGGCAAAACCTATGCGACAGAGAAAAGGGGAAACGGGAGAAACACCTGCATCTCACGGAGCTTGGCAGCGAGCACAGCATATGGTAACGGAGCTCACCTCCTTCCCCATATGACCTTGGGTGGGTTTCTCATTCCCATTTCCAGAGGGGGCAGCGGAGGCTCGGAAAGGATAGAGGCCCTACCCACCGCCATGCAGCCAGGCTATAGGGTTAGGATTCAAACTCAGGACACCTGCTGCTCACACCACAGGTCCCGGGGCAGAAGGCTGTGCAAGATTCCTCATCGGGGAAGAAACGTTCACGCTGTCTGAGGGGAAGCTGGTCCTGGACTTGAGGTCCCAGAAAATCCACGCAGACCTGACAACATACAGCCGGCCACCGTGTCGACACTTCAGAGGGATTCAGGGGAGGGGATGGGGCGGACAGGGGACCACTTCTCCATCCACTCGTTCATCCCACGAAAGGTACGGTGCCCCCAACCAAGAGCCAAAAGAGAGCCTCCCTCTGAAAATTCAATGCTCTTTTCAACACTCTGAAAAGATTTTATTTTGACCAAAATAAAAACCAGTGTTCTCGGGTTCAACAGCACAGTTAAAGTGAGAACGGGGAGAAATGTGATGAAGAAACAGCCACAGACACAGGATGAAGCCTCGCTGGCACTGGGATGCTGACAACTGCAAATGCAGCAGAGAAGGTTCCGTGAAGCCCCCGGAATGCTTAGCCTTTCCTTAACTGTCCTCCGTGTCTTGGACACACAGCTGGCCCACAGCACCAGTGGTGGAACTGATTAGAGACGGGTTTAATTCACGGCTCGAGCGACTCGGTTTTGACCCAAGAACTAACTTGCTGATGGACAGTTTCTCGGCTCCAGTTACCGTGAGAAGCTGTAAACAAGCGTCTTCTGGTGGGATGAGTCCTGTCTGAGGGACGCCCAAGGGGACCTTCCGAAGCCAGGACTCTCCACCGTTTTACACAGTGCCACACACAGGGGCTGTAATTAACGCAATGACACTGTTGCTGCTTGCATGGAAGACTCCTAAGGGTGCGCAGATGAAATGTAAACATACATCAGCGCTACCTTGTTCACACACAGAGCTCTCAAAAGCACAACTTTCATCTAGCGATGTGCCGGTGCGAACTCATACCATAAGTTCCTCCCAGGACCCCAACGGGAAATTCAAGAGAGAGACACAAGTGTGGGAAAATCAAGTGAAAAGCCCCAGCATCTGTCTTAAAGCCGCAGCTGCTTTTTTCAGCCCCAGCAGCGTTCAGCCCCTGTGCACGGGTCCCCCATCCAAGGCCTGGAGAAAATCAGGGCACCCAGCTGCAGCTTTTGAGGGAGGGGCTCAAGCAAAGCAGAACTCAGAAGCCCACCAAACCCACGCAAAGGGAGGGGTAAGACCGCCCACTGGGCTTCTGACCTTTAAGGAAACAGAGATACCCTCCTACACGTGAGTCAGGGCCAGGCAGGTCTGCCAACGCAGCTGTGTTTTCCGGCAACTCAACTCCTGCACCTTACTCTGAAACAGTGATGCCTGTCCAAACAGGAAAATCAAAGCGACAGCACATGTTATAAACCTCCAGTGACATGCCATCGGGCACCCCAACAGGAAGGCTGAGCAGATAAACAGGCAACAGCTGGCGATCGTGCCTCGTGATCAAAGCGGTGGGCGCTGTCCTGCAGCAGACACGTGACCACCTCAACAGCAGGCGAGACAGAGCCTCGAGCCCCAGACGAGCCAGGTGGAACCGGAAGGACAGAAGCGTCCGGAGGTTCCCGTCCGCAGCCAGGACCTGCGCAGGCCTGCTGATTTCGGCTCAGAAAACCAGCCGTGTAGAACTCAGCCATCAACAGATGGTCGCCGGACAGCCCCAGGTGTATCTCGGGTCCGCCAGCTCACCAACGCCTGTACCGTGGCTGCAATCGTCATGGAGATGGCGAAGCAAAGGGTCCCTGGAGGAGAGCACAGGGCAATTCGCCCAGCCGTGTAGCGGCCTGTGGGGACTCGGCCACAGCCAGGCAGTCTCCTGGGACCTCTCCTCAGGAGGGGAGCGCTGAAGTCGGAAAGACCGCTTGTTAATTCACCTTGAGACACTGAATCGCTGGAGCAGGTAACCTCTCGGGTCTCGCAGACAACACATTCTCACCTTGTGCATTAATTAGGATCACGTGGCCACATATGACCGAAAACCCCAACGACAGCGGCCTGAATCAGACAGAAGGGCAGTCCCCTCGCATATTAATGAGGTGTCCAGGTGGGCTGTCCCAGGTGAGGCTGGGGGCCCCATAAACCTGGACCCCTTCCAACTCCAACGTGGCCGTCATCCCTCCTCCTTGAGATGATCAGAGAGGAAGGGGCAACAAGGACCCACCCTTGTAAGGAGGGCATCCAGAAGCTGCCACATAATGCCTCCAGCTGCATCTCAGGGGAGCAGCCATCCCCAACAGCAAGAGGGGCTGCGTGGGGCTTCATGCTGGGCAGCCAGATAAGGACCCGTACCAACGACCAGATGCACTGAATTAGCATTTCCCACCTGCCACAGCTCTTTCTAAGCATTTTTCCATGCATCCCTCATTGAATATTCACTGGCAACCATGTTGCATAGATATCACTACCCCCCTTTTTCAAGGCACACGGGGGCTCTAACCTCTTACACGGAGGTCCAGCCCATGGAAGCTGGCTCTGGAAGGCTTAGGGTGCACCCTGGGAAGAAGCAGAATGGTCAAGAAAAGTCCTTTAGGAGGGGTGGTCCGTGAGCCCAGGGAACTCTGGCAGGAAGGCAGGCCAGTCGCAGCAGGTACAACATGGTTTGGTCCTTGGGCACATGGCCCCTCTCGATCAACGGTGCCCGGCCAGCCAGGGCAGCCTGCCCCACCCTCCTTACCCGGCATCTCCCTGGCGACTGCCCGAGCCTGGCCGGTCACAGGTGGCCAATCCATCATCCTTCCCTGCGCCAACCCCAGGCTCCATGCATGGTTTTTTCAGTTCAATCCTCCTAAAGCACCCTTTCCAAGCGTCCGGGGACACCCTTTCATTGCCTTCCAGGATCTGATAGCATCAGAATCAAGTTGGCTAGGACTTCCCTGGTGGCGCAGTGGTTAAGAATCCGCCTGCCAATGCAGAAGACACGGGTTCGAGCCCTGGGCCGGGAAGATCCCACGTGCCGTGGAGCAACTAAGCCCGTGCGCCACAACTACTAAACCCACGCGCCTAGAGCCCGTGCTCCGCAACAAGAGAAGCCACCGCAGTGAGAAGCCCGCGCACCTCGACAAAGAGGAGCCCCCACTCGTCACAACTAGAGAAAGCCCGCGCGCAGCAACGAAGACCCGACGCAGCCAAAAATAAATAAATAAATTTATTTATTTAAAAAAAAAGAATCAAGTTGGCTATTTACACATTAGAACAAAAACAGAGCCTTTTCAGCGACGAACCCTGATGACAACAACAGCGCCCCCTCTGCGGATTCCCCCTTGGGAGTCGCCCTGGGATCCAGGCGTTGCCAACACATTTGCATAAGAAGGAGCTAGACGGTGGGCCCTGTCAAAATATTTCGTGACGGCCCAGAGACGAGTTTGATGACAGGATGCGCGGTTACCAGGGAATGTGTTCACAACATGTCTCCACAATCTGCTGGCTCTCAGAGGCGGGCTCTTTGTTTTGATCAGGCTGCGCGTGGGCTGTCACTCAGGTTCATACATTATGCAAGCCCGGCAGCAAGCTGGGGCAGCACACCGGCCTGGGTTCAAATAATTAGGAGGAGGACCAAGCGTGGAGGAGGCAGGGCTGAGTGTTGCCATGGCGACAGCAGGGACCGCAGCCATGTTCTGATGAAGCACAGATGCCTCCACCAGAGCTGCTGGGTTGCCAAACAGCATCAGTGCAGTGAAGAAGCGGAATCACTTAACATTGAAAACTGAAGCCTAACGCAGCCCACTGCTCCCCCCACACCTGCACCTAACTCTTTGACAGGTACAGTGTACACAGAACACGGATGTGCTGTGCTATGACACAACATGGGAGACGCTTAGGCTGTAAGACTCCAGAATCCCATCTCAAACATCTCATGAAAAAGGACGTACAGAAAAATGTTTAGCAGAAATTCCACCAAAATATTAACAATGATGTATAACAGGTTTTCAAAACAATAACTTGCCTTTCAATATGTGTTTTGTTTGGCATAAAATCTTCCTACATTGCTCTGCTCTGAAGTTTTGTATTCACGTATTACTATTCTAATAGAAACCAACGCAAGGCAATATTCCATATACAGTGATGAAATGGTTAGTATCTGCTTCAGAAGTACTTTTGACTAACAAGGCTTCATAAAAATCCCGAGTAACAGTCATTTCCTGCCTTCAATGAAGTCTATTCACATCAGGTTACCAGTGGTGGTCCCTACGCTGGACGTTTGGTCCCCATCCTGGAGTTGCTCCTCCCATGTGTCTGTCCTGTTCTCCTTCTCCTGGTCTCGAGCATCTGGCTATGCCCGCAGCATCCTAACCGGCCCGCCTTCATCCAGCTCCCGGAGCCTGATGAGGCCACATCTCACTGAAAAAGCCCTCCAGGGCCTGCCCACCTTCCCTGCACACCTGATCTCCATCCTCCCAGCTCTTCCAGGCCTCTGGGCACGTGTACCTGGCTCACCCATCCCTCTGCCCAGACCACACCTCTCCAGGCTTCCCTTCTGCCAAGCCCATCCCCAGAAACCCAGCAAAGAGCTCCTCCTTTCCAGCCCCACCCCATCCCCGGGGGCTTCCTGCCCGGTGTCCCTGCCCAGTCCCCGGGCTCCTCCACGGGGACACCAGACACAAGGTCACGGCCATGGTCTGGCTTCATGTCCTCTGCTCCAAAAGCAACTCCACTACAGTGAAAGGCTCAGAAGTGACACCTCGGCAATGCCCAGTGGGTGCTTTCCTCCGTCTGCTCTGAATGACCTTCCCCAGAGCAGTCCGAGCCCCTGACTCACCGAGGGTCTTACACTCCCCCCTCCTCCCACCAGACTTGCTCTGGAGGACACTCGCCCAGCAAGTGAGTGGGACCTTGGCCGTCTTCCCCTGTGGGTCAAGGACACGGTGCCCACTCGTGTCTTCCCCCTCTTCTTTTCCAGCAAACATGTCCTTCCTTTCCTAAGTTCACCTTTCCTCCCCCCAGTCAAGAACATTCCAGGACATATTTTCTAGTTCTGACCCCATCCTCATCACCCTTTGGCCAGAGCGCAAAAGTAACATTCAAACCGCTGAGAAAAATCGCCCCCTTTCAGACAATCAGACCCACCATTCTCCCCACCGGTAACACACCTTTCTCCAGAATATAGAGCCGGCCCTGACCCCAGCCATACAGACTCCTGTGATCCCCTCCCGCTGCCTCAGCTGGGCTCTCCAGTGCCCGAGGCTTGCCGTGCATCATACCTTGTCCAAGGAGCCATGGCACAACTCACCCCACGCTCACTGCCGCTACAGGGGCGTCATCTCAGAGCCCGAGATGTGAGTCTCTGTATGGCATCCTGAAGCCGTTCAGGTCTGGGAAGAGTTTACTGCTACAGATGCACATGTCAAGGTTATGGAGCAAAGGAGAGCCGCACCCCAAGTCCCATCCCAGAACCTGGAGCCAGTCTGGAGAGCCCTCCCATGAAACACTCACCCCCACCACGATCTGAGAGGCTGTGGCTGAATTCCCCTGGCAGGATCTGAATCCCCCTCAGCCTTGCACACACACACGCGCACGCATGCAACTCACTTTTCAGCTCACACACAGAAAAAAAATTTTAGTATTTAAAAATGTTTAATAGTTTAAAAAAATATGCAAATATTTAACTATGAAACAATAAGTTCTAAATGGAATTTTCTACAGCAGGTAAAATGAAAGAACCAGAACGACATGTGTTAACACACTTTCTTTTCATTCACAAGGCAGAAGGATACCTTCAGCGTGTGTAACCCTGTGGGTTCTTACACACACAGCACACCACTTACTAAGGACACATGCTCAAGTTACAGTCTAAAGAGATGTAAATGGGAATTCCCTGGCGGTCCAGCGGTTAGGACTCCATGCCTTCACTGCCAAGGGCCCGGGTTCAATCCCTGGTCGTGGAACTAAGACCCCACAAGCCGAGTGGCGCGGCCGAAAAACATTTTTTAAATTAAATAAAGAGATGTGGATGGAAAGACACAAACCACGCCAACACAGTCGAGGAGGTGGTGCTGGTGCTGGTGGGCCTCCCAACTATGTTTTGTTTCACAAACACACAAACACACAACCACACCCCACATAGAAAAAGCAAAGGTTAAATTTTTAAATCAAGGAGGTGCATAATCCCATCCACCACAGTCTCCCTGTGGGTTTCAGAATTTGAACCATTTAATACTTTCAATGATTAGGATACAAGGTTCTCTCAACCATTATGAAGTTTCTTTTCAGCAAAGAGTCACTTGGGACGGCGGCTGCAGAGCTGGTATCTGGTCACCAGCTCCAGAGCAGTTGGCCACGGTTCCGTGTTCTTCTGTAATTAGCAATGACAGATTCCCCTTGAGGCCCCGCTTCTGGACACACTGGTGTGATCTAACTCATCCATGAGGCAAGCTTATACTGGAATTATCTTTAAAACGGAAATATTCCTCTTGGGTACTACACGTTATTAAATCTGACCTTTTTTCATATTACAAATACTAAGTGCTTCATAAAAACTGAAAACACTACAATACCCAAGAAAAATCTGAGGTAGAAAGTAATAACCTGGGGTGGCAGAGAGCAGAAGCGTGTCATTCATTCAGAGAAAAATGGCTAAAGTGAGGGGAGGGGTGAAGGGCCAAAAGTCAAGAAATACACCCCAAATGTGTCACTGGGAGGCTTCCAGAAGTGCGTGTTCGGCACGGGCCTCCAGCACCCTAACCTTCCACTCACACCCAGCCTTGCTGGAAGGACCACAGAACCTGCAGCTGGCCTGGAGCACAAGGCTGGGGACGCCCCAGCACAGGGAAGGGAACAGGAAAGATACTGAGACAAGGTCCTGACCCAGAACGGCTCAGGTCACCCTGAAACCTTGAAGCTGCAACTCTCAAAGCCACCATGTGCAGAACAAGTGAAGTCTGATAACCCGCTATTTCCAAATGAACTAATTTTCTGTTCCCAAAACATGTTTTGCTAATGTTTACCCGAGCTGGCATGAAGCAATGCAAATGTGGCTGTGTGGGCTGCCGCCCATAGATTTCTGTGTTGTGCACGGCATTCTGCATCAACAAGCAGAGGTCAGCCTACAGAACACAGATAAATCCCCAAAACAGTCCATCAATTCGGATGCACTGTTTCTGCAGCTGCATTTAAAGTTCCAAAGGAAAGGAGAGGCCCATTTATGTAAAAATTTCATAGCTGTGGCATCCTGGAGAACATCAGGCAATCAACAGGAAAATGAGCTCAGCCCGAGAATATACTTGGATGCAAACTGATGAGCGCTGCAGTTGACCCCCTATTCTAGTCCCCTCTCCGCTCCCTCCAGGGTGCAGGTGGGTCCGAGGGCGAGAGATGCCTTGAAAGCCAGGGGGAGGTTTTGGCCAGAGAGGGTCACATCTGACTTGGGTTTGAGGGCTCCCTCAGGCTGCTATAAGAAAGAACATTCCAGCACTAACTAGAAGGCCGCAGCAGTGACCCCACCGAGTGACGCTGCTGCCCAGGAGGGACAAGGGTGCCAGCAGCTGACGCCCAGAAGGCGAGGAATCTCAGCACGGGGCACGGGAGGGCTTCAGGTGTGCCCAGTAAGGTCTCCAGGGAGCCCAGGGCAGGTGCTGCAGAGGCCCGCCGGAGGATAAGCCACTACAGCGAGAACAACACGGTTCTCCTCCAGACGTGTAGCCAAAGGCAACCAGCCCAGCGGATGCCGAGGCTCAGGAAAACCGCGTCCCACACAGACGCAGGCTGCACATCCTGGACAAAGCGCACAGCAAGGCAGACGGGGGCCCTCCGCACGCTGCAGCAGGAATCACCCGCGTGTCGGAGCGCTGCAAGCAGGGGACATGTTAGCCAAGGGCGCAGTGAGCAAAGTCCCAGTAGTAAGTCCCTACACTCAGTGTCTTGTTTCTTATTGCCACTGTAATGAATTCACCACAACTTAGTGGCTTAAAACAATACCTATTCCGTATCTCACAGCCAAAATCAAAATCAAGGTGTCGGCAGAGCTGGGCTATTTCTGGAGGCCCTTTGCCCTTTCCCACTTCTAGAGACGGCCCTTATTTTTTGGATCATGTCTCCATGGGTCCAACTCCTGTATCTGTCTTCACCTCGTCTTCACCTCTTCTTCTGTGACTCTGACCCTCCTGCCCCCTCTTGCAAAAACCCTTGTAATTACATTGGGTCCACCTGGATAATCCAACATAATCTCCCATTGACTGGACCTTAATTTAATCACTCCTGCAAAAGCCCTTTTACCATGGAGGGTCACATATCCACAGGATTCAGGGATTAGGAGGTAAACACCTTTGGGGGCCATTATTCTGTCTCCCAGATTTATTCCCCCACATTTTCTGTTGTTTTTTGTTTTTGTTTTTCGGGCGAGGATTAGATGAGATTACATACGCTAGTTAACCGAAGCTTGATAAAAATTTAAATATTACTATCAAAAGCTTATTAATAACAGTAATTAACACAATTAAAATTAAAAACCTTCTAATTTTAAGCTTTGATTGTACATTGTCTAAATACAAGCTTAATGATGGATCTTACTAATGAAAAAAAGATAAGGCCTTGTTAGTCTGTAAATCCCTACTTTGAAGCTTGTTAATTTGTGCTTGAATTGTGTCTGAAAACTTCTGTATTAATGTAAAATGGGTCTGTAGAAAAGGAGAAGCTAGAAAAGAAACAAACTGCAGGAAGCCAATTAAACCAGACAGATCAGGGCTGAAACTCCAAGAAGAGAAACCAGGCGCCCAATTACAGATTGCACTGGCTGGGCAGGGGAAGTGTGGAGCCCACAAAAGCCAAATGCTCCTGAAAATCACCCACAAAAACCTACTGGAATTTTTCAGCCCCTGTGGTTCAGTAATGATGAGGGAGAAATTATTAGCATCTCACGAACTTGGAGCTCTGGGTGCCAACCAGAACACAGTCAAAAGTCACAGTGATGGAGGTGCCTTCAAGATGTCGGAGGAGTGAGAAGTGGAGATCACCTTCCTCCCCAAGGATACATCAGAAATACATCTACACGTGGAACAACTCCTACAGAACACCCACTGAATGCTGGCAGAAGACCTCGGACTTTGCAAAAGGCAAGATATCCCCATGAAACTGGGTAGGGCAAAAAAAAAAAAAAAAAAAGGAAAAACAGAGACAAAAGAATAGGGAAGGGACCTGCACCTCGGGGAGGGAGCTGTGAAGGAGGAAAGGTTTCCACACACTAGGAAGCCCCTCTGCGGGCGGAGATTGCGGGTGGTGGAGGGGGGAAGCTTCGGGGATGCAGAGGAGAACACAGCAACAGGGGTGCTGGGGACAAAGCGGAGAGATTCCCGCACAGAGGATCGGTGCCGGCACTCACCAGCCCGAGAGGCTTGTCTACTCCCCCGCTGGGGCGGGCGGGCGGGGCTGGGAGCCGAGGTTCGGGCTTCGGTCGAGCGCAGGGAGAGGACTGGGGTTGGTGACGTGAACACAGCCTGCAGGGGGCTAGTGCACCACGGCTAGCCGGGAGGGAGTCCAGGAAAAAGTCTGGAGCTGCGAAGAGGCAAGAGACCATTGTTTCGGGGTGCGCGAGGAGAGGGGATTCAGAGCACCACCTAAATGAGCTCCAGAGACGGGCGCGAGCCGCGGCTATCAGCGCGGACCCCAGAGACGGGCATGAGACGCTAAGGCCGCTGCTGCCGCCACCAAGAAGCCTGTGTGCGAGCACAGGTCACTCTCCACACCCCTCTTCCGCGGAGCCTGTGCAGCCCGCCACCGCCAGGGTCCCGGGATCCAGGGACAACTTCCCCGGGAGAACGCACGGCGCGCATCAGGCTCGTGCAACGTCACGCCGGCCGCTGCCGCCGCAGGCCCGCCCCGCACTCCGTGCCCCTCCCTCCCCCCGGCCTGAGTGAGCCAGAGCCCCCGAAGCAGCTGCTCCTTTAACCCCGTCCTGTCTGGGCCGGAACAGACGCCCTCAGGCGACCCACACCCAGAGGCGGGGCCAAATCCAAAGCTGAGCCCCAGGAGCTGTGCGAACAAAGAAGAGAAAGGGAAAACCCTCCCAGCAGCCTCAGGGGCAGCGGATTAAATCTCCACAATCAACGTCATGTGCCCTACATCTGTGGAATACCTGAAGAGACGATGAATCAGTCCAAAATTGAGGCAGTGGACTTTGGGAGCAACTGTAGACTTGCGGTTTGCTTTCTGCAACTAATTTACTTCTGATTTTATGTATATCTTAGTTTAGTATTTAGAGCTTATTATCATTGGTAGATTTGTTTGATTTGGTTGCTCTCTTCCTTTTTATTAATCTATATATACATATATTTTTTCCTTTTTCTCTTTCTGTGAGTGTATATGTGTATACTTCTTCGTGTGATTTTGTTTGTATAGCTTTGCTTTTGCCATTTGTCCTAGGGTTCTGTCTGTCCATTCTTTTTTTTTTAGTATAGTTTTTAGCATCTGTTATCATTGGTGGATTTGTTCTTTGGTTCAGTTGCTTTCTTCTTTCTCTCTCTCTTTTTTTTATTACATTTTTATTTTTAATAATTTTTTTATTTTAATAACTTTATTTCTTTACTTCCTTATTTTTCTTTCTTCATTCTCTTTTTTTCCTCCCTTTTCTTCTGAGCTGTGAGGCTGACAGGGTCTTGGTGCTCTGGCCAGGTGTCAGGCATTGAGTGTCTGACGTGGGAGACCTGAGTTCAGGACATTGGCCCACCAGAGACCTCCCATCCCCACATAATATCAAATGGAGAAAGCTCTCCCAGAGATCTCCATCTCAACGCTAAGACCCAGCTCCACTCGACGACCAGCAAGCTGCAGTGCGGGACACCCCATGCCAAACAACTAGCAAGACAGGAACACAACACCACCCATTAGCAGAGAGGCTGCCTAAAATCATAATAAGGTCATAAACATCCCAAAACACACCACCGGATGTGGTCCTGCCCACCAGAAAAACAAGATCCAGCCTCATCCACCAGAACATAGGCACCAGTCCCATCCACCAGGAAGGCTATACAACCCACTGAACCAACCCTAGCCACTGGGAGCAGACACCAAAAACAACGGGAATTACGAACCTGCAGCTGATGAAAAGGAGACCCCAAACACAGTAACTTAAGGAAAATGAGAAGACAGAAATACGCAGCAGATGGAGGTGCAAGGGGAAAACCCACCAGACCAAACAAATGAAGAGGAAATAGGCAGTCTACCTGAAAAAGAATTCAGAGTAATGATAGTAAAGGTGATCCAAAATCTCGGAAATAGAATGGAGAAAATACAAGAAATGTTTAACAAGGACCTAGAAGAACTAAAGAGCAAACAAACAATGATGAACAACACAAGAAATGATATTAAAAATTCCCTAGGGGCTTCCCTGGTGGCACAATGCTTAAGAATCCGCCCGCCAATGCAGGGGACATGGGTTCGAGCCCTGGGCCGGGAAGATCCCACATGCTGCGGAGCAACTAAGCCTGTGCACCACAACTAATGAGCCTGCACTCTAGAACCGCGAGCCACAACTACTGAGCCCATGTGCCACAACTACTGAAGCCCGTGCAACTAGAGCCCGTGCTCCACAGCAAGAGAAGCCACCACAGTGAGAAGCCCGTGCAACACAACGAAGAGGAGCCCCCGCTCGCCACAACTAGAGAAAGCCCGTGTGCAGCAACGAAGACCCAACGCAGTCAAAAATAAATAAATAAATAAAGTTAAAAAAGAATTGTCTAGAAGGAATCAATAGCAGAATAATTGAGGCAGAAGAACTGATAAGTGACCTGGAAGATAAAATAGTGGAAATAACTACCACAGAGCAGAATAAAGAAAAAAGAATAGAGGACAGTCTCAGGAGACCTCTGGGACGACATTAAATGGACCAACATTCAAATTATAGGGGCCCCAGAAGAAGAAGAGAAAAAGAAAGGGACTGAGAAAATATTTGGGCAGATTATAGCTGAAAACTACCCTAATATGGGAAAGGAAATAGTCAATCAAGTCCAGGAAGCGCACAGTGTCCAATACAGGATAAATCCAAAGAGAAACATGCCAAGACTCATATAAATCAAACTATCAAAAATTAAATACAAAGAAAAAACACTGAAAGCAGCAAGGGAAAAGCAACAGATAACATACAAGGGAATCCCCATAAAGTTAATAGCTGATCTTTCAGCAGAAACTCTGCAAGCCAGAAGGGACTGGCAGGACATATTTAAAGTGATGAAAGGGAAAAACCAACAACCAAGATTACTCTACCCAGCAAGGATCTCATTTAGATACGATGGAGAAATTAAAACCGTACAGACAAGCAAAAGCTAAGAGAATTCAGCACCGCCAAACCAGCTTTACAACAAATGCTAAAGGAACTTCTCTTGGCAGGAAACACAAGAGAATGAAAAGACCTACAATAACAAACCCAAAACAATTTAGAAAATGGTAATAGAAACATACATATCGATAATTACCTTAAATGTAAATGGATTAAATGCTCGAACCAAAAGACACAGACTGGATGAATGGATACAAAAACAAGGCCCTACAAGTGGGTCTCTTGTAGAGAGAGGGAATAGAAAAAGATATTCCATGCTAATGGAAATCAAAAGAAAGCTGGAGTAGCAATTTCCGTATCAGACAAAATAGACTTTAAAATACAGACTATTACAAGAGACAAAGAAGGACTCTACATAATGCTCACGGGATCAATCCAAGAAGAAGATAGAACAATTGTAAATATTTATGCACCCAACACAGGAGCACCTCAGTACATAAGGCAAATGCTAACAGCCATAAAAGGGGAAATCGACAGTAACACAATAATAGTAGGGGAGTTTAACACCCCTCTTTCACCAATGGACAGATCATCCAAAATGAAAATAAATAAGGAAACACAAGCTTTAAATGATACATTAAACAAGATAGACTTAATTGATATTTATAGGACATTCCATCCAAAAACAACAATACACGTTCTTCTCAAGTGCTCATGGAACGTTCTCCAAGATAGATCATATCTTGGGTCACAAATCAAGCCTTGGTGAATTTAAGAAAATTGAAATCGTATCAAGTACCTTTTCCAACCACAATGCTATGAGGCTACATGTCAATTATAGGGAAAAATCTGTAAAAAATACACACACATGTAGGCTGAACAATACACTACTAAATAACCAAAAGATCACTGATGATTTCAAAGACGAAATCAAAAAAATACCTAGAAACGAATGACAATGAAAACACGACAACCCATAACCTATGGGATGCAGCAAAAGCAGTTCTAAGAGGCAAGTTTATAGCAATACAATCCTGCCTCAAGAAACATCTCAAGTAAACAACCTAACCTTACACCTAAAGCAAATAGAGAAAGTAGTACAAAAAAACCCAAAGTTAGCAGAAGGAAAGAAATCATAACATCAGATCAGAAATAAATGAAAAAGAAATGAAGGAAACGATAGCAAAGGTCAATAAAACTAAACGCTGGTTCTCTGAGAAGATAAACAAAATTGATAAACCATTAGCCAGACTCATCAAGAAAAAAAGGGAGAAGACTCAAATCAATAGAATTAGAAATGAAAAAGGAGAAGTAACAACTGACACTGCAGAAATACAGTGGATCATGAGAGATTACTGCAAGCAACTATGTGCTAATAAAATGGACAACCTGGAAAAAATCAACAAATTCTTAGAAAAGCACAACCTTCTGAGATTGAACCAGGAAGAAATAGAAAATATAAACAGACCAATCACAAGCACTGAAATTGAAACTGTAATTTAAAATCTTCCAACAAACAAAAGCCCAGGACCAGACGGCTTCACAGGTGAATTCTATCAAACATTTAGAGAAGAGCTAACACCTTTCCTTCTCAAACTCTTCCAAAATACAGCAGAAGGAGGAACACTCCCAAACTCATTCTATGAGGCCACCATCACCCTGATACCAAAACCAGACAAAGATGTCACAAAAAAAGAAAACTACAGGCCAATATCACTGGTGAACATAGATGCAAAAATGCTCAACAAAACACTAGCAAACAGAATCCAACAGCACATTAAAAGGATCATACACCATGATCAAGTGGAGTTTATCCCAGGAATGCAAGGATTCTTCAATACACGCAAATCAATCAATGTGATAAACCACATTAAGAAACTGAAGGATAAAAACCATATGATCATCTCAATAGATGCACAAAAAGCTTTTGACAAAATTCAACACCCGTTTATGATAAAAACTCTCCAGAAAGTAGACATAGAGAGGACTTACCTCAACATAATAAAGGCCATATATGACAAACCCACAGCCAACATTGTTCTCAGTGGTGAAAAACTGAAACCATTTCCACTAAGATTAGGAACAAGACAAAGTTGTCCGTTCTCACTACTATTATTCAACATAGTTTCGGAAGTTTTAGCCACAGAATCAGAGAAGAAAAAGAAATAAAAGGAATCCAAATTGGAAAAGAAGAAGTAAGGCTGTCACTGTTTGCAGATGACATGATACTATACATAGAGAATCCTAAAGATGTCACCAGAAAACTACTAGAGCTAATCAATGAATCTGGTAAAGTAGCAGGATACAAAGTTAATACACAGAAATCTCTGGCATTCCTATACACTAATGATGAAAAATCTGAAAGAGAAATTAAGGAAACACTCCCATTTTCCACTGCAACAAAACGAATAAAATACCTAGGAATAAACCTACCTAAGGAGACAAAAGACCTGTATGCAGAAAACTATAAGACACTGATGAAAGAAATTAAAGATGATACAAACAGTTGGAGAGGTAGGAATAAACCTACCTAAGGAGACAAAAGACCTGTATGCAGAAAACTATAAGACACTGATGAAAGAAATTAAAGATGATACGAACAGTTGGAGAGATAAACTATGTTCTTGGATTGGAAGAATCAATATTGTGAAAATGACTATACTACCCAAAGCAATCTACAGATTCAGTGCAATCCTTATCAAACTACCAATGGCATTTTTCACAGAACTAGAACAAAAAATTTCACAATTTGTATGGAAACACAAAAGACCCAGAATAGCCAAAGCAATCTTGAGAAAGAAAAACGGAGCTGGAGCAATCAGGCTCCCGGTCTTGAGACTATACTACAAAGCTACAGTAATCAAGACAGAATGGTACTGGCACAAAAGCAGAAATACAGATCAATGGAACAGGATAGAAAGCCCAGAGATAAACCCATGCACATATGGTCACCTTATCTTTGATAAAGAAGACAAGACTATACAATGGAGAAAACACAGCCTCTTCAATAAGTGGTGCTGGGAAAACTGGACAGCTACATGTAAAAGAATGAAATTAGAACACTTCCTAACACCATACACAAAAATAAACTCAAAATGGATTAAAGACCTAAATGTAAGGCCAGACACTATAAAATTCTTAGAGGAAAATATAGGCAGAACACTCCATGACATAAGTCACAGCAAGATCCTTTTTGACCCACCTCCTAGAGAAATGGAAATAAAAACAAAAATCAACAAATGGGACTTAATGAAACTTAAAAGCTTTTGTACAGCAAAGGAAACCACAAACAAAGATGAAAAGATAACCCTCAGAATGGGAGAAAATTTTTGCAAATGAAGCAACTGACAAAGGATTAATCTCTAGAATATACAATCAGCTCAATATCAAAAGAAACAAACAACCCAATCCAAAAATGGGCAGAAGACCTAAACAGACATTTCTCCAAAGAAGATATACAGATTGCCAACAGACACATGAAAGGATGCTCAACATCACTAATCATTAGAGAAATGCAAATCAAAACTACAATGAGGTATCACCTCACACTCTTCAGAGTTGCCATCATCAAAAAATCTACAAACAATAAATGCTGGAGAGGGTGTGGAGAAAAGGGAACGCTTTTGCACTGTTGGTGGGAATATCAATTGATACAGCCACTATGGAGAACAGTACGGAGGTGCCTTAAAAAACTAAAAATAGGGCTTCCCTGGTGGCGCAGTGGTTGAGAGTCCGCCTGCTGATGCAGGGGACACAGGTTCGTGCCCCGGTCCGGGAAGTTCCCACATGCCGCGGAGCGGCTTGGCCCGTGAGCCATGACCACTGAGCCTGCGCGTCCGGAGCCTGTGCTGTGCAACGGGAGAGGCCACAAGGGTGAGAGGCCCGCGTACTGCAAAAAAAAAAAAAAAAAAAAAAAAAAAAAAACACCTAAAAATAGAACTACCATATGACCCAGCAATCCAACTACTGGGCATATACCCTGAGAAAACCGTAATTCGAAAGGAGTCATGTACCACAATGTTCACTGCAGCTCTATTTACGATAGCCAGGACGTGGAAGCAACCTAAGTGTCCATCGACAGATGAATGAGTAAAGAAGATGTGGCATATATATACAATGGAATATTACTCAGCCATAAAAAGAAATGAAATTGAGTTATTTGTAGTGAGGTGGGTGGGCCTAGAGTCTGTCATACAGAGTGAAGTAAGTCACAAAGAGAAAAACAAATACTGTATGCTAACACATATATATGGAATCTAAAAAATATATACATATGGTTGTGAAAAACCTAGGAGAAGGACAGGAATAAAGACGCAGACATAGAGAATGGACCTGAGGACACAGGGAAGGAGATGGGTAAGCTGGGACGAAGTGAGAGAGTGGCATGGACATATATACACTACCAAACGTAAAACAGATAGCTAGTGGGAAGCTGCAGCATAGCACAGGGAGATCAGCTCGGTGCTTTGTGACCACCTAGAGGGGTGGGATAGGGAGGGTGGGAGGGAGACGCAAGAGGGAGGGGATATGGGGACATATGTATATGTATAGCTGATTTACTTTGTTATACAGCGGAAACTAATACACCATTGTAAAGCAATTATACTCCAATAAAGGTGTTTTTAAAAAATCAAAGAAAGAAAAGTCACAGTTACTAATGGACATAACGGGTTACAAATCACAACCACGGTAATGGTAAAAAGGGAGTAAAAATTGCGTGCATCAAAAACTGAATTTTGCAACCCTACAAAAGGTGTACATGTGCTTAGAGACATGAATTTTCCCAATGTTGATTTTCTCAAAATTAGAGGAGTCACATGCACTCCGGTAATTCTTCATGAAATGTTGGTTACTTAACTCATTTAACTCTCCCTGCTCCCAACCCACATCACCACAAAGACTCCGGTTCCCAAATCACTGTCTTAGTGTTTAAATTTAAAAGTGAGTTTATGCATAGCCTAAAATTAGTCAGTGTATTCACTTACTTAGTAAAAGAAATCTGACCTCGGACAGTTTAAAACGAAAAGCAGCTCGAAGGTAAAATACGTTTCCACCCAATCCTTTACCCAGGTCCCAGATTAGAGATTAGAACTTAAAAGCAAACGTTCTGCTCAACAACAAAAGCAGTAGCAGCAGGAGCCACACTCCTTGCTTGGGGTTTAATTATTTTAACCACTATCCTACCTTCCTCTTAAACCCCAGCCTTTCAAAACTGTTTGCACGTAAAGAGTAACTTTCTGTGTTTTGGAGAGAGCAAAGTCTAATTCTCTGGACATTTTAACCTAGTTTTTAAAAATTATTATTTGGATATCTCTTCATCTCTTTACATATATTTGGTCTGTGTTTCAAGAATGTTTTTCTCCTGTATTACAATTAATCCTTAAAATTATAAAGTTACAGTCCCCTGGTAAGGCCACTGCAGCATGCCGAAAATGAAAGCAAATGTTTCCCTTCTTTACTGCAAATTCATAAAATGTGAGCCCTGCCCAATCCCTGGGGAACTGGTACGACTTTGACTTTTTAACTCATCTGAAGTTAAAAAAAAATTAAAGATTCACATTCGTTCGTTTTACAAGCATCTCTAGGGAAGTTAATAATGGCATTTAAAAATTACACAGTATATCCCCCTCACTTCAAAGATGCAACAAAAAAGGCATCTTTCCCAAGCTTTTATTAAGCTGAAAAGTGTTTTTTTAAATTATTATGTTCAGAAATTTTTTTTTTTTACTATTCATTTTTGTAAATTTTTTCAGGGCAAAAACATTTATTAAAGGTCCACTCCATGCAAGGCACCCCGTGATGTCAAGTTAACCACAGCTGGGCAGGGTGAGACCCCAAGTGCGGCCAGAAGCCATAAACCCGTGAGGTTTTCCATACACTCACATGAGTGCTTCACTTATTGGGCCAAACTGGCAGAAGGGTTAAGGGTTGTTTGGCAGAGTGGAATTGCTAGGTCAAAGGCGACATACCTTTTTAAGGCTTTTATTACATTTCGTCAATTTTTTTTTCCCAGAGGGCTATCCCAATTTACAGTCCTTCCTCTCATGTCAAATGGAAATACTATGGTCTGAAGTCCTCCTCAAAATTCATGGGTTGAAGTCTACCCACCACCAAGGTGATGGCATCAGGAGGTGGGGCCTTTGGGAGGTGATTGGTCATGAGGGTGGAGGCCTCATGAATGGGATTAGGTACCCTGTCCCCTCCAGCCACATGAGGATATAGTGAGAATTCAGGGACCCAGCAGAAGGCCTTCACCTGACCATGCCAGCACCCTGATCTCAGACTTCCACCCTCCGGAAACATGAGCTATAAATTTCTCGTTTATAAGCCACCCAGTGTGGGGTAGTTTGTTACAGCAGCTGGAACGGACTAAGGCAGGAACCGATTTCCATACTCCTTTGCCAATATGGGGTCTTTGTTTTCAATACTCTACTTAACTAGGTGAAAAAGTCAACTCATCATTTTAATTGTTCTTTAATTAACAAAGCTAAATGTATTTACATATTATTTGCCCCTTCATTTCTTTTTACGAACCTGTGTCTGCTTCTTTTGTTGGGGAATTTCCTGTGCTTTTTGTTTTATAATATTCTTTATATATGGAAGATAATCCTTTACCATACATTGTGAATATTTTCCCAGTTCTTTATTTGCCTTCATATTTGCTTAAAGCGTTTGTGATGTTCAGAAGTTGTTCACTTGTTGTTCAGATGTTGTCGAGGCAAATCTCTTTTTTTTTATTTTCTGCCTTTGATGGCCATCCTAAGAATAAATGACTTTCAAGATTTGTTTTGGAGGAAAGGATTCTGTCTTTGGAATGGCTATAGGCAAAAAGAGAAAAACAGTAATTTGACCTAGTTTCATAATAACCCAGCTCCCCAAGAGGGACAGAATGCATAGTTATACCGTGAAGTCAGGAGACCAGAAGAGAGCTGACCCCACTGCCTTAAAATACTTGCTCTTGGCATAAAAAGTAGGCTACAATGGAGAGGAGAGTAATGCCAAACATAGATCTGACCCACGCTTACAGATAAATTCAGGAAAAATGTAATAAATTCTCTGCCTAGAAACAAGAGAGATAATGCTCTGAAAAAATATCTCGGGCTGTGAGTAAAGAATGGGATCATTCCAATTTTAGGTCATTTTAGATCATTCCAATTTTAACAATACTGGCAAATTCCTCAGTGGGGCCAGTTAGGAGAGTATGAGGCACAGAGGAAAGATGGATGCTGTGCTCAGATGTCCTGTGAAGTCTGGTTCTCTGACTCCCAGTCACTTGACTCTGCATGACGAAGCAAAGCCAGGGACAAGGCTCTCCACGTCCCGGACCCTGGAGGTGACAACGCCCACCTCTGACCATGTGAGGAGGCAGAGGGCGTCACCCTCTCCGCACTCTTCACCTAAGAGCTACCCTCACTTTCACTTTATGAGCAGAGAAACGATCCAACAGAGAAGGCACTTGGCTGGCATAGAACGTTCTGTGGGCACACGACCCACAGGCAGAGGTTCGGTGGCTGCGGGCGTTTGGAAGAACTGAAAGCCTGTAAGAACATCACATGTGGCACGTGTTCCAAGCAGAGAGCACGTCTGAGCTAAACAACTAACAGTATCCCAAGAGGCAAAGAAAACGGGAGAAGACAGCACCCAACGCCTGGTTCTATTTCACACAAAGTCCTCACGGTACATACGTACCGCGGGAGCTGCTCCAGCCTCTTCCCAAACCACGTGGCCGTGGGTGTCTGGCCCTGTGCCTGGCACATCCCACACCCCACACCAGGTTGCAGGGGGGTGGAGGATGGGGTCTGGGGAGGACATTGCTAGGGACCCTCAATGCTCCCAATGGAAGTGGAACTGTCAAAGCTTTTACACCAGAAACCTCTGACGACTTCACAGTCTTTATAAAGAACAACCCCCTAACCCTGCCCCACACATCCCCCACTCCCTCACCGCTGAGCTGCAAGAGCCTTCTTCCACGTATTCCTCAAATACGTCCCTCCCGCACAGGGCCTTTGCCCATGCTGTCCCCCCCCTCCTGAAAGAAGTGCACTCCCGTCCCCACCGAGACTGAAGAGGAGTGGCAGCTCGTTAAGCTGGGTCACCGCCCTCCTCAGAGGCCCTCCTCTGACCCCGCTGCTGACCTCACTGAACTGTATGGTTATGGGGGTGACCCTGGCCAACCTCGCCTTCCCTTCTGGACTCCAAGTGCCGGAGGCCAAAGACCTTGCTTGCCTTGGCTCGCCAGCACCAACAGGAGGCCAAGCACACGCACAGATGCTCAATAAATATCTGACGAATGAATACAATGAACAGACACAAATGCAGAAAATGTAGGGGCTTTCATGATCGTTTAGTAGAACATACATGTGTGTCCGTGTATGTGCGCGTATATATTAAATATATATACATATATTTTTAATTGTAAGCAGAAAATCATACCGAAGACTCTGACACATCCCTACATTCTGAAATGACAGACAAGTCTTCCAGGCCACTGCTGGCCAGGTGACACCCCCCTTCCCTACACAGCAGATGGGTGAGGACGCCCCGTGGCCCACGCCGTGTTGCGATATGCTAATTTGCTGTTAATTACAGCCTCTGCTAGGAACTGTAGGTGGAGTGGCAGGTTCTACGGGGAGGGCTGCACCAATTAGGCACGCTCACAAAGGAATATTTTAGAATAATTACCAGTTTATTTTAAAGTCTTCCTTTAATTTATCAGATCACCTGGAGTAAAAAGCAATAAAGTGGTTCTATTTACCTGGGATATAGTTTCCTCTTTTTTCCTTTTCCTTACAACTTCTAGCAGCTTTTTTCCCCTGCCAAAGGGAACATCCATGGGCAAGAAAAGTGTGGAGCTAAACATTCTTTCCCTAGCCTTGATCGTTCTCAAGGGAATAGAGTGTTCTGTTAGTTCCTGAATCCGTGGTTTCTGTTCAAATAGATGTAATACTTGTCACTAACAGAAGCTGAAAGTTTTGGGGGACAGGGCTTCTGACATACGCATTACATGTAAACCAGTTTAGATGACAAGACAGAACCCGTTTTATTGTAAAATAAGTTGCCAAATTAAGGTACTTATATCCCTAAGGCCATCTGCCTCAAAACCTCATGTGAAGAGTATTAAATGTAAAACTATTTTCAGTACAACTTATATTTATTTGCTCCCCTTGGGCAACAGAGTGTCCATGTACCTGCCCATCAGTAAGAACGCCCCCAGCCACGAGGTGAGAGGAGGACACCTGAGAGACGAAAGGGCACCAAGACAACCCAAGCTAAGAGTCTCGCGTGGAGGCAGAAGCTAGAATCTCGAGAGGCTGGCATCCACACCCACAAGAGCACAGCGCTGGCCGGCAGGACGGGCGGCCACAGGCATACCTGGGGGAGAATCACCCAGCCTGGCTCTCTGGCCATCGCACAGAGAACGGCCACCACACCCCCCAACAACCCTGGATGCGCTGCCGAGACGCCCGAACTCTGTCCCACCTGAACACGACCCTTCTTACACTAACTTCGTGGATTCGTAGGTTCTCAAGGGTCAGAGTGAAACCCCCACAAGGCCTTGCTCCTTTCCCTCGGCACCTGAGTACGACCTGCTATTAAGTGTGTATTTGTCAGTCTGAATAAGCGCAAAGGCAAAGACCAATCCATAAATCATCTGGAGGGGTCTGGGCACTCATAGCATTGCCCCTGAGATCTCATTACTGAGGGCAGGAGCCCCGGCTGGCTTGAATTATTTACTGCAGCCCTGGCCCTTTGATTATGCCCGTGAGTTATATGCAGCGAAGGTGCATCTGGGCCCCCGCTTTAAACAGGCTCTGTCCAGAGGCACCGGCTCGAGGCGAGTGAAGGGTGCAATCAATTAACAAGCTCTCTGAAGCCTCACCAGATGAGAGGAAATAAATGCTGGGATTAAATCTATGTAGCCCTCCCTGCCAGCAACAAATCCGCCCCACAGGCACTCAAGCAGCAGACTACGGCTTCACTGAGAAAAGCAAACGCCTCAAACAATAAGCAATTGGGAAAACCAAATCCTGAAACAGCGCTGGAATTATGATTACAATTAGAAAATAAAGCAAGTCTGATTGTTCTCCAGTGAGACCGCAGGCTGCAGACCAGAATAATTTTACATAATTATCAACATCACCATTGACAGAGGACTCTCCAGAAGGGAGTCATGCTGTGCCTGGGTCCCCGACCAGTGGCCTGAGATGCGGTTTCAGTCCCGGAACGACGTTCCCAGTGACCACGTGGTCTGAAACTGGGACAGAAGATGGAAGCACTTCTTTGTCTGACATGGAAACATATTTATGTGGAAACTCCTACAGAGGTATGAAATTCAGGCCATATTTACAATTGACGAATACTCTTTAAAGAAATGAAGACCTATATGGCCAACCTAAACTGTAGCAGCAACTCAAGACTGTACTTTTTACTCTCCCTGTAATGGACATACACAGCTGTTCTTTAGAACTAGCTCAATCTCCTGCCTTTCAACGAGGAGACCCAACCCAATGGACTCGGACTCCTGTTCAAAGACACACAAGAGAGGGATTCTCTGACTACACCTGAGTCCGTATTGAGGGCTGAGCATCCCAGTTACCTACACGGTGTCATCACCCAGGTGTGCAGCTCCTGGCAAACAAAAAGGAAGGCGCTCTCAGCACGCAGGCGAAGCATGTCCATGATTGGTTTTCGTAACCTGGAAGAATATCATGTCGGAGGAAGGCGTGCCTCCCGACTCTCGAGCAGCGTCAGGTAACAGTGGGCTGTGACGCTGCCAGCTGGCTTCAAGCTGAAACCCTTCCTCTTGCTGAGGTCAGCGCCGCGACAAACCTGAAGAGCTGACGGAGAGTCTACGTGCCTAGAAAGCCCTAGATTCACGGTTCAAAAGCACTCACCCTCCTGTTAACGGTGCTCACACTGGCCCGCAGGAAGGAGATGCTCAGTTATCCTAAGGTGGCAGCCAATCACCTCCTGTCCCGGCCCAATGACTGGACCTCGAGCAACTAGCCGGCGGGTCTCCACTTACCCACCTTTGAGGCGAGAAGCCTGGAGCCGCACCTCCAATCCTGGGGCAGCAAACACTTGCATCCCTCCCAATGCACTTCCCGGCGCCCTTGCGGTCGTGGGACCACCTACCAATCCTGGACAGTGAGCTGGGAGCAAAAGTGACCTGTGCAACTTCTGAGCATCTAACTGCAAACAAGAGACCCTCCGCCAGAGCTCTCTTCCCCGGCACAGAACCAGGAATGTTCCAAATGTGAACCGCTCCATCAGCCTGGGACCCCGAGGGACCAGATGCACAGAAGCCCCTCTGGCTGGCCTCGGCGCACATGCAGATTCGGGGTGAGAGTGGGAAGCAGCCCTGGGCTGCCCGAAGCTCAGCTGAGGCTGCGTGGTACCACCGCACAGCCTAGCCCCACCCTACCCGACACCCCTACCACGCGCTTTCCCTCCACTGCCCTTGCCAGTCCCTAGCCTCTATTTACTCTTATTTCTCTAAATCTCAAATAATGTTATCCCAGCCGGCCCCCTAGGGCTTCGCATTCCCTCCCCAGAGCTCCCTCCCCCGCTGTCTTCATTCCCCCGCCCCCAACACCTCTAGGTTCCCTTCTCCCACTGGGGACACAACTCCACTGCTTTCTCCCAAGCACCACTGGTCACTCCAACTCCACCTTTTCTTTTTCTCTCCTATGTTCCCACAACGTGTCTTATTAAAATCAGGGCTCAAGAAAAAGTGCTCAGACAGCTGCATCACAGCACCTGGCCGCAAACTCTCCCCACACAGCAAGACAGAAAACCACCAAAAATAAGACCAAAAACAGGAGGAAAGGAAACCACAAAGCCCTTGGTAATAAGCATCCTTCAAAATGACAAAGCTCTGTGCAAAATTACTTCTATGCAGAACTTAACCACTGCTTCCCTTTTCTACGGTCTCTTAAGTTTGCTCTTTTATTTCTGTTATTCCATCTTTATTACTATTATTATTACCACCTGCTGCCTCCAGGGGGCCCAGGGCCTGGCCCCCACACTCTGAGCATCCCCAGTGCCCTGGCCTGAGACGGCTCCACCTTCCAAGGACCACACCCCACAGGATCCTTGCCAAGGCCTCTCAGCTGGGAACTCTGACCAGCAGGGCTCTTTCCAGAGCCAGATTACAAGGGGGAAAAAAACACACGCCTTGGAATTTTACAGAAGACAGCCAGCCAGCTCTGATTCCAGCAGTCTGCAGTGCTGCGGGCCAGAGCTCCTTCTCTGTGAGAGTAAGAAGGGACCACGACGGCGACCAGGCAGAGGAGTAACCCCGAGACTCAACGAGGGGCCGTTCCAGGGAAGTCAGCTGTGAAGCCAAAAATCCCAGCGAGCAAAACGAAGAGCTCCACAGTCTTCACTCAGGAGACTAACCCTCCACTCCCCCCACCCACCCTCTAAACGGGGAATCCCGCAAAGTACAGGGCCCACAGGTCATCGGCTGCCCTGCAGCTGGGACACAGCGGGCGTACGCGGATGCGTTTCTAAGTCGGGCTCAGCAGATCTGGCTGCATTTTTTTGTCTAACATATTTTCAAAAGAACAATATTTGTTTTGGTGGAACCCAACATCTAGATATTATCTCTCCTTTAAAAATTCTAAAACACTCACAAAACCTCGAAGAATGTTCCCACCACAGTGTCAGGGCTGGGAATCCAAGCCTCCAGCGGCCAGCAGCCTCCTCTCTGCCACCCGGTCGCCAGGAAGATGACCGGAGCTGGAGCTCCACAGACCTCCAGGGAGACGCCAGTCCGTCCCCCGCGGTGGGGAGGGGGCCTCACAAGGTTCAGGGTCCAGCCCCTTCAGGTGACGGCAAAGCAAAGGCTAAGAGAGGGGCACACTCGATCACACACTCGTCACACTCGATCCACCCGACAGGGAAAAGCCAGGCTTGCGGGCTGCCAGCCAGTCCCCCCAAGGCCCAGAATGCCCTCCTCCTGCCCTGGGCTCCATGGGTCCTCTTATTCCTGCAGAGAGCACTGAAGGGAGACCAATAGAATTCCATTTAACAGTAGCTAAATTTCCAAATAATTAGCTAGGTTTCATTAGCATAGACCATGCTTTGGTCCTTCTATAAAACCTCCCGTTTCCCACCTAGGACCCTCCCCTGCATGGTTTGGGGACAGCCTGGGGTCGGGGAGAGATGGCTCTGGCCTTAGAGACATGGGAACTCACTTTGGTCCCAACTCTGTTACTTGGGAACCTGGGAAAAGTCCCTTATCCACCTGACCCTGTTTTCCCATCCAGAGGATATAAACAAGAACTAAATACCCTAACCTTGCCATCTCCCTGCCTCGCTGGGCAAATGAGACAATGTGTGTGAAATGGGTTTATCAACGACGATAATTTTATAAGAAAGGCTGCTGTTCGCTTTGAAACTCCACAGCATCAGTAAGTGCTTCTGCCTTTATTCTCCTAGGATTGGTTTGTGATTCCTTCAGCCATATGCGAGATTCGCCGTGATACCCAATGATCTTTTCCAGGAAAAGGCTCATTCTGGGTGTGATGCTGGACATTCAGAACACAAGCCCTGCTGACGGTTTCATCGAAGCAGGACTCGGTCTCTGAATCGTGGAGAGCTATCTCCCCATCAGTCATGCTGTCCTACCACCCCTCCCCAAATCCACTAGAGGGTGGATGGCCCAAGGGTCAATTAAGTTCATCTTGTGCAAACCAGCTTTGCTTTCATTAAAAACTGACACATCGGGGGACTTCCCCAGTGGTCCCATGGTTAAGACTCCGCACTCCTACTGCAGGGGGCAGGGGTTCGATCCCTGTTTGGGGAACTAAGGTCCCGCATACTGAGTGGGGTGCGGTCAAAAAAAAATTTTCTTTTTAATAAATAAATAAACTGACACATCAGTTCTCAGCAGTCTAGCTCGGACTGTGACAGAGAACACAGCTCTCTCTCCCCTGCCCCCTGCAGCAGATTCACCAAGAGGTTGATAAAGGCCATTCGACAGTAATGCCAAGCGTGACAGACGCCAAGTAAGCGACTGGCGCTTCACACCTACGAGAGGCCTGGAAAACAGCCGATCTTGGTAATCAATGATCAATATTTACTAGTGTCCACAGACGACTTCTCTGCAGACATACAAGCATAGCTGCTTTACCGTTTTCATTATAAAATGCATGCTTATGAGAGGAAGTCTAGAAAATCCTTAAAAGTGGGAAGAAAAAGATTCGGAGTTCCAGCAGGCAAGTACCTCTCCGTGCCTGCAGTGTTTTGGTGGAGCTCCATAAACCACCGGACTGAAGCTTCAGGAGGTCGGGGAGGCCGCCGTTACCATGGGGACACAAGACCGTGGATGGTGGGTGTGGCTCCCTGTGCACTCCTCAGGTCTGTGGCTGCAACTCTAGAGTCATTGACTAATTGCTGGTTGAGAAGAAATGTTACACAACGAAAATGTGCTGACTGGGCACAGCCGGCCATTTTTAGAAAGCAGTATCTTCGGAGGCTCCCAATTTCTGATGCAGCATAAGTCTAAAAATTTTAAATTTTTGTAAATGTGCTTACATTTCTTAAACGCTGCCTTTCTTATGTCTTCCCTTAGGGTGTCTTCATTTCTAGTATTTCACCTGTTACACATCCACACTGCACTTGGCAACACAGCACAGAGAAAATAACTAACAGTGATAAAAACAATTATGATGCCAAAGACGTAGTGCTAAGTGATAAGCATAAAAAGGTTCCAACCAGATGCTAGAATTAGATCGCAAGCGGCAAATACCATCAGGTATTAGCTGTACAGCCCTGGGACCCTGCCCGTCTGTAAAATGAGGAAAATAGTAATGATATTAATGAAGATGATGGACATGAAATGCACCGCACAGAACACAGAAAGCACTCAATGTTAGCCTCATTTATTCACTTTTATTATGACTATTATTAAATATTATTGGCCAGAAAAGAAATATGCATGTGCAAGCTGAAACCAAAAAAAAGATGGCATGAAGTGTAAAGTGACAAGCAGTATTCCTTTTATATGTGCCCGTTGAGAAGGAATGATAAATGTGAACGAAAAACATGTTTTTAATTCTATTCCTGATGCCAAGTTATAGCTGGAGGTTGCCTCAATTCTGAGGGCAATGATCGTATTTATCTTAAAAGAAAAACAAAATGAAAAAACGAATTGCGTGGCCAGAGAGCTCTTAACAAGATCCCCCTGTTATGCAACAGTTTTCTTCATCTGAATTCTGAGGTAAGGGATCTATTCATAGTAAGCTTTCCAAAAGCCACAGAAAGTTCAACATGGGGAACGAGCACTGACACAGGGCCTTCACCTCCTGAGTGCCAGGACACGGGAGGTCCAGAGCGTGTGTGCAGGCATGCGTGGGGCTACACAAAGCCACCTCTGACCCACAGTGGGAAACCCGCTTGATGTGCCCCTTTCTGATGCAGTGGGATAAAAGTAAACTAATTCACTAACTATTGAGATTTCTAGTGAAATATTTCCCCACGAAATATTTCACTTCCAAAACATTTACAAGCAGGGCTTTGCAGATAGGGGAAAATACTTCACACACGTGGTAAGACAGATATTTTTTACTTCTTCTTAAAAAAAAAAGAAATCGCTGAAAGTTTCATACTTACAGAACCTAACATGTTTTGTTTTGTTTGCGGTACGCGGGCCTCTCACTGTTGTGGCCTCTCCCGCTGCGGAGCACAGGCTCCGGACGCGCAGGCTCAGCGGCCATGGCTCACCGGCCCAGCCGCTCCGCAGCACGTGGGATCCTCCTGGACCGGGGCACGAACCCGTGTCCCCCGCATCAGCAGGTGGACTCTCAACCACTGCGCCACCAGGGAAGCCCAACATGTTTTTTTATACACGAGAGAAGGGGTATCTAACAAAAACTTACATACCTCTCCCGGAGCACCTAAACTGCAAATATTTATTCTACATCAAGTCTTTCAACCAATACGGACTGAACACTACGAGGACTCCTTTCTGATCTTAGTGTTTGGGCCCACAGAGACGAAGACCCCAGTCATCGGGAACTCAAGTCCAGTGGCGGTGGGACCCACGAGAAACAAGCATAATGAGAGCGCCAGAAAACAGAAGAGGAGGGGCTGCGGGCAGGAGGGAAGCCCAGCGCTGAACCGCTGGGAGGCTGAGGTCTGAGCAAGGGCTTGAAGGAAGTGAAAACCCCACGAGGAAGGGCCCTCCCGGCAGAGGCACGGCCACAGCCCTGAGGTCAGCCCATGGGAGGAAGAGGGTGGCCTGGCTGGAGCCGAGGTAGCCGGGAGGTCGGGGAGGAGCGGAGGCCGGAGCAGGGCTGGCAAACCTCTCCTGCCAGGCACCGGAGAGTAAACGGTTCAGGTTTTTCGGGCCAGGAGACTATCGAGGGTGTCACAAAGGTCTGTGTCTCGAGGACTCAACTTTGCCGACATCTGGAGGCAGCCGTGGAAGGTGTGTAAAGCACACTGGCGTGGCTGCGACGTAGACGCAGAAATGTCAATTTCATAGGCCTTTCACAGGTCGCAGAGTATTTACCTTTTGATTTTCCCCCCAAGCACTTTATAACCATCAAAACCATTCTTAGCTTAAGAGCAGGCGCAGGACGGATTGGCTCCTGGGACTTGGTAAAGGACCACTGCGAGTGCAAAGCTCTGCAGTAACATGACCGACTTGGGTTTTAACAATCACCTAGAAGCTCTTGCGAACAGGCCCCTGCACGAGGGGTGAAAGCGAGGGGACCAGCGCATGGACAGTGTGACAACCCTGGAGTGAGGGGGTGGCAGGACTCCTCCCGTGTCCAGGGTGCAACGGAGGGTCCCAGCTTGACCGGAAATGGGGGATGGTGAGAAAAAGAGAGGCACTGTGGATCATCCTGGGTTTGGGGCCTGAACAGCTCACTGGGAAAATGAAGTGACCGCCAGCTGAGATGGGCCAGGCTGCAGACGGGACACAGGACAAGGGGCCAGGGAGGGGGAACTTCAGACCCGGGGGAGAGGAAGCCAGTGCACCTTCCCTATTAAGAGCAGCCCATGGTCCAGCGCAGGGAGACGTCAGTATTCACAACCGGGGGTAAAGAGAGGCTGTGAGTCACCTCACGTTAGGTCCCCAAGTCTGGCTTTGCTGCCAAATGAGTTACAGAGTGTTTCCATTCTCGTGGCTTTCTGATAGGGGACAAAGGACTTGATCCTTTTTGCTGAATAAATACCTAAATGACTACAAAGGCGGGTGCGGGGGCTCCTTAAGGCTATTTATATGCCTCTGAACTTGGCAACCTGGGGTTTACCGTGGCTGCAATTTGTCCCCATTTGTCCTTAAAGTCTGGAAGAATTTTCAAACCTCCGCCATTAACAGGAACTGGCCTGAATCAGTTACACGGACTGAATTCCTCATGCCCGTGCCCCATCGTGACCTCTGCTGCTTCCCTGTCCTGGATCCCAGCACTGCCCGCCCCCCCCCACCCCCCCCACATACCCTAGAGAGCAGAGCAGACCATTCTCATCTGGGGGGAAAAGCCCCTCACCGGTCTGGGCCAAGCCTGCCTAGCCAGTGGGTGGCCAAGTGAAACAAGTGACGTCCAGAAAGGATCCCATGCGAGTGATGCTTGCAAGTGGCCCTCTAGTTTCTCTCTTTTTCCGCCCAGCTTTATTGAGATATAATTGACAGATAACATACGTAAGTTTAGTGTTTACAGTACGGTGATTTGATACACATATATATTGTAAAACCATTACCACAGGAGGTGCTAACACCCCCCATCACAGTTACCTTTTTTGTGCGGTGGGAACATTTAAGATCTACTCTCGACAACGTTCAAGCACGTAATACAGTACTGTTAAGTCACCATGCCACACATTAGACCCCAGAACTTACTCAGCGAATCACTAGCAGTCTGTACCCTTTCAACGACATCTCCCCATCCCGCCCCTGGCAACCACCAATCCGTTCTGTTTCCACGAGTTTGCCTTTTTTTGATTCCACGTATAAGTGATATCATACAGTATTTGTCTTTATTTCAATTAGCACAGTGCCCTCAAGGTTCATCCATGTTTTCACAAAAGGCAGGATTTCCTTCTTTTTATGGCTGAATAATATAGTCTATTGTGTATATACCACAGCTTCTTTATCCATTCATCCATCCGTGGACACTTACGTTGTTTCCACGTCCCGGCTCTTGTGAATAATGCTGCAATGAATGTCGGGCTGTAGCTATCTATTCTAGACACTGTTTTCATTTCCTTTGGATATATGCCCAGAAATGGGATTGTCAGATCACATGATCTTTCTATTTTTAATTTTTTGAGGAGTCTCTATATTGTTTTCCATAGTTGCTGTACCAATTCTCACCCCCACCAACAGTGCAGCACGAGACTGCCCTTTTCTCCACATCCTCTCCAACCTCATTTTGGTAAAAAACCATTCGAACAGGTCTCGGAGATAACATCTCATTGTGGTTTCCCTGATGATCAGTGACGTTGAGCATCCTTTCATGTACCTCCTGGCCATTGGTATGTCTTCTTTGGAAAAAGTCTATTCAAGTCCTTCGCCCATTTTTTAATCAGATTGCTTGGTTTTTTGCAGGTTTCTGTTTTAGGACTGGTGAAGGGGCTCTCAGAACCATTTCCAGAAGGCTCGGTGGGCACGTGAGCAGTGACGGAAGCCTTGAAGTCACGTGCAGTTTTCCAAAGCTGAGCGACCACTTTGTGCAAATCCTGACTTGGTGGGGAATTTCTTTTTAAATTTATTTTTGTAGCCACGGAATAAAGCCTCACGTGACCCTGTCATTTCCCACACGTGGAGAAGGCGTCACCAATTACCACCCTTCACGCCTGGCTGATTAATTACAGCACACCCCCCAAGGTCCTCTACAGTTCACTCTGCACTGCCCGCTTCCCTGCCCTCCCCCCAGAACCGGGCACCAGGAAAAAGGCAGAGACTGCCTCCCCCGCGTCCTCGCCCCCAGCCCCACCTTCTCTGTCATCTGATTCCTCCTGGGCAAAACTGGGGCAGGAAGAAAGAAAACACACAGCCCGACACACACAGTGTGACTCACTCCAGCTCACACTCCCCTGGTGGCTAGAAACACACACCTGCACAGGCTCTTTCGGCACACAAGGAAGGGACCAGCTGCAGTAACTTGGAGGGCCCTCTGGAAGCAGCCAAAAGTCCCCATTCTGGCTTCAAGTAAGTCCTCCAGGAGGAAAAACAGGGGAAGCCTGTCAAACTGACTCAGTAGAGCACCCAAAGGCCTCCGGGGAAACGCATTTCACCTGCTGTGAGGAAAACAAAGGGCTCATCTGTGTGCACCACCAGGCAGGGAAGGATCGACCAAAGGAGACTGGCAGCTCTCCGCACCAACCAAATACTTAAAGCAGCTGAGCTCCTCCACAGCCCTGAGCACTTACATCAGTGACTGAGGACTTTGTTTTTCACAGGCTTTTTAAATAAAGGTATTACTCCAGCGCCCACAGCAAGTTAAGAAGGAAATGGGGCCCCAGCTCACCGCTCTGCCCACAAATGAGAAATAAGCAACCCGCCCCCCGCCTCCCCGGGGACTTGAGGGTCCTCCGACGAGTCTCTCCCTGGACCACCAGACCCGCCTGCCTTAAGCATCCCACAATTCCACAGCTCTCTGCTCCCTGACGTGAGGCTGAGGGCTCCGATGTCACATCTGCCATGGTGACCCCCTCCCAAGGCCCCCACCATCCTGCCTGGACTTCTGACGTCATTAGTCAGGGTTTCACCTGTGTCAGTCAGGTACTACGCGTTCACATGCAAGGCCTCTCTGCCAAATCCACAGTTCCTATAACTTTAAAACGCAACGCCCTCGCGATGCCTTGCTTGACCTTAACAGGTGATGCATAGAGTGGAGGCTGATTTTATCAACAGTGGACAGCACCTGGACAGGGTTTCCCAAAAGGTCATCAGCAGGCTTGGTCCCGGCAACTTGCAGGGCTTATGCGTTTTGATTCAAGTATTTAAAAATTATCTTAAAAAGCTAAAGACTTTGCCGTGAGTCCAACAGAGGTAGCTGGGGAACCAGGATGTCTGTCCCCCAGCCTAAGGAGGGCCATAGAGCAAATGCACCGAACCTGGGCCACCCCAGTGATTGCAAAAGTCACACCAGGGGGGCGGCCGACTTACAGCAGAAGTGCCCGTCTGTAACAGACTCACAGATAGAGAGAACCAACTGGTGGTTTTACCAGTGGGGGGAGGGAGGGGGAGGGGCAGGATAGGAGTGGGCGATTAAGAGGTACAGACTACTAGGTGATAAAATAAATAAGCTACGAGGATATATTGTACAGCACAGGAAAATACAGCCATTATTGTATAATAACTTTAAATGGAGTATAATCTGTTGACTCACTATGTTGTACACCTGAAACTAAGTCAACTATACCTCAATAAAAAAATAAAATATTAAGTATGTTCATACAGAAAAGCACCCCATCTGATTCATTAAGTGGTTCCTTCTCATGTCACTGCATTCGATGTAGGAATTTTGAACTTACGGCTGGATTATCCAGGAGTGACGAACACAAGAAGGTAAAAACTATTAGTTTTGCGTACATTGATAAGTAACCACAAAGAACCAGCACGAGCCAGCTGTGGGCCGTGAAGCACGGGAATATATCCTCTGCTGTCGTGCATGATTCAGAGCTGAGACACTGCTCAGGGTTCGGGGCTCTGGTCCCAGGAGACACAGTAACCACAAGAGGAAAGGAAGAGGGAACAGCAGCAAACCCACGGGTGCCGGCTGGGTGGTCGAGGTGCGCCCCTGGTGTCTCCTCTTAATAAGGAAACAAATCCCATCATCTCAAAGCCCAGCACAGTGGAGATTAGGGCCTCCACATGGGGGGAGCACAATTCTGTCCCGAGCACTGACCTTAGATAACATTCGTTTTCTGGTCTCCAGGGCTGGGGTGGATGAAGAGGGTTAGGGTTGATCTCCAAGGTGTCCTGGAGATCTAAAATTCTGCCGATGCTCAAAATTGATTTAACAATCAATATCCACTTACACAGTCCCATCAAACACAGCCCCACACGACACAGCACCCCTGACAGCCAGGAACCCCAGTGTCTTCCCAGCCTCACCTGCCTCCCCGAGACCAGCAGAGGTGCTGTTGAAATGAGAGGAAAGGCTGTGTTTCTGGGTAGTTTCCATGGAATCACGGCATCACTCTCCCGTCGAGAGCACTGCAAGCTATCAGGGCAACAAGCACATCCAAGAACATAACCTGCTAGGCATGAGAAACGCCTGACACGCAGTGTATGACGTATGCAAAGCAGACTTCCTTCTGAAGAGAGAACATTTTGACCTTGTGGTTCTCTATAATGTTATAATAACCCACCCTATAATAACCCACCCTAGTTTATGCTGATGTATTCTTATACGGCTCTTAGTAAGGTAAATTAACGCATACATTTTTCTTACTCTCCAAAGACAGAGACGTTCTAAAATAGACTTCGCCACTTCAGGCTGCTGTCAACAGCTAGGTCTTGTTCACTTCATGTAAACCATCAACTATAAATACCTCAGCTGTATCTGCAGGGGACTTATTAGTGAGCTCGGTTTAGCGATGGATTTACACCAACAGGAAATGGCAGGATGGTCACTCCCCTCTGTTTACACGTCTCACTCCCTCCATCTACCGGTGGCTGCTGAAAATGAGTCCTAAAAAGGTCCAGGCTTAAATGTTTCAGTAATGGACACTAACAGATCTATGTAGCCTTGCTCCACGTGACTTATAAAGAACAGCATGATTTCAGGTGCTCTACTTAGTTAACAAAATTGAAACCATATGAGCAGGCGAATTACGGCAAGAGTGGACCAGTATGTAAATAAGTAAGGCGAGTTCTAGACTTCAGTGACACCGATGTTATGAGACTACACCTCAGTGTTTAGGTTGGATTTGGGGTGCCCGGGGTTGCTATCACCGTTTCTGGCCGTCCAGAGGCCACGCTTCCCCGGGAAGCCTGCTTTTCTAAGGGTCAGCTCTAAGAAGCAGTGATGGGCTCCAGCAGCTGTTTTGTAAGGCGTCCTAACCGTGCTGGCTGGCTCCCCAACAGATCCTTGGCTTTCCAGCCACCTCCCCTAGATGCTGGGCTTCACTTTTCACTCCTGACCAGGGCACTTATGCAAGGCTGCCCCCATACTCCCTGAGACCCCTTTTCTGGGGAAATGTGAGCGAGTTCTTTAGGCGTGAAATAGACTCCTCCGGGCTCCACACCTGGCCCATCTGGCCCATCCCCACACCCCAGGCTCTCAGACAAACAGACGGCCCTCTTCCTCCTCATCAATGCCAACTGGGGGGTCCCGACTCCAGCCACCTCCTCTGGATAGGCTGAGGTTAAATTTCCTTAAAAGTTATTTCAATGTCTTTGTAACTGTGTTGATATCATTAAAAAAAAAAAAGTCTGGAAAACTACACATCCTATGCCCAGTCCTTTAAAATAACAAGACTGCTCATGGAATGCCGACCGTGGTGCCCAGCACACAGACGTGCTCCACATGAAGGAAGGACAGAAGGACAAAGTAAACTGGACAGGACCATATAATCAATTTAAAAGTTGGAACAGCAGAGACCAGAAAGCTATTCCTGTATTTATGAAGGAGGAGGACAGGCGAGAGAGACCACTGCTGATTCCAGTTTTCTTTTTCAGGTTTAATTATAAAAATAATATTTAAATAGAAAACAAATCAAAATGCAATTTTGCTACAAAGAACATCGACAGTATTAGAATGCGTTTAATCACCAGAAGGGGGCAGTGTCTTCAAGACTACGTAAGTCCTTACCCTGCCTCAAGTCAGCTCAAACACTGAAAGCCCACGAGACTAAAAATACACCAGGTTTCCGTTTATATATCTCACTCTCTACTTCCTTTATATCACTAAAAAAAAATATATATATATATATTACATGTGAACCTACAATTAAAATAAAATTTTAATCAACATAACACAGTTATGATATATTATAAATTAATGCAGATGTTGGTTCATCCTTTTCCTTTCATAGCTGTGGTGCTCTCTTACATTACATGAATACACACTTTTTGAAAATCTCAAAGCCACAGGTAATCCTGATGTACCCTGCAATCAGGGTGGCTGACCTCAATAATCAGTACAGAACTACGGACCCAAAACCTTTACGCCATCATTTCCCGCCATCTCACACACGGCCAGGTAAAGAGGGCCTTAAGCAGGATGGCGTCACCTCAGGCTTGTCCTAGAAGCTCAGCCGGCCCTCGAGGCCACCCTCCTGGCCACAGTCCCAACACCCACCGTCTGATCACCACCGACCGCGGCGCTCAGACACCCCCTCTTTACGTGGAGCCAAAACGTGTATTCCTGGGATCCCGACATTCGTGGGAGCCTTGCAAGGAGAAGTTACACCCACCCCACCTTCTATCTCCCAATGCCTCCTCTCGTCTCCAGGAAAAGAGTAGCTTCAACCCTGAGAGGGCATGGCTTTCCCGCCATTACCACCCTGAACAACCTCGGCCAGATTCCATGTTCCACGCACGTGTGGCCCACAGTGGAAGCTCTGGCTTCCCTCTGTCTCAACTCTGCTACGATTACTGGTGTCAAGTCCCTCCCAGGCATGTCCCACCTGTGAACAAGGAGGCCTGCCTGGAATTACTGATCACACCTGCAGGGAGGAGGGCCTGAGACGTTCCCTGGAGCACCCTCTGCCAGTCTGTGCCACCAGCCACAAATCCCCCCGTGGTCCTAGTTCCAAAACTGCCAGCCTGGAACCAGCCTCTTCTGGAGCCCAGCCCCCCAGAACACTGCAAGACGGGGTCTCGTCCAAAGGAAAGGTCCCCCAACTCCGTCATCACCGGGCTCCTTCTATATGCCCTGGTTTGTCTGCTGGTCCTCAAGAGCGTGGTGTCCAGAGCAAAGCCCAAATCCCAGCGGTCTGAGCTGTCGGGGACAAACACCTCCTCCATCTGGGGCGGGGATGACAGGCACAGATCCCGGCCACCTCACCGACCCCACGGGACATAGCTCCCCGTCCAGCTGGGCCTGGACCTCTCAGAATCGGAGCTGCCTCAGTTTACTCCCATCTCAGACTTGAGGGAAACATACACACACAGCAAATGCGGCACACTAGCTCTTTGGGGACCACATCCCACTAAGAAAAAGAGCGACTGACTCTCTGAACCCAGACCCATCGGCCGTTAGGACACGTTCCACCAAGGGCTGCCAGGTTCCAGACCCAACACCAAGACATCACGTTATTTCCTGCTCAATTCCATCACATCGAATTAATTCACTCCTATCGCTGTGTATGGAATTTTTTTAAATGTCTCTGATCCCATCAGATTCGATGGGCAGGTTTCTTTACCGCCGGCTGTGGCTGAGGGTGCAATCGGGGGCTTTGCTGGATGTGACCTTCGGGGAAGCCCACCTCTGCTTGATCACTGTCCCTGCATCTTCTCCCAGTGAGCCAGGAAGCCGTGCGGGGAGGGGAGCGCTCTGCCACGTTACCATCCATTGGCGGCCCCTTGCAGAGGGCCTGTCCCTTTCTTTGCATCTCATTCACAAAATAACAGATAAGGTCCTTCTTCTAAGATCCTTTTATATTCTTGGCTGGGCTCAGCTTTTCTGACACTCCTCTCCCAGCTCATCACTCATGCTTATCCACCACCAACCTCGTGCCCATCTTCACACCCAACCTGGACACCAGGCAGCTTGGCCTCCTTGCCCATCATTAGTATGTGCAAACACCCATACCCATGCCCTGGGAGACGTGGCATCTGACAGAGCAGGAAGGATGTGCACCAAAGGGTTAATAATATTCATCTTTGTGGGGAGAAATCATTGTTGCTTTCTATTCATGTTTTTATAATAAGAAAAATTAGAACTACTTTTAAAACTCCAATCCTTAAAAAAGTTCCCATTGAGTAAAAATTGGGATAGATGGTAACAGTGACAGAAAAAGAAAGATACTTCCTAATCCTTCCCAAACCTTCTCCTAAGGGATCTCGTCTCTTCCTCTCTCTGGACTCTCTGGAATTCTGTGTCCCTTTACCTGGACCGTCCCCACCTGTGCCCTCCTTCTCCCTCCGGGCAACACGTGACGACACAAACCCTAAGGTGACCATCACGTCCTCTGATCATCTTCACTCCAGAATTTAAAATATAAAGACAGTCATCCCAAAGAGAAAATGACACCTGTAGATGGCAAGGCCCTCTTCCCTGCTGAAGAACCAGAAGTCACGTGTGAAAAGTTCAGGTGGAGGGAAAATTCAAAAATCAGACACCGAAACAAAGATATCTCTCAAAGCATAAGGGTACCTGGCAACCTTTCTTGAGGGCTGGACCCAAGCAGGACCGGGGAAGGGCATTTCCAGAACTCCTGGAGAGAGGAATGCTTGGAAACTGTGGCAGAGCTATTACTACAGACTGAATGTCTGTGTCCCCCCAAAATTCATATGTTGAAACCTAACCCCCAAGGTTATCGATAGTATTTGGAGGCAGGACCTTTGGGAGGCCATTAGGTCATGAGGGTGGAGCCCTCATGAAAGGGATTAGTGCCCTTATATAAGGGACCCCAGAGGCTCCCTGGCCCCTTCTGCCACATGAGGACACAGTGAGCACACAGCCATCTATGAACAAGGAAGCAGACCCTCACCAACACCAAATCGACACCAAATCTGCTGGTGCCTTGATCTTGGACTTTCAGCCTCCAGGAGTGTGAGAAATGGTTGTTTGCTGCTTAAGCCGCCCCCCCCCCCCCCAGTGTATGGCCCTTTTGTTACAGCAGTCTTGACTGAGTAATGCAGATACATTCCAAGTAAAGGAAACACAGGTGTATTTCAATATGGAAACAAATAAGTAAGCGCAAGCATGAAGAACAGCAGAAATCCAAACTGCTGATAACCTTAGGGGCCAGTTAAAGTTCTGAAGTAAGCTCGGAAGACAAGCCACATGAGACCCTCCTCTGCTGGAAGAGTCTTTAAAAGAGTCCCATCAGTAACAACAATCTCTAGTATATTCTATAAAGGGAGCCCACCTGTAGTCACAGAGCCTAGGGATAAATTTTAGTCATGACATTTACGGCATTCTCGATCTGTAATTTACACTAATAATCTCCAAGTAAAGAAGGATTTAAAAGGAACAGAAAAAGTAATCTCTGTGAACTTAAGGAAATCCAAAAATCTTCCCAAAAAGACAACTCAGGAATGTGTATGAATAGAGTATAACTTCTTAACAACCGGCTCTGGGAGACTGTTAATAGCTCTACTAAAAGCCAAGTATTACTTTAAATCAGGATTTTACCATGTGGAGGGGTTAAGTGTCGGAGGCCACACCTGACCAGGTGTGTCAGCAGTAGTGAGTCAGGGCTTCTAAAGAGGTTTGCCCATCTCAGCACCGAGGACAAGCGCCAGGGTGAGGGGTGGAACTGACTTTAAATATACAATAGGGGGAGTGGGTGGGAGGTTGATTGTAGAGTCATGGAAGAAGGAGAAGGAAGCATAGTTTTCCCTTCATTCTAAGGTACTTTATCCATAACGAATTCTGAGAACTACCCTTCCCTGTGACGATTTTCATTTAGCAGTGGTTGAACAGAATCCTCCAAGTAAAGTGAAAGTTCCTAATACCCAGCAAATGACTGAGCTTCAGTTCCTGGGAAGCTGTGGGAGAGCGGCAGGGCTTGCTGTTTACCCCTGGCTCCCCACCTCCAGGGTGGCAGCTCCACTCACCACCACCCCTGCCTCAAGCATCCCTCCAGTAAAACAGATTCTTGGGCAACAAAGGAAACAGTATCTTTCCAATCTTTCCAATTGCGTCAGGCTCCCAGTGAGCTCAGAAGTCAAGTCACACCTACAATTATTACAGGGAAGATGCAGGACTCAAAGAAAGCTGTCTTCTCCAATTTTCTTTCACTCTCCAGCTGTCTGTAGCTCCATCTGCTTTAAAAGACAAGACTCAGTCCTCCTTTGATCAGAAACTCTTTTCTACTTTTCCACCTGCTGGTCCCTAGTAGAAAGCTCTCCACCTAAGGAGGAGATAAGAGGTATTTGTGTAATTAACAAGTGAAATACAAGGGATTCTATTATTGCAGCCATGTTTATATTTGGGTAAGACCTCCTCCCTATAAATGGTTCAAAACTTATTCAATTGAAGGCATTGACTCGTCCGTTCAAATAAGGATTTAGCGAGCAGTTCCTCATTAACCTGCAAAAGAATGAACTAACAACAGAGTTAGTGAAACTGTCTGTCTGCGTGGGACTGAAAACCGCCACCCTGGTAATTTTTTGCGTGTTGATAGGGTTGCCAGTTACACGCGAGAGTTCTCCTGGTGGAAATTCTCAAGCTCAATTACACTATAGTGAAACGTGCCCAAGAAAGCTGCCACGTGTGCACCATCCCTTGACCCACGTCCAGCACCCAGAGTCCAGCACCCAGCGTATCCTACTGCACCCAAAACACCCTTCCGAAGTGAGTTTGCAAGAGGTAAGCATGGGTGGTCCGCCAGTGATGAGTGCAGTGGCTCCTGTCTCTCCCAGATTATGTACCCCTGCAGGCAGCCTGAGGGCTCAGCCACCCCAACTCTCGTGTGTGTGTGTGTGTGTGTGTGTGTGTGTGAGTGAACTCACACCGTAGTGTTGAGTCATACTGAGTCGACTAAAGTTCTCACACCTACTGTTTATCCAGAGGCGTTTCTTTTCAGCCACGCTTCCCCTACCTGTACCTGACTAGCTGATCAGCCAAACTCCTGCACCTCTTCCTTGCCCCTGCCCACATGTAATCCACAGTCAGAACCTGTCTCAACACACCCCCCCCCCCCTTGCTGCCAGCTGCAATCCGTAACCTTAAGTCTAAAGGATTCCTCCAGCTGGTTTTGGTTTGCACAAATCTGGGCTGCATGCGGCCGCAGCTCTTATCCACTCCTCCTGCCATCTCAAGATACGCTCCAGCTAAACAGAAATGACCAGACTGGCTTTATTTGGGGGTCTGCACAAAACAAGGAGCTGACCCCACAGCAGAAATTAAGACGACGGTGGATGCCAATGGGTGAAAACCTGGTGTGCGACAGATCTGAATGTACCTGTTGCTTTTAACTTCTAGTTTTTAGGAAGGAAAATATATATTTAGTTAAAATGGACTCACACTTCTGTGGGATTCTTTTTTTTTTTTGGCCACACTGTAAGGCATGTGGGATCTCTTAGTTCCCCGCCGTGGGATGGAACCCGTGCCTCCAGCAGTGGAAGCACACAGTTTTAACCACTGGAAGTCCCTGTGGGATCTTTTTAAGCCTCTCCTCCAAACCTACCATTCACCCCGAGCCTCCATGGGATGGCTGGTGCCACTTCCCTCCTTCCACAGACTGGACGTCAGCATGACCCCGCTCTGCCCTTTTCCTGGCAGACAACTACTGGCCTGAGATAAAGTCACAGGTCCAAAGACATTCCTTTGGCAAGATGGCCATGGCTGTGGTCTTCTAACAGTGATGCCCAGTCTGGGGTGGCCTGCCTGAACTTGTCCCCTTCAAAGCTGCCCCAGGACCTTGGCTTTGGCCTTTCACCTCTACGAATCAGGGAGAAATGAGGATTATTCTGGAAAATGCACATGTGGGGCTGGAGATGGCCAGTTAACTAGGGAATCATTTCAACTTTAAAACACAGGGACACCCGGCAGGTTCAGAGCCAAATCCTACCAACAGTTTTAAATGAATGGAAAAGCTCTTTTAAACATTTTCCCCCAATTCCAGAAACACATTTCATCAAAAAAGTTCTGTCAATTCTCACCAAAGCTGCTGCCCGGGGTCATTAGTGTTAGAAAGGAAAGTCAGGACCCGACACAGTATGCGTGATTCCCGGGAAGCTGGGAGCAAGGGCGCTGACCCCAAACTCTGGTGATGGCGAGACACGCTGAGGTCCCAGGCTCCCACGTTCTGATGGATCCTGGGCTCCCTTGGGCCATCACCCCAGCTGCAAAATCCTTGAAGCCCACTCCATGCTTTTTTTATAAATCACAGTTGAGAAACATTTACACATCCTTCTAAAAAGGGTACTTGCTCTTCGATGTGAGAAGCCCCGATTTTGGCGTCCCTTTGATCTCAAGGTTGCCACTGAAACCTGACCCCATGATTATGCGCACGACCCGGTGACCCAACAGCAGAGGGCTCCGTCAGTGCAATGAGGGGCCGCCACTTCTAAGGAGACATCGCGTGGTTCTCAATGGGCCGCCACTGGCATTTGGGGGCGAGACAGTTGTACACAGGGCAGGCCTGTCCAGCACACTGGGAAGGAGTAGCAGTCCTGGCCTCAGGGCACTAAAGGCCATGGTGTGACGACCAAAACTGCCACCACACACTGTCGCACTGCTGCTGAGAGCGGCACCCAGCTGAGAGTGGAAAGGGCAGCATATTCAGAGGTCTGCCAAGGTCAGGCCCAACCTGGGGCCGGAATGGGCTGAAACCACAAACAGGAACCCCGGGGCCACATCTGGGGGCCAGAGGTCTCTTCTCCTACGGGGCTGGCACCCCCATGGCATCCCCTCTTGACTCCGCAAGCCTCTCTCCAGCATCACTCCCATCACGATCGTGTGCTGCCTGTTGCAGTAGCATCTTCCCTGGATGGGACAAACAGCTCACATCCCTTAGAGGCTGCTGTAATCCGTCAGGTTCTTTCTTGAAGGCCTTAAAGATCTCCCTGGGTAAACACGCAACAATAAAACCTTCCTGCTTGCTATTCAAATAACCACATTCCACAGTTTTCTTCTTACACATTTCAAGCTTTGCCACCCACCGTTGTCATTTTTCAGGATGTCCCTGTGTTTGTAGGATATCCATGGTAACGTCACTAAGTTTTCTTTTTTCCTTTTAAATAGCTTCCATTAATATTTCCATCAGTTTCACACTCAGTCCATTAAAAACAGAATATAGACAATCATCCTACTTTATGATCAAATGCTGTATAAATCAGGGGTCACAAAACAAGCTTTAAGACTCAGCATCTTGACACACAGTGTATAACTTCCAAGTGCCAACCTCTTTGAGCATCAGTTTCTTTTTTTTGTTTGTTTTTTGTTTTTCTGTTTGTTTTTCATTTGACAATTTTTTTTTTTTTTTTGCGATACGCGGGCCTCTCACCGCCATGGCCTCTCCCGTTGCGGAGCACAGGCTCCGGACGCGCAGGCCCAGCGGCCATGGCTCACGGGCCCAGCCGCTCCGTGGCACGTGGGATCCTCCCCGGACCGGGGCACGAACCCGCGTCCCCTGCATCGGCAGGCGGACCCCCAACCACTGCGCCACCAGGGAAGCCCCTGTCAATTATTTTATACCTACAGAAAAGCATGCCAAGTACATGTATAATCTCTTCAAAAGTTAATAATATATGAAGGGAAAAAAGATAACCAAGGACTACCATGATATATAACCACCGTCCTCCAAATATATACATTGATTTAATGAAATGATGCCTGGAATATAGACACAAAATAGACAATAAGTATGTATAGAATAGCTTGAAGAAAATGTCACAACACTGTAAATCAACTATCCTCCAATAAAAATTTTTAAAAAAAGAAATAAAAATAACCCTGCTCACAAAACTAAAAAAAAAAATTTAAAAAAATAAAGAACCATGAGGATGGAAGGTGAGAATTTCATCATAAGCATCAGTTTCTTGATAAGAAAACCTCACTCCATACCTCACACGGTTATAATAAGGACCAGATAATGTGACAAGCTCTGCAAAAGTGCTGGGAAGTCATAACGCAAGGGGAGCGGTTAGCACTTGTCATTCACCATCATCACGGTGGGGGCTGCGTCACGACTGGATAAAATCTAGAGCATCTTATACCCACTGCCCAGAAGCAGAGAAAGCACGTCTCACACAGAGCCTGATTCAAAGGTTCTCACTTGATTTTTTTTTTTCTTCCACCCTGTAGCTGAGCTGTCACTTGTTGGGTATTTATCGAAGTGCCACAGTTAAAATACAAGGGGCCAAGGAAGCGAAAACAAAGTAAACACAAAATGATAGCTAACATCAATTAATTAACTGATCCTAGGTAACAACTCTCTGAAAGGATTCCGGTACTTGAGGATGCCCTACACTCAGGCACACAAGAACCTCTTCTTTAGAGCAAGTGTCATTTATTCCAGGAGTGAAGGGACCCTTGGGATCATTTGGTGCTGCCTCGAGGGGACTCCCAGAAAGTGGGAAAGTACACCTGCCAACCCCTCTCTCTGCCCAGAACCTACAGAGAAGTCACTGCCACCTAGAGGGAGATGAAAGAAAATAAGGAAGCACCCTAGGATGGTTAATTTAATGTGTCGCCTTCTCTGAGTCACAGCGCTCAGCTATCTGATCAGACGTTATTCTGGATATTTCTATGAAGGTGCTTTCTGGATGAGAAACATTTAAATTGGTAGACACTGAGTAGAACAGGTTGCCCACTATAGTGGGGATGGGCCTCATTCAATCGGTTGAAGGCCTTAAGAAAAAAGGACGGACATCCTCCAAATAAGAAGGAATTCTGCCAACAGATGGCCTTTGCACTTGAGATGGAATGTCAACTGTCCCCTGCATATTTTGGACTTATACCTCCATAATTATGGAAGTCAATTCCCTAATATAAATCTCTATCTCTGTTTAAAAAAAAAAAAAGGAGGAGGAAACAGGCAAGCAGCCAGCATTTCCACATTCTCAACAGTAATAAGAAAAACAATGGGGGAAAGTTTAGTGGTTCCTCAAAAAGTTAAACACAGAATTACCATATGACCCAACAAGGCAGTTTCTAAGTACATCTCCCAAAGAAATGAAACTCGATTAAATACATATACACACATGTACTAGCAGCAGTGCCCTTCACAACAGCCAAAGGTGGAGACAGCCCAAATGTCCGACAACTGATGAGTGGACAAACTGTGGTCAGAGCCCAACAAAGCAATACCATTACCCAGCTTTAAAAAAAAACTACTGACACGGTACCTCAGGGATGGACCTCAAGAACATCTGAGCGCAAGAAGGCAGACATGAAAGTCCGCAGTGTCCGATTCCGTTCATTTGAAATGTCCACAGAATAGGTAAATCCACAGAGACAGAAGCCGACTGGTGGTTGCCAAGGACCCGGTGGGGGGCAGTGGGGGCGGATGGGGAGGGACTGCTAAGGGTACAGGGTTCCTTCCTGGGGCAATGCGACTGTTTTGGAACTAGACTGAGGTGGTGGTCGCACAACACTGGGAATGTACTGAATGCCACTGAAGTGTTTACGTTAAAATGGTTAATTTTTCATTACGGGTGTGTTACATCCCTCAATCCCTAAAAGCAAGGACCACAAAAATGGCAACAACAAAAGGGCTGGGCCGGTTCACCCGCTGGGAGCCTGACCCGAGGCTGTACTGAGTCCCAAGAAGACTCTTGTGCCCGAGGAAGATGCCTGTAAAAGGAAAAGGTCTGAGACCACAGAGCACGGGGAGATGAAGGGCATCTGACCAGGAAGCAAAGGCATTGCCTGGAAACCTTCAAGTACTGACCAGGGCTCCTTCGGGACAGCAGCCTGATGGCCCCCAAATGCTCCCTGTCTGACCTCACGGTGAGACTGTCAGGGGCTCCTAAGATGCCTCCCACAAGGAGAAAAGGGGCCCGGCTCCCAGAAGCCGGCTGGTCATAGCAGAGGAAACCTTTCGCTTCTGACCTCCTAGCTGGACAGACTCTGCCCCAGTGCACCCTTAGCTATAAGTTGTAATTTGGCCAATAAGCCGTGAAAATGGGCACCCACTGTGACAAGAGTTGAGGAAACGATCATTTTGTTTCCTGATTTTCTCTCCAAGATTACTAAACTGGGTACCTTTTAACTTTAGCCAGTGATAATGAAACCCTCAATTCTTCTAAGACTTAGACTATCAAAGAAAAGGAAACAATTTGAAGATACAGGTTTGTCATTCTAGATGCCTCATATGCTTGATTTATATGATAGACAGGTAGACAGGAATACACTATAGGTGTATAATTTTGACCCTAAAAACTGAAAAACTATCAAGCTTTAACACAAATATTTAAATAGTGCACTGATTTCTTTTAAATTCTGGTGAAAATATACACATAACATAAAAGTCACCATTCTACACATGTTTAACCACGGAATTCAGTGGCTTTAGGAACATTCACTATCATTTGAAAGGTCTCCATCACGTCACTGGCTTCTCACAAAGATATCCGGGAGTAGTAAGGCAAGCAGGTCCCTGGGCCCCAGGCCCAGCTCCAGACTCCATCCCCATCACACTCGGGCCCTCGGAGCCCAGTCCAGACGCAGGTGACCTGCCTCTCAGCAGGGGCATGGAGTCACCACCACAGCCGGCCCCTGTGAACACTGCCCCGCCTAGGCAACAGCCCTGTTCACACCAGGCCCGGCTTGGGTTTTTTCAATCAGCACAAAAGGCAATCTATCAGGTCGGAGCCCACAGACACGAGGCTTTTGTGCAGCGCTGACAGAGGGTGACATTTCAGGAAGGACCAGCCTGCCCTCCCTCCCAGAGGAGGGGCAGATGAGCCCGTGTTGAAGGCACTTTTTGTTTATGGCTCAACTAGCCGAGCCATCGTAGGGTGACGACATACACTCCCTGCTCGGGGGACGCTCAGGGTGCTCGGAGAGAACGGTCACATAAATAACCAGGACCGGGGCCACACAGCAGTGCTCTGGGCCGCAGGGACTCCGGGCCACCACTGACCCCAGCAAGTGACACGAGAGCACCCGATGACTTCCAAACACACAAAGGACTCAGTTCCAAGCGGGCACTCGGCGAGAGGCAGCGTCCATTCCAGCCAAGGCTCTGGGCAGAGGGTCAAGATGCCGGATTGAGTCAAAACTGTCCAGGGGAGGCCACCAGACACACGCAGCTACCGAGCACTTGAAATGAGGCTGGTCCGACTCAGATGCGCCATGGGTGAACAGCGCACCACAATCCAAAGGCTCACAACCAAGAAGGATGATATCCAGCCCCTAATAAATCCGATATACTGCAGATGGGAAGGATGGGACTTCGGATGCGCTGGATTAGACACAATGTATTAATGCCTCAGTAACACGAATTCCACCTGCTCCTTTCTACTTTTTTTTATGTGGCTACTTGAGAATTTTTAAGGACTCATGTGGCTCACATTCTATTTCTACTGGACAGAGCTGCTAAGGGACCTCAAGAAAGACCCAGATTTCATGACAATATAAATTCTTCCCTCGGGGAAGATGCAGAGGTGGAGTCTGGCACGCAGGGTACGGGTGGGAGATGCAGATCTGTGGAAGGAGGGGAGAACAAGGGCCCGCGGGGAGCCCCGCAGCATGTGCAGCCTGTCGGTACCAGCAGGACGGGCCCAAACGGCCAGGCCATCGTGCCAGGCAGACCACTGGAAGAGGGCCCAGAGGGATGCGCCCTACGTGGGCATCTCCTTCTGCAGGGGCTACAGCCAGGGATGCTCCCTGCAGCTGGGCAGCATCCTCCCCAGGAGGGGCTCCCAGCACCCAGCATCCCTCTCCCCTGTCCTCCACCTGCCCGTCTGCAGTACTCACGCCGGCCGCCACCACACAACATGACCACCGGTGAACATGGCAAAGACACACACCACAAACTTCTTCAAAGCAGAGATGCCGGGTCGGCTCGTTAACATTAGGCAATGCCTCCAGGTCACGCAGAGACCAAACGCTCACTGAGCACTCAGGGCACCACCTCCCGGCTCCCGAACAGCAGCTTAATAAGAAAAGCCTGAAGAATGAAATGAGTATGGCGCCCGATGGACTGGACAGACGCACGGCACAGAGGCGAATGAACAAAGCCCAAACCCTACTTCTGCCCTTTGTCCACGGGGAGCCTGAGGCCCGATGTCACGCAACATACCGAGTGGCGGCAGCACCGTGACCCTGGCCTCTGGGTCCCCAGCCTGGTGCTCTGCCTGCAGGACCCCAGATGTTTCGCTCTTGCCAAAAGCTCAGCCACCTGATGCCAACTGCTACTCCCAAAGCAGCTTTCCAGCTCAACCCCTGGGTGGCAAGCTCGCCACTTGAATGTCTCAAGTCACTGCTCCTCCACGAGTGCCCCAGAGGGAAGACCATGCTGCACCCCCCAAGTCCAGGTCAGACTCTTGGGACGGAGCTGCCGCAGGAAGAACTCAGTATCTCCAGGTAAGATGGGTCTTGGTCAGCTCTGGCTGCTGTACAACACACCACACACTGGGTGGCTTAAACAAGGGATGCTTATTTTCACAGTTCTTTTTTTTTTTTTTTTTTTTTTTGACGGGGACCATTTTTAAGGTCTTTGCTGAATTTGTTACAATACTGCTTCTGTTTTACGTTTTGGTCTTTTAGCCACAAGGCATGTGGCATCTTAGCTCCCCAACCAGGGATTGATCCCACACCCCCTGCCTTGGAAGGCGAAGTCTTAACCACTGGACAGCCAGGGAACTCCCCTATTTTCACAGTTCTTGAGGCTGGGAAGCCCTAGATCAAGGCACCAGGCAATTTGGTTTCTGATGAGAGCTGCTTCCTAGCTTGTGGAAGGATGCTTTCATGCTGTATCCTCAAAAGATGGAGAGAGAGGTCTCTCTGGTATCTCTTCTTATAAGGGCACTAATCCCATCATGGGGGCCCCCTCCTCATGACCACATCTAAACCTAATCACCTCCCAAGACCCCACCTCCTAATGCCATCACACTGGGGTTTGGGGCTTTAAAACGTGGATTTGGGGAGGACACAGTCCGTAGCAGGGTACACCAAAACTTTGTCATAAGTTGACCTTCACGGCTACAGAAGACGAGAAACTTCTCTTCTGCTAAATCCTCAAATTACCTCTACCTGGCTCAAAATCATCTTTGGTTCTTCTAGCCAGGATCTGTCAGCTGAAAGTGGCAGGTGAGTGTCAGGAAACTGGCCATGGACATTCACATCCATCTGTCTGCCTCCTCAAGCTGCATCCTCACTGAGGGCCACGTGGACCGCCTCCACCACTCTGCACCTTCAGCCCCGCAGGTCCCTCTGCCTGCAGATTGCTGAGCACAGCCAGCCCCTGGTCACATGCCACAGCCTGGCCCATCTGTGCCTGTTTCCCTGGGTGCTCGGTTGCAACTTCTACCTCTGCTGGACAGTGAGCTTGGGGTTAACAGATACACACGACTATATATAAAACAGACAACCAACAAGGCCCTACCGTACAGCACAGGGAATTACACTCGATATTTTGTAATAACCTATACGGGAGAAAAATCTAAACAAGAATATATAACTGAATCACTCTGCTAAACGCCAGAAACTAACACAACATCGTAAAGCAACTGCACTTCAATTAAAGAAAAAGAAAAAAAAATCTATATATTCAGTGTGATCACAACAATGTACCAAAAAAATCTGTGGGGACTTCCCTGGTGGCGCAGTGGTTAAGAATCTGCCTGCCATTGCAGGGGACACGGGTTCGAGCCCTGGTCCAGGAAGATCCCACGTGCCACGGAGCAACTGGGCCCTTGCTCCACAACTACTGAGCCTGTGCTCTAGAGCCCGTGCACCACAACTACTGAGCCTGTGTGCCACAACTACTGAGCCCGCATGCCTAGAGCCCGTGCTCCGCAACAAAGAAGCCACCGCGATGAGGAGCCCGCGCACCACAACAAAGAGTAGCCCCTGCTCGCCGCAACTAGAGAAATGCCACGCGCAGCAATGAAGACCCGAAGCAGCCAAAAATAAATAAATTTATTTTTTTTTAAAAATCTGTGAATGAAAAAAAGAAAAATATTCTTTTCAGGGAACATTGTTTTACAAGACTGGAAACCAAGAAGGAAAATGATGTGGCTTCAGCTTTATGAGACGCTTTAGAGAACACCCGTCCTGTACCAACAGGAACAAAGTGGACAGACCTAAGATGCAGGGTTAAATGGCATCCCCAAATCTAGAAAGGAGGACAGATCTACATATACTGTGTTCTCCTGGACTGGTCAAGGTGTCAAGGAATTTACAGGAAGGCATCCCTCAATTTACTGACGCTATTAAATAATAAATACACACATATGTAAAATGTATGTAAAACCTTCTAAAATTCAAACTGCCACGTGAACACCATTTGACCCTGTTGGCCTCACTCACGTGCCCTGTTTCTTTCCTACGTTACATGTAGGATGCCAGGAAATGAGTTTGCTGCCACCACTAAGATGGCATGGGAGCCAGCAGGGGCACTGGAGCTGGCTGGGAGCAGGGGTGGGCTGTGTGGCCTGGACCAGTCATCCAGCTGCTGCGGGTCAGCCTCTCTGCTGACAAGCATGGGGGTGAGTCTCCCCAGGGTCCTGTGACTCTAACAGAAGGGTTTCACCGGACCCAGGGGTCAGACAGAGGCACAAACCTGATGTGCTGATTCTGAGTCTGTGGCTCGTTCTGCTCTGGGACCTTCGGTATCACTAACTGAGACGTCTGCCATCCACACAACAGTTCTGACCCCAAACGTGCAGGGTTTTTCCACACCAACACCAATTCTCCAATTCTTCAGACAGCAACTTGGCGTACGAGCTTCAAGTGAGTTCTGACGCCACCCAGAATTAGTGTCAGACCCCACAGGTTAAGGGGCTGGTCCCACAAGGTTGCCCCTGCCTCAGGTGCCGATGAGAAACAATCAGATGCCTCCCATCCTTCTGAACAACCAGCTATAAACTGGGGATTCCCACCTCCCCTCCTTAGGTTTGATAATTTGCTAAAATGGCTCACAGAATTTCGGAACAGTTTACTTACCAGTTTATTATAAACAGCCAGACAGAAGACACGTGCCCGCAAGTCATGGGGAAGGGTGCAGGGGCTTCCATGCCCTCTCCAAGGGCGCCACCCTCCCAGTACCTGGAGGTATTCACTGTTCAGGAGTTTTTCCAGAGATTAATCTCCAGCTTCTCTTCCCTTCCCGGAGGTCGGGGGGCGGGGGGGAATGAAAGCTCCACCTCTATTTATTTGGTCTGTCTGGTGACCACCCCATCCCGAGGCTATGCAGGGACTCACGCTGTGAGCAGAGCAAGGCGGGAGGATGTGGGGAGTCCAGAGGGCAGGGGAGCCCCAGCTGGGGCAGGGTGGTGCTGCCCAAGGGCAGGACCCCAATTGCCCAGAGAACTAGTCCAGCCTGCAGGAACCAGGGACTCAGGCCCTGGGGTCTGATCACACTTCCTTACAGCGGGTACTGCGACAGTGGCCGGACACCTGCAGGGGAGGCCTCAAGTCACGGTCCCCGTAGGAGCTCCAGGGCAGCAGCCTTCGGGGGCAGGCGCTCAGTGCAATTCCAGTGAATGTCCTGGAATTGTGCACGTGTAAGAAGCTGGGTCACACCGCACACACTCAGGAGCAGGCAGCTGAAGGACCAGCTGACCCAGAGAGGATAAGGCGGAACGCGGAGGAGCTCTCAGCGATGCTAGGAGGTTGTTAATGCCTTTTCATTGCAGTTGTCCAGCAAAATGCAGTGAAGTTCAGGGCTTACCTAGTGGTGCAGTGGTTGAGAGTCCGCCTGCCGATGCAGGGGACGCGGGTTCGTGCCCCGGTCCAGGAGGATCTCCCATGCCGCGGAGCGGCTGGACCTGTGAGCCATGGCCACTGAGCCTGCGCGTCCGGAGCCTGTGCTCCGCAACGGGAGAGGCCACAGCAGTGAGAGGCCCGCGTACCGCAAAAAAAAAAAGTAAAAAAAAAGAGACAGGTTCTCTAATATTTTTAATCATGGGCCACTCACCCCATTGCTTGCCTTAGATTTTCAATGCTGGTTATAATGTTTCATTCCATAAACATTCTAAATTTACACCTTGTTTTTTATTAAGGACGTAAAGAGAGCACCAATCTGAGAAATGACAGCGTCCACTTCTGGGTACCGATTAGCAATGGGAATTTTGGGCCCAGGTGGTGTGAGGAATAAATACTACACATGGGTCAGTCTCTGAACCAACAGGCTCCAAGGCAAGACCCCACTTCCCAGGTCCAGTGAGGCCGAGAAGGGCCGAGCCAAGGTGAGACCACAGACCTTCCCGCTACGTGGGCCCAAGCCCTGCGGTGCCCCCCATTTCCTGAATTACCTGAATCTGAGCACCGGGTTTGCTCACAGACTGTTCCCACCTGGGTGCGGGCAGAACCCTGGGCTCAGAAGCATCAGGGTCTCTTTCCATTTTCCCCTTTACTGCATGGGGTCCCGCAACATTTGAGCCTGTTCCCCCACCTGTCAAACTGAATAACAAAGCCCACTCTGGACGGTCGCTGTGAGGGTTGAATGAGAATACACGTAAAGGGCTGTTTGGCCCCAGACAGGCATCCACAAGTGGTCATGTCACTGCGCTAAGATCCCTTCTGACGGTGTGCGGTGGACTCAGTTAGCAGGCCCACAAAGACGTCCACTTCCTAGTGCCCTGAATCTGTGGATACGTCGCCTCACAGGGCAAAGGGGACTTTGCAGCTGTGATGAAGTATCTTGAGTGTAGCCCGGATTAGGCACTGGGCTCAGTGCCGTCACAGGGTCCTTATACGAGGGAAGCAAGAGAGGAGAGTCAGACAGGGCAAAGGGACGATGGAGCAGAGGGACAAAGAAAGAGACTGGAAGATGCCCGGCTGGCTCTGATGTCAGAGGAAGGGGCCAGGAGTTAAGGGAAGCGGGCCAGCATCCACCCCACACAGACCTCCCGGTGCCACAACATCTCAGGGCTGGGAGCTTTAGGACGGGCCTTGACCTTCCGATAAACCTCAGCTTCCGCCTCAGAAAAAACAAGGCGGACTCTGTTCCAATGGGTTGTGCGTCTACTCAACAAGAGAACAAGCGTAAATGCTTAGCAGAGCCCGGGGCAGTGCAGACAGCAAGCCAACAGCGGCTCTGGATTCATAAACAAGGAACTGTGCTTCCATCTGTAAGCACCCTGCTGCCCTCAGACTAGCTGGTAGGGCTTCTCAAGACCCAGTCAGGGACGAATTCCACATTGGCCTCAGTCTGACAGCTTCTGCCTGCGGGTAACCCCTTTCAGGATGCCATACAGGGGTCCTGATGGCACCAGAGCCATCGCAAAGTCAACAGGCAATCCCAAAGGAGGGCACCAGAAGTGGAAGGGCACTGGCAATGTCACCCACCCAACACGCTCTGGGACAACCTCCCTGAGGGCATCCACCCAGCAAGTGGCTGGCTCCACAGCTACCTTCTGGAAATTTCTCAGCTGTGACCCACAGCTTCCTATCCCCACCCCTGATCTCTAGGTGAGCATTTAGACAGGTAGCAGCCCCACCAAATGGTACCAGCTGGGAAGGAGGTTGCTGAGGTACCCCTGCAAACACGGCATTGAGAGCTCCCAGCTGTTGCCCGGCAGACCCCTGACCTGCAGACACACGGCTCAGGTAGAACGAGCACAGTCCCCACCAGTGGAGAGGCCCAGGCGGAGAAGGGACACAGGAGGAGAGCACAGTCCCAGCAAAGGTGCAGACGTGGTGAGAGGATGAGACCCCTCACAGGGTCAGGCGGCTGGAGGGAGGGCAGGAGGAGGGCAGGGCTTGGAGATAAAGACGAAAATGTCAACAGGCAGATGGTCAGCCCCAGCAGTGCCCAGTGCTGGCCTCCCAGCCGGGGAGAGGGTCGTTGGGCTTGAGAAGGGATCACTGGGGAGAGAGGCCATGGCTCGGGCTTCTCTTGGGACAGACAGGTTCTCTCCCAGAAAACAGAGTGTGTCCCCGCCTTTTCCCAGGATCTCCACTTCCAAACATCCTTCCAGCTCGACTGTGACAAGAAAGAAAAGAGGGGGGCTTCCTTGGTGGCGCAGTGGTTGAGAGTCCGCCTGCCGATGCAGGGGACGCGGGTTCGTGCCCCAGTCCGGGAGGATCCCACATGCCGCGGAGCGGCTGGGCCCGTGAGCCATGGCCGCTGAGCCTGCACGTCCGGAGCCTGTGCTCCGCAGTGGGAGAGGCCACAGGAGTGAGAGGCCCGCATACCGCAAAAAAAAAAAAAATAATAAAGAAAGAAAGAAGAGATTCCAGGGACTTCCCTGGCGGTCCAGTGGTTAAGACTCTGCTCTTCCAATGCAGGGGGTGTGAGTTCGTTCCCTGGTGTTGGTTCCCTGTTTCCCACATGCCTCCCCGCCAGAAAGCCAAAATATAAAAAAAAAAAAAAACAGAAGCAATATTGTAACAAATTCAATAAAGACTTTAAAAAAAAAAAGAAAGAAAGAAAAGCGGCCAAGACACCAGCCCACACACCAAGTTCTGCCTACAGCTGCCCGCTGGCCTGGGGTGGGAGTGGGCCCCTCCTTAGGGGGATGGACCAGGGCAAGAGGCCCACGTGGCCCCTGAAGCCAGGCTCGGGCCTGTACTGGGCTGAAGAACGTCCCTCCAATTCACATCCACCCGGAAGACACACACAGGGAAGTAGGTCATGTGATGACAGAGGCAGAGACCGGAGTGATGCAGTTAGAAGCCAGGGGACGCTAAGGACTGCCAGCAGACCCAGAAGCTGGAAGAGGCAGGAAGGACCCTCCCCCGGGGTCCCTGGAGGGAGCACGGTCCTCTGACACCTGATTTTAGACTCTGGCTCTCAGAATTATGAGAAGAGATTTCTGTGGCTTTAAGCCACCCAGGTTGTGGTCCTTCATTCTGGAAGCCACAGGAAGCTAACACAGGGCCTGTCAGGCAGGGACTTCTAGGTCCACACACACTGGACCCAAAACGCTTCCTGCCTCATCTGCGTCCACTCGTGTCTCCCTCCAACAGATTCTCCCGCGTGCCGGCTGGGTCCAGTTGGACCACGTAGATATGAGACACGGAGACGAAGCACCTTCTCTCACACTTAGAACCTGCCCTCCGCTTCATACAGTGAAGAGGTTGCCCAAAGTCATCGAATGGCACCCTCGCGAATGTGCATTTCCTTGTTTATCAATGTTTATCTCAAAAGAAAAAACAACTGGAACGGATCTCCAACTTGAGTTGGTAACAGATGATATGCACGAGGCAGCACTTAGAGGGAGATGTACTGAAGTCTGCAACAGACTCTGAAACGCATCCGAAAAACGAAACAATGGAGGGGTGGACAAACGTGATCAAGCCAGCACAGCTCCATGCTAACTGCAGAATCCAAGTCGTGGGTATACAACTATTCACTGTAAAATCCTTTCCGTTCTTCTATATGTCTGAAATTCTTCATAATAAAATATTGTAAAAAAGAGTACAGTGGCAAGACATCCTTTGAAACTTTCTGGAAATCAGTGACATGAGAAGCTTTGCGTAGATACACTTCACAATGGCCTTTTAGGAACCTTTTCATCACAAATAACAAAGCAAAGTGCATCTTCCTAACAGCACTGGAATACTTGAACGCCTGGTGGGTTCCTCCCACGAATCCCCTCCCACACGTCACATGGTCAGTCAGGTAGCTGCTACACTGTGAAAGAGGGCACTAAAAAGATGAACCTTTTAAAAGCACCCCCTTAATGCCCTTAAAACAGATACTGCAAAGCTAAGCGGGGCTCCTCCACCTTGGTTTACGACGCCGGCAAGGGGCCCAGAGCTCCACGGGGAGGGAGCTAGTGCCAGGACCCGGGTGATGGGGATCCAGACTGACACCTGGCCCCAGGTCTGGCTCACAGCCAGCAGGCCTTCGATGTGTTAAATGGATGAGTGATGGCAAAACCCAATATTTAGGAGAAGCACCTGAAGGCATCCTCACAGGCACCGATGCTTCTGCAGAACGTGCAGAAAGCTGGTCTCGGGTATTTGGCCTGAGAAACTGGATTAAAATCCTTCCTCCACGTGAGGACACCGGGAGGCCCCTTGGCCCACTGCACGGCAGACAAGACCGACGTCTGTGGAAGGTCATGCCCAGCCACAGTTGCAGCACCCCCACTCCCCCGCCCCCTCAGAGTCTGACTGCTCGAAAGCAAGGCTCAAGCCTGCAATTTACACCTGGTTCCCCAGTCCAAGGAAAGCATCCTAGGATGTCACGTCTTGGTCCTTAGTAGCTTGACCACTTTAAGATTCGATGGATAGAGGCCAGGGTCATAATCATAAAAAAGTTTTAAAAGGTTACGTGGTGACTTCCCTGGTGGCGCAGTGGTTGAGAATCCGCCTGTCAGTGCAGGGGACACAGGTTCGAGCCCTGGTCTGGGAAGATCCCACATGCCGCGGAGCAGCTAAGCCCGTGAGCCACAACTACTGAAGCCCGTGCGCCTAGAGCCCGTGCTCCGCAACAAGAGAAGCCACCACGATGAGAAGCCCCTGCACCGCAACAAAGAGTAGCCCCCGCTCGCCACAACTAGAGAAAGCCCGCGCACAGCAACGAAGACCCAACACAGCCAAAGATAAATAAATAAAATAAAAATAAAATTAAAAAAAAAAAAAAAGGTTACGTGGGCTGAGAAAATGTGCAGGATGAAAGGTAAGTGCCAAGAGGAGGCCCTTCTGACTTCTCCGGAGACCACTTCCCCCAGCAGAGATGCACAGACCAGCAGGAGCACCACCTTCTGTCTGTGGAGAGGGTCCTGGGGCCACACGGAGCCTGGGTATGGGAACCAGAGACCCATACGGACCACCGTCTCATTACGGGCACGTGACCTGTAGCAAGCTTCCCCACCTGCCCAGCCTCAGTTTCCTTATCTGTAATAAACGGATGATACCACCCACTTCATAGGGATTTTGACAAGAATTAAATCAAATAACACTTGAGGAGCTGGCACAGAGCTTACGACCTCTGAGACACTCCAAAAATGCTAGTTTCCTTCTCTCTCTCTTGCAGGGGCCCCTTCCCAAGCCCCAGCAAAGTTCATTAGGACCAAGAAAATACGGCAAGTTCCTAGAATTTACCCAGAAATCAAAGAAAATCACCCTACCAAGAAAAGGATAATTTATTATAACAATCCAAGTCCCCCAGGGTTGTAATCTATAAAGAGACAGTTCTAAAACTACAACTTCCTGTCCGATTGTAAAAATAGAACAGTGTTTGTCAAAGATCCTGGATCCAATTAATGCATTCATTTTCTCCAGAGAAGGAATCAAAGCCTCTCAGTTTGTACCCATGCGGAGGAAACTGGGAGCAACGAGGGGGCCCGGGAAGCTTCTCAGGGCCACTGCCATTGTCTGGGTAAGAGTGAAAGCAGGGTGACTGAAGCCACAGCCCCAAGGATGAGGGTCCCAAGGCAGAGTCCAGAGGATGGGTGGGGCAAGGCACCCCCAGAACCAGAAGAGAAGGGGCAGGATGGACAGAAAGACTCGCCATCCCTAGGGGCTGGGGACACGGAATGGGCCTAGAGCTCATAAATGTAATCAAGGCCAGGTGTGGTCTGGGGGCACAGCTGAGGGCTGGGGGCATAGCTGAGGGCTGGGAGGAAACCCTACAGCATATCCAGTCCCACACCAGGCACGGGGCACAGATGCCTTCTGTAAACTGCATGGCACCCCAGGACATAAAGACGTGCACCGCAGCCCCCCACTTTACAGATAAAGCAGGGCAGCTGACTTGCCCAAAGGTCACCCATTTCAAAGGGGCAGAGCCAGGACTGGAGCCGGGGCAGACTGTTAGTTTTACAACAGAAGCTACAGGGCAGGAGGGTTTCCAGAAAAAGACCAAAAGAGAACCCCTGGGTCTGGCAATTAGACGGCCACTGGAAAGCTCCAGGAACAGGGAGAGAAGTCCACGGTCAGGGATTGAGGAGGGAATTGGGGACTTGGGGGCTCAGGGGGTGGAGGGGTCATGCAGCCAATGCCATTCAAGAACACACACTCCAAAACGCACAGGAGAGGCCACGTCCCCGGCCGTCCCCGTGGTCAGGGCTCGGCACTGTCCTAAAAGACCTGCATCTCTTCCTCATTCCTCAACCCCACAGTGGCAAATATGTGCCCACACCCTATAATCACTTGATTGCAGACATAATATGTTATGATTTGACGACACTGCCGGATTATCGCAGTGTGAGAACACACAGGAACTGTCTCCATTACGTCTAATGTAACAGATGAATAAAGGGATTGCTTTCCATCATGGTGAACGGCCTCAAACGCTGATTTCCTTTAAGACTGTTTGAGATCGTCTCTGATGTGCAAAAACTTTAAAACTAACACAAACCAATCTCTAAGCTCACAGATTTTGTCACCATTTGTTGGGAGTTTTGTATGTCTGCTCATCTCAATAATGTCACAGAATTAGCTAGTTTGTTTGGACAAAAACCTCAAGCTCGTCCAAGGAAGAGCCATATGTGTGAAAATTTAAAGCCTTGGTGGAGCAGTGGTTAAGAATCCGCCTGCCAATGCAGGTGACGCGGCTTCGATCCCTGGTCCAGGAGGATCCCACATGTCGCAGAGTAACTAAGCCCGTACGCCACAACTACTGAGCCCGCACAGCACAACTACTGAAGCCCACGCACCTACAGCCCGTGCTCCGCAACAAGAGACGACACCTCAACGAGAAGCCCGCGCACCGAAACGAGAAGCCCACACACCGCAATGAAGATTAGTCCCCGCTCGCCACAACTAGAGAAAGTCCACGTGCAGCAACGAAGACCCAATGCAGCCAAAAATTAAAAAAAAAAAAAGTTTAAAGCCTTGTGTTTTATGAAATAGGATAAAAGTCAAGCTCAGAGGACATAAAAGAAGTTGCATTTCAGCCTGGACTGGCAGGCAGCCCCTTCCTCTGCAAACAGAAGCAGCTTAGGTTCAAACCTGTCAACAGTTTTTAAATCAAAGGCCTTGGTTTCTGCCTCATCACTAAGTCAATTACAGTTCTAACCTGAAAAAGGTATTTAATGGGCCTTTATTTGAGTTCACAGATATTTTCCCCAAATAATGAATTAGCAATTTAATCCTCTTATATCCTCACCAGACAGGCAGATGGCAAGAGCCTCAGGAACACTGCCCGGGGGCCGGGACAAGGGTCGAGGTCGGCCCAGGAGGGACCAGGCCCTCCGCTCGCACCCCCAGGTCAGCAGCCAGAGGAAACACCCGATAAGGGGGTACCCGGCTGCACACCTGGATCAACTGCGGGGAGTTGAGAACAACCCTAACATGTCAGGGAAACCCTCTAGCTATCCCCCCACCCCAAATCAGCAGAAGACATCTGTAAGCCCTCCCATTCTTCCCCCCCATACCCCGGCGGCCTCCCAACTTCCAGGGTTTCTCAAAGTCACTTGTTTGTTGATAGTTTCGAATTCAAGACACAAAGAAGTAACATTGGAAATGGTGGCTAGGTCCCCAGCCAGCTTACGCGGCCTCTCTGGCTAGAAAGGAAGCTGAAATACCGCGTCCACGCAAAGAAAACTGACCGGAAAGCAGAGCCAGGGTAAGACGATGACCTGACAACACAAGGGCTCCACATGCAGACAGGCCGTCCTGCAGTGTTCAGTCCCAGGACAGCCCACCTTGGTCGCCTCTCCCCTCCAGCGGCTTCTCCACATAGTCCAGACATCACACTTGGAGGAAGCACTCAAGTCCTTTGTGCTGAGTCTGGTCAATATTTTTTATGACTTTTCCAACAAAACAGGAGGAACTCTGACAGGGCGTTGGGGGGGGGGGGGCACGCATCCAGCAGTGACCTGAGCTTCCTGGAACATCACTTTGTACAGTAGGGCAGGGGTCCCCAACCCCCAGGCCGTGGACCGATACCAGGCCGTGGTCTGTTAGGAACTGGCTCGCACAGCAGCAGGTGAGTGAGCGAAGCTTCGTCTGTATTTGCAGCCGCTCCCCATCGCTCGCGTTACCTCCTGAGCTCCGCCTCCCGCCAGCATTATGAGTTGTAGAATTATTTCATTATCTATTACAACGTAATAATAACAGAAATAAAGTGCATAATAAATGCAATGCGCTTGAGTCACCCCGAAACCATCCCCCGCCCCCGTCCGTGGAAAAGGTGCCTTCCACGAAACCGGTCCCTGGTGCCAGAAAGGTTGGGGACCACTGCAGTAGAGAGTGCAACACCTGAAGTTGACAACCTCTGAAGAGGTAAGTTTATTCATTTCCTGTTGCTACTGCAAGCAGCCGTCACAAACATTAAAGGACTTCCCTGGTGGTGCGGTGGTTAAGAACCCGCCTGCCAATGCCGGGGACACGAGTTCGAGCCCTCATCCAGGAAGATCCCACGTGCCGCGGAGCCGTAATGAAAAACTGACTCATCTTCGAGAACACGCCTTACGGTGACAGACACTCCCACTAACACCACCGTCACCCTCGCTTGCCCCGCACGAGGCGTGCTCTCTGCAGCGCCTCACCACCTGCCAGAGAGATGGCCACCAAGACCCACGACCATGAGCGCTCAGCTCCCTGGACGATTTCCAAACAGACTCAGGACACTCCTATCACCCCCATCATCATATCCTCAGAAATTCTACGCTGGCAAATACTTTATTTTTTTTTAAAGCCTTCTATGAATTGTGTAATGAACTCTTTCCCCCTAATTACAAACAGACCTGTCTGAGGCTATGGTAATGCACTCACAGAGCTCAATTCTGTGTACGCTGTACCTCAACCCCCAGTACCTTGGGGCTCCTCGTGAAATCAATCTGGAAAGTTGTCTTTCTGGCTGAGGGTGTAACCACGCTATTATAAACTACAGCACTCGACAGCTGCTGCATCTCTCTAATCGAACCTTCTGAGGCTGCGTCCTTTGTGAGGAATGGGGCCTGATCCCATCATAACACTGCTCCTCTGGGAAACGCAGACAAGGCTTCCTGGAACTCAGGGTGAGGGAAAGCGGACTGCACTCTCTGGGGCCCTTCTGCTTCTGACGGCTAGGACTGGAGGGTAGCTGGGATCAAGTAGAGAGAAAGGAAGTGGATGGAGACGGGAGAACATTCTGGAAGGGCTCTGTGTATTTTCTAGGACTTGAGAGGTCAGATTTCAACACTTCTGGTTTTCCTGGTCACATGCTATTCTTAGAATCAGAGGTACCAGGAGACAGGGCCACCGAGATGCAGACACACAGAGAGGCCCCCAAGGGGCAAAGGCCAGTCAGACGTGGACAACGGCAGACGCGAGGAGGAGGTGCCAGAAAGGGTTTTCAGGGGAGGGAAGTGGCTCAAAATACAGGGGAAACAGGTGGCTAACGTCATTTGAGGGAAATACGCGACGAGGACAACAGAGAGTTAAATAAGAAATAAATCACGAGGGCTTCCCTGGTGGCGCAGTGGTTGAGAGTCCGCCTGCCGATGCAGGGGACACGGGTTCGCGCCCCAGTCTGGGAATATCCCACATGCCGCGGAGCAGCTGGGCCCGTGAGCCATGGCCGCTGAGCCTGCGCGTCCGGAGCCTGTGCTCCGCAACGGGAGAGGCCACAACGGTGAGAGGCCCGCGTACCGCAAAAAAAAAAGAAAGAAATCATGAAATGGGGGAGACAAGGCAACCTGCGTCCAAAAGAGCCAAACGCTCGGGGCTCCTCACCCAGAGGAGGAGAATGTGGGCAGTCCTACGGCATCAGTGCACACACACACTCACACACAGAGACACACACACAGGGAGACAGAGACACACACAACAGACACATACACAGAGGCATGCAAGCACACACAGGCTCACACAAACACAAAGACACACACAGAGACAGAGACACACAGACACAGACAAGCATGCATGCGCACAAAGAGACAGACACACAACACAGACACACACATACTTAGACACAGGCGGGCACACACACAACAGACACAGACACACACAGAGACACACAGGCTCACACACACAGGCCCATGAGGATCTGAACAATCTCCATGAACGTGCCTGCTTACCTTGTCCCCCACCCCACCCCGAGTACAGAGCGATACCCCTTCTCATGCAAGGGGACCTCACCCCTCCACAAGGCAGCCCTGGTGAATGGTACTCCTCCCACTTACAGACAGGCCTGAGGCTCAGGTGGGCTGAATACCAGGGCCCCGGCCAGAAAAAGAGGCGAAGCTGGGACTCAGGCCCGGGCACATCCTCCTCTACACCCCCTACGGTCCCTGCTCTCAGTCCAAACCTACCACTTTACAAACAGGTGAGTGAACCCGTCCAGAACCAAAATGTCACTCACATGAGGCAGGGCTGGAGGAAGCACCGACGTGGACCTCAAATGTCACTCAGTGTAATAGTTACGTGCAAATCAAAACGCCTCTGCAACAGAGCTAAGCGGTCACTTTCACACATGGGACCAGACACACAGGCAGGAGCCGCTCCGGGCTCAGGTGGTCTGGGTGGGCTCTGGTCCCATCAACTGCACTGTGGCCCAGGACAAGTTCAGGAAACCTCTGTGCTTCCCCTTCTTGTCTGAACAGCAAAGCAAGTTCTAGTTACAGGATGGTGGAAGGATTAAGTGGGTTCCTTCGGGTCATGCATTCAGGAGCTCTTGGCACAGAGAAAAAGCCAACAAAAGTTCATCCATGTCACTGCCACCATCATCATCAACTCTCGTTTTCCATGTCTTATTAATTCTCAAAAGCCAGCATATTTGGGGCTTCCCTGGTGGCGCAGTGGTTAAGAATCCGCCTGCCAATGCAGGGGACACGGGTTCGAACCCTGAGCCAGGAAGATCCCACATGCCACAGAGCAACTAAGCCCGTGTGCCACAACTGAGCCTGCGCTCTAGAGCCCACGAGCCACAACTGAAACCCACGCGCCTAGAGGCCGTGCTCCACACAAGAGAAGCCACTGCAATGAGAAGCCCGCGCACCGCAACGAAAAGCCAGCTCTTTGGAATGAGTTCAGACTCCATTCCTTTCACCAAATCAAAATAACGCCAAGCCTCTGCCCAGCGCCGCTGTCTTGCTGCGTTGTTTGCCAGCACCCATAGCACTGACCCTCCCGAGGGGAGGGACCGAGCAAGGCTTTCCAGCCCTAAAATAACATCAACACACTGCAAGGAACAGCTCTGAAGAGCAGAGACGTGTGTGAATCACAGGGAAGGAGCGAGGGCCTGGGAGGGTTTGGGCAAACCCGTGGTGGCTGGCTCAGTTGCCCACCCTTCCCTCCCATCCCCGGTCTCTCACCGGGACCCGCTGTGAAAGCCTGTAGGACGCAGACCTGGTTGGCAAGGCAACAGACCCACAGTCTCCAGCATCCTTCCCAGACCACACCACAGACCCCAGGTCCCTGCCGGTTGGGAAACCTGGGACGGCCCTTTGGGCTTCCACCTCCAATCTCCAGAAAGCCCTGGGGCCACAACGGTACCTGCTAAATACTTGGGTCCTCGGAGAACAATCAAGCCCGGCTCCAAAATAATACAGCCTAGCTCAAACCTGACTTCTACGTTCCCCGCAAAAAGCAAAAGACCGCCTGTGTCCAAAACGAACATCCACACACACAGTGCCATGGGGTAAGTGCACACGGACACTGGTCTCCCGCTCACAACGAGGCCACCGCTCAATACACAACCAAAAGCGTTTCTACACTCCTGACCTCACACCTTGGTAGAGAAAAAGTTAAATGCAACTTACGGCACTTTCTAAGGCAGCTGGGTAGATGAACACACGTTGGTTTGGATGGATGTACACATATTAGTTTATCCCCATGTGCACACGCGGAGGCAGGGGACACACACAGAACAGAGTCCCCACTGCAGTCTGCAGGAGGCTCCAGACGTCCTCCCTGCCCAGCTGCGGGTCACTCACGGGCCCTGACACCCGGGCCACTCTGAGCACCGTAAGGGCGGAGGTTCAGGCATACGTGGCATCTCCACTGACGCCCTTCTCGGGGCTGTGCACCCCAGATTCCCACGTGGTTCACCTACGGGGCAGGGAGGGCCGGGGGCTGCCCCGGGCATCGTTCCATCCTGGAAGGCCTTGGCGTGGGCAGCTGGGACCAGCCTGGCTTGGGCCATGGGGCAGGGTCCTCCTATCTTGTCTGTGGCCACTGGAGCAGTGGCCGAGTCCTAGAAGGCAGGTGCAGGCCGAGGACAAAGGGACTTGGGGGGTTACAGGTCTGCCCTGAAACGAGGCCAGTGGGCAGCAGAAGCCATGACACCAAGCTCCCCGGGAGGCAGCTCCAAGAAACCGGGGGCCCCCTCCGCTGCTGGTCAGGTGACAGGCACGGCCAGGCTGGCGCCCGCCGTGTACACACCCCTCCCGGCTCAATGCCCCCGTCCCTCCTCCCCGAGCGAGGCTGCAGCCGAACCCCGCTCTCCCCGGAGGCTCCTCCGAGGAGCAGCTCCCGCTCACAGCCCGCAGAACAGCCCAAGGACAGCGGCAGGCAGGCCTGGGAGGCCTGCTTTCCAGTCTGAGTAGCCCAGCCTGGCCGGACACGGCCCAGAGGAGGTGCCCCAAAACCCCAAGCAACGTCCTGGCCAAACCCGCAGCGGCCACTGGCCGGCCTCAGACCAACAGCACGCCACCCACCACGAAGCTTTTCACCTCAGTGACTCGGATGTGGGCAGCGACCCCCAGGCCCCTTCTGCTGAGTACCTCAGCCAAGCACGGCCTCCACTCAGGTGTGAATCACACAGCGAGGCCGCGGACGGCAAAGCCGAAGGTCACACGTGTGCCCTGGGGCAACGTCCTCCTATCTTACCGGAAGCAACCTGAGGACAGGACACGAGGGCTGCCTCCTCCTGCTGTGCACAGCTTGGCGGGCGTGAGGGGTTGCTCCCTGCACAAGCTTCCTCTGCTCGCGGCAGCAAGGTCCCGGCCCCCGCCAGCCCTGGATGCTGCCCTAGCACGCGTGCACCCTCCTGACAGGTGCAGGACGGCTACAGACGAGCACCTCCCTGTGCCCGCGGCCGGGCGTCAGGCACTGCGCTGGGGACGGGCTTCACTCAGAGACTGGAAATGGAGAACAACGGGACGGGCACAAGTGAACAGGGAGCCCCCTCCTTGGTTCTCAGCTGAGCAGACCCGCCACGCTTGCAGGACGGCCCACGGAGCAGGACCGCAGGCTCTCCGCATCACAGAGGGATGGGGACGGCTAGAAGGGTGGCACTGCAGAGCAGGCAAACCTCCGGCATCTTTAAGAAGCAATGCTTTCCTCACTAACCCAGATTCCTAAGAAAATGATCCATCTGGAGAGAAGACCCACAGAGCCGCGGTAGCTCTGCCTAGAGGCACCAGGAGCCTGGGGCCCTCCATCCAATCCGACCTCGCCAGGGCTGCCCGGGTTCCAGGATGCTGAGAACCCAACTGCTCACACCCACCCCAGGAAACCACCGCCCCACACCTCCCTACGATTCTATTGGCTGGAGAGAAAGACTGTTTGACAGACTCAAAAAACATTTCCAAATGGCATCAAGGCTCTCACAAGGCCCTCCAACTTACAGGCGTGTAAATGGAAGTCTCTTCCCTCCCTGACCAAAGCTGGAGGCTGCCCTGGTGATGCCCCAAGCAGTCCGGGCGCAGGAGGCCCAGGGTCAGGCAGGGCCTCTGGTTAAAAGGCTACGGCGGGGCAGCTGGGTCCTGGTCTTCTTTTCTTACCAGGAAAGCTCCAAGTGCTCCCCGGGTCCCCTAGAGATGGTGGCCAGCTCCCAGCTAGGGCTGGAACCCAGAGCCCTGGTCCCAGGCAAACTCCCCACGTAAGAAACCCGAATAACTCATGAGGCACAGCTAAGCAGGCCACGCGCTCTGCTACAGCACAGCCTCCACCGGGCAGAGCCAGGCTAATTAAAACAAGACGCTCAAGATCAGGGCTCCCAATTACCTGCCAAATTAACGCGCTGCCTTACAGACTCCCCGCCCCTCGTCCCCAAGGCCTACCTTCAATAAACCTTTCTATTTCTGAAGACTCCCCGGAGCCCTTCCGCAAGTCTCCTGCAGAGACTCCGACTCCACCTTCGCTACAAATAAGCTTCCCTGCACTTCTGGGCAGAGGTGACTTGGGGAGAAAACTTTGTCCACCCAGTACCAAGCCCTGGAGCTGTGACCGCAGCTCAGGGCCCCACCAGCTGGGGTGGGGAGTGGAGGACACAGCGGCTCCCGGATCCCTAAGCTGAGGTTCTTGCACACGCCAATCAAAGCTCAGTGAAGCCACTTTCAAGGGGAACTACTACTTCCACTGCAGAGGACAGACAGTGCCACTCAGGAATGTCACACGTGCTTATGGGCGCCCTGAGTGGCTCCCACCCACACCTGCCAGAGGCCCTGCCCTTTCTTGGCTCAATCCAAACCCAAGGCCCCACGAGGTGGCTGCCCAGCCGCCCTGCTGTGGCTCCAGATGGTAACTGTTAACTGGCGTCTTCGGGGACCGGGCACCAATTCACACACAGACTCATTGCCACCAAATGCCAACCAACAGGGCAGGGAGATGTGCTGAAAGCCCTCTTCATACAGATGATGATGAAGGCGACAATGACTGGAGTAGCAGCGACCCCTCACTAAGTACTCACCATGTGCCGGTGTCCTGGAATCTGTTTTCTTAACTAATCCTAACGACAACACAAGTCAGGCATTAACGCTACCTGCGGAGAAAACAGAACCAAGGCACAACTAGGAGGTCATCACACTCACACCCAGATACACGCTGTGTGCGTGTGTGTGTGTGTGCGTGCGTGCGCACACATGTGTGCCTCAGAGGTTAGGACCAAGGTAGGCACGGCCTCTCTGAACTAGCTGGGCCCACAGCCAAGGCCCCCACTGCTCAGGTAAGAGGACACAGCCTATCGCACTCACCCGCAGACACTAGAGTCTGCAGCTGGGTTCCTGAAACCCAGCTCTCTGGACGGCAGACACTGCTCTCACCTGGTTCTTCCACACCTCTATGAACCCTCCGTTCTCTGAGTCCGACCCTCTCTGCATCCACAGCAGCCCTGCATACCTCGGCCACACCTGTCTGCAGACCTCCGAGAGGTGCGTGCACCTGCCCACCATCCCCCGCAGGTGGAGGAGCTACGCCCACCGCCGCGGCCCCACTGCCCGGCAAGTGGGAGCTGCTCCTCTGACATTTTCAGGGAGTGAAGGAGAGACGGAAGAATTCCACCCTTTCCGGAAAGTCCAGTCCCCGGGGTTCTGGACTTTCTCCAAACAGCCAATGCTTCTACTTGACCAAGCACCTCAGCTGGTCTTCCTGGCCTCCACCAAGGCAGGAGGTAAACCCGCGCTGAAATCCCACGTGCACTGTGGGCACACCAGGGAAGCGATCCAAACCTGGTTTCCTTCACTATTTTCACTTAGAAAATGTCCCCAATTTCTTGGCGCCAACGTCCCTCTCCTCCCTGCAGTAACTGTGTTTCTCGATGCCAGCAATGTGCAGAAGTGAAAGTGCGTCTGAGGAGACCCCTCCCGATGAACGTGGCAGAGGGGAGACCCAACAGCATCGAGACGATGCTCCAACTCACCCGATTAACGCTTCTCCCAAGTCCTGCTCAAGGGGCTGGCGGGGACCAGACTGAAACCATCTGTACCTTAGCTCCACACCAGAGGTCTTCAAGGGACTGCGAACTTCCTCTATCTTCTTTAGAGAGTTTGGAGAGACGTGACAGAAGCCCCGCCCCCAGCCGCCTCCTCCGTCAGGCTCCTCCCCCTTCACTCCGAGCCGAAGGCGGCAGCGGTGGGCATGGCCGGAAGGGTGGCGGCACACCGCTCTCTGCTCTTCCGCACAGAGCATACCCCGCTTCACCTCCCAGACCTGCCAGTCCAGGGAAGGACAGAAGTGAGCCCCTTTGCACATCCCAGAGAAACTTCCGGCTTGTCCCTCTTTCTTTAAAGGTGCCCCACTCACAAACCCTCAGCACACGCCGGCCGGGTACACGCCTGGGAAAGAAAACGATTCAACCGGTCTCATAAAGGGGCCTGAGAATCTTCAACTCGGAAGATCCAGAGGCCTGGAAATCCCATTCCCAGAAGACAGACAAGCAGGCAAAAGGGAATCGACCACAACCTGAGAGTGAGACACAAAGACAGGGCCGACCTTCCCCAGGTGGTCTCACCTGTGCGGAGGTGGGTCTCACGTGATGCCTCCTTGCTCCCTCCCTTCCCCACAGACTAAGCATCAGCTGCCGCATCCCGTCCCGCTGAGCCTCCCACCTCTCCTCTGAGGTCAATTCTCTCTTGAGAAATGCTGTTTTATCAGCAGACCACGAGCTCACTCTTCAGCCGCAGGAAGGACGGAGGCTCCCACCACCCTGAGCACGGCACCTGCAGGGCCGGCTTCTTGCGTTGAGGACGTAAGAGGCTCCGACCCGAGTCCCCGCCGACCGTCAACACCACCAAGGCAAACATCTGCCCACAGCGGCCAGACGGGAGCCCGTGGCACTTCCTGGGTCAGCAGGTCGGGGGCTCCAAGAACTGGCATTCCTGACAGCTGCTGGTGGCGTCACTGCTGTCAAGGATCAGCATTTGGGGCGAAGAAGGAAGGGCTGGACCATGAACTGAGGAGGCCCCTGCCCACAGACCTTATCTCTGTGGGAGGAATGGCCGGGAGAAGCCCCCCCACGCCCTCCCCAAGCAGCAAAGGGTTTCAGTATTATAAAGAGCTCCTCAGGCGAAGGCGGGGAAAGGATCCCAGAGGAGAGGCCACTGCGGGGCAGTAAAGCCTCAGGCCACCTGTGGGTTCAGAGTCTGAGGTCCCGAGGCGGGCCCTGCCCACCCCCGCCCAGCACTCTACCCAGAACAGGGACCTGCGCCACATCTCTAAAGCACCAACCCCACCAGCCCCCCCTAAAATCCACCCAGCCTCATAAGGACAAATACAAGGACATTCACCATTTTAAACAGCGGCGACCACCAAACAGTGAGCTGCGTCCACAGAGCCGAGCACCAACCCTCGCGGAGGCCCAGACACCTGACCTGAGGCCACCAGAGGACCCAGGGCCTCTCCTTGCCCTCCCCCTGGGACGCACCTGTCCCCCACTCTCTCCAGCAGCTCTTCCTCTTTCCTCCGTGACAGCTGGGCGCCACCGAGTGGCCACGGGAACATCTCAGGCGAGCCCTGCCTGCAGCGGGCGAGCCTGAAAGCTGGGTAACAAGAGGCAGGGGTGCCATCACCACCAGATCAGGGTGACCTTCTGGCAACCGAACCCATCACAGACCTGTAACATCAGGTGTCTGGCAGGTCACTCTGCACAGAGGCTGCCGGAGTGGCTCCAGGTCAAGCCCAGGAGGGACCCTGGGAGGGTGACCGTCCCTCTTGCTGGTGGCGGCTCCCAGCGGCCAGGAATCCCTGTGAGTAGGCCCCAGGCCGTGCAGAAGGAGCTACCGGCTCCTGCGCCCACAACGGCCTCCCTGGGGCGGTGCCTCCCGGGACAGGTGACACCACACCCGTGGGGTGACGGCACCAAGAACCAGAGGGCACAGCAGGGCTGCACTGCCCACCTTCCTGTCTCCTTCCACATCCATAAAACAGAAGGATGACCGATTAGCGGGGCTGACCAGAGCCTCCCAAACTGTAATGTGTCCCCGTCACGTGGGGATCCAAATGCAAGTACGACTCGGGCACACGCCTGCACTTCTGACGTGCTCGCGGGCGACACTGCCTTCCAATCACTCAGCGATGTGCCGCCCATACTTCCTGCCTTGCGTCTCGAATTAACAATTCATAGTGGCTTAAATGGTTCTCCTCTATAGACCGAAACCGCCATGGGCACTCATAAAATACATGGGTGCTCAGAAATATCAATACTCTTCATGTTACTCACCAGGTGCTAAAATGCAAACAGTATTACCCTCGTTTTAAAAAATTAGATTGTGGAAAAGGGCTTAAAAAAAAAACAAAAAACACTAATCCAAGGGAACGAAAGCGGACCATGACGCCTGCGGAAGATTAACGGGCAAGTACAACTTGAAAGAGGAAAGCTAGGAGAGGTGGGCCGAGCTAAAAACAGCAGCTGTTTGCAGAGCGGTGCTCACTGCTGGTGAGGGTCCTGCATCTCCTCCAAACGCCCACGCAGCTCTCCAAACACAGGAGTCCTCCGAGAGCGGCAGGCTGGCGCAGTCTGCAAACCAGGACTCCGTCCTTCCAGAGCGAGGCAATGCGATGTCAACCCCTGGGACATCCCGGGGGCTGCACTCACTGACTCTCCCTTTTCCTCCCAGCTCGATTACCTATGGGAGCCTCTTCTAGTCCGCATTCCTCACATTCGAAGGGTCTGGAGAACCCCACTGATCTAGCACACCTTCCTCCAAAACCGTGAGGGACACGATGGCAGAGGAAAAGGCAGCCTGAAGCTATTCAGTCACCTGCGTGAGCTCCCAGGACTAGGGGCTGCTTCTCCTGAGCGAGCAGGTCACCGTTCCTGCACAAGCCCCAGCGCCTGGACCCTGGACCACCACCCCAGCAGGCCATTTCTCGCCAGGGCGGGGTGGAGGCACGTCTGTAAAAGGTCAGATGCAAAAGCAGCCAGAGGCAAGGCACAAACAGAAGACTGTGGCTGTTCCAATAAAACTTTATGAACAAAAACAGGGGGGCGGTGGCCCGGATTTGGCCCGAGGGCTACAGTTTTCTGACCCCACCCACCTCTCATCAAACACGTGGACAATTCCATAGTGAAGTGCGAGCACCTTCACGTGCGCGGACACATACATAAAGAACACAAGCAGCGTCCCCGCTGGACAGCTCAGGCTTTAATGACACGTGAGCAGCGCAGACCTAGGGGCTCCTGGATTTCCCAATTCCAGGCAAGGGGCTGTGGGCCTTTATGGACCCCAGTGTTTCTGGAAGTAAGTTGTGGGGAGGTGAGAGAGGAGGAAACAAAAAGGAGAAAATGAGCCCACGACACGCCATCTTTCAGCGCATCTCAGCACACGGATCCCACCACTGGAACATCCTCACGGATGTGGGGAAGACTGCGCATCCCAGGACCCCAGGCACACCAGGTTAGCGTGTCACCTTCCCTCGAAGGCAAACCGCAGTCCACCGGCTGAGTACTGAATTAATGCCTGAGGCGCTGCTGGACTTCGCTCTGGAACTAACAGGGACCTTATAGCAATCGCTCCGATTGTCTTCTTGCTCTAAAACAGACATAAATATTCTGTATTTCAATGTTCATGAGAATTTCTCATGACACCTGGGCAGAAGTGGCAGCCAGAAGCTAACCTCCCAAGGCTTGGATCACAAATATTCACTACACCTGTTACTACTGCACACGCATTTTCACAGAACCACCGCCCGCCGGAATTTCACTGGGCTCTTTTCTTTCCGACGCACAGACACTGAGCACCTGCCTGCTGCCTCCACTCCCAAGTTCACCGCCACGCCCGCAAGCCCAGCCTCTCACAGGGACAAGGTGAAATAAGGCCACCCCACAGTCTGAAGGACTCACACAAGCTAGGATACTGTTATCTGGGAGGTGGACATCATGGGGACTTGAGTGTTTCCTGGAGGAAACGTACTCCTTTCCACACGGAACACGTGAGATGCGTGTCCATCATGACATCACCCCACACGAGCCCCGGGCTGATCTGGGAGGCTGGTGCGGAACAGGGGAGAGGCATGAATCACATGAAGGCAGGCCACAGGGACGCCAGCAAACGGGAACACTGAAGGCCCACTCCCCCTCCCATCAGACATGCTCCCCTAGGGCTCACTAATCTCTGTGTTAATGGATTTCATGGCACCCACGGGTTTGGCCCGTGCCAGGCTAGAAGTGTGGCCTCTAACACCCTGTGGCCTCACTCATCTCCGAGCAGTTTTCCTAGGGTGGCAGATGGAAAATGTTGCAAGAATGTGACTTGTGTCTCTTATTATGTTATAGATGTTCTGAGCAGTAAAGCAGTGTTCATATACCCACGACCAGGAGGGGCAAGGGAGCTCGAGGTCGCTCTGTCACGCTATGGGAGTTTGGAAAGCCACTAGAGGAATCAATACGGCGACATGTTACTACTGCCTGGAGCTTTGTTCAGGCGTTGGGAAGCAAAAGATACATAGGATATGAGAGCAAAGGTTTGCTAAAAGATTTCTCAAAGCCTTCTGAATCACAAGAGGAGCGTGTAACTTTGGCAGCAGGGGTACCACGTGGCTAAGCCACGTCCTTGGGGCCCAATCTCCAAGTGCACCACTGCCATCACCGCTGCTCTCTGACGAGAAGCGGAGCATCTCTCTGAGGTGCATCTTACACCACCATCCTCAATCCTGTGTCTTCTGTTACACGGTCAAAGGTGTCTTTTTTTGCTGACGCGGTTCACCTCTGCACAGCTCTCTGGGTAACAGAGCAGGTCCATACGGACCATGCGTCGAGTACCACAGATGGCCTGCTTCCTCGCCCTGCTTCTGCAAACTGCTTGCTTCTCGTTAACCTTCTTTAATCTGATTCAAGATTCACAGCAGCATATAAGTAAAATCTTTTCACTCTGTCACAGAAGAAACTGAAGACCAGAGAGGCAAAGCAGCATTCCAGGCACGGAGGAGCACATGAGGTCTCGGACCAGCAGTTCCTTGTCCGGGTCCACACAAGGGCACCCACGTGTGCTGGACTGGAGGACTGGTGGTGAAACCAGACAAGCCATCGCTGGTACCCCCAAGGACCCCCCCATCACCCCCAATCCCCACCCCTAAGCTCCCACCCCATCTTTGGCATTGTCACCATCAGCTGGGAAATAACCTGATTCCTGGCTGGGAACCAGAGTCATCTTGGAAGGACCCCAGCCCTGTTTCTCAACAGAGATCCAGGACAGATGTACTGATCCCAGGCATGGTTCTGGAACCAGAATTCCTTCTCTTGCAAGGCCGCCAGGAACCACCAGGAGTTCAAACCTGGCTAATTTACAACCAGGCTCCTTCTAGACTGCAACCTCCACTTTTCTTGTCCCCTCTGCCCCTGAAAATCAAGACCCTGAAGAAGCAGGATGACCCCACCGGGGGTGGAGGGCCTGCTGGGCACTCAGCCGTGGGATTCCCTGCAGCTCCACTCTTGGCTCAGATGAGTGACCTTCGCGTACGAGGCAAAAAACCACCTGAGCTCTAGGGCGACAGCCCGGATTGGTCTGGCCTGCTGTGGTGACGGCTGTTCCCATGTCCCTGAAATTCTGCCCTCTGACCCCCTCCATCACAGACAGACCATTACAGTCCAGTGTGGAAAACTGCTCCCCATGTAAGGCAAAGCCTGGGCCAAATCTTGCAGGATGAGGAGGTCCCAGCCAAGGCCTTGGGGGTGGGGAGGTAGACAGTCCAGCAGAGAGGACCCTGTGCACAAGGGCCTGCAGGTGAGACTCTCATGTGGTACAGAGAGCTTCTTAATTCAGTTTTCAGTGTTACCTGTCCTAAAACACCTTTTTAGATTTTTTTTTTCCCTAATCGCTCTCCCCCGTGAAACTTTAATAGCAGAGGTATACCATACACCTGTTTACATCCTGTGGCCCACCAAAACCACCGTCATCTCTAGGATTTGTTTTTTCTCCTCTCAAGAACCAATTTTCACCACCACTGAGAATGCACCGTATAAAGGGATTACAAGCAGCTTGGGCTGCTGAAGAAACAAGCACGGATCCCGCTCTGCCAGCGGGCGGATGCCTACCATCTGTGGCCCCCACCCTGTCCCCCAGGGTCGGGGTGTCCCCTTCTGGGTCCTGCCCGCCCCACCTGTACTGGAGCCTCGACCTCTCTCATGCTCTGTATCCAACAAGTACTCAGTAAGCGCCAACCAACACTTGGTGCTTCGGCAGATAACAGGGTGCGTAAAAGGTGGTTCTGGTCCCTGGCGCCGTGAGGACCAGTAGAGGCACACAGGGTCCAGTCTACCCATCACAAAGCAACATCCAACGGGGCCAGAATAAAAGGGTGTCACTGTTGAAGACGGAAGAGCTGGAGCCGCCGGGGCAGCTCCCTAGAGGGGCACTGGAGCTGCTCATCTGCTGGGTTCCACAAGCAGAATCTGCAGAGACAACTCCAGCTAACCACAGTGACACGGCCTCCCCACAGCCAAGGAGCCCGACGTCTGCAGGAAGTAAATGGCTTCAGGACACAGTTACTGAGGTCGACTAAATCTGACCATGTGTTAGAAGCAGAAAATGCCACCTACTATTTCCCCGGCTTCATCAGCGGCAGTCGCAAGACACCAGGTAGGTTTCAGCTCAGTCTCAGATTTCCTCCAAGTAAACCTCGAACTAAGGTTTCCTTCACCCGCCCTCCGGAACTGCAGCTGGGACGGATGCGTGGTTTCCTTGAAACGCACAGCCTCTGAATAATCATTCCTTCCTTTCACTTACACTACACTACCTTCAACAGGACAAGGAAGTCAGAATCAAGATGATTTTCACCAACAGCCCTATTATTAACAAGCCCTTTGAACCTAGGTGGGTCATTCGGATCGGCTTGGGGAGTGTCCACGGTCGCTGAGAACACAGCGTCTCCTTTTCCGGAGCAGGGGATGATCTAAACAACAAAATAGCGAAAACCAGGGTAAGGGAGAGGAGACAGAAAAGAGGCTGTGGAAGACACATCCGTGCGTTGGAATGGCTGCTCATCTCACTAGAATGTTGGTTTAACTCAAGCCGAAATTTTAAAACTATCAAAAACCTCCACCCACAGACTACAGGACCACTGAGAAGAAGGTAATGTGACCCTGGACCAGTCTTAACCAGGAGGAAACAAAGGAACTCTGAAACCTGACACAAAAGGTTCCCTAGAGTCGACATTCCAGCAGGAAGGCTTTTCCTGGTTAATCAACCAGAAATTCGAGTTTGACGGCTATGGGGACGGGTGTCCAGCAGGCTTCTGCACTTCCAACCGGCCAGGCACACACTGTCCCACCCTGAGGGTGTCAGGCAACAGCCCCTCGCACATCTGGGTTACTTCGCTGTAACTAACAGGGGAAGAGGCTCAGGTGCTCGGCCCCCATATGCTTTGAGAGCCTGACTTGTGGGGAACGAAGCCTGTTTCCAGCCCCACTGACCTGTGAGAAGGATCCTATTTCTACCTCAGAAAGGCTGGTCACGCCCCAGAGAGCATTCTTCTTTCTAAAACTTACGTAACAGAAACTAAACACACACCCTTCTAGAGGGGGAAAGCCAATCCCTGCAGACTCGGGGACCTCGTAAGCGATTCCAGGGGGCACAAATCTCCCACTGTTCTTGCACAGCTTTCACAAAGGCAAACTGCAGCATCCTCTGTGTCTCTGTTGGCTTTGCTCTCTCCTGCCCCGACGCCTGACGGACCACTGCTTGGACCACTGGATGGGAGATCTCTTGCCACGCACTCCCATTAAGCTCCTGAAACCAGTGAAACTCACATCTGAGTGATCAGTCATGACTCATCAAGATGGCCACTCACACGTTTTGTGAAGCATCTGTGCACCTTCAAGGTTAGCCTTATCAAACTGTCTCCCCCCTGGGTCACTCTGTATTCAAACGTGCTTCCTTGAAGGGAGGGAGAGAGAGGTGACGGAACAGCCAGCACCCAAGGACCAGGGCATGGCCTGAGCCAGCCGAATTCAGGTCACAGCAGTGCCAGGGTGAGGGCAGCACACGTAGGCTCCGCTGTGAAAAAGGCTGCCAAGCCCCCGGCAGATGTCGTCTTAGATGCGGCCTGTGATCTCCCCCGAGGTCATGCATTCAGGGCACATGCTACCACTGGACACCCCAAAGAACACCTGCTGAGCCAGGCAGGGCTCCGAGTGGCCGAGGCTCCTGCACACACGTAAGGCCGAGCTCACCGCGGGGCTCTCGGCTGTGGTCACGGCCGTGATTATTCTGTAGCTGCACGAGGGACTGGAGGAGCCCAGGAGGCTCTTGTCATAGGATCACTCTCCGCTCTCAAGGGCAGAGCCATGATGCTTCCACGAAGAGAGTTCCTGCTCTTCCCAGGAGCGTCCACCCTGCTGAAGAGTACTCAAGAAGCTGCTAGAAAAAGGTGCAGAAATGGGATCACTACCTTCTTTTGCTCAATCCATTCGGGAACAGCATGTCAAATTTACCATCTAGGGCTTCCCTGGGTGGCGCAGTGGTTGAGAGTCCGCCTGCCGATGCAGGGGGCACGGGTTCGTGCCCCGGTCCGGGAGGATCCCACATGCCGCGGAGCGGCTGGGCCCGTGAGCCATGGCCACCGAGCCTGCGCGTCTGGAGCCTGTGCTCCGCAGCGGGAGAGGCCGCAACAGTGAGAGGCCCGCAAAAAAAAAAAAAAGAAAAAATTTATCATCTAACCCCACCAAGGAGAAAGCCGCACCCCTGAGGGAGTCAGGGTACCTGCCATAGAAGAAGGCGCTCCGACCCCAACGCCCGGTCAGAGGCTGGCCCTGCCTTCCTTCAGGGTGACCATGTCCGGGTTCTTCCCTGTCGTGACAGGGTCTGCGCCCTCTGGAGGTGGTCACAGTTAACAGACATCCAAGCACCAATGCTCCAGGCAAGGCAAAGGTGGGGGGCACCGCAGACTTGAAGGCTGAAGAGATCTTTGCGGGAGAGGTTAAACTTCAAAGGGAAAGCAGCAGGGCAGCCCACGGTCAGGCCAGCCCTGGAGAAGGCTTCCTGCTGCAGGGTACAGTTTCATCCCAGCCCCCCAGCCTGCAGGACACAGTTGCAGGCCAGACAGCCCCTGCCCTGGAGCTCAGTCCAGCAGCATCCTTCCTCCAGCCTCTCATCTGGATGCTCTGACAGTCTCCCAGTGAAGAGGCAAAGCTAGTAATTCTTACCGTACGCAATGATGGAACATCTACCAAAATTCCAGGCTCGAATTTAACGATCTCCCACTGAGCGTGCTCCGCAGGACTGGAAACTTAACAGCAATGAAGCAGACACCTTGTGTCCTGAAGACTGGCTACATCCTAACCAGAGGTACTTCTTCCTGATGCTCCAGCACTTGCCCCTGCTCGGTCCCATCCCCAATCAGAGCCTGCCGGTGACACTGAGCTCCTTTAGGTGGAGCCACAGCCAGCCCTCCTCCTCGGGGCCCAGCCTGTCCCCGAGAGCTGCCTGGGGAAGGGGACCGATCCAGCCCATCACACTGGGTGGGAGCCACATTGCCCAGGGAAGGACAGTGCCTTGACTTGCCCAACGGGTCCTGAAGAAAAGCCAGCAGGTGGGTGTAACGGGAGCACTTGATCAGAACACGCCCAAGTCCTGAAAATGAGCGACAAAATCCCAGCTGCAATTTGGTCCTCCTGGCAGTTCAGTTCATGCAGGTCAAAGTAAAATGCTGACAATTTTCTTAAAAGCCCCTGGGAGATGAGTGGGCAAGTGAGGGTTGTGAATAAGGCCAGCACGGGAGACTGGCACTGGGTTAATGTCCTATGGTCAGTGGATACTGAGGAGGTACAAGTGGCAGTATCTGATGCCGAAGTGTCAGGATGCCTGCAGTGCAGGTGCAGGAAAACAAAAACAAAACAAAACACAAAACAAAACCAAAGCAAAAAAACACACAAAAAGTTATGTATACATAAGTAAAGCAAATGTGGCAAACTTTTTAAAAAGTCTCAGAGAAATTCAACTTTCTTTTTAAGATCATTTACATGTAAAATATATATAGTTTCATAAGCACTTTTTAAAGTATGAGTGGACACATCAAACTCATGTATTAGTATCAGATGGGTGATGAGAATTTATGGATTTTTTTCCTGGTAGTGTTTTGTTTTGTTTTTTTTTTTAAACAGTGAACGGGTATTATCAGAAAGAAAATGAGATTTTATTTTTCGGTGATGGAGGCTGGGAGTTGGATGGGCTCTTTTGATCTGATAGAGAAAGCACTGCCTGAAACCACAGGAGGAAACAAACTCCAGTGATTGCTTCCTTTTCATCTCAGGAGTCACTTCCACTCCCACCTGTGCAGACAAGGAGAGGCTCCCTGAGGCCAAGGTCGAGACCGCAGCCCTGGCCCTGGCCCTCGTGCTCAGGATGGGTCCCTGCTCTTGGGCTTCTAACACCTGACCTCCGGCTTTTGGCAACCAGCCTACGGGAACCCACTCTTTGAACTGCTCTTTGCTCCCTGGGTCCTTGCTCTAAAGATTTGTTGCAATAAATCAAAGTGAAAGATACACAAACAGTTCCAGCCTGAAGAGCAACACCCCTGCTTCCACAAAGAGTATCAACTTCACTCCTGGAACAGTGATCATTCACCATCTGGGCCCTTATCCATTTAAAAAAATGTCACATGACATTCAGTGTCAGCAGGGACAAAATGATGCAGCCATTAGAAAGAAGAAGACAGAACCACAATGGTGGCCACGCCTTGTAATTCTTCATAGGAAATCCATACAGCAGTGAAAATGAAAGCACCAGAGCTACGTGAGTTATCGTGCCTTGGTAACCAAGATCATGTGTAGCCGAGAAAAGCCAGTCAGAGAATCACATACGGGTGAAGTACATTTACATAAGGTTGACAACAACAGGCAAAACCAAGCAATACATATTTTAGGGAGAGAGATATTAAGTGACAAAACCATAAATGAAAGAAATGGAACAGCAAAGAGAACATTTAGGATAGTGGTTACCTGGGGGGGGGAGGGGGACACGGGGGTCTGCAAAGGTTTTTGGAAAATGGTTCTTCAGCTGGGTGGAGAATGCAGGCATTCATCTTATTGTTCCCTAATCTGTACCTACTGCTTGTGTTCACTGCCGTTTGTGTGAGGCAAATCCACGTGACCTGCTTCAAGATTGTGTCCAACAGTCATTTGTCAGATAAAATAAATGTGCTTCACCGTTACAGAGCAAGAGATCCATGCTTACGTAAGACGAGAAAACTTCTTGAAGAGTGCAAAGAAATTAACCACAATTACTTTTGATATTTATACTCCTTTTTCCCCCCACTGCGAGTATTACTTTATTTTTATTTATTTATTTACTTGTTTGTTTATTTTTGGCTGCCTTGGGTCTTCGTTGCTGTGTGCGGGCTTTCTCTAGTTGCGGCGAGCGGGGGCTGCTCTTCGTTGTGGTGCGCGGGCTTCTCATTGCGGTGGCTTCTCTTGTTGCGGAGCACGGGCTCTAGGCGCATGGGCTTCAGTAGTTGTGGCTCCCGGGCTCTAGAGTGCAGGCTCAGTAGTTGTGGCGCACGGGCTTAGCTGCTCCGCGGCATGTGGGATCTTCCCGGAACAGGGCTCGAACCCGTGTCCCCTGCATTGGCAGGCGGATTCTTAACCACTGTGCCACCAGGGAAGTCCCGCGAGTACTACTTGATTAAGAAATAAATTCTCCTCAAGTCTAGGTCTATCCAGACCTTGCTCAAGCAACTGAGCGACCACATAGAGAACCATGCTGGGTAGAAATTAGCTACAAACATCCCTCCAAATCCGCAACTTGTGTATTCTATGCCCCAAGTATCGGAAGCCCTTTTTCCCCGTAACACTGCGCACCAGCCCTGAGTGCCTCCTCCTGTCTTTTACGCTGTGAGGCACGAACTGGGTAAACACGCGACCTTTGTAGGTAACGCCATATCCTCCTGTGCTTTTCTCCCTTCATCGTGGTCTCCTCTTCAAAGATCTGTTCACGCTCATTCTCAGACACTGTGAGGTTCTGCAGAGATTTCCTCCAGGCTCTTCCCCTCCAAAGAAAGCACACCCAGGAGAGTAAGTAGAGGGTTTCCCCAGTCCTTAAAAGCATCGTTTCTTGTGCTTTTCTGATAACCAGTCTCTTTTTTCTTTTTGATCTTATTCAATGAAAACGACATTCTCTCCTCAACAAGGATAGAGAAAAGGGTTGAAAAGGAGGCCAACGGGAAGTGTCCTCACCTGCGTTCATTCGTCCCCTGCCTGCTCCTCTCTCCAGGGACCCTTGGGGAGGAAGCAGGATGCGGATGGCTCTCTGGGCAGGACTGGTGTCCACAGTCCCCTGGGCCTGACTCAAGACCAGGAGGACCAAAGTGGATCTCCAGTGCAGGCACGAGGTGCTTCCTTGACCCAGACTGAAAGGCCTTAACTTCTTACGCCCAAAACCCTAGTGGGTCAGAAATCTACATTTCCCTGGCTGCCCCGCAGTCTTCGTTCATATGTGCTCCCATACGCCCACCATGGGCACCCAGCACTAACACGCTCCCCACGCGGACGCCGCTGCAATCACGCGCTGCAACACCTTTCATCGAAGCTTCTCTTCTCAGAGACAGATGACCAGGGGGAGGAGGACTCGACATGAGACAGACCTCAGTGACCTCTGCCCCACAGTGTGGTACCTCCAGGCCCACCTCACACCTCCGTCTCCTCCCTCCCACCTGATGGGGAAAACGGGACGGAGGGTGGACAGGAAAATTACACAAGTAGGTTCTACACAAAAAATAACCACTCGGGCTTCCCTGGTGGCGCAGTGGTTAAGAATCCGCCTGCCGATGCAGGGGACAGGGGTTCGAGCCCTGGTCTGGGAAGATCCCACATGCCGCGGAGCAACTAAGCCCGTGTGCCACAACTACTGAGCCTGTGCGCCTAGGGCCCGTGCTCTGCAACAAGAGAAGCCACTGCCATGAGAAGCCCGCGCACCGTAATGAAGAGCAGCCCCCGCTCGCCACAACTAGAGAAAGCCCACACGCTGCAACGAAGACCCAATGCAGCCAAAATTTTTTTTTAATTAAATTAAGGAAAAAAAAGGGTAAGGCTCTTTGAAAAAATTAAAAAAAATAAAACTCACACTTCAGAAAGTGGTTGATGAGACCCAACCAAGTTTTTCTTTCTGCTTCCCACCAGGAAAAAAAAAAGGTTTAAAACGCTATAATAAAATAACAGCAGGTTCAAACATCAGTTTCCAGTGACTTTAAATGGCGTTAAAATGCTATAATAAAGTAAGTTGAAAAAACATCTTTCCTCTTATTTTTTCCTTATGGTAATCTGACTCCCCCCCACTGGTATTCCTTGTTCTGCTCTGGAATACTAAATCCTACCTTGGAAAACACACTTCAAAAGTGTCCTCCACAAGGCAAACTCATCCAAAGGAGGGAACGCTGATGAGAAGGTGGGAAAAGAGGTCCTACGCGGCGGGCTGATGGCCTGAGATGCTTCAGTCTGGACCAAGGAGGCAGAGGGTAGCTCCCACTGAAGGAGGGACCACCAGGCGATAATCTGCTCCAGGCACTCCACAGGGACCCAGCAAGGGGCACAGAAACCTGCGCAGAGAGAACTTTCCAGAGGACGGGACCCCTGGGCTCAGGAGCAATGCCCCATCCTCTGTGCAGCGGTGAGCAAGTGTACATACGTACACGCACGTACACACACACACGCCGGCTGGGGCTTTTCCTCCAAAACCTGGGAGAGAAGTCGGTCAGCACATCCCCGGACAGTCTGCGTACAATCCAATGCATTCTGGGACTGAATAAGGCTCAGCTCATAAAAACAGGATGATGCCCCATCACAGGCACAGCATGCGTCAGCCAGAAACCGACGTGGTCCCTGCGCTGGACATTCAGATTTTACACTGTAAGTCAGGACACCCAGCCTGCACAACCGTAAACACTCAAAGACTCCAAATACGCCTGTAACCCTATTTTCTTTTCAACATCAGAATGTGGATTAGGCGTTATAGTTGTTCTCGGAGTTTCTCGGGAGGCAGGGCAGAAGCTGAGATTTAGCGTTTCAGTTGTTCTCGGAGTCTCTCGGGAGGCAGAAGCTGAGATTCGTTTTTATCTCGAATGTGCAACAATTCTATCAGGCGTATTAAAAGCTGCAGAAAATATGAACTAAGAGTTAACCTGAAGCCACTTAGTGTGGCTGGTGTAATATATTAGAAAAAGTCTTCAAGCCTGCTCTTCGGGGGAAAGCATGCTGGTTTTTCCGATGACAGATGCACAAAATTTTTCATGTGGCTGACTTAATGCCACGCAGGAAAAAAAGGAGGGCAAGAGGAAAAAAAAAAAGAAAAAAACAAGTGATTTCCAGCAGCAAGTCCCCGGATCACTCGGTGACTTTGGCCTTAAAACATCCATGACCCGCAGTCAATGGTATCTCAGTTGCTGAGATAATCGTTGGACTGGATTCAGAATTCAATAATATGGACTCGAAAGCTCCTACAGGCCAGCACTGTTAATACTAGAAGTGATAATTACACTCAAAGTGACAGTGTTCGCATGGGGAGCTGCGGGCTCCTCGGGTTTCTCCTACTTCACCCGCGGCCGGCAGTGGGGGAGCAGACACTCGAACGCAGGCTGTGCTGTCACGGCAGTGCTACCCTCTCCCTGGGGCCCAACGGCCGCCAGAGTCCATCCTCTCCCTGCTACCACTCGGCCCACACAGGGCCCGCTTCGTCTGGTCCGCGTTGCTTCTCTGAGCTTGCGTCCGTCAGCCCTCTCCCCTGCCTCCCTCTGTTCCTAAAGCCTCAGGGGCCCCTCCCAGCTCAGGGCTCCGCCCAGAAGCTCAGTCCGTCCCACCCAGACCTCTCCATCCACACGTGCACCTTTATCCAGGGCTGCGGGCAGCTGCCCCTCTCGGCCAGGCCTTCCACGAAGCCACTACACTTTCAACACCCCCCATCCCACACACACACACACACTCACACCCCTTCCCTGCTGTGTGCTTTTCCTTGTCCTTCTTACTGGCTGTACATTTAAGTAGTACTTTACTGGCTTTGTTTGTACGCTCCACCCACCCCAAAAATATTAGCTCCAGGAAGGTGAGTTCGCACCTGTTTGTTCACTGTTGATCCCCCAACGCCTGCAACTGGACACAGTTTAAACAATGCGGTGTGAGACTCCAGCGAGAGCCCTCCTCTCCGGGGGACCTGGTTCCCACACACGGGGTGCTGGGCCCCGTACGCAATAAGCACCAAGGTACCCAGGGTGGGGACAGGCAGGACTGGACACAGTGTCCTGTCTGAGGGATGTGCACCCACACCCGTACACACTGTCATGTGCACACATGTGCGTGCACATACACCGGGCTCCGTGTGTCTGTGCTGTAAGCAAACGAGAAGGGGCCACAAAGGAGGCAGACACCCCCTCCCCATAGGGAGGAAAGGGAGATAGTTTTCATGGGAAACTGAACAGTTGATCTGTCCTTGATGTGTTATTAAGCTTTCCACTAAGGGAAATAGAGATTATTCTTGATAGAAAAAAAAAGTCAAAGCCAGGAGAAACGCAAGGCGCTTTTAGCATTACAAGAGTTAAAATTAAAAGATGGGGCTCACGGGAAGACAAGTGAGTAACAGGGAGGAAGCAAAGGTCTGAGTCCTACAGGACAAGCCAGAAAGGCCTCTGCGGCCAAACCTTGGAGAGCTCAAGGTAGCGCAGCCGGGGTCCTGGGCTCCAAACGCGTGCTACACCCGTGGAGGAGGTTCCAGAAAGCCGACCTCTGGCCGGCAGGGATGTGCAGAGCCAGGCACCGTCATGTCCTCCCAGCAAACCTGCCTCCGGATCCAACCCTCTGAGCTCATCAGGGGCACACTGGCTCACTTACACACTTAGGCGTGAACATGCAAGCTTGTTCAAGGCTGCCAAGAACCTTTTCTTCTGGAATGAGAGTGCCAGCCCGGAAGAGCCAGGCACGTGAAAGGGCCGCAGCTCCGAGCCAGCGAGGACGCACAGCCCGGCCCGGGGTCTTTGAGGACACTTTCACCACGAAGTGAAGTCACCACGACTTCCTACCCGCCCGCCGCGGAGAACACAGAGAGGGGAGGATAAAGAGAAGAGCCGGTATTTCAAGTGTTCAAGGCGCTATTTCCATCCAAGATGCTATTCTGAGATCCATTCATCCCGCAGGGGAGGGGCGGTCAAGTTCTCATTTCATTTGCAGTGAGGACATAATGAGGGTCGACAGTGGCGACCTCCACACCCTCTTCAATGAACTTGCTCGGCACACACAGCCCTTCCTTTCAGAGGCTGGCACACGCATGTGCACACGGACCATCCGGGCAGCGCTGGAGGCACCGGACCCTCCCCACACTCCTGCCAGCGCCAGCCCGGCTGTCCTGGAATACCCTTGGCTGCAGAAAGCCGTTCATGTCAACAGCTGGTCTCTTGACATGCAAGCCCGAATTCCAGCACAGGGGAACCAGGAAATGGGCCAAAGGCATTTGCAGGGGGAAAGCGCCCCTGGGCTACAGCTGCAGGCTGGCGTTGGCTTCCTGATGTCACTTTCCTGGGCTTCGCTGTGCTTTTTTTGTAGAAAAGGTCAATACTACAACTAAGAACTCATCTAAGGAACCCCAGACAGGGCAGAATGAGGTTAACACAAGATGCCTTGACAACTTGAGAGAAAAAGAGACAGAGACAGCAGCCTGCCGCCATTCCTGGGCACTGATGTGTGCAGGGGGCTGCTGTGAACACTTCCACAAATTACTGTACTTGAATTTCCAGACGCTGCTCTAAGGAGGTACCACCACTACCCCTGGTGTTTCGAGATGAGGAAACCGAGGCACAGGGCGTCCCTGAGGTTTAAGGAGACAATCTGCAGAGGGCATGTGTTAGGCTTAAATGGAATAACATAATTCACACATGAATGTGTGTATATCAATAAGCTTCTAGTTTGATTACGTTTCGAACGTGCATCAAAAAAGGTAAAATAAATGGCCCTGAAGCTGACATGGGTTATGGAGACAAAAATAGTACAATCAAGAGCCATTAAAAAAAAAAAAAAAAAAAAAGAGCCAATGGGAGAGGGCAACGGGGCAGATCGGTCCCCACACTAGAGAAAAATCCCAAAGCTGACTTGGTGCCAGCCTCCCAGTGCCATTCTCCGAGCATTCCTTTTCATTAAAGCAAAAAACAGAAGAACAAAGACCAAAAAAATATAATAAAGCCTCTGCCTGATGATTTTAAAAACTGGAGTAGGATGCCGGCCACGTGTTTAGTCTCAGCCAGAGCGTAATTCTGGTCAACATTCCAAGCAAAATCTTTGCTGTGATGCTTCGCGCAAAATGCCACCTAGTTTCTGATTATCTGACGTGCTTCCATGCGATGGTGATAACAACGAGCAACGGATGCACACGCCTCCCTAGGACCGTTCTCCACTTGTCCGGTCCCGAAAACGTGGCCATTACGATTTCTTACATAATTTCCTGCCTGCCACAAACATCTGCATCTTCATTAGCTCTACAAGGAAGAAAGTCAAAACCTCTCTCATCAGAATGCAGCTGACTGTGGTTTTGAATGAACTTGATCATTTCTGATATTTAATGGACTATTACTAGATTGAAAAATAATTCTTTCAAAGCAAAGACATCCAAAGTAGGGCTGTAACTCCCTGCTTTGGATGCTCAGTCACTGCCCACGGTGTGTTCTGTCTCCCTTCACTCTCATTATACTGGCGCCTCACAAATAGTTTCTGTCTGATTTTGTTCTCCTTTCCACCATCAGTAGCCATGGATGGCTCCCTTCTTTTTTTTTTCCTTCCATCACCGCCATGACAAATCTGAAGCACTGATAACACAACTGCACCAAAGAAAGCAACACCCGTGTCTGCCAACTTACAGAAGCGGCTCTGAACGGAAGGGAGACCCCAGTGTCCACAGCTCACGCTGAGGATCACGGCCCCCCGTCCACTCACCAGGACCAGGAGGGAGCAGGCCGGCACATACCCTGCCAGCCACAGACAGGCAGGGGACGGGGGTAAACGGCGCAGGGACTCTGGGTTTTCTTTTCATCTGTTTTAAAATATTAATTTTTGTCATTTTTTATTTGCTGCACTCAAAAAAGGTTTGTTTTCTTTTTAAATCTACTTTGGGATGAGTCAATTCCAATACATCCACATACTTAAATATCATGCAGCCATGAAAAAGATCGCTGATGAAAAGGCGAGGACACGGGAAAAATGTCACTGTAATGAAGACTCAGTAGGAAAACACTGGACACACCATTCCTTAGGTGACACTTACCAACCCTCATAAAACACCAAGGTGGGAAAAAGAGAAAACCTCCCCAGAGTAACAGTAGTTGCCTCCAGACGGAAGGATCACAGGCAATTTTTCTTCCTCTTTGTAGTTTCCACATTCTCTATATTGAGCATATAACCTGTTAATAATCAGAAAAAGGGTTGAGTCATTCCCTGCAAATTCTCCTCTTTGTGATCAACTCCACCTTTTCTGTTTTCTCTTTTTCCTGTTGAAAAGTCTAAAACCCGGACAAGGGCTTTCCTGGTGGCGCCAGTGGTTGAGAGTCCGCCTGCCGATGCAGGGGACACAGGTCCCGGTCTGGGAAGATCCCACGTCCCGTGGAGCGGCTGGGCCCGTGAGCCATGGCCGCTGAGCCTGCGCGTCCGGAGCCTGTGCTCTGCAACGGGAGAGGCCACAGCAGTGAGAGGCCTGTGTACCAGAAAAACAAAAACAAAAAACAAAAGAACCCGGACAAGCATCCGCCGGGTGAACAATGTAATGAAGGCACCACTTCTCAGGGTCGGGGCTCCTGCTTACCTAGAGGTAAAGGTGGGCAGAGAGCCAGGGCCTCCCAGTAACCTTGTCCCACCACGAGGACCCATGCACGATTCATTATGCATCTCAAGGCAGAAAGTGGCAGGTGACGTGAAGAGGGTCGGTCACAAGCTATGGGACTTGAGAAGAGAAGACCGTCCAGGAGATGAGGACACACAACCCTGGGCGAGGCTACAAGGATAACTGGTGTTCCCGCAGGAGCGGAGGAGGGGACAGGAGCAGGTCCAGCCACGAGGACGCTGTGGCGAGGCGAGCAAGAAGGCCTCTTCACACCGACGAGCAGGGGGCGAGGCCACCTGCAAGAGGAGCTCTGCCTCCCCAGCATAAAGGGGGAACCCCAGTCGGTGCAGGACAGCCAGAGGCTTCAGTCTGGACGAGGAGGGTCAGCTGGGATTCCAAAATCAGCCTCTTCGTGCGGAGTCTAGGTCTGTGGTACACGTGCGTTCACAGGTCGCGACGGTTGCCCAGAATCGGTACTCGTTTGCTAACTGTACTTCCTAAACTGAAGTGGAAGTCGGCAGAGAGAGCCAGAAAGCCTGACGTTCCGCAGTGCCCTCCCGCCCCCCGCCACCCCGTGTGAACAGCGGAGCCAGTGATGACGGGTGTGGCCCGTCCGCATGGCAGGAGAAGAACTGCCTGCAGGAACGTTGGCCCTGATGAGAAACAGACCCGGGGACTGCGGTGGGCAGAAACGTGCCCCCGCCCAAAGATGCCCCCGTCCTAACCCCCAAGTCCTGAGACTACGTCACCTTCCATGGCAAAAGGGACTTGGCAGGTGTGACTACGTGAAGGTTCTTAAAATAGGGGAACATTCTGGATTATCCAGATGAGCCCAATGTCATCATGAGGGTCCTGAGAATTCGGAAGAGGGAAGCAGAAGAAAGAGAAAACATGACGTGAGGATGGACGGAGCGATCAGAGAGAGATCTGAAGATTTTACACGGCTGGCTTCGAGGATGGAGGAATGGACCACCAGCCAAAGAGTGCGTGGAGCCCGCAGAAGCTGGAGAAGGCCAGGGGCTGAATTCTTCCCTAGAGCCTCCAGAAGGAGCATGGCCCTGCCAACACCTTAATTTTAGGACCTCTGACCTCTGGAACGGTAAGAGAATAAATCTATGTCGATTTAAGCCACTAAGTTTGGGGTGACTTGTTACAGCTGCGACAGGAAACTAATACCGTACCAAGGTCACAAGGGACCCTGTGAAAGCCCTTGGAACTACTTGCTACATGGAGTAAAGCACAATCTACGGGGATATTACATCTGTCTTACAGCAAACCAGTAGTGTGTGGAAGACCTCAGTAATGAAGTCTGAGACACCGACACTGAGAAATGGCCGCACTCACTCCGGACAGCTTAGTAACCTGGCAACAATTTGACCCCTAACTGCATCTTCTAGATGTAACTGCATCTTTTGGACCCCCCTGGTAGCACGACAGTGGGGTATCACAGGCACTTTATAACTCACATCCTTTCTTCGACACAATCTTCAAGGCTTCCAGCTCTGTCCACTTCAGAGACAAATGGTGAACGTCTTGACAAAGACAAGACGCATGAGACGGCAGGCTGCCCGGCCTCCTCTTCTTGGTACTTGGGGGCTGATTCTCGCCTCCCCAGCCCTACTTGCCTCCAACACCACACACCTTAGAGTAAGGATGCAACACACCTTACCCTAACCTTCCGAGTCCTAGAGAACAGGGATTCTTGAAACCCATCCCATTACCCAATGAGGCACACACAGCCTCCGCCCAGCCCAATCACTGCCCCATCGCAGCTCCGAGCCCTCCTCCAACTGCTCCGGTGGGCAGCCAGGGGCCAGAGATCTGCCTGCCCAGCTTCCCTTCTCTCCCCCACTGCTCAACCTCTACTCCCGATACTGCCGACAGCCCTGACTCACACAGGTCAGGCCGAGGGGATGAAACGCATGACGGTCCCGAAGAAGGTTCACATGCCAACGTGAGCACCTCACACAGGGGATGGGGCCAGGTGGGGACAGGTTAGCACAATAATGAGAATAACCTGAATGCAGAGGTTCATTGTTCCCTTCCAGCTCTCAGACATGGCGAGCTGAACTCTTTTGGCCCGAGCTCTCAAGCATTTTGTACCAGCTCCCTGGAGCTGCCCAGTCTGATGCTGGCTGTGCATGTCTGTCCCGTGTCCCATGGATACCATGGGCTCTGGGGTCAGGCACACCTGGATACCAAGCCTGATTTCTCCACTCACCACCTGTAGGACCTTACATGACATTCGTATTCTCTGAGTCTCTTAATCCCTACCTGCCACGACAATAGGGATTCTGTAGATTATTATAACAGGGAGCCAATACACATAAAATTCTTGACATGCAGTTGACGCCCACTAAACTGTAGGTATTACAACCACCAGCCCAGAGCAAGCTCCAGCACACGGTACAGAAATCCGAGTTCCCTGCTGAGGACTTACAACAATTGCTTCCCATAACATAAAAGGACCAGGGCTCTAACTATGACAAGGCAGCAAAGGGGCTTTCTCACAGTGCGGCAGAAATCTGACCAAGCAGCAGAGCGAGGGCCTGGAGCCACTCCCCACACAGAGTTAGAGTCCCAAGAGAGGGGACCTGGAAACCATCGGCACTGCAGACAGGGAAGGAACGAGAAAAATACACAGTCGAACAATCAAGTAACCGACAGCCCAACTGTGATCAAAACTATTCATCACACACAAGGCTGCTTGCACACGCCGAAGCTCACAAAGGATGGAAACACGTGCTCTCCCAAAGTTCCTGCAAGAAGTAAGTTGGGCAAAGACACTTTGTTGAGAAGCCAATCTTTCACCGACTACATGACAATGACAGTCTCAGCCGTCTCTCCCTAGGCAACTCCCACACACTGTGCTTTTACTTTCCCCAGAGTTTTGGGAACTTCTCCATCCCACTCTCTAGTTCCAGACCTGAAATGAAAAGTCCATAATCAATACCCTTCTGAAGCCTAAGAAATCACAAATAGCGGCGGAAGGTGGGGATGACCCGTGTGTGCAGGTGGCAGACTGTCCCAGGGGCCTGCTGGGAGAAAGGACAGACTTGGTCCAGCAGCCGGGCTAGTAAAGGCCACCCCATTCCACCCCTTCCCTCGGGAGTGCGCTGGCCAAGTGTAGGGTGGGGAAGGGAGGGTCCATTCTCCTCATGGGAGGATAAATGGGTACAAACTTTCTGGAATCAGTGCAATAATACATTACTTTTATTGGGGAAAAAAAAAAACTTTGATAGAACAATTACCCATCTAGGACGACATCACAAAGAAATATTGCTCAGTGCTGTTATTATGAAAACATCCTTTACTGCATTGTTTAGAACAGCAAAAACTCAAGCACCTTAAATGCCCAACAGAGTGTGGCTAATTCTGAAACATCCATTCACTTGAAAGGATAACACACATGCAATTTGGTAGCGATGCTCCAGTTACATCACCGGATATTAAAAACAGGGTGTGAGGACCTGAACACCATAAGAGCCTCTGTTGTAAGATGTGAGAGGAAGCAAGCAAAGACCATCTGAAACTCACGCGAAAAAACCTCAGCACGACATCTTGAAATGCTCGGTTATGGGCTTTTTTTCCCCCATCTCTACTTTGAATAATCCTACAATGAACACAAATTACAAATGTTTAAGCAGTCTGTTTAATAGTCTGTTTAAAAATAACTGGATGGGGCTTCCCTGGTGGCGTAGTGGTTAAGAATCCTCCTGCCAATGCAGGGGCCATGGATTTGATCCCTGGTCTGGGAAGATCCCACCTGTCACGGAGCAACTAAGCCTGTGCGCCACGACTACTGAGCCTGCGCTCTAGGGCCCGCGAGCCACAACTAATGAAGCCCACGCACCTAGAGCCGTGCTCTGCAACAAGAGAAGCCACTGCAGTAAGAGAAGCCACCGCAATGAGAAGCCCGCGCACCTGAACGAAGAGCAGCCCCCGCTCGCCGCGACTAGAGAAAGCCTGTGTACAGCAATGAAGACCCAACGCAGCCAAAAATAAATAAATAAATTTTTATAAATTCTATATAAAAAAACCGGATGCCTGTTTTTCAGGCATTCTCCCCACTTATTAATAATTTCTTGACTTGGGTCAGTTTAAATACACCCCAGGCCACACCTCCACACTGAGAATCACGTCTGGCCAGTGGCTTGACAACCTGGATTCTCCTCCTAAAATCACACACCACCCCCCATTTCCGGTTTCCTGGGGATTTTGCAATCTCCCATTCCATACGGGTTCCTACTGATCCCTGTTGCCATGAACAAAACACTAAGGTGATACAGAAGAATTGCTACTTTACTTTCGCTTGATACAGTTTCATGGAAGACTGGAAGCCTGACAGTATTTCCATTTCAGAAGAAAAACAAGACTACCACCACCACCCCAAAAGTACGGAGAGAAATGCTTCCCGAAACAATCCACTCTATCCCTTCCTCGGTTTCATTCCATCAGTGGAAGTCTGCCTGTACAGTTTTGGGATAAATGCTACAAGGATTCACCCACGTTCACTTACAATTTGCAAGGAAAAGTGTTCCATTAATTTTTAGGTTTATTACACATCATCACTATTGCCTCCAATTTCCAACCTCAGGCTGGTGGTGAACTTTCTCACACAGGCCCTGTAGTTCACATCCTCATCTGCCTCTCCTTTTGATTTTAATTTACACACAACAAATCTCGTCAAGCTCTTACTGCTCCTAAATGTATGCTTTGTGAAGGTTTTTCTTTTCGTCTCCAAATAATTCATTCCTTGTTACCATAACTTATTCACAAGAGGCTTTTTTTAAAATGTAAATCGTTTTCTATCACAGGATTACAAGGGTGATCTTCCACATTTTCAAATGATTTTCTTGCTGCAAAAAATAAATATCTAACTCACGGTCTCCAAGTAAACAGAGATGAATCACAAGGCAACAGCCATGCCCGAGCCTTCCCCTGGGAGGAGACAGGCCAGGACATCTGTGCTACACCGAAGGTCTTCCCACGGGGCTGCTCTGTGGACGCCCGTCACAGCTGGTCCCCAGGTTTGCATCGACCGGGACAACCCAGCTATGCCTCTGGGTCCACGCAGCTAAGCGGCCTTGACTTTGAAAAACAGCCATCGGACAGAATTCCCACGCAGCTTGCCCACTTTATAAACTAGTCTTCTCTCTTGCAATGGAAACATTTGCCGAAGACCACATCAATACCTCCAGTTTCAAAGGAGACCCCGACATAAAACAGAAATTTAACATTCAACAGTGACCACCCCAAAAAAAGGGGGTAAAGTCCATTAAAATGTTCAATCTCAATGTTCTCTGCTAAATTTCATACCTGCCTTATCTCATCACCTTAAGAAATTTAACCCTGAAATTTTAAAATGGCACTCACAGGGTGCAGACTCAGGAGGAATACCTGACACATTTGCAAGCTTTCTTTCTTTTTTTTTAATGGAAACTCCTATTTTGCCATGAAGACATTTTACCTAGAATTTGTACACAGAATTAGTTTATCTAGAATTTAATACATACTTAGCCAGCAATATCCAGGAATCAATCCAAAGAGATGCAGGATCCCTAGAGTTCCTCCCTCGGTCATCTTGGGGGCCAGATGTGCCCAGTGAGGTCGATATGGGTGGTATGTTGCCCACCATCTGCTTCTCTTGGATGTACATTTCCCCCACCACCACCAAACCCCCCAGTCAGTGAGCAGGGCCTTGCTGGGAAGGCTCTCCAGTACAACCTTCTGATTCCCCGCTTTGTGTGATAAGAACATTTCCTGGAAGGGAGGGGTGAGGGCTGTACAGCCAGCTCGTCCTTTGGGGGAAGGCCTCGGGCATATGGCGGGAGGATGCGGGTCACACTGACTCACGGGCAGGACCACGGAGGCCCCGTCCTCTGACAAGAGATTGCGGGTAGCCGTCCACCTGCATCCTCTCCTCTCCAGATCCTCAGCTCAAAGCCTCCAGACCTGCCTCCACCCCTTTCCACCACCCCTGGAGCCTGCATACAAAGTATACCGGGAGTTGCTAAGCCACCCTGTACCGTTAAGGTTACATCTTGGGCCTGAGCCATCCCCCGCCTCACCGTGGCGTGACACGCTCACTCCCTCTGAGCAGGACTTCTAATCGGAACCAACATCCGTGGGTGTCGTTGGGATCAGGGTCGGCCGCCCTAGCCACGGGGAGCCAAGTTCAGCCAGTTGTCACGTGACAGTGGTGCCCCCCCCCCGCCCCACCCACTGTCACAACCATGTTACGGTCGGAACTAGGAACACAGATTAAGCAGCATCTACACCGTCCCAGGTGCTGTGCTCAGCGCTGGCGTGAATCACCCCTCTGGACACTCAGCACACAACTCAGAGGAAATGGGCGGCATCATCCCCGCTGGACGCCAGCGCCGAGGTCACGGGGAGGTCCAAGCGGCACTCAAACCAAGGCTGTCTGGCCACCGGCCACCCCCTCCCCGTCCACCCACACGGTGCCTCCCCCACGGGCATCCAGTCCGGTCAGCTCTGCCCCTGGGTACACACTTGCTGTTTCATCCCTGGACTCCATAAAACACTTCTCACAGCTTATCTTGGTGAAGGTGACCAGGGCTGGGGCAGGTGCTCGGCAGATGGCTCCCACCCTTGAGTGGAAAACCGGGACCCCGCTCCCAGGAGCCAGCGCCCAGCCGAGGCGCCATCCACACCAGCCTGGGTCTCGTCCTGGGTACTGACAAACCCGGCGTGGGGGAAACTGCTGCTTTCCCCTGAAATGTACCAGCAATCGCCACGCCCCAGAGGCAGGCAGAGACTAGATCTGCACCAGGAAAGAAACACTTCCTTCCCAAGAGCTTTGCAGCAACCTGGAAAGAATGAATGACAAAATCACAAGACCTCCAGTTTGCAACCTCTTAGCATGAACAGATCCGGAAGATGACAATTAGGTACTGCTCACATCAAAGAAAGACAACTCAAAGGTCCATCCCATGATGAAGTCGTCTGGCCAAACAAAACCAGAACTGGAGTCAACACAAGCCTCCACAACCACTAATTTCCAGGAAAACACAGAGTCGGCATGTTACATAATTCTAAGGGGATGCGGTCCCCAAAACTCCAGACCAAGAAGTGCCGCAGGGCGCACCAGCTCTGTTAACAAATCTATTCCACAGGAAGAGAAGGAAGACGGCTGTGGAACCCACACGTTGGAAGGGACTCAGGGGAAGCATCAACCAGCCGCACAGCGTGGATATTATTCGGATCCCCGTTCAAACAGACTGAAAAAAAAAAAAAAATTACGATACTCCTGAGACAATTGGAAATTTGGACACCAACTGTGTATGTGATGATATTAAGAAATGGTTCATTTTTTTAAGTGTGATAATGGTGACGTGGTCACGTGCACTTTTTGTTTGTTTTTAAGAGTTCTCCTCTTTTGGAGATGGACACTGAAATATTTATGGATGAAATGACAGGATGTCTTGGACTTGCTTCAAAATAATACTGGTGGGTGGCAGGGTGTCTAAAGGAAGTAAGACTGGCCACGGGTTGGTAGTTATTGAAGCTGGCTGATGGGTATCTGGGAGGTGATTATGCTATTCTATAGACATTTTACGTGTTTGAATTGCTCTGTAAGTTTGAGAAAGCAATACTTAACTCAAAAAGTTCAAGCCTAGACTATTCTTCTACCTTCACCCACTATGCACACCCAACATATATACACATGAAAACACACACACGTACACACAATTCTCTATTTTCTATGCATACACTAGACCTTCTCCTTAGGGAGGGAAATGAATGATCACACCACTCTGAGTCTCAAGTTCCTACATCTCTGAGTCGAGAATTACATCTACGTCTTAGAGTCACTTGAGGATTAAACCAATTAATAAATATAAGCTGATTAACATAATTCATGTCGCATAACCTGCAAACTGCTATCGCTAACAGTACCGGTTTCAAGCGTGCCAAGGTGGTTTGCTCTGACAATTCTCCTGGCGGGGGCCTTCTGTCGCTATGAATTCAAGGAGGATCAAGGGCAGAGGGGCAAGATGCACTAAAAGAGCGATGTCAGAGTCACCGGCCTGGAAAGACCTAAGGATCACGTTACTGATGGCTATGCCGTCCCTCTGGTTTAAGACGCAGAAAATCATATTACCTTGAGGATTTAAAAGTGAATAACCATTCTTTTTTCCCTCGTCTCTCTGGACTACAGCAGGGGTCACCAGCTGAAGCTCCGCTCCGCACCACTCCCAAAGGCTACGGCGCACAGCTGACAAGCACTGACCTGCAACTGTCAGCCTGGCTGTCGTGTCAGGACACCGGGGATCAAAGTCAATTCCAGCAAGCCACCGGGGTGGGGGCGGGGGGAGCGGGGGGGTGCGTAACACAAAACATCTTGAAAGACACCATTCAGGGGGTATGGGGTTTGGGCTGACAGCCAATTTTATTTCTGTGACCTTTAAATTCTTTACCAAAACCCTTTTTTAAAAGCATTCAAAGACAATAGATGAAACAATAATCGAAGTCGTGAGACTGTCCAAAGCTGGGTTCGGAGATGCATGGTATGACTCGATGCATCGTTGTTCTTGCTTGGACTGAGTGCCAGAGCTACAGAAAGAACTGAACGTGGCAGGAGGGATGTGGCAGAGCCGTGGTCTTCAGGCAAAGGGAAGAGTCGGCCCTTCGCTCTCTTCTGGACAACGTTTCTGGGCCAAGCTTGCGGGATGGGCTGCTGGGCTCATTCCTGCTCCGTGCCCCGAGGGCCCAGGCCTGGTTGAGCTTGGAGCCTCTCACCTGCCCCTGGGGCAATAACCCTAAGGCGGTGGGGGGGGGCCCCCCCGGGAGGCATCCCTGCACTTAGGTCTCACTGTGAACAACCACTTCTGCTTTTCATTACGCTTCTTTCTTTAAACAAATTTTTATTTTTTTATCATCTGTTTTATATTTTTAAAAAACTGCTTGAATCTAAACATACTCTTCTACATTTTTTATAAAACAGTAACCTCATGGCTATTATTTTTTTCCCAGTACAAATTAGTCTCTGCAACCTCAATTAAGATAAAATTATAATAAACATATAAAATACAGATATGCTAAATATAATTAAACCTAATGTAAATAAAAATATTAATAAAGAAGTAAAGATATTATACATTATAATAAAGACAAAAAATAAATAGCTCATCTCAGGTTCAGAAAGTCACTGTTTCCTGGTTCCATTCACTTTGGAAGTCAAGGGCGGGCTGCCCCCCATACCTGCAGTAGCGGAGAGGACTGTGCAGTCGGAGCCCTCATCTGAGTGGGTGATGAAGAAATGCTCAGGTACCACATATGGGTGATATCGGGGAGGCCGGGGAAGGGAAGGACACTGTTATGGACTGAATCACGTCCCCCCACCCCCCAAGTTCCTATGTTGAAGCCCTAACCTCCAATGTGGCTGTAAACAGGGCCTTTAAGGAGGTAAATAAGGTCAAATGAGGTCCTAAGGGTGGGGCCCTAATCCAATAGGACTGGTGTCCTTATAAGAAAAGAGACCCCAGAGATGTGCACACAGAAAAGGCCACACGAGGACACAGGGAAAAGGTGTCCATCCACAAGCCAAGGAGAGAGGCCGCAGGAGACAACCAACCCTGGCCACACCTTGATCTCGCACTCCAGCCTCACAAAGGTGAGACGATAAATGTCTGTTTCTTAAGCTCCCTGGTCTGTGACAGTCCGTTCGTTACCCTGCAGACGGACACAGACACCAAGCCCTTCCAATACGCCACCGTGTCCCCAGCCAGTCAGATCTTACCCTGCAGGACCAAGGATGCTTCTGCCGGCAACTGTCCATCAGCGGCATTTGCACGGCTGGCTTTCGGGCCAACCACATTAGAGAGGGTGAATCCCACTGCGGAGACCCAGCTGGGGGAGGACCACCCTCCACACAGTGTGCCCTCCCAAGCTGAGCATCCACCCGCTGACCCCCAGGACATGGAGAAGGTCTGAAGTCTCCTGAGAGGGGCGAATGTATGTACATCCACTCGACAGACCTCGGGCTGAGCAGAGGGTGGGGAGGGGAGAGTCAGCGGGAAGAGCAGCTAAGGGTACCAGGTGCTGACACTCACTTCCTCCAAGTAAAGTAGGAGGAAACTGAGGGTCAGAATCCAAACGGCTTCCCCAAAAGCACACAGCCAGGAAGAGCAGGACCAGACATCATTCAGACACTCTCCTTAGACGCTACACAGTATATGCCCCACAATCGATAGTTACTATGACGGAGTAAAAGCAGAAAATGCCAGGAGGGAGGTTCAAATAAATGTGCCCGGGTATGAGAGAAGGAAGGGCACAGCATTTGTTTTATTCCCAGGCTCGGGGAGCAGAGCAGAACAGTCAGGAAAGGCGTTCCTCTCGCGAGCAGAGCGCTCTGGGGTGTTTATTGCTGCCAGGAATGCGTGCAGCTGGGGTGCCTGTGCCCGAGGGACGAAGGCCGGGAGAGGAAGGAAGCCCAGGCCAGGCGAGTGTGCCTCCGGGAACCACCTGGTCTGAGGGAGGAGTGGCAAAGTGCTGGGGCAAGTGGGAGCGGGGGAGCTGGAGCCCGAGCGCTGAGGCAGCCCAGCCATCTGTCACCATCCGAAGCCCACAGGCAGCCCAGCGACTTCTCCCTGCACCTAGCAGGCCCTCGAGCCGCATCACTCAGCTACCCGCGCTCTGAAAACTATCTCACTTCAGTGAACACTTAAAAGGCAGCGCTGTCCTCTGGCATTTTCCCAGCTCCCTGGATGTTTAATTTCCAGCCTTTGCATCTGCAAGGAGGAACTGAGAACGTCTGAAAGCTGCTTACCAGTTGACACATGGTGTTTGCACATCTTAAAGAAAAGTCACCAATGAACCCATCCCATTCTCTTTGAAACACTGCAAAATATCCAACCATAACCAGACTTGTTCGTGAAGAATCGTAAGGACGCAGCGGACTTGGGCAGATGCAGGAGATCACGCTCCAGACTCGGGATGAGCGTCTCACTGCTGACGGGACAGCCCGCGTGTCTTCCCCACCGTGATGCACTGGCACCGCTCCTGCCAGCTGGGCATCCGTGCCCCCAGCTTTCAGAGGCAGCTCCTCCAACTAGCCTTTGAGGACCTGCGCCTCTTCTTCTCTACCACCCTTCTGGCACCATCAATCAAGGTGGCCAAGAGGTGGCTGATTCCCTCTTGCAACAGGAAGCCCAAGTGGTGGCCCAAGAAAGAAGTGTGGTACCCCAAAGACAAAGGGGTTTTGGAGCCCTCAGCGGCCCTGGTTCAGCCCCTCACCAGGCCTGGTTCTCAGACCGGCCTCCCATGCTCAGGACTGCCCCCCACATCCTTCTGGTAAATTCATCCGCTGGAATTTGCTAGAATGGGATTCCGATGTTTTCAACCATGGACCCAAACAGACCGATTTATCACGCTCCCCAGCTTAAAAGGTAAGCAAGTTCTGGCCATTCTAAAAGGCAAAGGCCACTTGCTGAGGGCAAAGATTGCCTGAATTGAGGAACTTTTTTTATTGTTCTGAAGGCCATTTTATTGTTCTGAAGGCCATTCCCAAAATGGCAGCCACAGTAACCTCCAAGTCCTGGGTACCCGGCCTCACAGACCGGTTACTATAGCCTCGGGCCTCTTCTCTGGGTATTTCAGTCCTTGGCTCTGTGTTCATCAGGTGTGTTCCCTGTTGCTACATACATACGGCCTCATTCCAGGGAAGACGCCTTCAGGAGCTTGGTCCTCCCCTCTCACGCGGTCAAGCTCCATGGAGCTCTCACCACACGGTGGGTCCCGCGTGGGATCCTGGGGTCTGGTCCCACGACCACAGTCCCTGAGCACCTGGGGCCTGCGCTGGGGAGAGACTGGGGGGTTGGGGGTGGGGACACAATCAGAGCTGGGGGCACAGGCTGCCCGCCTGGCGTCTCAGCCAGGAGACGTCTGTACGGCCTCCAGGGAGCAGTGACACTTGAGCTGAGTAGTGAGGACGTCAGCTGGGTTAAGAAAAGAGGGGCACGCCTGCCTGGGGGCAGGAGCTGGACCACCAGAGGCCTTGGTGGAGCCCGAGATGACAGGTGGCCCCCAGGGAGCTGTCTGCAGAGGAGGTGCCTGCAGGGAGGGGCAAGACCACGCAGGCTGGTCACCAAGGGCCCTGGATGCTAAGAGAAGCAATTCCATTTTCATTTCTTTATTTACCCCATGACTTGTTCTAAAAAGGCTAAGGGGGTGAGGCCAGGAATTTCGACTTCGCTCTGAAAGCCCTGGTGAGCCATTAAAGGCTTTTAAGCAGGGCAAGGCCTGGCCAGATTTCTTTTGGAATCTATTTATGGGTTAGCTAAGCTGTCAAACACGAATTACCACATCAGCATCCTCGGACATCTGAGCGCAGAAGCAGAGACGTGGCTGCACACACCGAGGGAGGCTGGTGAGGACCGCCGGTGCCTGGTCACATACAGACAAACACGTGTTTACCGCACACTCAATCAAAGGTGCGGGGACAGCACACCGCCTGCGAAGCTGTCGGAACACATCTCAGCGCCATCCTACGGGTTATCACACTGTGAAAACTTGAAAAGCGATCACATCTTTATTTACACGAAGAGCTCAGCAATTCCCAAGCAGGTTTGACGTGGGGGATTGCATGTTGCTGGGCCTTCTGGCTTTTTAACTAAGAAAGGCCCGTGGAAGGGGGCGAGCTCACGGGCATCCCGTGACAGCAAACCACACCACCGATGCTTCCCGAGCCCACTGGCTAGGACGCCGGGTCCTCCACCCACCAACGAGGCACGTGCCCACAGGGCCTGTCCACATTCCAGATTCAGGTCACTCACCGCTCCTCACGTCGTGACGCCAGGATTGGGAGACCTGGAGCAGTGGTCCCCAAAGTCCAGTGCCCCACCCAGCAGCAGCAGGGGCGGCCCCTGGGAACCCGTCAGGGAGGCGGCATCCAGGCCCCACCCCGGACCTCCCGGCTCAGAGCCTCTGGGGCGCATCCAGTGCTCACACGCTGTCCGGGTGACTCTGAGAATCTCTGCTCTAAAGGCCCCCAGCTCTACAGCCAGGCCCGCGGGTGGGCCCGCCAGCCTGGACAGGTATACGGGAAGGGAAGCCACGCCTCACAAACCCGCGGTGGCAACACAGCAGCTCTTGAACGGAGTGATGGGGACACAGGCGGAAGAAAACAACACACGCTATGTCGTCAAATTTCGTGATCTCAACCCTTTAAGACAGTCTGGTATCAAAGAGAAGCTAGGGAAGCTACGTGTGAACTAGAAAAGCATAAACAGCCTTGAAGGGAAGTGACCTGACCTGACAGGGCCTGACCTGAGGAATGACCTTGAGGAGTGACCCTGAGTGGACCGGGAGGGTCTGACTCCAAGCACCGCTGTGGACAAGAGCCCCAACTCTGCAGAGGGGACCAGACCAGCCAGGAACCCCTCGCTCTTATGAACACACGGTGCACTTTTGATAACATCCCAAGCACTTAATATTTCACGAATAATATAGTCGTGAACGCTAATGTCCTGGCAAGGAAGACAAAGGGCAGGTTCTCTGACTGGTGCAGAAGTTAGCTGGCCCTCGAGGGGACACCGGGGCTGCTGAGCAGTGGCAGGACCCCAGAGAGGTCAGGGTCTACTTCCAGTTCAGAGGTCAAGGTCTGCTTTCAGTTCAGAGGTCAGGGTCTACTTCTAGTTCAGAGGTCTCCAACCAGCAGCGGGCACACGGCACATCCTTCCTAACAGAGAAAGTGAGGCAGGAACGGGGAAGGAAGTACAGGGGTTATTTTTTTATTCCTGTGTCAAAAAAAAACAGTGTTTCCCATCCTTGCTATTAGCCCCCAAAAGCAAAAAAAAAAAAAAGAATAAATAAGCGAACTCCCAAGCAGATAAAAGTCAGTACTTTGCTGATGTGGCAAGAAGTGACGGCCGACGTGGACAAGGGCTGTCATCTGCCCGACACACACTGAGCCCCACCGTGAACACGTCTGTGAAAAGCTTTGTAGGAGCAAAATCCGTGATTTGAGGCAAGGACACAAGAGTTTTCTCCCCACCCTATAAGTAAAAGAACTGCCAAGGGAATGCTCCAGAATGTGGAGCTGTCAAAAAGATTTAAGTATGAAAGCTTCCAGGAGGTTTCCTCTTGGCCAGAGAACAAGTGAGTAATTTCCCTGAGCCAAGCGAAGGTTAATAATCAAAGAAGTTCGTTAAGACAGCCCTGAGCTCACGCGGTTAGTCGTAAAGCGCTGGGTGGAATTTGCCGACTCAAGCAATTGGAGGAAAGTCACATCCTCACCCAGGAGCCAGTTTGCTAGAAGCCTTAGAGGAGAAGGTGCTGGCTGAGTCTCACACAGCCCCCGCCCACCTTGAGAGGCTGGGCCAGACCCAGGCGACAAGGCCAGCCTCCCTCACTGAGAAGTGCTTGATCCCTGAGAACACGTGGGTCCATTACCCCACAGATAATGCCACTGGTTCCCACCTGAAAAAGCGACGAGTGCCAGGCTGACCCTTGGTCAGCGCAGAGCTCTGCACTGCAGATCAGAGGCTTGGCAGGGTCCACGGAAGTCCGGCTGGCGGTCTTCAGCCCAGCACTGTTGAGATTCTGGGCCACCCTGTGCAACGTCCCTGGTCCCCACTCACCAGATGCCACTAACACCTGCCTCCCCAAAGCTGGGCCGACCAAAAATTTCTCTAGACGCTGCCAAATGTCCTCTGGGGGCAAAATGTGCTCCCTCTCTTTGTTAAGAGCCACAGATCTTAGCCAAACACTTGGATTGACAAGGAGCGAAAGTGACGTCGGGGTGGTCACAAAGTGCAAGATACCTGCCAACCCATGAGACAAGGATGGCAAATCCTCTCTCTCAAGGACAGGTGCTGTCCTAACAGCCTGCTGAACTTACATGCAGAGCAAAGACGCTCAGACTCCTGGCGGGAGGGCAAAATCCAACAACCAATCTGGAAAACCGTCTGGCAGTTTAAAAAGTTGACTCTACACCCACCACATCTCCCAGCCACTGCCTGCTGGATATTTACTCAAGAGAAACAAAAGCGCGTGCCGCTGGGAAGAACAGTACGTGAGTGTTCACGGCAGATTATTCGTAAAAGCCAAACCCTGGAAGTGAGTCAATCAATACCCAACAACAGGATGAGCTGTGGGGAGCACACACAATGGAATACAACTCAGCAGTAAAAAAGAGCAAGCGACTGATACACACACGACTCGTATGAGTCGCAAAATCCTGACACTGAGCGAATGAAGCCAGACGAATAAAGCGTCCATTACTACGTGATTCCGCTTCTGTTAAATTCTAGTAAGTGCAAACTAATCCACAGGGACAGGAGATCAGTGCGAGCGGATGGGGATGAGGGGATGGGTCACAGGGGGCAACGCCTGAGGAGATGAACACGTCCGAGAGCGTGACTGTGGTTTCGGGGTGGCCCATCAAAACTCATCAAATTGTAAACTTTCAATGTGTGCAGTTTCTCTTGCAGAAATTGTAAGTCTATAAAGTGGTTAGAATAAAATAAATAAGTGCAGAAAGGGCAAGGCAGCTGTAAAATTCACCGAGAATAACTGTTCCGTCCCATGGGGGGGGGGGGGTCACACGACCTTACAGGTAAGTCCTGCCTAAGCAGGTAGGGACTGCTCAGGTGGGAACTCTCGGCCAGCAGCGCTGCACCCCCTCCCCCGACACTGCTACAATGTCGGGGATGGGCGCACAGCCACCACCTACACTTCCCACTCCTTCCCCATCACCCAGGGGCCCATCGCCCCTCCCCGGCCTGGGGCAGATACAGCGGTCTGCCCCCTGCACAGATGGGGACTAAGCCCCGCCTGAAAGGCGAGTCTGGTCTGGCACAGAACAAGAATGCAGACGGTCACCAAATGCCCTTGGAAGGAATGTTGTGGACAGAGCACTAGACGGGCATCAGAGAACTGCCAGCCTGACAAAGTCAACTACGGGACAAGCCTGGGTAAGCCTCACCTCTCTCCGTCCCCAGAGCCACTCTCTGAAAGAGGGACGGTGCCGTCTGAGCCGCCCGACCACACCTGCGGTGGAAAGCAAATCCTGCGCCGAGCCCCACGCAAAAGTCTGGCTCTGCTCCCCCATGAAACCAGCATCAGAGCCAAGCACAGGACTTGGCCACCTCCGGCCCTGCCACCTGGCTCTGTATGACCTCAGGTCAATCACACTGACTTTCAGAGCAGCAATTTCTCCATAATGTGCTAATTATAGCTCAGAGGAAAAGCAACGTCTATTTATACGTGTTTAAAATGAACTGCTTGCCAGCATCTTTATTATTAAGATGTCACATAGGGGCTTCCCTGGTGGCGCAGTGGTTGAGAGTCCACCTGCCGATGCAGGGGACACGGGTTCGAGCCCCGGTCCGGGAAGATCCCACATGCCGCGGAGCGGCTGGGCCCGTGAGCCACGGCCGCTGAGCCTGCACATCCGGAGCCTGTGCTCCGCCACGGGAGAGGCCACAACAGTGAGAGGCCCGCGTACCGCAAAAAAAAAAAAAATGTCATGAAGAACCTAGGGGTAAGACAGGAATAAAGACACAGACCTACTCGAGAATGGACTTGAGGATATGGGGAGGGAGAAGGGTAAGCTGGGACGAAGTGAGGGAGTGACATGGACATATATACACTACCAAATGTAGAACAGACAGCTAGTGGGAAGCAGCCACATAGCACAGGGAGATCAGCTCGGTGCTTTGTGACCACCTAGAGGGGTGGGATAGGGAGGGTGGGAGGGAGGAAGACACAAGAGGGAAGAGATATGGGAACATATGTATATGTATAGCTGATTCACTTTGTTATACAGCAGAAACTAACACACCATTGTAAAGCAATTATACTCCAATAAAGATGTAAAATAAATAAATAAATAAAAATTAAAAAAAAAACACACAGATAGGTAGGTGGGAGGGGGAGCAGGGGGGGGTTAGTGTGTGAGTCCTGAGTTCGAATCCAGACTCAGCCACCTCCAGGTGTGGGCGGATTTGGGCAAAGCTCTCAACGCTAGGCCTCAAGCTCCCAGCCCGCAAAACGAGGGTTCTACCACCTCTGTTCTGGGGTGACCAGGTAAAATGACACAAAGCATGCTAAGCCCTTAACACAGGGCGGGGTCCCCCATGCAATAAACAGTTGGTGATATTACGGATCTTATTAAGGGAGGAAAAGGGAAGAAACCACGAGTGTGTTCATGAAATGTTTAATAGAAATTTCTGGAATCTGGAGCAGGGGCAGCTGTCAGGGATGCCTCCAAGCGACAGTGTCATTTACAAGGCAAACCCGTGCCCGGCAGCCGCTGCACCCCAGGCCCACAGGCCAAGCCAGCCTCCTCCACCAGGGCACCCGGCCACTCACCCACTGTCCTCGCGGTACAGGGCATTTTTAAGTAGTTACTCATGTCCTCTGTTCCCCAAAACTAATTCGTAACTGAAGTCTGAAAGGGAACCACCGGGGAAGGCGGAGGCAGGGGCTGGGACTCCTTAGCCAGCTGGCGTGGGAGCGAGCCTGGCCCACGGGACCAGCCGTCACCAGCCAGCAGCTCCCGCGTGACAGGTCCCGAACAGCTGCCTCACTCGGGGCTTTCCAGGTACAGAAGCTCAGCACAGAGAAAGGTCCACACGTGATGGCAAAATAATCTCCCGATGAAAGAGCAGGAAGTTCTGAAGAAGGGCTCGGCTCCACAGGGTCGGCCCAGAGCAAGTGTGGCCTGGCTGCTGGGGGGCTTTAGGGAGAAGAACCAGCAAGACGCTGCTGCAGCTCCAGCTCCCTTCAAGCTCATAAAAAAAGACTGGAACCTAAATAGTGGAGACTGTAACGCACAGAGAAAAGAGCAAGAAAACAGACTGGGCAGATGGCTGGGGTCTCTGTCCACTGTGCCCTGTCCACTCGGTTCCTTGTCCACCACCAGGCCCCACGTCTCCCCTCTTTGCAGTGTCGGCAGAGGACAAGGCAGCATGGATCTGGGTGGAGGAATAAGTGCTGGGCCTTCACTGGTGGCTTCAAGTCTCGGTGGTCCTGCTCACGTGGACGCGGCTTCTCACAGCTCCTTACCAAGAATGGTCTCGGTGACATCACATTTTGAAACCAAGAGAGAAACTCTTGGTCAAATCCACTCAAGTTTCTGATTAAAAATTTTGTTTTTGTGTCCAGAAAGCCCCAAAAAGGCAATCTCAAAGTCATCACTCTTTAGGTCACGTTTATTTTCAACACTGGAACCCAGGCTTAACAAACCCCAGTAGCTGAATCTAACAGGAGTTATGTAACAACAGCCAAGGTAACAGTAGCCATGGAAAATGGATATTCCACACACAAGTTACTGGAAAAGTTCACTGCAATTAGCTTTGCACAGTATCTTCCTACAGAATTCTCAGACAGGGCTTGTTTAAGAATCAACACACGGTTGCAGCAGGATGGAGGGCCCTGTCCCCTATGGCTACAAGACTCGAACCCCAACCAAGACGGTCCATGCATCTCTCCATCCCTCACCTGCTAAGGAGCACTGTCAAGGCTGACGGGACAGCTCTAGGGATAAAACAGAACAAGACTCTGTGCTCCTGCCCTCTTGGGAAAAGACACCCTTAACACATCCACGTAAACATCCACACTCACAGATGTCATTATAAATCGCATTACGTTTCCACGAGAGAGATGGCGGGCGGGGCACACACCAACAGGGAGCCCAGCTACAGAGGTGACCGAGGTGACTTCCCTAGGTCCCTGGGGTTTAAGGTAAGGCCCCCAGAACAAGTGGTTTTTTGATACTTAAGAGAGTCAAGGGGGACTTCCCTGGAGGCCCAGTGGTTAGGACTCCGAGCTTCCACTTCAGGGGGCACGTGTTCAATCCCTGGCTGGGGAATTAAGATCCCACATGCCTTGCGGCCATTAAAAAAAAAAAAAAAAGAGAGTCAAGCCTTAAGGAGAATTTTGGTTGCCTGTTGTTGAAATAGACAAGCAAGACATCTGAAATCCTTCCACCATGAAAACGCACGGAGGCTGGGGCATTCCTTGTTTTATTCTTTAATTAATTTTATTAAAGTATAGTTGACTTACAATGTTGTGTTAATTTCTACTGCATAGCAAAGTGACTCAGTTATACATATATGCGTTCTTTTTCATATTCTTTTCCATTATGGTTTATCATAGGATATTGAGTATAATTCTTTGTGCTATACACTAGGACCTTGTTGCTTATCCATCCTATATATAACAGTTTGCACCTGCTAACCCCAAACTCCCAATCCATCCCTCCCCTGCCCCCGCCAGGCAACCGCAAGTCTGTTCCCTATGTCCGTGAGTCTGTTTCGTAGATAAGTTCATTCGTGTAAGTGATAGCATTATGGTATTTGTCTTTCTGTCTGACTTACTTCACTTAGTATGATTATCTCTAAGTCCATCCATGTTGCTGCAAATGGCATGATTTCATTCCTTTTTTATGGCTGAGTAGTATTCCACTGTGTGTTATATACCACATCTTCTTTATCCATTCACCTGTTGAGGTACATTTGGGTTTGTTCCCATGTCTTGGCTACTGTAAACAGTGCTGCTGTGAACATTGGGTATCTTTTCAAATTATAGTTCTGTCCAGCTATGTGCCCAGGAGTGGGACTGCTGGATCATATGGCAACTCTATTTTTAGTTTTCTGAGGAACCTCCATACTGTTCTCCATAGTGGCTGCACCAATTTACATTCCCACCAACAGTGGAGGAGGGTTCCCTTTTCCGGGAGCATTCTTTTTTAACTAAACTGTTAGAACGAGAGAATCCCTGTCCCATCAGCAGGCGACATGTTCGAAACTTAAGCTTTCCCCACTTTGTGGGGAGAGGTGGTCATTGAAAGCAAGTCAGAGGAGAGCATGGGAGGAAGGGATGGACACTCAGAGCCGCCCAGAAGCTCAATCCCTAGTCGAGTGACAAGAGGTGACAACTGAAATGTATTCTGCCATGAGTGCCCCTCAGCTAAAAGCCAGCCTGGACTTTGAAGAGATAATCATGACAAAGCGCAAGTTAAAACCCAGGGCTCTGGCTGGATATTTTAGACGCACAGGCTCACCAAATGGAAATTTGGTTTGGAAGCAAAGGCAGGGCTGTGAGCTAAGATGGCTTGAAGGCTCGAGTCCAGGGAGAAGAAAGTCTGACCTGCCAGCATGACCTTGGCGCAGCCCAGAGACGCACCCTGTGACATGCAGACAACAGCTCGGAGCCGTGGAGAAGACACTGAGAGACCATACAGGGGAAGGAATCTGCTGATTCAGTCCCCCTGAAAGGCTGCATGGTCAAAGGCCAGCTCTGGGCAGGATGTGGAGGGAGCTGCAGGGGGTCGATGGAGGAGGAGACTACGGACTAATAGCCCTTTGTGAAGTCATCGCTGGCTCAAGGACAACTCGGAAGACATGCCCCACATGGGCCCAGTCTGGGGAACAGGAATTCGGGCCTAATCAGGTTCTGTAATTAACACTGTAATTAACGCTGCTGAGACAGGAATCACACTGTAATTTGGCTTCCAGTTCAGCCCAAGATGCTCCCTAAACTCGTAAACCGGAGAGGTGAATGAAAGCTGAACGAGACACCTAGCATATAGGTCACACACACACACACAGGCTCGATAACCACACCTGCAGCATTTACCGTGTGCTCACCGCGATGACAATGATCCAGCACTGCCAGGATTACAGAGAGTTCCACATCTGCTTTTCCTATCTCTGGCTAAGTCTGGGGAACCAGGGTATAGTGGAGATGTTGGAGATTATGATCACGGACAGGGTTCCTTCTGCAGACCCCTGCACACTCTCCGATGTCATAACAAGGCCTTCAACGTGTGTGCACCTGTTACACAAGGCACACAAGGGCTAGATCATCCACGTACTACATGGATTACCTACACACATACAATATGTTTTCTTCCCCTTTTTGGCTATTACTCTACTGAGTGAAATTTCACTCTTGGGTTTGTCGAGGCAAAGAAGACTGTGGGTGGAACAAGTGAACACAATGCCCTGGGACAATCTGGCTTCCTCTGACCAAGTCTTCTCCTCCCCACCCTCCCCATCCCCTCCTCCACCTCTACCAGACCAGGTCGGCTCAGGGACTGAGGAGCAATGGATGGGACAGTGGCAGTCACTCTGGAGACTGGAGGTAGCTTGAGCTCAATCAAAGTTCAACACCATGGATTCTAGACTCTGAAACTGAGGCCGAAAGGGACACACGTGTTTCCCAAGGGTTCCATAGCAAGTCACTGAGGCAGGAGCCTGTCTTGGCTCCCCCAGCTAGGGCTGCCTGTCCCCCTAACAAGTCGCATAGAGTCATCAGATCCTCCACATCATTCTGCTTCCAGGAAGTGATCATGGTGTAACATGATCCAACAAGGAGATGCCTGTGCTCCGTATCAACACACAGACTATTCCTAAAACCAAAGTCCTGGACAAAGAGGATGGCGTGCCACCCCAACAACCAAAACCACCAAGGCCCAAAGTGGGGCTGCCCTCCCACACACACACGCTCAGCCACAGAATTCAAGTCAGCGCTCAATTCAAAGTGTCCCTTTGGGTTCAAGGTTGAACTGTATCGAGATTAACAGCACACACTCCTATATGTAAAATAGACAATCAACAAGGACCTACTGTGTAGCACAGGGAACTCTACTCAGTATTCCGTAATAACCTATGAGGGAAAAGACTCTGATCGAGAATATATATATTCAGTTATATATAATACATATATATATAACTGAATCACTTTGCTGTCCACCTGAAACTCACACATTGTAAATCAACTATGCTTCAATAAAATAAAATACAAAAATCAATTTTTAACTTTTCTAAATTTTATTGAAGCATAGTTGATTTTCAAAATAAATTTTAAAAAAAAAAGATTAACAACAAAAACTGCCTTCTGAAGCACACGTTAAACCAGCCTCCCCTGCAGGAGACACTTCACATTCAATCCACACTCGTGCTGCACCTGGAATCTGACACCATGACACCCAGACGGTACCGTTTCGAGAAATCCTTTGGATTCCATGCCAACATGGAGCCAGCCTAGGAAAACCCTGCATTCAATTAAAAACGCCTGCTGAATTATCACCCTCTGGATGGAGAGATATACAAAGCATTAACTAGCGGAGAAGCAAAGCAATGGGTGTGTAAGAGTTCACTCTGAACGTTCTTTCAACTCTTCCAGTATGTTGAGGAAAAGAGATCCTCCTCAACTTGTAAACAATGCTCATCTCTTTTCACTGCAAAATGTCTTGCTCACACAAATCCCAGACCCTAGGCTGTGGGACACAGAGACCCAGAGGGGGTGCCTGTAGTCCACCCAGGGGGTGAGGGCTCCGTGGACTCAGGTAAGGGGTCTCCCTTGCCACGCCCCACGCTATACAAAGCGCCCAGGTGTACCAAAGAGTGGAGCAGGGTCCCATCTTCCCGGATGAGGGAGACTGCACTGCACTGAGATTCTTTTATGTCCAAGCAGGTGACCTGGAAACTGAAAAACCCAGAAGTGCACCCCTTCAACCCGCATCCCCTCAGAAGCTGACGCTGGGATTCTAGAAGAAACACAGGCTCTCGCGTCTGAGCCTGGAATTCTGAGCCACTTCAGAAAAAGCAGCACTGCCACAAAGTCCAGACCCAGCTCGCCACCCGGGCAGGGTCCCCAAGACGCACAGACAGAAACACAAGAGCCAACTGCCCATGATCTGAGCGCCCACCACTCCCCCCACCCCACAACTCTCCTGCCAAGCAAGGAGTTGAGGGAAAGAGTTTGGGGCTTCGGAGGGTTTTTTCTGGTGGCGGGGTGGGGGGGGGGGGTACTCTAGATTTAGAGAGCAGGCAGGAAGAGATAGATATATAATTTTTTTATGCCCCAGCATAAGATGACCAGAAGAGCAAGTCCAAATTGAGAAACCTGGGTAAAACTAAACTGATTCAAGTGAAAAAAAAAAAAATAGAAACACACTTTTTTGTGTGAAGACAGTGAGATTTCTTTGGGCAGAGATGAGAGTTTTCAAAGGCCTCCTTCGGAAGCGAGATACCAAGATGCCCAGTCGGCGACCCCCCGCCCCAAATGGCATTAGCTCCCCATCTTCTGGGGCTCAAACAGCACTTCCTGCAGGAGCTCCTGGGCTCCCCAGGGCAACCCCTCCAGCCCTCCCAGCCCACTGCACCCCTGGCCCGAAGCCTGTGCCTGCGCTGACCTACACAGCAAGCAGCCTGTTCGCCTCTGCGCTCCCAGCACGTGGCTCTACAAGTCTACGGATTAAAGACGTAAAGTGAAAAAATAAATATACACCTAATAGACAGATACGGTATAGCGATAGAGACAGAGAGGGAGACACAGACACAGACGAGATTTAGGCACCAGTCCAGCACCATGGGACACGTGCTCTGAGGCAGGCACAGGTGGCCAGGAGACGACCTGGCTGGATGAGCAGGGCCACCAGAGCCCAGGCTCAATCATACACGTCCCCCTGCGGGGACTGATTCAGCTCCTGGAGAGCAATGCACGCTAGCTGCACTCCTAAGAGGCTGCCGTGCCCCTCAGACACCCAGTTAAGTTTCTGCAGGGGAGGAAGTGGCTGCCGTACATCCCAGATGCCTGCCCCTCAGCCTGGATGACAGACGGGGTGACTCGTGAATCTATACATCTGAGCCCACCCTGCAGGGCTAGGGTCCTCCCACCACAAATCCCAGGTAACCGGGTAACCACCCTCCTGTGGCTGACCACCCCTCCGGCCCAAACCTGAGGGCTTCCAGGGCATCTAGAGGTGGAATCCCCCCACACGGCCCCACTCCTGCGTTCCGTGGGTCAAACTTCGCTCCTTCCTCCTGCCCCCTCCACCCGAGACTCACAGGCAACCTCAGACCTGCACCTGCATCCTTGGGTGCCCATCTCTGTTCCCCTGCTCCCTTGCCCAGGCCCCCACCTCCCCTTGCAACAGCCCAGTTTTGTGGGTTTTTTAAATTTTTTTTTTAATTTATTTATTTATTTATGACTGCGTTGGTCTTCGTTGCTGCACACGGGCTTTCTCTAGTTGCAGCGAGCGGGGACTACTCTTCATCGTCATGGGGTGTGGGCTTCTCATTGCGGTAGCTTCTTTTGTTGCAGAGCACTGGCTCTAGGCATGCGGGCTTCAGTAGTTGCGGTACACGGGCTCCGTAGTTGTGGCTCACGGGCTCTAGAGTACAGGCTCAGTAGTTGCGGCACGCAGGCTCAGGAGTTGTGGCTCGTGGGCTCCATAGTTGTGGCTCACGGGCTCTAGAGCACGGGCTCAGTAGTTGTGGCATGTGGGCTCAGGAGTTGTGGCTCGTGGGCTCTGTAGTTGTGGCTTGCGGGCTCTAGAGCACGGGCTCAGCAGTTGTGGCATGCGAGCTCAGCAGTTGTGGCACACAGGCTCTAGAGCACAGGCTCAGTAGCTGTGGCTCGTGGGCTCAGGAGTTGTGGCTCACGGGCTCTAGAGCACAGGCTCAGTAGTTGTGGCACGCGAGCTCAGTGGTTGTGGCTCATGGGCACTAGAGCGCAGGCTCAGTAGTTGTGGCTCGTGGGCTCTAGGCATGTGGGCTTCAGTAGTTGTGGCACACAGGCTCTAGAGTGCAGGCTCAGTAGTTGTGGTGCACAGGCTTAGTTGCTCTGTGGCACGTGGGATCTCCCCTGACCAGGGCTCGAACCCGTGTCCCCTGCACTGGCAGGTGGATTCTTAACCACTGCGCCACCAGGGAAGCCGGACAGCCCACTTATGAACCCTCCCTGCCACTCCCCACCACCACCGGCCGCCACCACCATTTCTATCCTGCCTGGTAACAGCTGAGCATCATGGCACAACCTTTTCCAAACGGAAATCCATAATCTGTAATTTCCACGGCCCAATAAATAAAGGCACTCCCAGCATGCTCTCTGGGGCTCACCAGGCTCTTCTCCATCCTCTGGCCTCTCCTCCCCAGGTCCCCGCTGGCTGCAGAGAATGGATTCTGGATGTTCCACTCCTATTACCCCCGCCCGCCCGGAAAGCCTCCACTGCCTGATTCCCACCCAGCTTCCAAGTCCAGTTAATCCCACTCCCCTCCCCTGCATCACACCACCTGCTTATCCCAGTCTGGACCAGTGTGGCCTCCTGGGCTAGGTCCGACTGTGCTGGGAGAGGGGCTCCAAGCCCACACGTCTGCCTGTACCCCCAGATGCAAAGAGAGTGCTTTGCCCACTGTCAGTGCTCGATAAAATCTGGTCTACTGATTCTCATATTGGCCACTTCCCATACTAAACAAAGTGAGGGTAAACCCGGCCCTCCCAACCCCCATCCCTCGAAATAAATATTTGCGTTTGTACAGCCACTGGAGACGTTCACACAGGCACACACCCCTCTCTCTCTCTCTCTCAGGCCCTCGGGTCCTTACCAGCTTCCCGGGTTTGGCCTCGTGAGCGTGGCCTTTGTGGAGGGGGATGGGCGGCTCCCAGGACACAGCAGAGGAACAAAGAAAATAACCCCTTGAGAGTAACAGACAGTTGGCAACACTTCGCTGATCTTTTTCCCTTTTGTGTCTCCGCATAATTGCTACGAACAACAGGGACTGAAGAGCGCTAATATGTAACCATTAAGACCACGATCAGTTTGGACGGGGAGTACAGAAGGAGTTTCCCTTCCGATGCCAACAGAGACGCACAGGTCACCTGAAACCCGGCGCCGAGGTGTGAGATAGACTCGGGGCTGGTGTGGGCTCAGCCAGTAGGACCCCCACTGACCAATGAGGTTGGGCAGGAGCCAGGGAGAGCCGAGGGGACCCCGTTCCAGTCCCGGGGGAATCGCGCCATCCGCAATTTCGAGGAAAACACTTCCTGGTGAAAGATTTCATTCTCACAGCTCCACTTACAAAGCTATACTTATTCCACTAACAGGGAATGAAAAGCCTATAGAATATCCAAAGCTAAAAACCTAATGTCTAAGACAGTGCCGGAAACGTATAAAGCACTTGACTATTTGTTTCTGGACAAACAGCTGGAAAGAAGGAGAAGCAAAGGACAGAAGCAGCAGGCAGCCACCATCCCGAGTGTCTGCAATGAACCTTGAACAGCAAGGAAAGGTCTCCAGACGGGGGCCACCAACGGAGCGGGTTCCGGAGCAGCTGCGCTGACCTGCGAGAAGGGCTAACAGGACGCAGCGCTCGGCTCCCCGGCGTGCAGCCCCCAACAGGAACGGGGACACGTGGGCACCAAAGGCACGGCAGCCCTATTCCCAGCAGTCCCGAACACGAAACCACCCAGATGCCCATCGTCGGGAGAACAGGTAAGTAAGCGGAGGCAACCACATGCAATACAGGTGAGTCTCGCCCTGCGCTACAGCCAACTCAGGTTTTTTGATCTGGAGGCTGGATGTACCCACGTGGTCAGTTTGTGAAAACGCCCTCCCTGATGACCTGGGCATCCTTCTGGATCTATGTTTTATGCCAAAAAAAAAAAAAAAAAAGAGCTCAAAAAAACTAGGGCGTTTGAAGTGGTCTCAATCCCTCCAATCCCAAACTCCTAATAGTAACATATGGAAAATCAGAGATCCAGGCTTGATCGTCGAAGCGAAAACTGAAACAACTGTTTGTCTGAAATCAGGTTCACCAGCCTGACCTGACAGGAGCAGTGTCGGGACAGGAGAAGACTGAGTCACTGCTCACAGCAGCACCCAGATCTTTGGAAACCACAGCAGAGGGTAGGCAGGCCCACGGAAGTCCCCTCCCTGGAAAATAACGCCGGTTCTCCCCTCTCAGACAAGGTCAACTGGAAACACCAACAGAAGGCTCTCAGGGCAACCCGCTCTCTCCGAATCCACTTCTATTTCATTACAAAAGGGAGCCAGTAGCTACCACGTCTGTGAGACCAAATCTTGCTGACGGCCACCATCTGCCCTGACACAGAGAAGGCGAAGGAAGAAAAACTCTTTCAGGAAACTAAGGTGGGTCTTGTTTTGCTGTAGGTACTCACGAAAAATTTTTTTTCTGTCGTATGCTCAGTACTGCTGGTAGACTATGTCCATATCACCTAACACTCACTGAATGAAAACTAAATTCACAGCCTGAAGATCCTGTTCCCCCTTTGAGGCGATCATCTGAGGATCCGGGAACAGGAGCTCTGTGTGCTAAGCTGGAGAGGGACATGGTTCTCTCTGCAAGAGCCTGCTGGATGTTGACATTGCTAAGACCAAACATAAATCGTTTGTGAACATGGCTGGTAATTATTTGGAATTCTTCTCCCAGAACCATGAAAAGTGTTTCCCACCCTTAAAAAAAAAAAAAAAAAGCGGCTTCTAACCAGGATGCTAATGACAACCAGACGGCACAGGCAGTTTTCGAAGATCACACAGTCGCTTGTGTAGAAACACTGCACAAATACTCCCAACACTGCAGCCCAGAAAAAGACAGTCCGCACCAAACAGCGGGAGAAGTGTGAAATCTGCAAAGGAGCCCCTGGTTTAACAAAAACACCAGTCTGTTCGCAGAGAGCTCAGGGCGGCCACCTGTTCAGGGCCGGTGGCGAGTCCTGATTAGCAGTGGGGGAAACAGTATCAGAGCGATGACAGCCCCCGCTCGGGCCCTGGGCCCAACCCTCCAGCCTATATTTAGTCTGCTCGTCGTGGAAACGTCCCAACCTCGCACACACACAAGCTCTCTGGCTGGCTGCTCAAAGGGTCCAGTAACAAATCTCTTCTGCTGGGGCAGGTACCTTCTCTCCTTCCCTCCCTGGCCGCCACATGCAACCAAGGCGGCCCCTCCCGCCGGGTCAGTCGTGGGCAGAGAGCACAGGGAGGTGAAGGGATGGGGCCCACCGCGACGCCAGCCCTGCCCCCGGATGGGTCATCACCGCGACCCGCTGTGCAGGCTTCCACACCACAAGATGGGAGCCAACGGGACTCAGCCTCGGAGCCCCGCGGCTCCCGGAAGGACGGGGCTCAGGGCAGCACACACCGGGCCTGGTGCTCAGAACCTGAGGAAAATCACAGATGCCGCAGAGATCACAGATGAACATCTGCAGAGTTCATTTTCCTTCTCAGAGAAAGGTACTTAACGAAGGGTAGGAATTACGTGGCTAAGCACCAGATCAGAACCCCCAACCCTGGATTTTCAAAATAACTAAGCCTGATCCGCTTTGCCAAACTCCATCACTTAGGCGAAGGCCTCAAAGAACCTGGAGTGTTGGGCGGGGGGGAGAGGGGTGGGGGACACGGGTTTGCTGGAACGTGGAGAAACAAGAGACGGACAAATCGGTAGTTCCAACGAGCCAGAGCCAGACGCACCAACTGGAAACGCCTGCAGGGTGCGCAGGAAAAAAGGTGCAAAATAAGAGAGTTTAGTCTGAACAAAATAAAAAGTCAGTTTGAGACCCCAAAACACCCAACAACAACAACAACAGAGGTGGTAGTAACAGGGCTCCAGGTTCTGCTGTGAAGCTTCCTGCAGCTGCCAGGGCTGCTTCTCCCTTCTGAGTCACTTCCACCGGGCACCCCACACAGCCTTCTTAAGCTGCTCGTAACACACAGCTCTCCTGTTTAGAAACGCTCTTTTAGCTGCATAACAAGTGAATACGGGAGAGGCCCTCTTAAACACACAGGGGGCTACGCTAAGGATCCCAGCAAGGGAAGCCCACAGAACCCAGGACCGGGATTCACAGTCTCCCTCCCTAAGGGATGCCCTTGGCAATGTCCACCACCCACCAGCCACGCTCCTCGCAGGGCACTCGGCATCAGCACCGTGGAAGCAGAGTGAACCTGGACTTGAACCCATTCGAACCTAGGCTTCGGGGCCTCCTCCACTGTGTTTAAGCTGTGTCACCAGAAGCAACGCCCTGGGCTCTTGGCCCCCGCCTGTCACCCACAGGGAAGGACAAGAGGACGCCCCTCCGCTGACTGAAAGCACTGCGCAGAGCCCTGGCCCAGGGAAGATGCCCGGTCCGCCGCCGGAGCTCCGCCCCCTCCCCGGCCATGCTTCTCAAAGTGCCGTCCCTGGACTGACAACACCAGCATCCTCTGGAAACCTGTCGAAAGCACATTCTCAGGCCTGCTCCAAACCTACGGAACCAGAAACTCTGGGGGCAGGGCCAGCAACCTGTTTTCCCAAGCCCTCCATGTGATTCGATTGCGCCCTTAACTTCGAGGACCAAGGCTCTCTGCGTTCCACTGAGGATGCTACATGACGTCAGCCACCCAGCCTGTCACTCATCCATCCCTATCAATGGTATCGATTCTGGGTCTGAAATTCACTTCCACCCAGGAGGAAGAAACACCACCCTTTTGCCGAGAGCCAGGTTGAAAAAGTTGCCAGGATCAAGCAAGCACGTCTTTTGCTTCCCCTACGTGCACTAGAGAAAACTTCATTTCCACCCAAACACACACGGCATTTACTTGCCACCCAGGCTAATCCACCAGACCCCAAAACACCCCGGCCCTGACACCTGTGCTCTGGTGACAACTAGCCAAACACCGTCACTTCGGCCAGAGGATCAATATTGTTCAGGTCACCAGCAAGGAGCATAAGGACCCAAACGCCAGAGAAAACGCGAGCCCCCCCCCCCCAAGTCACCCGCTCAACAAACAATTCCCGGGCGTCCTCCAAGGGCCAGACACGACGCTCGGCATCACCGCGGAGATGGAACACAAGCGCGACCTGATTTTCCTCACAGGACCCCCAGTCCTTGCTGGGAGCTGGGGCCTGGGACAGACAGGGAAGATGCGGACTTCAGCCAGGCTGAAGGGACGCCCAGAATCCGGAAGGGTCGGAGACCGTTAAGGTATGAAATTTAACCTGGAAATGATGGACTGCCACCCGAGAATTATCTTGAAGGAGGAGACTGTGACACTCGTATCAATAACGAAAAGGCCCCATATTTACAACTTGTATTAAGCCTGCAAGATTACGAACGTAGTCAAGCGTGTCCAGGAAGGGTTATGCTCATTCACGGCTGGAAGAAGGGATTTGTTCCTTAAACATACACACCTACCCCAACCAGATGAAACAAATTCTTCTAGGCAAACAAACTCTTACAGAAGTTTTGCCGAGGTAAGCCACCACACAGAGAACGTAAGACTTTCCGTTAGTGGCAGCATCCACAAGCCCTTCCTGTCTTGGGTAAAGGGGACACGTGCTTGGGATGGTTTGTACATTCAGCCTGTGGGAACTATGAGTAACCAGGAGCTTCATTCCTAGCTCAGAAAGGGCTAGACAGCCAGCGATGAGGTTGACCAGCCCAGCCCATCTCTTTCCAGCAAGTTCCCTACCCTTTCTGGGTCTCCAAGGTGGCATCTGTGTCACTGGATCATCAGAAGATGGACTGAGATGACGGAGGTCAAGCACTGGGCACTCTGCTGCCCACAGGTGCTCAACAGAGCTGCTGCACCATGGGATGAAAGGGGCTCCCCGCCCCATCTTCCCAGGTTCCCCAAATGCTGGGGCTCGGCCCTTCAAAGCCCCTGTGTAAGTGCCCTGACCAGGGATGGCAGGCAGAGTTCTCTTGAGAGGACTGGGCCACTGTGACCTCTCCAAGCCCTCCCAGGAAGCCACGCAAACCACCGGTGGGGGCCAGTGGGGAACTCGGTTCCCCCCTCCCCGAGCAGCTGCTTGGTGAGTGTGGAGGCATGAATGCTGGTTAGGGGCTCGACCACGGCCCAGCGTATCATTTGCATCACGGTTCTGCGGCAGGCAAGCTGAATTACAAGGTGCAATGGCTAACAGAGGCTTTACCTGTACTAGAAGAACAAGCTTCATTTAACAAGAAAGACAGCTGACTCATTCACCTCAACTCCATCAACCCCAGGTGGGCTTTTTAAAGGAGAACTGGAGCGGGGACCCTAGGCGAGATGCTTGCTCACCCAGGAGGCAGGCTGGTTCCCGTTCATTTCCGGGCACGGAGAACATCCAGGGTGCTGGCCACACCCCCGGGGGACAGCCCAGAAATCTGACCAGGTCAATCTGAAAACAACAGGCAATGCTTCCTTAAACTCCAGAGATTGGAGGGAAAAAAATAAACCTCTCAAAGTCCGAAGTAAAGATTTGAAAAAACACTTTTCTTTTTTTTTTGGCAAGGTGATGTTTTAAAACAGGACTGAGAACTAAATCACATTCCCCGTACCTTCAAACAGGGTCACAGACCCATTCAGATTTGGGGATCTTGGTGAGCTCTTTCGACTAAAATATATACAGTTCGGCTCATCATTAAGAGATTTTCCAGTCCAGACCCTCTTGGAATCACTTTGAAATAAGCATTAGCTGAAACATCCTCCCCTTTGACAAGCCCACTCCTCACTCCAACAGCCTACGATTCCTGAAAGACTCGGGAAAACGGGGAAATTTTACGTAAATTACGGCACAAATGCTGGAACCTCACGCCGATGTGATACATCGTATCTCTGAAATTGCTTCCTAACGTTGAAAAGTGCTCACTTTATGCTAATCAGGTAGTTTTGTAAGTATGACGCCAACTTTGCTTAGGGCCACACAGAGGCAGGAAAAATGCCTAGCTGCATCTCCTCCAAAATGCAGGCAATTTTCTGTTTGTTGAGACGAGCGATGTTTAAACCATTTGTTATGACGTGCATATACTTTCCTGATTGGAAACGGTCTTATATTTTAAAATTCAGAGAGGTTTACGTTTTGCTACTGTACCATCCTCACCTGCAAGGTTCACAGGCAGGGGCAGATCTGCGTGCGTTTCTTAGAGGTACTGTGATCCTCTGGGCGCACACTCAGTTACAGCGCGGAGTTAAACGCGTCTGCAGTCTCCGTACCCCACGGCAATGCTCTCCTGCTCGGTGTGAGTGAAGAACCCATATCCTACACAATTGCACAAAACTGTTTCTCGCATGCTTCTCTCCTCACAGGAAAAATGTCATCCTGCCACAGCTGAGCTATCTTCTCAATTTCCAAAACATCAGTGATGTAGATATAAATCACAACCGTATCTTAAAATTGTAGTGTGTGAGAACATTTCATTATAACAAATGAACTTATATTTCATTAGGAGGGGCAGTGGAAGGTGCTTTGGGGGGCTGCGGACCTAGGTTCAAAGGATCCTTTGGTTCAGACCCGACTTTGACCTCAGTCAAACGTTCAGGAGGTCATTATCCTTCCCCGAATGAAGCTGGCCCACGTTCTCTCACAGGGTTGGTACAGCCCCCCATCGAGCTTATGAACGCAAGAGAATGCTTGCTAAAGTTCTATACAAGTAAAAAGTGGTATAGTTGTTAATAATAATGCAAAGACCAGAATCATATTTGAACCATTCTTAAGCCTCATTAAATTAACCTCAGCCCTGACACAATATAAACATTCTTTTTTCTAACAAAAAAAGAACAGCATTGCCGAAGTCCCAAGCAGGATTCATCACTGATTCTGCGTCTTATTAATGGTAACAAGGTGTCCAGCCAAGGGGCCTAAAGTCTGACATAGTACAGGTAGACAGCAAGCTACCGGAAACCACCATCTAGGAACCACACAATGTTTGGGTTATTTTAGAAAAGAAGGAAAAGAAAAGAAAAATGAAACCACATCCTCTTGCTAGAAAGTCAAAATGCTTTGCGAGGGGTGCCCGAGACCCCAGAACTGGGCTTCACGGTGGGGAATGAAAACGAGGCAGCATGAATCACAGTCAGCTAGAGGTCTCTGCGCAGAGACTAGGTGCTCTCAGCCAGGAGCTTTCAGTGCTAGTCACCAGCTTTCAAAGTGTTTCGTCAGACTCCTAGGATGCTGCCAGAGAGCTGCGGAGAGACAGCGGAAACAGGCACGGGAGCCCGTCACTTGGGTGGCCACGGAGCCAGAGCCCCGGCTCTGGAGGGACGTTTCTGCAAGCTCACCCAGCATCAGCAGCCGTGTGCCGGTCCCGCGGCCTCCCGCAAGTCTCGTCAGAGCCACGCTGCAGCCTCTGCCTCTCGAGGAATCTGGAAGCATCTTAAACTGCCAACAGGGCGGCCAGGTGCTCTGAGAGCCAGGCCCACATAAGGCTGGAGGACTGTTCACATCCTCCCCGGAATTAGCAAGTCCCCTATGGATACAGGCGGCCAATCAGCAGCCTGGCTGGGATGCTGTTCAAGTCCATAGGGCTGCCAGATGCCAAGAGGATCAGCCCCACCACACCCACCTTCTCCACCTAACTGGTCAAGCGTCAAACCAAGACACTCTGGGGTGAGCAGTTCAGGCAGCACGGCGCCAAAGCAACGCTCTCCTGAGGCCAGTGCCCCCTCACCTGCAGACGGAGGGGAGCTGGGCGATGCCTGCGGCTGGGCTCCCGACACACTCCTGCCAGGCCTTAGAACCTTCTCAGTGTTCCTCAACTGTGGCCAGAGGGGCTTTTGGTTTGGACAGTTCTATGTTATGGACAACCCACCCTTCAGTTCTTTTACCATCATTGACCAATGGCAGTGAGAAGGGAAGCAAGGGAACAAACCGGAAGCCGAATAGCAGAGAAATAAGAGCCATGGTAAACCCGAGAAAACACAGGCCCAGGAGAGGCAGAACTCGCCTGAACGGCTCCGGAGGATCACTGCCTCGCCTGACTCGCAGGAAGGGTGGGTGGCCTCCCAGTGCCAGGTGTGTGAAAGTGAGACCCCCCAGGGAGGGTTCTTCTGATGTGACCCAGGACTTTTGGTAGAAAAACACGCCATAGAGGAAGCCAGCTTCTGCACAGGGGCAGGCAGACCAGCATCGGGACACGATGCAGCCTGCAGCGGGGGCTGGCTCTCCGCTCCGGCTAAGGTCAGCTCTCTCCACTGTGCCCCCGAAATGGCCAAAGACACCAAAGGGGTTGGCCCTGCCCGCTTAAGCACGCCAGCCAGAGCCTCGCCCCCAGAAGCAACACTTCTCAAAAGACCTCTTCAACGTCCAGCAAGACGCTCGGCCCCAGCCTGGTAACCTGTCGCGGTCCGGTGGCGCCAAGCCCTCCGGCTGCCCCGGGGCTTGGGCTGGGTCACTCGGGTGGCCCAGGACGCGGCCACACGGAGCCACTTTCTCACCGGAGACTCTACTGCCCATTAGCACATTATCGCCGGCGATCCATCTTCGCCGGCAGAGCTGGCGGCGCGCTCGCCCAGCCCTCGGCCTCCGCCTCCGCTCTCGCCCGGCCTTGCGGGGTGAGACGCACCGCAGTGCCCACTCGGCGGGGCAGCCGCGTGCCACGGCCCGGCGCGTGTGTACACACGCACGCACACACACGCGCGCCCCCGCTCCCCCGCGCCTTCCAGAAGCCCCGCGGAGGCCCGGCCCTCACCTTCGATGGCGATGACGTGCTCCCGGATCTGGTTCTGCAGCACCGGCTCCTCCACGCGCTCCAGCAGCTCGTAGATGGAGTAGATGTTGGGGTGGACCGACTCGAAGCGCTGGATCTCGGCCCGGATGGCAGCCGAGTTGGCCAGCTGCTGCTGGTAGTTCATGGTGCAGGCACCGCGCCCGGAGCCGCGCGCCCCCCGCCGCCGCCGCCGCCCCGCGCCCCGGGGCCCGCGGGCCGCCGAGCCCGGGGCGCCGCAGCCCCCGGGGAGCCGGGCCCGCCGGCGGCGGGCGGAGGAGGCGCGAGAAGAAAGGAGCAGGCGGAGCAGGCGCGGGGCCGGCCCGCCGACTCAGTTCATGGCCGGGACGCGCGGCCGGCGGGCGGGCGGGCGAGCGAGCGGGCCCCGGCGCCCCGGGTCAGCGGGCCCCCATGGAGCGCCGCGGCGGGCGCGGCCGGCCCCGGAGGAGGCTCGCTCGGGCGCCTTCCTGCGCCGCAGCCGCCTTCCACCCCTAGGCGCTGCCCCGCCGAGCAGCCATTAAAGCCCAGGCAGCCGCCGCGCTCTGAGCGCCGGGGCCGAGGGCCGGCCCCCGGGCAGCGGCCGCGCCGCTCGGGGCGCCCGGCCGCGGCGTGGGTCCGCGCGCTGCGTGCTGCGCCGCCCGGCGCGCCGGGGCCCCTGCGCCGAGCCCGCCGTGCGCCGCCCGCCGAGCCGGGACCGAGCCGCAGGCGCCTTGCAAGCCCCGGAGCCCGCGCCGAGCGCCACTCGCCGCCTGCCCGGCCGGCCCCCTCCCTGGCACGCAGGGCTCCGGCCCACGTCGGCCCCGCCTCCGCCTGCGCCCCGCCCGCCCGCGCGCTTGCCGCTTGCCGCTCGCGGCCCGCCGCCCGCCGCCGCTGCGTCCTCCCCGGCGCTTCCCAGCGCGCCGGATCCCGGGGAATTGCGCCAGGCTCCGCCCCGCGCCTGCCCCTAGGCTTCCTGGGACTTGTAGTCCACGCCGCGCCGCGTCGGCGCCCCGCCGGGACCGCGGGGAGGAGGCGCGCACGACGCCCGGGGCCCCAGTGCGGCCGGGGCCCCGGGGGCGAGGGGCCGGGCTGACAGGCTCGCAGACCCGCGACGCGGCCGGGCCCCTGCCCCAGCCTCTCCACGAGTGTCTGCGCTGCCCCGCGGCTGTCCCGCCGTCTCGGGACCCGGGAGGCCGTGCACGACCCCGCCCGCGTTTTTGTTTGTTTCTGGGCGGCTGGTTAGAGGAGCTTCTGCGACTCACCGTGTCCCCCGACCGCACTTTGTTGCTTCCCCTCCCCCCAGCCCCAGTTTTCACTTGCTGTCTCCTTTTGCGAAAGTGACACGAGTGCTTCCTCTAAATAAACTAAATTTCTTCCCGAAGGCGAAGAGCCTCCTTAGCCGTGGCGGCATGGATATTCACACTCCAGGAGTGAAGTTTAGACGAGGACACGAGGTGCTGTGAAATACCACGGAGGCTCCCTAGGCATCCTTTTCCTTTAAAATTAAAAAAAAAAAACAAATACAAAAAACCAAGCAAACTGAGATGTGGGTCCCCAGCCTGTTCACCCACCCCAATCCCCGCGTAAGCACAGCGCCCGGGACCCCGCGGAGCCTGACTGCGCTGCAGCAGTGGGCCCAGCGCGCGCAGGAGGCTAATCCCGCAGGTTCGAGGCAAACCGGATAGTGAGTTGCAGATGTGCTGAGTACCGGCGCCAAGTTTGTGCGCACTGGCCTGGTCCCTGCCCCCACCCATCCAAGTGACCTTTTGGAAACGCGAGTCTGCTGCCCTGGCATCCCTGATCAAAGCCAGCTGAGTCTTCACCTGGTTCATGTGCAGCCTGCGTGTGGCTTACTCACCCTGGCGTCCAGCCTCCTTGGGTTACACTTTGGGTTCACAGTTCCCCCAGACAAATGTGCCGACCATCTTCAGCACTCTGAGCCCTTGCTCATGCCTTCCTCCCTATCCCCAATCCCAGCAGGGTCCCTGATGCCTGAGGCAGAGTTCCAGGCTCCCTCTGTGATATGCCTCTGGCTTTGCTCTCATCCTACCTAAATGTAGTAACTGAGATGCCGACAATGTGCCCTCATCTTACTTAACGTCTCAGCAGTCACTGGTTGCTCCCCTCCTTGAACCCTTCTCCTGGCTGCTGGGATAACATGATCACCAGGCTTTCCCACTACCTTCGCAGCTTCTCAGTCCGGTTTGTGATCCCCTCTTACTCCTGTAACCTTTAAATATGGAGAGCCCCCGGGGCTCATCTCCGGGTCTCTTTTCTATAAGCGGGGAATCTCTGTCTTCTGGGTGTGAATATCATATACAGGTTAATGAACCTCAAATTCATATCTCTAGCCCAGACCTCAACCCTAAATCACAAATTCATATCCAACCGCTTCCTCAGCATCCCTTGGATGCCCGCTGACAACTGAAATCTAACATGTCTCAGACTGAACTCTTGTTATGCCCTCTTTTCTGCTCCTCCTGAAATCTTCTCTGTTCCCTGTTATAGGCAACTTCAGGCCTCCTTTTGCTCAGGCCAACAACCATTCTTGATGCCTCTCTCCCCCATACCCCAAATAGTGTCAGCTCTACCTCCCCAAGATCCAGAATCTCACAGCTTCTCACCAACCCTGCTGCCACCAACCTACTAAAGTCACGATCATCTTGCCTCTGGGTTATTGCTAGGAAATTGATCTAGCAATTGATCTCCTTGCTTCTTATCTTGTGCCCTTACAGTCTGTTCTCAAGAAGGCAGCCCTGGTGACCCTTATAAAACCCAAGTTAGGTCACGTTAAGCCTCTGCTCAAAACTCTCCCGTGACTCCTGTCCCATTCAGAGTAAAATTCAGCTCTTTGCTGTGGTCTCCAAAGCCATACACACACTAGAGCCTATCAAGAGCTGTGCGGGGTGTGATGGTTCCCCCTACGTAAGCTAACAAGGTAGCCTGCCAAAGACAGAGACCTCTGGGTCAGAAACAAAGGACTTTATTATTCATAGCAATCGCAGTAGCTAGAGGATCAGCATTTTCATGAGCTGGTAGTTAACGGAGCCCCAGTTCCCAGAGGGCCAAGAGGTCCAGATGTGCATATAGTGGATTGACCTATAGGAGGGGAACCCTGAGCTTAGAGAACCCCAATCTTTTATATGGGCAGTAAGCATTCTGCCCTATAACTGTGACAGGAAACCCTATCTTCATCCCCCAAGGCTGTTTGCTCTACAAAAGTTCTTGAAAAGGTAGTTCAGAAGAAAGGCGGTCAAAGCCACAACTACTGAACCCGTGTGCCACAACTACTGAAGCCCGTGCACTCTAGGGCCTGCGTGCCACAACTACTGAGCCCGCATACTGCAACTACTGAAGCCTGCATGCCTAGAGCCCATGCTCCACAACAAGAGAAGGCACCACAATGAGAAGCCCGTGCACTACAACAAAGAGTAGCCCCTGCTTGCCGCAACTAGAGAAAGCCCGCGCGCAGCAACGAAGACCCAACGCAGCCAAAAAGAGTTTTTAAAAAGAACAAAGGCAGTCCATGCCTCTTCACTCAGACATGAAGAAGTGCAAGAGACCTAGGGAGGATTATCTCCCCCAGCTCCTTGGTACACCTCCCACCACAGCATCTGTCCTTCTTCCCCATTCTCCCCTCTTTAAGCCACGCTGCCTGGCCTCCTTGCTGCTACTTAAATATACCCGGCACACACCCGACTCATGTATTTGCACATGGTGTTTCCTCCGTCAGGACTGCTCTTCCCCCAGCAATTTCAGCAGCTCCATCATTTCCTTCACACATTACTCCAAAGCCACCTTCTCCGTGAGGCCTCTTCTGACATCCTGTCTAAAATGGCATCCCTCTTCACCAACACTTCACGTCTTCCTTCTTTGCTGTGGCAGGAAAAATCATGGCCCCCAAACATGCCCACATCCTAATCCCTGAAACCTATAACTATGTTATCTTACATGGCAAAGGGGCTTTGCAGATGCAGTGAAGTCAATGATGTTGAGATGATTATCCTGGACTCTCTGGGTGGGTCCAATGTAATCACAAGGGGTCTTATAAGAGGGAAGGCATCAGGGTCAGAGTCAGAGAAGGAGCTATGAGGATAGATGCAGGGATGAGAGGGAGAGAGAGAAGTTGGAAAATGCTACACTGCTGGCTTTGAAGATAGAAGGATGGGAGGATGAGCCAAAGAGAATAGGTGGCCTTTAGAAGCTGGAAAAGGCAAGAAAATGGATTCTCTCCTAGAGGTTACAGAAGGAATCCAGTCCTATCAACTCATTTCTGACTTGTGACCTCCAGAACTGTAAGATAATAAATTTGTGTTGTTTACAACACTATGTTTGTGCTAATTTGTTACAACAACAATAGGAACTTAATACACTTGCTTAAATGTTTTCTTAGCACTCATCCCCATCTGATACAGTACATACATTACTTAGTTATCTTGGGTGTGTTCTGTGTCCCAACCAGAATATAAACTCTATGAGGGCCAGGATTTCCATCTGCTTTATTCCTTGTTCTAGCTCCAGCACCTATAAGTGCCTGACACATAGTAGGTGCCCAATAAATGCTTATCAAATTAATGGCTTCTCCCATTAAATTGTAATTTCCATGAAGACAAGGACCAACTCTCTTCTGCACAGTCCTTGGTCACTGTAGGGGCAATGAATATTCAACAAGTTAACTGATGAAAAATAGTAAATATCTCTCCTAAGGTAAGGGCTCCCCTCCCATCATACCGGGCACATAGTAGGTGTTCAATAAATATTAGCTGAATTGAAATGAAAGTTAGTTTTTCTAGTGACATGAGACCCAGTGGCATTTACAAGGAGGTTACTGGAGATTCATCTTTTGTGAAAACAGCCAAGAATTCGGGCCTATTTTGATATGATAGTCCTTCCAAGGACTTTAATTTGCGAGTGAAAACTTTACTATGAGAGCAAGCTGGCTCTCAAAGTAGTGAATTTCTCCTGTCACCGGAGTATCAAGGAAAAGCCTGAAAACCATCCCATTCATTCATTTGTTCATTCTCTCATTTATTAATTCAAAAGATCTTCTTTGATCACCTACTCTGTCCTAGACAGGGTGCTACATTCTAGAAACAGAAAGACAGAAAAGATGATGCCTGCCCTTAGAGAGCCTCCATTCCAGGGGACTGTCTGTAGAAGAGGCATTGCTTTTGGGGTTCAATTTCTGAATCCAACTCAGAGATTGTGAACAGAGAGTGAGAATAGTTATAAATGAAGGTGGCCGTGAACCGCCCCCTCCCCAACACACACACGCATATGAACACAGGGTTTACACACTCAAACATTCAGTGACTGAGTTACAGTTGGATGAATAATTCTGGTCATGTCTAAGTAAAAGTGTAAAATTAGGGCATTTGTGCTAGTGCCTAGCCATATACCTCTACGTTCTCCTGAAATGTAGCAGTGTGAGTTGTGTCCTCCAGAGGAAAAACTTTATTGTCATAACTTTAAACATCAAAATTCTCCCCATCCCCCAAACGTGCACAGGTGCCCTTACACATAGCTACATAGCTATTCCACCTAAATTATCTCTAAGAAGTGATTTAGAAAATTTATGAAACATTCTGTGTCTCTGAATTCTTAGGTTATTTACCTGAGCTTGAATTGATTTACCTATCTGTTTACCTGAGCTTGAATTGATTTCATTAGGTTACTTTGCACACTTGGTTGGGGAGCTCTGAGATTTTTATTTGACATGTGTGTAGACTGTAATACAACAGAGGTTGCTTCATCTCATGGGGTCATCTGCAGAGAGCCCAGGGTCGTTGTGGGGAACTAGCGTCTCACAAAGGCTTTGGACTCCAGATGGAGGTGGGCAGGGGCCACGTAGGGCAGGAGAGGAGAGCAGAGACCAGAAAGAGGCGTAATTTAGAAAAGGGCCAAGATAAAATTTCCTTATCTTGCATTTTGCTCTCTGAGGCAATGACTCTGGGGTGAGGACGAGAATGCACACAAATTGTGTTGGCATTTTTGCAGTTTGAGCTCTAGGCTGATCCAGACTGGGCTCTGTGGGGCCACGCCTCTCTACTCCAGGTAGCTCTCATTCTCCTCCTGGCACTGCAGGACTTCAGGAGCCATGTGCGTCTCTCAGTGATTGGGAAAATTCAGGAGAACAAGCCCCATTGGGCAAGATCATTTCAAACCTCTGCACTCTTCACATTTGCTGACATCCCCATGGCCAAAGCACGTCACAGGACTGTGCCCAGAATCAGGGGAGGGAAGAACACCCCACCCACCGTGAGAGGACCCTGCAGAGTTATGTGGCAGAGGTGTGGCTGTATAATCCTACTGTTGGAAAGTGCAGAGCTGACTATTAGTCCAGTGGGACATGCCATCCTTGGCCATGTAATCGAGCCCTTTAGCTGAAATTGTGTCCTTCATTCAGTTGTTTGGCCCAGAGAAGAAAGCAGTGACATCTCACAGGGCACTTGTGAACATCTGAATAAGGTATGTGGGCAAATGCTTTGTCAACTGCAGGTATTATCCCAGCAATGGAACAGGAGTTCTATAAGCCTCAGTTTACTTTTCTGTAAAAGATAGATTATAACACCTAAAACATTGGATTATTATTGCTATCAGAGCTATAGTCAACTTTCCCAAGTTCACAAGGCCGTAGTAAGCAAATAATCCAGATCTGATTTACTCCACTTCTCTAAGGGAAGAAATAGAGGGGCAGCTTCCGCCTTTTCTGCACGTGCAACTTTCCCAGCCATCGAATGCAGCAGAAGCAGTGATGCGGGATTTCTGAGGATGGTTCATATAAAGCAGTATACCTCCTACTGCTCTTATCTTTCTCACCCCTCCTCCACTCTTTTCACTGGCCCTTGGCCACCATGTTGTGAGGAAGCCCAAGCCACATGGAGAGGCTACAAGACCGTGTGAATTCAAGATCCTTCAGATGATTCCAGCTCCCAAGCTTCAAGTCTTCCAGCTGAGGCCCATGTAAGGTAGCATGAGACAACCTGTTCTCTCCGTGCCTTGTCTGAATTCTGGACTCCTCGAAACTCTGAGAGATAATAAACGATTATCGTTGTTTTAAGCCTCTAAATTTGAGAGTGACTTGTTCTGCAGGAATAGACGCTAATGGAGAGGGGATCCTTGAACCGGTGAAAATGTATGAGAGAATCATGATACGTATGTGAGAATATATGACATGTGAGAATATATGACATGTGAGAATATATGACATGTGAGAATATATGACATGTGAGAATATATGACATTTTTGTTTCTTGGTTCATCATTTGTTGACATTTGCCCTGAATAAGGGCCCCCTTGAGAGAGAATCCAGTTCCCACATCAGCTCTGCTTGTCCCCTCCAGGCAGCCCTTCTCTGGTGCCCATGGCTCACTTTCTGAAACAGAGTCATTGGTTTCGTACTGCTGCCACCAACAACACAAATGTGTTATCCTGTAGCTCTATAGGTCAGAAGTCTGACACGGGTCTCATCAGGCTAAAATCGAGGCACCAACATCATGGTCCTTTCTGTAAGCTCTGCATAGCATCTGTCTCCTTGTCTTTTCCAGCTTCTTGAGGCTGCCCGCACACCCTGGCCTGTGGCCCCCTCCTCCATCAATTTCACGGCCAACGAAGGTGAGTTGAGTTGTTCTCACGTCGCATCACTCTGACCCCCTCCTTTGCCTCCTCCCACTTGTCAGAACCTTTGTGATTACATTGATCCCACCTGATAATCCAGGCTCATTTCCCCATTTCAAGATCATATGGTTAATAACTTTAATCCCATCTGCAACCTTAATTCCCCTTTGCCACATAAGGTAACACATCCACAGGTTCCAGGCATTAGGACCTAGACATCTTTCGGGTGTGGAGGGGGGACATTATTCTGCCTATAACACATTAACAGATGCTGCCAGCGTTCAGTATGCACTTGTTGTTTACTGTTGGGGGGTGTCAAGTGTCATAGTAGATGCATTTGAACCTACCTATGCGTAACTAGAAGGGTTTTCGGAAGAAATGTTGGGTTCCCAGAATCAGCCTTGGACCCACCCACACTCATACCCCTCAGTACAAGGTGGCCTTTGAAACTCATGAGATTTGTGCAACCTGATAAGTCACCTACTACTAACAGGCTCAGAATCCCCCCATAGGCCCCCACATCTCCTGAGGCAAAGGGATGGAAAGCAGAAACACAGATGAACACAGTCTTTAAAGGCTTCATTTCTTTTGCACTTACATTTTTAGGTCAGTCAGTGCTTATTTGCAGGGTTAAAAGAATACCTTCCTAATATGCAGAGTAAACAAAATGAGCAGGAGTATTATTTAGCTCAAGGTCATTTAAAAAAGATTTTCATGGGACTTCCCTGGTGGCGCAGTGGTTAAGAATCTGCCTGCCAATGCAGGGGACACGGGTTCAAGCCCTGGTCCGAGAAGATCCCACATGCCGCGGAGCGACTAAGCCCGTGCACCACAACTACTGAGCCTGCGCTCTAGAGCCCTAGAGCCACAACTACTGAGCCCGCGTGCTGCAACTACTGAAGTCCACACGCCTAGAGCCCGTGCTCCGCAACAAGGAAAGCCACCACAATGAGAAACCCGCGCACCGCAAGGAAGAGTAGCCCCCGCTCGCCACAACTAGAGAAAGCCTGCGCACAGTAACGAAGACCCAACGTAGCCAAAAATAAATAAATAGATTTATTTAAAAAAAGAGAGTTCCATGTTTATGGGCTATCCTTAAAATTAATAATGGATGCTATAGGATTTTATCAAGATTTTCAAAATCCCACTGAAAATGCAAAATGTTTCCTGTATGAAATCCAAGTTTTATTTCTCCAACTGTCACTAAAATGGGAGTACGGTTCTTGAGGACTCTTACAAAGCTTGGAGCAACAGAAAGTGGGATGGGGTAAGTCAGAGTTTAGGGTAGATGGGAGCAAATTGCAGCTGAATCCTGAATGTTAGTTACTTTTCTGGAAAGTGTCTTTGTTCTGCCATGTGGAGCTCTCACTCCTGACCTTTCCCCCTCGAACCCCGCTTTCTCTGGAGGCCAGTTGCTCCTCTCTTCACAGTCCCAGTTGTCCTGAATCACCAGGAAGGAATTCGCCCCAAACCACGACACTTTATGAGACTGACTTTACTCCTTTGGATAAAGGTCTGAGGAAACACACACACACACGTGCGCACACACACACACACACAATCACCATATTTTCCTAAATTAAGGAGAAACTGTTATTCAGAGATGCATTCTATGGGTCATGATTCTTTAAGAGGTTGCGAAACCAATCTTATCAACAAATAGAATAGAATAGAACAGGATAGAACAAATAGAATAGAATATCAGTGCATCATAGGTAGTGGGGGTGAGTGCTGTCTAAAGGTAGCAGTTGTTCTGTGAAACTTTTGTTGTTTTGTGAAGACAGCACGGAAGTACTACTTCTCAAAGGACAAACATATAAGCAAACCTCTCACCCCCCCACCCCCGCCTTCTCTCTGGGTGTCTTTGCTAAGCATAACTCTTCTGCAGTTTCCATGTTGTATCTGATTCCCATGGCTCCTGCAACAAATTACCACAAATGTACTGGCTGAAAACAACACCTATTTATTATCTCAGTTCTGGAAGACAGAAACCTGAAATGGGTCTCATGCAGCTGAAATCAAGGTGTCCATAGGCCTGCACTCCTTTTGGAGGCTCCAGGGGAGAATCTGTTTGCGTGGCTTTTCTAGCATATGGAGGCTGCCTACAATCCTTGGTGCGTGGCCACCTCTTCCATCTTCAAAGCCAGCATCATAGCATCTTCAAATTTCTCTCCCACCCTCCTGCCTCCCTCTTTAAAGGACCTTGTGATTACTTTAAGTCCACTGATGATCCAGGACAATCTCTCCATCTCAAGATCTTTATTTTAATCACATCTGCAAAATCCCTTTTGCCATGTAAGGTAGCGTTTTCACAGATTCCAGCTTTAGGACACAGACATCTTTGGGGGCCTTGATTCTGCCTTCCACTGATGCTGACAGTACAATGGAAACAGACACGGGCTTTGCATATTTCAGTGAACTGTATCATAGGCTGTCCCTCAGATATATCCACATCAACACATGCTTAGTGACCAGCCTCCCTCAAACACAAAAACAAAGAACCCAGCCTCCCTGTGGAAAATTAAAGCACTGTTAGCTCTTCTCATTTTTATCTAAAATTTAATTTAATATTCTAAAATTCATTCAATGAAATACATAGGACTTTGAAGGAAACCAGTTATACTGAATTAGAATTATCAAGATATTTAAGTTTATGATCTAGGAATATATGTGCTTCTTTATTAACATATCAATTAACAAGATGTAGCAGCCAGTCTACTAATAGAACTTTGAATTGCTGCAAAACCTAAACAATATTTTAAGGAATTTGTAACATTTGTGATAGGAAAGAATCTGATTTCTCTCAGTGACAAAGTCTCAGACACTGCCGATACTTCTGTGATTTATTATTTACATCTATGGTGGAAGGAAATACCACATTTTAATTAAAGCTTAGTGAAATTAAAGATGTAAATGCTTCCTCTTCCAAGTTCACAGACCCCTCTGTTTAAGGCCAGGACAAAGTAGGCAAGACAAGGTCCCCAGCCCAGGCGGAGGCTTGGGGTCTCCTAAGGCAAGTCTTTTTTTTTTTTTTTTTCATTGTGGTAAAATACACATAACATAAAATGTACCTTAGTACCAATTTTAAGTACACAATTCACTTGTGCTAAGTATACTCACATTGTCATGTATTCACTCTCCAGAACCCTTTTCCAATTGCTAAACTGAGACAATATACCCATTTAACAACAACTTCCCCTCCCCCCTTCCCCCCAGCCCCTGACAACTGCTATTCTACCCTTTGTCTCTGTGAATCTGACTATTGTAGGTGTGTCTCCTATAAGTGGGATCGTGCAGTGTTTTATCTTTTGGTGATTGGCTTATTGCCCTTAGCGTAATGTTTTCAAAGTTTATCCATGTTCCAACATGTGTCAGAATTTCCTTTTTAAGGCAGAATGATATGCATGTATGTGTGCATATATGTGTATGTGTGTGTATATTGTGTGTGTGTATATATATATATATATATGAATGTATATCACATTTTCTTTATCCATTCATCCACTGACTGACATTTGGGTTGCTTCCATCTTTTGGTTATTGTGGATAGTGTTGTTATGAACATGGGTGTGCAAATATCTCTTGGAGACCCTGCTTTCCATTCTTCGGGGTATATACCCAGACGTGGGATTGTCGGACAGGGCAAGTCCTTTTGATGGCTGTCAGAGGGAAACAACTCTACCAGGATCAGTCTTCTTCCAGACCAGGGTTTCCGTTCCTAAGATTTGTGCTGGAGAGAAGTAGTTAGAAATCTGGTCTCAGATTGTCACAGAATCAACACTATGGAAGAGACCTCAGAGTCCCTTTCGTGTACCGGTGAAAAAACTGAGGCCCCCGTGGGTGAAGTTACTTCCTGCACTACTTGTTAAAAATGAACTCAGGAGTGGAACTGACCCTGTGAAAGTTACCAATTCCTGAGCCCACACAGGGTGGGTATCAGCATGGCTAAGACCCAGGCAGCCAGAGCAGAGGGAGGTGCTGGCTCCGGTGCAGAAATTCCACTGCTTTAGTGGAAATGCCCTTCCCCTTGCCTGATAGGAATACAGCCACACAAGAACTGTTTCCCTAGAATTTTCCCATGGAGCCAGCCACTGTTTCTTTTTCTCTTTTCCAAATGAGGACAAAAGGCAAAGATGCCTTATTCTCCTAGCAACCTGCTCAAGCCCTCTTCTGCGTGTGCCATGAAAACTGTTCCGAATTCACATCAGCTCCTGGGGGTGTGAAAATGCAGCACACCAACCTTGGATTTGCAGCAGTTTTTAAAGTGGATGTTTATAGAGACACAAGCTAACACAATTCTGTAAATCATTCCTCCTTGTATCAAGTGCAAAATGCATAATAATTCTGAATGTAAGAATTCTTCTCTCATATAATGGAAGATTAATTTTCTTCTACACATTCTGTGAGCTGATTAAAAATCTGGTTTTATACATATAGTTTTGGCTGATGAACAAATTAGACATTGAGAAATCAGATGCAAATGAGTAGTTTACAGACACTTTTTTTTTTTTTTTTTTTTTTTTTTTGCGGTACGCGGGCCTTTCACTGTTGTGGCCTCTCCCGTTGCGGAGCACAGGCTCCGGACGCGCAGGCTCAGCGGCCCTGGCTCACGGGCCCAGCCACTCCGCGGCATGTGGGATCTTCCCGGACCGGGGCACGAACCCGTGTCCCCTGCATCGGCAGGCGGACTCGCAACCACTACGCCACCAGGGAAGCCCTACAGACACTTTTGAAATTATATAATCTTCTCACAGATCATATGAAAACCAAGTAACTGAGTGAGAAAGGATCTGTTGAGGTGTCTGAAAGGAGGGTTTCTGTGATGTTTACCAACTATTATTTTCTAATCACAATTGCCATATATTTATTTATTTATTTATTTATTTATTTTTTGCAGTACGCAGGCCTCTCACTGCTGTGGCCTCTCCCGTTGCGGAGCACAGGCTCCAGACGCGCAGGCTCAGTGGCCACGGCTCACGGGCCCAGCCGCTCCACACCATGTGGGATCTTCCCGGACCAGGGCACGAACCCGTGTCCCCTGCATCGGCAGGCGGACTCTCAACCACCGCGCCACCAGGGAAGCCCTGCCATATATTTTTGCAAACATCTTTGCGCTTGTGCCTTGTATCTGTTTGTGTCATAGATTATTTGTTACAAAACTTTCCGGGGGGGGGGGGGTTGTTAAACTTTAGGATTTAACACCTTTGGTAAACTTCCTTTTGCAGCACCCTCTGAAAGTACACAAAACAACAGCCCCCCAAAAGGACTGCTTTTCTGTTCTTCAATTTTCACTTGGTGTCCAAATACAGATTTAATTTAAATATTTATCGAAAGGTTGCTAAGTCCTTGGCTGGGCACCTGTTGACATCATCTCATTTAACCCTCTATGACATCACAGGGCAGCTAATGTTGTGTACCCAAGAGGCCCGAGGGTCAGGGAGGAGGTGCCGGGCCCAAGGCTACAGCCAGACTCGACACACCCGGAGGGTAAAGCCCGGTTTTCTGAGTGTGAGCACACCTGTTTCCCTTCTAACCACAGTGAATCTCTAATTTTAAAAACACAAGGGAGGAATTCCCTGGCGGTCCAGTGGTTAGGACTCCACGCTTTCACTGCCGAGGGCCTGTGTTCGATCCCTGATCGGGGAACTAAGATCCCACAAGCCGTGCGGCGCGGCCAAGTTAAAAAACAAAAACAAACAAACAAAACCCACAAGGGAATGTGTGATCACAGAGACATTTTCTGTGATGTGGGAGATGAGCCTATTACCAAACAGATCTAGATCAGTGTGCGTGGTTTCTGTGGAACGGAAGAACATTTTCCCTGCCTTAACTCCAGTCTCTCCCGTTCTCACCAGGCTCTGTGTTTTGACTGTCATTCGATGCTCTGCTAAGCTGTGACCCACATGTTGCCTGACAATAATCCCTTCCTGTGTGTCACACTCTGCCCGGGGTGTGAGTCTGCCCTGTAGAGGAGGCCCTGGCATGTGCCCGGCTGGGATCCACGGCACACTTGGCATCCAGCATGCTGGCCAGCTTTCTGCGTGTATCCCAGGGATGTAAGACTGCCTTTGGAAAAGGAACAGCAGTGGTGTTAGGACTTACCTCCTCTTCTTAGGACAGTGGTCATCTGATTGTGCTCCTTGGAGCCCCCTAAGGAAGCCGGCTCGCTGTGGGGTTGGGATGTGAGTGCATGCGGTTCTCCCTCACCCCCAACACTGGCTCCCTTTACATAAAGCTTCACTTTTATCTTGTTAACATGCAAGTTCCCCCATTAGACTCACTTTGGGGCAGGGGTGTTATTTAAGAAGCAAGACACATCAGTACAAGATGTCAAAAAACTTTCTAGGTACTTAAATACTTCCTAGACCCATGACATTTCTGCATGATCATCTGTAGGCCTTATCTACTTGGGGTGTTTTTGTTCTACAGGACATGGAAGATGGGGCACAGGGATGATGTGGGCAGAGGGGAAATTTGCTTTCCTTCTCAACACCTCCCTCCGGTTCTATTATATTTTCCTTCCCTCCTCCCCTCCACCGAGTGGAGAGCGGATGACAGAACACCAGGTTAAGGCTTGGCAAAAGAGAGCCAGCAGGCCAGATGGCCTATGAGGTAAGAATCATTGCCATGTTCTATTGAAAAAGTCAAAAGGAGACTATTTTTATAACATTTGGAAGTAAATAAAATTCAAATTTGGGTGTCTAAATAAAGTTTTATTAGAACACACACATGCCCATACGTTTGCACATTGTGACTGGCTGCTTTCACACCACAGAGCTGAGTAGTTAGGACAGAGATCCGAGGCCTGCAAAGCCTAAAACACTTACTGTTGGGCCCGTTGCAGAGTTTGCTGACTGCTGCGCAAGTTTCAGAGGGTCCGGCCTGGTTTTAGAGGGGCTTCTGAAAGGCGTTGCCTTAACAGCAGACATTTTTTTTTTCCTAATCAAAAAAACATCTTAATCATCTTATCTCATTGACCTTTCTCATGCTTGAAGAAAATCTGAAAAAATGTTGTTTGCACAACTACCTTCTAACCTACGCAAATGAGTCAACAGCAGACCTCTAGTCGTAAGAGAGCAGGGGAAATCCTGGGGAAAAGTCAGAGAGTCCTTAATCTGGACTCTCTTGTAGCTACAGCTATTCTGTGGGCGACCTCTGACTACATAATGAAGGAGTAGCACAGTGAATACAGAGCCTTTATTTTGACGCCCATGGGACTGAGTGCATAGGAACTTTATGAATATGCAAACAGTACACACCAAGCTTTGGAAACTCTTTTCTCAATTTCACTGGTTATGTTTTACCAACCAAGTCTTTGAAGCAGTTATGAAACCAAGACACACCTTACTGACTATCACACAAAGCTGGACAGAGCTTGGTGGGTGGCCTGGAAGGAGAATAATTTGGTGCCTATCAAACCAATATTCACTGAGTATCTAATGTACATAGATGTGAAACTAGGCTGTTCCAGGAATGTAAAGAGAAAGGTGTCTTGTGGTAGCTCAAGCCAGCCCTGGTCCCCGTTCACCACAGCAGTTCAGCTCTGCCCCAAACCTGCATCACTCATTCACAGAACCAAAGTTCTGGAGGAAACCACCCTCCCTACAGTGCAGCATGGTGATCATCTTTGGGCTTCTCATCTCAGTCCAGTTGGATTGCTTCAGAAGCAGACTCTGAGAGGATTCAAGGGCAAGGAGCTGATCTGGGAGGTGATCCCAGGAATCCCCAGAAGGGGTGCTGGGAAGTAAGATAAGGAAAGGGAGGAAGCCAGCTTAGGGTGTGCTCCTGAGAAGGGTGTTGCTGTAGGGCAATGGGGGCTCCTTTTCCCAGGTCCTCTAGAAGACTGCATGGGGTCATCCCAAAGTGGTCCTTGTGCCCCACAGGTGAGGAAGCCAAGGTATTTACCTACCGATTCATTCATGAAGGGCTGTCTTCTGAGGCATCAGTTCCCTGACATTTCAAACCTAGCACATTCTGCGGTCAAAGAGATCTCAGGTTCCCACAGGGAAAATCCACGTGTGGGTTTGGGAGGCAAGCCTCGGGCATAGGGGAAGGTACCAGCCGTGGTCCCCACATCCTTCTCCACACACCGTGCACTCCCTGAGAGCATTCTGGGAGGCGTGCATCCTCCAGCTCCTTTCTCTTGCAGGGGTGCTTTGTGTCCCTGGCTGTCTGCTGCTCTAAGGGGTCACACAGCTGGCCCACCCTCCACCCATCTCTGGGCAAGGGGATGGAGAAGAGAGTCTCATAACTGGGGGGGGGGGTGCGGGGGGGGGGCTGGGGCAGAGGAAGGAGTAGGGATGAGCCTCCGCTGGGCATGGGGGCTGTGGGGCTTCCCTGTCACAGCCCCCCACCTTCCTGTCACCTGGAGTAAAAGACTTCCTCTCCTGGGCTTCCACTTCCTTGCTTGAAAAAATCAGATGGACCAGAGGACCTGTAGGCCAGCACTTCTCTAACTTTAATATACGCACAAATCACCTGGGGTCTTATTAACACTGCAGGTCCTGTTTCAGCAGATCTTAGGTAAGGCCTGAGATTCTGCACTTACAAGTTCCAGGTGGAGCCGTTGGTCTCATCTGCTGGTCTCATAAGGTATAGTCAGGATGTAGTATACCTGGTCCATCAAAAATCTCTGGTTAACCAGGATGGTATGGGAATGGGGTCTTACAACTTCATAGCTGTTAATGGAAACATTTTTTGTGGTTTCACTTCTGATCCTGGCTATTAAACTTCTCTCTAAAATATTTTAGATCACAGACCTGTTCAAGGAAGCCCATACTATTTGTAAAAACCAAGCAGTTTCTAGAAGTTTCTTACAAATGAATGCAATCCCTTTGTATTTCCCTCAAAAAGCTAATTTCTCTGGGACTCCAAAGGGCCTGCTCGTGCCGTTATCCCACTTATCACCCGCTTGGTTATTAGAAGCACAAAGTCACCGCCAGGTTTATAGGCTGAGATATCCGAAGTGGGGTGAGGTAGGTGTTCTATCCAATTCTCCCCCCCAGACCTGGAGTAGAATCTCACAGTCCTTGGCTTCCGGCAGCAATTCTGGCCCTGGGCAATTCACCCACCTGTGCCTCGCCAGAAGTCTGGACCACGTGCGGGCTCACTCTCTGTCAAACCACTCTTCCTGGAAGTGATGGCCAGCCTTGTGCTTGTGATGTCACCATGCCAGAACCGTGCACAGCACCTCCAGATGGCTCTTCATTATGGATGAGAAAACAGAGGCTTAAAGCTAGTCTCAGGTCACCCAGAAAACAATGGCAGATGTAGCAGTAGGAGAAAATATCTGGTCCAGAGCCCTCTCTTGGAACCACTCAATCTAACCACGGATAGAAGGCGCACACACCAGTCCACTTAATTCAAATTCTGGCTACTGTTAACTAAATGACTTAGGTGAATTCATTACCATCTTTGGGCCTTGGTTTTCTCATCTATAAAATGGAGCCACTAAAACACCTACTGCATACGGTATTATGATTATGTTTCTGGGAATCTTATTAGTAACACCCACAACCTTATTAGTAACATCAGTTACTAATTTAATTTACACACAAGCAATTATAATGTTTAATGCCTTTTTACATTTCTTCTCAAACTCAAAGTATGTCTACCTGAGTTAGGTTAAATGTGCCCTCTAAAATCTTATTTTATTTTTTAAAATATATGCATGCATAGGCTATTTTGGGGTTAGCATAAAATGGGACCAGTCGACCAGCCAATAAATGTTTACAGAGCACCTACTCTGTGCAAGGCGGTCAGCGTAATGGAGACTTGGGACACGATGGTAAATAAAAGAGACTCACTTCCTTCTCAGAGCTGTCAGTGTAGATGGAGGTAAGCAAATACTTTCTCATCACTAATTAACTAATTCCAAGTGTGTGCTCCAGCGGACTTGAGGTGAGCTGCTCTTTACGTCAGCTTCAGTGCCTTCTTCAGCCCAAGTATCTAGGCCAGATTTCCGTTTTCTTTTGCCTCGGGTTTATGTGTTGATTACCCTGTAGCACCTGAACTTCCCTTTGACCTTAACCTTCATGGGAAAGATGACCTGAAGGTCTAGTCTTGAGGAGCGGAATCTGCTCCAGTTTTGGTGAATGACTGGGCTGTTTGTTTTGAAGAAAGGAAGTAAATGTTTGCAGAAGAATAGAGTTGAAAAGCCTTGGACACTAGAAGGTGATTTCAAGGCTCTGTGGGAAGAGATGGGGAGAGTGGAGGCTCAGCAATAGGTACTCTGGTCTAAAACCTAGAGAGAAAATTAACATGACTAATGTGGAAACTGCATTAAGTTTTACTATATGACATGCATTTTCTTACCCTATATGGCATTCTTTCCTTTCCATGGAAATCAGTAAATTCTGCATTACTTGCACATGTGTTGGATCCAGATGTGGATTTCTTTTTGGATGGAGGGGGTGTTGAGACTGGGTGGGGGAGCATGCAGCATCACTCAGGGTTCTCCCACAGGTACAGGTGTGTGTGAGGGGGTAGGAGCAAGGGTCCTAGTGTTGCACTGAAATTAGCTCACACAGCTTCATGCAGCAGTTCTGCGTTGGGGGACAGAAGAACCCCTATGGCCAAAATGTTGATCCCCAAGGGGTTGTCCAGGGCTGACTGGCCAGGAGGTATGGAGGGTCCTGCAGAGGACAATTATGAGGCAAAGGGCACGTTTGCAGCACACTTTTCCATCTTGCCTGGAAAGGAACAGCCCAGCTTGTGTGATATGTTTTATCGTGGTGATGGAGGGGAGGGGATGGGGACTGAACTGGGCGGAGTCTGGAAAAGCTGATGCAACATGAACTAATCTTTGTGAAGCTGACTCCTTTGAGTTCAGCCTGAGCTCTTGTATCACCTGTCTCCAAGATGCTGGAGCTGTCTGGGGGCCAAAAATGCTTTTAGAGATCCTCTAACCAAAAAACCTGTCTTCATGATGCTATCCCAGGATCCCATGGAAGCCGGGAAGGTCCTGGTGGTGGTATCAGATCAACCTAAAGTCCGAAAAGATTGGAGATGGGAGAACCTGAGAGCGGATTGCTGAGTGTCAGGTTCAGTCTGGAACGTAGAAACCTCACTCCCAATTCGCTTCAGCTGAGCTCATATCCAATGCTCATCTATCACAAACAAAGCAGGTTGGAATCAGTTTCCAGGTTTCGGTATGGAAATCTAGCCTTCCCTGTCCCTCTGTTTTGTTGACTGTCCCCAAAACTCTGTTAAAGGTGCAGCGCTCTTGTTTCCTTGTCACACATGACACTCGGGATTTTCTCCAGAGAAAGGGTTGGTGTGGTCAGGTATCCTCGGGTGGAGCTGGGCTCAAATGGTCCAGGAATTTCCCTAGTGGGCAAGGCTGATGCTACAGACCGAATTGTGTCACCCAAAATTCATGTGTTGAAGCCCTAACCCCCAGTGTGACTGTATTTGTAGATAGGATTTTTAGGAGGCTTAAGGTTAAATGAAGTCATAAGGATGGGAACCTAATCCGATAGGATTGGTGGCCTTATAAGAAGAGGGACAGGGCTTCCCTGGTGGCGCAGTGGTTGAGAGTCTGCCTGCCGATGCGGGGGACGCAGGTTCGTGGCCTGGTCCGGGAAGATCCCACATGCCGCAGAGCGGCTGGGCCCGTGAGTCATGAGTCATGGCCGCTGAGCCTGCGCGTCCGGAGCCTGTGCTCCGCAACAGGAGAGGCCCGCATACCGCAAAAAAAAAAAAAAAAAAAAAAAAAAAAGAAGAGGGACGGAGCTCTGTATCTCCACTAGGTGAGGACAGAAAAAAGGTGGCCATCAACAAGCCAAGAAAAGAGCTCTCGCTGGAACTCAATTGTGCTGCCACTCTGATCTTGGACTTCTAAAACTGTGAGAAATGAGTTTCTATTTTTTAGACCACCCAGACTATGGTATTTTGTTATAGGAGCCCCAGCTGACTAAGACAGCTACTGTGTTCCTGGCTTTGTGGCTCCATCCCTGTCTAGCAACTTATAGGCACTGAATACTGTTATATCCCATCTGGAAAGCAATGTGGCAACACGTTGCAAAATGTTATGTCTTTGGTCTTATAATTTCAGTCCTGAGTATTTTTAGGAAGTAATTTAACAGGAGGAAAAAACTGTATACCTTGAAGAGGTTCATTGGAGTAGTGTCTTTCAGGTTTTATCAAATCAAAAGTATCCCACAGTGTGGACTAGGTAACAGTAGAACAGGGTGTCAACTTGGGCAACATAGATACATTTTATATTATATGGTTTAAAAAGGAAAAATGATACATTTTGTGTAGGTTTTAATTGGAAATGTGAAACATATGTGTCTATGTGAAGGAAGAGAGAAAGGGAATATGTCAACATCCAGTGAGTTAATTTAGGGCAGTGGGATGTTAGGGAATTTGAAAAATTTAGACATTTTCCCTTATTGACGTTTCATTTTTGCTACAGAGAACAAAACAAGGCTTATACTTGTCAGCTTCCACCCTCGGCAGTGCCTCCCCCCAGCCTGCTTGTCCCCTCGAGGCTGAGTTTCCAGAACCACAGGAGGCCTTCCATGCCATCCCCAGGGCTCTGTTTTATAATAGAACACCCACTTGTCACAGGAACTGTGTCCTCCTCTCTGTGTAAACTGTCACCGCAGTCCCGACAGCCTCCTTTGCATCTTACCATTAACCTCACACCTGGTCTCACCTCTGGTTAATAGAAAAACCTCCGTGAAGCCAGAAGCCGAGACCAACTTCACTTTTCCACAGGTTTACAATGGCCGGCCGTTTCTCTCACTGGGATGTCACATGATTTGCTCTTGATGACAAAATCCCCTGGAACCAGATCCTTCTCTGAGTCAGAGCTGATCCTCTTGCTGAGTATCTGGTAGCTTGAGTCAGGCGATACCTAGCCTGGCGTTTTGCCACTGAGCCCTCAGGACCGGGTACTCCTGCTTTCAATGTGCGCTGGGGCTGAGTTTCATCTCGCAGCCCCCAAACTCGCCCGAGTCCCTTTGTCTACATGACTTGGGTAAACACGGTCCTTTTGGAATTGAATTTAGGTAGGAAGTGATGAGTATTTTCCACTTATACAGCACCTTTATCAATTTTCGAAACTATTTCCTTTCTAATGTAAACAAATGGATGCAAATGGTAAAACAAAACAAATGAATGCAAATGATAAGACAAAACAAACATCCACAAAAAGGTCAAAAGAGAAAAATGAAATTATGCCCCATCCACTAGCTCCACTCATTGGGAGCAATTATTAGCAGATTCTTGTGTACCCTTACGTCTATGCATATTTGCATCTATGCAGCATCTATACGTATATTCTGCACATCTTAAAACAAAACAAAACAAAATCAGGATGGTACCATGCAGTGTCCTAGTGTTACATTTTCACTTAATTATATTCACATATCTTGGGATGTTTATCAGCACATTTAATAGGCCATTTGATAGATATTGAGGTTGTTTGTTTTGCTGTAATAAATAATGCTGCAAGTAACCATTTTGTGCACATACCTTTGTGCACATTTGCAAGTTTATTTGTAGGGTACATTCTTTTTTTTTTTTTTTTGCGGTACGCGGGCCTCTCACTGTTGTGGCCTCTCCCGTTGCGGAGCACAGGCTCCGGACGCGCTGGCTCAGCGGCCATGGCTCACGGACCCAGCCGCTCCGCGGCATGTGGGATCTTCGCGGACCGGGGCACGAACCCGTGTCCCCTGCATCGGCAGGCAGACTCTCAACCACTGCGCCACCAGGGAAGCCCCCTGTAGGGTACATTCTTAATGATGGAAATACTGGGTCAAAGGTAACGTGCATTTTAAATTTAGATGTCTACTGACAAACCGCCTCCAAAGAGGTTGCTCGTTTATTCTTCTACCGACAATGTATGAACCCACTAGGTTTTTCCACTCTCTAGCTCATGATATGAACACAAACTTAAAAATTTTTGCCAATTAATAGTTGAAAAGTGGCCTCTTCCGTCCTTTAATGATGGTGTCATCATTATTTAATTTGCATTTCCTTCATTGTGAGTGAGGTTAAACATATTTTCATACATTTATCGGCCATTTATATCTTCGGTTCTATAAGACGCCTGGCCCCTGGCATATTTTGCTGTTGGGTATTTGTCGTTCTCTTATTATTTTATTAAGCAAATTAGCTCTTTACCTGCTTATGGGTTATAAATCTTTCCCTAATTTTTCGCTAATGTTGGTTATGAGATTATTTTTCATACAGAAAACATTTAAAATTTTTTCTTAGCAATTGGAGCCACTTTTCTCTGGTCTCCAGGTTTTGGGGTTGTTTTTAGATAACTCTTCTTCTTCCTTTTTTTTTTTTTTTTTTTTTTTGGCTGCACTAGTGCAGCATGTGAGATCTTAGTTCCCTGACCGGGGATTGAACCCTTGCCCCCTGCATTGGAAACGCGGAGACTTAACCACTGGACTGCCAGGGAATTTCCTGATTCCAAGATTATAAAACTTGTGTTTATTTTTCTTCTAGTGCTTTAATAGGTTTACATTTAAACACTTGAACCATTTAGAGCAGCCTTGTTCAACAGAACTTTCTAGGATGATGAATATGGTCTGTGTTGTCCAATGGTAGTCACTAACCACGTAGGGTCCTTGAGCACTTGGAATGTGGCTAATGTGATCGAATAAATGAGTATTTACTCTTATTTAATTTTAATTAACTTATATTTAACTAGCCACACATGGCCAGTGGCTACTGTATTGCAAACCACATACCCAGAATTTATTTTGGTGTTAAGATTGCAGGAAGGATCACTTCCCCTCTCCTCCTGAATGCCTAACCAGGTGTCCCCATGTCATCTGCTGAACCTATCTTTTCCCCTTGATTTAAAATGTCACCATTACCATATGCTCGACTCCTGTGTGCGCTTGCATCTATTTTTGGACACTCTGCTTGGCTCCATTGATTACACAGAAACTTTATGTCTGCAAAGAGCTTTTAGAAAGCTTCTCTAGTTACCGGATCTCAGAGCATCAGGACTACTTAACAGAAACATCTCTTCGTTAGCCTTTGCGTAGAGGATGGCAACTCACTCCCACATTTTTCTGTCCCATTCTATTTTTGACGATAATACTTAACATTTAATGTCTAAACTAACAGTGATGGTGGAGAACAGGGGAAAAATAGTTAAAGGATTGACATGTGAGATTTTAAGAAGTAAAATGCACACACACGCACACTCACACACACACACACTCACACTCACACACAGATTTTCCAAAGATTTTTGGGGAGCCAGCTCAAGGCAAATGAGGATGTAGGTGAGCGTTGGCTTCAGCACCTTCAGCTATACATTTCTGGGCCCTCTCATCCCAAACAGCAGTTATCCCTTGTCCATCCTGAGCCTCTCACAAAGCTGTTGGTCATGACAGTTGTCCAAACATCGGCTCTTTTGTCGCACTCGAGGTATCAGCTCTTTGGACGGGCTGTTCCCTGACTGACTTATTGCAAGTTTCCTCAGCTCCTTCCCCAGCCTCTTACAGTCAAGGTTCCCTTGGCCTTGAAGGTCACCCTCTTGGGTGGATTCCCATAAAGTCAGTTCTATCAGGCTATCTTTTCAGCATCCCCTTGGCCCAGAGGAAACTCATGCATTTGTACCACATCCGTGTTGGGGTCCGTGCTATTGTATGACTGTCCTCTCTCCCAGGGGGTCCAGTCAAGTCCCCACCCTTGGAGCCTCCAGTGGGGAGCGGGCTCCAGTGTTCCCAAGCGCCCCCCTCCCTCTAAGCTTCAGCTCAGGCAGCAGGATGGCAGTGAGTTGCTGCATCTCAGCTGCCATTCAGGTGGGAGAAAGACACGGGCACCAACAGTCTCTAAGGAGGGGTCTCTTGGATCCTTTGGGGGTTGGAGGGGAGTCATGGGAAACACCTTAGCCCCTCCCCCACCCCACGGGCTGGTTCTGCTCCGTTGCCACCCATGATCTCCGATAAGCTCGAGTCTGTGCTGAGATAGCCTGCCAGTAGGTTTGAGGATTACGGGCCTGCTTGGTCAACTGAGGATTAAGTCCTGTGCGGATGTGTCTTGAGGGTCTATATTAGAACCTGAAGTTATTTACTGCCTACTGCCCTCAGGAATGGGACCTTCCCCGAAATTCTAAGACAGCGCAGAAAGAAACATCATATGTATGGCGCGTAGCCCCTCTTGCCACTGCTCTGAACCTTCTCTAATTTCCTTTCCCCTCTCCCTCTCAACCTTTTAACACACCCTCGTTCTTTCCTCAGAGCTCCTAAGATTATTTTATTTTTAATTTAAAAAATGTTAATACAATTTTTAAAGGTTGCTTGCCATTTTCAGTTGTTACAAAATATTGGCTATATTCCCCATGTTGTACAATACATCCTTGAGCCCAACTTACACCCAATAGTTTGTACCTCCCACTCCCCCATCCCTATATCCCCCCCCCCGAAATGATAACCACTAGGTTGTTCTCTATATTGGTGAGTCTGTTTCTTTTTTGTTGCATTCACTAGTTTGTTGTGGCTTTTAGATTCCACATATAAGTGATATCATACAGTATTTGTCTTAAGATTATTTTAGAACAAAGTACCAGGACAATGGTAAAATAAAAAGAGAAATTTAAAAGGGCTGGGTACTTTCCTTGTGACCCAGTGGTTAGGAATCTGCCTGCCAGTGCAGGGGACATGGGTTTGAGCCCTGGTCTGGGAAGATCCCACATGCTGCAGAGCAAATAAGCCTGCGAGCCACAACTACTGAGCCTGAGTGCCACAACTACTCAGCCTGCATGCCTAGAGCCTGTGCTCCACAACAAGAGAAGCCACTGCAACAAGAAGCCCGTGCACCACAATGAAGAGTAGCCCCTGCTCTCTGCAACTAGAGAAAGCCCGCGTGCAGCAACAAAGACCCAATGCAGCCATAAATAAATAAATACATACATACATATTAAAAAAAATAAAAAGAGTTGGCAGGCACTAATATCCATTATAAAGTCCTTTCGCTGAGTATGATAATCTCTAGCTGCATCCATGTTGCTGCAAATGGCATTATTTTGTTCTTTTTTATGGCTGAGTAGTAGTCCATTGTATATATGTACCACATCTTCTTTATCCATTCATCGGTTGATGGACATTTAGGTTGTTTCCACGTCTTGGCTATTGTGAATAGTGCTGCCGTGAACATGGGGGTGCATGTATCTTTTTGAATTAGAGTTTTGTCTGGATATATACCCAGGAGTGGGATTGCTGGATCATATGGTAATTCCATTTTTAGTTCTCTAAGGAACCTCCCATACTGTTTTCCATAGTGGCTATATCAACTTACATTCCCACCAACACTTTGCTATACAGCAGAAATTAACACAACATTGTAAATCAACTATGTTTCACTTAAAAAATAAATAAATAAAGTTCTTTCGTTTTTTGGAGCTACTGGGGAGCCTTTCTCCCTCTCTGGCAGAATTATCCTCCATTCCAGTTCCCCAGCGAGCACATGACAGCAGGCATCCTACCAGGCTGGAGCTGCAGCTGCGTGGGGGCCAACCCAGGGAATCAGGTACAGCAGAGGTGCCCAGCAGCACTTAGCACAGCTACAGGGGCTCCCCATGGGAACAGGCAGAAATTATGCTGTGTTCAGATGAGAGGACTCTAATTAATAAGAAATTTAAAGAAGACCAGTTTGTGCTCTACGGTGCACAAATTCGGCAGACCCGTGGCTATTTAGGGACAACACAGCCATAATGGGCCTAATTGTCCGTTATTGAAGAACAGCAGAGCACAGTTAAGAGGCAGAAAAGGGGCTTTGGGAAATAGGTATCATCTGGTTCCACATTCATCTTCTTCAATTGCTTCTGAGCAGAGAGATTTTCCTCACCAATGAAAAGCAAAGGCTTATTTTCCTCTGTGCCAATACTGAAGTTTGGAAATCAGGTTGGAGGGCTTTTGGTCTTGGATTTAAGTACCAGTCATCTATAGTCAAAGGCTGATGGCTTTGTCAATGCTGGAACACCAGAGCGTGGCTGCATTTGTATTCAATTCTCTAAATCCATGTGTTTCAGGATTTTCTCTCAAGTGGAGCAATTGTTTTGTATTGATAACAATCTCCCAGATGAGCAGAGGCAGGAGAAGGGAAGCAGGTCAGGAGACGTGGATTCTAATTCTGGTTCTGGGTGCACCTCGGAACCCCTTCGTGTTAGTTTCCTGGGGCTGCTGGAACACGGCACCACACGCTGGGTGGCTTGAGGTAACAGAAATTCATTCTCTCATAGCTCTGTCCCAAATCAAAGGTTTCAGCAGCGTTGGTCCCTCCTGGAGGCTCAGAGGTCAGCTCTGTGCCTCTTTCTTAGCTCCGCCAGCATCCGTGGCATTGCTTGTTTTGTGGAGGTGTCACTCCATCTCTGCCTCAGTCGACACGTGGTCTTCTCCTTGTGTGTGTGTCTGTGTCTTTGCCCACTTCTTATGAGGACTCCAGTCATATCGGATTAAGGGTCTACTCTAGGATAACCTCAACTTGGCTTCCATCTTAATTACATCTGCAAAGACCCTATTTCCAAATAAAGTCACATTCATGGGTACCTGGGGTTAGGACTTCAGCCTATTTTTTGAGAGGGCACAATTAAACCCACAACACCCTCTAACCCCGTCTTCCACTGTTTGAATATTTGCTTCCTCTGTCACGAGGCAGATCTCTGGTGCTAGGTGTGGCTCGGCCATCTTTCCTGGTCACAAACAGCTAGGCTGTACCCAACTACGTCTTCCCCAGGGCTCCTGAAGGGCATTCCTGGGCCCCCCCAGGGATTGTGATCAGGGTTATTCACTTGGTTGCAAAAACCCCAAGCTGATGCATATAAAAACAAATGCAGAATGTCCCAATTAGTAATTGAAACTAGTAAGATCTTTTTTTAATCTCTTCTCCACAAATCCCAAATTCTTTCCCGCCGCTGCCCTCCGGTCCAGTGGAGTTATGGTACTTGTTCCCTTGACGCGTTTCTTTCCTTCTGAGATCTGCGATGAAATTTCCCTGAAAGCACACCCTTGCCAGGTTTCTTCTGCATTCTCGCCCCTTTAATTCTGGGGCTTTGTCACCAACACCTGCTGCTTCCGGTGCTAACAGGCCAACGGTTTTGCTCTTATCTTTGCTCCCCGGCAGCGCGTCTCTCTCTGGGCTGTGTCCCTAGATACGGTGTAATTTTCACCAGTGTTTATGGAACATTCTGTCTATCCTATCTCCTCTGTCTGGCTTTCATCGTGTTCAGTTTTGGGAACTTCAGGTTGGCCACTGTTTGCGGTCAGGGCGGCAGATGTGACCCAAGAGCCACACAAAGGCCAATAGCTTGTCCTCCACGGTCACTTCTTCACTCCTTTTGCGAAACTGGATCCCACTCTTCTGACCTTGTCAGTTTCCTCCGATGGCTGGGCTGTGTATATAGTTGGGAATTCCTGATGTTGATATTCTCGTTGGCCTTTTCCAGAGGAGATGCTGCTGCCAGCATCCTGCCTGGAGTTGTTGGAAGAAAGAGGTCTCAGCATTCGTGAGGCAAACACACGTTTAACCTCCCTGTCTTTGGTGGAGGGCCCTGCCCTCCATGGAGCCTGGGCACCCTGTCCAGAAGCCATTGCCTTCCCTCTCTCCAGAGGGTCTTCTTCCAGGCTTTGCAGGGGGTGGGAAGGGGCATTTCTTCTGCTGAGAGGAGGGGTTACCTGAACTCTCACTCAGCTCCGCCTGGTCCACCTCTACGCCACCGTCACTCACCCCAATTCCTAGACTTTTGGGGGACTCTGCTCCTTGGTTCTCAGCATCCTCGTTGTCTGCTTGAGGTCCTTATTAGCTGTCAGGTTATTTTTACTCATTGCTCTGCTTCCCAAATTTCAGACCTTATCGCTGTTGTTTACTCTTCCATTTTTCTTATTTGTATGTCTTAAAAAAAAGCCATTTACTGTTAAATGACTCTATTGTAATATACCTAATTAGTCAACTATTGTTTTGGAAATTCATATCATTTCCATTTTCTGTTATAAAGAAGCTGCGCTGAACAGCCTTACGCATATCTGTTTACACAGCACTTATAATAAATTCTTATAAGAGAAATTGCTGGATACAGACACATATACACGCACATTTACTATATATGGCACATATGTATCAAGACTTGTGAGTCTATATACTCATACATCATACTCACATATATATACTCACACTCATATATACACTCATGAACTTACCTGTGAATGTATGTTTGTATATACTCATGCATACTTAATGAGTTTTTCATGTTCATACGTATTTTATATGTATGATATATTGTCAACATGGCTCTGGTATTGTCCGCATGTGCTTTTCATTTATATATATATGCATTTATTTTATCTTTTATCGAAGTCTAGTTGATTCACGATGCGGTGTTAGTTTCAGGTGTACAGCACAGTGATTCTTTTCAGATTCTTTTCCACTACAGGTTATTGTAAGATACTGAATACATTTCCCCGTGCTGTACAGTAAGTCCTTGTTGTTTATCTATTTTATATGCAGTAATATGTATCTGTTAATCTCACACTCCTATTTTATCCCTCCCCCCACCTTTCCCCTTTGGTAACAATAAGTCACGTTTGCTTTTCTTTCATTGACTTTAGAGTTTTGGGGTCAAATTGCTTGGGCTCAAGTCTCATCTCCCCCGTTGCTGGTCAGCCTCTCTGTGCCTCTGTGTGTGGAGACAGAGCATCTCCTCCCTGAGGCTGTAGTGAACACTCAGTACAATACTGAACATTCCTGTAAAGTCCTGGCGCAGAGCCCGGTGCCCAGCCAGCCCTCAGGAAGGTCAGCAATGTTTGCTTCCAGGGTCAACAAGTGGCACTCCCCTCCCACCCGATTTCGGAATAATAATAAACTAAGACAAAACAATCAGCAGATAGAGACCTCGATAGCACCTTCGTCACTGACGAGACCAGGTTCAGGAATGGTCTGCTGGCTCCTTGCCTGCAGGGAGCAAACGCGCCGCTGACAGGCCTCGCCCTGTCCCGCCTCGGGCTGGGCTGGGTGGGGGGATGGGAAGGCAGACTCTCAGGGGCATAGATGACGTCAGGCAAGTTGCTTCAGGGTGGCTCCTGGCACTGAGGGCTGGTGCATCCACGGCAGGCCTTGCTCCCCTGCTGGGTGTGTGGGGTGGTGGGAGGGCTGGAGGGTTCTGGGAAAGCCCCTCCCCTAGAGAGCCAGAGGGGTTCTCCCAGGTGACTGTGTTCTTTAGCTGCCCAGCTCACCTGTTGGGCCAATGGATGACCGAGGCCAAGCCCCATCTCAGGGGAGGGGACCAGCAGTCCGTCAGGGCAGGTCAGCTCCCACCCTGGCAGGACGCTCCGCCTACACCAGGCACTGGTCTTTTATGGATTCTCTTAGGAACTTAGATGGCAGTACAGACTCCGCCCCCGAATAGCTCAGAAATCAGCTGAGTTAAATCAACTCAAGGTGACTCTTCTCCCAAGGCCACACACTCAGATCTAGCCCTGTGTTCAACACGCCTATCAGCGGTCCTGCACTGGGACCAAATGACATCCTAAAGATACTCCAGGGGCTTCGCTGGTGGCGCAGTGGTTGAGAGTCCGTCTGCCGATGCAGGGGACGCGGGTTCGTGCCCCGGTCCGGGAAGATCCCACATGCCGCGGAGCGGCTGGGCCCGTGAGCCCTGGCCGCTGAGCCTGCGCGTCCGGAGCCTGTGCTCCGTAACGGGAGAGGCCGCAACAGTGAGAGGCCCGCGTACCGCAAAAAAAAAAAAAAAAAAAAAGATACTCCAAAAGTTAACAGGTGGTAATAAGTTACCCCCTATGTAAATATAGGCCCTCTCTTCATTAAGAAGTTCCTGGGGATAAAATAAAGCCAGAAGATTAAATTCTCTTACAAGCTAAACTTCAAAGAAGTAGAAGTCCAATGGAATCAAAGTTGGAATTAAGTATTTTGCCCTTGTGAGTTAAAAGTCAAAGATATTAAAGACCAAAAATCAAGCTCCCAGCTTCTAATTCCTCTCTTCTCAGCCAGGGACATTCTTGCCGGGATGATGGGCAGACCCCCAGACGGGCAGCTGGGGGTCTCTTCCATTGGAAAGGCCGGTGTTGCCAGCCTGGCCACATAGCATGGTCAGCTGGTGCATTCATTTCCTGGGCCTGCTGTAACCAAGTGCCACAAATTGAGGGGCTTAAAACAGCAGGCCTTTATTCCCTCACGGCTTTGGTGGCTGGAAGCTCGAAATCAAGATGCTGTCAGGGTTGGTTCCTTCCGGAGGCTCTGAGGGAGAAACCATCCCATGCTTTCTGCCGGCTTCTGGTGGTTGCTGGAAATCCTTGTCATTCCTCTGCTGTGGGTTCATCCCTCCAACCCCTCCTTCTGTCTTCACAGCGACTTCTCTGTGTTTCTATGTGCCCTTTTTGTCTCATACAAAGACACTCTCATTGGATGTAACACCCCCCGACCCCATGCAATCCGGTGTGCTCCCATCTTGACTGCAAACTAATTACATCTGCAAAGACCCTAGTTCCAGATGAGGCCACATGCTGAGGTTCTGGCTAGACCTATAGAGTGTGTACAACCCACAGCGCCCAGGCCGAATCCCACAGCTGTTAACTCAGGGTCTCTGGGGTGGAGCCAGGCGCCAGTCCTTCGTCAAGGCTCCCCAGGTCATTCTGATGTGTAGCCAGGGCTGAGAAACTCACTGAGGTCTAAAGAGGTGGAGGGAGTCTCTTTTAAAGAGGCCAAGTGTTAAGGGGAAGGACTAAGAGAGCACGCATGTCACACTCACCACCTTAGCGAGGCAGGCCAGTGCTTAGCCTTGCAGGGACCTGGGGCACGTGAACCAATGGTGGGGACGCAGAGAGCCTTGTTCTCACTGCACCCCTCACCCAGGCTGCCCGTCGGTCTGTGAGGATCGGTTCAAGTCCTTGGCCTCTGAGTTACACTCAACCGAAAGAAATCTGCAGTCGAGACATTATTTATTTATTATTTATTGGAAGTCTAGTTGATTTACAGTGTCGTGTTAGTTTCTGGCATACAGCAAAGTGATTCAGTTATACATATATATATTATCTGCAGACTTTTTGATGATGGCCATTCTGACAGGTGTGAGGTGATACCTCATTGTACTTTTTTTTTTTTTTTTTTTGCGGTACGTGGGCCTCTCACCGTGGTGGCCTCTCCCGTTGCGGAGCACAGGCTCTGGACGTGCAGGCCCAGCGGCCATGGCTCACGGGCCCAGCGGCTCCACGGCATGTGGGATCTTCCGGGACCGGGGCACGAACCCGCGTCCCCTGCATCAGCAGGCAGACTCTCAACCACTGAGCCACCAGGGAAGCCCCCCTCCCTGTAGTTTTGATTTGCATTTCTCTAATGATTAGCGTTGCTGAGCATCTTTCACGCACCCCGTTAACCATCTGTACGCATCGAGACACTGTGACGGTGTGTGTTCATCTCATCTGGGGACAACCCCCCTGTATACTTGAGACAGGGCTGCCTTCTTGCAGAGCTTTGCCATTTACAGTTTAAGGCTCATTCCTGGGTCTTGTTTGCAGTCTCTTCCCCATTCCGCATGAGGAAACCTCTGGTTCTGGTACTTTGGTACCTCGAGCACTTGCTCTGCTGCCCCACTGAGAACGCTCCCTTTGCGGGCCGGCCCCCCAGTGGGTTTCCCTCCACGGTCCTCTTCCTCCTGAGGCCCCCTTGAGTTTCCAGCAGCTGAAGCTACTTTCTGAATGGCTCCCTCTCCTGTCCCACACACCTTTGGTTAGAACCATATCCCCATCTGAGTGCCTTCTCTCCTAATTCCTCGTGGCTTTTGTTCTAAGATATTTCTCCACCCTCTGCCTTGTGAGACTACCGAGTGAGCCAAAGGAAATAAGAAGGTTCTAGGTCTGCAACGACTATCCATTGTTCAAAGTGTTCTTGTCTCCTTACGACTCCGTTCCTGAGTGGGTCATTCCACCGGGAGGGCACCCCTCCCTGAGGACCAGTATTTCAGCCAGGCTGGAATTGGTCTAATTACTGTCCTCCTGGCTCAGGGCATCTTGGTTGTACCTTTTCATAGAACACTCTTGTTCCTGAGCTTGTTCTCACAGGGCAGGAAGTACTGGTCCCACCTCGACTGTGTCACCTTGAAATGCATCTAAGGAGGCTGCTTCGAGTGTTTCATGCTGGTCTGGGTGACCTTCTCTAGAATCTGTACAGATTTTCTGTAACCACTTGGAATATCCATCCAACATTAATAGTAGTTTTCAGTTGCTCTCACCACAGACACTGACGCTCTGGACACCTTCTCCTCGCAGAAGGAGGTCCTCCCAGCAGAAGTCCTGAGATGGCAGAGCCGTCAGATTTTATTGGACTCCACTGTTTCTGACCTGTTAACAGCCAAGATCACATTAACAACATCCCCCTATTTCCCTGTTAGACCTGGGTGTACATCTCCTTTCCTGTTTATAATGTCTTTCCTGGCCCTGAGATCTCAGTTATTCCTCCCGTACTGTTTTGGGTGTTGCTAAAATCCCACCCTTTCTCCTGTCTCTTAAAGAAATCTCTCTCTTTCCAGTTGAATTCTCTCAGTCTGCCTTATTTTATTTTTACTTTTCCTGTTCTGACTCTAAGCCTAAAACGTTTTTGTTTGTTTGTTTAATGTCACTCTGATTTCGCCTCGATTTTCTGAGCAAATATGATTCTTAGAGGCATGGGTCTTTCTAGCTTTTGGATTTGCAACAAATTCACTGAGTTGATTCTCTGCCTTCACCAAAAATGACAGCATTTGTTTCAGAAGAGATCCTTGTTTCTTTTTATTTACTGCTGAAAAATCTACAACCTCCTGAAGGTGAGTCAGTTTGGTTCTCTGAAGTCAAAAGCCAGGGTCAGAACTTACATAATGAACGTGTCTAGAGCCAGCCCGAGAGCCTATGGGGAACCCTGTGATTAAAGCTTAGTTCCTCCAGCCTTTTCCTTGGCCGTGTGTGCAGAACAAAATCTGGGGGCCAATCTATTGCTGTCTGTCTCCCCAGGTTTAGCACCCACATTCTAGAGGTACAAGTAACTCTCTACAAAAAATGCAGAACTCAGCTGCCTTCCAGTTTAAAAGCAGACCATGTTCTGCCCACCAAGGTCAAGGTCAAGGTCAAGCAGGGTCTCCTCCAGCCTCAGCCTCCCCTGGGGTACTGGTGTGCATATTTAAATGTCAGCTGTGTCTGCACAGGTCAAGGTCAAGCCGTGGCAGCTGGCGCGCCACGGCCACCCACGCAGCTCATATCTGGCTAAAGTATCTGCTTGGTTCCCAGCAGCGTGCGCCTTCGCTAAGGCCTGGGCTCTGTGTCCTCCATTTACTGCCCAGGATTGCTATGGCTGTCACGGGCTGTGAGCATCTGCTAAGGTGTGGGTAGCCTGGGCTGGGTCAAGGTCAGGGCTGCCGCCCTTCCTTTTGAAAAACAAAACTGTCCAAAGCTGCAGTGGCTCAGCAAGGTCAAATCTCACTCGAAACAGTCTTAAATCTGCTTGAAATTGTCAATATCCAAAAAAATATTCGAGTCCTGTCTTCACAGAAGCTTCATCTACCCTGTGTCTTGGAAAACCTCCTCAGGTGTGATTCTGGACTGGGAAAGCTTGGGGCCGGGAGGAGTAAACCAGAATGTCTGCTCTCCGATGGCATGAGGAGTGCGGGCTGGCCAAACACGCCTGCTCTCTTTCCCTGACTGTCCAATCAGGTCACTGACCCCAGCTCCCTCGGGAAAAGTAAGAGGTTGGACAAGGAACCAGAGTGTTTATGGAAAATTCCTCTCGTGGAAACCAGCGTAAATGCTATTATTATTCTACTATTAAGTAGGAGGAACTCCCTACCTTTTGGAGTATTAGCACTATTTGGGTGCTATCACCAAGAAGTCTTTGGTTAGCTTGCATGAAACAGCAGGCCTCACATCACATGACCACGTAAACCCTGGGATTTCAGTCACTCTTATTGAAGTGTTTACTCAAATTATACGCGACTCTTCCACCTGAAATGCAATTAGTTGCTGTGGACTAGTACAGCTCCAAAGTCAATAAGTGTAATTTTAGAAATAAAATTCAGCATAATACACGCATCTTAATTTATCTGAATCTTGGCCAGTCGTAACATTTGGAGGACTGACAATTGTAATTCGATCACTTTAATTCTCTTTCGTACCCTTGGCTTTATGATCAAAACACATGACAAAGGTGATTTTCTTATTCCCGTTGGACCCTGAGGCCCTACATCTATTTTAAGTTATGGCACTAGAGGAGAAGCTTAAATGATATGAACCCCTGAGGGGTGTCCATGAGACCCCAGGGTTACAGGATGGACCAGAGGTTTCTGGAGGATTGGTTTTGCTTTCATTTCCATGACACAGGTAGCCTTGCCCCTGTTTTTACCTAGAAAAGGCTAAAATGAACCCTGTGGTGTTGAATTTGGATCAGAGGTATCAGTACAAACTCATGATTTTATAGAGACAAAGAAATACCGATGTGTGTATCAGATGGGTTACTAGACATTTACATATACATACATGTCTTAGCTCTGTCTCTGAGAGAGCCGAGAAACAATGATACCCCAGTAACAACGAGCACACCTGCTGCCCAGATCCTGGTCTCTAAACAGCATTCTCCAGAAATAGGAATCAGGGAAAACTGGTTGATCCAGTGCTGAGGCGGGAAAAATACAAGATGAAACCTGTGGTGACAAAATAAAATATAAGGAAATGCTCAAGTAAAGATGGCAGCTTATCAAAGCAATACAAGAGTCAACATGAAGGAAGCCCACGTGGCCAAAGCTGAAACATTTGATCAACAAAATGTTGATGATAGTGTTGAATTTTAACATATAGCATAAAATTAAAAGCCATCGTGAGTTCATACCGGTATAAATAAATAACTGAATAAACAAGTAAGTAATAGGGGAGAAGAGACAGCTCCTTCTCAAAATAGAATTTCAATTGCTAAGTAAACACAACAAGAGGGAAATAGAGAATAACCATTAAGCAAACACCTCAGTAATAATTGTTGCAGACTTGATCCACCAATGCTAAAATTAGTGGGAGAGAGTTTGAGAAGTAGGGTTTGCAGAGTCTCAAAGTATCTGTCTCAAGATTCTTATCCACTACTGAGAAAAGAAAGCATGACTTTACAATGGAGAAACCCAGCAGACACCAACTGAACCAAATTATTGAGGTAAGTGTCACAGTTAACAACACGTCTTGGCATCATGAACCCCTCGATCAGATGCACTGAAAGGATATGACGTCATTTTGGCCATATTCTTGTTCCAGTCATGAAGAAACATTGGCCAGACCTTAACTGAGGAACATCCTACAGAATAACCCATCAGTGTTCTCCCAAGCGTCAAGGTCATGAAAGATGGGGAAGGACTAAGGGTCTGTCAGAGACTGGAAGAAACTAGTGAGACCCGACAACGAAACGCAATGTGGGGTCCTGGACAAGAGTTGGGAACAGAAAAAGGACATTCGAGGAAAAATCGTCAGATTCTGGTAAGGTCTGCAGTTCAGTTAATATCATGGCAATGTTAATTTCCTGTTCTTGATTAAACTGTGGTTGTGTTACCATGAGCTGGAAGCAGGGTATCCTACTTCTACAACATGTTTTATGTCTAACATTAATTCAAAATACAGAGTTTAAAGAGAGACGTTTTCTTACCCCATGATTTTACGCAGGGACAGATCCAGATTTTGTGGATCTGAAGCTTGTACCATTTGTGCCTGAAGCTTGTACGATTTTGGAGGGCCTCATGAGGAAGAATACAAAATTATGAATATAAAATTAGGCACAAAATTAGTATTTATTTATAAAGAGTAAAGAAAATGCAGTAGGTCTTTTGATTACACATAATTTGGTAATGGAGTTGCTCTCATGCTACAAATTACAGAAAAATATTGTTTTTGATGAGAACCTTGTTGGCTTAGGCCGCCTTACTGATACATGGCAATTTTGCATGTTGTTTCATCTAGAACCGTCAGACTTTGTAAGGACAAAAGGTGTCAGATATGGGAACACACGATCCAAAATTTGGGGTGGGTAAAATATGTATTTTTATACACAGAAATGCTTACCGTTTGTATTACTGCTGCAGGTTAAGACAACTTTCATAGAAATTCTAAGTTCTATTTACACAATTCCCATGGATAAAGAGAAAAATATGGCCCATTTATAGCTGTATGTGCAGGATTATAGGTATATTCCTGTTGGGAGAGAACTTCTGCTTTAGCTGGGCATCGATAAGAACTGAATCCTCAGCTTATAATTTTATGTATGCAATGATTGGAAGGATTTCCCACAGTCTAGATACTGGCTTCTTACTTTAAACTTAGTTTTGCTCCTCTCTGCACACACTCGTGATGCTGGGAACCGAGGGATACCTTCATGTCACAGAGGGGCCAGCAACACATCAGAGAGTCCTGGAGCGGGTGATAGCGTTATCCCTGGCAGCCATTCCTATGCTGAGTTGGCTGGAGATACCGTAAACTATGTACAGATAAATATATCCATTAAGCCCCCACTGAATGTTATCACCAAGGCAACTTCCTCTCAGTCAGATCCCCAAACTGCCCAGTCCACTCCAGTGCCACGGATGTGAGAAGCTGACAGAGAGGAGCAAGAGTGGAGAAAGAGTGAGAGATCCTAAGAAACTGCTGTTAAAACATCTTACTTTTGCAGTTTTCAAAAACATATATGACTGTGTCAACGCATTACGCGGCCCCTCCCCGCATCTTGGAAGGGCCCCTGCAAGCCAATGGCCCCAAAGTGTAGAGCTCACTGGCTTCACACTGAGTCAGCCTCTGGCTACCCCTCTCAGGGGAAAACGGAACATTTCCTGAAGCTATGGCTTTCTCCCACTTTCTGTTACTGATTTCCAAACTAGCCCCTTTCAGACATTTGTCCAGAAATCCTTTCCTGTCTCTGTTTCCCATATTCCTCCTTTCTAGTCCCACGTAATGGGGTCGCCTTTGACTTTTTCACTTCCTGTTCTTCTCTTTAAGATGCCACAAACAAGAATCCCTTCCTGGAGGAAGCTGGAGAGATGGGGAAGATGAGCACGACCCTGTGCTATGATCACTTGTCTCTGTTTTGCACTGATAGTTGGGTTTCTAGTATAGCCATCATTTATTTATTTATTTATTTATTTATTTGCGGTACGCGGGCCTCTCACTGCCGCGGCCTCCCTCGTTGCGGAGCACAGGCTCCGGACGCGCAGGCTCAGGGGCCCAGCCGCTCCGCGGCATGTGGGATCTTCCCGGACTGGGGCACGAACCCGCGTCCCCTGCATCGGCAGGCGGACTCCCAACCACTGCGCCACCAGGGAAGCCTTAACCATCATTTATTAATGGCGGCTAGGTTGTATGCAGTACCAGGTGATTCCTGTGCATTATCTCACAAGACTCCATGACTTCAGGAGATGGGCAAGAGTCCACTGGAGTGGACTGGGCAGTTTGGGGATCTGACTGAGAGGAAGTTGCCTTGGTGATAACATTCAGTGGGGGCTTAATGGATATATTTATCTGTACATAGTTTACGGTATTTCCAGCCAACTCAGCATAGGAATGGCTGCCAGGGATAACGCTATCACCCGCTCCAGGACTCTCTGATGTGTTGCTGGCCCCTCTGTGACATGAAGGTATCCCTCGGTTCCCAGCATCACGAGTGTGTGCAGAGAGGAGCAAGATACTCCAATTATTCAGCTGTGTTGGGCATGAACAATGATCATCAAAAGTGGACTTGGCCACAGTGATAAAGCAGGGTCCCAGAGGCAAAAACCCTTTAGCTGAGGGGGAATTGGGGACTTGGCCACAGTGATAAAGCAGGGTCCCAGAGGCATAAACCCTTTAGCTGAGGGGGAATTGGGGGAGAGTCCTGGGGGAGGGGTGGGAAGAGTTGACATGGAGAGGGTTCAGGCAAAGAGATGAGGACAGTGGCTATTCACCAGCTGGTACAGGACTAGGCCAGCATTTTATGGCCCTCCTGGTGCCAGTAGCTGAATACCAGCCCTGGAGGTAGGAAAGGATATTGTCCTTATTTTGCTGAGGAGAGAAAGAGGCTGAGAGAGGTCGAGTAACCTGCTAAAGCTCACACAGTGGTAGCTGGTGGAGGAAGGAGTCTATACCTGGTCTCTTAACCAATGGCTTCAGAGCCTCTAAATGAAGGGTCTCCATCCTCTGGTCACTGTCCTTTAGTCTATCGCTTCATGTTGCTGTATGTGGACCTGTGTGCAGCCAGAATGGTAAGTCCACATCTTAAAGGAGCTGAAAGACACTGAGAGTCTCCCACTGGGAACCACCTGGGCCCAGGAGCCGGCCTGTGGCACCTGGGAGAGCCTTTCTCACCAGAGGGATGCAACCCACAACCCCTCAACCTCTGGGTCACTGAAGCCCAAACTGGACTCTGCAAAATTGTTAAAAAACAACAACAACAAAATAACAAGAAACAGGGCTTCCCTCATGGCGCAGTGGTTAAGAATCTGCCTGCAAATGCAGGGGACACGGGTTCGAGCCCGGGTCCGGGAAGATCCCACATGCCGCGGAGCAACTAAGCCCGTGCGCCACAACTACTGAGCCTGCGCTCTAGAGCCCGCGAGCCACAACTACTGAGCCCACATGCCGCAGCTACTGAAGCCCGCGCGCGTAAAGCCTATGCTCCGCAGCAAGAGAAACCACAGGAACAAGAAGCCCACACACTGCAACGAAGTGTAACCCCTGCTCGCTGCAACTAGAGAAAGCCCGCACGCAGCAACAAAGACCCAACACAGCCAGTAAATAAATAAATAAATAAATTTATTAAAAAAAAACAAGAAACACACTGTAGATATGTCAAGAACAGCCTGACAAAATTAGCAAGGGAGCCTCTTACACATGCTGCCACTTAGTATGAGAACGTCTTCCTCCAAAGCCTCATCAACACTGGTAATCTTCCACCCATTCAGTCTCTGGAGATCAGGGCAGTGGGAGATGGAACCGCACTGTTGTTGTTGTTTTTTCCTGCAATGTTGTTTTGAGTTGCATTTGTTTGTGAGTGACGTTGAACACTTTTAGAGTAAATGTTTAGGAAGACAATTTGTTTATCAAAACTCTAAATGTCTGTACTCTTTTACACATGAATTTTACTTACAGAAATGTATTGTTTATTCTTACAAAGGTTTCTAATAATAATATTCAATAATTACTGTGTGTTTATAATATGCCAGGCACTGTTCTAACTGCTTTCCATTATTATCTCTTTTCACCATCACAACAACCTCTTGGGAGGTAGAATTTTTATTCCCATTTTATACAAATGAAAAGATTGAGATAGAGTTGAATGATCCTGCCCACAAGACACAAAGTTAATTTTTTTGGGGGGGGATGTGAAGTAGAAAAGAGTAGCTTTATTGCTTTGCCAGCCAAAGGGAACCAGAGCGGACTAATGCCCTCGGAACTGTATGTCACAACCCAGCGGGGTGGGGCTGCCTGTGAGGAGTCTTGTCGTCCAGGGGTGGATTGCTGATGGGGATCGGGGTGCCCTGCAGGGCCCGCATCACTTCAGTCCAGAGATCATCTGGCATCAGGTGATGCTGGGCGAACTGTGACCTTCTCTGGAATGAAGAGTGCTTCATCAGGTAGTTAACATCTTCCATTCGGTGGGGTTTTAGTTCTGGTTTCCGGACTTAATGAAGCTCAGGCTCTTGATGTCTTATCGCAGAGAGAACTCAGTGAGAGACACAGTGATAGGGAAGAAGTGGATTTATTTAGAGAGAAACACACTCCACAGACAGAGTGTGGGCCGTCTCAGAAGGTGAGAAAAGGCTCACAAAGCTAACTTATCACAACACTGTATGTAATTGTAACGTCTAGAAATAACTTATATAGCTATCAATTTGGGACCCAGCTACATAAATTGTAGAACAGCCATTCAATGGAATACTGAACAGCTGCTTGGAAGAATACCATAGATGCTTACTTGTTTAGTGATAAGGGAAGATGTCTAAGATCTATGTCTATATCTACATCTATCTATATATTTGGTAAAAATCAAGTGGAAAATAGTATCAGCCCACTTAGATAGAAAAGAAAGTATCTATTATAAATGTATCCATGTATGGGTCTGCTTCTCTACGTACAGACGTTATCTGGAAGGATATGTAAGAAACCTCTACAAGATAAATAACCTACTTATGGTTTCTTATGGAGCCTAAGTGCTGGGAGGGAGGGTGGAAGCCTTATTTTTAACTTTATACATTTCTATAGAGTTTGATTTAAAAAAGCAAAAACCATGAGTGTGCATTACTTTAGAAATTTAAAAAAACAATAAAATTATGTTTTCAGTGGATACAGTGGGCTTTCTCTCATAGTGCTGTTTTAAGAATGAAATAGGATGACAGTGGAAGAGCCTAGCTGTGCCAGCTTAAAGGTGGGGCTCAGTGAACATTAATTCTGAATCTAATCCAACACCTGGCACAGGGCACACGGGACGTCATTCTTGCTTGGAGAGTGGGATTCACAGGCCAGCCTTGAATGGAAAGGCTCAGTGCTGTGCTTTGAGCAAGGACTCGGATTGCTTGAAATCTGTTTCTTCTTAGTGACAATAACATGAGAAGAGTAACACCTGGCTGGTAGAAGTCAGGACTGTTACAAGGATAAGCGTGTTACAGAGAAACTAACCACGGGAATTGGCCTCGAGAGCTGGGTTAGGATCTTAGCGCTGCCCCTCACAGGTGTGAGCCTGGGCAGACTATGGGAGTCTCGGGTTGCTGTGAAGGTCAATTAGATAAGGCATCAAGGGAAAGGCTTTTATAAATTGTAAAACACTATTCATACACTTTGTTTCATGTATGAAAAAGTAGTGTGAGAAACAAACCCTTCAACCCCCAAACGTTAGTCATCAAGAACAAAACAAAATGAAATAAATTCAGAGGGAGGCCACAGAATGTATTCAATTTAATCCTTTTTTAAAAAAACCTCTTTAGGGCTTCCCTGGTGGCGCAGTGGTTGAGAGTCTGCCTGCCAATGCGGGGGACTCGGGTTCGAGCCCTGGTCTGGGAGGATCCCACATGCTGTGGAGCAACTGGGCCCGTGAGCCATGGCCGCTGAGCCTGCACGTCCGGAGCCTGTGCTCCGCAACAAGAGAGGCCACGATAGTGAGAGGCCCGCGTACCGTGATGAAGAGTGGCCCCTGCTCGCTGCAACTACAGAAAGTCCTCACATGAAACGAAGACCCAACACAGCAAAAATAAATAAATAAATAATCCTTCCCTCTACTTAAAAAAAAAAAACAAAAACCACCTTTTAATTCTTTTCAAAAAAGGAATAAAGGTGGGGGAAGTCCAGGTTCTGTTTACGATGTAGAAAGGTGGGAAGAGCCATGCTCCCCCCAGCAAGAAAGAAGAACATTCAGCCTGAAGTCTAGGGAAAGACATGGGGCTCCAGGAAGGCACGGGACCAGAGCACCTGTTCTGGTCCGAGCAGGGAGAGGATGGGCCAACACACAGCAGGTGGGAAGACGGCAGCCCAGTTTCACCTCATTGTCAAAGACTCAACGTGGGCTCTTCTGAGCATGGAATCCGAGAGCTGCGGACACAAGGAGAACCACACCTGTTCATGGTCTTTCTGCATGGACCTGGCTGATGGGAAAGATGGGAGGGGGCGGGAGGGAGGAGAAATCTCCGCAGGTGTCGGGGAGGGGCAGCCCACCAGGACCTTCTCACACAGGAAGCCGGAGCCCAAGCTTTTTGGGGAAACAAACCCTGTTGCCCTGCAGGGCTCAGGTCAACACCTTTTTTTTTTTTTTTTTTTTTTTTTTTGCGCGGTACGCGGGCCTCTCACTGTTGTGGCCTCTTCCGTTGCGGAGCACAGGCTGCGGATGCGCAGGCTCAGCGGCCATGGCTCACGGGCCCAGCCACTCCGCGGCATGTGGGATCTTCCCGGACCGGGGCACGAACCCGTGTCCCCTGCATCGGCAGGTGGACTCTCAACCACTGCGCCGCCAAGGAAGCCCAACACCTATTTTGTTGGAGGAAGGGAACAGAAAAGAAACCATCCTGGACCCAGAACATAAGAGACCTTCTCCAGGGAGAGACAGGGAGGACGAGAACGCAGGGAGCCAGGCCTGGCCGGGACTGAGGATGAACTGGGACACCTGAGGACAACGCCTCTCACTCCCAGGCTTGAAAGCATGATGAACAAAGAACAGGGTCTCCACTGGCGGGTGGGGTTCGGGGCACTGGAAAAAGCAGAGATCTTTCCAACTCGTTTTTAAAATACAGGTATAGGTACTACATTTATATCTGCCCGTTTAAATTCTGTCCTCTTTCGCTTCTAGAATTCTGGTGTGGTAAATCATGTTTTCCTTTTAATTAAGCATTGGTAATGGAGTATCTGATCATAGTAGGAAATCATTCTGTAATTGAGTTTTGTACTCAGTGCATATGGATCATTCCTCACCTGTAACGTGCTCCAAATGCAGCTTCCTTTTCCAGATACCTTGATGCAGAATAAAGTGTTTCATCATTAGGTGTAAAAACAAACAAACAAAACCCCTCTCGGTTGGCAGGAAAAGCTCAATGTTGAGATTAGAACAGGAACCCAGAAAGACGCTCTGGCGACCCAGGGTTTGGGGACTGGGAGGAGGGGTGGAGGAAAGCAACTTGGGTCTTTGCTTATCTGGTGCTGCTCTGGTCCAGCCTGGGCGTCCACGTGCATCCTCCTGCCGGCTCTCCTGGGCACAGGTGAGTGTTTGGCTGGAGGCCACTCGCTGCTCAGTTCTCAAGGCTCCCGCTTGCCCTCTTCCAGCCCCGATTCTGCCCTGCGCCACACACTCACAGCCTCCTCTGTGGGGCCTCCTCTCCAGACGGGCAGCCCTCTCCAGTGGGACCCTTGCTGCCAGACAGGATGAATAGAAATAATTTAACTGAACTTTTAAGTATTTTTAGAATATTACTTTATTCTTACAGGAATGTTTGCGTCTCCCAATTTTTCATAAAACCGATTTGCTTTTCTCCCTAGATGTGAAAGCAATCTATGTACATTGTCAGAAATGTGGAAAGTCTGGAAAGGAGAGAAGGGGAAATTTCAGACTCAAACTTCTTAGCCTAAGAGCTAATGTCTAGCGTTTTGGCTTCAGTCTTCACTTCCCACTTTGTTGCTGCCTCTGCAACCAGCCAGGGGCTGCCTTCTGCGTCAGACACACCTCTGTGCCCGTGCTGATGCTAAACCCTCCTTACCAAAGGGCTTTAAACTTGCCACTAAAATACAGCAAGCATTCTGGTTTACACTTTCTCCAAACTCTAACGTCTGTCTCTTTCTACATATATATGCTTATGTAACTCGAATGTACTATTTTGACTAAAGCTTTTGATAGAAAAGCTCAGCCAGGCAACCCTTTCCCAACAGGAATAGAGGCGACAGACTTTGATATTTCAAACCCCTCCGGGAAGAAACAGGATGGCGGTGCCAGCATCAAACCGCATGCCGGAAGTGAAACAGCTTTCTGCAAACAGAATTTCTTTGTGGAAATTAGACTGGGTCCAATGACTTTGAACCTTAGTTTCTTTCTTTCTTTCTTTCTTCCTTCCTTCCTTCCATTCTTCCAATATTTAGTTATGTATTTATTTTGGCTGCCCCGGGTCTTAGTAGTGGCACAAGAGATCTTCCTTGTGGCATGTGGGATCTTTTTTTAGTTGCGGCATGGGAGATCTAGTTCCCCGACCAGGGATCGACCTGGGGCCCCTGCATCAGGAGCAAGGAATCCTACCCACTGGACCACCAGGGAAGTCCCTTTTTTTTTTTTTTAAAATGACAAGTTGGAAGGGAAAAGACCTTGGCTAGGCTTCTTTCCTCTTTTTTACCTTCTGCCATCATTATGTCACTCAGGGCTTGGCCACCTGTGCCAAGGGGGCCACATGGTATGAAAGGTGACTCTAGTGGGCTCTGAGGATGGGCACAGATGGGTTTGAAGCACAGCCCAGGCTACTGGGCACGAAGCTCATTCTCCACCTTAGCTGCTGCATGAGCCTGAAAAAAAGAGAGAAAACAAGATTTCCCAACAGGTCAGACATGCTCTACCTTCAAAAGAGACAGGTTTTTTTTTCTCCCTCCTGCTTGTTTGCACCTGGGGCATCAGGCTTTCTTTCCTCTCTTCATTTTCCCCTTACCTTGAAACCTACTTTAAAAAGTTTACTGTTATTATTATTTAAATAACACTGGATCCTTCCTGACCACCTAACAGAGGTCATGACCAGCTCTTATTGTTTTTTCTTTACTTTTACACGTCAGTTCTTTTCAAAAAGAAAAGTTAACATAGAGTTTTCAAGATAATAGGGCTACAAGGAAATAGGTGTCAGTGCTAATTTCTAACCTATACATTGAAACATTTCCCAAATTCTGTTCTATGGAACACTGGCAGGTGTTCATGGCTATTCCATGGTCAGAGCATCCTGTGATTTAATACATCTGCTAAAAGGATTTATGAATATTGGTGATTCACGTAGAAAAGATACTAGCATTTTAAAGACTTCTTTAAGTTTTGCCATAAAGAAGTCTGTTTAAAATTGCTAAACCTAGAGTTTTTAAAGCTTATTTGACTCTGGAAAAATTTTCTTTAAGAATTCTCGATCAATTTGAAAAAATCTGAATTGTACTGAATAAATAAAAATAATACTGGACTTCCTTGGTGGCGCATTGGTTAAGAATCTGCCTGCCAATGCAGGGGACACAGGTTCGAGCCCTGGTCCGGGAAGATCCCACATGCCGCGGAGCAACTAAGTGTGTGAGCCACAACTACTGAGCCTGCGCTCTAGAGCCCACGAGCCACAACTACTGAGCCCGTGTGCCTAGAGCCCGAGCTCCGCAACAAGAGAAGCCACTGCAATGAGAAGCCCGTGCACTGCAACGAAGAGTAGCCCCCGCTTGCTGCAACGGGAAAAAAGCACCTGTGCAACAACGAAGACCCAATGCAGCCAAAGATAAATAAATAGAAATAATATTGTTTTTAACTGGGCCTCCTGCTTCACAAGCAGTATAAACGTAAACTTGAGTTCTTGCTGCAAGAAGAAATTCCGAGCTTCTATTCAAAATCTTCCTAATGGCTTCCCTCTTCTAATGTGCCATTTGTCCTTTGGACCCTAGATAGCTTGTTTCTTTGTTCATCCATCCATTCATTCATCAATGTGTTTGTACTTAGGGAATCCAAAATGTTTTCCCTTAGGGTCTCTGCTTTTATGAACCTATAATCTAGAGATGAAGGACATGACCAATGGCTCCACTGAAGTACAGAGTAATATGAATAATATTGATTAATCAATTAATTAACCTAATAATTAAATAGATATTTACTGAGTACCTACGATGGACATTCAACGCACAGATGGAGGCACTGGAGAAACATCTGTGAACAAATAAAATCCCTGCTCGGGGAACTAGTACTCTCTTTGGGGAGACACACAGTAAACAAACGCTGGTGTGTCAGATGGTGACAGGTGTTGCAGAGAAAAGTAAGGTAGGCAAGGGACAGGGAGTCCCAGGTGGGGAGGGTGTGAGGCTTGCGGTGGTCAGAAAAGGCTTCACTGAGAGGTGACATTTTGATCAAAGATGCAAAAGGAGGTGAGGAAGGAGTGTTTTGCTTTCCTGGGGAAGAACATTGCAGGCAAAGGAAAGAGCTGGTGCAATGGTGGGGCAGGCGAAGCCCTGGGTAGGCAATTTCTTTTCATTGGTTAGAATTCTGTCTTTAAGAATAGTCCTGCAAGTGTTTAAAGAGAGTTATTCTGTCCTTTCCTGGTTCCTTACGAGTTCTCACAGTCATTTTCCATTCAAATGAGGCTTCACCCATCCCAGATTATACTTCCCTAAGAAACACTCCTGGTTTCTTTCAATGTCTCCTTTCAAACATCTTTCCTAGAACTGGGACGGATGTGGTCTGACCACACCAAACACCATTACGTGCCTTGATATGACACAGTACTCCAGTCTTTACAGCCCAAGATGACACTTGGATACAAGGCAGCCATGTCCTTGAGTTTGTGGTCAGCTTCTCCAACATGAGTTGCTAAATCGCATTCGTCCATCTTCTACCCATGAAGATGACTTTAAAATTCACAGCTGGACATAGCTGATGACACAGATCCAAGAAGGATAATTTGGTTGAGTGATTAGAGATTCAACATTATTCCAATAAGCTAGAATAATGGGTGAAGCTAACAGAGGTAAATCTAAGAGAGATTAAAATCCCACATTAAGGTCAAAGCAGATCTTCTGGTTCCTGATTAAAACACTGTGTTTCAATGAGTCGATTTATTCTACTTGGGCATCTTGAATCTTCTGTTCTAATTGCATGTGCAGGCTGAAGAAAATGCCATAGCACTAGGTCTTTGGTTAAGGATTGTTTCCCTTCCTACCAAGGCAAAAATAGTGATTGACAGTGGGCTTTGCACATGTATTTGTGTGTGTGTGTGTGTTTGTAGACTAAGGCGTCTTTTATCAGGGCTTTTCCATTCCTAATGTTCCAATGGAAAGACTCAACATAAGGACAGTAACTTCACCAGATTCCAGCTGTCAGTGCCTCATGTTGGCCAGGAGTGCATATTAGTTATCAATTGCTTCATAACAAATTATCACAAACTGAGTGGCTCAAAACAACCCACATTTATTAACTCACAGTTTCTGTGGGTCAGGAATCTGGCATGACTTGGGAAGGGGGTTCTCTGCTTAGGTTCTCACAGGCTGCAATCAACATGCCAGCTGGGCTGTGTTTTCATCTGAAGGCTTGACTGGAGAAGAACCCACTTCCAAGCTCATTCGAGTTGCTAGCATAATTCATTTCTTGTGGTTGTAGGACTAAGGGCCCTGGCTTTTTGCTGTCAGCTTGAGGCTGTGCTCAACTCCTAGAGACCACATGAAGTTCCCTACAATGTGGGTTTTCGCAGTGTGGCCAACCCCTAATCAGAGCCTCTAGCTCTGGTTTACTTATGGAGTCTTATAAAATGTAATATAATCATGGGGTAACATCCCATCACCTTTACTGCATCCTGTTGGTTAGAAGTAGGTCACAGGTCCTACCCACAGTCAATGAGAAGAAGCTACATGAAGGTGCCACACCAGGAAGCTGAGGTCATGGAGGTCCTCTTAGGGTCAGTCCACCACAGGGCATATCCCCTGGAGGCCAGCTCACACGGGATGTTGAGAAACTCATGTCTCTGAAACAGCCCACCCAAGTATATGGAGAATCTTTCCCCTGTAAACTTATTGAGAACAGGGACCCCTGCTCTATATACTTCTGTATCTCCAAGTATCAGCTTAGCACCAGACATGTAGTTTGTACTCAATAAAATGTTTATGGAAGTGAATTATACAGAATAAAGTTGACTTGCACTGCAGAGTATTGAAATAACTGGCAAAGCTGAACTGCTCTGACAAACCCTGGCAGTGATGATGAAAGTCAGGTGTGTGCCTGAGGACCCAAGAGGGTACAAAATAACATTTGAAATGGAAAGAGAAGCGATATATGATTATAGAAAATGTAGTGTGCCTCCTGAAAAATGTAAGATCGTATTAAAGAGTTATTTGTGAGGCAGTCATTAGCAACCAGCAGGCATCCACTTCCCAGGTCATGGTGTTCTCACAGCAAGCCTTTTGCTGGTAGGGGGATTGGAGGAGCAGATGAGCAGGTCATGGAATCCAGGGTCATCCCCGGGAGGTTCCTAAAATCTTCATAATATCACTGGGGTGAGAAGCTCGCGATGTGTTCTGGATTATGGTTCATACATATAGCTGCTGAAAAACTATACCCACAGAATGTTGATGAACTGACCAATGTCAACATAAATAATGGTTTCCTGTAAGTGCTTCACCTCGTCCTGGTCAACAGTTACAAAGCCCGAAGCCCCTTACTCATTTGCGGCGATCTACTCCTCTTTGGGGACTTTTGTCCTAGACACAGTCCTTAGCTCAGATCAGTCGTGGGACTGGCTTTGCACACTGTTCGCTTCTTGGCCATCATGAATGCCAAGGTGGCCTGTCTCCCAAGTTGCATCATGTCCACAGCACTCATGGGCTCTTCCTTGTTGCTCAGCCTGTTATTAGCCAGTTCTTCTCATAACCTTGGCTGCCTTCTTAGTAATGAACTTGTTATTAAAGCTAGCTAAGGTGTTTTCCAATCCCACTCTGGGCATATATCCAGACAAATCTATAATTCGAAAAGATACATGCACCCCTACGTTCACAGCAGCACTATTCACAATAGCCAAGACGTGGAAAGAACCTAAATGTCCATCGACAAATTAATCAATAAAGAAGACACAATAAATATCTATCTATATCTATATCTATATATATATGTATCTACATACACACGCACACAGACACGCACGCATGTGTGCACACAATGGAATATTACTCAGCCATAAAAAAGAATGAAATAATGCCATTTGCAGCAACATGGATGGATCTAGAGATCAACGTACTAAGTGAAGTAAGTCAGAAAGAGAAAGACAAATACCATATGATATCACTTATATGTGGAGTCTAAAATATGACACAAATGAACTTATCTATGAAGCAGAAACAGACTCACAGACATAGAGAACAGACTTGTGGTTGCCAAGGGGGAGAGGGAGTGGGGGAGGGATAGACTGGGAGCTTGGGGTTAGCAGATGCAAATTATTATATAGAGAATGGATAAACAACAAGGACCTACTGGGTAGCACAGGGAGCTATATTCAATATAGTGTGATAGACCATAACGGAAAAGAATATGAAAAAGAATGTATATATATGTATAACTGAATCACTTTGCTGTATAGCAGAAATTAACACAACTTTGTAAATCAACTATACTTCAATAAAATAAATTTAAAAATAGCTAAGATGTTTTCGGAGACTCTGCTTTTAGCCATCCAGTGGCCACCAAAGTCTTCCATATGTTTCACACCACAGTTTGCTTTCATAACAGATTCTTTGATGTGGGATGATTTAGGTGTAGGGTGGAATCACATACCTCCTCTGAGAGAAAGGCCACACTTCCTCTCAATTAGGATGGTTCCTGGGGGTGTTTCTGCTGCCTGGGTCAGTCTTCTTCTCCTTCACTCCTTCCTTCCCCAGATTAGTTTCCCCTCCTCTATAGGTACATCTAAGGGGTCCCAATTCTGCCTAATTTAGCCAACAGGGTTTAATGAAGGCTCAGCTCCCCTTGGGATGGAAAATGAGAATTCTTAATTAAATCTTGGAATATTGAGGTCTGAACCGCAACCTTTTTTTACAATTCCAAAATTATTTCCCCTGGAACATTTAAACCTGCAAAAAGGTCATGAATGTACAAGAAAGCATTTTAAAGTCACATTGGAGATTATGTTCTGAGCCATGATTTAGATTTTCTTTAAAAAATAAATTTATTTATTTATTTATTTCTGGCTGCGTTGGGTCTTCGTTGCTGCGTGCGGGCTTTCTCTAGTTGCGACCAGCGGGGGCTCCTCCTCGTTGCGGTGTGCGGGCTTCTCATTGCGGTGGCTTCTCTTGTTGCGGAACATGGGCTCTAGGCATGTGGGCTTCAGTAACTGTGGCACGTGGGCTTAGTAGTTGTGGCACATGGGCTTCAGTAGTTGTGGCACACGGGCTTCAGTAGTTGCGGCTCAGAGGCTCTAGAGCCCAGGCTCAGTAGTTGTGGTGCTCGGGCTTAGTTGCTCCACGGCATGTGGGATCTTCCCAGACCAGGGCTCCAACCCGTGTCCCCTGCATTGGCAGGCGGATTCTTAACTACAGCACCCACCACCAGGGAAGTCCCATGATTTGGATTTTAATTAGGAGTAGGATACACAGTTGAAGTAATGTCCCTTCTAACGTTGGAAGTTATTTTTATATGTCTTAGGAAAGTCTTTGGGAGTGGTGGGCAGGTTGTACTTTTCTCAATTGTGTTCTCCACCAGGGGAGAGAGCCTGCCTCTTTGGGTCCAGCCCCATCCTGTGAAGTCGGAGTGTTTTTCTCAGCAAAGACCAGCTTCTGTGCCCCTATCCACGTGGTCTTTCCCTTGGGCCCCCTCCAACAGGATGGAGTGGGCACACGGTGCCAAAAGACCCAGAAACAGGCGGCAAGCTGAGAGCAGAGTGGAAAAGTACCTTACATCCTGACTTCCGCCAGACCGCTGCACTCCGCGCAGTGAGCTTGAGCAGCGCACAGGAAGAAAACCTGCTCACATTCCCATCACGGAACAGGGTGGGTTCATTCTCACACTTGCATTGTCTATATTTAGGCTTTTCCTTCATTGAGGGAAACACCTGCAGGTCACCCACACTCTATCTCAAGGTACTGATCATTTTTCCTCCAAAAATCAACATGTCTAGGGGTTGATATGCTACAATGACACAAAAATAGTCCAACACTTGCAACCGCTGAAATATGTTAAAGGACCCTGGAGGAGTCGTGCTTGGGAGTTGGCAGGTGAGCCCATTATTTCTTACTGAATAAAAGCTTGTTTTGAAAATTTTGTATTTATCATATAAGTAATATAAGTTCATTGCTGAGCTATCAGAAGATACAGATACACCAGGAGAGAAAGTGAGAAAAATACTTGTAACCCCAGAGGTAACCACACTTAAGCATTTGTTGTGCACCCTTTCTACGTTTAGTATGAATCAATCATACATACTATTTTATAACCTGATTTTTCGCTTATTATACAACATGAATAACTTTCCATGTCAATAAATTAATTTCTGCAACTACAGTTCTGGTTTCAGTTCCAGTGTGTGGGTTCCCCCCCTCCCCCCATACATCCAAGCAATTCTGGGATACGGGGTGGAGGGTCCTACAGTTTAACTCAATTCTGACTATTTACCTTGAGATAATGTCAGATCCCATAGGTTGAGGGCTCCATCCCACAAGCCTGCTCCTCTCCCCCTACTTCAGATGCCAATCATAAGTCCAGGTTGATAGTTACCTATGCTTCTGACCTGCTGGCTATAGCTCAGAGGTTCAATTAATTTGCAGGAGTAGCTCACAGAATTCAGGGTAACATTCTACTTACTAGATGACTGGTTTATTATAAAAGGATATAACTCAGGAACAGCCAGATGGAAGAGATGCATAGGACAAGGTATGGGGAAAGGACACAGAGCTTCTGTGCTTTCTGAATAAGCCACTCTCCCCCAGAATCCATGTGTTTACCAACACGGAAGCTCTCTGAACCCAGTCTGTTGGTTTTTTGTGAGAGCTTCCATTACACAGGCATGATGGATTAAATCATTGGCTATTGGTGATTGAACTCGACCTCAAAGCCCTCTCTCCCTGTCCTGGAGGTTAGGAGGTGGAGCTGAAAGTTCCAACCCTCTAATCACATGGTTAGCTACCCTGGTAACCAGCCCCCATCCTTAGGAGACTTAGGGGTTTTCTCAAAGTCACTCATTAACATAACACAAAAGGCACCTTTAATACGCTCCTTACAGGAAATTCCAAGAGTTTCAGGTGCTCTGTGCCAGGAAAAGGACCCAAGTCCAGATATATATATTTCTTATTATAAATCACAATATCACACTACAGTATAATTTTTAATGGTTGCATATTACTTTATCAAATGAATATACCATAATTTTTTGATTGGTCCCTTAATTCTTTAATAGCTAAGTAGCTTCTATTCTCTCACAACTATTCCTGTAACAAAAGTTGTGTATGTTCATCATTTTTAGTTTGTTTTGTCTCTTGGTGCACAGAAATGGATTGTGCATTACCTCCAGCTCAGGACACTTTATCTTCATTCATCCACAAAAATATTTCATATTATTTTATTTTCTTCTTCACCCAAGTCTCACTCCATTTTTTTCCCTTATAGATTCTACTTTTGAATATTTTATGTGTGTCCTTCTGAACTATTTTCTAGACTTCGATTTATACATATATGTAATTTGGTGAAGCATTTATTGCTTTATGTGCTTTAAAGTTGGCACTTCTTAATTTTCATTCAGCATTACATATTGAGCTTTTCTTTCTTTGATGTATGTAGCTTCTGTTCCTCCCTTTCCCAGGTAGAGAGTACTCAGTCATGGGCATCCACTGTTATGTATCTGTTCATCCCTGATGCTGGACTTTTAGGTTATTCCCAGCTCTATGCCGTTATAAACAGCACTGCATGGAACATCCTCATGTGTGTCTTTTTTTTTTTTTTTGCGGTACGCGGGCCTCTCACTGTTGTGGCCTCTCCCGTTGCGGAGCACAGGCTCCGGACGCGCAGGCTCAGCGGCCATGGCTCACGGGCCCAGCCACTCCGCGGCATGTGGGATCTTCCCGGACTGGGGCACGAACCCGTGTCCCCTGAATCGGCAGGCGGACTCCCAGCCACTGCACCACCGGGGAAGCCCTCATGTGTGTCTTTTAGTGAAAGTTTCTCTCAAGTATATGTCCTGCAGTGGGATTTCTGGGGTGATATCATATGCAGAGTAATTTTCACTAAATATTTTCAACTTATTCTGCCAAAGAGCTCTGCCAGTTTATACTTCTACTAATGGTGTGTGAGGATTCTCATCTCCCCCAGTATTATCTCCTTTTAAAATTTGGGCCAGTCTTGTAGATGCAAGTGACAATTTTTATTGATTGAATTATGATTATTAACAAGGCTATTTCAGTCTATGTTTTCTAGCTATTTGATTTTTTTCCCCAATACGAGAATAAACTATTCATAGCATTTTCCTATTTTCTATTTTTCCGTATATATATATACATATATATTTCCATATATATATTTCCTTATATATAAAAACTTAAGAGTTTTTCTGGATTACATGTACTGAAGTATCATCTTCCAGTCAGTTATTTGCTGATTAACTTTATCTCTGAATTGAAATCTTTGCCTTTCAATTGGCTTTAAACCATTAATTTTCCCTTTCATGGCTTTATCTTTCAGAATCTCATGTAAGAAATCATTTCTTACCTCAATATAACAAAGAAATCATTTCTCACCCCTTCTTAATTAACTATTTCCTTAGGGTATATTATTTAGAAATGGTATTTTTGGGATAATGAATGTACATCAGACCTCTTTGGTTATAAGTGAAAGAAATTTAGCTCAAACAGCACAATGCAAAAAAAAAAAAAAAAAAAAAAAAGGAAATAAATTGGCTCATTTAACTGAGAAGTCAAAGTTGTGGGGGTGGTTTCAGGAACAGCTGGATCCAGGGGTTCAAATAATATAATCAGGGCACTGACTTTGGCTCTTTTTATTGTTGCCCTGCTTTGCCCTGTCTGGGCTTGATTTTCAAGTGAGAATTCCCAATGTGGTGTCAAAAAGGAATAGTGTCCACTCTTGGCTAATAATGTCCATAGAGATTGCAACTGTGTCTTCCCTGATAGCCCTGGGCAAAGTCCTGAGGGTGGCTTTGCATTGTGGCTTGAGTCTCATACCAACCTTGGGAGTGAGGAGAAATGACTCTTTGATTTGAAGTCCCATGAAAGTCGCCCAGAGAAGAATAGTGGTTTCCCAGAAAAGGACCTGCTGGACAGCTAAACATGTGTTCATACTTTTAATTTTTATATTTTGATAGTACTGATTCCAGAATGGTTGCTGCTTCCGCCAGCAGATAAGCCGGCCCCACCGCAGAGTCCCCCAGCCTCAAGCAACTGCACGTGTCCTCCCGGCTCCCTCCATTTGTCTGAGTCAGTCTTCCTGGGCATCAGGGTCCATCAGGGGAGGTCCACCTCTCCTGTCCTTGCAGGAGATTCACAGTGGCGGCTGCTCTTTCTTGCACCGGCAGCTTCTCCCTTCCACACACCCTGCCCCTCTGCATCACACAGAGAAAGGGGGGCTGCTTTTGTGCCAAGTCGGCTGCCCCCAATCACCTAAGATGGTGTCTAGGCAGCCGGGCTCCCCAGACCACTGTGCTCTCCCCCGGTCCAGCCCTCTTTGCTCAGGAATCCCTTGGAACTAACAGAAATCCAGACATGGTGGAGGAGGGTGCTTCCACCCAGGGTCCTGGGGGAGCTGGACAGGACCAGTCATCACCCAGGAGTTCTGGGCTCAGCCCTGCTGATCTGTGCTGTGACTTAGGCTTGGTTTAGCTTCTGGGTCATATGGACAATTCTGGGGGCAAAGGAGGGGGGCCAGACTGTAAACGTAGCTTGATGGATCACTGCGGTTTGGGGCCCTCCATTTCCACATGTGCATTCACTCCTGGGTACAAGAGATGCCTGATTTTCCACCTCCCCCCTAATCCCCTGTCTCTGTCTGACTGGACAGACTTGGGACACAAGCTCCAGCCTTCATTGTGATCTGTAGGTTATCATGCACAAAGAGAGAAAATATGGGCAGGGGCCAGCCCTGTGGTTGTCTGAGGGCCCAGACTGTAACTTCCTGGTGGAGAAACAGGAGGGCAGAGCTGCCTGGGGGAGAGCACCTGGTCCATCCTCCTCCTTGGGGCAGAGAAGATGGCCTTCAGGTGAGACAGAAAATGGGCGCCCACCAGGTTACCTAAGGTCAGGTCACGAGCTGGGTGATGTGTATCTGCAGTGGACTTGAGATGCCTGAAGAGACTTCACGGAAAACCATTTGCTTGCTCTGCTGGGTGGGAGACAGGTGAGGCACAGGGAGAGATCAAGGTTTGCCACCATCGAGGAGGCGGACCAGATGCGAGTCCTCTGTGTGGTCCTGATGTGGAAGGAAGCGTGGGTACCACAGTGATTCTCAAAGAATGCTTTGTGAACCCTGGCTGCTGAGGTCCCCTACTGGGCCTCACACGGATGCCCAGAGGCAGGTTACTTTTTCTATCTTGTGGACTGAGGCGCACAATAACCAAGGACTTGCATGTTACTTCTGACCCAGGGCCGTTACTAATAGTTATCAACAGCTTCTAAAATGGAGTACTTCATAAACCACAATTGATGTGTTACTAGCATGTCCAAGATTCATTTAGTTGGCTTCTGGGAAAACTGGCTGCTGTGGGGAGTTAGACATTTCTACCAAGCCTGTGTACATGTGCATTATCGAGATTCTTATTTGGGGGCAGGTTGTTTCATTTTTTTTCCTTTTTATCAGCACGTTTTTCATGTTATCCTCAATTCAGTGTAGTATTTAATCTTAGCGATTAAAAATCGACTTTATTAAGGTGTAATTTACATACAACAAAATGCATCCATTTTCAGTGTGCAAGTTGATGAATTTTGACATGTGTGACCCATAAAACCACCATCCCAACCAACATATAGAATATTTCCAGCACTCCAGAAAGTTCCGTCATACCCTTTGCATTCATTATCCACCCTCACCCATCCAGGTAACTGCTCATCTGATGTCCATCACCACTGATTAGTTTTAGCTGCTCTAGATTTCAGAAAAATGGAACCAGCCAGTATGTATTCTGAGGTATCTGACTTTCTCTCAGCATACCTGTGACATGATTTGTGTTGCTTGTTAGAATTTTAGCCTTTCTCATTGCAGTTATAGCTCTTCTCACTTTCTAATTATACATTCCAGCTACTTGACCTTTCTCCTAATACATTTAGAAAGTGGTGGGCTGTTCGGCTGTTCGGGTATTGCTTCTGTGTAGTGGTATATATTTCCTCAGGAATTCTTTTTCAGCCTGGAAGCATTTCAGTAATTTTAAACAGGCATGCATTCTAATACATGTGAATTATCCCTACCCCCATTGCTAAACTGGATGTGGTAATATACGGTGAGTATTCACGAATTTGTGATGTTTCAATACTTTGCAACTTACTCACAAGGTGTGTGTACTAGAATCTCTCGGTTGGTTTTAGTTCCTAGACCATTATTTTATAATGGAAAGTCATGCGTAAAAGCACGTATTCTTCTCTTGTTTGTTAACAATAGTGACTCACTCTCCTCTTTCACTTTTCCTATATAGGTGGAAACCCTGGAGGAATAGCTGTCACTCTCGGTTTGAAAAATCACCCTTTCTGAGCCATCAAAAGCCTATACATGGTGAGAGCTGAGTGTGGCCTGAGCCCCCATCACACCAACATCCCCCCAACCTTCCCCTCCCTCTGGCCTCTAATCATTTGTTCTCTTACCTCAGAAGGCACCTGATACCTAGAGGTGTGGTTTTCATATTAAGGGTCATGACCCTCTGGGAGTCATGCGATGAATTTGAAGGGTTATAATCTGCATTAAAAAAATGAGATAGAATAGAGAAAATTACATAGTGCATTGTACTAAGTAAGAGTAACATTTTATGAAACTGTTGTTTCATTTGTGTATTTTCGTGTGTTTGCGTGTACATAGGTGTGTGAGTGTGTGTGTTTGAATGTGTGTACATAATGGGTCACCATGGAAAATGTATTTTTTATTGCATGGACAAAAATGATGTTTGAGAAGCTCTTGTCTGGAAGAGACCCAGAATCTCTGTCTTCCTCCTGTGCTGAGGTGACTGGCTGCAGAGGTGGGTGTCCATGTGTCTGCAGGAGAGCCCCCTGAGGTCACCCTGCCCCTCCTTTGGGATGTTCTGGTTGCCCCTCCCAGCTCCTCAGGACAGCGGCAGGCAGGCTGGTTGTCACCTATCCTGCTCTGGTGGGTCCAGTCCGTTTTAAGCCTGCTGCACCTACTTTGACCCAGACCCCATCACCACCGCCCTTCCCCCAAGGATACAGCCACAGCTCTTCTTGCAAGACGCTGTGGTCTCCACTCCTGGTTGGCGGCTACCACAGCTTCTCTCGTTCGGCTCCAGCTGGCCACTCTGGGTTGCTGCCGATTCTGGTGAGCTCAATCCAGCTGAGCGTTTTTAGAGGTTGGAGACCCTGGGTCCTGGACCAGATTGGGTGAGAGCTATGCAGTGGTGGCCCAGGTGGTGCCCCTGCAGGGAACACTGACTGAGGAGGGAAGGCACCAGGTGTGGGATTAGGCAGGGAGGGGGCAAGGCTCAGACGGGCGAGTCACCAGGTTGGCGTTGGGAGGGTTTAGTGTAAGTTTGGTGTGACAGCAAGTCAGCTCAGGACTGACAAAGATGGAGTCTGTGAATGGGCGGGGGGTGACAGGGGACAGCCCCAGGGACCAGGTAAGCTGGCCGCTGCCCTGAATCCTCCACTCAAAGTCAGTCTGCTTGTTTCTCCAAGTGTCCTACCCAGGCCTTGCTGGGAGGTGCCAGTCTCCTGCTGGTTGTTCAGACTTGGAGTATTTTTTTTCTTTTCCATTATGGTTTATCACGGAATACTGCATATATTTCCCTGTGCTATACAGTAGGACCTTGTTGTTTACCCAGCCTGTATATAATAGTTTGCATCTGCTGACCCCAAACTCCCAATCCATCCCTCCCCACTTGGCAACCACAAGTTGCCCCCCACCCCCTTGGCAACCACAAGTCTGTTCTCTATGTCTGTGAGTCTGTTTCTGTTTTGTAGATAGGTTCATTTGTGTCATATTTTAGATTCCACATATAAGTGATATCATATAATATTTGTCTTTTTCTAACTTCACTTAGTATGATAATCTCTAGGTCCATCCATGTTGCTGCAAATGGCATGATTTCATTCTTTTTCATGGCTGAGTAATATTCCATTGTATATGTACCACATCTTTATCCATTCATCTGTCAATGGACACTTAGGTTGTTTCCATGTCTTGGCTATTGTGAATATTGCTGCAATGAAAATAGGAATGCATGTATGTTTTTTCTTTTTCTTTCTTTCCTTCTTCCTTTCTTCCTTCCTTCCTTCCTTCCTTCCTTCCTTCCTTCTTTCTTTCCTTCTTTCCTTTTCTTTCTTTCTTTCCTTCTTTCTTTCTTTTGTGATTGGTAGAGATGTCTCTTAAGTTCCTTTTAATCTATAGGATCCTCCTCCATATTTTTTTCTTTTTCTCTTTATTGTGGTGAAATTCACATAACATCAAATTTACTATTTTAAACATTTTAAAGTGTACAATTCAGAGAGGCATTTAATACATTCAAAAAGTTGTGCAAGCATCACCACTAAAAAGTTCCAGAACATTTCATCACCCCAAAAGGAAGGCCTTACCCATTAGGCAGTCACTCCTATCCCCCTACTCCCCAGGTCTTGGCAAACACTAATCTGTTTTGTGTCTTTCTGAAGTTGCCTTTTCTGGATATTTCATATTAATGAAATCAAACAACACGTGGTCTTTTGTGTCTGGCTGTATCTTTTCAAATTATAGTTTTGTCCGGATATATGCCCAGGAGTGGGACTGCTGGATCATATGGCAACTTTGTTTTTAGTTTTTGAGGAACCTCCATACTGTTTTCCAGAGTGGCTGCACCAATTTACATTCCCACCAACAGTGTAGGAGGGTTCCCCTTTCAGACTTGGAGTATCTTAACCTAAATGCAGGTGTTAAATCAAATCAATGCCGGCGTTAAATTAAATTTAACTGGAGCTCCAAATCCTTCTAGAAGACCCTCTGCATGCAGTTTAGGGCTCCCTATGCAAATGTGGCTTCAGGACATCCCAGAGCCCCCAAATCAGACCCCAAAGGAGAGCCCCAACTTTTACCCAAGCCATGACTGAGCATTCAGTGGGAGGCCCTCCACACAGGCCAGCACTGGTGCACCGATTTTGTGTTCCAGGGGTTCAGGGCCCCATCCTGCTCTGCAGACCTGGAACTCCACCCTGCAGATGAAACATGGGCTGCGCCACGGGTCTGCAGGAGAATCCTTCCTGCCTTCCATTAATAAGTGCACTTTATTTGGATACATGCTTTCTTCCTCTTCAAAACCATACGCCCTTTGGAGGCTAGAGATAACACATCTTCATCTTTTATTGCTCATCACAGCCGGGGACTTGCACACAGTAGGTGCTGGTTGAGTACTTGTTCACTGGAGCTGGAAAGCCCAAGTAAAATATTCTCCCTTCCCACAAAGGACTGACTGTTCCTTTCTCTTTATAAATCTCCATCAAGGGTTACACCATACTCTTCCCCATGAAGCACGAGTCTGTGTCAGCTCTGGATCTTCTGATGCAGCAAAAGCATTCTCTCTCTCTCTCTCCTTTTTTTTTTTAAATAACTGCACCTCCTGTTCTGATATTTGCCTTCTTAATGGGCAATAGCTCCCATGTGTACATGAATTCCTTGCTGGAGAGGTGGGTGTGGGTATTGGGTGGAGCAGGGGGAGGGATGAGGTGTTAAAACACCACGTGGTCGAGAAAAATGGTACAGAGGAACTGGTTTGCAGGACAGAAATAGAGACACAGACGTAGAGAACAAACATATGGACACCAAGGGGGGAAGTGCGGGGGTAGTGGTGGTGGGACGAATTGGGAGATTGGGATTGACATATACACACTAACATAAATAAAATAGATAACTAACAAGAACCTGCTGTATAAAAAAAAAAATTAAATTTAAAAAACCACAAAACACCATAGAAACAGGATGTATTGAAATAATTGAAGGACAAGGGTGGCAGCTGTGTTTTCCCATTTAATTAAGTGACTAGGACACTTATTGGCTAAACAGAGCTTCGTGCAATGGATGCCCCAGCTGGGCCAGCTACAGTCGAAAGTACAAGAAGCATGAGCGCTGGAACGCTGAGGGCAGCCTGGCTGTGCCTGACCACTGCCATTCTCTTGTGCCCCGCGATGCAGGGGATGGTGCTAGTGGCCAGGAGGCCACTGGGCGGGGGGGGGGGGGGAGGGCGGGGAAGGGCAGTAGCCTGGAATTCAGGACACCAGGTGGTACCCCTCGCCCCAGCTCAGCCTCTAACTTGCTCAATGACCTCGGCAGGTCACGTCACATCTTTGCAATTCAACATCCTCACCTATAAATGGGTTGAATGAGTGACCCCAGAGGTTCATTTCCTCGTTGACATTTTGGGTCTGTGATTTCCTTCGGGCTCTAGCTTTCTCTGGCTGAGAGGGCAGAGCAGCGAAGGAACAAGACAGACTCCGAAGTTAGGCACGGTTGGTGGAGGCTTGGGCATGACTGAGGTCAGCGGGCATTAGTGACACTGTCTTGACACAGCACGTACATGCAAGTGCAGGTCTGGCTGGTCCCCCAGTGCTCTAAAATTCTCAAGCCATCCGGGTGCTTAATTACATAATTTTTCCAGTTTTCCACTAACGTAGCTATCGAGGACATTTATGAAAATCTCCTCCTGTGCGAGTAATTAGGCCAAAGACTTTTCTACTGAGGTTCAGTATTGCACATCTCACATACAAGCACATATCCTAAAAGCAACCGTGCCTTGGAAAAGGCACATGTAAACTCTGTGTGGCCTGATGAAGTTGCTTGCTATCAAAGTGGAGCCGAACAATAATGTAGGTTCAATGTAGGCAAATAATGTCATTCACACTCAGACAATATGTAGGGCCCGTGGGAAAAGACTTTGCATCTATAGCTTCAAAGAGGACGCTTAGATCCACCATCCTCTTTCCCACCTAATGTTCAAATTTTCTCTACAAGGAGTGGTTTAAGCTAGTGTTCAGCTCACCATTTCTTGGACTTGCTGGGCAGCAAACAGACTCACCAGGGAAACATTTCTCTAAGACACTCAAAAAATTATACTGCTTGGAAAAATACATGTCCTCAATTAGAAAATCATATAATATTTTAAAAAATAAATTTATTTATTTTTGGCTGTGTTGTGTCTTCGTTGCTGTGCGCAGGCTTTCTCTAGTTGCGACGAGCTGGGGCTACTCTTCGTTGTGGTGCACGGGCTTCTCACTGTGGTGGCTTGTCTCATTACGGAGCACGGGCTCTAGGCAAACAGGCTTCAGTAGTTGTGGCATGTGGGCTCAGTAGTTGTGGCTTCCGGGCTCTAGAGCGCAGGCTCAGTACGTGTTGGGCTTGGTTGCTCTGCGGCATGTGGGATCTTCCCGGACCAGGGATCGAACCCGTGTCCCCTGCATTGGCAGGTGGATTCTTAACCACTGCACCACCAGAGAAGTCCCCAAAATCAATCTAATATTTTGGATGTTAGTTTGAAGTTGAAAAATAACAAAAGGAAAACTATTGAATGCTGCAGTATTCTTCCATGTAAATAAGGACAAGCACAGTGCTTCACACAGAATAAGAGCTTGAAAACGTGTTAGAAGGCATGTGTTTTCTCTAGAAAGTTAGAGGACCTGGGAGGCTCCAGAAGCAAGGAGTTAATTGTGAAAATGTGAAATTAATTCACTGAGGACTGTGGTCGCAGAAGTCTCTACCATACGGTACACGGGTTTCTTCAAAAACAACTGATAAAAGCTGATAAACTATTTATAAAGAGAAATAGGTTGTTTTTTTTTTTTTTTTTACACAACTGCAATGACTTTCTTCAAGAGTAATGCCAAGAAGCAAATATTTTTGTGTATTTATTGTCTTAGCCTGGGCTACCATCACAGAATACCATAGACTGAGTGGTTTTAAACAACAGAAATGTATTCTCTTACAGTTCTGGAGGCTGGAAGTCCCAGGTCAAGGCGCCAGCAAGGTAAGTTTCCAAATACCATCCCGTTGCAGGGAGGGGGTTAGGGCTTCAACATATGAATTCGGGAGGGGGACCCAAGCATTCAGTTTATAACACTTATTATATATATGTACTCTTGTATACTTATTTACTCAAAAGATATACACCTTTTAGACTGTTGCCCTGAGGGACAGCAGCCAGGAAAGTCAGGGATGCCCAGCCAGCGCCGGGGCTGCCCAAGAGGAAGTGAGTGGCACCAAAGGGACACAGAGCCCGGTAGGGAGCCTGCCCTGGCTTGGGAGTGGGTATTTGTGGCACTGCTTCATGACCAGTTCTGCGGGGACTCAGCCTTACCCCCCAGCCCTGCAGCACACCTGGAGTGGGAGGGGGGGTTGGTGGTATTGGTTTGGTTAGAAAGTGCTCTTTCCCTGTGTCCATGAGTTGACTGCAGATGAGAAAAGTCACACAAACCATGAGAGGGTCATGGGGAAGGCTGGTGCAGCCGTCTAGGAGGTCTCTGACAATCACATTTAACCAAACAAAGCCACAGATGGTGGAGTAGCAGGAATTCCGAGAGGCCGTTTCTCACCACTGGATATCCTGTTCCTTTCCATGTGCATTCTGCTAAGTTTTACTCGCCTCCCAGCCCCCAGATACTTGGCAAGCTTAGGCCTGGCTCACGTGTCAATTCCACTTTGGGGGAAAGTGATCCCCACCCCATCCCCACCTTTAACCATCCGAATCTCCATCCTTGGCTCAGGGACCAACTTCTCCATGACCACACAGCACACAGTCTCTGTACCGCCTGAAACATCTCGCAGATTCCTCGGGTATCAACACAGAGATTTTGACGTCTCTAAGGTCAGGGGAAAATACAATCAGATCCTTCTTTGAACTTGCCCAGCTGCTGAGAACCAGGCTAGGAGGAGGTGCAGGAATGTTTGCTGATTGCATCAGGCCCTCAGATCTTAGCTCTTGCCAAAAACCAGAGCAAAGGCAGTTGGAAAGTTCTTCCCTAGACCTGGGGGGCATTCTGTCATTGTTATGAAACATTATTAGTTATGAAATTCATGACGACGTGCAACTGTGAAACTGTCCCCAGTTAAGTATCAGGAGAAAGAGAAAGGAACAAAAATTTATTAAGTGACCACCGAGTGACAGCAGATTCTTTTTTTTTTTTTTTTGGCTGCATTGGGTCTCTGCTGCTGTGCGCAGGCTTTCTCTAGTTGTGGCGAGCGGGGGCTACTCTGCATTGTGGTACGCGGGCCTCTCATTGCAGTGGCTTCTCCTGTTGTGGAGCATGGGCTCTAGGCGTGCGGGCTTCCGTAGCTGTGGCTAGAGGGCTCAGTAGTTGTGGCACACGGGCCCAGTTGCTCTGTGGGTGTGTGGGGTCTTCCCGGACCAGGGATTAAACCTGTGTCCCCTGCATTGGCAGGTGGACGCTTATCCACTGCGCCACCAGGGAAGTCCCAGGTTCTTTTCATATTATTTAATTTAATTTTCACAATAAGCCTATGAATTAGGTATTTGTGTTCCAGTAGTACAGATGAGGAAGCTGAGCCTTGTGGAGATTATGTAATCTGCCCAAAGCCACACAATTAACAAGTGATAGCAAAGGGAAGAAACTTTGGGTTTGTCTGATTTCTAAGTCTATGCTTTTTCCTATATCAAGGAACCTTCCAAAGCATTGTGCATATATAAGTATATTGGTCATGGTAAATTTCAGATGAAAATATGCTCTTTAATATCAGGGATTAGGGACTTCCCTGGCGGTCCAGTGGTTATGACTCCGTGCTTCCACTGCAGGGGTCACGGGTTCTATCCCTGGTAGGGGAACCTTAGTTCCCTGCATGCTGCACTGCATGGCCAAAAAAAAAAAAAAAAAGAAAATCAGGGGTTAAATACATTCATGGGTCCTCAGAGCTTCTCCCTTTGACAATGTAGGGGGTCTTTGCCCAGCTCGACAGCTGTGACCAACGCCTATGTCCTTTCTGAGTCTGGCAATATTTTATATGTTTACCTGAATCTGAAGTGATGTCCCTCACCTCCTTCATGTCCCTTCTGAGGTCAGGAAGTCAGGCATTTATTGAGCTGTGAGGAGGAATTTTAAAAAAGAAAGAAAGAGCACATGAAACGATGCTCACTGTCATAAATCATCAGGGAAGTAAAAAAACCCCACAATGAGATCGCACTTCATATTCGGTAGAATAGCTATAATCAAAGATAGGAAATATGGAGAAATTAGAACCATATATTCTGTGGTTGGTGGGAATGTAAAATAGTGCATCCACTCTGGAAAGTAGTCATGCAGTTTCTGAAAATGTTAAACAAGAGGAACTGTGTGACCCAGCAATGCATAGATATATACCCAAGAGAAATAAAAACATATGTCCACAGCAACACTTGTACGTGAGTGTTCATAGAAATACTACTCATAATAGCCCCAAAGTGAAAATAACCTAAATGTCCATCAATGGGTGAATGGATAAACAAGTGTGGTTTATTCATAGAGTGGAATATCATTTAACATAAAGAGGAATGAAGTACAGCTTCAGGCTACAACATGGGTGAACTTGGAAAACATTATGTTAAGTGAAACAAGCTAGTCATAAGAGACCACATATTGTATAATATTATTTATATGAAAAGTCCAACATAGGCAAACAGGCAGGCAGTAGATTAGTGGTTTCCAGGGACTGCAAATAGGCAGGCAGTAGATTAGTGGGTTTAGGGACTGGGGAGGAGAGAGAGAGACTGCTAGTGAGTACAGAATTTCTTCTTGAGGTGACGGAATATTTAAAAATTACATAACGGAGATGGTTGTCAACATTGCGAATGTCCTAAAAACCATTGAATTGTACACTTAAATAGGGGAATTATATGGTATGTGGGTTATATTCCAATAAATATGTTATTAAACAAACAAGAAGGATGGAAGGAAGGAAGAAAGAAAGAAAGAAAGAAAGAAAGAGAGAGAAAGGTATTTACTTCCTGTCCTTATAGGACGTGAGGTCTGGTTCGTTCAGGGACCCTGCCTCCTGGAAGTGTTTTGAGTCCTTCAAGGGCCTTCCTGACAGCATGCCTTTATTCCTCCTTCTCCCCTTCCTGGAATGCCCCTCCCTCTCCTGTCTGCTGGGCAGACCTACTATTCCACCATCAGGGCCCGCTTCCCCACACGCACTCTTCCCTGGGGCTTTCGCAGATGAACTGGCAGCTTGCCTTACCCTTTTCTCTGTGCCCAAAGACTGTGCTCCTTTTGGGTGTGTCACGTGGTGTTGTGGTTCCTGGCTACCCGTCCATCTTCCTGGTGACCCTGATGACCCTCCTGGGAGGCCAAGACACTGTCCTATCTCTCTATGAGTACCCAGCAGCTGGCACAGGGCCTGGCAGACAGCAGGGGTGAGGTAGATGCTTGCGGAGTGAAGGGCACATGCCCACACAAACACCTTCCAGAAACACGCATCCCTGGGGAAAAGCCCAGGCAAAGGTCACTGAATTTCTCTTCAGCCAATTTCCTCCTTCCTGTTAAATTTCAGGCAAGTGATCAGGTATACCCTGTTCTCACTGTGGTTAAAAAAACAACAAGCCAGGTTTGAAATTTATGAAACTGGAAGCTCTGCTACTTAGGGCTGAGAAAGGCCAGCAGATTCTCTAGAATTTCAGAGTGCCAAAAAGTCAAAGGCAATTACCTTAAAAATAGCAACTTACTTTGTGCTACCAACATATTTTGCCGTGTATACAATAAACCAAACTGATTTAATTTAATAATTTGTTTGCCAATTCGGAGAAAGCTTGGTCAGAATAGTAAATAATTTCAAGGAAGGTAAATAATTGCTGTTTAGCTGCCAAATGAATCTGTTCAAAATTTAGATGAATTCTTTATAGGTTCTTGACAATACTGATGGAAAGTTCTGATTCCTAACTGATCAATGCTGGTCTTCCTCAATTACAGCTTGTATTACTTAGGAATTTTGGTTGCAAAGCCCAGAAAGTCATGTGAGCTGCTTAAATAAGAAGGGAAATTCATCTTAAAGGCACAGGGAGCCTCTGTGAACCCAAAGCCTGGAGGCTACTGAGTTTCAGGATGGAATGGAACCAGGCCTGAGAGCTCATTGGGACCCTCAGGGAGACCACTCCCAAGGGCTCTGTTTTCTTTGTCCCTTGGTTTCTTTGAAGGGTCATCTCAGCGTCCTATTCAACACAGGTCAAAATGACGCCCCCAACAGCTCCATGTTGGCCTTGGCTCCCCTCAAGACAAGAGTCAGGCTGACCTGGAAAGTCTCACTTCCAAATTACATATACATTAGATGTAATCTCGGTAAATTTCAGATTAAAAGCATCCCCTTTAACACCAGGAGTTCAGTAGCTAATGGGTTCTCAGAGTCTTCTCCCCACACAAAGATCTCTTTCTTGGCTTGGGTCAGCTTCCCAGCGTCATGATGTATGAACCTGGATGCTCCCGGGGCGCCATGCAGATGGACAAAGTCGGGGACAGCTGGTCCCAGCAGAGGAAGGGGCTGCTGAGCAAGCAGTAGGGTCCTCAGCACAACCCACAACCACACTGGACTTTGCCTAAATTTTGCCCTTTTCCACTCAGTTCTGTTTCCTTAAAAATGCCATTTAGTTTCCCTAGCACTTTATACATCTTTTGCATTGCAATATGGATTATTTTATAGGCAACCCTTGGAAAAGTGGTTTCCATGAAGATAATTCGGAGGCACGGGGCTCTTCCTAGTGGCGGGAAAGAGTGGGCGGGCTCAGGGAATGAGGCAGGGGTGTTAGACCTCAGACCTCCTGACAACATCCAAAGTCGGCCTGCATTCCCCGCGGTGGATTGAGGTTGGAATCCGAAGTCTGGTGGGATATCTGGTCAACAAGACAGGAGGAGACGGAAGAGCTTTGACTGCTTCCGTGCATGTCTAGGGCTGGTTCCCTGCAACCCGGGGCTTAAGCGGTGATGAGACACAGACCACATCCGTGAGGGATCACGAGCCCTGTTATCCTGCTGGGCTGAGCCTGAGGGAGGTAAGACTTTGCTACCTAGAGATTGAGGATGGAAGACTGATGGGCCAGGGAGTCCAGGGCCCCGGCCTTCAGCCGGTCCAGAAATGACAGTCATGGCGGGATGGGGGGCTGGATGGTGGGCGTTGCAGGAGAGGAGCCGACTGACAAATCGCCTTTTAGGCCCCGAAGCCAATGGGATCCCGAGATCGGCCTGGGACGCAGCAGAGAACTTGCCTCTGAATCAGGACAGCTGGGTGAGTTTCTGCTTAGCCATGGCTGAAGCGGGTGGGCAGGGCTACCCTGAGAGAGTAAAGAACAACCCTGGTCCCTTCCCACCGGTAGAGCTGAGGCTCCTTTTTTCCCTACCAGGATTGGCTCGGAGCTGGGGGTGTGCGGCGGGGCTGGGCTGGCAGTGACAAGGTGATTGGGGGACGGGGTCCCACTTGGAGTGGCAGGAACACTCAGATCCAGGGTCTGAAGACCTGGGGTCTCACGAGAGCTCTTTCCTCGGCAGCCGCTGATCTCGAGGAGTTACCCACCTCTGAGCATGCGTCCTCGCCTTTAAAATGGGAAGAATGGCAACTCCCTGTGAGACTTACATAAGGTCACATACCTCGAGCCCCTGGCACCTAGCACTCGGCATGTGGTACAAGTTTAATCAGCACGGATGCCCTGCCCTTTGGCTTCTTTGTGATGCTGAGCAAACTACCCATCTCCTCGTCTCATAAAAGGGGATGACAACATCTTCCCTTTTACTTCACTGGGACAGTAGCCGGTACACATTCGGGTCCCCGGGCTACGACTGTTAGTGATCACCCAACACTCCTCTTCTCTACCGTTCCCAGTCCCCCCTGAAGTTAGGTTGTGACTGGGTTCCAGCTCACAGCACGTGGATGGAGGTTGTGTGAGCCACTTCCAAGCCTGACTGTAAGAATACCCTTCCAGATGCTCCAGTTCTCTCTTCCCCTGCCACAATGACCTTGGAAGCCAGAGAAGTAAGTGGGCTCCCCAGTCTACACTGTGATGAATCAGCCTTGATTGAGGGCCTCTTTGTTCTTACAGAGCATAGCTGAGATTATCCTGACAAGTCCAGGCACTGTGGAATTCCTCGTTTTATCTACCGCTGCCCCCCAACCCCCTTCCCCCCAAATAAGACATTATCTACAAAAAGATGAAGACTTTAAGCCCTTCATATAACATTTCATTGACATGACCTTGAAGGGCTGGTGGCCAATATCAAAAGGGTCAGCTTTCATTGCACGGTCCGCTTGGTCTTCAGACAATGCTGAAGTGGCTTCTTGCTTTCGGAGTGAATGTGTCATATACATTTATGCAAGTGTCCTAACTTTCACTGGGTATGTTTTCTACAATTTAATGTTCCAGGCTAGAGAGTTGCTTTATACTACTCTTTATATGATAAAATTAATACCTGCTTATAGTAAAAAAGACATTCAGAGCACAGACAGACATCACCTGAAAAGTAGGAGTTACTTTCCCCTCTTAAACACAGTCCTGTCCCTGAGCTAGTTTCTCTCATAGCACTTCTCTTTAGCACTTCAAAACAATCACAGTAAGAATTCTCCTCCATATATTCTTCAACAATTTGCCTTTTAAGTTTGAAAGTAGATTTTGGACATCTTTACATGAAGCTCTGTTTTCATAAATGACATCATATTCCATCATGTGACTATACTGTCGTTTATTTGAACATTGATACGGTTTTCAGAATATTTCAGTTGCAAACCAGGCACCCATGTTTACATTTTTGCACATTTGTGGGAGTTTCTCTGCAGGATAAATTTCTGGAAGGAGAATTTCTGAGTCAAAGGGTTTGTGCTTTAGAAACGCTAAGAGATTTTGCTGAATTGTGCTTCTCCAAGGTAACACCAATGTACACTCCCAAGCAGGGTGCATCAATCCCAAGCAGGGTGCGTCAATGCAACTTTTGTATCCATTCACGCGTGCATGCACTCAATCAATCGACCAATTAATCAATCACTCAGTCAACAAAATATTTATTGAGTTGTCTTTTACGTGTCAGGTGGTCTGTGGGTACCATGTTGAGGGAAACAGAGGCAACCCCCGCTCTAACGGGGGTGACAGTGTCATGGGGAGACAGATGTAAATTATTTTATTTGCTCTGATAAATGTGATAAGAATAAGGTGTGGGGACCGTGAAAGCACAGAGAAGCTGGGAACCTCTATTCTGTGGGCGTCAACTTACACGGCTTGCAAGAATGACCATTTGGCACATGACATTTAAACCTCTCAAAAGCTAACAGAAAAACCTCTCTGTGGTCTGTGTTTCTTCCTTTTTTGCTGTGGTTCGTATTATTTCCCTCTGTTCTGTATCGCTAGGCAAAATTTAGCCTTCCATTTTTCTATATATCTTTCATTAAATAGGACTAACTGTTGCTAAATTGTATTCCCTTTTGTTGTAAATCATTGTGCCTTTATCTTTGTGTAATGTTTAGACTTTGGCTTTTTTTCAAAAGATTTAACAGGTTTTAATAGTAGTAAAACGTACAGAATATTAAATGTGCCATCTGAAACATTTTTAAGTATACAGTTCAGTAATGTTACATATACTCACATAGATTTCCAGAACCCTTTCATCTTCCCAAACTGAAACTCTGTATCCATTAAACAACAAGATTCCACTCCCTTTCCCCCCCGCTCCTGGCACGGGCCATTCTACGTTCTGTCTTTGAATTTAACTCCTCTATGTGCCTCATGTAAGTGGAATCATACAGTATTTGTTTTTTGTGGCTGGCTTATGCCACTTAGCATAATGTACTCAAGGTTCATCCATGCTGTAGCCTGTGACAGGGTTTCCGTACTCTTCAAGGCTGTATGATATTCCGTTGTATTGATATACTACATCTTGTTTACCTATTCATTGTTAGTGGACCCTGGGTTGTTTCTACCTTCTGGCTGTTGTGAATAATGCTGTTGTGAACATGGGTGTACAAATATCACTCAGAGACCCTGCTTTCAGTTCTTTTGGGTGTATACCCAGAATTGGGTTTGCTGGATCATACAGTAAATTCTGTTAATTTTTTGAGGAAACACCATACTCTTTTCCACAGTGGCCGCACCATTTTACATTCCCACCAACAGAGCACAAGGGTTCCAATTTCACCACAACCTCACCAACAATTGCTCCTTTCTGTTTTTCTTTGATAGTAGCCGTCTTAATGGGTGTGAGCTGGTAGCTCACTGTGGCTTTGATTTGCATTTCCCTACTGATTGGTGATGTTCGGAATGGTTTCTTGGCCATTAGTATACCTTCTTTGGAGAAAGGTCTATTCAAGACTTTTATCCATTTAAGAAACTGGGTTGTCTTTTGTTTTTCTTCCATTTTACGTATGATAAGAACATGCAAAAGTGAGTAAGGTGACTTTTGAAAGATGCCTTTGAAGATTTTATTCTGAAATGATAGTCTCAACTCCTGGCCCCGGGCAACATTCTCAAACTAACAACAGTCATTTCTTCTCTTCAAAGTTCCAGGAGTTCAACGCCCACAGAGCTGTTTGCAGCGCACTGGCCTTAGGCCAAAAGGGCATTGTGTTTCTCCAAGAACTATATGGATGGCACCTCCTGCACTGTCTCTTCCTGGTGGGGAGGGGACTCCTGACAAAATGCTCTCCAATCTTGGGTCTCAACAGAGCCCCTCGCAGCCCGGCTCCCAGGTCACCTGGCGGCCTCTGATGGACCTTGACCTGCACCTACTCTTCTCCACATTCCCTTTCCTGTTTTTCTTCCCCTCCGTCTCTCCACAGCTGTGTTTTGTCCTCGTGGGTCCTTGGAGGAGACTTCAGGTCCTTCAGATTCTATAGACTGAACTATTTGCAAGGCAAACAACCCTTCTTCATACAGATATTGGTCGACTGTCAGAGCATAGCTTCAAGTCAGTGAGTTAGAGGCCAACAAGGTTTCTGTTGTTAAGAAAGTGGCCTTTGCAGTGTTAAAAAGCCAAATCCAGCTGAGTAAATTTGAAGGTCTAATCGGCCTTATTGGGCGATTCATGAATCAGCCAGCCTCCCATCTAGCAACCGTTGTAGAAGGGCACTTCCAGGGGTGGTATAAAATGGAAGGTTTTTCTAGGAAGAAGGATGGGACAAGGGAGCATTAGCAAAGAAAAGAAAGGACTGGTTTTAGGCCAGGATGTCTTCTTTTTTGGGGGAAAGGAACGCAAGGGTTTTATCATGCGGATTGCCTCTTCTTCCTGGGGGTGAGGGCGGGGTTGGGGTGGGGTGTGGAGAGTGAAAGAGAAGGCCCAAGTGACAGGTGGCTTCTTTGGTGCTGAGCAGAAAATTCCAGGCTGGTTGATTAAGATCCCATTTCTGATGACCTTCCAATTTACTTGGTTGGGCATTTTTTTTTATAATCACTGGAATAGATTAGGTATTAAATCTATGTTTGATATCATGGGCTTTAGCACAAGGGATGCCATTTTAGGCCTGTGCTTTTTCTCTTTCATACCAGGAAGGCGGGTTGGGACGGAAGAAGGCATAGGGGCTCCCACATAAGATTTCATTTAAAGGAAGAGCTCCACTGGTTTCAAAAAGGAAGGAAGGAAGAGAAAGAAAGAGAGCGAGAGAGGAAGAAAGGGAGGGAAGGACAGACACAATAAGAAGTGATGTTTGAAAACCATCCGTCTAGGTCAGTATCAGGGGTCCAGCTAGGAGAGTGGTGACTCAGGACCGCTTGTGGGGAGGCTGGTGCTTGCTGCATTTGGGGGCACTGCTTCTTCCTTCTGGAGGCTGGGATACATTATCTGTGCAAGGTTTCAAGTCTCTCATCTAGGCTCTTCCTTCTTGGGAGCGATGAGCTCTGCGTGTTTAGGAGTCCAACACTGGTGTCCACACAGTTTCAGCAGAAACACACTGTTGTGTTTAGGGCCCAGGGAGGATACACTAGCCGCCCCAGCTCTGCCCTGCCAGAGAGTAATGAGTCACCAGCCCATCCTGCTACTGGTCACATGAACCCTCCCATGTGCGTGGCGGACCGTGGCTCCGTCTCACGCTTCCATGACTTGCAGAAAAGGCAACAAAACCCAGAGAGTTTGTGCGAAGTTGTATGTGATTTCATATCCACACTTCAGCCCCCTCGAACGTGAGGGCAGTTAGAAGAGGTCTTTTAGCAGGCCCCCCAGATAAGGAATTCTGCATATTACTTAAAAATTTTTAGAGTTGGTAATAAACATCTGGTTATTAAGAGTCATAAGATAATTTGGGGGTGGGTAAGAGGTGAGAACTGGAAAAGATTTCTATTTTTGGTTAATATCTATCTGTATTCTTTACTACCTGAAATTTTTATAATAAGCATATACAGGGTATTTCTTTTTTAATATGAAACCGCGTGTGAATAAAGGCTTAAACAAGATACAGGTATTAGGAAGATTATTTTCATCTAGAGAAGGAATCTACAATTTCAGGACTGTAATGCATGTTGGAAGCAGTGAAATTGAATGTCTTAAGTCATGAGTTGATAACCCGTTCTGGCTGTGCTGGGGGCAGGCTGCAGAGTAAATACTGTTTCCTCTCTGCTCTTCTCATAATAATACATTATATTTAAACTGTGCTTTCGAGACTCACCGGACTTAATATACTTCAAACGAACCCTGTGACTTCGGGAGGAACAGATTTTTTCCCCTCATTTTATAGGTGAGGAAACTGAAGTCCAAAGAGATCGAGTGACTTGCGAGCCCCAAGATATAAAATGGATGTCAGAGTCAGGAGCTGAGATTTAAAAATGCTATTTATCCTCTTCCATTCCAGGGATTGACAAACTCTCCCACCTGCTCCAGCAAGAGCAGGCCTACTTTTATTAACTTTGTATATTAGAATCTGTACTTTGTCTAAACATTTTGTTTCTCAGGCCGCTTCTTTGCCTCTGCTCTTCCCTTGGGGCCCTTCATAGTATTGAACTCTGGGCAAATGGTACCCTAAGTGTGCATTTTTTTTTTATTTTAAAGGCAAAGTTTTTTTATTTTATTTTATTTTATTTTAGGCTGCATTGGGTCTTTGTTGCTGCGCACAGGCTTTCTCTAGTTGCAGTGAGCAGGGGCTACTCTTTGTTCCGGTGCGCGGGTTTCTCGTTGTGGTGGCTCCTCTCGTTGTGGAGCACGGGCTCTAGGCACGTGGGCTTCAGTAGTTGTGGCACGCGGGCTCAGTAGTTGTGGCGCACGGGCTTAGTTGCTCTGCGGCATGTGGGATCTTCCCGGAGCAGGGCTCGAACCTGTGTCCCCTGCATTGGCAGGTGGGTTGCTAACCACTGCGCCACCAGGGAAGCCCGAGTGTACAGTTTACAATCACAGGACTGCCTCTCCCGCAGGGCATTTGCACTGAGGCGAGTTTCGATATAGTTAGCAATACACCCTATTGTACATTTAAAATTGTCTAAGGGGTTAGATCTTATGCTAAGTGTCTAATAATAACTGATAACACTAATAATAATAGTGTCCCCTCCCCCACAATTAATGCCCACTGGAACCTGTGAATGTGACCTTACTTGGAAGTAGGGTCTTGTAGATGTGATCAAGCTAAAATGCGGTTATCTTGGATTAGGGTGGACCCCAAATCCACTATGACTGTTATCTTTATAAGAAGAGGAAAATTTGGACACAGAGACAAATAGTAGAGAAAGCCACGTAAAGACAGAGATTGGAGTGACACAGCTACAGGCCAATAAACAGAAGAGGCAAGGAAGGATTCTCCCCAAGAGCCTTTGGAGAGAGCCTGGCCCTGCTGACACCTTGATCTTGGACTTCCATCCTCCAGAGCTGCGAGTGAATAAATTTCTGTTGTTGTTAAGTCACTTGGTTTGTGGTAATTTGTTACAGCAGGCACAGGAAACTAATTTACAAACTGTCTTTTTTCTTTTAATGAAAAATTGCTAAGTGGGTAATTTGAAGTGGGACTTGTAGCTGTTCCTAATGACAAAATGCTCCTTGATGTTTTTGAGATTGGTACATTCTTTTAGTATATTTTATATTTATATATATATTTTTTAAATATTTATATATATATTTAGTATATTTTATATTTATATATATATTTTATATTTATATATATACTTATATATATAAGTATATATATACTTATATATTTATATATATATTTTATTTATATATTATATATATATTATATTTATATATTTATATTATATATATATTATATTTATATATTTATATATTATATTAATATATATTTATATATTTTATATATATATAAGTATATATACTTATATATATTTTATATATATAGTTTTAATTTATATATTATATTTATATATTATATATTTATATATATATTTTATATTTATATATTTATATATATAAATATTTTATATTTATATATATTTATATATATAAATATTTTATATTTATGTATATGCCCACCGCCCTTGCAAATGCTCTCAGGGGCCACAGCATGCATTTCATTATGTGTAATATTATTTGTTTACTTGTCCCTTCTTCTTAATCTTGGAATCTTCAAAGTCTAGCAAAGAGTCTGATCAAGAATTTATTCTTTTTTCTTTTTTTTTTCTTTTAGCAAGATCCATGCTTTACGAACACATTACTCTCACACGTCTGGGTGACAAGTTTGACACGAGAATTCATTCTTAATAACATTTCTTGAATGAATGAATGAATGAGTATAGGAATGTAGCCTTTTTCTTTCTTGTGAGAAATCTCTGATAATTTATGCCTTATGTCAATCGTGTCTATATCAATATAGGATAAATAACCTCTAATATTGACTAATTTCAGATATGGAGAATGGCAGTTAGGACGCTTAGCTTTTCTAAAGATAGAGGCCAGACCCCAAAACATATACACTTCCCCAGTGCTAATTAATATGACATTCTGCCAGCTCAGACCTCTCCCAGTTAGAAAGAGAACAGCTCTGGAGTGTTTTAGGGTGTACATGGGGTCGATATAACTTATTTTTCTTTCCAACTTTAATTACATATGGTTAGACCCTCACTCAGGTTTGAAAAGCAGCTTTGCTGTGTTCAGGTATAGAAGATTCCAGCTCATCTCTTTTTGTGAGAGTAACCACATTATCTTTGTCCTTTACATTAATTCATTTCAGCCTTTATACCTGACACTATCACACAGTTTATTGGATCGGGCAAACTTCTTCAGATTCTTTCAACCTAGTCTATGCTTTCCTGAGTCTCATTCTGACCTATTCTCACTGAATAAAATTTCTAGTGGATAGAAAGTTGAAATTCAGGGGAAAGGGAATGTTTATTGCATAGGAAAGAAAGGAGAACAAACCAACCTAGAGTGCAGGCATTCTGGTAGTAAGTACCTTACTTAAAAATAAGGGAAGTCATTTTCTAGTTTTGACACCAAAAAATACTTTTGTTACTTATAGTTCCTGAAAGTAACTTAAACTCTATTTAAAAACAGCAGGGGGCTTCCCTGGTGGCGCAGTGGTTGAGAGTCCGCCTGCCGATGCAGGGGACGCGGGTTCGTGCCCCGGTCCGGGAAGATCCCACATACCGCGGAGCGGCTGGGCCCGTGAGCCATGGCAGCTGAGCCTGTGCGTCCGGAGCCTGTGCTACGCAACGGGAGAGGCCACAACAGTGAGAGGCCCGCGTACCGCAAAAATAACCCCAAAAAACAAAAAATCCCAGCAAGAACAACAACAGACCAACCTTGTTTAATAACGTTTGTTGGGAGATTTTCCTGGAAGGGGGCGGGTTGGGGCCTGGGGAGTCGTGCCAGCTGGGAATTTTTATTTTCATATCTGTATATTGCTTGAGTTTTCTAAAGCAAGTTTGTATTACTTTTGTGATCAGAAAAAGCAATAAAGAGAAATTATTTCCTTGAGGGTAGAAATGTTGGGAAGGAATGAGACCTTTAAAAAACAATTTCTGGAAAGCCTTATACAATTTCAGGTAAGCTTCTGTTGCTAGGGAGTTGCTAAGGAACATCAAGACTCTAATGGAAATCTACTAGCAGTGATGAATGGGAGAAAGGAAATGCCATATTCCTCTGATGGGTAGGAGAGCATTCTTTTCTGCTGATTAGAAGAGATCCAGGCTCAGTTCTTTGTCACCGTACCAGGAGAGAATGTCTACTTTGCCTTCTGGAGAGCCAGTGAGAGGGGTTAGTGCTGATGGAGATGGGAAGTAAACCAGGAGCCACATGGGGACACCTGTGACGCAGAACTTGGCCCGATACAGACACTCAGGTATTAAGTCTCACCACCAAAATGGAAAAACTGTTGGGTGATGACTTTCGATAAAAATGGCAGAGGAGGGCTTCCCTGGTGGCACAGTGGTTGAGAGTCCGCCTGCCGATGCAGAGGACATGGGTTCGTGCCCCGGTCCGGGAAGATCCCACGTGCCGCAGAGCGGCTGGGCCTGTGAGCCATGGCTGCTGAGCCTGCGTGTCTGGAGCCTGTGCTCCGCAATGGGAGAGGCCACAACAGTGAGAGGCCCACGTACCAAAAAAAAAAAAAAAAAGGCAAAGGAGAACAGTTGCAGAAATGAACTGAAATTTTCACACTCAGCAAGAATTAGCTTACTGTCATTAATCAGTTCTGATGTCACAAATCCAGGTTTAGCCTTGGAGCATCGAATTCAAGAAACGATTAACTGTTGTAAACTACAGAGATAGATTTTGATCCATGTCTCTGCATGATAAAGTTGGAATTGGTTCACAGCAGTTTAGAAATACCGATGAATGGACCAAATTATAATCAGACATTTTTATAATTGTAACCTTTACTGGAGAAGGAGAAAAGGAGTGGACTGTTTGGAATTTGGGGAAATTTTTCTCCATTACTTCTGATGGCTCAGGAACTGAGGTAGTGGCTAGTACCTGGGTCAAAGCCCACTGGTGAATCCAAATGCCCGTTTTATGGGAGAGCTAGGCTTGCATGACTGGGGGTACCCATCAAGTGTCTGAGGACAGGGAATTGTATTGAGTAGGGGGAAGATTCTCACAAGGCAACTCTGGGGAAAGCCGAGATTCACAGGATTGGGTGGTCAAGGACTTAAACTCCAGGCATAAATGGGAGGGACAGCACTGAAATCAGGATAGTGACATCAAGAGTGTAGACTTCAGCATGAGATCAGGGTCATAAGAAAGTCAGGGTGAGTGCCACGGTCATCTTAGCGTGTCCACAGCTTTTCTTTCTTGACTGGTGCCTACTGCCTGTTGAGATGAGCAGATTTAATGGGAAAATACAAGCAGGGCATGCTTCCAGTGGTCCTTAATCTGGACTCTTCGACTGGCTTCATGGAAAGACTCCGTGGGAACCTCCTAAAATTGTTTGCAGTATTTTGTGTATGTATGTATCGTATTTTTTTCCTGTTCTCCTCTGGCCTCCACCTCCTGGCTGCTACTCCCATGAGATCTCGTACATGCCAAGGCAGTAGCCTCCAGATGCCTCAAAGCTAAGTTTCTTCGTGTGTCAAGAGTGGAACTGCGTTCAAGACAAAGGTGAGAAGAAGGGCCTTTCCCCCAGTTCAGTGCCACACTTTGTCACGTGGTCCCTCAATGCTCTGTTGTGTCCAGAGGCTCATGTGTTTCTTTTATAAAAGCAATTCCACTAGCTCCCAGCCCAAGCTCTCTAAATATGGAGCCTCCAACCTAGTTCAAGGCACAGGGGTTGCAGAAGGGAACAGAGCACTATTAGTCTTCCTTCTCTTTTATCTGCTCTGTTGACCCTTCTCCCCAAACCAAAGTCTTCCCAATCACCATATAGAGATAACGCTGTGGATTAGTTTCCTATTGCTGCTGTAACAAATGATCACAAACTCAGTGGCTTAAAGCAACATACAATTTTTTATCTTACAGTTCTAGAGGTCAGAGGTCCAAAGTGGGTTTCACTGGGGGACTTCCCTGGTGGTCCATTGGTTAAGACTTTGCCTTCCAACGCAGGGGGTGTGGCTTCCATACCTGGTCAGGGAGCTAAGATCCCACATGACTTGTAGCTGAAAAACCAAAACACAAAACAGAAGCAATAATGTAACAAATTCAATAAAGACTTTAAAAATGGTCCACATCCAAAAACAAAAACCAAAAAACCCCCCAAACTCTCAAAATGGGTCTCACGGGCTAAGATCAAAGTGTTGGCAGGACTGCATTCCTTCTGAAGGTTCTAGGGGAAAATCTGTTTTCTTGCCTTGTGTCCTCTTCCATACTCAAAGCCAGTGATGTCCAATTGCATACTTCTCCCTTCACATCACTTCACATCACATCACTCTGACCCTGACTCTCCGGCCTCCCTCTTTCACAGTTAAGGGTCCTTGTGATTACATTGGACCTACTCAGACAATCCAGGATAATCTCCCTACTCGAAGGTCAGCTGAAGAACAATCTAACCTCACCTTTGCCAGGTAGCATACGGTATTCCCAGATTCCTAGGGAGCTGTATTCTGCACAAGTCTAGATGCAAGTAATTCAGGTGGAATGCCCTATTGTCTACACTAGGAATTTGGTCTCCCCTTACTCAGCCAATGTTCCCTATTATGGTCATAGCTGTTCCTGTTATTATCACATAACATGTGCGCTTGTAGGGGACACCTATCATTTTGTCCGTCTACCTCTCTCCGGGTGACAGCACTTCCCTTCCAGCGTCGGGTGGGGCTCAGTCTCTAGAGCCAGAGGTCAGGGCCAAGAGCTAATGAGCAACTGACTCGAAGGCTGAGTCTCGTATGAGAGCCTGACCCAAGCCAGGCCATTCAGCATCCCTCCCTAGACTCTTCTCCCCACACCCAAGGAAATCTGTCTCTGATAGTGGGAGACCCAAGATGTCAAACCCTATAGGTGCTGGCCACCACCTTTCCAGCCACATGGGGAAAGCAGCCTGGGGGGTGGGAATGAGGCTGGGAGGCAGAGAAGGGCTGAGATGAGGGAAGAGTGGGAAAGACAGGCAGCGTCTGAGTCCTGTTTCCGTGCTTTCAGCTGCATCCCGACTTTTCCAGGCTTGGGCTGGCCAACCCCTCCTGCCATTACACGAGCTATCAGTCTTCCCGTATTTCTCCCTTTTGCCTAAGCTAGGAGGTTTTTGTAGCTAACAAGTAAAATAATCTTCAGTAATACCATTTGTACGTAAAAATAAAGACTAAGTGTGTAAAAAGAACTATAGCTGATAAATAAGATGTCTGTTAAAGGGAGGAGGAAGAAAACTGCAATGGAAATGACATTTTGTGTGTGAAAAAACAAAAGAATAAGGAAGACATGAAGAATCCAAGCAGAGGCAGTGCTTGATGGGGAAGTGAATGCCTGCCTTTCCAGGTGTTTGAGCAGAGGCTCAGGGAGAGACCATTTGTACCCCTGGCAAAGTGGGACTATGATGTTTCAGGTCATTTGTGTATCTGAGATTCTGACAAAGATACTCCAATAATGTAGTTTTCTGTCTCTCTCTACTACGACTTCCACCCTCCAGCTTGCAATTTATGTAGATGGATTCCAAACCTAGATGACTTCAGAAAATCCTTATTCTGGGACCTGTCCCCCAAATTGAGAAAGGTTTTTGGAAGATGAAGCTGTCCCATGTGAGAGTAGATACCAAGAGTTTTGGTATCTCAATGGCCATCTTCAGAACCGTACAGCTGGAGAGGAGAGAGTTGAAGTCCCCAAAGGAGAGAAATCAAGTGATTCATTGAATAGCAGGGTAGGATGGGGGTTGGGTGTAGTCAAGCTTAGTGGAGGCTCAGAGTTTTTATTACAGGGGCTGGAAGAGAGGAGAGGAGGCTGGTGACCGCAGGAAGGATGGACTCAGGTGTTTGACCCCAGCTGGAAGCAGGGCTGGTAGAGATGGGGTAGGAGGGGATCCCTTCCAGGTTTTGCATTCACTTGGTCCTCTAGCTAGTGGAGTTCATTGGCCAAGACTTTGTGGAAGTCTTCAACACCTTATCAAGTGGCCTTCAGGTTCCCCTGCAAAGAATGGACTTTCCCTAATTACTGGTTAGTGTCTGACCTCAGAAGGGTGCTTTGTGGTGGGAAGGGGTGGGAGTGGAGGTTGGGTTGGTGGGTGAGGCAGTGTTCTAGGTGACAGTGTGACAGGACAAAGTGGTGTGAAGATCTTGCTGAGGGACAGGGTAGCAAACCATATAGCTACAAACAACTTGCCTGAAAGCAGTCTGGCAGAGAACAAATCGGTCAACATGACCACTGGGTTGAGACAACAGTTTTGTCAAATGCAAGTCCACAATAGTTTGAGTCTTGGTAGTTTTGGGGCAACACAAAGATGGTTTTGCAGGTTTTTGGTCAAATTTTCCCCCAGATTTCTTTCATCATTCTGTTGACTTAACATTTTGAATTTATTTCCAGAAGATTTTTCTTAACCAGGTTAACTGGAGTTGAGGAACACAGGTGCCCTAGACCTTTTGCTCCAAGGAGTGGTCGCTTCTGAAAACCAGGGAGAGGATGTGGTCAAATTCCAGAGTTAGGACAGGAGTTGGAGTCTGAGAGCTAGAAAAAGAGGATGGAGTGAGGATGTTGGAACGGGAGTAGACACAGAGGGGGCCATCAGAACCTGAAACTAATGACCAAGAGAAACCTCAGAGCAGAGGCCATCATAGACTTGGTCCAAAGGTTATAGGGTCATGGTGGAATATTTCCAAAACCATGGCTTTTGGAGGCCATAAATTCCTTCCCATGGGGGTGTCCCTGAGTAATAAGATGGTGGAGAGAGTTCCTGACAATATCTAAATCCCGGGCTGGTGCAGGCTCCCGGAGGTGGCGTCTGCCCTCTTTCCACTTCTTGGAAGAAAGTCAGGGGCTGATGGGAGGCCTTGAAACCAAAGGGAAGCTACCAGCAGAAATATCATGCAGATAGGAGGAGCTGGCAGTGGCCACGCTGCCCATAATGACATCCTCTCCTGCAAGAGAAACATCCATCCTCCTGCTTAACTAACGGCTTGCAGGACCTTCCACTCTGGAGATCAGCTACTGCTATAGCCTAAGCCATCTGAGAGCCTGTCGGCGCACTTGGAGATGGCCCTTCTTCAGATGTTTTATAGCCTTTTGATTTTATTTAATATGATTCTATGAATTCTAAGTAAACTCATCCATCACACCTTTCCTGGGTTTTGTGATCTGTGCAAGCACATCCCAGATGCTCTGCAAATACCTTCTCATTGACACCTGAGGATCAGAGCTTGTAGAATAGTTGAACGTCTCACAAGAGTGTGGTTTTTTTTTTTTTTTTGGCTGTGTTGGGTCTTTGTTGCTGCGCGCGGGCTTTCTCTAGCCACGGCGAGCGGCGGCTACTCTTCGTTATGGTGCATGGGCTTCTCATTGTGGTGGCTTCTCTTGTTGTGGAGCACGGGCTCTAGGCACATGAGCTTCAGTAGTTGTGGCACATGGGCTCAATAGTTGTGGCGCACAGGCTTAGTTGCTCCATGGTATGTGGGATCTTCCCAGACCAGGGCTCGAACCCATGTCCCCTGCATTGGCAGGCAGATTCTTAACCACTGAGCCACGAGGGAAGCCCACAAGAGTGTTTTTTAATTAAAAAAGTAATACACACACATCACAAATGTAGACAGCGCTAAAGGATAGATAACAAAGATAAAATTCTGCATTCTACCCCAGGAGTTCAATTTTCCTTCCCAGCAGGGCTCCTGTCATTTCCCAGGGGGATACACCATTGCATTCCAGAAATTTCCATGCATGTACCCACTTTTGAATCAACGGCCAACCTTTTGTTTTTTTTAACATCTTTATTGGAGTATAATTGCTTTGCAATGGTGTGTTAGTTTCTGCTTTATAACAAAGTGAATCAGCTATACATATACATATAGCCCCATATCTCCTCCCTCTTGCGTCTCCCTCCCACCCTCCCTATCCCACCCCTCTAGGTGGTCACAAAACACCGAGCTGATCTCCCTGTGCTATGCAGCTGCTTCCCACTAGCTATCTATTTTACATTTGGTAGTGTATATAAGTCCATGCCACTCTCTCACTTCGTCCCAGCTTATCCTTCCTCCCCGCCGTGTCCTCAAGTCCGTTCTCTACATCTGAATCTTTATTCCTATCCTGCCCCTAGGTTCTTCAGAACCATTTCTTTTTAGATTCCATATATATGTGTTAGCATATTTGTATTTGTTTTTCTCTTTCTGACTTACTTCACTCTGTATGACATACTCTAGGTCCATCCACCTTGCTACAAATAACTCAATTTCGTTTCTTTTTATGGCTAAGTAATATTCCATTTTATATACGTGCCATATCTTCTTTATCCATTCATCTATTGATGGACAGTTAGGTTCAACGGCCAACATTTTTCAATCAGTTATTATTATTTTTCTCCAGTGACTCGACCTCGGAACCAGGCCGTGGCACCAGGGGAGGGGTGAAGACCTCCCTGCTCAGTGACAAGGGAGGAAATGTCCCAGTGGCATGAATCCAGAAGGTGACCACTAGCCAGGGCGGCAGCTCTGAGCCAAGGGCCCAGGGGTTCACAACTGAGAACGTCATCCAACAGTGGAAAGCTGGTTTCGGTGACGCTCTCCAAACGCGTCACTGTGTTTGCCTTTGTTGCCGATGGCTGTGTCCTTCTGTTCAAAGGTATTATTAGATTATCCTCCAGATTGAAATAGTGTTATGCTGGGGACTGTCAGATTCCTCCACTGCCATCTCTGGGACACGACCAGGGTGGCTTCGTTTCATGACCTTTCGCCTGTGAGGCACGGGGGAAATACTAACCCAGTCCTTATTCTTTGCAAACCTCCTCCTCGAGTGCACATTGGTAACTGTCTCATCAGTGAATTTGTAGATTGTAAGGAGAGAAGGCTTTCGTGAGGGCACAGTTTACTTCACGAAGCTTCGCTATTTTTATGACAGCTGTCCATGGAAAGATGAAAATCCTGAGGACGTTTGAACAGTTGTACCCCGTCACCAACCCATCAAAGAAATCAGGCCAGACCAAATGCTACAATGTGCTCTGGTCTGTTGATTTTCCTCTTAACTTTGTGGATATCCACTTTGAATTATGTGTACCAAGGGAAACCCAGTTGATGTATTTATACTTAGGGGTGTCTAGAAAGCCTCATCTTCACAGTAGTTCATATATTTACAGAAAACAAAAATATGGCATGGTGGTGTGTTGGATATAAATTATATATATATATTTCTATTTTTTATGTCTATATATCAAACCATAGCTGATTAAAGTTGAAATAGATGATAGAGATCATCCTTTAACTCATAGATTTCAGTTCTATGGTTCATTTTAAGGTGAGAAAAACAAAGACATGGAGAAAGTAAATGTCTTACTCAAAGAAGCAGAACTATTTGGTGACAGAGCCAGGCCAGAAACAGGAAGGCTGGTTAGCCTTGGTTCCTGGCCCGGCCCCCACCCTAGCAGGGTCCATTCTCTGCTTTTCTCTTCTCTCTTTGTCCCTGGAGACTAACCCCCGTAGTTGCATTTCCTGAGCTGCCTTCCCAGCTGGCTTCTGTTTGGATTTGACCATTGGGCGGCATTGGCATTAGATGAGGGGGCAGAAAGAGAGAGAAGCTGGGGTATTCCTCCCACCCGCTCCCTGTTTGACATCTTGTCTCTGGTTGTAGCTCTGACCCATCACAATGACAGCTCCCTCCTGTACGGTTCCAGCTGTCACCTGTGTGCAGTCACCCCTTTGGCCCTAGGGATGGCACACTGTCCTCTGTGGCAAGTCTCTGGCTTCCCCAGCATCGCTTGTGTGGTCCCCCAGCCCTGCCCACACCAGAGTCTTTCCATTTGAACTGTGTTTCCTGCCAGGTCCCTGATGGACACACCACGTGTCCTAGACCCCCATCCAGGTTTTTCTTACTTCCCCATGTCAACTTGTGTGGGCATCTCTGCAATAAACCCCTCTTACAGTGCTCGGCACATAGTGTTAGCAAACATTTGTGGGATGGCTGAACGAATGCACGCACACACTCTAATCAATGCTGGCGAAAAATTAGAAATTCTGACAGATGGAACGTTGTCTAATATTTGAGCAAAATGTATTCATTTTGAAGTTTCCCTAAAACTGGAAACTAATGTTGATGAACAAAAGCGTTGACATATGCGTGAGCCGAGAAAGCACAAATATCGTCCAAGGAAAAGCACTATGACTTAAGAGAGACGTAACCTGATTGGGGCACTAAGCTAGGGAAGCACGGCCGGCAGGTGATGTGTATACGTGAAGCAGATCAGAAACTGCCGTCTGAGCAGGGCTTCCCACAAGCCACAGCGGGAGGTAGTCCATGAGGGTTTTACAAATCTTCTCAGGCAGATCCCAGAACTGGAAAACGCAAGGAAGCGGATTCTTTCGTAAGGACTCCAGAAGGATCGTCACCCCGCTGAGCCCTTGATTTTAGCCTTGGCCCTCCAGAACTGCGAGATAGTAAATGTGTGTTGCCTAAAGCCACCGCGTTTGTGGTAACTTGTTATAGCAGTGCTGTGGACCAAATGGCATCCCCACCCAAATTCACATCTTGAAGCCCTAACCCCCAGTGTGACTGTGTTTGGAGACAGAATCTTCGGGAGGTAATTTAGGTTAAATGAGGTCACAAGGGTGGGGCCCTGGTCCAGTAGGACGTGCCATTATGAGAAAAGACACCAGATTGTGCATGCTTTCTCTCTCTCCTTGCACCCTCAGAGGAAAGGCTTTTTGAAGAACGTGGCCATGTGCAAATCAGGAAGAGGGCTCTCACCAGGAACCCAACCCTGCTGGACCTTAATCTGGGATTTCCAGCCTCTAGAACTACAAGAAATACATTTCTGTTATTTAAGCCACCCAACCTGTTGTATTTTGTTACAGCAGCCCTAGCAAACTAATGCAGTTATACAGTATAGGTTAGAAAAGCCGAGGTCTTTCCCAAGTTCTGTGGATCACTCACGGGCTGTGGGATCATGGGTGATCACAAATCACCTCTGCACCTCAGTTTGTTCACCTTTAGGTGTATGTGTGTGTGTGTGTGTGTGTGTGTGTGTGTTTAATTAAAAAAAATTTTTTTTGGCCACACCGTGCGGCTTACAGGATCTTAGTTCCCCGACCAGGGATTGAACCTGCACCCTCGGCAGTGAGAGCATGGAGTCCTAACCACTGGGCCACCAGGGAATTCCTTCTCCACCTTTAAAATGGAGTCAACAGTATGGAGACTTGAACACTTCATCGAAAGTTCTAAGGTTCTAATGCAATAAGTAAGCACTCTTTTAAAATTGTACAGTGTTATATAGCTGTAGAGGGCAATATTTTTATAAGCTAGAGGCTTGAGAGGTGGTGTGTTATACTGAACATGGGGACACCCAGGACCCCAGGTGGATGGAGGGCATGGATGTTTGTGATGATGAAACCAGAGCTGCCGTCTCTAGACACTGATCCTTAAAGTCATGCTTTACAGAAGTCCCTAAAAAATGACTTTGGAACCTGGTTATCTGAAGGGAGATTTGGCTTTTTGAGACAATTAGCACAGTCAAAGGACCCTTGATTAGGAGAGCATTAAGCATAAATCACAGTAGTTTTGCCTTGGCTTACGGGGTAACTAGAAAATTGGAGGGCAACACAATGGTCAAAGTCCTACAGGAACTCCAAAGCAAGTAATGATAGAGGCACAGGCCAAGAAGAGAAGAAGCTTTCCAGGGATCAGAGGATTGCACCTTTAAGGTTGAGGGAGTCTTCTATGAGGATGGGGCCCTAGGACCTTCACAAGAGGCCCGGCTGGTTAAAACAGTGTGGAATTGGTGTGAAAACAGACAAATAGACTAAAGGAACAGAATGGACTGAAGGAAAGAAATAAAGAGCTCAGAGACAGGAGTAGGTATATGTGCAAACCTAATATATGATAAAGGTGGCATCATAAATCACTGGGGAGAGACGGGCTGCTTTGTAAATGATGTTGGGAAAACTGGCCAACTAAATGGAGAAAAATGAAATCAGATTACCACCCAGCATCACATACAAAGGTGGAAACCACTTGGACCTAAATGTGAAAGGAAAATTAAAACGTTAATTGAGTGGTGTGTGTGTGTGTGTCCATCCTTGTGACTCAGGGAGGGGAAGGACTTCTTAAACAAACTTCTTCTATATCACAAACCATAAGGCAAGACAAAACAAAGCAAACAGGATGTGATTATATCAAACTAAGGATTTTATCTTTCATTGTTCAGAGAGTACATTGAACTCTTACCACTCAATAATAAAAAGATAATTAGCCTAATTGAAAAATGGACAAAGGATCTGAATAGACATTTCTTCAGAGAAGATATACAAGTGACTGATAAGCACATGAAAAGATGTCCAACGTCATTAGCCATTAAGGAAATGCAAATCAAATCACAATGAGCTACCACTCCATCCCCCTGAGGATGGCTGTAATCAAGATGGTTGTAACAGGTGCCGGTGAGAATGTGGGGAAACTGGAATCATCACGTGTTGCTGGTAGGAATGTAAAATGGTGCAGCCCCTGTGGAAAGCAGTTAAATGTTTTCCTGAAGATGTGAAACAGAGAATTACCATATGACCCCGCTCTTAGGTATATTCCCAAGAGAAATAAAAACACATGCCCACACAAAAATTGGCCTACATCAATGTTTGTAGTAGCCAATAAGTAAAAAGAACCCAAATGTCCATCACCCAATGAATGGATAAACGAAATATCATACATCCATACCACAGAATGCTACTCTGTAGTAAAGGGTGAATCACTAATACGTACTGCAACACAAATGAACCTTGAAACCATTAGGCCAAGTGAAAGAAGCCAGTCCCTAAAGACCACGTAGTGTCTGACTCCACTTACATGACATGTCCAGAAGAGGCAGATCTACTCAGACAGAAAGAGATCAGTGGTGGCTTAGAGCTGGTGTGCTTGGAGGGGTAGGTAGTGAGGAGTGACTGCCTGCAGGCAGGTATGCGGCTTCTCTGGGGGACAACAGAAATGTTATTAAATTGACTGTAGTGGGAATTCCCTGGTGGCACAGTGGTTAAAAATCCACCTGCCAATTCAGGGGACATGGGTTTGAGCCCTGGTCCAGGAAGACCCCACATGCCGCGGAGCAACTAAGCCCATGCGCCACAGCTACTGAGCCTGCGCTCTAGAGCCCGTGAGCCACAACTACTGGGCCAAGCGCCACAACTACTACTTGAGGCCCACGCACCTAGAGCCCGTGCTCCGCAACAAGAGAAGCTGCCGCAATGAGAAGCCCGCGTACCACAACGAAGAGTAGCCCCGGCTCAACACAACTAGAGAAAGCCCACATGCAGCAATGAAGACCCAACGCAGCCAAAAAGAAAATAAATTATTAAAAAAAAATTGACTGTGGTGATGGATGCTCACCTGTGTGAATGTCCTGAAAACCAGTGAACCGCACGCCTTAACTGGTGAATTGTACCCTATGTGATTTATACCTCAATAAAGTTGTTTGAAAAGTATACCATCAAGTTAATAAAAATATATAAATGTGAAAGAAGACACCTCTGTAATAACTAAAACTGAATAGGAAATGATATTTAGGATAAATGAGGAAATACGGCAAATCTATAAGAAGAAGATATGAATGGGCTATTTACAGAAGAGGAAACTCAAAGAGTAACCATCATACGAAGAGACACTCGGACTCTTTCGTAAAAAGAGAAATTCAGGGCTTCCCTGGTGGCGCAGTGGTTGAGTCCGCCTGCCGATGCAGGGGACGCGGGTTCGTGCCCCGGTCCGGGAAGATCCCACATGCCACGGAGCGGCTGGGCCCGTGAGCCATGGCCGCTGAGCCTGCGCGTCCGGAGCCTGTGCTCCGCAACGGGAGAGGCCACAACAGTGAGAGGCCCGCGTAACGCAAAAAAAAAAAAAAAAAAGAGAGAGAAATGCTAATTAAAACCACAGTGAGACCTTGCTTTAAGTCTATTAGGCAAAAATCAGAATATTAGAAGCTGACTATTGCTAATGCTGGGAGGGATATGGGATGTGGGAACTCTTGTGCACTGGTGGAGGGAGTGGAGATGGGTACGTGCATTGGGGGAGCCATCTGGCAGAGTTCAACTGATGAACACTACGGTCTTCATCAATCACTGCTTCTGGGTACCACTCCCCACACCCCTTGGCTATGCCCTTATGGACAAGCAGGAGATCGGTGGCAGTGCGTGTGGGGCAGGGGGAGATGAAGCCAACTGCAGTGCCCATCACTGCGGGTGGAGTGGCAGAATGTAGCACACGCACGCCATGGAGGTCTGTGCACGACTTAAAAGTGATGGAGGAGATGCCCACTCAGCAGCACGGATGCATCTTAAGTACAGTGAAAAATGTAAGAAGCAGCTATGCAAGGCAACCTTACTTACAGAAGTCAAAAATACAGGCACACACCAAGAAATAGGCTCTTTTTTAAAGGATTCATCTAAATTAAACAATGTCTACACCTACCCATTGGCATGGGAGCCTTATGGGGGTGGTCGAAACAGGAGTGTAAATGAGCCAAAATCAATAAATAAAATGAGAGGAGGGAGATAAGCTTAAAAATAATTTATGAGATTCTGTTCTCCCCACTTCCCAGTAGAAGCAACCTGCGAACTTGTTCCGACCCTGTGGAGACTCTAATTTTAATGGACTCAAGTGGCCCCTCTGGAACTCTTTTCACACTGCAGGCTCCTGGCCCAGAGCTTCAGGGCTTCTTTTTTGATGGGTTTGGGGGTGGGAACCAGGATTCTGAACGAACAGCCTCACTCTGTGCTTCTGACAGAGGTGGCCTGTGGTCCGCTTGAGGAACCGAGCAGGATAGATCTCACCTTCCCTGGCTCAGATGATTCCTCTCCTTGCCAAGTGCTGTAGGGCTTGGCCTCCGTTTGGCCTGTGGATTCTCAGTCACCCTTGCCCCACTGGCATCTGTCATCTGCTTTGTGCTGATCATATAGCTGGGCTGGCCCTCACTCTGGCTTTGCCCAGTGGATGTGGTTCTGGCCCCCGACTGACTGCCTCCTGGGCTTTCATGATGGCTATCACCCCAGCTTAGTGGCCCCATCCCCAGGAGCCAAGGCAGGGTGACACTTCTGGTCTCCACTGCAGGTGAGGGCACGTCATCTGGGCCTGGCATGAGAGCCACCATGGGCCCAGACAGCTCCAGGAGCCCCTCTGCCCACAGCAGACACTGTGCGGTTTGCATGGCCAGTGGGGGAGAGTACAGATGGGGGCTCTTCCGTCCGGGTGGCACATACCATCCTGGCAGAAAAGCAACGGCCATCATGTGGTCAGACAGCCACAGAACCATTGAGAGGGCAGAAAGGAACTCACAGAGCAGAAATGAAATGTTCCTTCTCAGAGCTGCCAGGCCAGATGACGTGCCCTTAACAGTCACCACTTCCTTTTTAAGGATCAGAGCTGCATCATCACGTCCCGGAACCCAGCCCCATCACCCACAGAAACAGAGGCCTTTTCTTTCACAGGCTGGTGACTTCATTACACATTCCAGGACTGCGCGGGGCACGGGAAGGCTCTCTTCCGCCAGGCCTGGGACAAAGGCTGGGAAAGCAGGGGAAGGCGCACGGGGCTGGCTCCGGCTGAGATGAGACAAAAAGAGCGGGTGGGAGAGGGTGAGCCCGCGTCCAGAGCCCTGACGGCCACACAAAACCCCCTCTGTGTGTGGGTATCAGCAGAACCGGGGGGGGGGGGGGGGGTTGGTTGGTTTCCTCTCACACCTCCGTAGGGAGGGGGTGGAGCCAGCAAAGGGCAGGTAGTGCGGGGTGAGAGCAGAGCAGGGGCCCAGGAGTCCGCAGCGCTGGGTGTGCCCTGGTGGGGGCCGGGGTGTACATGGATGCGTTCCCGAATCTCCCGGGGACGCTTCTACTGTAACTGGAGACCGCGATGTTCACCTCCTAGGACGACTATAGGATCCAATTATAAAGTAAAAGCTAGGAGTCAGCAAACTCTTCCAGAACACTCTACCATGGGTCAGACAGCTAGATCTTTTAAAAAAAAATTTTATTCAAGTAGAGTTGATTTACAGCGTTGTGTTAATTTCTGCTGTACAGCAAAGTGATTCCGTTATGCATATATATTCTTTTTCATATTCTTTTCTATTGTGGTTTATCACAGCACAGTGAATATAGTTCCCTGTGCTCTACAGTAGGATTTTGTTGTTTATCCATCCTGTATATGAGTTTGCATGCGCTAATCCCAAACTCCCAGTGCTTCCTTTCCTGCCCGCTCCCCCTCCCCTGGCAACCACAGGTCTCTTCTCTATGCCTGGGACAGACAATTAGATCCTAACCTCGGTGAACACAGTGCCACAACAGTTTACACAGCAAGGGTTCAGATTTCATTCTGACAACCATGAGGTGGGTACCATCAGCCCATTTTACAGATGAAGAAATCGAAACCTGCATAGTTCAGGTAACATGTTCACAAAGTCGCATTACTTGGCAGATCCTTTATCTCCAAATTTAATGATTCTTCCCCTGCGTCAACAATGGCCCTTCTCTGTTCTATGTCCCACCTGTTTACCCAGCTGGAAATTCTGCCCCTTCCGGAGAACTCCATCTAGCCCCGGCCCCAACATGAAAGCGATTCCTTCTCAGATCACTGTCTGGTGACAGCCCAGCCCTCAGCCTGGCCTGGCCTCCTCTTCCCTCCCTCTCCCAGGGGCAGACAGTCACCTTTCTTCCCGGCTGTGGCTCCTCTTTGTGACCTGTCACTCCGCAGAGGGTCTGATTTGAAATGGTCTGAATGTCCTATGCTGTAGACCCAGCGCCGGCCCGCCCATGTTCAGCAGGTGTCCAACCCTGGCTGTGGGATTCAACCAGCAGCTGTGCCTTCGTGCAGCCTGCATCCTCAGAGGACAAATGCTAGCCTGTCCTCACCCTGGGGGCGCCTCAGGGACTTTCCCTGGCACGTGGCAGGATGTGGGTTTTGGGACAGCAACTCTGGGCTGCTGGCCTTCTTTCTGACTTTAACAGGATGTGTCTTGCAGAGATCCAAGTGGTAGAGTTCCAGCCCCTCATCAAGAGTTGGGGACCTTTTCTTTATTAACTAAATAGCTGAGTGTGTATGTTGGTCACTGTGGAACAGGGATTGACCGACAGAAGGACATCACAGACACAGTCAATAGAAAAGGACACAGGAGCCAGGTATCGACATAAGACAGGAGATAACCTGGTATGTGTTTTACAGAAGCCCAGAGTTGCATGCACTGGGCTGGGCACGGTGCTGACCCCACCCACGAGGAGTGAGGGTTCTGCCAGGTGTGAGAAGCCACTGGCACCTGGAGCACATCAGAGCAACTCCACGTGTGGGGTAGCTTTTGCCATTAAAGAACTTTACATTCTCTCCCTGGGTCTGTTGGCATCTTTAGCCCATCATCTTCAGTCATCATCTTACATCAGTCACTAGCCACAAAAAGGTAAATGAGGGGACGAGGGAGTGACAGCAGCATGGCGTGGTAACCAAGCACGGAGGTGGAGTCCATGATGTATCAGAGGAGATCTGGTGAATCCTGGTCCTGAAACATCCGGTGTGAACTTTGTCCAGTTCACTTTGTTTCTCTAGACAACAGATCTCTTTTTTGTGAACGAGTGTATTCACTTCCTATTGCTCCTTGTACCAGTCAGGGCTCTCCAGATACACAGATCAAGAGGATGTATGTTGTGTATGTGTATGCGTGCGTGTGTGTGTGTATGCATGTGTGCATGCATGTATTGTGTGTATAAACATATGCAAAGAGATTTATCATAAGAAATCGGCTCACATGTTTGAGGAGGCTGACAAGTCCCCACATCTGCCGTGGGCAAGCTGAAGACCCAGAGCCGATAGTATGGTTCTACTCCCAAGCCTGGCATTCTTGAGACCCATGAAAAGCCAGTGTTTCAGTTTGAGTTCAAAGGCAGGAGGAAAACTCAGTGTCCCATCTCAAAGGCCGTCAGGCAGCAGGAATCTCCCCTCACTCATGGAGGGGTCAGACTTTTCGCTCTGTTCAAACCTGTAACTGACTGCATGGGATTCACCCACATTAAAGATGGCAATTGCTTTACTCAGTTTACTGATTCAAATGTTAATCTCATCCAGAAACACAGACACACTCAGAATGCTTGACCAGATGTCTGGGCCCTTTGGCACATCACAGTGACTTTACCTAAGAAACGTGCTTTCTGCTGCAATCACACTCATCAGCTTTCTAGCCAGTTATGATGAATGTCACACAAAAGCCGAAGACTGAAACGCTAGGTTTGTTTTTGGTCCTAAGGTAACTCAGTACAGGTTTCTAGAACAGATGGATTTGAGAAAATATTTGACTCCAGAGTGCTTCTCCTGTGTTAACCATCCAAGACCTTATTCTGATGTGAAAGTTAAGGGCGGGACGGATACTGAAAACTCCAGGTTTCTAATGTGGAGAGCAGGAGCCAAATGGGGGAAAATGGGCAGAAATTCTGCCCATAGTTATGAGAAAACAAACATTGTAGTCAACCAAACAACATGCCAACCAACCAACCACCTACCAACCACCAACCAATCAACCAGCCACCTACCAACCAACCAGCAACCAACCAACTAACCACCTATCAACCACCACCGATCAACCAACCACTGGCCAACCAACCAACCAACCACCCACCAACCACTAACCAATCAACGAGCCACCTACCAACCAACCACCAACCAACCAACCAACCACCTACCAACCACCAACCAATCAACCAGCCACCTACCAACCAACCAGCAACCAACCAACTTACCACCTATCAACCACCACCAATCAACCAACCACTGGCCAACAAACCAACCAACCAACTACCCACCAACCACTAACCAATCAACCAGCCACCAACCAACCAACTAACCACCTATCAATCAACACCGATCAACCAACCACTGGCCAACTAACCAACTAACCAACCAACCACCAACCACTAACCAATCAACCAGTCACCTACCAACCAACCACCAACCAACCAACTTACCACCTATCAACCACCACCAATCAACCAACCACTGGCCAACAAACCAACCAACCAACTACCCACCAACCACTAACCAATCAACCAGCCATCAACCAACCAACTAACCACCTATCAATCACCACCAATCAACCAACCACTGGCCAACCAACCAACCAACCACCAACCAACCAACCACCCACCAACCACTAACCAATCAACCAGTCACCTACCAACCAACCACCAACCAACCAACTTACCACCTATCAACCACCACCGATCAACCAACCACTGGCCAACCAACCAACCAACTGCCAACCAACCAACCACCCACCAACCACTAACCAATCAACCAGCCACCTACCAACCAACCACCAACCAACCAACTTACCACCTATCAACCACCACCGATCAACCAACCACTGGCCAACCAACCAACCAGCCAACCAACCGCCAACCAATCAACAAATCAACCAACCAACCAACAAACCAGCATAACCAAAGCTGTTGCTTGATCCCCTAATCAGTAATCTTTTTTTTTTTTTTTTTTTTTTTTTTTTTAAATTTTTATTTATTTATGGCTGTGTTGGGTCTTCGTTTCTGTGCGAGGGCTTTCTCTAGTTGCGGCAAGTGGGGGCCACTCCTCATCGCGGTGCGCGGGCCTCTCACTATTGCGGCCTCTCTTGCTGCAGAGCACAGGCTCCAGACGCGCAGGCTCAGTAATTGTGGCTCACGGAGCTAGTTGCTCCACGGCATGTGGGATCTTCCCAGACCAGGGCTTGAACCCATGTCCCCTGCATTGGCAGGCAGATTCTCAACCACTGTGCCACCAGGGAAGCCCTCAGTAATCTTTTAAATTCTTTTTCAGATTGTGCTCTACAGACTATATAAATCTCAAGCATTCGGGAAGTTTGCTAAAGACAAAGAATGCTCAGCCCCACCTCATCCCTGTTGAATCATAATTGCTGAGTGTGGTGCCTAGGAATTTGGATCTTTAGTACGTTTCCCAAGCGATTCTGATGAATGCTAGCTTGAGAACTCTTGCTAGTGTATGCTGAGCATGCCTAGAGCTCTGATGTACTACAGGTACGAGGAGATTTGCTTTAGATCTTGATCTTCACATTTTGAAATTAGTAGATTCACTTTTATATCACAAAGAAAAGACTTAGTCCTCCCTTCCCACTTCATTATTCACTAACTCAAAGAGGAAATTGGGACAAAAAGAGATGCATTTGAGTGGCTGCCATGATTTCTCCCAAGAACATGTTGGCAGGTGTAAAATTCCAGAATGAATCAATCCTACGTGTGGGTTGTATCTCTGGCTAGTTTTGATGAACTACATGTCTGAGTGCTGCTCTGTTTAGACTCTTCAACATTCTGGTTATATTTTATTCCTTAGAATCAAGATGCTGTCAAGATATTGATGTAGGTATTTGGGGGGAATAAGCTTTATTTTATGTTGTCAAGGACCCCAACCCCTGGGTGACGGAAGAATATTATGAAAATACTTATTCTTTCACGTACTTTAAAATCTTCATATTTATTTTGAAAAAAATTTGAAAAATTTAAAAATATTCACTCATTTTTGTACCACCTAGAATTGACAACTGTTAATATTTTGACACAACTTTTCCCCTGATTTTTAATTTAAAAATGAAACCATTACAGATGTAGCTAATGTCCTTGAACCTGTCAGGTTGGTCCTCTTGCCGCTTTAATTCCATATCCTTCTCATTTTCCCCAAAGCCAACTCCTCTCATGAGCTTGGTACATATTCCTGTGTTCCATGTAAGAATAATGTAAATACATATGTGCATATAAATAATGTAAATACATATGTGTATATAAATAGTGTAAATATATATGTGTATATATGTTTGTGTGTTTTAAAACACTTTACACATAAATGGCACAGCTTATCATTCTGTATCTTGTCTTTTTCACTCGATTTTAAGTTTTTGAATCTATGCACATTGCCATATATGAGTTCAGTTCATCTCTTTTAACAGCTGAAACTTACAGCGCTACACTTATTTTATTTGCCCGATTCCCCTACTGGTGGGTGTTGGCTTCCAGTTTCTTCTGTTACAGATAGTGCTACAGTGAACACTTTGACGCGTCTCTTCGTGTACAGAGTTGCCCCAGGATACAGATATAAAAGTTAAACTGCTGCATTGTGAGGCATGCACATTTTCCATTATAATAGGTGTTACAAAATACTCTCCAAAAGGCTGAGCTCATTTATTTTTCCCACCAGCAGCGTGTGAGATGGCCAACTGCCCTTCTCCCATTTTCACTAATGCTATGTATAAATTTACCTAATTTTAGCCAGTCTGATTGATAAAAATGATACCATGCTCTTTTAATTTTTAGGTTGCACTAATAATTATTGAGGCTGAGCGTATCTTTTAGGTTTTTTTAAAAAATAAATTTATTTTATTTTATTTATTTATTTTCGGCCGTGTTGGGTCTTCATTGCTGCACAAGGGCTTTCTTCAGTTGCAGAGAGCGGGGGGCCAGTCCTCGTTGTGGTGTGCATGCTTCTCATGGTGGTGGCTGCTCTTCTTGTGGAACACATATCCCAGGTGTGCAGGCTTCAGTAGTTGTGGCACGGGGGCTCAGCAGTTGTGGCGCCCGGGTCTAGTTGCTCTGCGGCATGTGGGATCTTCCCGGACCAGGGCTCGAACCTATGTCCCTTGCATTGGCAGGCAGATTCTTAACCACTGCACCACCAGGGAAGTCCCTATCTTTTAGGTTTTTTTTTTTTTTTTTTTTTGTGGTACGCGGGCCTCTCCCGTTGTGGGGCACAGGCTCCAGATGCGTAGGCTCAGCGGCCATGGCTCATGGGCCCAGCTGCTCCGCGACATGTAGGATCCTTCCAGACCGGGACACGAACCCGTGTTCCCTGCCTCGGCAGGCGGACTCTCTCAACCACTGCGCCACCAGGGAAGCCCTTTTAGGTTTTTATAATACTTTTTGACGAGCAACTCAAAGCCCATGCCTATAGATTAGAGACAATTTATAAGATGAATAGTTTAGACTTGTTAAGAGAGTATTTCGGTATAAAGTGATGGATCCTCACCAGTAAAAATATTAAAACTCTACAGATTGGGATGAAATAAAAAGTAAAAATCTCCATGCTCTTCAACCCATTCCTATAGCTCATGGACCATGTGATTTATCATCTATAAAGGAACACTCAAGAGAGGGAAAGTATCACATCTCGGGATAAGTGCTAGGAGCCACTGCCCCGGGGCAGCTGCTGGGAATAGAGTGTGGGATGTGTGCATTACCCCAGGCTTCTTCTGTGTCGAGTTCATAACTGTGTTCTGAAACTTAACAACATATTAAGGACATTTTTCCATGCCAGCATACAATGATTTACTTCATTTTTTCTTCATTATTTTATACTTTGAAAAATGTCAAGCTTACAGAAAAATGATAAAAATAAGGCAATGCATTTCTATATTCCCATTACACAGTTTGCCAACGTTTTGCCATATTTGCTGTGTCTCTGTATCTCTCCCTGTGTATGTAATGACTGGTATCATTGCAGAGACATTTGGGAGTGAGCAGGGGGCGTCATCATGTTTACCACTAAATTCTTCAGGTGTTTCTCTGGAGAACAAAGACATTCCCTTACCCGTGTAATGTACACATCATTCTCAGGGAATTTAACATCCATATAATACCACTGTCTAATACACAGTCCGTATTCAAATTCCACCAGTTGCCCTCATCATGTCCTTAACTGCGATTTATTTTTTTCTGATTCAGGATCCTACAGAGGGTCACACATTTCGTTTGCTTGTCACGTCTCTAAATTTTTAAACCTGTGACTGTAGCTCCTCCTTCTCCGTGTTTCACGACACTGACATGAAACATATAGGCCGGTTGTTTTGTAGAATGTTCCTCAGTTTGAGTTTGTCTGATCGTCCCCTCATTATTATGGTCAGGTCATTCACTTTGGAAGAAACACTGGGAAAGTGATGCTGTGTTCTACTCTGTGCATCCCACTAGGAAGCTCCTTATGTTAGCTTCTTTCAGCCTCATTCCTTTTAACGACTGCATGATAATTACATTCCATCCTGTGGATGGAATGTAATTACTCCAACCCTGCCTCTATGGATGAGCTTTTAGTTTGTTCTGGTGTTTGGTTAATGAAAGGAATGCTGCAAAGAACGTGACAAAGAGTGTTTTAAATGTTAGAATAATTAGAGTGAATGTGATCAAGAAGATAAGAGAGAGAAGAAAGAACAATGGAGGACGGTGTTGTTTTTTTCTTTCTTTTTTCTTTTTATACATCTTTATTGGAGTATAATTGCTTTACAATGGTGTGCTAGTTTCTGCTTTATAACAAAGTGAATCAGTTATACATATACATATGTTCCCATCTCTCTTCCCTCTTGCGTCTCCCTCCCTCCCACCCTCCCTATCCCGCCCCTCCAGGCGGTCACAAAGCACCGAGCTGATCTCCCTGTGCTATGTGGCTGCTTCCCACTAGCTATCTATTTCACGTTTGGTGGTGTATATATGTCCATGCCTCTCTCTCGCTTTGTCACAGCTTACCCTTCCCCCTCCCCATATCCTCAAGTCCATTCTCTAGTAGGTCTGTGTCTTATCCCTAGGTTCTCCATGACATTTTTCCCCCTAAATTCCATATATATGTGTTAGCATATGGTATTTGTCTTTCTCTTTCTGACTTACTTCACTCTCTATGACAGACTCTAGGTCCATCCACCTCATTACAAATAGCTCAGTTTTGTTTCTTTTAATGGCTGAGAAATATTCCATTGTATATATGTGCCACATCTTCTTTATCCATTCATCCAATGATGGACACTTAGGTTTTTTCCATCTCCTGGCTATTGTAAATAGAGCTGCAACGAACATTTTGGTACATGACTCTTTTTGAATTATGGTTTTCTCAGGGTATATGCCCAGTAGTGGGATTGCTGGGTCATATGGTAGTTCTATTTGTAGTTTTTAAATGTTCGACATCATTAATCATTAGAGAAATGCAAATCAAAACTACAATGAGGTATCATCTCACACCAGTCAGAATGGCCATCATCAAAATATCTAGAAACAATAAATGCTGGAGAGGGTGTGGAGAAGAGGACGGTGTTTTAATTTGAGTAGATCTAGGTGTGAAGCTTGAAGGAAGGATGGTTTGGCTCATGTAGGGAGCGGGATGTGATGGTAAAAGACAAGGTCACTTTGGCTGCAGGAGAGAGAGGATGTGTTGGAGGGGCAGGGTGATAACCTCAGAGTCTGTTCAAATAGCCGGGGGAAGAGAGAAGAAGAGCCTGAAGTTGAGCAGTGTTGGTAAGTAGATGGAAAGGAAGAGAACAATTAATTTTAGATGTACTGACACACACTGCAACTAGGATGAACCTTGAAAACGCTACCCTCAGTGAAAGAAGCCAGTCACTGAAGTCCCCAGGTTGCATAATTCTATTTTTTTTCTTTTGAGCACACCACACAGCTTGTGAGATCTTAGTTCCCCTGACCAGGGATGAAACCCCTGTCCCCTGCAATGGAAGCATGGAGCTCTAACCACTGGGAAACCAAGGAATACCCTGCATGATCCTTTTTATATGATATCTCCAGAATAAGCAACTCCAAGGAGATGGAAAGCTGATTAGTGGTTACCAGGGGATGGGAGGAGGGGGAAATCAGTAGAGGGAGTTTTTCTGATGTGATGAAAAAACTTAGAAGCTAGAGAGAGGTGGTGGTCGCACAACGTTGTGGATGTCCCGAACGCCATTGAATTGCCCACCTCAAAATGGTCAACTGGATGTTATGTGAATTTCATCTCAATTAAAAACAATAGGAGACAAAAAAATCTTCAGGACACAGGATTCCATGGACATTGTGAAGTGGTGGGGAAGAGGGAGAACTGGCTGTCTTTCAGATTTCTGGTTCAGGCACCTGGGTGGAAGGTGATACCCTTAACTGAAATAAGGTTTTCAAGAAAAGGAACAGCTCAGAATGGGAGAAAATGATGTGTTCAGATTTTTAAAAAGCTATTTATATGGTAAAATATCAAATATATACAAAAGTCACAGTGTAGGGTAATGAACCCCAATGTACCCATTACCCAACTACAACAATGACCAGTTATGGCCAATATAGCATCATCTGTAACCCCATCCACCTCCCACTCCCATATTATTTTGAAATAAATCCCAGGCATCATATCCCATCACCCATTAGTAGTTCAGAATGCCTCTCTATAAGATAAAGAATTTTAAAAATTCAACATACCATTATTACAACAAAAAAATTAACAAGGATTTCTTAATATGATCAGACAGTCAGCCAGTGATCAAATTTCTAATTGTCTCCTAATTTTTTCTTCTTGTTTCTTAGAATCAGGATCCATATAAGATCCAATTATTATGATTGAACACTGTGTCTCTCAGATCTGTTTTTATTTATATATTCTCTCTCTGTCCTTTCTAATTTGCATGTTGGAAAATTCGGTTTTGTCACATAGTCTCCTGTGGTCTGGACTGTGCTGACTCTTCCTTATGGTATCTTTCACATGTTCTTCTGTCCTCTGTATTTCCCATAAATTAATTGGTAGTTGGGTCAAGATTTGATCAAATCTGAGTTCAATTTTTTTGGCAAGAATACTTTACAGGTGATGGTGTGGTCTTCCATCAGGAGACATATAGTGCCCCAATTGCCTTTGTGTGTGTGTGTGTGTGTGTGTGTGTGTGTGTGTGTGTGTGTGATGTTAATAGCTGTTACCGATCAATGTCTAGTTAACCCAGACAACCTGCTCCCAAATTCCTGACCCTCTGAAGCTATGTGAGAACATACATGTTTGTTCTTATTCTAAGCCATTCAGTTTTGGGAGGATTTGTTATGCAGCGACAGAAAACAAATACAGAAACGTTGAATCAATATTAGGAGACCCATTAATATAATTCATCATACGAATAGAGATAAGGATAAAGACTTAAAAAGTCATCTCCAAAGATACAAAAAAACCGGAAAGAAAGCATTTATCAAAAGGCAATACTGGGCTTCCCTTGTGGCGCAGTGGTTGAGAGTCCGCCTGCCGATGCAGGGGACACGGGTTCGTGCCCCGGTCCGGGAAGATCCCACATGCCGTGGAGCGGCTGGGCCCGTGAGCCATGGCCGCTGAGCCTGCGCGTCCGGAGCCCGTGCTCTGCAACAGGAGAGGCCACAACAGTGAGAGGCCCGCGTACCGCAAAACAAACAAACAAAAGGCAATACTCACTCAATAAAATAAGATTTGATGAATACTTTCTTATTATGCTAATTTATATATATACACACATATATATACAGACATATATATTTTATGCCTCCATACTAGCACTTTACTTAATCAGAAAACACTTGAGGATTTCCCATTAAATGGAGCAAGTATGCCCACTATTTTCACTATGATTTAACAATGTGTTGGAATTATGAACCCCTGCATTTGACAAGGGAACGCAATAAAAGGCATTAGTACTGGAAGGAAATTTGTAAATGATATGCTCATGTATCTGGAAAACCCAAATAAATGATGAAAAAGCTATTAAAAAATAGAACTTAGAGAAGTTTCCAGTTATGAAGTTAATGTATAAAAGAAAGGGAAATAATAAAATAGCTAGAATAAACTCAAGAAGCACCTTACACCTGCTTAAAGAAAGCTATGAAACCCTCTTGAGAAACACAGAAGTAGAACTTAAATACATGGAAAGACATATATGTGTTCGGATAGAAAACTCAACAACTTAAAGACGAAGATTTTACATATTAATTTACATATGTAATGTAATCTTAATAAAAACAGTCACACACTTCCCGCCTGGAATTAGACTGGTTGATTATAAAGTTCATTGGGGAGAACAGTCAAGCAAAACTAGCTAAGAAAGCCCTGCGCGTGGTTAGTTTCATCTTAGTGATCTTTATCTTAAGTGTCTGTGGATTTGAGAAGCCAGGTAGAAACGTTCAGCTGGGAGTTTGATATGCAAGGCTGAGCCCAGAAGTCCCCGATGACCTGTACGGGTAGGATAAAACCAGGAGGGCGCCTGGCCTTTCCCTGGAGAGAGTGGATGGGCTTTTCCAGGAAGGGCATATGGAATGGGTTGAGGACCCAGGAAAACTAGAATTTGAGACAGCTGTAGGTGAGTGGGCCAGTGATGAGGGCGAGGTCGGGGAGAGGGAGAGTGAAGCAAAGGAGGAAACACCAGGGATGAAGGAAGAGGACCAGGGAAGAAGATGCCGCAGGAATCAAGAGTGTGCAGAGTTCCCACAAGGAGGCCATAAGGCCAAGCAGCTGAGATCCTGGAAACAACTGAACATTCCATCTGGGTCTGACAGGTAGGAATCCATGCGTGACTGGACGCACCAAGTGGTGACACTGACCCTAACAGTTCAATATTTGAGTTCTAAAGAAATGCTGTTTTGGGCTTCCCTGGTGACACAGTGGTTGAGAGTCCGCCTGCCGATGCAGGGGACGCGGGTTCGCGCCCCGGTCCGGGAAGATCCCACATGCCGCGGAGCGGCTGGGCCCGTGAGCCATGGCCGCTGAACCTGCGCGTCCGGAGCCTGTGCTCCGCGACGGGAGAGGCCACAACAGTGAGAGGCCCGCGTACCGCAAAAAAAAAAAAAAAGAAGTGAAGGAGAAGCTGCTCTCATAACCGGGGGCATGAGGTTAGATATGAAGCGAGAACTCTTTCTATATTTCATTATATTTTCTTGGTTACTGCTTTGACCTGAATGGTGACTAAACTTTTGCAAGACATCATTACAGAAGGAAAAACAGATGTGTGCTGCATGCTGATTGATGTAAGCCTGTGTTCTCTAACGGTAATTGTTGTAGCTGTTACAGGGGACATTTGATTTGAACCTGTCCGTAAAGTAGGAGAAAGTTTCTCGTATTTGTAGGGTGATTCCTGTGGGCAACTATTGCTTCTTACATAGTGACCCAAAATTTATTGCACTAAAAATGGCTCTTTAAGAGTAGATTCAATCAGTATTTAATTACGATATATACTGATAGAACACAAAATATAGGACAACATAGCAGAAGCTGTTAGATACACATCAGTTTAAAATATAATTTAGTAATGAGATACCGTCATCCAAAACAGAAAATATTGGTAGCTTTTACTTTGCAAAAGAAGACGTTAGAATCCCCAAACACGCCACACTGAAAAATAAAAGATGAACAACAATGAAAAGAATTTAAAATATGTATTGCATATATGTAATGGAAAGTCAGTATCTTTGTAATATTAAAATTATTTGAAATCAGTTTCTTTTACAAACACTGCAATAGAAAAATGATCAAAAGACAAGAAAAATTTTCAAATGAAAAATTGCCAATAAATGTTTTAAAAAGGACCTCTTCGTTAATATTCTTAGGAATAGAAATGAAAGCAATAATCCAATTTTCACCTTTCAAAAGGACACAGGTTAAGAAAAGAAAATGTTAAAACCCAGTATTCTCACTGGGCAGTTGTATGTTGTGGAATTTTCCTGAGCAGAATATTATTTTTAATTCTGCAAGATTGCAAATATGTTTAGAACAGGAAAAACTCGGGAGCAACCAAAATGTGTAATAATAGGAGGTGGATTTTATAACTTATGGAGTACACCGTAACCCTGAAAAATGATGGTATAGGAGAAAATCACTTGGCTTCGTAAGTGACCCTGCTCTTTATCTGTTGGTTTAGTTTGTCTGGGACGCAGCTCTGCAGGACGTGTGGCAGCCCCCTTGGACTTCCAGACACGTAGCTTCTCCTTTGCTGAGCTCTGATGGAACTTTGATGATCATTTCAATGGAGACCTGTTCACTGTGTATGGCAATGATTGATGCATATTTCTGTCATTTGTAATTGACAATGAGCTCTTCCATTGCAAGGACTGGGTCTTAGCAATTTCTCATTAATTCCCTCCCTCACCCCCACGGCACCAAGCACAGCACCCAGCCCACGGAAAGTACTCAGGACATGCTGAAGAAATGAGGACAGAGGTGATACTGCAGTTTTCTAGCAAGGCCAGAGGGCACAGAGCAGGGAAGCCAGGATCCGTAGGAGGGCCAGTGTTCAGACTTGACTGAGGTCAGAATCAGCTGGGATGCTTCCAAAAGAAATGATTCCCTGGTTTCAAGTCGTGCAACCTATGAGTTTGGAAATCAGCATTTTAAACTCCTTCGCAGGTGAGAACGCTGCTGCTGCACCAGTTCAGGGTCCAGAGCTGCCTCTGGGAAGCCCTGGGCGGAGCAGGGGCTGCGTGGAGCTGGCTGGAGATGGAGGAGGCCAAAGGAAGAATGTGCAGGTGTGTTGGGGGCAGGAGGGGGTGCAGGTGAGCTGCTTGATCCCTGTGACTCTGGGAAGAGGGTTTTGAGAGAGGCAGGAGTGTGGAAGCCAGATTGGATTTCTGCTAGAGCCGAGAAGTTGAGGGGGCATCCATCCATCCTGGTGGAGAAGTGTGGGTGAGACAGAGGAAACTGCTTCGTCAACAAGTTTGGAAGCGACAAGCGACAGAGTGGGGGCCACAGACGGGGGTGTGCAGGGCCAGGAGGACCTGCCTGGTGGCACTGACATCACACCCACGTCTCATACCTCCCGGAGACCAGCTGTCCCTACCGTGCCATGCTCTGGGGCTGCTTTTTGCCTCTGCGTTTCATGTAAGTGCTAATTATAAGGATAGCAATTGCATACTTACTGCCGTTGCAACAGAATCTCTGAATAATTATTTTTACTTTACTTGATTATGTTGATCCAGTACCACAGGCACGTCGAATATAATCTAACAATTTGCTGTTGTGGAAGGTGAGTCACTTACGGCGGTATCGGTCCCCGTTCCAGGGGTGGTGCCGCGTTGCAGGACATCTGTGGCTGGGGCACCCGCTTTGGCGGAAGTGCAGTACTGGGGAGGGTGAGGGCCCGTAGCTTTCACTGAGTCTGAGGGATTTGTTGAACTCTTGAAATATGGTGTGTTTACAGTCTTGGGAGGAGAGAGACCATTTCTGTTCATTTTGGCTCATGTCAAAGAAACAGCCCTGTGCCCCTGAGCTGGCGTCAGGCTGAGCCCAGAGTGTGGCAAGGACACCCATGCCAGAAGGTGGGTTTTTCTGGCGTCCTGGGGTCTTCCTCTCTGGGGAGACCAGCGCTGTGACACTCTGACAGCAGTCTCCAGCAGGACAAGGTCTTTTGACTCTGAAGCAAGTTCAAGTTCTACGGTGCGCCATTAAGATTTTCTCTGCTCTGGTGCAAGTTTGCTCTAGACGCCCTCCTTTCCTCCTTGTTCTGCTCCTTGCCCTACACAGGAGCCAGGCCGGACAACTGCTGCTCCCTGACCGTGCTCCTCCTCCCCTGACTCTATCCTGCCCACCCAGCTCCTCACGAGCCACTCCTTATGTCCAGCATTCACGGTCCTTCACCGCCCAAGCCAGATGTCATCATCTCCTTCAAGTCACCTTCCTGCGTCCCAGTCACTGAATGGAACCTTTGCTTCCCTTCCTCTGAGCCCCATTGCATCCTGTCTGTTCCTCTTTCACATCTCACCCCATTCTGCCAGGAGTAGTGGGGCTGCCCTGCCTTCACTCCTGGTTTGGGGTGACCTCTCCCGCCATAGGGACGTTACCTTTCTCTGTGGGGGCAGCACCTCTTCTACAGTGGCTGGTGCGTACCATAGGGGCCTGTGGATGTTTGCTCAAGACCTGATGGGAAAAGAAACTGCCATTGTAAGATGCCAACATAGGGCAATGAAGAGGAAGGAGGAGATGTGGCCTTGGGTAAGACTGTCTTCTCTAAAGGAAAGTTTGGAAAACTTCCTATTTTTTTTTTTTTTTTTGCGGTACGCGGGCCTCTCACTGTTGTGGCCTCTCCCGTTGCGGAGCACAGGCTCCGGACGCACAGGCTCAGCGGCCATGGCTCACGGGCCCAGCCGCTCCGCGGCACATGGGATCTTCCCGGACCGGGGCACGAACCCATGTCCCCTGCATCGGCAGGCGGACTCTCAACCACTGCGCCACCAGGGAAGCCCAAGCTTCCTATTTTTACCAGGCTAATTACGAGCCCTCATGGACTTGGTTCCAGGCCTCCTGCCCTTGAGCACTGCCTACTTGTGAAAGGAGTAGATTTTATTTCCCTTTTTTATTTAAACTTGAGTACAGAGGCAAGTAGTTCATTTTAAACGATTCACGCTTATATCAGCCTCCCTCTGCTTCCCAATGGTGATGCCTCTTGAAAATGTGATAATTTGTTTTGCTTGGAGCCCACATTTTGAGCTCGGGGTGTGTCTAAACCGTGATTTTGGTGCCCTTCACGGTAACACTGTCTTCCTTGCTGGTGAAATGAGCAAGGACCCATGTTGGTGAAATTCGTTTTCTCTTGCTTCAATGCAAATGCTTACAGATTGAGTTTGCTGCTCCTTTTCTTTGCAAAAACTGAAACCTCCAGCTGATGATGAAGCCTTAAAAATAAACCTAGTACAGAGCTTCGAAAATTGATACTGTACTTGCCGATTTACCCGTGGCTACTGACAGATGTTCTTCCTCGTGGCGCCAGCTAGCTTTTTCCCGAGGTGTTTTCTCTGACGTGTGATAAGCATGATTTCCTCATTTACTCTCCTTACTCCAAGTCACTTCATAAAACGGTAAATGCATAAGAATTCCAGCCCATTATCAACACAAAAGCCCCCTTGGCCCACCTCACTTTCCGGCAGAGGTACAAAGAGGAGAGCGGTCCCCAGGGGACCTGCTTCTTTCCTCTCTGACCACATCCTTGCTGAGACACCTCGGTGGCTTTTATGACAACAGCCAGCACCCACGTGCCTCCACGCTCGTTGTGGTCCTGTTACCAGCACTCCAAGCTGAGACGCAGACGTCTTTAGGTCCCTCTGTAATCTCCTCCTCTGCCCGCTTCCCGCCCACACTGTAGGAGGAGCAGAACGTAGGCATGGGATGCTAAGCTTCAGCGTTTTCAGAGCTAACATAGGCCAAAGCCTTTTTATAGGTGAGGAGACGCAAATGTGATGCTTTTGAGCATCAAAGTACATGATCTAGTTTAAGTTGAAAAGAGATTGCAGGGGACAGAGCAGAGAGAGAGCACCGCTGGGCGTGTGCTGGCCTGGGGGAGGTAACGGAGCTGTGGGCTGGTATGCTGGCGGTAGGGACAAGGGTTGTTGTATTCTGGCTATATTCTGAAGGTGGAGCCAGCACGATTTGCCGATGGATTGAATGAGAGGAGTGAGAGAAGGGAGGCGAGTCAAGAAGGAGGTCATTGCTTTGGCCTGGTCTGTACTGGATGGGTTTGCCCCTCACTGCTCGGGGCTGTGCTCATGGGGGAATGGGCCCTGTGGGAACAGAGTCCAAAGAAAAGTGCCGCTTGCACGCTTCTGTCTGAGGTGGCGACCATGACTGGGTGGATTTGATGGAATGGAGTGAGGGGTGGATGGAGGATGAGGGCCTGAAGGTGCCTGTACGGACAAGTCTTTTCAAGAGCTTTGCTACCAAGAGCAATGAGGTAATTGGGCGCGTTTGGACAATTTTCGAGATCTTGGTTTCCGCCCCTGCCTGGCCGGCTGCCCGTTTCCTCCGGTGACCCATATGGCACAGGCCCACGGAAACCCGACCTAGGGCATGTGTTAATGTGTATCCTTGGACTTAAATGAGTGCCTCGTTAAAGCTGACACAGCGGCGGTAATGATGCCTCGTGTCACGATTCAAAACCCCTGACTAAAAATAACAACACTGCGAGCCCTTACCCAGCACTTTGCCGGCTCATTAGCTCATCCGTGCCCCTTACCTTTTGATTTATGTATCTCCTCCCTCAGCGAGGCAAGATCCCAGGTGAGGAAACGCTGGGATGCTGCTGAAGCGCACAGGGCGTGCAGAGCCCTGGGTCTGCGGAGCCAGGTCCAGCCCTCCGCCCCCTACCTGCTATCCCTGTTCTGTTCCTGGCTGAGTGGTCGGGAAGCTGCCCTTACAGGGGGAGAAAGAAGGTGCCCGGACAGGAGCGAGGGTGTAGCTGGAGCAGAGGAGGCGTGCGGAAGGCCGGCTCGGGGGAGGCCAGGCGGATGTCTGCGTGGGAGCGTGTGTGGCTCCCCCAGCCCTGCCCCTGGTCCTTCCCCACGCCAGCCATCACTCTCCAGTGAGACCAAATGGTCTCCCACGTTCGTGCCTTCAGTGTCTCTTCCATCCGGTTCCAAAACAAGGTGTTCTGAAGGACGTTTTGGGGGGATCCTCCAGTACCGGGCTGGGAAGGGGGCAGCTGTGAATGCTGGGTGCACCGGAGGGGAGGTGGTGGTGACCCCAAGTGCTCAGGGTCAACCTCCGCTGGAGCAGCCTGGCCAATTCTCCGACCACCAAGTCCCACCCGACTTCATCCTCCCTGGTAGCTCGGCCCACGGGGCTGTGATAAGAGAAAAATGCTGCTGCTTCCGTTTAGCCAAGACCCGACTGCTCTCACCGGACAGGTCGATGGCTGATGGACAGCAAGAAGAGAGGACATTTGTGGAAGAAAGTGGCCATGCGCCCACCCTTCTTCAGGAACTCTTCCCTGAGTTAGAGGGAACTTCACTATTATTACCTGCCCAGGTAGGTAATTAACACTAAATAATTATAGTCCTACCGGCCTTGAAGATAAAGTTGAGAAATCCTCCTGTTGCAAGGGAAGACGGACCTCTGCCTCTCTTTGTGTTGTTCAAGCTCCTTGGGGTTCTTTTGCTGAGCAGCCAGCTCTGCTTTGAAAGCTCCTTGGGGAGGGAAGTGGGCGAATCTCAGCTCTCCGAGCCGACCCTGGGTTTGGCTGACCTGGTGTCACAGACCCCTGCCCAGTTCGTAGGTCCAGCGTGCTTTACTTTACCCTCCGGGGCTCTGACTTGGGCTGGGGTGGGCATCTCCCAGCATCGCTCTTCCCTGCCAGGCGACCTTCCCTCCTGGACCCCTTCCCCACAGTGACACCCCCCTTGCCAGTCCCTTGGATGTTTTCCCACCCGTGAGCCTCAGGTGGTACTAAAGGAGGCCCTTAGGAGACCCCTGGAGTGTACGATTTCACCTTCCGGTGGGACAGACGAGCCTAACAGATCAGGAACACTGGTCTTGAGCAAGTATTGTCAAGCCTGCTGTGCTTTTTCAGACTATGTGCTGTAGATCCTAACTGAGGTCAGATAAGTACATCCCAGAAATAGGTGCTTCAAGGAGGAAAATTTATTTAGACATCCTGCTTTCCTCCCTCTCCGCCTTCCCTCCCCCACTGCCTTTCTTTCTTCTTTTTATATGGATGTGTCCACACACACGTTATGAAGAAACTTATCTTTTGCATCCCGAAGAGGGAAGAAGGAAGTGAGAACTGGACTTTTTTTTTTTTGCGGTACACGGGCCTCTCACTGTTGTGGCCTCTCCCGTTGTGGAGCATAGGCTCCGGACACGCAGTCTCAGCGGCCATGGCTCACGGGCCCAGCCGCTCCGTGGCATGTGGGGTCTTCCCAGACCGGGGCACGAACCCACATCCCCTGCATCGGCAGGTGGACTCTCAACCACTGCGCCACCAGGGAAGGCCCCGAAAACTGGACTTCTGCTATGGTTTTGTGACTCCTGTTCTAGGATGTGGATAGAGAACTTCAGAACCTCCTCCGCCCATGGGCTGGAAGGGACCCTTGTGATCCCCGCAGGCCTCCCTGACTGGTGACCCCTGCGGCTCTCTGGGACATCCTCTGGGTCTCAGGCCACTCCAGCGTTGAAGGTCTCCATCTTCAGGGAGAGGTCAGGGTGGTGTGGCAGCTTCTGGACAGAGCGTGAAGTTACACTTGACAGGAGACGGCGGGCAGAGAAAATCCTTTACGTGGCTTCTGTCTGTGGTGTCCAAAAGGTCTGTTTCACTGAAATCAGCACCGTCAGTGTGACTGGGGCTCCAGAGAGGGGGCAGCTCCTGGCCGGGCAGACGCTGTGATAGGCGACTGTCCAATGTGTCAGGGAGAAAAGGCTCAGGTCTCAGGACCTTTCAAACCACCAGAGAGGGTCCTGCCACCCCTTGCCCAAGGCCCTGGCTAGTTAATGACATTATTTCCATGGTATAAGTGATTCTTCCCAAGACAGTGAAGTCACTCCCGGGCGGCCCAGGTGGCTGCTGTCCCCAAGTCAGAGAAGCAGCTGCTGGTGCTGACGGCAGACCACTTGCCGATCGTTGTAACATCCCCTCCCCCAACAAGCCCCCCACCCCCAAAAAAAGAAAGACAGTGGAGAGCGGAATACGGTTAGATCCTGCAGCTGGCTGACGATGTGGCAGAGACAAACCATTCAAATGGCAGGTCCTTGGCCTCTAAAGACAAGTAGTTTTTTACTAAGTAATGGAAATACAATTGCAAGCTCCGTGACCACATAGGTGGGTGTTTTCAACGTGTAGTATTCAATGCTTAGTACACTTTCTCGCTCCCAAGGTAATTTTCTTGCCCGTGAAAAACAGTCTGTGATTAAGATACGAAGGTGATTCGGTCGGTGACTGATGAGATCGCTCCCCGCCCTGCTCTCGTCTACCCTTCCCCAGACATTAACTCTGATCTTGAGGGTTGCTGACCCGGAAAGGGAGGCGGCCTTCTCTTCCACTGCTTCCCACGCCTTGGAAATTCTGCACGTGGCTTTCACGCTGCATCTCGGCTGCTAAGTGATTGTGTTCTCTGTATGTTGGCAAAGCACTTCTCAACGTAGGTCTTGTGGAACACTGGTTCTGTAGGTGTTCAAGAACAGAATGGAAAAATACTATTGTTTGGGAAATGCTGGGTTAGACAGGTCTTCTCATTACACGACCAGGGTCCTTAACTATGTGTAAATGTGTGTCTTCGAAGGAGGGAGGACGCTTATTTGACTAAGGAACTCTTTTGGTGGAGAACAGCCCCCGGGACTCATATTCTTAGGAACATACTTGGGGAAATGGTGCCATAAAAGGAATTATTGACACTTAGCTATCCTCCAGACCAGTGTTGTCCAATGGCCTATAATATGAGCCACACTTGTCATTTTAATTTTCCAGTAGCCACATTAAAATCTAAAAGTAAACAGGCAGGGACTTCCCTTGTAGTACAGTAGTTAAGAATCCGCCTGCCGATGCAGGGGACACGGGTTTGAGCCCTGGTCCAGGAAGATCCCACACGCCGCAGAGCAACTAAGCCCATGCGCCACAACTACTGAGCCCATGCGCCACAACTACTGAAGCCCACATGCTTAGAGCCCGTGCTCCACGACAAGAGAAGCCACCGCAATGAGAAGCCCACACACCTCAATGAAGAGTAGCCCCTGCTCGCCACAACTAGAGAAAGCCCCCGTGCAGCAACGAAGACCCAACACAGCCAAAATAAAATAAATAGATGTATATTTTAAAAAAAGTAAACAGGCGACATTCTGCTAGTGATTCCTTCCAGTGTATTTTTCATTTCGGTTACTGTGTTGTTCATCTCTGTTTGTTTGCTCTTTAGTGTTTCTAGGTCTTTGTTAAACATTTCTTGTATCTTCTCGATCTGTGCCTTCATTTCTTTTTCTGAGATCTTGGATCCTCTTTACTATCATTAATCTGAATTCTTTTTCAGGGAGATTAAACAGGGGAAATTAATTTTAATACTGTATTACATAAATCATATTAAGTAGTATATTCTATTAAGTATTATAAAATACATGTAATACACATACAATTATATGTTACATGTGTAACTTGTATCAAAAATATGATTATTTCAAAGGTGATCAATATAAGAGTATAAATACTTACGTTCTTTTTTTCCTACCAAGTCATTGAAATCTGGTGTGTATCAGACTCTTACAGCACACCTCAGAGTAGCCACCCACGGGGTTAGCGGCTGCCATATTGGACAGAGCATCTCCAGCCCAACCCTTGCCCTGTGCACCCCGTTCAACAGCCTACCAAAGGCCATGCAGACTTGGTGAGACCCCTTCAGAGGTACAGGGATGGGGATTCGTTGCCAGTAGGGGCTTATGTTCTGTTGGTTTTCAGCACATTCCTCACCTGTCTGCCTAATGCCCCACTAGGATCTGGGAGATCTGCCATGAAGAAACATTTTTCTTTCTCATTTTTTAGAGCAGGTTTCTGCTCAGAATCTGATCTCCTGTCCCAGCTGGGGAGGGCGATCAGATAAGCCAGAAGGAAACCTCAGTATAAATGTCCCCTTGACATTGGGGTCTGGAGCTTCCAACCCTCGGTGACACTCCCCCTTAGCCGCTCATTCCCTGCATCTCCCTCCAGAGACAAGGCCCCCCAGAGTCTCAGCCCCTCCCTCCTCACCTGTTGAGTCCATCATGAGAGAAGGGTAAGGTCGTCATGACCCATGTCCTTCAGCTACCAGGAGGCCTTATCCTGGTTCTGTGATCCTGGAAGTGTGTCTCCCTCTGACCTCACCTGAACCTTCCACTTCTGTGTCTGCTTTTGATGTTCTCAGTGCCGGACAAGCCTCTCTGAGGAGGTTGGAACAGAACTTGGGGTCCCCGTGTGTTACTTGTAGGACACCTCCTTCTACCTTTCAGATCTTACTGAACCCAAGTTGCCTCTTGGTGGATATCTTGCCTCTCTTCACCATGTCTCAGGTGCCCAATAGCATGCTAAGCGCCCAACAGGAATTAATTTAATTTAGTCTACCACAAAGTTTGGAGGTAAATGCTTCTGCTCCTCTCGAGTTGCGGATAAAGTCACTAAGGCTTAGAGGGAGGCCGAGGACGTGGGCCAGGCCGCCAGCTGGGCAGTGGGGGAGGGGTGCAGTCCCGCTGTCTGACTCCGGATGCCAGGCTGAATCCACTCTCCCCTCTAATTGCTCCCAGCATCTCTTTATCGTATCTCAGCCTCAGGGGCACATGGGCTGGGGCTCAGGCCTCTTGCAAAAGGCAAGCGTTCGAGTGTTTGAAACTCACCAACAGGCTTTTCCTCACTTACACAGTAGTTTTCACTTCTTTATTTGGAGAGAGGAAAATAACACAAAGAGCGGACTGTGGACAACCGATTTCCCCTGCCTATAATTTCTTTAAAACCGACAACTATAGCCACTGTGTCTAGAACCTCGTTCTACACAGAAGCCCTTTCCTTTCCATGCTGTGGCGAGCGCTTCCCTCGCTTCTGGCCCCAAGGCAGCCGTGGTGTCCCCTGGATGGAAGTGGTGGTCTTGAGAAGGTGCACAGGCAAGCGGCTGGCTCTGTACACTGTTTCTCTGATCGAGGTGACTGGGGACTCATTACTCTCAAGGGCACAAATGTCTTGAAGCCAAGATGCAGGAGAATAGCCATCTTGTCTCCACGAAGAGTCTTGTACTCCAGCTAGAGTCACGAGTCCTCCAAATAACTCCTGTGCTGGCCAAGAACAACTCCCAAAGAGCAGCAGAAGGGGTTGCCTCTGTTCCCAGCCACGGGGTCCTGGGTCAGGCAGTTGTATCAGCAGACCTGTCCTTCTGACCCCTTTGTCCAAGCAGCTGAGGCTTTGGGAGAAGAGGAATCTCATCTCACTTAAAACAATGGTAGCAAATGCACCTGGTTTTACCTAATCATTTTTCCTCATCGTTACCTTTGACATGTCCCTAAAGCAGCAGTTCTGACTATGTCCCTGAACCGGTACCATCAGCATCGCCTGGGAGCTGGATAGATATTCAGGTTCTCAGGCCCCACCCCAGACCCACCAAACCAGAAACCCTGGGGGTGGGACCAGTGACCGTGTCTGAACGAGCCTTCAACAATGGCACTGTCCCATGTGGCAGCCTCTTGTGTCACAGCGTCCATCGGACACTTCAGATGTGGCTGGTAAGATGCACTTTGATTCTGCAACCTGATATGAAAAAAACAGTATGCCAAATACTGCATTAATTTTTTAATATTAATGGCTTATTGAAATTATAATATTTTGGATATGAGTTAACTAAAATACATTATGGAAATTAATCTCACCTGCTTCCTTTTCCTTTTTTTAGTGTCATCCTAAAAAATTTAAAATCACCTAAGTGGGTGGCTCTGATGCACATTGAAGAAGGAGAACGGTCGTCCTCAAGCTTAGGGCTTAGAGGAACTTTAGAGATACCAGACATCGTTCATAGCAGAGGACAGACACGTGCCACAGGCCAGGGAAATGAAATGGACTCTGTTACCTATTAGGAATAGTGGTAGATGGGTTGGGAACCTGAACTTTTTTTGTTTGTTTGTTTTTGCCGTACACAGGCCTCTCACTGCTGTGGCCCCTCCCGTTGCGGAGCACAGGCTCCGGACGCGCAGGCTCAGTGGCCATGGCTCACGGGCCCAGCCGCTCCGCGGCATGTGGGATCTTCCTGGACTGGGGCACGAATCCGTGTCCCCTGCATCAGCAGGTGGAATCTCAACCACTGCGCCACCAGGGAAGCCCGGGAACCTGAACTTTGACTTTATATCCTTTGGTATTTGCTTTTTGTTATTATACTCTTACAGAACGAAACAAAACTAACCCAAACTAAACAAATACCCACCTCCTCAACACCAAATAGATAAACAAAATGCCCCCAAAACCTAGTTAACAAAAAAACCCAAGAAGAATTGAGGCAAAGGATTGGAGATGTGGGGACGGGGATTTGCAGTATTTTATTGAAAGCGGGGAGGAGGGAAAGAAACCTAGACTTATCACCGCTGATGCAAAGGGCGGATGCTATAGATTCCACGGACAAACATACCTGCAGATGCAAATATCATGCTCCAGCTATGCAAATTGGTCCTATTTCTTAAAATAAACGTCTTTGGTCCCTACATGAAAACAAGGCAACTTGAGATGGTCTGATCCTTCCTTTCGAGCACAGTAACCCTGAGCATCTTCATTGAAGAATCTTATAAAACGGCTTCCCCAGGGAGCAGAAGTTAGGATGAGTAGGAGAGGAAGGTTCTGGTAGGTTTTCGGGCTGCAGACTCGTGGCATTTGGTTGTCGTTTCAGCTGAGCTCACGCCACGGGATGACTATTAACTGAAAAGCTGTGGCAGAGCTGAGCGGCCTGGTTGACTGTGTTGATGGCAGAGCACATGGTGAAGGTCTTGTGCTGCCCCTGTATCTCCAGGGTCTGGTGATGGACAAAGCAGGTTCAGATCGTAGGAACGGGAAGGTCACAGGAAGGAGCTCTGTTACAAAGCCTAAAAGTTTTTATTGTTTTGTGCTTTTAAATTTTTTTGCAGTTTTGCTTGAAGTGAATGAGAAGGAAGGTTAACTGAGTGCATGCACCCTTAAGGGCAGAAAGTACTGTCAGGCACGATTTGGGAATAAGGAAATGGGTGGGATCTTGATGCAGAAGGAAGCAGTGCATAACTGAGGTGGTCTTTCCACCTCTAGCTGATTTTCTCTTTCAGAGCCACAGATTTCAAGAGCAAGACCTTTAAGCTTTGGAAGGAAAAAATCCAGACCTTTCATATCCGTGAACGTGTTTGGTGTACACATCCACCCAAGTTCTGAATGGAGATGCTGAAGACCACCCAGCCCAGGGACAGCCTGTTTTTCTCTTGACTGCTGCCTTTTATAATTCATTTTTTAAAAACCTACGGCAATATTATGTTTTCAAAGAAGAGCAACTAACACTAACACAACATTGTAAAGCAATTATACTCCAATAAAGATGTTAAAATAAAAAAGAAAAGCAGATGGGCTGAAACAGTAACAGTAAGTCAGATCCTTTTAGGTTTGAGGTTTTGTCTCTCTTAAGCCTGGTAGTGGGACAGCTAAGCTGAGCCTGTAATACTGAAGGGTCTTCTATATTTGTGTTGTCCAAAACCATATGTATTAGTCAGGGTTTTCCAGAAAAGCAGAAGCCATATGATGTGTACATACAGAGAGAATTATTTTAAGGAATTGACTCATGGATTATGGAGGCTAAGTCCAAAATCTACAGGGCGGGCCATCAGGCTAAAGACCCAGCAGAGAGCTGATGCTGTAGTTCAAGTTCAGAGGTCGTTTGCTGCAGAATTCTCTCTTGCTCCAGAAAGATTGGTCTTTTTGTTCTATTCAGGCCTTCAACTGATTGGACGAGGCCCACCCACATGGGGACAGCAATCTGTGCTACTCAAAATCCACCAGTTTAAGTGTAAATATCACCCCCAAACCCCTTATAGAAACATCCACATATCTGGGCACCCCACGGCCCAGCCAAGTTGACACATAGAATCAACCATCACATCGTATAACCTGGTCTGTCACAAGAGGGGCTTTTCACACAATGTCTTATTTAATCCCTTTATGTTTGAGGAAAGGGAGTCTTGGAACATTTAAGTTGTTTGCCCGAGTGCCCTCAGCCTGGACCCCCCAAGGCCAGTGCCCTCTCCACCTGGGGCGGTGGCCTCTCGTGCCTACCCCAGTTCTCCTGGTAGATGCCGCACGTCTGTGGAGGAGGTTCCCAGCTTTGCTTCTGAGCAGGGCTGAGGGCTTGCACTGCAGAAGGGGAGTCCTGGGACTCTTCTCCCCCTTTGCAGAAAGCATGACGTCAGTGGATCGTGCTTTTCCAGCTGTGAGCCTCTTTATACGTTAGGTTAGTTAAAGCTTCGTGCCTGCCTCTGATTTTCTGTGGGTGGGTGCTAATGGGCTGTGTAGCCCATCCCACAGAAGTGAGCCCACCGTGGCAGCAGATGGAACCAGTAAGCCTCCTCTGCTGCAGCTGGATGGAACCCCCGTCCACCACCTCCTGGGCAAGTGCCTCATTCTCCTAACCCCGAAAAATCCCCCCTTCAGAGGGCTGTCGGGAAGAGTCTGTGTCTCGCTCTACATGTTCCCAGCTCGGTCTGGGTCCCATCCACGTCCACACCTGCCTTGCTTTCTGGCCCCGGGGGCCCGCACTGGCTAACGGTTGGGAGCCTGGTGATAAGAAGCTCCTGCAGCGACCACTCATCCTGGTTTCTCATGCTGTGGCAGGCAGGACCTGACACTCCTCTCCTTGTGTCCATGCCACCCGCTGCTGGCCTCCCAGCCCCGGGCTCTCCTGTTGCCACTGAGGTGCAAGACCCCACAGGACTTGAGATATGCCCAGGCCGGCATGACCTGGCAAAGGCCTAGGGCCGAGGAATGGGGCAGAAAGTTGCCAGAGGTGGGGTATTAGCATGGATTTGCCACCTAGGATCCGAGTGTGGAGGTGACTCAGAGAGAATCCTTCAGAGCTGGCTTCTAGCAGGAATGGAGTCCTGGGCCCTTAACCAGCAGAGATGAGTGAAGGTAAACTCAGTGATGGCTACTGTGGTCAGCAGGAGGCGCTGAGCCTCGGGGATCTGTTGACGATGACTAGATGGATGATGGTTTTCTCGGGGGAGAATGAGATGGACAGCCAACTAGGGCGTTGCTTGATTTCTATGATCAAAAGCTGTGGGTCGACATGTGTCCCCCAGAAAGCTACATGGAAATCCCTGTGTGGTCATCTTTGAAAGTGGTCTTCTTGGAAATAGGGTTTTTGCACAGATAATCAAGTTAAGATGAATCTGTACTGGATCAGGGTGGACCCTAAATGCAATGACTGGTGTCCTTATAAGAAGAGGAGATTTAGACACAGGGGAGACATGCTCACGGGGAAGAAGCCCATCTCACAACAGAGCCAGAGACTGGAGGGATGCAGCCACAAGTCAAGGCCCACCAACAGCTCCCAGAAGCTATAGGACGAAGCAGGAAGGGCTTCCCTCAGGGCCTGTGGAGGGACCGTGGCCCCGCTGATACCTTGATTTTGAACTTCATAGCTTTGAGAGAACACGTTTCTGTTGTTTTGAGCCACCCAGCTTGTGGGGATGGTCCCAGCAGACCTGGGAGCTGATATGAAACTTAAGAACCAGTGAGCAGTTGGCTGTCGTCTGCAGCCACGGAGGAAAAGTGTGCCCCTTGTGTAGCTTCCAAATCTGGGTGAGCTCATGGCGAGCCCACCCTGTTGTTGTTTCCCCACCCCTGATGTATAACCGGGCTTTGGAGCCAGCAGACCTCACACCCAGTTCCTAGACGTGGAGTAAAAGTCATGGCGGTAGAAGGGGTCTCGGGGAAGCAGCCGGGAGTCAGCTGATGTGCCCCTGCAGTGTGGGCCAGCTGCAGTCCTGGGGGGAGGTCGCTGCCAGCCTGGCCGAGGGGCCTGCTGTGGTGGCCGTTTCGCTCCCTCGTGCCGCTGGCAGGTAAGACTCCACAGCGCTTGCCTTTTCCCTACATCAGTGGCCTCTTCTCCTTCTCCCGTGTTGTGGCCATGTGCACAATGCCACGGGCCACTCAACCCCACACGTGTGCGACGGGATATGCAGGGGAGGGGTTGCCCCGGGCAAATCCCTCCATGGGAGGTGTGGTCAGTAGAGACGCTGTCCTCTCATCCCCGACCTGGGCAGGCGTGGTTTTGGGAAAGCCTCAAACCACACGGAATGAACTTGGGAAAGGCCTTGGCCTGAGGCAGCCTGGGGTCAGCTCCCTTCCCCACTGCATCCTTGCTTTGACTCTGTGCAGATTGCCTGACCCCTCTGAGTCTCATGGCTGTAATTTCCTGACGGTGCCACCCCACAGGGTGGTAGAGGGGACCATCTGGGAGGCTTACAAGGTCTGCACATATGGGCACAAACGCGATCCTTTTTCTTTTCCCTCAGGAATTCCCCAGTCTACCAAACAGGAACTGTTGAGTCCCCTTGTCACTTCCCTTGCTGACATATTATTAGCCCTTTAAGGCAATACCACAGAAAAATATTACATTAAAATAAATTTGTCCCATGTATCTGGAATTAGGACTCTTATTAGCAAAGTTTCAGTCTTTTAAACACCCCTCTGTACCACCTGTGACCAGTGAGAGAGCCCTGGTCAATCTCTTTACCATCTTGATGTCTTGCTGTTTTCCTGGGTCTGCATCAGACCTGCCTCGTATAAGGGGAAGTGGAAAGGGGTCAATGACTCACTGAGTCAGAGATACAAGTCTGAATGAAGAAGCTTCTGGTATCTGACTGCATGAACTCAGTGGGCTGGATCTCTCCAGCCTATACTCTCCCACTTTTCATCTCTGGTGGTGTTGCAAAAACCTGAATGATGTTGAAGGGGACTACATGTAGGACCTTGCTACAGCTTCTCTGTAAGAGAGATCCTAACTTTTGGAAAACAAATGTCATGGAAGATAAGTTTCTTTTACTTTAACCTTTGTATTCTGTGTCGCCTATAGCCTGAAATACACAGGAGAGCCCATTTGCAAAGCTCTGACCGTTAAGGTTATAACACTCTTCCATTCATAGAGACATAAAAGTTGCAGAACAGAGAATAACATTTGTCTTGGAGGTTTACAGGAACAATGTGACCTGACCTACGTGGACAGCTACAAGAACAAAGGATGCCGACACCAAGCAGTTCGCAATAACCAACAATGCCCATCCCTCACCTTGAATTTAAAAACACTTTGCTGAAATCCTTTGGGGAGTTCGGGGTATTTTGGGGCATGAGCCACCCTTTCTCCTTGCATGGCCCTGCAATAAACCTTTCTCTGCTCCAAACTCCAGCATTTCTGTTGGTTTGGCCTCACTGTGAGTCAGGCATACAAACTTGTATTTGGTAACAAATTCATTATATAAAGCTTACTGGAGACATGGCACTCTACCAAAAACACCAAAGGAAATCATTTCCTTTTGTGTCTCTACTCATGTGATTTTCTATGGCTGGCAAAATCAAGAGACAAAAACCTAACACACACAACCCACAAACCTTTAAAAAAGTCCTCAAACCACCAGCCTGCGGTATAACCCTTAGTGTCTGAACCATGGGCCTGAGCTGCTGAAAGGGCAGCAAGAGGAACAGAGCAGAAATAATTTCCACAGTCAAAGGCTCTCTTCATATTTTACTACATTATTTACAGCTTGGGAAGACAGGAGCCTTCGCAAAGAGCTACCCTTTGACCATATAAGGCAGTTTTAATGTAAAAATCAACTCTGACTTTATATCTGTTTTAATTTAGATTTCCATTTATTAAGGAAGTAATAACACACTCCAAAAATTAAGCTTGACATCTGATTAAAATGTCCAACCAATTTCTTTACCCATTAGTCTGTGTAAGATGTGAGTCTAAATTTTTAAGAATCCTTTAAAGAATTTCGTTGGCCAGCTTTCATTACCTTTTTCCTTTTAATACCCTCCAGGTACCAATCTCAGAAAGTGTTTGTGTTCTGGTAGCAGAATCATTTCTAGTTCCAACACTAGATGAGATGATGAGGAAGTTGATGAAGTAGAAGTTCTGTATAAAAATTTAGTGCAGTCGTGAGGCTAGGTTAAAAAAAACCTGCCTAAGGTTGGCCAGCCTCTCATTTATTGCCTCACAGTAACCTCTGCTTTTCCAATGTCATAGCATCAGGATAGAAGGGAAGAAAACACGTGTAAGTAATGCTGCCGACTACACTTTCAGCAAATATAGTATTTGTTTGAATTTTTCCCCAGGGATAGCGAAGGATTTGCCTTGATCTCTCCGTACATCCGGCTTCATCTCTCTGGACCAAAGTTTCTCACCTTCAGCACTATTGACATTTTGCTTCTTTGCTGGAGGGCTGTCCCATGCATTGCGGGAGGTTTAACGACATCCCTGGCCTCTACCCACCCACTAGTTGCACCCACTAGTAGCAGTGCCTAGGCCCAGTGGAGATAATAGAAAATGTCTCCAGACATTGCCACACGTGTCAAATGTTCTTAGCGGGGCCAGGGGAATTCAGACCTCATACTTTGTCTGTAAGGCTTGCAGTGCTCTTGGAGGACACCCTCCCTTACTTTTCCCTGAGACTGAGTAGGTTTCGAGGTCAATTAGGCCAACCCAATAGTTCCATTTTTGCAGGATTTACAACAGAGAAGTGTGGGGAAGAAGGAACAAGGACAAAAGGAGGCTGTGCATAATTCCCCTTTCTCCTGCATTGGAAGGGGTAATATGGGATTGGTGGAACTCTTCTCGGAGAAGCTGTCCTCAATCTTCCTGGGCTAAAAGGTCAGAGTGAAGCCAGGGGTGGAGAGGTAGTTGGGGGGAAGAAGAAAAAGGAGGCTGTGTTTTATCTCATGTCTGTAGCCCTCACACAGTGCCTGGCACTCGGTGGGTACGCAGAGATTGGTCCATCCACAGGGCCTGAGCATAAATTCCATCCCGAGCTCTTCACACTCAGCAGGAGTTGTGTCTGTCCTGACCACTCACAGTGGTGTCCATCCTCATTCACAAGCAGAGAGGCTCAAGAATTTCCAGTCCTGGGCAAAAACCACCCAGCGAGTATCACGTCTTTTTGTATAACTTGACAGGTATGTTCCATTTTTACCACATTCCTTCCCACTTACTGACATTTTTGTAATTCTTTTTAGTATTAATCACTAACTGGCCGATAGATTTCTTCTGAAGTTATCTTTTGTGGTGTCAATAATTGGCTGGCTGGCTAAAATTGTAAGAAGAAAGAACAAATCTGACTCCATATTGGATCTGTTTCTTTTACTTTAACCTTCGTATTCCGTTGCTTTTTCTACAAGTTAAGAATGTTGACTAGAGACAGAAATATACAGAATAGGCCATTCTCAAGGCTCTGACCTTTAAGGGTATAACACTTTTCCATTCATATAGAGATAAACAGCAGAACAGAGAATAACATTTGTCTTGTTGGAGGTTTACAGGAACATCATGGCCTGACATATGTGGACAGCTGTAAGAACAGAGGATTCCGACGCCAAGAAGTCTGCAATAACCAACCAGACTCCTCCCCTTTTAGTATAAAAGAAGCCTGAATTCTAACTTGGGTGAGAGTTTCTTTGGGACAGTGGTCCACCATCTTCTCTGTTCGCGGGCTTTCTGGATAAAGTCGCTATTTCTTGCCCCAGCAACTCGTCTCTCGATTTATTGGCCTGTCATGCGGTGAGCAGTACGAGCTTGGATTCTGTAACAAAACAAAGAACTTGTTTGTCCGTCCCCAGGGCCTTATTGAGCACAGACTGGGCACTTTTCCTTGTGGTACCACAGCTCTGGATATCGATTGGACATGAAAATTTAGGTGAGTAGGTTGTAGGGAGCGACCACGTCTGTAGTGAGGTGATGCTCTGAGCGTTTAAAACATTTGACACAGTGCATAATTGTTTTTTGTACGTATGTGGCAATACCCGATTCAAAGAGGATGAAATTCCCAGAGCACAACGTGTTTGAATGTACTAAGTTGGGATTAAATAGACTATATCCACACAACAGGGCTCAGAACGCAGCTTCCTGATCTAGGCCGGCTGTGAGTGTGCTGAGGTTTATACTGAAGCTGAGAGTCTTGAATTTACATCTTCAGTTCTGACCTCTCTCTGGAATTCCAGACTCCCAACTTGACTTTCCCACTTGGATGCCCAACAGAGTTTCCAACCTGTTATGTTTAAAACTGACTTCCTGATGCATGCAGTCCCCTGACCTGCCTGCCAGCATCCTTCCGTCTCTGGTGATGGCAACTTCAGACTTCCAGTAACTCCTGCCAGAACATTTGGAAACCTTCATTCCTCTCTTTCTGTCTCTGCCCACATCAAAACCACAAAGAAGTCTTATTAGCACTGGACTGGCTTTGGAATTTATCCAGAGACTGATCACCTACCAGCACCCCTTCGCTACAGCCCTGTTTTACATTACTGTTATCTTTCTCCTGTTACTGAACTGGCCTCCCTGTTCTCGTTCCTGTGCCCTGCCTCCTCTCTGACCCCAATCTTTTCTCAACACAGAGTGATCCTTTTAAAATTAAATTAAATCAGGTCACTCCTCTGCTCAAAAATAATCTCACAGAGATGTTTTCCCTTCTCATTATAATAGAAGCCATAACTCTCACAATGGCCTCTAAGGCCAACATATGTGCCCTCCTCCTGCTTTCCATTACCCCCTGGCCTCATCAGCCACCATTCTCCCGATCACTCATGGCCACCTGGGGTGCCTTACCATTCCTCAGCCATGCCAGGTCCTTTCATCCCAGGGCTCTGTGCTTGTTCCCTCTGCCTGGGATGCTCACACCCAAATAACCCCATGCTAGGACCCTCCCTGCCATTCTTTGCTCTAATAGCATCTTTTCAGTTTGGTCCGCTCTGGCCACCCTATTGACACCTGAACCTTCCCCCCTCATCCCGAGACCTCCAATCCCTTACCTGCCTCACTTTCCCTTTTCCTGTAGAACTCACCCCCCATCTCCTCACCTGCCGTAGCCTCGGTTCACGGTCTGCTGCTCCAGCTGGAATGTGATCTTCCTCTCTTTTGCTCCCTGATGCATGTTACAGCACGCGGCACAGGGTCTGGTACCCAACAGGCTCTCAAAGAGTACTGGTTACATGAATGTACGTGATGGAATGAATCTCTCATTTCTTCAGTTCCCATGTTATCTTTTTCTTTATAGTTTTGGAAGCAGTCTCCCATCTACTCTATTGGGCTGCTGTTTGCTTTTTGCAATTTACCATCTACTGTTTGCTGTCATTGGTAAATGAAAATCTTCTGACCGTGAAGGTCTCCTTTTGATTCGAGGTGGCTCATTTTTCAAGACAGCTTTGATTTTAAGGGTGTAAAGTCTTTTCAAATCACACTGAGGATATAGTAGAGTTTTAAAAAATTCATTCTACTTGCAGCAACTCTTTTACTGGACTTAACTTTGATTGACTTGATCGTCCCTTTGGAACTGGCCAGTCTCTTAATATGCTCAGTGATTGTTTTCTCTCTATTGACACTTTTTGGGGATTACTGGCTGAGACGGGCTCCATCAGAAATTGTTCAGGTCACGGCTCTCCTCTTTTAGCCACTGTCAAGAGGGAAAGGGAAACCTTTAGACGGGTTGTATTTCACCTTGACTGTTTAAACAACCCATCATTTTTTCTAAGGAAAGGGCAGAGCTGCATCAGAGCACGGCAGCCCTACTGCTGGGAGTCTGCCCTCCCAGCAGCGCTTGGTGGGGTCCCCTCTGCCGTGTCTCTGCTCTCTTCCGAGGGTCATCCCTACATCCTGCAGCCCGGAGAGCAGGCTCTCGGGTTAGCTATGGGGCTGAATCAAGGTATCCTCCGTTTGCCATCTTTTCATCTTCAACCGTCCATCCATCCTTATTCCTTCCTACTCAGGTACAAATGATTTGTGTGGTTTTATTTTTTTTTGCGGTACACGGGCCTCTCACTGCTGTGTCCTCTCCCGTTGCGTAGCACAGGCTCCGGACGCGCAGGCTCAGCGGCCATGGCTCACGGGCCCAGCCGCTCCGCGGCATGTGGGATCCTCCCGGACTGGGGCACGAACCCGCGTCCCCTGCATCGGCAGGCGGACTCTCAACTACTGCGCCACCAGGGAAGCCCGATTTGTGTGGTTTTCTAGGATAACCGTGTGTGTGTGTGTGTGTGTGTGTGTGTGTGTGTGTGTGTGTGTGAGAGAGAGAGAGTTCCTGCAGGCTCCCTCACCCCACGTTTTGCACAAAGGCAGGTGAGTGCCCTCCCCCTCCCCCACCCATCCCCCACCCCCCTCGCCCTTCCTCATTCACTCTCAGGTGTGCTGTGAGCCGCACAGTCTTCTCGACTTTCCAGGGAAGCATTTGCGAGCCCTTTCCATTTCCAGCAGTGTGCTGGTTTGTCTGCTGTCATGCTGGTGGTGGGAGAATATAAGTGAGAGGGTGATGACTTCTTGATCCTGCATCTCACGTTGCTCAGTGACTACCGTGCGTAAGTTGCGTGACATGCATTGCAGGGTGGCCAGGAGAGTGACACTGTCCTACGCTCGGAAACCTCGATCTGGTTGGCCCAGAAGGTAGATCTCACTGAAGCTGTCAGCCGTGGTCAGGTCCCATCCTCTCAGCTCCTTCCCTGGCACTTCACTGAGTTTCCTGGCCGCTCTTCTTGACATCATCCCTTCCCGTTGCCCCTGTGACAATGTGTAGCCTTGTCATCTCCAACTTCTTGGACTATCACATGCTTCCTAAGCATTTGTGTCCCCATAGTCCCGTCCTTAATCCTCTGTGCCCTCTCTTTATTCCCTTCCCTGGACCTTTCGTTCACCTTTGTGTTTCTACCATCACTGGAGTCCACGTCCATCACTGGAGTCCACGTCCATCACTGGATTCCGTGTGGAGGGGAACGGTTGTTCTACCTTCTTATTCTACAATTCCCTCTGTGTGGTGCCCTTCCACCCCAAATCTTTAAAACCTAATAGGCTCATCTCATCCCCCTTCTACCTCTCTTCCATTTCTCTTTAGTTCCATGTCCTCTCGAATCCCTTTCCATTGGTACATCCTTCCCTCCTTTTTGATCTCCCTGCTGTGGCTGTGGTTTAGATGCTCAGTGCTTCTCTCCTGGGCAGTTGCATCTTCTTTTAACCCACCTAACTGCCCCTGCTCTGGCCACCCTCCACTGTAACCTACACACCAAGGCTTCAGTCTGATCTCCCTAAATCACAGCTCAGATCATGTCATTTTCTCTGCTTAAAAATTTCTTGCTGGGAAAATGAAATTCACGTTTCCTAGCTCAGTAGGGATCCCCTGAGGGTTTGTCCTTCCACGCTCACTCAGGGTGTCCTGCTCCGCACACGTTGTCTCCTGACAAACTGGGAGTTAGCGGTTCATGGCTGTGCTCTGCACATCCCCACACTTCTCAGCATCCCCTCCGTCTGGGATGCCTGATGCCCTAACTTTGCATGTCTCCATCCTGTCTCCCCATACCTGTACCCGAATCGCCCAGCTGCAGTGGTCTCTACCGCTTCTCAATTCACCTAGGGCTTCTTAACACTTACCCCACACTTCCTTTGTTCCAGGTATTTACATACACGCCTTTCTGCCCCAAAGCCTGCTTCTTCACTGGTTGTGTTTATGTACAAAGTGCATTACACAGTGCAGGACGCAAAGAAATATTTATCCGATGAACAATGGTCAAATAACTGCTATGGAGCATCCCCCTTGACATGCGCGGGGATTGTGTCTTGAGACCTTCGAGTGGTTAAGAGCTGTAGTTAAGAGCACGGAGTTTACAGTGAGACAGGTTTGGGTTTAGGTACCAGCTGTGTCACTAGCTATGTGATGCTGTAAGAGTTACTTAATCTCTCAGAGTCAGCTCCCTAAAAATAACAACCCACAAAGACCTTTTGAGAGATGAGGTATGCAGGCCCTCAGCCCAGCATCTGGCATGTAACAAATGCTCAATAAATGCTAACTGTCAATATTACTGTCTTTTGCTTCTATCCAAACACAACACCAGTAAAAGGCAGGTGACCCTTCAGACCTGCATCCAGTGATGGGCAGAGAAAGAGGTGGAGCTGAGAGGCCAGTGCTGGGCAGGTGGCCAGGTTTCCACACATGCTTTTCAGGGTGTCCCTGTCCTCCCCTGTATGACCAATTATTCACAAGCCCTGGACTTTTGGAGCCCCACAGGAGTATCTGAAATTCGGTAGAAATTAGGTCCAGGCTGTGCAGGAATGGAGGTGCCTCCCTGGGGAGCAAACCAACTCAGCACCCACTCTTCTTTTTTTAAAAAATTTTTATTGAAGTATAGTTGATTGACAATTTTGTGTTAATTTCTGCTTATAGCAAAGTGACTCAGTTATATATATATATATATATATATATATATATATATATATATATTCTTTTCCATTATGGTTTATCCCAGGATATTGGATATAGTTCCCTGTGCTATACAGTAACACCTGGTTTATTCATTCTATATATAATAGTTTGCATCTGCTAACCCCAAACTCCCAATCCATCCCTCCCCACCTCCTCGGCAACCACAAGTCTGTTCTCTATGTCTGTGAGTCTATTGCTGTTTTGTAGATAGGTTCATTTGTTTCATATTTTAGACTCCACATATAAGTGGTATCATATGGTATTTGTCTTTCTTTTTCTGACTTACTTCACTTAGTGTGATAATCTCTAGGTCCATCCATGTTCTCAGCACCCATTCTGAGCTCCCTGAGAGCCCTGCCAGGCTGGAGCTGCTAACACATGCCACATGACCTCAAGCTCACGTCTAACTTGTTTGATTTAGCGGTCTTCTGATGACCTACACTAGATCACTAGGGGCCGAGGCCAGCTCTGTAGACTTCTTTCTCTTCTGCATTTATCTACCATACAACAGTCTCTTCGTAGGTGTCACCCTTCTAAGAAAAAGGAGAAACATTGCTCTCCTAGGACGAGGCATTGTTTTATCAATAATATCACAATAAATCATAGTAGGCTTCAGTCATGGCACTAAAGCAAGAAACGTGTGCTCTTTTATCTTATTTTTAGATGCTCATAAATGCAGCTCCATCCCTAATAAAAAGAGAGGCATTTCCTTTAAATCAAGTTCATAATGACTGTTTAGAATCAGTAAAACACTGTTAGCTGAAATGACCAATCTCTTTCTCAAACCCTAATGCATCTCCTTTCTTGTTCTTGGGCAAGCCATGCAGAGTCCTTTGATGAGATTGATTGTTTTCTTATTTGTATTTCACACAGTGTTTTAGCTGGTCCTTTGGAAGCTGAATGACAGTCACTGTGGAGCTCCCTGGCTGGGGTCTCTGAGTCACAGAACGTGGTCAGGTATGAAGGAGTGGGGACTCGTTACCCTCAAGGACACAACGTGTATCAGGTTTTTGAAAAATCAATGGAAGAGTAAGGATTTGTTGGAGAGAGACTGAAACTTGGCGACAAAGTCTAGGGTTAGGGAGACTGCTAGAAGGTTGGGGGCTGGTCTTAAGTTCTGAGGGGACATTTCAACGTTGGTCACCGTCCTGTAGGTTACTTGTGAAGAGTTCTGTGTGAGCGTGGAAGTGCCGTGGTTGGGAAGCTGCAGGGCAGATGCAGAAATATCACTGTTCCTGGTCCAGCCGGTGGCCCGGGGGATGACAAACACCCTGGAGAGGGTTACCAGTAAAACCATGTCCTTGATGGGGAGCCAGGAGGTGGGAGGAGTATTCTGAGAGGATATGGAGAGGTTGCGGTATAGGTTTTCAAAAGAATGAAGGTTCCAGAAGACAGAGCAGAAAGGTCCTGCAGGAGGAGGATGGCTGGGGGAGTGATAGAAAAGAAGAGAGGGAGTGGGGACTCTGGGGCAGAGCCGGCTGGAGATGCTGGCATTGGGATGGTAGCAGCCAATGTGAGAGGTGTTGTGTGACAAGTTACCTTGAGGATTAACAGGGTACAGGCATGAATTGGTTCATTGAGCATGTTTTTCCTGAAGCTTGGAAGAAATGAAAATTTAAAGGTGAGGAAATGAAAGAGGCGGTGTTGTACGACCTGGGTGTATCCGTTGGTCCTGACAAGACAGAGATGGTGCATGCAGGTTGGGTCATTTGAGGAGACTTTGATAAGGGGCTATTTGCAAAGGTGAGAGAAGATGTAGGGAAAGTGCCAGGGGCAGTGCACCATCCTGGGGCTAGTGCCAGTCGGGTGTTCTCTCTCCCACGCCTGAGGGACAGAGGACAGCAGTGGGCCTGGACTGCTTCTCTAAGCTCCAGTCTTGGGTCTTTGAAGGTAGGCAGCCCGCCAATGGTGATTCCATCCAAGGGAGCAGGGGGAATGCCCTAACCTCACTCTGTTCCTCCTCCCACTTCCTGCCTGGGATCCCCCTGGCACAGCCCACCAGAGTCCAGAAGCCAGTGGCCCTGGTTGAGGGGGTCCACACTGGCCAGCCTCCTGGGGCAGAGGGTGGCTCAAGGAAAGGTGGAGGATGGATCGTGGGGAGCAAACTGGGGCTGAGGTGGTCGAAGTAGATGCTGGGCTAGTTTGGGATGACCATCACGGACCATCCTGGGCCACTTCCTTGGATATTTTGCCCAGGGACAGCTCTGCATTTTCTTTCTTGGAGGAGCCCCAGATAGACAGGCGGCCATCAACCCCGCTTACACTTGCGTCCCCTCCATCGCTCTGCCCGGCAGGGAAGCTGGTGTGACATGACACTCAAAGTGAAGCGTGATGCCCACCCACACCCCCACCCCCACCCCGTCCCATGGCACCGCCTTCCACCCTCTGCTGTCAGCGGAGTTAGCAAAGGGCCTGCTGCGCCCAGGATACGGAGCACATCCATTTCTCCATTCCTGGACTTTCCTTCACAAAGGTATTCTGAACGTGGGCCTCAGGAGACACATCCGACAGGAAAGCCAAAGCTTGTTTGGAAAAGAGAAATTCTGCACCTGCTCTTTGATCCACAGGAAGGTCCGTGGGAAGAGAACGTCTGATGTTCTCAGCTGCCTCGACCTGGCCCAGTTGGGAGATTCCTCCCTGGAAGGGAGAGGAGCTTCTCACTGGGAAGGGAGCTCTTCTGACATTTCAAAAGCTCGTGCATTTATAGAAATTGATGGGAAATTTTGAACTTTAATCTGCCCTTAATCGCATTTGCTGATATCGCTCAGAAGTGTATTGATTGGATAATTTCTATTTCCAGAAAAGAAAAACTCACCTTTGAGTTAGGTCTGAGCTGTGAAAATGACATTCAGAAGGAATACTTGAAAAAAATGCGAAAACCTGGCCGACGTGGTGTTAGGGAGACACCTCCTTCTCAGCCATTGCTCTGCTTCCCTGGGTGCTTTTGTCTTCATGTGTAACACACACAACACGAACACACAACCACACACACACATGCACGCACACCACCACTAGCACTCCACGTACAACACACCCACAGTTTACCACATACGTACATGCCATCTACCTCACACACAACCCACAACGCATACAACCATGTCACACACACACATCGCACAGCATACAGCACAGCACGTACAACCACCGCCTCCCCCCGCCTCCCTCTCCTCCCTGAAATCAGGCTGCCTGACAGGAAATTAGATTTTCAACAGAGTCGAATGATTTTCTCTTCTAGAGAAAAGATGATGGCGGAGGACGCCGTCTGAGCTGCCACAGATCTTAAACGCACAGTCGCTTTCTGCTGCCCTAACGAGGCGCTCCCTTTTGACGGCTCACGTATGAACCAGTCCTGCATGTGCTGAAGTTCAGGGGTGCCTCTGACCTTCACGTCTTCCTCGGGTTCAGCACCTGAGGGTGTGTCGGCGTGTGAGTGTGAGTGTGAGTGTGAGTGTGAGCGTGAGCGTGAGCGTGAGCGTGAGTGTGAGTGTGAGTGTGAGCGTGAGCGAAAGGGTGTGAATGTGTGGGCATGAGAGGGTGTGCACGCCTGCTTGTGTGAGCGTGTGTGTTTGCGTGAGTGTGTGGCGGGATGAAGGGGTGGCAGAAACAGGAGTCATGTGGGGGAACACAGCTGAGTACAGTCAGCTTCATGATTTAGGTAAACTCTGGTTTCCAGGAATATGATTGAGTCAATTGCCGCAATCCACTTTCCCTTTGACAGTCTGGGTTTAAAAGCTCAGAAGCACTGTGATTTTCCAGATTTAGAATCTCCCTGCACCCTCCAACCCAAACCAAGCTCTTTCCTGTACAGACTCTTCGTTGCTGTATCCTGCGAGTGGGAGCCACAAAACCCCAGCCATAAATCGTCTGGTAGATACGGGTATCTGGCAACTCTGGAAACTTGCAGGCACTGAGGCTGGGAACTTTCAGTGGGAAGAGCAGGGGGGTTACTCTCCAGTCCCCCCCACGGCCCCCCAGGAGGCTCTTTCTTCCCCTGGTGTGATGGGCTTAAGAGATGGCTCCTCCAGGCATCCTGGCTCATAGGAGCAGGGTGGTACCCAGGAGAAACATAGAGGAGGCATCTTATCAGTGATTCCCAAACTGGGTTAGCTTTAGCATCATCTGAGAGCTTATTTGCAAAGCACATTGCCTGAGCCACTTCCAAGATGTGCTAACTCAGAATTTCCAGAAGTGGTCCCCAGCAAGGGCATTTCCAAACAGCTCCCCAAGGGAGAGCGAGACAAACACTAATCTCTCTTGAGTGTTCTCTGTGGTTTAACCCAGCTTACCAGGAAAGGAAAGCAGGGGTTTTGGAGCAGGAACTCCATCTTGAAAGATGGGTTTTGCCTGGTTTATGCCTTGTTCCATCATTTTTGGTGTGAGATGCTTCCTTCCACTCTTTGTCTAGTCACTCTTACCCATTCTTTAGGTCTCAGTTTTTACTTTGCCACCTTCTCTCATCCCACAACCTGCATCAGGTGTCCCTTCTGTTTGGTCCCATGGCAGTCTGACATTTTTTTTTTTTATCATAGTTCCTAACCCTCTGAATTGTTATTTCTTGTTAAGTTGTCCATGGCTGTCATCAGACAATAAGAGGGTAAGGATAATGTTTTGTTTGCATTATTTGCCTAGACCTGGCAGAGAGGTGCTCCATGAAGATTTTCTTGGGGGGTAAATTTCCAAACACAGAGCACTAGAAAGGAGGTGGATGCATAGACACAAGGCAGGACAGGAAACATGACTGACACCTGAAAGGCTTCCCTCATTTCCAGGCTTTGACCCACAACAGCATCATTGCAACCTGTATCAGTCAGCTATTTCCATAATAATGCTGTGTAATAAACCATCCAGAACCCACAGGCTTAGAGCAATAACCATCTACCCTCACTCTCAAGGGTTCACTGCAACGCGGCTGGGCTTCTTTTCAAGCTGAACTCAGGTCATGGGGCATGTTCTTCTCCTGGCAGAGATCAGAAGATTCCAGAGACCAAGCCAGACTATGGAAGGATGTTCACAACTTCTGCTTGCATCACATCCACTAAAATTTCACTGGCCAAAGGAAATCACATGACCAAGCTCAATATCAATGAGGCAGGGTCGTATATTCTATCCACAGCATGAAGGGAAAGAATGAACATTTTCTGAACAACAATTCAAACTATCAAATAACTTAATTCTGCTATCTTAAGATTTTGATCATTTCTTGCTAAGGAGGGATAACAATAACAATATTTAACATTTTTTGAATCCTTATTAAGTGTCAGCCATAGTCCTGTAGACTCTGTAGACATTTTCTCATTTAATGCCCATAAAAATCCCACATGATACGTACAATGTGTGTGCGACCTGCCTGAATCACACAGCTGGAAGGAGCAGGGTATGAACTATAGGCACTTCTGGTGCCCAACTCATGACACTGCTTGACTCTTCCTTCTCCTTCATTTTCAAGTCTGAGTTTGGGTAAATGTTTAATTTGTTGCCAGTGCTTTAACGTTGGTGCAAATAATCTAAGCGAGATTATGGAGGGAAAGATGGAGAAAGAGGCTCTGAGGTGGAAGCTGGGGGAGTCGCAGAAGCACAGACAAAGCTCAAAGCCAAAGCCAAGCTCTCCCCGTTTCATTACCTGGTCTTGAGCTAACCCAGAATTAACATGCATATTTTCAAAACAACTGGTGGCCAATTACCAAGAACGTAGGATGTGACAGATGGCAGGTACCAGGATGTTTATTCCGACCGCCTCGTTTTACAGATGAGGAACTGGAGCCTGAGGGAGGGGAAGTAACTTGCCCAGGACATATGGCTCGTAAATGACAGATCTAGATAAAAACTAGATTTGTGATTCCAAGTGGAGAGCTCCGTTTTCCTGCTTGTTCTGTGGGAGCCATGAAGGTGGTGCTGGGTACCACTGGCCTGGGTGGGTTTTCTGATTAACTGATCCTGACAGAACATGCAATGCGTTCTACGGAAGCAGTCAAAGCATTTGCACAGTGGAGTCCAGCAAAGCAGATAGACGGAAGTTTTCAATGTACAGCTACTCGCTTGGCATCCTGTAGGCACCGCCTGCATGAGTTTCACTCAACGGGCAGCCACCTGGCACTGGTGCATTCTCACAAATGATTTAGTGGCAGTGATGTAAATATTAACTGTCAGTTGATGTGTTTTATTTAACAGTAAAGAAATGCAAAACCAACTGAATGATAGGTTTAGAGAGGCAAAATTGCCTAGAAATTGGGTTTACTGTCAATATTTTTACATATTTAATATTTGTTCATCTCAATAGCCAGCTATCTAAGAGTGAGATTGTTGGGTTGGCTGTAGTTGTGGTTAATAATGGCAATGGGGGATCAGGGCAAATAAAGGGAAGAAGCATGCAAAGTTTTACACACTTGTACCATTCACTTCCGTACCTCAGGAGTAGAGGGTTTTTATTTTGAGCCTCTTCTAGCCCTCAGTGGTTCTTCGCTTATGCTCTGTAGGAGATAGGGCTTACTGTCCTTCTCCTAGAGGTTCAAGACTTTTGTTCCCAGTGGCAAAGGGTCCAAGTGGGGCTACGCGTCTTTCCTGCATCTGTACCTGCTCCCTTCCTCCAGGCCTGTACCACTGAGGAAGCTATTTTCTGTCTCCTCCCCAACCCTCGACCATTCTTGTAAGCATTTGCAGAAGTCTGTGGAAAAGAGCCTGCAAGTGGGTGCAAAATCCCCTGGTGTCCGCTGAGGTTCTACGCTCTTGTGCAAGCCCATTTTCCAACATTTTGTAAGTTCCTTAGAATTGTAGCTGAATTCTTCTTGCCTATTTATATGGTCTCAGCATCTCCTCCTCTCATGCTGTGCTATAGGTGAGCAGATGTCTGCACCTTGCCTTGAAGCTACCTTCGTTTCTTTGGACTTCAGGATACCTCGTTGCCCTGCAACCTCAGATCGCTGCTAGATCAAAATATGTTATGATTTTGTAATTTATCCGCTTTCTCTCATCATTTCGGTGGGAATAATGTTTATTCCAGCTTTCTACATCCCAGATGAAAGCAGAACACCACATTTCCCCCCTGGTTCAACTTTAGTCTTCCTTTGGGATTTTCTTCTAAATATTTCTGAAAAAAGAAAAGTCTTGATTTCTTCCCAAATTTGATGCTGGCATTTATGGAGCTGCCAGAAGCAGCTTCTGTTTTGCGGGTCCTCTGAGCCTCTGTGCTGAAGAGAAGGCTTAGTAATTGGATTTAATTTTAATTTTTAAATTTATAGCACATTCAACCTTGTAATTAAAGGCTTTAGAATGATCCTACATTTCTTTGAAGCCCATCGACTCGACCTATTTTATTGCCTCATTGTGAGGAGGTCTGTTTAACAAGCATCTGAAATTGTCCTCCTCCGGGCCATTCCCCATATCATCCAAAACAGCCCTTCTTTTCTTTTCTAAATATGTTCCAGAAATACAGATATTCAGGGAAACTTAGACCAAAATGAACTGTCCAGAAATCTCCATCCAGTGAGACCTCGTCGACCTAGCTGTTCCTGAATTCCAAAGCTACGGCTCACGTTCTTTAAGAGGAAATTGCTCCTCCTTGCAATTTTCTCTGTGTGATGTTTTCTCTGTTGTTACAGCACAGGTTACTTCACTGCGTCTTCACGCTGGCTGTCAAGCGGGGAGCAGTGCCTGGCTGCTCTTGTGTGCTCACGGCAGGCTCACATCCTCTGCTCCTCTCATTAACAGAACCTTCTATGCGCCTCAATGAAGTCTCAGTTGATGGCCACAGGAGTCATTTCCAGAACTGACTCTTTAGGGTGGCAATTAATTTATGGTTAATTAACTTTGCTGTTAAGCTTAGTCTTGGCAACGATGCTTGAAGTTTAAAGAGGGAAAGAAAGGGAGAGAAGGAGGGCCAACTCGGGCCAATAACAATAACAGAGCTGGAGAACTCACAAAGGTAAATAAGAAGAATTGATGCAGGTGTATTTTGTCTCACGACTTCTTCGTGAGGATGCTTTATTTAGATTAATGCCCACAGTTAGAATAAAGTGGCAAAACAAGCTTCTTTTGTTTGACTAAGGGTATCGGCTTTAATTAGCAGGTTTATTTTTTTTGTTTTTTTTGTTTTGTTTTGTTTTGTTGCAGTACGCGGGCCTCTCACTGTTGTGGCCTCTCCCGTTGCAGAGCACAGGCTCCGGACGCGCAGGCTCAGCAGCCATGGCTCACGGGCTCAGCCGCTCCGCGACATGTGGGATCCTCCCGGACCAGGGCACAAACCCGTGTCCCCTGCATTGGCAGGCAGACTCCCAACCACTGTGCCACCAGGGAAGCCCCTAATTAGCAGTTTTTTAAGAGCCAAGCAGAGCTCTTCATCAGGGAGGGAGACTCATTAATAACACCATTCATTATCCTAGGGTTTCCTCCCCGAGGGTGGCGGTGGGCTTTGCCGTATAAGAATTCTCATTGGAATGGCTGACTCGTGAAGACCCCACAATGGCCTGGTAGTTCTAGACCTGGGATGCGGTCCAGGGCACAGAGGGGAATGTGCAGATCTCACCTCCAGCTCTAGCAGGGTGCAGAGGGAAAGAAGCCAGCCTGAGGAGTTGATAGATGACAGCTAAGCCAATTAAGACTTGGAAGTCCCCAGAGTGTAATATCCCTTCACTCCCTCATCTGACATTAGTGGTAAGTGAGGAGCTCACAGTATGAATGTCTTAGGTATAGGTTGGAAAACTATAGCCAGGGGGCAAATCTGGCCCACCACCAGATTTTATAAATAAAGTTTTATTGGAACACAGCTATGCCCATTTGCTTAGTGTTGTTTACGGCTACTTTCATGCTGTGATGGCAGAGTTGAGTTATCATGACAGAGACTGTACAGCCTGCAAAGAAAAAGTCTGCCAGTTCCTGTCCTCTGTCACTGAAGTGCCAAAACATGGTGATGCTTTGAGGTGGAGATCCACCCAGAATGCACTGCATATGTTACCTTTGTCTTTAAGATGAGAATACAGGGACAATAATTTGACTTTTGCAATAAAATGGCAGCCACTGGCCATTCAGTGTAGGGAAGCATCTTCACCCCACCTGGAGTCCGGAGGATGTCATTGTGTGCTGGTTCCAGTGATAATCTTAAGCCCACAAGAGAACGATTTTGTCTCTTTTGCCTTGTTTTAATATTTTTTTTCTTACTGTCAGCTATGAGCATTGATTCTTGTAGCTGTCATTTACACCTGCCTCTAAGTGTCCTAACCTTTCTGTTAGGTCATTAATCTGTTGCTTCTGACCACAGAGGTTGAAAAAAAATAAAGAAAATGAGCCTATGGGAATCGTGTCCAAAGTAAGTGGGAAGTGGCTGCTTCTAGTTTATTTATCCCGGGGTCCCCAGGGAGGGCTGATCTGTCAGTTCTCTCACTGGCTGGTATTGATGGAGGGAGACTCTGCTTTTGTCTCTGTTCTCACTGTCTAGTGGAGGAGCTGGTCACTTACCTGTCCCCCAGAAGAGTGTTTACCTGCAGACTCCGGAGCAGGCTCTGACAGAGCAGAGCCCAGGTCCTACCTGAGCATGTGACTGGGGCACCTGACCTCGCCGGGAAGGCTTCCGTAGGGAAGGAGGAAGTGCCCTGAGGAGGGGGCTGGGGTCGACCTGGGGAGACACCTGTGAGGCCTGGAGGGGGAGAGGGCGTGGCGGCTGGGACTGCAGTGAGAGCCCCAGGAGGTGAGGGGGGGGCCCTGTAGACCGTGGAGGGGAGTTGGAAACACTTGAATGGTTTTGGGGTGAGTCTCAACGGGGATGGTGGGCAGGGAGAATGATAGGATTCAATTTGCCTTTCTCCAGGAAGGGCCAGAGGTAGGAAGGAGCCCAGATAGGACCCCGATGTTTCGGAGAGAGCATTTGGATTCTCGAAGGCCCTGAGACCAGGTGTGCGGCAGGGGAGGCACCTCCCTGGTCACATGACCTTTCTTGCCAGCACCCAGAGGCCAGAGAAGCCGCTGGAAAAGTATTGAGCCCCCATTCTGGTCTCAAATGGGTAAAACAAAAAAGTACCAAATGTCTGAGACACACCCTACCCCTCCCCGCCATCCCTATCCCCAGAACTCCTTTGACTAGGAGACTCTCATGCTGGACCAGTTACGTGCAGCACTAGGCAGGACTCAAGGAGGGGCCCAGATGTCCAGTCTGACCTAATTCCTCCCGGTCCACAGACACAGTCCCTCCCCATCAGCTTCCTTCAGGCCCGATGGAATTTTTAAATCGTTTCTGCTTTTGAAAAGCAAAGAGTCAGCATCTCTAGATTGCATTAGTTTTGTTGCCTTTCCAAGAACATGGGCGATAAGATAGCAGAGTACTTGAGCGTCGCCGTCTGGCCACCTGGACGGCCCCATAAACGGCCCAATCTTGGCTCATTCACTAACATCCTGGGTCTGGCTTTCAATTTTGCATCGCCACAAACTCTATTTTGTCAGTGTCCCGAGGCTGAGGTTTCCCTTAGGTTGCAGATCTGCCCATCTCCCCAAGGCTGGTGCCCGTGTCTACCTGGGGCTGTAGTCACTGGGCACAGATGCTTGCAGGTGTGCTCGCTGATGTGATGTACACACGCATGCACACGCATGGAACACGTCTGCCAGATTTCAGAGAAATGTGTCTGTGAGGTAAATGCTGGAGCCAGCCCGACCTCAAGAAAAGTCATGGAAAATGTAGTTTCCTGGGAGCGTCAGTACAAAGGAAGCTGTTTGATCTCAGGAAGGTGGCCTGAGTCACTGCCACTCAGAGGTGGCCTTGCCAGACGAGTTGTTATGGTCTGAGCTAGTACAAGCTTAGCTTCTGCAGTGATAGTGTTTTGCTCAGTCTGCTGTAAAAAAAGTACTACAGATCCGGGGGCTCACACAACCAACATGTATTTTCTCACGATTCTGGAGGCTGGAAGTCCAAGATAAAAGTATCAGCAGGGTTGGTTTCTTCTGAGGTCTCTCTCCTTGGCTTGTAGATGGCCGTCTTCTCCCTGTGTTTTCACATGGCCTTTCTTTTGTGTGTGTCTGTGTCCTAATCTCCTCTTCTTAGAAGGGCGCCAGTCATCTTGGACTAGGTCCCACCCTAATGACCTCATTTTAACTTAATTTCCTCCTTAAAGACCCCATCTCCATATACTCATTCTGAGATGCTGGGGGTTAGGACTTCAACATAGGAATTTTGAGGGGACAAAATTTAGCCCGTAACATGGTCAAATCTAGGACACCAACAAAGCTGGCTTCTAAGAGTCTCTATTTTTAAAAAAATGTTGACTGCCATGACGGACCCACCATCACAGGCTATGATACACTTGAGTATATTTCTGCTCATGACGTGTCAATTACAATGCCTCCCTGCCTTCCTGGGGTTTCTCTTGGTTGGTCTTTTGGGTGTCCTCAGACTTTTCTGTCCCACATTAGCCACCTGGCAGTTGGTTCCCACAGATGGCTACTCACACCCATTAGGTGAGAGCTTTACTCCTCAAGCTGGGAGAGAGGCTTTAAGCGCAGGTTCTCTGGGGGTACCTTTCTGTCCCCTCCCGTAGCCACCTGCCACACACTGCTAACAGGTGTGACTATATTACCAGTAAATAAGACAAAAAATGTAAAGAATGATTGGACTAGGGCCATGGAAACCACAGGGAGAGAAGTCTGAACAAAGAAAACATCTCCTTCTGTGGATGACACAATGTTGGAAGAAATCCAGACATATCTTGACAGCCTGGAGCAATGCACTGACTCTAACGAGATGAAGTCTCAGTTGGGATAATTGTGCAGTCTGGTACTTGCATTAAGACAATTCAGCCGTAGCACATAAGGTGGAGGAGAGGTAGCATCACAGCAGGGACATGATGCAGAGACTTTGGCTGACAGTGAGCTTGCTCTGTACCTCAGCTCCCAGAGCCGGTGTGAGCTTAGCCCCTGTGACGATTGTGTTTTGTTTCAATGAGGGAGGAAATAGTCTCATCTTTCTTGGAAGAGGTCAGATTACTCCATGGTCCATTCTTTCAGATGTGGCCACCACGTTTTAAAGGGGTGACAGCAAAACAGGATGGTTCTTGAAACTGAGTCCTGGGGAAAGGGTGAGGAGACAGAGGGTGTTATGGAGAGAGGACTCGGGGCAGGACGAGCATGCTGGGCAGATTAGAGTATTTGCAATGCGGCCAGATCCAAGATAGATGGGGCTCACTCTGTGTGGATTCAACATGAAGACCACTGGGTAGAAATTCACGGGGAATTTTGTTATTTACCAGTATAGTATCTAACAGATACATCAGAGCTTGGAGATGTTTAAGCAGAGGCTGGGCTTGGAGAGAAACTTGGAAGAGATGTGGTAGAAGAGATTCAATTATTGAGAATAAAAGCAAAGGCATAGTCAAAAAATAGAAAACAATGTGGACAAAATAAATCTAAAGTACATCAATAATTACAACAAACATGAATGCGTGAGTGCAACCATTAGAAGATGTATAATCCAAACTATCTTGTTTACAGGAGTACAACATAAGCTGACACAAAAAGTTTGAAATTAAAGAGGTAGAAAAAGATACATCAGATAAAATTAACAAAAAGAAAGCTAGTTGCTTGCAGCTAGAAAGTAGCAATATTAATATAAACAAATATATACAGTTCAAGGTTACATTTACTTCTCTATTTAAATTCTATTTATGGCCCTTATCATTACCTGATATTTTCTCCCCCCCTCTACTCCAGGCTAGACTGTAAATTCCATGAGAACAGGGACCGTGTTTATTCTGTTCATTGCATCTTGAACATTTCTTGAACCACAGAAAACACTCAATACAGATTTGTCGAATGAAATAATGACTCCAAAGACTTTTTCTTTTTCTCTTTCGAGTACTGACATTCCAGGATGGAGGGCATGTGAACTGGCCTTTGTTCTGTCTGGTTAGCTATTGCTGCAACCAAACTACCTCAACACTTAGTGGCTTAAAACACCGACTTATTATCTACCGTGGTTCTGTGGATTGGCTGGGCTCACCTGGGCAGTTCTTTTTTTTTTTCTTTTGTGGTACGCAGGCCTCTCACTGCTGTGGCCTCTCCCGTTGCGGAGCACCGGCTCCGTACGTGCAGGCTCAGCAGCCTGGCTCACGGGCCCAGCCGCTCCGCGGCGTGTGGGATCTTCCTGGACCGGGGCACGAACCCGTGTCCTCCGCATCGGCAGGCGGACTCTCAACCACTGCACCACCAGGGAAGCCCGCCTGAGCAGTTCTTGTATGGGCTCTTTCACGCAGCTGTGGTCTGCATGGCTGGGGATGGAATTATTTAAAGGCTCAACTTATATCAGACATCCAAGATGGTGCACTTGCATGCCTGGTGGTTGATGCAGGTTGTCAGCTGGGAGTTCAGTTGGGGCTGTTGACCAGAGCCTCCATGTATGGCCTCTTCATGTGGCCTGGGCTTCTCACAGCCAGGTGGCTGGAATCCATCAGCAAGTGTTTTAAGAGACGGGAAGTGGAGGATGCCAGTCTCTTAAGGCCTGAGCCCGGAGAATGACACAGTGCCACATTGTCACAATCTATTGGGCAAACAGTCATGGAGCCCACTTAGATGTAAAGGTGGGGACGTAGATCTCCTTTTCATTCCCCTTGTCAATGGGAGAAGTGTCCAAAATTTTGTGGTCATCTGTAATCTACCACAGACCTTCAAATGAGGGAAACTGTTCCATCTCTACTAATGGCAGGACTTGGCAGATATGATTTGCTGAGTCTGAGACATCTCTCTTCCCAGGCAAGGAAAATTCCATCATGGAAAGAAAAGAGTCCTGTTCTGGAATCTCTGCAGCATGTGTGGGTTGGATGAGATATCCCTCAAGACCCTTTTCCAGTGCCAACATTCTTGGATGGAAACCTCAGTGACAGACCAGGGGGAAGTCATCGTGATTCAGTTAAACCTCAGAGGGTTGTGGGTTTCACGGAGGGAAACAAATTGAGGTCTGCCACTAAGAATTACTCACTTCCTCCTTTCTCACTTCACACCAGCTAAGCACTTTTGTCTAGAGCTGCGCATCTGGAACTGGAGGCCAGGAACAGTGCCCTAAGCAACACAACACCTGTCTTGGGGACTGTCATACCTCAGAGACGTGTGGATGCGTTGTGTAAACACTGACACTGATTTGGTAAAATGTGACAATGGGCTTTCAATGCTTCTGTTTATGATTCGCTTTTAGATATTGGACCCATTTTAGAAATTGCTGGTCAATTTCTCTTGCTTTCTTACCTCCCCTCAGAATTATTAGCAATGAGTCCTTAGGCAAGTTACTTGACATCTCTGTGCCTTATTCTCTCATCTGAAAAGACTAATACTAGTGTATACTTCGTAGGGTCGTTGTGGGGATTAAATGAGCTGATACAACATGCTGGGCTCTCCTTTAAGACTTTACAAGGCAGGGCTCAATAAATTCTAACTATTGTAATTTTTCTTTTATCACAAAATTTAATGATTGCATAATAATCCACTTTACGAATGTTCTATAAATTATTTTACCCATCTATGAATTTTGTGTTTGTTTCTTTACCACTGTAAAAATGACATTATAAATATCTTTATGGGTAAATCTTTGTGCCTACCACTTAGGCAACATTCCTAGGAGTGGAATTTTTGGAGCACATTTTTTTTTTAACTGCATAATGCAGCTAAATAGAGTTCAAATAGTCAAGTGAGTGGGCGTTTGTGTTCTGTAGGATTGGCATCTCAGTGTTCACATCACTATCAACAAAACAGAACCGTACCGTGGTTCCCAGTGATACCCAGATCTGCCCTGGACACCCACGGCCCCTCTACCTCTGCAGGGAATCATCAGACTTTCTCACTTCCTATTTTCCAAAATAAGTTTTTTTTTTTTTCTGTATTCAATTCCTTTTCCAAGCAGCCCTTTACTCCATTCATCCACAACGTAGCCTGGCATTGAAATTACACCAAATTAATTGATTGACCAACCGAACACAATGTTAGTATTTTTAAATGGTCTTTATATGTAACAAATTTTTCATTCTGATGGGAAAGAAGAGCTGTTTGTATCAGTTATAAATGGGAGAAGAGTACATGTTCTTCACAGAATCAGTCCCTACGACGTCTCACATAATCGGTGTATGTAAGATTTCACATAGATCTCCTTGATTTCACATTTGTTGAGCAGTTTCCATGATCTGGCCCCAGAAGTAGTCTGGCCCCTTACGTGATCTCCATCCGCCTAAAGCAATAGTGCTTGCCTCTTTATCCATCTATAAGGATTTCCTTTCTCTACCTGGAGATCTCTCCTCCTCATGGCCTTTTTTAAAGAATTAATTGTCTTACTTTTTATTTTTTGGCTGCGTAGGGTCTTTGTTGCTGCGTGCAGGCTTTCTCTAGTTGTGACGAGTGGGGGCTACTCTTCATTGCAGCGTGCGGGCTTCTCACTGCGGTGGCTTCTCTTGTTGTGGAGCACGGGCTCTAGGGTGCATGGGCTTCAGTAGTTGTAGCACACGGGCTCAGTAGTTGTGGCGCATGGGTCCAGTTCCATGACATGTGGGATCTTCCTGGACCAGGGCTCGAACCCGTGTCCCCTGCATCGGCAGGCGGATTCTTAACCACTGCGCCACCAAGGAAGTCCTCCTCATGACCTTTTCATTCACCGTTTTCTCTGCCTGGAATGGGTTCTCTAGTTCTTCCATACTCAGCTCATCCTCATCTTTCTAGGTTCAGCCCAAATGTCACCTCCTCAGAGAGGTCCTCCCTGACTGCCTCCTATAGCAGCCCCTCCACAGCCCCTGTGGGGTCACTCTGCTTCTCATAAAGTATATGAAGGAAATAATCTGAAACTATCTTGTTTTATGTAATCTTCTCCAATAGGTTGTAGGCTCACGACGGCAGGGATGCGTCTGTCTTCTTCATGGCTGTCTCCCATGGCAATGAGCGTTGATGGAGTGAATGGATGTGTACAAGTGAGTTGCTGTGGAATATGGTGCTGTAAAGATGCCTATGCCAGTTTCCTATCGCTGCTGTAACAAGTTACAGCAAACGGCATGGCTTCAAACAACACAAATGTATTATTCTATAGCGCTGGAAATCAGAAGTCTGAAAACGGGTCTTATGGCAGAGTTGTGCTCCGTCTGGGGGCCGAAGGATAGAATCCTCTCCTTTTCCAGCTCATGGCCCGCTTCCAGCAGGGGCATCACTGGACCTGCATCTGTTGTCACCCTAACATGAAATCCACAACATGGTTAGTTCTTTCACGTCTGTCGCACTTCTCTCCCCACCTCTCATCCTAATCAGGCTTTTCCTTCTGTGGGGAGCGGGGAGAGGCTGGGTTATTGTGCAGAAATGTCAGTGCTCTCTATTAAGTCCCCGCTGTCCCCAGCGACTATTCTCTGCTGACTTCCCACAATGCCAAATACATTCTCCCTGGAAGCCAGCTAGCTGTGGATTTTCCTTTCCAGAGATCCAGGGGTCCTCTCAGCAGTGGAGCAGCCATCTGGGCTTTCAATCAGTTTTCAGGCTTCGCTGATGCCGCCACTTGCCTGGGATTGTTGATCAATGGGAACCCCAGAGGAAGGCTAAGCGGTGGGGTTACCTGGCCAGGCTGATGGAGTTCCTTCTTCTCCACTGCCTTAACTCAGGAGGGCTGTCCCAGGCTGAACTGCCCATCTCTACGTACATGATTTAAACAGCAACAAGAAAGAAAGATTACCATATGCCTAGGTTACAGTTTATGTCACAGATGACAAAATATATCATTGATAGCTTTGAGGACATGAAGCCCAACAAGAAAAGCAGTAGAAAAATGTGCTTGTTTATGGAAAATTTACAATAACAAAGAGTTGGTAATGGTTGCCTTGCCAAGTACAGTGGGTTGAAGGGCCAATATTTCTATTTCTTTTCTTTATAACCTTTACCACTTTCAACATCCAACATAATCTACTTCTTTTTCTTCTTCCCCTCCTCCCCTCCCCCTCCCCCTCCCCCTCCCCTTCCCCTTCCCCTTCCTCTCCTTCTCCTTCTATTATCATAAATGCAAGCTCCCTAAAGCCAGGGATTTTTCCCTCAAGGATTTATCCCAAGCACTTAGAAGAGTAGATGGTATATGGCGGATACTCAGTAAATATTTGTGGAATGAATAAATGTTGGGGGGTGAGTTTCTCAGAAACCATCACGTGACATTGATTCAAAGGCAATGAAGCCCTTACTGCCTTTCTGATCCTATAAAGGTGTGGTTTGTCCCAGAAAGAAGTGAGACAGGAATACAAGGAAATAAATCTGCAGAGGAGTCCTCATTAAGAAATTACATCAAACACAACTTTATACAATTAGTTACTCTATTACACGGATTAACTGATCCGTCTTCTTATAAAGGAGGTCTTGTACTGTGCAGTGGGCAATATGCAATCTATAGTTCCTCAGATTTGGCATTAGGGCTCATTTCTACAGAGTTATCATTGTTCTCATAGGAAGAATCCTTTAGTGACTGTAATAGTATTTCAATGATAAAATCAGACAGCACCTAACTTTGACTTCTTACAATGGGCTCAGAAGTGAAACTCTTCTGCTGGATCTAATCTTAACTCTTCCGTGGAGTTTTGACTTTCAATAACAATATTTAAAATTCTACTAGTTGATTTCTCTTTTCAAACCTATCCTTTTTTATTTCTAGAGTCTTTTGCTCTTTTCCTATGATTTCGATTCCTCTTGCTGTTGGTAGGTTCTGTTGTCTGATGTGAGATATTTAATGCTCATCTCCTGAGCTTCCATCGAAGTCTAGTGCTTTATTATTTTTTTGATTTCAAGTTCATTTCCAGTGTTTTTTCTTTTTTTTTTTTTCCTCAGTTGAATCCGTTGGGATTTTCTGTTTAACTCTACCAGTGCCTCAGCTGCGTTATTGCCCCTGTATGATATTTTTTGTTTTTTCCCACTATCTTCTCAGCTTGGAGGTTCCTCTAACTAGGGAATCAAATGGCAAACCCGCAGGAGGCAAAGGAAGGTGTTTTTCCCCACCCAGAGTCCAGCGAGTCATCTACTTCTTGTCGTTTCTTTGGGCTGGCTGGCACATTTTTTTCCAGCCGTTGCATTAAGAGCTGTGACTTTATACATGGATCTCAGTCTCCTGAGACTTTACTCCTGCAAAACTTGTCCTTTGCTTCCTGGTTTGTGTTACCCCACACTCTGGCTCCTGTGTGGGGCAGCCCACACGCCTACATGGCTTCTAGCTTATGCATCATCCTTTTTAGTTATATTTCCTTTTTAGTTATATTTCCTCATATTTCTAGTGGAAGGGTTTTCACATTCGTTTTGTCATCAGTCTTACAAGAAACTAGAATCCCTTTAGTTTACTTCCCACCACCACCTCTCTCTCTGAACGCAGTAGAACCAGGTAAGGTGAGGTGTGGGTCTTAACGGAATCTTTTTTCTTATTGTTGATGCTGTTGTAGTGTCTGAAGCCTTGACCTTCTTGTCTTGGGGTCACATACTCTTTCCTGCAGCAGTGATCCTCAGCTGGGGCTTCTTTTGCCCCCCTCCTGCAGGGGACAATTGGCAATGTCTGCAGACCTTTTTCGTACCATGACTGGAGGCTACTCCTGACATCTAGTGAGTAGAGTCCAGGGATGCTGCTAAACATCGTGTGATGCCCAGGGCTGCCCTCACAACAAAGAGGGATCTGGCCCCAAATGCTAACAGTGTTGTGGTGGAGAACCCCTGTCCTACAGGGATGGCACTTTCTTAATTAAATATCAGTGATCACTGCATGGTTATTCTCTGCTCCATCCCTCCATGCCCATTCTACATCCTTCTCTACTCTGTGACCAGGAAGCTTGCTCCTCGATTCTGCACTGTCTGTCTCCCTTGTCCGCTGGCTTCCCACTGGCTTTGGCGTTTGGGAAGCAGTAGCTGACAGTTGGAGCAGAGAGAGGGATCTGGGTAGATCTTTGCCACTCCTGCCCTACTCTGGACTACCTTTCTCTGTCAGCGGCTGTATCCCTGAATGACTCCTCTTACTTGCAGGCAGCCATCTCCATGGCTGTCACTCTTACTGGGATCTTGTTGGGCCATTTCCACACCTTTGACCTTGGGTGGTGATGGCAATGGCAATGCCCACCCTTGCTGGGCTCTGGGAGCCTCAGCATCCTCTGTGTGTCTGCTTACCCTGCCCACAGCTCTTCATTCATTACTCTTAAACCATCTGAGTTGGATACTGTGTCCTGCCAGGATGCTGGCTGGTACAGCCGCTGTGATTTCCTTAACTGTAGGGCGTGATGACCTCATTCAATGCACCAGATTGTCTTTCATCTCTGTCCTGCATCCCTGCTCCGTTAGGTCCGTGTGGGCTCATCACCTATACGGTGACCGTTGTCTCCTTACAATGTAGTGACATAGTGGCATCTCTCAGCCAAGAGGCCTTGACCAGGGTTCTATTTATATGACAAGCTAGGGAGATGGAGCTGAAAGCAAACATGATTTGACTCTTCGGGGTTTGCGGCCAGATGCTGAGCTAGGGATGCCTTCCTTTACTTGATTCTAAATCATATATAATTAGATATGTACACCCTCCATGCAGGTGTTTCCCATGTTTATGTTCTCCCCTTTCTTCTCGTTCCTTTCTGGGAATCCTTCTTCTTTCTAAAGGCTTGGACTTTATAAACTGCCCCTCCGTGAGGGTGACTGAGCTTTCAAAATCTACCTCTCCTGGAACCCTGACATTCAGCTAGAGAAGAGCCGTGCTTTTATCCCAAATTTCTCTTGGAGGATAGTTTTCTATTTCTTTGACTCAGAGCTTGGTGGGACCTCATGAGTGTAGCCCTGAGTTACAAATTCAGAAGAATTGGAAACCTGAAGCAATTTCCTATTCAGAAAGGTCCATGCTGATTTTTTTTAACATCTTTATTGGAGCATAATTGCTTTACAATGGTGTGTTAGTTTCTGCTTTATAACAAAGTGAATCAGCTATACATATACATATATCCTCATATTCCCTCCCTCTTGCGTCTCCCTCCCACCCTCCCTATCCCACCCCTCTAGGTGGTCACAAAGCACTGAGCTGATCTCCCTGTGCTATGCGGCTGCTTCCCACTAGCTATCTATTTTACATTTGGTAGTGTATATATGTCCATGCCACTCTCTTACTTTGTCCCAGCTTCCCCTCTCCCTCCCCATGTCCTCAAGTCCATTCTCTACACCTGCATCTTTATTCCTGTCCTGCCCCTAGGTTTTTCAGAACCATATATATATATATTTTTTTTTTTTTTTAGATTCCGTATATATGTGTTAGCATACGGTATTTGTCTTTCTCTTTCTGACTTACTTCACTCTGTATGACAGACTCTAGGTCCATCCACCTCACTACTCTTTCTCTGTGAAAATACGTTCATTTGTGTCAGTTGTTAGATAATGCCTATAAGTGATGTCATAGTATATGTCTTTTGCTTTCTGACTTACCTCATGTTCTGTGATTATCTCTAGGCTCATCTCAAATAACTGAATTTCATTTCCTTTCATGGCTGAGTAATATTCCATTGTATATACGTGCCACATCTTCTTTTTTTTTTTTTTTTTTTTGCGTTACGTGGGCCTCTCAATGCTGTGGCCTCTCCCGCCGCGGAGCACAGGCTCCGGACGCGCAGGCCCAGCGGCCATGGCTCACGGGCCCAGCCGCTCCGCGGCATGTGGGATCTTCCCGGACCGGGGCACGAACCCGCGTCCCCTGCATCGGCAGGCGGACTCTCAACCACTGCGCCACCAGGGAAGCCCTGCCACATCTTCTTTACCCATTCATCTGTCGATGGACACTTAGGTTGCTTCCACGTCCTGGCTATTGTAAATAGAGCTGCAATGAACATTGTGGTACATCTCTCTTTTTGAATTACGGTTTTCTCAGGGTATATGCCCAGTAGTTGGATTGCTGGGTCATATGGTAGTTCTATTTTTAGTTTTTTAAGGAACCTCCATACTGTTCTCCATAGTGGCTGTATCAATTCACATTCCCACCAACAGTGCAAGAGGGTTCCCTTTTCTCCACACCCTCTCCAGCATTTATTGCTTCTAGATTTTTTGATGATGGCCATTCTGACTGGTGTGAGACTAGTTGGGAAGATAAACTAGAATGAAATGAATGAATGAAATTAGAACACTCCCTAACACCATACACAAAAATAAACTCAACTAGTCTCATGGCATTGTGGTCAGAAAAAATACTTGATACAATTTCAATTTTCTTAAATTTACCAAGGCTTGATCTGTGACCCAGGATATGATCTATCCTGGAGAATGTTCCATGAGCACTTGAAAAGAAATTGTATTCTGTTGCTTTTGGATGGAATGTCTTATAAATATCAATTAAGTCCATCTTGTTTAATGTGTCATTTAAAGCTTGTGTTTCCTTATTTATTTTCATTTTGGGTGATCTGTCCATTGGTGAAAGAGGGGTGTTAAAGTCCCCTACTATGACTGTGTTACTGTCGATTTCCCCTTTTATGGCTCTTAGTGTTTGGCTTATGTATGGAAGTGCTCCTATGTTGGGTGCATAAATATTTACAATTGTTATATCTTCTTCTTGGATTGATCCCTTGATCATTATGTAGTGCTCTTTTTGTCTCTTGTAATAGTCTTCATTTAAGGTCTCTTTGTCTGATATGAGAATTGCTACTCCAGCTTTCTTTTGATTTCCATTTGCATGGAATATCTTCTTCCATCCCCTCACTTTAAGTCTGTATGTGTCCCTAGGTCTGAAGTGGGTCTCTTGTAGACAGCATATATACGGGTCTTGTTTTTGTATCCATTCATCCAGTCTATGTCTTTTGGTGGGAGCATTGAACCTATTTACATTTAAGGTAGTTATTGATATGTATGTTCCTATTACCATTTTCTCAATTGTTTTGGGTTTGTTATTGTAGGTCTTTTCCTCCTCTTGTTTTCCCTGCCTAGAGAAGTTCCTTTAGCATTTGTTGTAAAGCTGGTGTGGTGGTGCTGAATTCACTTAGCTTTTGCTTGTCTGTAAAGGTTTTAATTTCTCCATCGAATCTGAATGAGATCCTTGCTGGGTAGAGTAATTTTGGTTCTAGGTTTTTCCCTTTCATCACTTTAAATATGTCCTGCCAGTCCCTTCTGGCTTGCAGAGTTTCTGCTGAAAGATCAGCTGTTAACCTTATGGGGATTCTCTTGTATGTTATTTGTTTTTCCCTTGTTGCTTTTAATATTTTTTTCTTTGTATTTAATTTTTGATAGTCTGGTTAATATGTGTCTTGGTGTGTTTCTCCTTGGATTTATCCTGTATGGGACTCTCTGTGCTTTCTGGACTTGATTAACTATTTCCTTTCCCATATTAGGGAAGTTTTCAACTATAATCTCTTCAAATATTTTCTTAGTCCCTTTCTTTTTCTCTTCTTCTTCTGGGACCCCTATAATTCGAATGTTGGTGCATTTAATGTTGTCCCAAAGGTCTCTGAGACTGTCCTTAATTCTTTTCATTCTTTTTTCTTTATTCTGCTCTGCAGTAGTTATTTCCACTATTTTATCTTCCAGGTCACTTATCCGTTCTTCTGCCTCAGTTATTGTGCTATTGATTCCTTCTAGAGAATGTTTAACTTCATTTCTTGTGTTGTTCATCATTGTCTGTTTGCTCTTTAGTTCTTCTAGGTCCTTGTTAAACTTTTCTTGTATTTTTTCCATTTTATTTCAAAGATTTTGGATCATCTCTACTATCATTATTCTGAATTCTTTTTCAGGTAGACTGCCTATTTCCTCTTCATTTGTTAGGTCTGGTGGGTTTTTACCTTGCTCCTTCATCTGCTGTGTGTTTCTCTGTCTTCTCATTTTGCTTAACTTACTGTGTTTGGGGCCTCCTTTTCCCAGGCTGGAGGTTTGTAGTTCCTGTCATTTTTGGTGTCTGTCCTCCAGTGGCTAAGGTTGGTTCAGTGGGTTGTGTAGGCTTCCTGGTGGAGGGGACTTGTGCCAGTGTTCTGGTGGGTGAGGCTGGATCTTGTCTTTCTGGTGGGCAGGTCCACGTCTGGTTATGTGTTTTGGGGTGTCTGTGACCTTATTTTGATTTTAGGTGGCCTCTCTGCTAATGAGTGAGTTTGTGTTCCTGTCTTTCTAGTTGTTTGGCATAGGGTGTCCCACACTGTAGCTTGCTGGTCGTTGAGCAGAGCTGGGTCTTAACGTTGAGATAGAGATCCCTGGGAGAGCTTTCACCATTTGATATTACGTGTGGCAGGAGCTCTCTGGTTGACCAGTGTCCTGAACTCGGCTCTCCCACCTCAGAGGCATGGGTCTGATACCTGGCCGGAGCACCAAGACTGTGTCAGCCACATGGCTCAGAAGAAAAGGGAGAAAAGGGAAAAGAAAGAAAGAAAGAAGGAAAGAAAAGAAAAGAAAAGAAAAAAGTTATTAAAAAATTATTAAAAATTAAAAATTAAAAAGTAATAAAGAAAGAGAAAGAAAGAAAGAAAGAGAGCAACAAAACCAAAAACAAATCCACCAATGATAACTAGTACTAAAAAGTATGCTGAAATAAAAAAGAAACGGACAGACAGAACCATAGGACAAATGGTAAAAACAAAGTTATACAGACAAAATCACACAAAGAAGCATACACATACACACTTACAAAGAGAAAAAGGAAAAAAAATCTATATATATATAAAAAAAAGGAAGAGAGCAACCAAATCAATAAATCTACCAATGATAATAAACTCTAAATACTAAGCTAAGGTAAACAAATTAGATGCAGAAAGCAAACCCTAAGTCTACAGTTGCCCCCAAAGTCCACCGCCTCAATTTTGGGATGATTCATTGTCTATTCAGGTATTTCACAAATGCAGGATACATCAGGTTGATTGTGGGGATTTAATCCGCTGCTCCTGAGGCTGCTGGGAGAAATTTCCCTTTCTCTTCTTTGTTCACACAGCTCCCGGGGTTCAGCTTTGTATTTGGCCCCGCCTCTGTGTGTAGGTCACCGGAGGGCGTCTGTTCTTCGCTCAGACAGGACAGGGTTAAAGGAGCAGCTGACTCGGGGGACTCTGGCTCACTCAGGCCGGGGGAGGGAGGGGCACGGAGTGCGGGGCGAGCCTGAGGTGGCAGAGGCCGGCGTGACGTAGTACCAGCCTGGGGCATGATGTGTGTTCTCCGGGGGAAGTTGTCCCTGGATCATGGGACCCTGGCAGTGGCGGGCTGTACAGGCTCCCGTGAGGGGAGGTGTGGAGAGTGACCTGTGCTTGTACACAGGCTCCTTGGTGGCAGCAGCAGCAGCCTTAGCGTTTCATGCCCGTCTCTGATGTCTGCACTGATTGCCATGGCTCACGCCCATCTCTGGAGCTTGTTTAGGTGGTGCTCCGAATCTTCTCTCCTCACGCACCCTTTCGGGAAGTCTGAGGTCTTCTGCCAGCGTTCAGTAGGTGTTCTGTAGGAGTTGTTCCACATGTAGATGTATTTCTGATGTATTTGTGGGGAGGAAGGTGATCTCCATGTCTTACTCCTCCGTCATCTTGAAGGTCTCCTCCATGCTGATTTTTAAAGAGCTCTGGGCAAGGAGCCCAGTGCATTTGCAGGAGAGGCTGAGGTCCTCTCTGGGTGTGACCTGGAGACGTTGCAGAGCAGCTCCTCCACTTCCTCTGCAACAGGCACCCTGCCCGTCCTGATATTTACAAAGAGGAGCCACGGAACAATGACATAAGAACCAGGAGGACAGGGGCACTTTCCAGGCACCCTTCCATTATAGGCAGGTGCTGAGCAAGTACAGTGGACCCCCAGAGAAGCTTAGGACCTGAGCATCTGGGTGGAGAGGGAATGAGCATCTCTGCTCACTTTCATGTGTTTTAGGCCCCCGTAGTGACTGCTTTAGCCACAATGTTTGAACAATATTCCATCATTATTCCACTAGAGAAAAATAGAGCCAATACCTGGAGGTGCTGGGGATTGAACCCAGGGTCTCATACATGCCAAGCATGTACTCTATCACTGAGCTACACCCCCTCCTAACTAGCCACCATGAACTAAAGGCTTGTGGACGTGCATTGTCCTGTCCTACCCCATGGAGACTAATCAAGTTTTGCTCATTTGGAGGTTTCTGGGCCACCTTATGTCTCTTCTCCACAGCTGTCTATGGAGGGTGTGGGCTGATTCTCCTGGGGGTCAGGGTTAGGCTGTGGTTGACAACAGTTTTGTGTCCAAGGGATCCCAGTTCCTACAGGAGAACTGTGATGCCTGGACAGGCAATGTGTAGGGCAGACTGCACCTGGTAGGTGCCTTAAGAGACATGGAGTTGGGCTGAGGGCAGCTACAAGAGGACGGCGGGACTCCTGGGTCCTCCCCACGCCGCGGGGGAACCACTGCTCCGTGCAGGGCACAGATGTGCCATCTCCTTGGTGCTGGGGGGACTGGACAGCTCCCCCACCTCCAGCAGAAGACAGAACCCCTGGACTATGGGTGGAGGCTGGGGTGAGTGTAGCCTGGGAAAAAGCTGCACTTCTGAAAGCTTACAGGGATTTCTTTTTTTAATTTGTTGGTGATATTTCAAACACTTTACTTCCAAGTAAGCAAACTTCTTTGCATAGAAGAAACAAAATAATAGAAGCCAACAGATGAACAGAGAGATGAGGTGGTAGGTTATGCTTAGAGAATATTTGTTTTCTAATGTTAGCTCAGATTAATCCATGAACTATTTTATGTATTGTCACCAAAGAGAAGGAATAATGCAAGAAGCTTACAATGACCTGCAACCAGCAGTATTTCTGCATCTCCATTTCATTGAGGCCTCTTGGTTATCAACTAATGAGACGTTTTCTCTCATGAAACTCGCCATATTCCTATTAATTGCTTCCTATGTCCAGGTACTAAGAGGTAGGTTTCTTTTTTTTTAAATTTTTATTGGGGTGTAATTGATTTACAATGTTGTGTTAGTTTCAAGTGTACAGCAAAGTGAATCTTTATACAAATACATACTTGGAAGGCTCTTTAAGGCACTGGCTCCCTGGACATAAGTCTGCACCTGTGGGTAGTGATCTACCTGAAAGTGAAGGGCCAGCGATTTGGGAGACAGTGTCCTTCTGGTCCTCACTAGCCACTAGACCCCGAGGCTGAGGGCTGGCACACCCTGTAAGGTGCTCACCTTTCCTTGAAGCTTCATCTGTTTCCCTTACTTTCTTGGAATCTCAGGTTTCAATGACCTTAGTCTTAAATTGCCTCTGGGGTGTGTTGTATTATTTCATTGAAATTTAATGATTTTCATTATATGGTCCTGCTTATTTCACTTAACTTCTATTTGTTTTTAATTAAGAAATTTTAGAGGGAGGGAGACGCAAGAGGAAAGAGATATGGGAACATATGTATATGTATAACTGATTCACTTTGTTATAAAGCAGAAACTAAGACACCATTGTAAAGGAATTATACTCCAATAAAGATGTTAAAAAAAAGTTTTAGAATTTCTGTTCTTTTCTGTAAAATGGTTCTACTTTTAATTTTTAATAATTTCTTTTGTTTTATAATTTTTAACATCAATTTTTGTTTTAAAAATTAATTTCTAAAAAGTTTAAAAATAATTTTTAACTTTTAAAATTGCCTTTTAGTAATCATTTCATGATCTACATAAATCAAATCATTATGCTGTACACCTTAAACTTACACAGTGTTGCCTGCCCATTATATCTCAAGAAACCTAGAAGACAAAAATTGCCTTTTAGTTTGTTACATTAACCTTTAGAAGATTTCCTTTTGATTCTTATCACATGGTAGAATTACTAGTTTTACATTGGCCAGTAAAATATTTACATTGCATTTTACTCCCTTGCCCTTTAATACTTAATGACAAAACTTTTCATCTTCTTTTATACATTTACTTTTTAAATCAGTTTTTATTTTTGTTCTCTTTAGTGTCCTTTTACATCTTTTCAAAGTATTAGATGTTGTAGATAGCCCTCAAAAATGTCATGTTTTTGAGCAGACCGGCTTCACCCTTTGTAAAAATTCCTGGTCTACAAGTTTGCAGGCACGTGTGTTGCTACAAAAGAGCAGGGACATGTGTTGAAGAGTGAGAGAAAAGCCACGCCATAAACAGCAGGCTGTGCTGACTTTTGCTGCATGACAATGAACTTACCACAGACCTAACAACTTAAAACAGCACTCAGTTATCAGCTGCTAGTTCTGTAGATCAGAGGTCTGGGAGAGGCATGGCTGGGTCCTCGGCTCAGGGTCTTGTAAGGCTGGAATCAAGATGCCCCTGGGGCTGTGTTCCTCTCTGGACGTCCTGGAGAAAAATCCACCTCTAGGATCACTCAGGTTGTTGGCTGAATTTAGTTCCTTGTGGTTGTAGGACTGAGGTTCCCATTTCCTTGATGTTCGATTTCTGCTCCTGGAAGCTGCCTCCATCCCTCCTCAGATGTCTCCTCTCTATCTTCAAAGCCAGCCACAAATCTCTCTCATGAAAGAAACCCCATACCTCATTATCGGTCACTCCCCATGTCGCCTCAGTTCCAAAAAATCAACTCTCTGTTTCTATAGATTTGCCTATTCTGGACTTTTCATACAAATGGAATTATTCAAGATGTGGCCTTTTGTGATTGGTTTCTTTCAGTTAGCATAACAAGGTTCACTCACACTGTAGCATGTGTCAGTACTTCATTCCTTTCTGTGACTGAATAATATTCCATTGTATGGATATACCACATTTTGTTAATCCATTCATTAGTTGATGGACATTTGCGTTGTTTCTACTTTGTGGCTATTATAAGTAATGCTGCTATGAACATCTGTGTACAAGGTTTTGTGTGGACATATGTTTGCATTTCTCTTAAGTATACACTTAGGAATGGAATTGCTGAATCAAATGATAACTCTATGTTGAACTTTATGAGAAATTGCCAACTATTTTCACGGCAGCTGCACCATTTTATATTCTTTTCAACAATGTACGAGGGTTTCAATTTCTCCACGTCTTTACCAACAGTTGTTATTATCTGTTTTTTGATTATAGCCTTTAGTGGATGTGAAGTGGTATCTCATTTTTGATATGCTTTTTCTTAATGATTAGTGGTATTTTTCATGTGCTTATTGGTCATTTGTATATCTTCTGCAGAGAATTGTCTATTCAAATTCTTTGTCCACTTAAAAAATTGAGTTTTCTTTTTATTGAGCTGTAAGAGTTCTTTATATGTTTTGGATACTAGACCTTTATCAGGTATTTGATTTGCAGATATTTTCTCCTAGTCTGTGGGTTGTCTTTTCTCTTTCTTGAGAGTGTCCTTTGAAGCATGCAAATTTTAAATTTTGATGAAGTCCAATTTATCTGTTTTTATTTTCCTTTGGTTTCTTTTGCTTTTCGTGTTCTAAGAAGACTCAGCCTAACTGAAAGTCACACAGATTTACTCTAATACTTTCTTCTATGAGTTTTATAGTTTTAGCTCTTACCTTTAAGTCTGTGATTCATTTTGAGTTCATTTTTGTATGTGTTATGAGATAGGAGTCTGAATTCATTCCTTGCATGTAGATATCCAGTGGTCCTAGCACCATTTGTAGAAAAGATCACTCTTTACCTGTTGCGTTGTTTTGGCACCCTTGTCAAAAATCAATGGACCATAGATGTATGAAACTTTTCTGGATTCTCATTTCTAATCCATTGATCTTTATGTCTATCTTTATGCCAATACTAGCTTGATTACTATCACTTCGCAGTAAGTTTTGAAAGTGGGATGTGTGAGTCCTCCAACTTTGTCCTTATTTTTAAAAATTGTTTTGGCTCTTCTGGATCCTTACATTTCCTTATGAATTTTAGGATCTGTTTGCTTATTTCTGTGAGAAATAAAGTTGGGATTTTGATAAGGATTGCACTGAATCTGTAGGTCATTTGGGGGCGTATTGCCATCTAAACAGCATTAAGTCTTCCAATCCATGAAGACAAGATGTCTTTCTATTTAATTTCTTGCAGTGATGTTTTCTTGTTTTCAGTACTCAAGTCTTGCTCTTCTTTTCGTGAGCATTTTATTATTTTTTTGATGCTATTATAAAGGAGATTGCTTCCATAACATCATTTTGGAATTGTTAGTGTAGAGAAAAATAATTGATTTTTTAAATAATCAATCTTGTATCCTGAAACTTTGTGAGCTCATTTATTAGTTCTCAAAGTTCCTTAGGATTTTCTGTATATAAGATCATGTCATCTACAAAAAATAGATAATTTTACTTCTTCTTTTTCAATCAGTATAAATTTTATTTCTTTTTCTTGCCTAGTTGCCCTGGCTAGAACCTCCAGTACAATGCTGAATAGAAGTTGTGAGAGGGTCATCCTTGTCTTGTTCCTGATGTTAGGGAGGAATTTTTCTTTCCTTCATTATTTAGCGTGTTGTTAGTAATATATTTTAGAAAATGCTCTTATGTTATTTTTTATGAGACTTTGAAATATTTACAGATGAAGTGAGGTGATACTTTGGATTTACTTTAAAATAATCCAGCAAAAAAAGAATGGAGGGTATATATGCTTTTTTTTTTTTTTTTTTTTTTTTTTTTTTTTTTTTTTGCGGTACGTGGGCCTCTCACTGTTGTGGCGTCTCCCGTTGCGGAGCACAGGCTCCGGACGCGCAGGCTCAGCGGCCATGGCTCACGGGCCCAGCCGCTCCGCGGCATGTGGGATCCTCCCGGACCGGGGCACGAACCCGTGTCCCCTGCATCGGCAGGCGGACACCCAACCACTGCGCCACCAGGGAAGCCCGGTATATATGCTTTTAAAGGGGAATAGACATATGTTGATAATTATTGAAGCTAGGTGATGAGAACAAAAGGGTTCATTATATTGTCAGCTCTAATCTTGTGTGTGCTTGAAAATTTACATAATAAAACTTTTTAAAAAGTCCTCATTTTTACTCAGTCCTCAGATCCCTGTAAATCATTGGTTGAGGGCTCTAGGATGGGATAGAGCCTCAGTTGGGTTTAATTACAAGCAACATGATGTAACACGTGTCCAGCTCTAGGTCAGATGCAGGAAGAACATCTTTGGCTAGAATATGCTGTCACTGTGTATCAGCACAGGTCTGGCTTCTTTTGGAGACCAGGGTGCATGTATGATTGGGCCCTGGATGAGTGAAGCGTCAGTGAAAGGGACCGTCTTAGTCATTTTCCCTGGATGCAGGCCCTGGGTGGGGCAAAGTTTCCAGCCCCAGTAGTTACTTGGGTGGTAATCCTAGGAAACCTAGTGGAAAATGGAGAAGAGAGATGGGGAAGGGAGGAAACCCAACAAAGAATGCCTTATGAAACCAATTACCACCTGTGACACTGGACCTTAAACTGCTAAGGAACTTTAGGTGAAAACACAAAACAGGCGTCAGACTCCTCCCAAACTAGGCGCTGGGGAATTTTCACACTGGCTCTGCCTTTTGTTGAGAGTTGCTCCCTGGGATCTTTAATTCTCCAGCATAAAGCCCTCTGACAAGGAGATGCAGCTGCTGGGGTTGAAAGTGGGGTGGGCAGACCTTCACGACAATGATGAGGCCCAAGGGCATGGTGGGCAGGGTGGTGGAGGGGGTGGGGGGGCAGTGATGGCACCTGCCACAGTGAAATTTCTACCTGACGGTATATTTACCTTCAATGTGTTCTCACCATCGTTCTGTCCTGCAATTAACCTTGGATGTCACTTAAGCATTCACCCAGAAATCCACCTCTTTCCCAGGAAATGGACTACAGAGTCATCTTATTAGCCACGTAATTCAACCTCACCTTTTCATTCAAGGTCATCCCATAGATTCCCAGAGAAGTGATATTGAAAATGAAAGAAAACTGAGATGCAGTTCTCTGCATCTCTGAGCTGAGCTGTCTCAGACATTTATTACGCAATTTGAGTCAGCGAAAGGCAACAGTAGTGACTCACGTTTTCAAGGCTAAGTGGAAGAATATCTCTGATACAACCTCTGGCTTCAGCCGTACTACCTGCTGGGAAATTGGATCTCCCACACCTCCGTCTTCTTGGGCTCTCCAGCAGCCTCAGAAAGCAATTAGGAACCATGTGTCTGGTTCTCCTGGCAGCCAAGAGATGACCCAGCCCCATGGTATGTGGATAAATATTTAACAACTAGCTCTATGGGAAAAAACTCCAAAGCCTGAGTGTTTAAACATTTGCCCATTTCCGTGGTGTAAATGTTCCCACCGTGGCTGATTTCAAGCTACCAAGGGTTTAACAACTGGCTTGCAAAATTCCTGAAGATTTACTAATTGGCTTTTGTGAGCTGTTACCAACTGGCTCCAGCACACCACAGCCACAGAGGAATACTCCTCTCCCGGACCCCTGTGCTTCAAGCCAGCCTTGGCGAATCTTGCCAGCAGCTTCAACAGCATGAATGGTACCAGCCCTGATGGGACCAATAGGAAAGAAGTGGCTGACCCACACCCCTCTGCTAAGGGAACCAGACTGAAACCGAGCAGGACCCTACGGGGCCTTCCCAGGACAGACACCACCCCTCCCCGCCCCCCGACAATGTCCTCAGCCTGCCTCTTGTCTGTAGGAAAACTTCAGCCAAAGGATAAATTTAATCAGAGAAATGAAAAATGAAACAGCAAAGTAAAATAGTCAAACAAGACAAAATAGTAATAGCTCAGCCATTAAACAGATCCAAGGGCATTGATTTCCTCCTCAAGGGCTATAGATAATATTCTGAGCCATATCTTTTGAGCTGTTTTGCAGATACTGAAACCTCCACCAGGTAGAAGTTAACTACATGATGACCAGACTGTAGCCATGACCTAAGCAGCTCCATCTCACACAATTCTGAAAACTGGCCTCAAACCAGCTCTGGAACTGAAGATTAACTGTGCTTAAAACAATCAAGATGACTCTGACCAGACACCACATGACCAATTTCAAGATGATTGAGCTAACTGGGCTGTTCTGCACATAGCCCCCTCCTTATATACACCTGAAACTCCCCTTTAAAAGCTCTTGCCCCCTGATTGGCAGTGGGGAATTGGCTTTTGGACCTGTGTCTGCCTTCTCCCCAGGTTGCTGGCCTCCTGGATAAAGCAATCTTTCCTTTCCTTCTAATACTTTTCTCTCGAATACTGGCTTTCAGGTGGTGAGCAGGTGAACCTGAGTTGGTAGCAAGACCTCACAGCAGTCCTGCACAGACCTTTGGCAGTTCTGAAAACCAAGGGAAGATAGATGTTGATCCTTGGAAAGATGGCCGTTACTGACCAGCAAAGGCAACAATGCAGAAGTCCACAGCTGTAGGGACAGCCTTCACCAGGCTAAAGGGAGAGGTTATCATGGAGATTGTTCTGCATGTGCTCTTGGAGTTTACAGAGTCCCAGCCATCTCTGTCTTGGTCAGCACACCCTGACAGAAGTGATGGAGCTTTGCTTTGCTAACATAAACTTCACTTGAGTTTTGTAATCATATAGTCACTCTTCACGAATTCCTTCTGCTTTCTTTAATAGAAGCCAAAGTTAATTTTTTATTTTTGCAGTACGCATGCCTCTCACTGTTGTGGCCTCTCCCGTTGCAGAGCACGGGCTCCGGATGCGCAGGTTCAGCGGCCATGGCTCACGGGCCCAGCCACTCCGCGGCACGTGGGATCTTCCAGGACCGGGGCATGAACCCGCGCCCCCTGCATCGGCAGGCGGACTCTCAACCACTGCACCACCAGGGAAGCCCCAAAGTTAATTTTTGAGTAATAGACAAAGCCCAGTGTTTGGCGGGACATCTAACAGAGTTAAAGAGAAATGCCCATTTGCACGTGAGAGTGGGCTTTTGTACCCAAGAAGACAGGAAGTACAAACTCTGGAAAACTTCAGTTCAACCTAGTTTACTATAGGGTTACAGTTAACTTAGTTGGCGAATTATATTTAAATTAGTTGACTAATTTTCTAAATTGGTGTTTTGCTAGAACTCCGGGAAAATGTGGAGTGAGGGGGAAAACTGGGTTAGGAGATAGTATTTTAAAAATACCTAAATTTAGGATAATTTGAGAAATTATTTTTGGAGCGTCTCCAGAAAAATTTTGTAATTAAAGAGCGTGGCATTTTTTTGAGCCTAAGTTTTTGATGAAATGAACATACAGTACTTGCACTACAGGACAGTATTTATCCATCGTGCTAAATTGACAGGTCAGAGGATTACGTGGTTCTTTTGAAAGCTAAAAGAAGTTTCCATTGGATGTAAAATCTTTTAAAGCTTCATAGTTCTGGGCCGAGGAAAGATGGCCTCGGCTAACAAAGCTGCTGTTTCCTTCTGTTGTTTCCTACTGCAGAGCTGAGAGCTGCCTCTTTTTTAAAATTAATTAATTAATTAATTTTTGGCTGCGTTGGGTCTTTGTTGCTGCGTGCAGGCTTTCTCTAGTTGCAGCAAGCAGGAGCTACTCTTCGTTTCGGTGCGCGGGCTTCTCATTGCGGTGGCTTCTCTTGCTGTGGAGCACAGGCTCTAGGTGTGCGGGCTTCAGTAGTTGCGCCTCATGGGCTCTAGGGCGTAGGCTCAGTAGTTGTGGCACACAGGTTTAGTTGCTCCGTGGCATGCGAGATCTTCCCGGACCAGGGATCAAAACCGTGTCCCCTGCATTGGCAGGCGGATTCTTAACCACGGCGCCACCAGGGAAGTCCCAGAGATTCCTCTTTTATTAGCAAGTTTCCACACTAGGAATGAGCACATAGTTCTGTTCATTTTTTGTCTGCGATATAATATCTCAGTGCTTCAGGCTGGAACAAAGCAATTAAAGAGAAGGAAAGAAATCCTCCTCACTTCTCTTACAAAATCCCTGGTGATGACAGTGATGCTGTTGATATCAAATGACTCATGGATAAAAGATACTGTATGTAAATATCGCCTGGGAGAACTACCTTAAATTGATCTATTTTAAAGTTGATTTTTAATGCATAAAATATCTTTTGAAAACAGTCTCTCCTGCACACGTATCGCGCTTTGTCAATTATCGCTAACAAATGACACCTGCCAGGGATGATTAGACACAATTAAAATCTGCTCTTTGAAAGCTCTCCAATTTGCCCTCAAATATATGTTTATTGGCCTCTCCCTCTCCCTTGCCCTCTCCCTCTCCTCTCTCTCTCTCTCCCTCTCTCCCTCTCCTCTCTCTCTCTCTCCCTCTCTCCCTCTCCCTCTCCCTCCTTCTCCCTCTCTCTCTCTCTTCCTCCCTCCCTCCCTCTCTCCCTCCCTCCCTCCCTCCCTCCCTCCCTCCCTCTCTCCCTCCCTCCCTCCCTCCCTCCCTCTCTCTCTCTCTCTCTCTCTCTCTCTCTCTCTCTCTCTCCCTCCCTCCCTCTCTCTATCCCTGTCCTGTCTGGAGCAGGCTGGCAGGTGTGGGCTTGGGGAGAAGGTGTCAAAAGAAGCGTGATGGGATGCAGGGGAGGACAGGGGATGGGAAGTGAGGTTTCTGCTTGTTCTCACCCTGGACTGGCCCCGGCTGCCCCTCTTCCACGAAGTATATATATTCATTTTAAAAAGAGAGGAAGAAAACCACAGCGTTTCTGCTTTTTGTGAAACAAACAAAACTGTCAAACTGGCAGTTTAAGTAAGTATTGAGGTAAAGAAAACTCTGCAGAACATTCAGTTGAAAAATCTGTTTGGACACTACATCCAAACAATATTAATACTGAATTAAAACACAAATTTCCAGTTCTGAATTACTTTACTTTCTACGGTGCAGATGGAAAACACGTTGTGTACGGTTCCCTTCCCCTCTGAAAAGCATGTGAAGAAAACTCTGGATGGAGAAGCAGGCACACAAACATTTTAGGAAACTAAACACGGGATTAGAATCCTCATAGCCTTTTAGCTAAACAGATGGTAACCAGTGACTAGACAAGAAAGTGGGAATTTTGGTTTGACAATTGAACCAAAACAAAACCCCCATTCCTCGTCACAAGGACAGTGCGTCTGGTTTTGGGACACAAAGCGATAGAGTGGGAACCTACACTTTCCATTTCTCTTTTTTTTTTTTTTAACATCTTTATTGGAGTATAATTGCTTTACAATGGTGTGTTAGTTTCTGCTTTATAACAAAGTGATTCAGCTATACATATACATATGTTCCCATATGTCTTCCCTCTTGTGTCTCCCTCCCTCCCACCCTCCCTATCCCACCCCTCTAGGTGGTCACAAAGCACCGAACTGATCTCCCTGTGCTATGCAGCTGCTTCCCACTAGCTATCTACCTTACGTTTGGTAGTGTATATATGTCCATGCCTCTCTCTCGCCCTGTCACAGCTCACCCTTCCCCCTCCCCATATCCTCAAGTCCGTTCTCCAGTAGGTCTGTGTCTTTATTCCTGTCTTACCCCTAGGTTCTTCATGACATTTTTTTTCCTTAAATTCCATATATATGTGTTAGCATACGGTATTTGTCTTTCTCTTTCTGACTTACTTCACTCTGTATGACAGACTCTAGGTCTATCCACCTCATTACAAATAGCTCAATTTCGTTTCTTTTTATGGCTGAGTGATATTCCATTGTATATATATCTGTTTTCCCAGTGGTAACAACTGAGTTAAGTCATTCTGCGAAAGCGGCTCATTAATTGAATTCCCTACTAGACTGACTTCAGGATCCGGGAAGCCCAGCTCTGGGATTAGCAGCGGGGGTGCTTACAGTTGCCGTGATTAAAATGATGGAGTCAGACCTGGAAGAATGTTATTGCTCTCCTTAGTGTCACTCAGAGGCAGGAAGGCTCTCCATCCGGCGCCCAGCCCAGGACTGTCTCGATATGTTTCATTTGAACAGGAACAAGGAACATCCAATGTAATAAACATACTGCAACTCACAGGAGACCCCTTGTGCGCAGGGACTCAAAGCCTGCTCTTTGGGAATTAGGATTGCTTGCTTTTTATAGAGGCAAGGCCGTTGGTGCTAATGAATCCCAGCGGCTATTTCCAAGGAGGGGAATAGTCTGGGGACAGCTTAAAGCACCACCGACCCACTAACTTGCAGGAGAGGCGCTTTTCTCTGTGTCAGGTTGTCCTTTAAGGCGGTAAAGCAGTTCTACTAGTGTGGTAGCTCCTGGCTAAGCACATCCCTGCAGCTCCCTGAGATGTGTACTGGGTATCCGATTTGATATGGCTAACAATGGTGAGGCTGAAGGGAATTGGACTGCCCAGGGATCAAATAGATCTCTTGTTTTCCGATCAGCCATCAGACCTAAGCTCTATCCCAATTTGGGTTTTCACAATGGACGAGCCCTCTTGGTCTGTCAGCTGCTCTGTGAGTCATCTTCTCTCTCGTGAGGTTAGCCAGTGTTCCTGTATCATCCCTACAATGATGTTATCAAGTCACTGGTCACATCCTAAATAAGTATTTTTTATCATGGTCACCAAATGGTGATTTTTCCCAATTTCATGATTCCTTTTACATGTATTAGCTGGCATTTTACTCTAAGGAGGAGATTTTTTTTCTTCCTCCCTTTGTTTGCGTCTGTCAGTATTTTATTACTGTTTGTTTTGGTGCTTAGACGGTTGCAGATTTGGCTATGGGAGTGCCTTCAAGATGGTCCCACATCCTTTGATTTGTTTTCATCCTTCTTAAAGCAGTCCTTATCTTCAGACATAGCAAGATGTTCCAGGTTGTTTTACAAGACCTTTTCAAGACCTGGTTTCGAGTCTTTTCCATCTTCAGACCCCAAACCAGCTGTTATTCTAAGAAGCACTGGTTCTTTGTACCAAGACCTGAGTGATAGGTTTGCTCATTACCACTTGGTATCATTGCTTTTGGGCCCTCTTTAGCAGACAGAGCAAAATAAATATATCAGTATTTATCTACTTATCCAGCCATCATCTATCTATCATCTGTCTATCTATCTATCTATCTACCTATCATCTACCCACCTACACACCTATCCATCTATATCTAACTATTATCTATCTATCATCTATCTATCTACCCACCTACACACCCATCCATCTATATCTATCATCTGTCATCTATCTATCTATCTATCTATATCTATCTATCTATCATCAAGTGTTCACACTGATACCTCCAGTATGTCACTTCAGGGTTTACTCTAACTTTCCTTCTCTTCATATTATTAATTTCCTTCTCAGATAATGAGAAATCTGGCTCCCATGACCCATTATACGTGTTTGTATTTCTTCAGTGCTAGAATATACAAAGTAGTTTCAAAAGTGCTAACACGTACCACTGAGAAAAACACATCTTACAGCTAGAGTTCAATGTTTGCTGACTGTTCTTTCTGCCTCTGGCCCAAAGATGTGGAGTATTGAAATGTTATTTAGGTTTGTTCCCCTTCTTAACCCTTCAGTGTGGTTGTGTTATTCACCTGAAATCATAAAATAATTGAGTTCATTTGTAACTTAAGTTCTGTCTGTACTTGACTGTTACTTTTCTTGTTCTCATTCTTATTGATTTTAAGTATATGGAACATTAACGAGGTCCCAAAAGTCAGAACTAACTCATAGGTATACACTCATCCTTTTCACCCTGTTCTTTGGAGGTGACCAACGCCATTAATTTCTGGGTTTTCCTTCTTGTGTCTCTTTTTGCACAAATGAGCAGAAACATGTACATTTTCTGATTCTTCCTTTTTTCCTACACAGAAGGTAACATACTTTAGTCCTCTTTTGCACTTTTTCTTTTCTTTTTTTAACTTAATGTCTCCTGGAAATCCCTCCACATGATTTTGTGGAGATCTTTGTCATTCTTTTGTATAGCTGTGTAGTACGCTACCATGTGGATGTATCACAGTTTACGTCTACTCTCTTAGGTGTGGGTGTCTGGATTGTTTCTAATTACAAACAGTGCTGCAATGAATAACTTTGTCTTCATAGAGCAGGTTGCTCGATTACAAGGTAAACACCTGTATGTCGTTCTGTTAGAGGCTGCCAAATTCTCCTCCATAAGGATTCTATCAATATTAATTTACATTTTCACCAGCCACATAGGAGAGTGCTAGTTTTCTCATTGTTTCACCAACTGAATGTGTTGTTATTCTTTTGAATTTTTGTCAGTCTTGTAGATGAGAAATGAAATCTCAGTGTAGTTTTAATTTACATTTCTCTGATGAGTGAGGTTGAAAACGTTTTCATGTTTTTGGCCATTTATATAGCTTTGTGTAAATTGTCTGCCCATTTCTTCTGTCCCTTTTTCTATCAGGTTTTCAGTCACTTTCTTCTCAATTTTTAAGAATTCTTTATATTAGAGATATTACCCTTTGTCCCCGCTGTGTGTCATGAGTATATCCCCAATTGTCATTTTTCTTTTAGTTTTATTTATGATGATTTTTTTCTGTACAAAAGATTAAAAAAATTTTTTTGGCTGCGTTGGGTCTTCGTTGCGGTGCGCGAGCTTCTCATTGCGGTGGTTTCTCTTGCTGTGGAGCACAGGCTCTAGGCGCGCGGGCTTCAGTAGCTGTGGCTCGCAGGCTCTAGAGTGCAGGCTCAGTAGTTGTGGTGCATTGGCTTAGTTGCTCCGCCGCATGTGGGATCTTCCCAGACCAGGGATCAAAACCGTGTCCTCTGCATTGGGAGGTGGATTCTTAACTACCGCGCCACCAGGGGAGTCCTGTACAAAAGTTTTCAAAAATATTTATGGAGTTGGGCTTCCCTGGTGGCGCAGTGGTTGAGAGTCCGCCTGCCGGTGCAGGGAACACAGGTTCGTGTCCCAGTCCGGGAGAAACCCGCATGCTGCGGAGCGGCTGGGCCCGTGAGCCATGACTGTTGAGCCTGCGCGTCCGGAGCCTGTGCTCTGCGATGGGAGAGGCCACGACAGGGAGAGGCCCACATACCGCAAAAAAAAAAAAAAAAAAAAAATTATGGAGTCAAGTTTATCACTCTTTAGTTTTATTGCTTTTCCATTTTGTGTCATAGCCACAAAGCCTTTCCTTCACTAAGGTTAAAGGGAATTAATCTATGTTTACATATAGTATGTACACGGCTTCATGTTTTTACATTTAGATCCACTTGGAGTCTATTCTGGCATATGGTGTAAGGTTTGTATCTGATTTGATCGTTTCCCAATAGTTACTTAGTTGTCCTAGCACCATTTATTAAAAAGTTCATCTTTGCTCAGGCAATATGAAATACTAACGTTACCATATACTAAATTTCCATACATACTTGGGTCTATTTCTGGACTTCGTATTCAATTCCACCTGTCTGTCTCTCTATTCGTGACCTAGTGCTACAGTGTTTTACTTACAGAGGCCTCATAGGATGTTCCCACATCTGGAGAGCAAGACCTCATCGTGGATTTTTGTCCTGTGTTTTCCTAGCTATTCTTGCATGTTTAATTTTCCACATGGACATCAGAGTCAACTTTTCCAGCTTCATAAAACTGCTTGTTGATATTTTATTGAAATTTCGATTAATTTGTAAATTAATGTGGGGAGAACGGAGATCTTAATGACATCGAATCATCCTATTCGAATCCCATCTTACTGCCTGCTTCCTCGGGTACTCTGGGTGCCACCGTGTTAACTGGGTCCTTGGAAAGCAGGTGCTGCCACAGAATTAGGAGTGGGAGAGGTTTACTGGGTGGTAATGTTTGTGAAAGTAACTAAAAATAGTGATATGAGTATATTGGTTGCAGGGAAGCAGGGGTGTTGATAGAATGAGATACGTCATAACAGACAGCCAACAGAAAATGAAAAGTTGGTAAATCAGAACTGAATGGTATACAGAGAGTATTTAGACATACAGGATACAACCATCAGAAAAAAAGAACAAAAAGTTAAATGGTGTTGCCTTTGGTGCGAGTTGGAGAGAAAAAGTGGAGCAGGAATTATTGCCTTTTGCTATAATCTTTTTGAATATTTTGATTTATTTAAACCACGAGCAGGTTTTATCTTGTTAAACAACAAACCAGTTAAAGATACAAATTTCCACACAGATCAATAATGGTAAAAAATAGACCCTTAATAGTTAACTCCTTAAGGCCTCAGCGATAGCATGGCTGGAGCTGATGTCTAAAGATGCAAGGAAAAAGCAAGTGCTGAAAATTGAGGGTGAATGAAGGAAATGGTTAATTCAGAAGCTGGTTTAAATGCCAGAAATAAAATTTATTCCATGCATCAGTGTTCTGAAGTGAGAGGGGGATTTGTCAGCCCACATCAGCTGGCTTCTTAATTACATCCTTGCCGATCCAAGACCCATGGAGGCGTCAATCACGCTTAACTATGAAGTCATCCCCAGCACAAAAAAGCCATTATTTAGCTAGCATCTTTTATTTGTGGCGGCTCTTCCTAGAGTTGTCAGTGGACAAAACAACCGGTTAAAGGGAGGAAAGAAACAAACCCCAGTTTTTCCGACAGCTGTTTTTCCCTTCATTGTTTTGCTTATTATTTTTGAAGCTGATGGGCTATTTTGATGTCAGGTACCTGTGGTCTCAGAACCCCTAAAGGCTTGAAGTCAAACGGTGTCATTGGAGCTGGGCAGCTGCGGCTGGCACTGTGGGAATCACATGCTCCCAGCTGGGGTGGCAACAATCAAGCAGGCTCAGACGTAACGCAGGAAGACACCGTGCCGGCCGCAAGGGCCATTTAATAACCATCTTCCTTCCTGCTAGTGTCAATCTTTTTACAGCCGACTCCAGGGAGAACTGGCATCTGCGAGTTCATGCTGAGTGGAGGGTGCTGACTGGTTGAACATACCCCTCTATGTATTCCAAATGTGTCCGATAGGTTTATTTCAAGTGCCAGCATCAATCAGTTTTGCAGGACCTCCTGGAGCGCAGTTTGAAAAGGATTTGGCTTATTTTACTTCGCATAATTATGGGTTCATCCATGTTGTTGTGAATGCCAGGACTTTCTTCTTTTTATTTTGTGTTTTTAATAAAAGTTGTATATGTTTAGAGTGTACAGCATGGTGATTGGTACACATAGAGTATTGACAATTACTAGGGTCAAGGTAATGAACACATTGTCTCATCACATTAGTGTGTGTCATGAGGGCACCTGAAATCTGCTGTCTTAGCAAATTTCCAGTATTCAAGACTGTATTCCTAACTAGTCATTATGCTGTACACGAGGGCTCTAGATATATTCATCCTTCATGACTGCGCCTTTGAGCCCTTTCACCAAGGATTTCCTTCTTTTTTAAGGCTGATATTTAATTTTCCACTGTAGGAAGGGATTTTTATATTAAGAAAAGATACAGTCCAAACGCATTTGTCATAGAAACTTTTATGTACCGAACACAGCTACCTAATATAGAAAGTGCATGAGAATTTAAAAGAGGACCTGATCAAACTATACTGGAAGATAGCACATCCCTCTCATGACTCGACAGATCGAAGAGAAAAAAAATAATGCGGGCATTTGAATGATACAGTTACCAAGCGCACGGATACATATGTACTTTAATGTTAATGCTATCAAATGTTACTGAACACCTGCTTTTTGGTCTATACCAGGAAATTAACAATGAATAAGACAAACATTTCTGGTTCTCAAGGGTCTCCATTCAGTAAGCTGGCTGTGCGGGTCAGATCTGCTTCCCAGGGCCGGCGCCTCTAAGAGGTGAGGGTGCAAGGAAATAGAGTTTGGGGTGCTAATGACCAGAGCTCACTACCTAATATTCAGGATCTCATGCAAATGAAAAAGCAGGGCCCTGTTGCTCACAAAGCAAGGGCAAAGCTTTTCCTTTCTCCTGTGTTCTCTCTACCTGCTGTGGTGTTTCTTATTTGCTATTTAATGTCGGAAAGGGGAGGCTGAGGAAGTAAGTGCAGACACTCCCCAGTGCCTGGGCCCTGCCCCCGACTCAGTGCCTGGGATGTACCAGCTACCCTTCCCGTGCCCATGCCCACGTCTCCAGGAGTGTCTGCAGGGGTGGAAGGAGGAGGTGCTGAGAGCCTTTTGGGGGGTAAGGTAGGGAGGTGAGTGGTGCTCACTTCATTGTCTCAGTGGATGCACTCATAAAACACAAATTCAAAGATAAAATTATTAAGAATTTTAACTCAATGACCACAGAGAATTAAAGCCCAGGCGAGGCCCCCTTCCGAGGGCACGTCTCTGTGTGATTCCATGCCCATGAAGGCAGCACTGCTATAGTCTCTATAGTAGAGGCAGGCAGGGGAGAAGGGGACAGGAATGGAAGGCAGGAGGGCAGACCCATGGTCACTGCCACCTCATCATGTGTGAGGTGTCCTCCATCTCTCTGAAATTTTACCAGCCCGGCAAACTGCTGAGTTAGTGACTGGTACTAACTCAAACCCTAGTGACCCAAGCCATGTGGGCAACATCTGAAAAGACAGTGCTAGCAATGCCTTAACGTTATCCTGATATTTTCGGGTTTATTTGTTTCATTTGGAAATAAAACTGAAGGGTAGTTTTGCCTCAAATATTTAACAGGAAATGTGAATATCAGCAGGGTTGACCCTTCCTATTCTACGTCGTATTTGGAAGTCTTTTGCATCATCAAAAATGTATTACTGCCAATCTGAAAAGTATTTTTAAGGTAATATGAATGTATGTTAATAAGTCTTTTTGAAGTCCCCAAATATCGCTTGAGCTCTCTAATTCAGTCCACACCAAGTCTTTGTTCCTGTGATTCTTGTGATTCTAGGATTCTAGGATGTTTTGTTTTTCATTTTTCTTTTCCTATCACTGTATCCTCAGTACCTGGAACAGAGCCTGGAACAGAGTGTTGACAAATATTTGTTGAATGACTGCGTAAATTTGCTCAGAATTATTAGTCAGGTTTTATAAGGTAACTTACCTTCCTTAAAAGTAAAATCAAAATAAGAGAGCTGACACCCCATTAGTCAATTTATTCAAAATTCTTAAAAGGGTTTTTCTTCCCCCTGTGGTTTTGTAATAAATGGAAATAATTCATTTTTCAGTTTGTTTAAACATGGAATTTATTAGGACTTCTTATTTATTTCAATTCTGGATTGGGATGAAAAAATTACTTTTAACAGGAGAATTATGAAAAGAGGTCCAGTTAGGCATCTGAGACACTTGATCTGAAAGCCCTGGTTTGGATTAAAGCTGAGAGCTAGAGGTTGGAACCAGAGTGTATAACCCATGTACCTCTACCCCAGCGCCCAAACTGCCCTTCTTTGGGACAGTGGCTAGCACGGAAGAACTCTGGCCCTTTGCCCTTCCAGCATGTGGTCAGAGATAAATACGAATAAGAGAATGAGCTCTGTTGTTCAACCTAGAGGTCTATTTACTAGGCAAAAGGCAAAGAATGCCACTGTAACCAGTATGTCCAGTTTGCACAAGCTTGGGATACAAAGTCCCCCTTATAGTGAAACCCCTAATACCATGCCAAGGCTCTCCTGTCCCTGGTGTGGCTAAGAAAGGAATCTTTCATCCTGAGGTCAGGTCTAGTGCTTCTGGACCTGCATCAATGGAACAGGGATTTGAGTCTTCCCTGACTCCTGGCCAGGATGCCAGTAATCCCAGACGGGCCCTATATCTCTTCATGTCCCTTGGAGGTCATGCACTTGAAGATGACTGAGTCTGGAATGGAGTCATTGCACCTGGGACGGAGAGACACCCATGGTTACCACAGAGTGAGGAGGACAGGGCTCCATTGGGTGCTCTCTGGTCAAGACTATGTTGACAGGGGGACAAGGGAGCTCAAGAGACTGGAAAGGGTCCTGAGGCAAGATGGCTCTGATACCAAAAAGTGTTGGAGCCCGGGGTAAAGTCCTTGTCCTTCCCACCTTGGCTAGCCAGGAAACATGTGCACATCACCCCACAGAGAGGAATGCCAGCCCCTCGGCTCTTCCTGGAACCCCTTGCTGTGGTCAATGAAGGCAAAGTCCAGGAGTCACTTCCTCCAGAAATTCAGGTTGTCAGCGGAGTCATGTTCTGGGCTGTGACCACTGCTCCAGCCTCTGCTGTCATGGGTCCCTGTGTATTTCCTTAGATTGCAGGGAATCTTCTAGACCAGGTGGGTAGGCAAATTTGTCTTCTCTCAGCACTATGCCCAGATAAGATTGCATCAAGCCTTAAATGATCTGGCCCTAAATATTAAAACTCATCTTTCTCTCCCTCTCATATTCTTGTGTAGATGGGATCCTCCAAGAGGCAAATGCCAAGGTAGGATTAGACGTGCAAAGGATTCATTGTGGGGAAACGCTTGTGAAGGGGTCAGGAGGAAGCAGGGAGACTCTGTGGACCATTATGAAGATCTGACCCCTGGAAGGAGAGAAGGAAGGAAGGAGGGTAGGGTGGGAAGAGTCTCAGATTGCAGTGCCATTCCAAGAACGGTTTGGCCAGGCTGATGGGAGTATTTGAGCCCAAACTCACCAGCTGTAAAGAGTTGAATATCTGCCCAGGTATGGGCTTGAGCTAATACCTTCCCCCAGTGCTCAGGCCTTGACTGGGAGCAGCTTGCAGCCAGTGTGGCCTCTTTGGGGACATGGTGGTGGATCCCTCTGGGGCCTTCAGTCAACTACTCTCCCTGTGACTGGATATCTTAGCAGCTTATTTTCTATGGCTGCCACAGTTCTCATTGCTCTTTCTTGCATCCTTGTCTTGCACAGAACCATCCTAGTCCAAAGGGCAAGTTTTAAGATCTTGGAAACTTACAGGTTCTTTGTAAATAGATACAGTTTTGGTGGCTGTGATTCCGATGACCCATGGTGATTTCTACCTCCTCATATTCACACCCTTGTTTAATTCCATGCCCTTGAGTGTGGGCTGGACCTAATGACTTACAGATAACCAATAGAATATGGCTAAAAGGATGGGGTGTCACTTTTGTGATTAGCTGATTAGCTCACAAGAGACTGTAACTTCTGTCTTGCTAACAGAAGTTACTCTATTATACTCTTCCTTGCTGGCTTTGACGAAGATCCAAAGGAGAGACCTATGTGGTGAGGATCTCAGGGCTACCTCTATCCAACAGTCACCAAGATACTGAGACCCTCAGTCCAACAACCTGCAAGGAACTAATTCCTGACAGCAACTATGTGAGCATGGAAGGGAATCCTTCTCCAGTCGAGCCTTCAGACGAGACCCCAGGCTTGGCCAACACCTTGACTGCACCTTGTAAGACCCTGATCAGAGGACCCAGCTAAGCTGTGCCCAGACTCCTGGCCCAGAGATGCTCTGAGATAATAAATATATGTTGTTTTGAGCTGCTAAATTTATGAAAATTTGTTACACCGTATGGATAACAAATAGAGGGGGCTTAGCCCATCTTTGACCAAGAGCATCTAAACCCTGAATTCCCTGGATATGTTGGGGGAAGTTATCAGATCCCTTCCAGGTTAAAAGTGAGAGTCCCAGCCCTGATTCTAACAAGGCATTTTTTATTTTACAAAATTGGGTTAATCATTGGCTGTACAAGTAAGTATGCAAAACACATACCCTTGTTATCATGCTGGAGTTCTAGGAACCAATGCAAAATTCAATCAGGAGTAAATCCTGCCTGGCACATGTTCACCTAAGGAAGAGAGCCCCCTCCACACGGCAAGCGTGCAGAGAAGCAGCAAAGCGATGTTTGTCAGCCAAGCTGAAGAATAAAGCCAGCTAGACACTTAGAGATCTCTGAGCAAAAGAAAAGAGGCTCACAGTGTCTAGACAATTCTTTGCCATGGCTTTATCCCAAGGATATTTCTGTCTAGAAAATGATTCATCCCTTTTCTGAAATGTATACATTCCTCAGAAAAAGGTGGCTTCCGAAAGATCTTTTAGAGATGAAAACACTACAATTTTCATGAAACATCCCAGATAAAAAAAAAACCTGTAACCCAATTTCTAAAAATAACTTGATATCAACATCATAAATGTCATCTCAAAAGTTTTCATCCTTAGGAGGAATAAAAAAGGGCAAAAAAAAAAAAAAAAGTGAGTTCAGAACGCCAAATTTTGGTTCTAGAAAAAGGTGTCAGTGTTGAATGTGTATGTGGTAAAAGTTGCACGCAGGTGGAATTATGAGTGTTGTATAATGCACTGGCACTTCACGGCAGAGACATCCACAAAAATCTACACTTTTGGGACTTCCCTGGCGGTCCAGTGGTTAAGACTCCACGCTCCCAATGCAGGGGACCGGGTTCGATCCCTGGTCGGGGAACTGGATCCCGCCTGCTGAAACTGGAAAAAAAAAAAAGATCCCACATGCTGCAACGAGGATCCCGCATGCCGCAACTAGGACCTGGGGCAGCCAGGTGAATACATAAATAAATATCTGGAGAAAAACCCACTATGCTTTCTTTTCTAAAGAATTTTTTAAGTAGTCCCATGTTTCCTTCTTGCATGTAGAAAAAGACTCAGGAGTGACTGTGATCCTTTCCTGTGTTTGCATTGAACGCTCTTGCTTATCCATGCATGCTCTATGGGTGCTTTTCGTTACGCAAGAGGTCTGTAAGGAACTGGGTCCTTGTCTACAAGTCCAAGAGTGAAGCAGAGGCAGACGTGGGAGTGTTTAAGAACCCCTGTGAAAATCTAAAGGGAGCTGTAGGCACTCTTTCCAGACAAAGGCACACCCACGCAGGCACACACTTTGCAATGAATTTTTTTTTTTGCGGTACGCGGGCCTCTCACTGTTGTGGCCTCTCCCGCTGCGGAGCACAGGCTCCGGACGCACAGGCTCAGTGGCCATGGCTCACGGGCCCAGCCGCTCCGCGGCACGTGGGATCTTCCCGGACCAGGGCACGAGCCCATGTCCCCTGCATCGGCAGGCGGACTCCCAACCACTGTGCCACCAGGGAAGCCCTGTGCAATGAATTTTGAAAACGTGTTCTTGGTGTCAGTGAACTTCAGGGTCTATGGACTTCAAGGACAGGAAAACCCCCAGTTAGGGAAAGTCTTGCCTCTGGCTCATGCCCACTTTCTAGGGTGGTTCTTTAGGGCCCTTGGGCTTTTCACAGAGGTCCATGAAGACCCCAGGAACATTTTGGTTGGTTTTATTTTGTGGAGTAGCTTCCGGGCTGAACAACCACAGACTGGCCTGGGCGTGGTTTGTCAAGAGTGTGAGAGGTATGCGGAGGGGGAAGGGTAAGCTGTGACAAAGTGAGCGAGTGGCATGGACATATATACACTACCAAACGTGAAATAGATAGCTAGTGGAAGCAGCCGCATAGCACAGGGAGATCAGCTCGGTGCTTTGTGACCACCTAGAGGGGTGGGATAGGGAGGGTGGGAGGGAGGGAGACGCAAGAGGGAGGGGATATGGGAACATATGTATATGTATAACTGACTCACTTTGTTATAAAGCAGAAACTAACACACCATTGTAAAGCAATTATACTCCAATAAAGACGTTAAAAAAAAAAAAGAGTGTGAGAGGACAGGCCCCAGGTTTTCCCAGGTACTACCCCGCCTCCCACACTCCCTCCCTGCCTGCCTGCCAACCTGCTTTCTCATTTATTTATTATGCAGGTCTGCCTAGAGAGAGAAAATGCTCTGATATTTATTACATGATTCATTATATTGTTCAATTTAATAACTCACCATCATTGTAAATTAATAAATTGACATTATGACTGCACAGATTACCTATTGTGAGCCTGACTGATTTTCAAAATCTTTAAAAAATTAGTAGATTTCATACTTTAGAACAAATTTAGATTTACATAAAAATCAAACAGATGTGTGGAGAGATCCCACATCCTCCTTCTCCCCCTCGGAGTTTCCTCTATTAAGTAACATCTTGCATTAGTGTGTATTTTTGTTACAATTAATGAATCACTATTGATACACAATTATTAATTAATGTCCATAGTTTACATTAAGGCTTACTTTTTTTTTGTTTGCGGTACGCGGGCCTCTCACTGCTGTGGCCTCCCCCGTTGCGGAGCACAGGTTCCGGACGCGCAGGCTCAGCGGCCATGGCTCACAGGCCCAGCCACTCCGCGGCATGTGGGATCTTCCCGGACCGGGACACGAACCCGCGTCCCCTGCATCGGCAGGTGGACTCCCAACCACTGCGCCACCAGGGAAGCCCTAAGGCTTACTTTTTGTGTTGTACAATTGTATGGGTTTTGACAAATGCATAACGTCACGTGTCCACGGATACAGTATCATTCAGATAGTTCTGCTGCCCCCAGATACCCTGTGCTTCCCCCCGTACCCCTGGCACCTTCTGATTTTTTTTTTTACTGTCTCTGTAGTTTTGCCTGTTCCAGAATGTCATATATTTGGAATCATACAATATGTAGATTTTTCAGACTGCCTTCCTTTACTAAGAAATGTGTATTGAAGGTTCCTTCATCTCTTTCTGTGACTTGTTAGTACGTTTCTTTTTATTGCTTAATAATATTCCATTGTCTGGATGGACTACGGTTAATTTATCTGTTAACCTATTAAAAGGACATTTGGCCAAGTTTTGGCAATTAGGAATAAAACTGTTATAGACATCCATGTGTAGGTTTTTGTGTGGGCATGAGTTTTCAACTCCTTTGAATAAGTACCAAGGATTCGAGCAATTGCTGAATCATATGGTAAAAATATTTTAGTTTTTATTTAGTTTTATAAACTAAAAACTTTAGTTTTATAAACTAAAAAAAATATTTAGTTTAGTTGTATTACGAACCACAAAACTGCCTTCCAAAGTGGCTGTACCATTTTGCATTCCCAGCGGCAGTGAATGAGAGTTCCTGTTGCTCCCCATCCTCACCAACATTTGGTGTTGTCAGGTTTTTGGATTGTAGTCATTCTAATAAGTATGTAGTGGTATCTCATTGTTTGTTTTAATTTGCAATTTCCTAATGACATATGATGTTTAGCATAATTTCATGTGCTTATTTGATATCTATTTATCTTTTTGGTGAGTTATCTGTTGAGCTCTTTTGCCCATTTTTAAATTGTTTTTTTTCCCCCTTATTGTTACGTTTTAAAAGTTCTTTGGATATATATATATATATAGGGTATATATATATGTTTTGGATACCAGTCCTTTATCAGACATGTGTTTTGCAAAGATTTTCTGCGAGGCTGTGGCTTGTATTTTCGTTCTCTTAACAGTCTTTCACAGAGCAGAAGCTTTTAATTTTAATGAAGTCCATTATCAGTTTTTTTCATGGATCACGTGTTTGGTGTTGCTCTGCAAGCCCGTGGTCGCTTAGATTTCCTCCTATGCCGTCTTCTAGACGTTTGATAGTTTTGCATTTTAAATTTAGGTCTATGATCCATTTTGGTGCAAGGTCTGTGTCTAGATTCATTCCTTTGCCTATGAGGCTCAGTTGTTCCTGCAGCATTTGTTGAAAAGACTGTGTTTGCTCCAATGATTTGCCTTTGCTCCTTTGTCAGATCAGTTGATAATGTTTATGTGGGTCTATTTCTGGGTTCCCTATTCTGTTCTATTGCTCTATTTGTCTATTTTTCACCAATACCACACTTTCTGGATAACTGTAGCTTTATAGTAAATTTTGCAGTCAAAAGACATCAGTCCTCCAACTTGGTTCTCTTTCGGTGTTATGTTTGTTGTTCTGGGTCTTTTGAGTTTCTATATAAACTTTAGAATCAGTTTGTCATTATCCACAAAAATACGCTGTTTCTCATCAAAAGCTTGCCCATCCATTGTTGATTTTTGTTGGATCCAATCTTTACATGATGATTGCAAAATGATGGCTTTTCAGTCCAGCTCTCTCCACAGCTACCAGCTGGGTCTCAGCACTTTCCTGTGAGCAAGAGCCCTCCCACCTTGTCTAATCTCTGTCTCTCTGTCTTTGTTTGTAGTTGATTTACAATGTTATATTATTTTCAGGTGCACAACATAGTGATTCGAAATTTTTATAGATTTTACTCCCATTTGAAGTTATAAAATATCGGCTATATTCCCTGTGCTGTACAGGGAATATATTCCCTGTAGCTTATTTATTTTATACATAGTAGTTTGTTCCTTTTAATCCCCTACTCCTATCTTACCCTTCCCCACTTTCTTCTCCCACTGGTAGCCACTAGTTTGTTCTCTATATCTGTGAGTCTGCTTCTTTTTTGTTATTTTACTAGTTTGTTGTATTTTTTGGATTCCACATATAAGTGATATCATACAGTATTCGTCTTTTTTTGTCTGATTTATTTCAGTAAGCATAATACCCTCCAGGTCCACGCAAGTTGTTGCAAATAGCAAATTTTCATTCTTTTTTATGGCTGAGTAATAATATTCTACTATATATATATATATATATATATATATATGTATATACCACATCTTCTTTATTCATCCATTGATGGCACTTAGGTTGCTTCCATATCTTGGCTACAGTAAATGCTGCTATGAACATTGGGGTGCACGTATCTTTTCAAATTAGTGTTTTTGTTTTCTTTACCTATCTACCCAGGAGTGGAATTGCTGGATCATATGGTAGTTCTATTTTTAGTTTTTTAAGGAAACTCCTTACTGTTTTCCACGGTGGCTGCACCAATTTACATTTCCATCAGCAGCATACAAATGCTCCATATAGTAAGTCTTGAAATCAGGAAGTGTTAGTCCTCCAACATTGTTCTTTTTCATAGTTGTTTTGGGTATTCTAGGTCCTTTTCATTTCCATTAGAATTTTAGAACAAGCTTGACAATTTCTACTAAAAATTCTCCTAGGATTTTGATTGGGATTGCACTGAAACTATAGAATAATTGAAGGGAAATTGTCATCTTAACAATATCGAGTCATAAATCCATGAATCCATCCATAAATGAGGTGTAGGTCTTCATTTATTTAGGTTTTCTTTAATTCTTAGCAATATTTGTAGTGTAGTGTATTTAGGTGTTGTTATTTCTTTTGACTAATTTATTGAAGTATTCATATTTTTGATGTTACTGTAAACTGATAATTTAAAATTTAAATTTCAGATTATTTTGTTCTAGTATATACAGATTTTCTGGTATATTGTTCTTGTACCCTGATACTTTGCTAAATCACTTATTAGTTTATTAGTTTTGCTCAGTGGCTTATTAGTTGCTTCTCTGTAGATTCCCTAGGAACCTCAAGAAATAGGAGTGGTGAGAGTACACATCCTTGTCTTTTTCCTGATCTTAGAAGGAAGACATGCGGTTTTACCACTTAGTATTATATTAGCATTGGCTTTTCATAGATGCTCTTTATCAGATTGAGAAAGTACCCTTCTAGTCCTGGTTTGCTATGAGTTGGATTTTTCAGTGTCTATTGAAATGATAAAGTGGATTTTCTTTTTTAATCTGTTACTATGGCAGATATATGGATAAATTTAAAAATTTTAACTTAACCTTTCTTTTGTCAGGAAGTGTATTGATCATAACGTATTATACCTTTTATGTATTTTTGGCTTCTATTTGATAAAATTTTGTTTTGAATTTTTGCATTTATGTTTATGAGGGATACTGTTATATAGTTATCTTGTCTTCCAATGTCTTAGATTTTGGTAGTGGAGTAACACTTGCTTCATAGGAAGAGTTCAAAAGTGTTCTCTCCTTGTCAATTTTCTGGAAGAGTGTGTTCAGGATTAATGTGATTTCTTCCTTAAGTACAATATTTGGTAGATTTTACCAGTAAAGTCATCAAGGCTGGAGATTTTCTTTGTGGGAAGATTTTAAAATACAAATTCAGTGTCTTTAATGGATATAAGATTATTCAGGTTATTTCTTTCTTCTTGAGTGAACTTTGACAGTCTGTGTCTTTCGAGGAATTTTCCCATTTCACCTAAGTTGTCGATTTTATAGGCATAAAGTTCATGTTATTTCATTATCATGCTTTTTATTTCTGTAGAATCTGTAGTGGTGCCACCTCAGTCATAACTAGCATTGATAAGTTGTGGTTTTTTCTTTTCTTTTTTCCTGAGAAATCTACCCAGAGGTTTGCCAATTTTATTGATATTCTCAAAGAACCAGCTTTGGTTTCATTGATTTTCTCTAATTTTTTTTCTGTTTCGTATTTTTAGTTTCTTAAGGTGGAAGCTAAAATCACTGATTTGAGAACTTTTGTCTTTTCTAATACGGGTGTTTAGTGCTGTAAATTTCCCTGTAAATAATTCCCCCCCTCCCATTTTAATGTCTGCCAGAAATCCTTCCATATCAGTTCATAGAGCTCTTCCTCATTCTTTTTAAATTTATTTTTTCCAGACTTTAAAAAAATAAACTTTTAATTTTAAGGTAGTGTAGATTTATCAAAAAATTATGATAGTACAGAGAGTTTCCATAGACCCCACACCCAGTTTCCCCTATTATTAACATTTTACATTAGAATGGCACATTAGCTAAAATTAATGAACCAATATTTATACATACTTTGCTAATAACTAAGGTACATACTTTATTCAGATTTCCTTAGTTTTTACCTTTTTCTCTTCCAGGATCCCCTGTAGGATATCATATTTCATTTACTTATATGTCTTCTTAGGATCTCTTGACGGTGACCTTGACAGTTTTGAGGAGTACTGGACAGGTATTTTATGGAAAGTCCCTCACTTGGTATTTTTCTGATATTTTTCTCATGGCTAGACTGGGGTTATGAGGGTTTGGAAGGAAACTACAGAGATAAAGTGCCATTCTTTTCACATCAAATCCAGGGTGCATTTCATCAACACAACTTATTATTGATGATATTAACCTTGATCACCTGTTTGAGGTAGTGTTTGCCAGGTTTCTCCATTGTCAGATTACTCTCTTCCCCCTTTTAATACTGTGCTCTTCAGAAGGAAATCACCATGCACAGGCCATACTTAAGGAGTGACGGGTTATGTGTCCCTACTCCTCATTTTGAGAATGTTTACATAATTATTTGGAATTCCTCCCCGTGGGAGATTTGTCTACCCTCCCCCAGTTATTTCCTTATCAGATCATTTATTTATACCAGTATGGACTCATGGATATTTCTTTTATACTTGAGTTATATAATCCAATACTACCATAAGTACTACTGTATTTTATTGTTCAAATTTTTCCAGCTTTCGTCACTGGGAGCTTTTTCAGTTGGCCCCTATGTTTCTTTTCTTTTTCTTTTTTTTTTTTTTTTTTGCGGTACGCGGGCCTCTCACCGTTGTGGCCTCTCCCGTTGCGGAGCACAGGCTCCGGACGCGCAGGCTCAGCGGCCATGGCTCATGGGCCCAGCCGCTCCGCGGCATGTGGGATCTTCCTGGACCGGGGCACGAACCCGCATCCTCTGCATCGGCAGGCGGACTCCCAACCACTGCGCCACCAGGGAAGCCCCCCTATGTTTCTTTGATATATCCAAATGTTGTGGGGTTTTTAAGTGTTTCATTACTTTCTGGCAATATATGATGTTTCAGGTTTGTTTTGTATATTTCCTGCTTTAGTACTAGAATCAGCCATTTCTCCAAGGAGTGCTGGTTCCTTTTATTGGAGAATGGTATTAGAAGCCAAGGTTTGGGGACTAACTGTAATTCTACTGGAGTGTCATGCTTCTAAGCTCGCTCAGCTGACAAAGCAAGGAAATACATGCATGTATCTCTTTCTTTTCACAGCTGCATTGTATTCCATTGTATGTATGTGCCAGAGTTTACGGAACCAACTTCCTTGATTCAGTAGATTTCCTTGCTTGGGTGTTTTGGTAGTTTCCAATATCTTACAATTATAAGCAATATTTCAATGAACAACCTTGTGCATTTGTGTTTTCATATTGTTGGAGGTAAATTCGCGTAAATTCCTAATATCTTTAGGATAAATTCCTAGGGATTGCTGGGTCTAAGGGCAAATGAATAGGTAGAGTTTTTGAATATTGCCAAATTCCTTTTCATAAGGGTTACAACATGCTTGCATTCCCATCAGCAATGTATGAGAATGTCTGTTTCCTACAACCTTGCCAACAGAGTACATTGTCAAACTTGTGAATTTTTGCCAGTCTGATGACCACTAAATTCCCATGGAAGAATTTAGACTTTCTAGACTAACAAGCTGACAGCAATGATCTATGACAAAGGAACCCAAAGGCTAGGGAATGGGGTACAGAAAATGCCTCTCATGGGTTCCATTCTTCTGAAATCTTAAGAATAATGCATAAATAATCTCATTTTGCATGTACACAAAGGAAAACAAAGATTTGGAACAATGACTCACAGGCCCAGAGAAAAACTGCCTCTTAGTAAATGTACTACAACCATATGGCAACTTCTGATAGCACGTTCCTGGTGGTTGCCTGTAAACAAAATCTAACTTCCTCCAAGATGCTTTGTTTCTGTGGCTGCCCACTGAGGTTCTGGTGGTGTCATGGCCACCCGTACTTTTTGTTCTGTGACTTCTCTGGCATGCCAGGTTGTGGTACAGTGCCCTGTAGAATTCAGTACTCATTGGCCAACCCACATCCTTTCCATCACCCAGGATTTTTAACATGAAGTAAAGAATCCAGAGGTACCAGGAAGAAGTTTTCCTAGTACATATCCAATTGTATAAAAATCATGAAAGAAATATCATCTTAATTAGCTTACTGTTGTCACAAAAGAAGAAAATGCTATAAAATAATGTCTACCACTGGTATTTAATGTCAGTTTACTTTTTGAAATCATGCCCATAGTCTCATCTGAGGATCGTTTTGTCTACCTTTAGTGAGGTAGGTGGCACGGCAGGCACTTTTTTCCCACTATATGGTTGGGGAAGAGCTGGTACAGCTGGAGTAGGAGTCTCTGACCCAGATAACTCAGTCAACGAGAGAGCCAGGGAGACATGCTCTCCTAGCCCTTCCTCCACCATACCATGCAAGGCAACTCGGCAGGGGATGGAGTTTAGTTACAAAAGAAAACCAGGGGTCACACATGGAGTTTTCTCTCAGTGGGATGTCAGCCAAGCCATAGAACCTCTTTGGGTCTCACTTTATTTTTCAAAGAAGGAGAAGATACAGATTCTAGGATTTTATCAAATGGGGTCCCAGATTCACATATACAGGGGAATATAATCATTTTTATTCTACCATACTATTCATTCCTTCATTCAATAAATATTGACAGTCAAAACTGGATTTCAAGTCAATGGCATGGTTTTGTAGACCCACACTGGGTGTTGTGAAGGCGCACTTCCATCAGGCCCAGTAGCGTGAGATAAACTACCTATGCACTTGGTACCACATCCCCCAGATTCTACTTTAGCAGATACAAAATTATTCAAATCATAAGCAAAGCTCCCAATACCTGTCCCTACAAAGAGATTTTCACTTCCAAGCTGAGTTTTTCTTTTCTTAGTTCAATATTTTTTTCTCACTCTTTCTGAAGGAGAAGCAAGATGTTGTGTATTTTTAAAAGTCGACCGTGTTTGACCATGAATGCAGAATGGATCACTGAAGGGCTCTGTGGTGAAGTAGAACATCACTTTAATTGGGAGAGTGAGACATTCTGCAGATTACGAGGACCCCAGGATTGAAGAGGTCCTCTGCTGTCCTCTAGAGAAAAATTCCACCGGATGCATGAATCATCATTCCCTTTACTAGATCGTAACCGTGAGTTTTTTGTAAATGCAATTGGAAAGAGCAGGTGGTCATTCAGCTGGTGCCTCCATTTAGCAATTACCAAAATTGAATTCATATTTGCTAGAACAAGAAGGCTGCAGCCCTTCGAGGTGGAACACTTAAAAAGAAATGTATTGAAGTAATGAAGCTCTTATGCATCCAGGCAGAATGGACCTATTAAAAGGTGGCGATAAGGTGGAAAACATCACAAGGAGTCATGAGAGTCTGAGGGTGGGCAAACCATGTACAGTTCATCTCATTGGTCAAGGGCAGAGGAGAAACTGTGCTATTTATAAAATGATAATTTGATTTTTCTCAAAGTCTTCTGTCCACTTAAATAAATGGAAAACAAAGCAGGAGGATGGAGAAAATAGGGTAAAAATGAAAAATAATTACAGTTGAAATGAAATTTTAAAGTAATTTTAGCCAGTTGGTAAAAAAATCTCTTTTCTCAATTTATAAAAGCAAACGAGTGGATGGACATAAATAATGATGATAAATATAAATCTGCTAAGTAAAAATATGTTAATGATGGGAATATATTTAGCCAAGAGAAGAAGAAAAAGCTGAAAACCTAGAAAAGTCACCTTAAAAATAGTAGCTGAGGAATGGAAATGTGGGAAAACAACCAGAAAATATCACTGTAACCCTTCAGTGCCTTCTGAGTAGGCAAGAAATTTTAGTATCAAGCGTTTTGTAACAAGACAAATAATGCCTGAATTTTCCTCTTTAGACTGAGAATATAAAAGTAGGTTTCCTCCCATAATAAAGTATAGCAACTTCCCTCTGAGCTCTACAGTTCTGGACCAGAAACCTCAACGAAGCTGATGTGGTCCTTGGTTACCGGGAGGTCTGGAGGAGAAACAGTGCCATAGCAACCTGGTATTGTTGCAATGAGCACTCGCATCTCTTGGTGGAAGTTCAAGGCTGAGGCTTCCATCTGCGGATGCAGAGAAAGGCTCAAAGGGAAGGGAACTTCCATTACCTGAGCTCCTGCTATGTACCTCACTGTGCTGGACACTTCAGCCACGTTATGTCATTTAATCCTTCCCTGTGCCCTGAGGAGCTGTGATTATTACCTACATTTGGAAGATGTGGGATTTAGGGTTCAGGGAGGTTAATTTTGTCTACGGATATGCAATTAGAAAGCAACATAACCAGTATTTGAAGGCGTGGTCAAGAACGACACCATATCTGGTATGGGCTGAGCAGTGACCCTTCCTCCCCAACCCCCCACAAATTCATATGTTGAAGTTCTAATCCCCAGGACCTCAGAATGTGACTGTATTTGGAGATAGGGTGTTTCAGATGCTAATTAATCTGACTGGTGTCTTTATAAGATGAGGAAATTTGGACACACAGAGAGACACCAGGGATGCATGCACAGAGGAAAGGCCATGTAAGGACACAGCAAGAAGGTGGCCATCTGCAAGCCAAGGAGAGAGGCCTCAAAAGAAGCCAAACCTGCTGACACCTTAAGCTTGGACTAACAGCCTCTGAACTCTTTGGTTACATTAAAGCTCTGAGATTTGGAATGTGTTCTTGCATAATTGAGAATATTTTTAATGTTAAATTGAAATAAAAAATGTGGATTCCACAGAATAAGACAAATCTACCTGGATTAGCAAACACGTGCCTTTGTCATGATGCTATTTGGACACAGAGATGATAAAGGGGAAGAGACTGCACAGTCTTAATGTAGAGAGGGAGGGAGAGCCTGGGGTGGGGAAGGGAGGAGTTTCTATGAGAACAGTAGCTGGGATCAGGGAGCAGGGAATCAGCTGGGAGTAAGAGGGATGCATCAATCTGCTGGCGTGAGAGAGCTCTGGCCATCACGCCTTCCTGCCAACGGGATGGAACCGGAATGAACACACCTGTCCTGCTTGCCTTTGCTGCATGGAAGGACCCCAGACCCCGAAGGGCATGGAGTTTAGAGAAACCGGGGCAATCTTGACAGCTGTCTCTCCCTGCTGTCAGTGAAGAGGGATGAGTCCCCTCAGAGAAAGTCAAGATGGGGGCTGGCAGATGTGAATGTCAGCGTTGGAGGTTAGCCTCCGTTTTGAAGCATTACAGCAAGACCCCAGAACACAGAAGAATTATGCATTTAATGAATTGTAGGTCTCTGTTTATACTAAGACTGTGTACCCTGACTTAAAATGAGATTAAGTGAGACTGTTTAGAGCTCCTGAGTCTCATAAGAAATGTGAGCTGATGACACTGATTGATGCTGGTAGGATTCAGCCAGCCGACCGGCCAGATCTGTGTTTCCCTGCCTTGGTGCCGATGTGGATGAAAGTCTGTTACCCCATAGGCATAGGCGTGAAATATGGTTTCAGTAATGATGGTGGGTGGTGGGCTGCCCTGAGTCATCCTAAAGCATTCCTTCACTTGTTAAGCAAATGGTAATTGATTGTTTACTGTGAGTCACTGTGGTACATGCTGGGGCTTCAGCAGAGAGCAAGACAGCAAGGGAGAGAGTAACATGGGATGTGAAGGGACGTTTGCAATTGTGAAATCTGTTTGTAGTAGGTTGAGGACACAGAATTCCTTTTTTGGGAGAAAACTGCTCTTTGTTTAGGCAAAGAACCAAAACAGCCATGAAAGGTGATGGTCCCCTGCTTAGCCTCGCTGGGAGAGGTTTAGACTGGAAAGGGTGGAAACCTCCTGCATTTGGGGAGACTGGGGTTCACAGGCGGGGGAGTGGTGCCAGGAAGGAGAGAAAAGGAGGAGCCGGGAAGGGGAGGTCGCCCCAGTAGCACAGCGGGACCTGGTCTGGTGAAGACGGAAGGATCTGGGGCGTGGTCGAATGTAGTTTCCCATCTGAAGACTGTCTGCCTGTCTCAAATGTTTCTAGCTCTCCGAGTCTTGTGTTGGTGGTGCTTTGGGGGACAAAGGTGAGGGTGGTGGAGAGTCACAGAATGTCAGGTGACAAGTAATGTGACGAGGACCGTCTACATGGACTCAGGTGGCACGTGGAAGTCTCCTGCTCAGCCCAGATATCCTTCAGTCAGGTGACCCTTCATGGGGTCCTTTGGGAAGGACTGGGACTTGAGCCATTTTGGATATTACAAGAGGGCACAAACCCCATCTCAACCTGGAGAGAAGGGGTTTCTGAGACATTAAAGCCACCACTTGGCATAGCTACAGTGGCATGGTGACCTCAGGGAAGAGACGTGGTGCTGGGAACATGCTGGTGGGAAGGTGGGGACAGAGGATGCTTGCAGATGGTGGTAAGCAGGGTTCAGGGGAAGGTTAGGAGGATGAAAGACGCAGGTGTCGAGTGAGGGGCAAGAAATGACAGGACACTGTAGGATGAAGGGTGGAATTAGGCAGATGGGGGCGGGACACAGGGAGCTCCAGGGTGTTTGAGAGGCTGCAGTGGGAGGAATTGGTTCCCCAGTCTCCTGCCCCGCAGTTGAGGTGGGGAAGGCGCCAGTGGGACCCCTGTCCCCTCAGCTGCAGCCTCCCTCTGCTCAGGTGGTCGGTGTGCGTGGTTTATACTCTAGACTATGGTTCTCTTTCACCAGTGGCCCCAGGAGATTCCCGACAGCTCCCGAGTGGATGGCTGGGTGTGGAGGGAGGTCCTACCTGCTTCTCCTGACTCTCAGTGTTGGTGTCAGGACTGATGTTCCCTTGGGCTTATCTTACCTGCCTATGGGCACTGATAAACCAGGAACTGGATGTTGGCACTCTCTTCCTTGTGCCAGGCAGGCACTAGGCTAATCCCCCCAACAGCTTGTCAGGTGGACATGGCCCATCTTACAAGTCAGGACAAGGGGGCCGGGGCGGTTGCAAACACTCACACATTGGCCAGAACAGAGTGTAGCCGAGACTGGGGTCTGCTGGGCTGCGATGTGTTTTCCCATGCCCTCTCCTTTGCCAGCCCATTCTGTGCCCATCTCCTGCCTCTGCACAGGGGTCCCAAAGCTCTTCTTGTTGGTGCCTTGGTTTCCTTTATCTGGTGTCCATCCCAGCTCCTTAGGGCTGGTGAATTCACCCCCAGTTAAAATGTGTCTTTCTGTTCTATGATTTGCAGCGCCTGGGCTGGGGTTGGTGATGGGGACAGGTTGGTACACTTGGAAGGGCTCAGTCCACAAGGAGTGGGCAGGGTTCCGGGAAAGCCATGAGGCTGGGGAGCTTCCTGGGCTGGGGGCACGGACTGGTCCTGAGAACTGGCTGTGGCGTTAGGAGAGACCCTCTATCAGCAAAGGGGGACACCACCTGGTGTCACAGGTGGTGAAAGGGGGTGGCAGCCACAGCACCCCACAGCCCAGCAAGGCGGGGCCGAGGGGACTGACTCCCTGGCCCTCCTCCCCTCCTGCCCTTTGAGCTCCTGCCAGCACCTCCCATTGGCCAAACCCACCAGCCCGTGGAGGCCCAGCCCGTGTTCCCCGCTGGAGCGCAGGGTCCACTGGAGCCAGTGGAGCTGGACCTGCAGGCCTGAGAGCACCAGCTTCAAGGCCACACCATCAAGCCAATTATTTTATAGCTTTAATTAGGTTCCAAAGTTAATCATGCATTTCATTCTAACTTGCTACAGATTCTTAATCACAGCCTTAGGATCATTATACATTTAATACTCTTTCTGGATATTTAAGGATTTCATAAAAGCACCCTATTATATCCTGAGGGTTCCTCCTGAAATTTTCTCTTCCTACGGCATGTAACCCTCTGAGCTTTGGAAGGTTCTGGTGGTAGTTACGCTAACTTGCTTTGGTACGTTACCTGTCATGTCCAGTCTGTCCAATAGAAATGCAACGTGAACCTCAAATGGGGGCCACATATGTAATTCAAAATTTATTGGTAGCCACATTAAAACTGTTGTAAACTTGTATGCTTTTGGAGTCCAACAGGGTCGGATTCTAATCCTGGCTCTGTCATCTCTGAGCTGTGTGATCCTGGGCAAGTCACTTAACCTCTCTGAGTTTCAGTGTCTTCGTCTGTAAAGTACACAAAACATACCTACTCTTTATGGGTTTTGTGATATTTAACTGAGTTAATGTACCTAAAATGCCACCACGTAGTTTGAACCAGCAAGGGGTGGGTATTGCTCTACATTGTTGAGAAGCATGTAGAGAATAAAAAAGGAAATGTGTAGATTAGACCGGCTGCTTGCATCTTCTGAGGAGCACGGATCCTCCAGGTCAAAACAATGACGTCAGATGGCCTCTGCAGATGAGAAAAAGTCTTTGGTTTAAAAGTGACGGGGCCATTTGAGAGAGACGGCTCTCGGCTCTGATAGATGGCCTGTCTCATGACAGCTCTCGGGGGTGGGGTAGCGGTTAGAAACAGGAGCTGCCAAGTTCTGAGGCGCCGGATCTAGAGGCTCCTGTATCAGAGAGACAAGCCCTGAGGATGTCACAGCGGAAACCAGGAGAGAAAGTTGCCGGGAATATGAGTCAGAGCGAAGCAGGGCAGACCGCCGTCTGCTCTTCAGGCTTGTGGACCCTGAAATCAGGAAACACCCTCTGCCTTCCCGAGCCCACCCTGACTGCACTGGAGAGTCAGGGTATTGATTTTCTTTTTTAATCACTTGGGTAGATCATGCCATATGCCTGTTGTTTAAAAATTAAAGGACAATCACCTCTGGGGGCGGAAATCAATCATCACTTATATGGAGAAATCTCTTTCATGTGATTTTAATGACAGAGGTAAAGAAACCATTTATCCTCCTGCTTTTCAAAATAAGAAAACCAGACATGCAACTTGGTTGGAAAAGCATGACGTACAGTGAACTAAATTTTGCAGCCTGATATCATGAACGGGTAAAGGAGAGAAGGGGGACTGTGGGAAAAAAAGAGGAAAAATGTAAAAATATGAAGAGAAAGAATCACAAAGACCATCTAATCTAATCCAGTGAATTCCAATTTGTCCAGCCTTCAGGTGCAAATAAAGGTGTTTTTCTTGTTTTTAATCCAAGTGACAGAAATCCAGCTGAAACTGACTTAAGAAACATATTTATTAACATTAATTAATTAATTGAAGCATAATTGATTTACAATGTTGTGTTAGTTTCTGCCGTACAGCAAAGTGTTCAGTTATACATACACATATTCTTTTTCATTATGGTTTATTACAAGATATCGAGTATATTGAGTTGGCCAAAATGCTCGTTCGGGTTTTTCTGTAATATCTCACAGAAAAAACCCGATCGAACTTTTTGGCCAGCCCAACAGTTCCCTGTGCTATACAGTAGGACCTTGCTGTTTATTTATTTTATATATAGTAAAGTAGTTTGTATGGTTACCAGAGGGGAAAGGGGTATAAATTAAGAAACATTCTTTTAAATGTATTTACTGGGGAGCCTAAGGGTTAAGTGACCTTGCTGCGGGCTGGGCTGGGTTCCCCTTTCCCTCTCGATGGCTCCGTTTTAGCCCCGTCGTGGCCTCATTCCCAGGCAGGAGGTGGCTGATAGTCACGCCAGGTTCACAATGTCCTTGCCTTACTATCCAGACAAAGCAGGGGTGGCATTCCTTCCCGTTTGCAGCCCTTTCTGCCCCCTGGGCTGATGACTGGGGCAGGAGGGGAGCCGGGGGTCCTCTGATGAGCCCCTGTGGTCAGATGCCGGTCTCCAGGCTGGCAAATCTACATTCTTGGAAACCCGTGGTTGGACTAAGGGAGAAGGAGGGGCTGCCACCGAAAGAGAGGGAAGATGGGGGCGGGGCTTCTCTTCCAGCCCGCAGCTCTGAGGCCCCTCCCCCAATCCCTTAGGGTCCCCAGAGTTCAGTTTGAAAACCATCCTACACCTTCCCTCCTAACTCCTCCCCCCATAAATTTTGCAATAATGAGACTGAGGCCAAAGGAGATACAAAACACAGCCAATCATTATTTGTGGATTCGTATTTGGGGATTTGCCTACTTGTTAACATTTGTTTGTAACCCCCAGGTCAAAGCTCGGGGTGCTTTCGGGGTCCTTTGCAGACATGCACAGAGCCTCGGAAAATGTGAGTCACCCAGCTGCCCTGTTCCCATACCAGGTGGCACCAGCAGCTCCGCCTTCTTGTCTCCTACTCACACTGGAAACAGGGTTCCCTTTTACATTCTCTTTAGTGCCATGCGGTTCCCATTGGGGGCTTTTTCTTGGTGATTTTGCTGTTTAAAGTGGCCCCCTGTGCATATGGCTGAAGAGCTGTCTAGTGTCCTCAGCTCAAGAATGCTGCCATGTGCCTTACGAAGCAAATACAAGTGTTAGGTAAGCTTTGTTCAGGCCTGAGTTATAGAGCTGTTGGCCATGAGTTTAATGTTAATGAATGAATCAACAGTATATTAAAGAAGATGCCTTTAACACACAGAAAACAAGGTCATACACTGATGGGTGGACCAGAAGTGTGTGTGAACCTAACTCTGTATTTTCCCTACAAGCAGTGGTTCAGTGTCACTGGTTGCGTGTCCACGGCGATGTCCTAGTCCATCACCATCCCTCTAAGCCGGAAGAGGGCCACCGAGGAAGCCGGTCCACCGCTTCACTGCTCCACCATATGTAATGAGGGGGCAGAGATGCAGAGGGGAAGGAGGCAGAGAAACCATGTTGGGGTGATGAGGAAGAGAAAACAGCAAATACATGAGAAGGACCGAAGGGAAAGAAGAGAAGTGAACATCTGTAGGTTCAAAGTCTCTCCACAGCTACACTGGGTGTGTCGCACCGGACAGGTACAAAGGCTTTGGACATGAGCACAGGGTTTGTGTATGTGATGAGATTTTCATCAGCTCCAAATACTGTAACTAAGCCTCGTCTAAAAGTGTATAAACCCAGGCCACAAATTTCAACAGAGGTTTGAACTTAATGAGAAACTCCCCACGATTTACACAAATGCTTTGAGCATGTGAAGACTTTGGTGGGCAACATCACCTGGTTTAGGAAATAAGCGAGGTGAGAAAAGGTAATAATAAAACACAAAATTTAACTAAATAGGTACTTGGTGTCTATCTTTAAAAAAAAAATTCTGAGTCTGTTTAACAAAAGGGACAAGGAATATTCCTATATGATGTTGAGGTTTGCATGAATACTTATCTTCCAGGGAGAGGGGGTTAGTAAACGGAGCCGTGTAGGAATAGCATAGAAACTGCATTTGTTACAATGCTTGATGTGAAAAACTGCTCCTAGTAACTTCCAGTTGTGACATGTGTCACAGGGGGGCGAATTTACTCACCAGGCTGTGGCGTGATTAAATCAGCGACTTTACCTTCCCCGATTCTGTCACATTTAACCCACCAATGCATCAAACCTTGCAGGAAAGCCTCCTCCTTGTGAAAGTTATTTTGACAAGTAAATAAGTGAGTGATACAAACAGATTAATACCGAAATATAATTTACATTTTCAAGGCACTTTTCTTTCACACATATTTCATCCAACTCTCTGCTCTTTGAAACTCTGATTGCAAAGTTTGAATTTCAGTATCTTAGAAAGTGTCCTTTCTTTTTTTTTTTTTTTTAAAGATTATTTTTGATGTGGACCATTTTTTAAAAGTCTTTATTGAATTTGTTACAATATTGCTTCTGTTTTATGTTTTGTTTTTTAAGCGGCGAGGCACGTGGCATCTTAGCTCCCCCGCCAGAGATTGAACCCTCACCCCTTGCATTCGAGGGCGAAGTCTTAACCACTGGACCACCAGGGAAGTCCCAGAAAGTGTTCTTTCTTGACCCCAAGAACATTGTGTGCTTTTATTTTCAAACTTCACAAAGTGTGTTTTAAAGATAAAATTTCATTCATTTCACTTTCCCAAGGAGCTCTGAAAGCTTTGAATACGTATGAATGAAAACTTTAGGATTTTAAAAGCTGTCCTACAGCCTTAGCATTATCTAGTAAAGGGATGTATTTGCAGTTCCCTATTTGCATCCACAGATTGTTCACATCTTAACCATGGTTGCTGTTGGGTTCATCTTTGGTGATTTCATGCTTGCCTTTGGGTCAGATCTGGAAATAGCCTCTAGTCCAATTCATTAGCCCCCTCTTCCAAAGCAAATCTTGGTGTTCTTGTACGTTGGCCTTAGAGTGACGAGCACTTGGAAAAATGCTTATGTTGCTGGTTTAAGTGTTAAGGGCAGGGTTACAGAATTGCTTCTGGCATCACCGGCAGCCCACGCATGCGTGTGTAAGCCTCGGGGGAGCATTCTTGCCAGCATTGCCTGCTGATGACTTGGGGGATGGTTTTTCCCTCTATTTACTTTTTTTCGGCATTGTCAGTAACCCCTGCCTCTTCTTCTGGCCTCTGTCTTCCCCTCTCGTGGGCTTCTGCTTGGGCTTCTGTCCACACCATAAGTGGAGCCCTGAGAGGGGTGGGCCCGCCTGTCTTACTGGTGGCTTTCCCTCTCCTTGGGGCCGGCACCCTGACACTGGCAGGCTCAGCTCTCCCAAGGCTGCTGCAGCTCTGCCTTGTTTTTGAGCGTCACCCACTCGCTTCCCAGCCAGATGCCACGCCCACGTGGGTGCGCCCCTGCAGTGGCCCCGTCTCCTCTCAGAGCATTCCAGAACACTCAGAACTCTGGCCTTATTCTTCCTAACTGACCCTTCTTCAGGTCTTTGCCCAAAAGGGTGAGAACCGTGTGAAATGAGAGCTGCTGACGGAGGCCCTGGCCTCTCCTGTGATGGCAGGGATGGCTTCCCTGAAGCAGCAGCCCTGGAGCCCTGGCTCCAGCTTTAGTTAATTGATTTTTTTTAAAAAAATCATCTCGGTCTGGACATTTTCAAAAACACGCAAATATAAAGAGAAGAATGTAATAATCACCACGTACCTGTCACGTAGCTTCAACAATTATCACCGTTTTGCCGAACTTGTTTTGTGCCCGGCATTGTTTTTCTGGACTCAATTTAAATAGTCATCCATGGGGCTTTTTGGTTTAGGCTCTGTCTCTGTGGACGCTCCCAGGGTCCCGTCTTGACCTCTGCTGTCCCAGTGTGCCATGCCTGGCCTGCGGGACGTCTCAGAAATCTGCCCCCGCAGGCCCGTCCGGATGCCCCACTGAATCACCTCATTGGAGGGGTTTCTAAGGGTAAGTGTCCGGCACTCCCTTACCAGCCTTGTCTAATCCCAAAGATTCCCTGTGAGGGAAACAGCAGTGTTGGTCCCAGCAATGCGTCTGTCTGGCCTCACTATCGGGGCTGTTTTAACAGAAACTTCAATTTGCAGGGTTCTTTCTTAAAAAAGCCAAAGGCTAATTAATGATCAGCTTTCAGATCCTGTCTTAGGAGCATGAACTAGTTCTTAAGGAATAAACACTGAAGAAATTCCACTGCAAAAACTGGGGAGAAAAGAAAGTTCACTGATGTGAATCCAAGTCATTACCTGAGGATTACCGTCCGAGTTGGCAATGGGTCCCTCTGCCACCAGCTGTTTCTCATCTAGTTTGCGGTATGAATACTAATGTGGGGGCAGAATTGAACAAATAAAAGTGAAAATTACTAACTTGCTAGTGATACAAAATAAAATGAATGTTGATTTGGTTATTGAAGACCACATGAATGCTGTGTGACAACTCCCTAGCACACACGCAGGCTCGGTGGCATCTTTTCCCCATGTGTGCGGGGTCACCTTGGGGTCAGCACGGGGGACCTGGTGACCCTGGTGATGCTCACTCACAGAAAGGGGCGGGCCGGCCGACAGTGAGTGGGGCTGGCCGTCAATGAGTGGGGGTGGCCGTGGTTTGGGACATTGAGGCAGTTTGGCTGCGATGCACGTACCTCTCATCCTCCAGCAAAATGTCCCGGACAGGTTCTCATAACAAGGGCACAAGGGCAGAGAGCAAGGGGGATGGGCACAGCATTCTGAGGTCCAGTTTGGAATTGGGATTCTGCCGCTTCCATCCATTCTGTCGGCGAAAACAAGTCACAGGCCCACGACCGACGTCAGAAGGCAGGGCCGGTGACCCCCCGTCTTGGTAGGAGTGAGAACACTGCAAAGGTGCCTGCAAAAGGCAGGGTGGTGAAGAACTGGGCCCACACAGTGCCATCAATTTACCGGAACTGGTGCCTTTTAAAGTCAGCTTCAGACTTGAAAGATGATTTTAGTCCGTGGGAAAATAGCTGGGGCTTTCTTTTAATGTTGAAAAGAGGGCATTGACTTTGAAGTCCTGCAGTTTGAGTTCATATCCGGGGTCACCCAGCTCCTGGCTGGGTTTCCTTATACACATCACAGACTTTCAGAGTCTGGGTCCACATCTGTGAAGCGGGGTAGCTATCGCCTCTTCATCGTGCAAGTGTAGGGTCCAAAGCACAGAGAAGGGTGCTCGGCAGTGGCTGTTACATGCTGTGGGTGTGAAGAAATCTCTCTTCACACAACATTCCTGCTAGTTCAGGCAGCGAGAGTGACTATAACCCAAAACAGATTCAGAATATAAACAGGAAAAATACAGCTTATCATAGAATACCACGTAATCCCTAGATATAAATAAGTGATTTAAATGGCATCTCTGGTTCTTCATTTCTCCTCCTTACTGTCTGGAGTGTCCTGTGTTTTCTCCCAGGGCAAGTCCTTCTCTTAGGTCAAAGTGTCTGTCCCCCTTCCTGGAAGAAGTGGAAAACAATCCCATGGGTTGCAAAGGCTGGATCCCTGACCTCTAATTACATCATCATTTCTGCCCATCACCTGGCTGAGCTGACCCCTTGGAGAGGAAGCAGGGCTTACACGGTGGCGGGAAGGGAACTTTGGAAGAAAGAGGGGAGAGTGTGTTGCCCTCAGAAGAGACATGCATGATGCTGGCGGCTTCAGGCAAAGGTGGGCTTCCACTAGGGTCACACCGCTGCCCGTCGGACTGTATCACGATGCTGCTGGCTTGGCACTCTGGGGAGGAGGCTATGCTTCACGATGGGCATGATGTGGGGACCAGGCCATGTGGAAGGGGGAAGAACACTGGGGTCAAACACCCTCAGAGGCTGCCCAGGGGATGCACTTTTGAACAGATAGGACAGAGAGCCCAAAGCACACAGACTCCAAGCCACAGACACCTGCAGGAGAGAGTGAGGAAGAGTACAGGGGGGTCAGAGGCCAGGAAGCGTATCCTGGGGACAGGCCAGGAGATTTCCCTTATCACCGGCTTGGATCCCACTGGTGGAAGGAGTACTCAGCCCAGGAGAGGCTGGAGGGGGGTGAGGTAGGGCATCAGGCGCTGACGGGCAGCCCAGCGCCCCGGAGAAGAGGACCTTCTGGTTGGTGGAGCGCGGGACCTAAGGAGCCCACTGCAGGGGTCAGTGTCAGCGAGCCTGGACCAGACAATGCACAGCCTAGATGCATTTTATAAAAATTTAATTATGGAAGCTTTTGAGATAATAATATAAAATTTTGAAACTCACTTCACCTTATGCACAAAATTTGATATAAAGACCCCTACTTTAAATTATTCTTACGAGAAAATTAGTCTTAAATAACGCAAAACCTTCCAAAATTCCACCTTTCGCCTAAAATGTGACTTCCCCATGTTCCGGAGGTTCAGAGTCTGGGAAGCGGCAGCCGACTCAGGTCTTCAGGGCAGGACTGGAGTCCTTCAGGGTGGGGCTCAAGGAGGCCCCCAAACTTGGACTGAGCTGCCTTCCAACCAAGCATATTTTCTTTAGGCCCTGATTTATGGGTTCGTGAAATTTTGTACAGTTAAATTCTAAATTGTCTTCCCTTTCTAATCATGCTCTCTTTAAACTGCCCACTCCCGTGTAGAGCAAAGATAAGAAACAACAACTTGCATGAGCACCAAGCTTTATAGTCTTCAGAGCTTGTTCACATCCTCCAGCCAGGATCTGGGTACCTCACAAGGGCCTCTGGATGCTACGCTGGTACCCACTGAATGTTGAATGAATGAACGAATGAATGAGTGAACTCATTATCCTATGTGAGACTGGACACATCCCTGTGATACATGTTGTATTATTCAAGGTTCTCCAGAGAAACAGAACCAACGGGTGTGTGTGTGTGTGTGTGTGTGTGTGTGTGTGTGTGTGTAGACGGCTCCCACAATTATGGAGTCTGAGAAGTCCCCAGATCTGTCGTTGGCAAGATGAGGAACCCAGGACACCCAATGATGTAGCTCCAGTCCAAGCCCAAAGGCCTGAGAACCAGGAGAGGTGAGGGCGTACATTCCAGTCTGAAGGCAGGAAGGAACTGATGTTCCAGCTCAGGGCAGTGAGGCAGGAGGCGTTTCCTCTTACTCCTGGATGTGGCTGCCTTTCTGTTCCATTCAGGCCATTGGTGGGTTGGGGAGGGCCATCTGCTTTACTCAGTCTGCTGATGCAAAGTATTCATTTCATCCAGAAACACATCTTCACAGACACATCCTGCATAATGTTTGACTGAATGTCTGGGTACCCTGTGGCCCAGTCAAGTTGACACATACAATCAACCATCACACATATATTTTATAAATGCATACATTGCCTGCATTTATCTTCTCTTCCAACAGTTAATTTCTTTGATCTGGGATGGTATAGTTGTCTTTTGCTTATTTAGTACCAAGAAAGAAGTTTCAGGAAACAAATACACAAAACCTTCACCTATTTTTAGTTTGCACAAAATTTACTCCAGATTTATCTTTTCAGTGAAAAGATGCCAAGATCAAATGTTTTCTAGGAGATGGGAGGCTTGTAATAGTGTGCTGTATGCCTTCTGCCATAGAACAAAAGAACAAGTGGGTGAGCTGCGTCAATCTGGCCAGGGTTTCAGCATCTAATTGAAACTTTGCCGGCCTGTTTTTCCTGGTATTTCATTGGCTTCTGATGGAAGGCTCTGTGGTCCTGTCACTGACTCATCCTTCACCTTCTCCCTGAGCTGTACCTGAGTCTCCCCTGAGAACACACAGTTGTGCTCTGTGTACGACCCTTAGAATGGGCTGCGTGGCTCAGACATCAGCCAAACGGATCATTGGTTCAACAAGGACAGTGACCGTCAGGCATTCCTCAGATGTGGAGGTAACACCTGGCCACCCCCGTGTTGGTGTCCAGGCAACATCGGGTTACAGTGAATGATGCGATAGCTGTCTTAAATTGCTTGGTTCTAGCTCAGAGATGGGTAGGTTCAGTGGGGGAAGCGCAAAGATGAAAATAAATAAATAAATAAATAAAAAGGGGAAATCTGAATAACCAGGGCTCAGGAAGGTTCAGAATTTATGGCCTCAACATAGAGAGTTTGCGACGATTCACTCTAGTGCTCGTATTTCACCATGGACAAACTCAGTTTCACTCTTTGTGAGTCTTCTACCCAGCTACCTTCTGGCTACTTTCTCTGAATCTTGGTTCTAATCCTGAGAAATAGAGGATCTGACCCAGTCTAAACACGAACCGGTCTTCTTAAGGTTACGTGTGTTCTGTCTCGTACAACCATCTCTGGCCCAGGGGAGTCACATGGCACCAAGATGGTTCCCCAGCCTCGATTATGATGGGGCTGTGGACAGGACCAGTTCCAGTAGAAGGGCCATGGGCAGGGCTGACATGCCAACACAATCTTCTTTAATTGCTTAATCCAAGTGTGCTGGAGCCAACTCGTATTGGATCGTGAGAACTGACTGAAACTTCCAGGAATTGTGTGAGCCAGTTAAACACAGTCATGATTAAAAATTAAATTGTACAAATTTTCAATAAAACAAAAGACAAATACTAATTACTTTACTACATTTTGCTATTATCTATGCCTAATAATAGATATTATCTATCTCAGTGATAGGTACTGTCTAATGGTGTGTCACCATGATGCGTCTCTACCCAACTGCACATTTAGTGATGTCAGGTTGGCCATCAGGAGGATTTACACCGTGGAAATTTTCAAGTGCGACATACTAAGGCTTAATTTACTGTGGTGTTAATTGTCTAGACTTAAGAAATTGATAGATAAATGTTAATAATGCAAATTAGATTTGAAACTGGGAATGTCTATAGCCAACGTATTATGAATTAATAGCACAAAGAAATTGAGGAAATTTCTTCCAGTGTTTAAAAGTATTGTCTGATTCAGCAAAAGTGACTCACACCATTGATAAACAAGTTTCAACACACAACTTCAGTGTTTCATTTTTGTCTTTTTAAATTAATTTTTATCCAATTTTTACAGGTTGTACTCCATTTACAGTTATTATAAAATATTGGCTATATTCCCCGTGTTGTAAAGTACCTCCTTGTAGCCCATCTTGCACCCAGTAGTTTGTACCTTCCACCCCCCCCACCCTTATATTGCCCCTCCTCCCCACCAGTAACCACTAGTTTCTTCTCTACATCTGTGGGTCTGCTTCTTTTTTGTATATTCACTAGTTTGTTGTATTTTTTAGATTCCGTATATAAGTGATATCGTATAGTAGTTGTCTTTCTCTGACTTATTTCACTTAGCATAATGCCCTCCAAATCCATCCTTGTTGCTGCAAATGGCAAAATGTCGTTCTTTTTTATGGTTGAGTAGTATTCCATTGTCTGTGTGTATGTATGTATGTGTGTGTGTGTGTACATATATACACACCACATCAAGGAAAATATCAAACAACATTTGTCTCACAACTACACTTATTTGTCAGTGGCAACCATAGGTTGGCTGTGGATATAAGAGTCTACCAAAAATCAAAAAAATCATCATGTCAGAGTCAACTGGCTACATAGAATTTACAGCAAAGAGTACGGTATATTTTAGAATTTGTAAATTGTATGTTACACATCCTTTATATCAGTAACATGTATAATAACCATATATACGTGTATATACACATATTCTCTTTTTTGAGGGTGGGAAGCCCATTGATAACCTTTGCCAGCACCCACATAGTCTTGCCCCTCCCACAGGACAGCTCACGGGTGAGGGGAGCACAGGAGGGAGCTGCGGCGTAGGTATCCAGAAAGAGCAGACGAGGCTGAGCGGGAGCTGCTTCTCCTGCAGGAGGGGGTGATGCAGCCAAGAGTCCACGAATCCCCTGAGATAGTGGGACTCACATTCCCGCCCCAGATGGCACTGACGACCATGGGTGATGGAGCAGCAGGGACAGCCAACCAGCCAAGAGGGGATGTCAACTCAGCAACTGGGTAAGGATCCGTCTTCCTCCCCAACATGCCAGCACCATGGAGGGAGTGAGGTGGTGTTGCATTCCCCTCCTCAGATCCAGACAGATAGTGCCTGGGTGCAAACGTTTGCTCAAGGGAAGGGAGGAGATATAAATCACACCAGAGATGGAGGCTTTAGACTGGACTGAGTTTTGTTTGTTTGTTTGTTTGTTTGGGTCCTCTGTCTTTTCTTCTTGGTGAGCCTGACCAAAGGTTTGTTGATTTTGTCTATCTTTCAAAACCAGCTTTTGGTTTTATTGATTTTTTTTCTATTTTTAAAAAATCTCTTTATTTCTTCTCTGATCTTTATTATTTCCTTCCTTCTGCTGGCTTTAGGTTTTGTTTGTTCTTCTTTTTCTAATTCTTTTAGGTGGTAAGTTAGGTTGTTTACTTGAGATTTTTCTTGTTTTTTGAGGAAAGTGTCTATCGCTATGAACTTCCCTCTTAGGACTCCTTTGCTGCATCCCATAGCTTTTGTAAGGTTGTGTTTTCATTGTCATTTGTTTTGAGGTATTTTTTTGTTTCCTCTCTGATTTCATCGTTGACCCATTGGTTTGTTAGTAGCATGCTGTTTAGTCTCTACGTAATTGGTTTTTTCTCCTTTCTCTTTCTGTGGTTGACTTCTAGTTTCATGCCATTGTGGTCAGAAAAGATGCTTGAAATAATTCCTATCCTATTAAATTTGTTGAGGTTTTAGACTTGACTAAGTTTTAAAACCCAAAAGTAACTGGAAAGCTCTGGATTCTGTTTAATGCATTATTAAGGAATGGAAAGGAAGATCCAATAATATACAGTTCAATATGCTGATGGAAGAAAAAAAATCCATATTTCTATCTCAAAGAGTTACAACTGATCACTGAAGAACCTGGCTAGACTTGTCCTGAATAACTTTTAATTTTATTATATGTGCAGTGACACATTCTCCTCTTTTCTTTGCTAAAATCTCAGAGCCAAATCAGTGAGCACCTTTGCCAACTCAAAGGAAGTGATGGTATTTCTTTAATGCAATAATCTGTATTATCTTCCTGTACATATTTTCCAATGGCTCTCACTTCCTCAATTATTTATTCTTTTTTTTCCAGAAGAATCAAAATCTCTTATTTTTGTTCTAAAACTTAATAATTCAATTGTGCTTTTCTTTTCCCCAAATAGATATAAACAATGATTTCAGTAGTTAAATAAGTACTTTTCCATTTAAAAATCTTGAAAAAAATTTTTTTAATTTATTTTTTATTTATTAAATTTTTAAAAAATTAAATATAGTTAATTTACAATGTGTTAGTTTCAAGTGTACAGCAAAGTGATTCAGTTATTACATATAAATATATTCTCTTTCAGATTCTTTTCCATTGTAGGTTATTACAAGATATTGAGTATAGTTCTTTGTGCTATTCAGTAGGTCCTTGTTGTTTACCTATTTTATATATAGTAGTGTGTATACATTAACCCTAAACTCCTAATTTATCATCACCCCCCTCCCGCTATCCCCTTTGGTAACCATGTTTGTTTTCTATGTCTGTGCCTGAGTATTTATTCTTATCATTTGTATCAGAAGTAGTCAATGGTGAAATCAAAGAGGAAACAAAAATTGCCTCAAGTTTTAGGAAGATGAATACTGGGAATAAATGAAAAAGTGCACTACTAAGGTAAGATATGACTATGGTGTTGGGAACTGTGAAGGAAGAATAAAAGACCCTGACCACGGGACATGATGGAAGTGGAAGCTTATGGTTTTTGACATTTGAGGAATCCAGCTACAAGCTCAGATTGTGTTGATACTGTGAGGGCTTTGGTTTCTCACTTCATTTCTTTTTGGTTTTTAACCTCACAGTAAGACAGCCGAGTTAATCACACTTCTCAGTTTAGGACACTTTTCTGCTACTGATCCGTGCAAGGTGCCTCTTCCATTATCCTTTTGTCCCCATTCTGTTTTTTTTTTTTGCGGTACGCGGGCCTCTCACTGCTGTGACCTCTCCCGTCATGGAGCACAGGCTCCGGACGCGCAGGCTCAGCGGCCATGGCTCACGGGCCCAGCCGCTCCGCGGCATGTGGGATCTTCCCGGACTGGGGCACGAACCCGTGTCCCCTGCATCGGCAGGCGGACTCTCAACCACTGTGCCACCAGGGAAGCCCTTTTGTCCCCATTCTGAATTCCTCATTTCCATCTTCCTTGCAGCAACTATTTTAATGTATTTAATGTCTATCTTCTTGTTCATATGTGTATTAGTTTGATAGGGCCCCTGTGACAAAGCACCACAGATTGGGTGGCTGGAAGTCCAAGATCAAGATGTTGGCAGAGTTGGTGTCTTCTGAGGCCTCCTCTTCTGGGCTTGGAGATGTCTGTCTCCTTGCTTTATATTCACATGGTCTTTCCTCTGTGTATATCTGTGACCTAACCTCTTCTTCTTATAAGGACAACAGTCAGTTAAATTAGGGCCCACACTAATGACTTCATTTTTAACATAATTACTTCCTTAAAGACCTTATCTCTATAAACAATCAGATTTTGAGGTACCAGGGGTTAGGGCTTCAACATACAGATTCTAGGAGTACACAATTTAAGCCATAACAATATGAATTCCTGACAAATTTGTATTTTTGTTTTTGGTGCTTTTTTTTTTTTTTAGTAAAGTTGAACATCTGTTCATGTTTTTATAGTCCTGTATTTTATTGCATTTTCTCTCCCATGAAATGTCTTTCTACCTTTATTCCCTTCTCCTCTTGAGTCGTTGATCTTTTTTCAAATTGATTTGTTGTTGATTTGTTGGAGCTATTTTAAACACGTATTCTATGTACTCCATTGTCTGCATGTTGATTGCAAATATCTTCCTCCAGTCTGTTGCAAACATCGTAAGTGTGTAGCTGAATGAAAATTTCCCCATGTTTATTGAGGTATAATTGAGAAATAAAAATTGTATACAGTCAAAGTGTGTGACTTGATGTTTTGATATACATATACATGATGAAATGATTACCACAATACAGCTGATTAACAAATCCATCACCTCACATATTTACCAATTTTGCGTGTGTTTGTGGCGAGAGCACTTAAGATCTATTCTCTTGGTAAATTTGAAGAATACAATACATTATTGTTAACTGTGGTCACCAGGCTGCACATTAGGTCTCTGAAGCTTATTTTGCATGACTAAAACTTTGTACCCCTTGACCAACATCCTCCACTCCCCAACCCCCAAGCCCAAGCAACCGCCATGCTACTCTCTGCCCCATGAGTTCAACTTTTATTATTAGATTCTACATACAGGTGACATCATGCCAATGAATTTTTATGAAGTAAACACAGTCACATGATAAGCACCAGTTCAGGAAGTAGGTGGTTTCCTTGCCCCCTCTGTGGATCCCCTCAATTGCTATTCTCTTCTTTTTCCCCAAAGGTAACTGCTATCCTGATTTCCAATGTCAATTGATTAGTGTGGCTATTTTTGCATTTCGTATAAATGAAATCATACACTATGACTTTTTGTGTATCTGGCTCCTTTTAGTCAACAATATGTGTCTGAGAATCATTCACCTTGATGCATGTAGATTAGTTTGTTTTTGTTGCTGTATACTAGTTCATTGTATTGTTATATCACAATTTGGGTTGTTACCAGTCTGTGACAATTACAGATAACACTGCTAGGGAGATTCTTGAGCAGGTCTGTTTGTGTTCATATTTATGCATTTTGTTGGGTATATATCTAGAAGTAAAAGTGCTGGATATGTTTAGTATTCTTAATACAGCCAAATAGATTGCCAAAGTGGTCATAGAATTGATATTTCTTGCCAGCAACAAATGAAAGTTCCTATCACTTTACATCTTGCCATGTCTAGTTTAGCCAGTGTCTTTAACTTTACCCATTCTGGTAGGTATCCAGTGATATCTCACTGTGGTTTTAATTACACTTCCCTGACTAATGAGGATGAAAACCTATTTGTGTTTATTGGTCACTTGGATAATTTCTTTTGTGAAGTGCTTGTTGAAATTCTTGTCATTTCTTATTAATTTTAAAGAATATTGTATATTTTCTGGATTTAAGCTCTTTGTCAGTTATACATGTTGCAAATATTTTATCTCATTCTGTGGTTGCTTTTTTTTTAATTTTTAAATTTATTTATTTTTGGCTGCGTTGGGTCTTCTTTGCTGCTCATGGGCTTTTCTCTAGTTGTGACGAGCGGGGTCTACCCTTCTTGGCGGTGTGTGGGCTTCTCATTGCAATGGCTTCTCTTGTTGCGGAGCATGGGCTCTAGGCACGTGGGCTTCAGTACTTGTGGCTCGCAGGCTCAGTAGTTGTGGCTCTAGGGCTCTAGAGCACAGGCTCAGTAGTTGTGGTGCATGGGCTTAGTTGCTCCATGGCATGGAGGACCTTCCTGGACCAGGGCTCGAACCCATGTCCCCTGCATTGGCAGGCAGATTCTCAACCACTGTGCCACCAGGGAAGCCCTGTGGTTTGCTTTTTAAATCTCATAATGATGTATTTTGTTGAACAGAAGTTCCTAATTATAACACAGTATAATTTATCAGTCTTTTCCTTTATGATTATTGCTTTTTGGGTTCTGTTTAATAAATTTTTGCAACCTCAAGATCATGAAGATATTCTGTGTTTTCTTCTAGAAGTTTTATTTCTTATCTTTCACATTTAGAGTTACAATCCTTGAGACTGAAGTTAGGGTGTAGGAATGGAGATTCATTACGCTCCATATGGATATCTAGCTGATCCAGCACATTTAGTGAAAAGACCACAGTTTTCCTATTTATCTGCAGTGCTACCTTTGCCATAAATCAAGTATCTTTTTATGTGTGAGTCTGCTTTTGGATCCTCTATTTGGTTCCATTGTTCCATCTATATTCTCTCTATTTGTCCCAATACAAGTAAGCAGAGTTTATCCTCCAACTTTGTCCTTAATTCTAAGGATTACTTTGCCTATGTTTTGCCCTTTATATTTACATATATATTTAAGAATACACTTGCCAATTCACACACACACACACACACACACACACACACACCCTGTTAGACTTTGCAGTGGGTGAGATGGCATTGAATCTATAGATAATTTGAAATAAAGCAACATCACTATAACATGGAACCTTTCAATACATGAACATGGTCATCTCTCCATTTATTTAGTTTTTTATTAAATTTTCTCATTAATATTCAGTAGTTTTCCTTATAAAGGGCTTGCATGTCTTTGATAAGATCCATTCCTAGGTATTTGATAATTTTTGATGTTACTAAAATGTTTTAAAATTTAATTTTCTGGTTGATTATTGTTGATATGAAGAGATAAAATTGGGTTTTAATATTGACCTTTTATCCAGTGACTTTGATAAATTTGCTTATTAATTCTAATATTTCATCTAGCTTTTCTTATTAACATCATGTGGTCAGCAAGTAATGATAGTTTTATACCTTCCTTTCCAACCCTTACATCTTTTTGTCCCCTTGGTTTATCACACTGTTAGAGCCTCCAGTGTGATGTTTAGAAGAGGTGCCAGTGGGCATCTTTGTCTTGTTTCTGGTCTAGAGAAAACAATTCAACAATTCACATTTAACCACCAAGTTTAGAAGGGTTTCTTGTATTTCTTTTCTTTTCTGTTTTCTTAATGTATCAAATTAAGGAGGGTCCCTTTACTGTCAGGTTGATGCCAACTTTTAACATGAATGAATGTTGAATTTTGTCAGCTGCTTCTGCTGTACCTACTGAGATGATCATATGATTATGCACCTGTGTTCTGTGTATGTGATGTAGAGAATTGCTATGGAAGGTGGATCTTGTACCCAAAAGCTTGGAGAATAATCTTTTTTTTTACTCTTAATACTTTGTCTGTGGAGTCCATTAGTTTCTCTGGGTAGGAAATGTTCAGTCTGTAAATGATGATTTTTTAAATCTCTTTCTCCTTAATTCTTATCTTTGTTTTTTCCCCTTCATTATTGGTCAGACCTCTGTCAGCGTCTTCAACAGTACCTGTAATAATGGGCATTCTTGTCTTGTTACCAATCTTGAAAGCAATGTGTCTAAAGTTTCTCCAACAGGATGATAAGACTGACTGCAGGGCTTCCCTGGTGGCGCAGTGGTTGAGAGTCCGCCTGCCGATGCAGGGGACACGGGTTCGTGCCCCGGTCCGGGAAGATCCCACATGCCGCGGAGCGGCTGGGCCCGTGAGCCATGACCGCTGAGCCTGCGTGTCCGGAGCCTGTGCTCCGCAACGGGAGAGGCCACAACAGTGAGAGGCCCGCATACCTCAAAAAAAGACTGACTGCAAGTTATCAAGTTATGGAAGTTCATTTCTTCTTCCAGTTTGCTGAGAATTTCTTTTTTTTATTGAATAGGTATTGAGCATTACTAAATACTTTTTCTCTATCAGTTGAGATATCCCAGGCTTTTTCTCTTCTTTAATCTATTATTGTTCTACGTTACTATCTGAAACTAATTCTGCGACTATATTGCATGACTGAGTATGGCAGCTTTCTATCTTTTTAAAATTAATTAACTAATTAATTTTTGGCTTCATTGGATCTTTGTTGCTGCATGCGGGCTTTCTCTAGTTGCGGCGAGCAGGGGCTACTCTTCTTTGTGGTGCACTGGCTTCTCATTGTGGTGGCTTCTCTTTGTTGCGGAGCATGGGCTCTAGGCGCGAGGGCTTCAGTAGTTGTGGCGCGGGGGCTCAGTAGTTGTGGCTCGCGGGCTCTAGAGCACAGGCCCTGTAGCTGTGGTGCACGGGCTTGGCTGTTCCGTGGCATGTGAGATCTTCCTGGACTAGGAATCGAACCGGTGTCCCCTGCATTGGCAGGCAGATTCTTAACCACTGCGCCACCAGGGAAGTCCCTTTTTCTTCAATAAAGATGTAGCTGTGTGATTTGATTAAGTGGCCCAAACTGTTTTTATTTTATTCTTTTCCAAGATTGTAACATTAAGCTTGTGTTTAGAAGTGGGCTCTTTAGGATTATAGTCCAACCAAGGTAAAATGCTCTTGACCTAAATGGGAGGGAAGTCTAAAAAGGAGGGGATATCTGTATGTGTATGGCTGATTCATTTTGTTGTGCAGTGGAGGCTAACAGCATTGTAAAGCAACCATACTCCAATAAAAATTAATTAAAAAAATTAAAAAAGTCAATGAAAGTTCAAAAAAAAAAAGATAAAATGCTCTTGAAATCCTCTTAACTATAGTCATTTTTGAAAAGCTGCATCATGTCTCCGTATTCCAGGATATTTTAGCAATTGTACTCACTCTTGATATGGAAGAAAGGGGGTGCAGAGAAAAAAAATGTGACGCATAATTAGGAGTGCCGTGAAATGTCAGCTCCGCTTTCCTTTCTCATGCTGGTGCTTCCAAAGATAAACCCCTGGAGTCAGCTTTTGTGTTCACTTCTAGCTTATCTGATCCTGTTTTATGAGCCACTTCTCCAAAAGGCCTTTGGGTCTCCTTGGGCATTGTAATCAGATCATAGATTAAGCTCATCAGCTGTAGGGACGGAAGATGCTGCACTACTTGTCCATGAGGACCGTCACACGGCATCCTGTCTTCACAGCAGCACAAAGCACGGCTGAGACGGTGGCTGGGACAACTTGGCTGCAGCCGGAGACCATCCCAGTAGAAGTTAGAAGTAAGTTTGTGGCTTCTGAGATGTTTTAAATCTTCTACAAGACTAAATTTAATCTACGACATAATAAGAAAAAGAAACACTTAAGCTCTCTGTTTAGTTTTTAGTCAATAAATATTTCTTTTTGTCATTTGTCTGTTTTCAAAGCCAAGTGTATAGATCTCGGGGTGTCATTATATTGAACCCTGCTCCCACTTTTAGTTACCTTTGTTGCAAAGTCTCATAAATACTGAGATACATTATTACATAAACTCAGGGCTGACGGGTCACCCCATTTGTCTCTCGGAAATGAGCGTGTTTTGTGACCGTGGGAACAGCCTGTTCTCTGGAGAGACATCTTCCACTTCCGGTGAGGGATCAGTCTCTGTCTCAGTTATAAAGGAAAGAATCTCCTCTCCCCCGTTCCCACGTTTGGCAGGAAGCCTTCTTCTGTCACATTTGTTCCTGCTGCGGTTTTTGTGGTTTTACTCAAAGAGAGCAGAAATGTTCAGCCATCCTGGTTTCCTCTTCTTCTGAAGGCCCCCTATTATCTCCTCGTGGACTGGCATTTTGTAAAATGTGCCTCTGAAAAGCATTCTGTGTTGTAAAATGTCTACGTACACATCTGGAAATATCCTTCTGTAACGTCTGCTGCCAAACACGAGGTCTATTGGCGTGACTTCTCTACTGCTTCTCATCACCCGTGGGGGTCCAGACAGCCTCGGCGGTTGACTGAGGGGGTCCTGCCCGGGATCTGGGCTGTGGGCCTGTTGAGAAACCCCCCTACGTGGGACAACAGTGGGGTACTGGCTGCATCCCTTCCTAATTCACTGAAGGCCTGGACACATAATTTCACTTTTCAGGCCCTTGACTCAGGCAGGATATTGGACTAGATGATCTCTAAGGCTGCTCTCAGCTCTCAATTTTTAATTTCATTTCTTCTCACCACCGTTGCTTTTATTTCTTGGGGGATGCACTGAACTGTTGATGAAGCGTGTTCTCTTTACTGAGTCTCTGTGACAAACAGGCGCCTCGTGCCATTTCCAAAGTGAGACCCCAGGGCTTTGGGAAGTGGAGTCCAAGTCACAGCAGTGCGTCCCATCTAAACCCTTCTCTCCAGACGCCGTTTTGATAAGGTCCCAAGAAAATTCTCTGAGCGCGTTCTTCAGTTTGGCGGAATAACTTTTCCAGGTATAGAGGGTGGTTTCTCCTCCCCTGCCTTTCTTTAGTCTCTCTGCGCATTCAGGCTGAAGGCAGCTGTGGAGTGGCCAGGCCTCTGACCAGGCTTGGGCTGGATTTCCGGACACCTGTTTCCAATGCCCTTGGTAGTGATGGAAGTTGAGGGTAGGTGTCGTAAAGGACGTGAAGTGACACCGTTTACCTCTAGGGAAAAGCAGAGACAGGATTGTCTGGGGGTGATTCTAAGAGATGGAGGAGGGACCGAGGTCCCCAGGCTCTGCCGGCCAGGAGGGGCAGGCTGGGCTCCACGTCAGTGGCCCACACGTGGCTGATTTCAGAGGGAGGGAGGGTAGGGGATGCTGGGCTCGAGGGTGCAGGGAAGGCACCGCAGGCCTGGGGCAGTTACCGGACATACAGAGGATGATGGATAGGATCTGCCCTTGACCCCTGCTACAGTCTCCCACCCTCCCCTTTGTGTGGCCCCTATGCTGTTACTTTTAGGAAATAAAAGTGTTTTTTCTTATTTATTTATTTATTTAATTGAAGTAGAGTTGATTTACAATGTTGTGTTAGTTTCTGCCGTACAGCAAAGTGAATCAGTTCTACATATACATATATCCACTCTTTTTTAGATCCTTTTCCCATATAGGTCATTACAGAGTATTGAGTAGAGTTCCCTGTGCTACACAGTAGGTCCTTGTTTATCTCTTTTATATATAATAGTGTGTATATGTAAATTCCAGCCTCCTAATTTATCCCTCCCGGCTTTTCCCCTTCGGTAACCGTAAGTTTGTTTTCTATGTCTGTGAGTCTGCTTCTGTTTCATACACAAGTTCATTTGTATCTTATTTTTTTTTTTTTTAGATTCCACATATAAGTGATATCATATGATATTTGTCTTTCTCTGTCTGGCTTAAAAGTGTTTTTTCTTGCACACCTGAATGTGCGGCCTGCAATCCATTCCTCCTACAGTGATTTCCAGCAGCCTGAAGTGCTTTTCACGTTTATTTTAGTGAAGACTGTGGAACGTTCTGAGGCCAGTAAGTGCAGGGATAGTCAGGGGACTGTGTGAGCCACAGGGACTGCAGTGAAGCCCGGGGAACAAGGGGACCAGGGGGGAGGAGGGAGACACCCAGGAAGGTAGGAGAAGAGGGGAAATCCAGTGCTCTTGTAGAAGGTGGGTTAGGACAGTAGAACCCAAAGGTGTCCTAATAGGAGACACGAGCTGCTTTCAGAGGAGCTCCTGCAGGTTTCTTGCTGCCCAAAGGCCTGGAAGAAACTCTCAACATGCGCAAGACCAGGAGGGTGGAGAAACCCCTGCGTGAGAAGGGGTCCATGGTCTCGGATGCAGTTTATTTGAGGCTGGTGTGTGGACAGATGCTGTGCGTGGGGGATAGAGTGTGGACACTGAAGCCAGCCTGTCTGGGACCAAACAGCTTCTCCATCTCACCAGGGGCTGCTCCCTTCCCTGGAGCTCAGTTTTCTCACTTCTTGAAAGGGGGTGATGATTCACGATCATGACGGTTAACTGTGTTTGTCAACCTGGCTGGTTCACGGTGCCCAGATAGTAGGTCAAACGTTATTCTAGGTGTTTCTGGGGTGTGTGTGTTTTCTTTTGGTGAGGTTTACGTTTCAGTTGGTGGGCTTTGAGGAAAGCAGATGCCCCCCCATCGTGTGGGTGGGCCACACCCAATCAGCTGAAGGTCTCAAAGACTGATGTCCCCCAAGCAGTCGGGAGTTCTGCCAGCAGACGGCCTTTAGACTTGAATTGCAACTCTTCCCTGAGTCGGCCTGCCGGAACTACCCCCTCAGAGTACAGGCTCACTAAGCCTCCACAATCGTGTGAGCCAATTACTTAAAATAAATCTCTCTCTCTATACACATACACATCCTGTTGGCTCTGTTTATCTGGAGAACCCTGCCTAACATGGTAGTATTACTCATCCCCATCTCTCTGGGGATGCCCAGGTGAAGGGTAGGGAGATAGACCAGAGTAAGCTCATTACACTCAAAATAATCCCTTAAAAAGCAAAGGCATAGGTTGGGGGTTGCCAGGGGCTGGGGAGCCATTGTTTCATGGGTACAGAGTTTCCTTTCGGGGTGACGAAAATGTTTTGGAACTAGATAGAGGTCGTGGTTTCACAACATTGGGAATGGACTAAATGTCACTGAATAGTTCACTTCTAAGTGGTTAGCTCTATGTTATGTGAATTACACCCCAACATAAATAAAAAATATTCAATGTTTCAGGAAAAACAAAACAAAACAATGGCCTACTTTAAAAAAGTCAAAACCCTAGCCAAGTATGGTTTATGTCAGAAAAAAACTATTTGTGTGTTAGCACTTGTCATGGTTGAATTGTGTCTTCCCGAAAGACGCTTAAGTCCCAGTACCTGTGAATGCGACCTTATCTGGAAGTAAGGTCTTTGTGGATGATCAAGTTGAGGCCATTAGATGGCCTGAATGATGTCTGGTGTCCTTGCAAAATGAGGAAATGTGGACCCAGAGAGAGACGTACACAAAGGGAAGACAATGTGAAGACACGGGAAAAACACATCTACAAGCCTAGGACACCTGAGGTCACGAGAAGCTACAAGAGAGGCCTGGAGCACGCTGTTCCCCACAGCTTTCAGAAGGAGCCAACCCTGCCGACACTTGGACTCTGGCCTCCGGACTGTGAGACAACACATTTCTGTTGTTAAGCTGAGGTGATTTGGTAGGGTGGCCCCAGGACACTGACGCAGCACTGGTGCCCCCTTTATTTTTTTAAAATGTTATTGAAGTATAGTTGATTTACAATGTTGTGTTTAGTTTCTGCTGTACAGCAAAGTGACTCAGTTATACATATTCTTTTTCAGATTCTTTTCCATGATGGTTTATCACAGGATATTGAATCCAGTTCCCTGAGCTATACAGTAGGACCTTGTTGTTTATCCATCCTATATATAACAGTTTGCATCTGCTAACCCCAAACTCCCAATCCCTCCCTCCCCCATAACCCCTATTTCTTGGCAACTACAAGTCTGTTCTCTATATCTGTGACTCTGTTTTTCTTTCATAGACATGCTTATTTGTCGTATTTTAAATTCCACATATAAATGATATCATATGGTATTTGTCTTTCTCTTTCTGACTTATTTCGCTTTGTATGATAATCTCTAGGTCCATCCATGTTGCTGCAAATGGCATTTTTTCATTCTTTTTAGTGGCTGAGTAATATTCCATTCGGGCACTCTCTCGATGCCTATGTTGGCCACCATGCAAGACCTGGTGCTCCCAACAGACTCCACTTCCAGGAGGATGGAGAGATGTGAGATCTTCCCACCCTGTTGTGGGCTGCATGTAGGGACTTGCTTCTGGCCAGTAAGATGTAAAAGGTGATGGAGGTCATTTTCATAATTAAGTTACATAAAATGGTGACTTCTGTTCTGCTGGCAGAGTATCCCCCTTCCTGCTTGCACAGTGGGATGGAGCCGGCCATCCTGTTGGAGAGCCAGTGAGGAACTGCATCTTCCCTACAGCTATGTGTGCTTGGGAGCCGATCGCTCCCCTGTCCACTCTCAGCTGCTAACACCTCCGTGACACCTTGATTTCAGCCTGTTGGAAACCCTGAGCAGAGGCTGCAGAAAAGCTGTGTTCGGACTTCTGATCCACAGAAACCATGAGATGGAGTATTTAAACCACTAAGTTTTGAGGTAATTTGTTACACAGCAATGGAGATTGAATACGCAATCCTGATAGCTTATTGATTTTCCTCTGAGTATGTTTTAGACCAATTTTCCGTCCCTAAAATCTACAGGGCTCTCTAATTCCCACCAATCTGTCGCTCTCTTCTAGGAGCCTGCCTGGATCTCAAACCTCTCTCTCCACTCCTGGGTACCTCCCCGCCTTGCCAGTCCTAATAAAGCAAGACACGGTGGTGTCCCACGCAAGTAAAAGACACTGAGGGCCAGAACTCCTAAAAGAAGCACAAAATATTAGAACGAGAAGGAATTAAAGCCCCTCTAGTCCCACTTGATCACTGAGTAAAGAGACACAAAACCAGGGAAAGTGGACTTTTCCCATGTCCAAGCTAGCCGGGAGCAGAGCTGGTGCACGTCAGCTTTCTGGATTCTTGACCAGTCTGCTTTTAGTTGCTACGTAGAAAACTAAGAAGCTTTTGTCAGAGAAAGGGCCAGATTTAGAATGCTTATGTGTGCAGGGCGGGGGGTGGTGGATTAGGCAGGGGTGGCAATCTGCACCAAGGCTCATAGTAGAGAACTTGTCCCGGACTCTGCTTGTCTAACGTTCTATTCGATGGAGGGACACTTAACAACCGTATCAAAGAATGAGGCCATCACTTGCATCCACATTTCCTTGACAGGCTGCTTGTTCAAGGGAATGGAACTCAGAGAATCGCGTTCAACCACCCAAAGACTCATCCCTGCAAGTGGCAGCATTTTTTCCATCCACCATATCTGCAGCTTCATTTGTTTTATGGCTTTTATTGAACGTTCCTAAGGTTTGCCACAACACTCAACTCGACATGGATTTTGCGTCCTTTTTACTGAGATCCTAACATACCAGATGGACAGATGTTTGGTGAGAAGTGCAAGAAAGGACTGAATGCAGGTGGCCTAACTCTCTCCTTAATCTAGGATGCTAGTATTAGAAACTGAATATTAAATATTAAATAAGCTTGCAATACCTGTGTACTTTGGTCTTAGAGATCTTATCAGTAAAAGCCCAGTTTAGTTCACGTTTAGTTTTTTGACTGCAGACCAGGGAAGCTCTGAATAGTTCCCATATTGTTGAAAGAGTCTTGAGACGCGGCAACGTCGCCAGCCCGTGAAGCCAGTTCGTACCACCCCGCACAATTGCCGAAATGAAAATGCCTTCAAGCCCCACCTTCCCATTCATTCATTTGTTCATTCAAAAAATATTTACTGAGTAGAGAAGATAGATGCAATGGTGCACACAATCAGACAAGCTTTCTGGCCTCATGAACTTGTGGTTGAGTTGGGAAGACAGACATTAATAAAGTAATCAAACCACACTACAGTGTCCTGCAGGGAAGGCCCCACTCAGGGACTGGTGCTTGGACTCGACCGTGGCAGGTGAGAAGGAGTTAGGTAGGCAGACTGCAAAGGGAAGAGTGGTCCTGGCAGAGGGAGGAGCATGTGCAAAGGCCCTGTGGAAGGAAGGACAGAGTAAGCATGTGAGGATGAGAGGGGGCTGTTTTCCCAGAGAGTAAAGGGGGTGTGTCTGGACATAAAGCTGGGATGAAGGAAGGCCCTGTTAGGAAGTTTTGTACAGCTCTCTGGTTGGAAGCAGCAGACTTAACACATGCATTGAGTAGCCCTTCTTCCTGAAATACCCCCAAAACAATAACAAAGGGGTTTAAAAAAAGGGGCTATCAGCCTACACAGAGAGCATGAAAGAAGAGAGAACTGTACCAAGGAAGCAAGGGAGGAATCTGACTCACACTGTGTGGTCCCCAAAGGCTCAGGGCAAGGTTTTCATAAGGATGCTCAGACCCTAGGCTTCTTCCCCACTTGAATCCTGACACCTCGCTGTGGAAGGAGACAGGGAGAACCTACTCTAGGGACACTGCCCACCAGCGGTGAACACTTCCTCTTCATCTTAGCGTCCAACCTCTTAGAGAACAAATGCTAAGGTTCCCCAAAGATGTGGCCCAGTTGATCTCCCTGACAGTGACCCCTATAGTGAACCACAGCTGACACCCTCTCTGCCCCGCATCTTCCTGTCCAGTTTTTAGGGCCTGGCTCTCAGATAGAAACAGATAGCCAGAGATTATCAGACAGCCCGGGGAAACAGCTGTTTGGCATCTGGGGAGCTTTAAGCAAAGGCAGCGCCTGGCACCACCCTCAGAAAGTTTAACTTACTTGTCCTGGGACGGGGTCTAGACAACGTTTGCTGTTCGTTTCTTTGTGCTTTTTGTTATTGCTGTGGACGGGTTGCTTTCAAAATCTCCAAGTGATTCGATGTTCAGGTGGGATGGAGAACGGCTGGTAGAGTCCCTTGAAAGAGTAGAATTAGCAGTCGGGACACCTGGATTTGAGCTCTCATCCCACCAGTTAACAGCCGTGTAGATATATATGTGTGTGTACGTGCACGCCCACAGGTATGTGTATATGTGTGCAGGGGCACACGTGTGCGTACATGTTTGTATATGTGCCTGTATACACGTATACGCCTGGGTATGTATACACACACGTGGATGAGGACATCAAAATCACCAGAGGGTTTGCAGAAACACAGCATCCTGGGCTGTGCTCCCAGAGGGGAAGATGTAGAAGGGAGAGGTGGAGCAAAGAGTCTGCACCTTTAACAGATTTTCAAATGATGCTGATAAATGCTGGTCCAGAGACCACCCTTCGGGAACTGCTGAGTTAGGGTCTAGTGGGCTGGTTGTGCGTTCAGACCCAGAACTGCTGAATTCAAGCCCTGGCTTTCCCGTTTACTAGCTGTCCGCAAAGGAATATGACTTCACTTCCCTCCTCTTCAGTTCCTGAATCTATAAAATTGACATCTTAATGCACATACCCCTCTCAAGGTGCTGTCCTGAGGTGAGAGGGTTACCCAGTACTGGAAACTTCAGAGGGAGGGTGGGTACAGAAACCAAACTGACACGTGACACTGCTTTGAAAAGGACAAACTGTGAGCCACTTTGTTACTGTCACCGAAGAGCTGCAGCGATCTCAGGATTGCACTTATCCGCTTTTTTTTTTTTTTTTTTTTTTGCAGTACGCGGGCCTCTCACTGCTGTGGCCTCTCCCGTTGTGGAGCACAGGCTCCGGACGCGCAGGCTCAGCGGCCATGGCTCACGGGCCCAGCCGCTCCGCGGCACGTGGGATCTTCCCGGGCCGGGGCACGAACCCGTGTCCACTGCATCGGCAGGCGGACTCTCAACCGCTGCGCCACCAGGGAAGCCCCACTTATCCGATTTTGAATGTTTCTCCCAGGTGTCATTCGGTATCTCCTAAAGAGGTGGGCTTTCTCAGCTGGATGCCCTCGGGCAAGCTGTACCACCTGCAACATCACCTCCACCCCACGTAGGTCAAACAGGATAAATAAAAGCCTTACTTTCCGGGGCCATTTTCAGAACCACACCAATTCACATCAAAGTGTTGTAAGTTGAGGTATGCTAGTTAGAAAAATGTGCAAGTTTTAAAAGTATTGTTATTACAATGGCGCTCTTGGGATTAAGATTAAAATTATTTGACATCTCAGTTTAATAGGTATATACTGTCTTACATTCCCTTTCCGTAAGAAAGACTACCTAGCAATCGTCTCATTTACGATACTCTGGGATGCCTCACTTTTAATATGAAATTCTGGGTTAAAATTTACGGTATTCTCGGGGGAGGGGGAAATGTGCATTTTCCAACAAATGTTATGAAGCTTTGAGAACTTCATCCGCAGTACCTAGATGTGAGAGTTCTTCAACAAATACATCCCAGCCTGGGAGTTAGGGCTACGTGGTGGAGAAGATGTAGCCGTACCCTCAAGGGTCTTCTGGGAGCTGCCCGCAAGAAAAGGAGCCAGCCTTGCAGAATGAGGAGAGGCAGCCTGCTGCGGAAACACAGAGGATGCCAGGGAAGGGCGGGGCACAGGGCAGTTCTCCCAAAGGAGGTGATGAGACTGAAGGATGAAAAACAGGCAGCTTTGATGGGCTGGGTGGGCAGGGAGCTGCTGTGCCCTGGGAAGCCCTTCAGTGAGAGAGCGTACTGTACTAGGGGAAACGCAGAGAGTTCTCGAACACTGTGTACCGTTTCCTCTCCAACCACTCCCCTCTTTGATATTATACACATAAAGTTTTATAGCCACATCAACTGTTTTCACTTTCCGCACGCCCTTCCCATCGTAGTCTATAGGCATGCATGCTTTCATCATTGCAAACATAGCGCGCATGCAATTTATGTTCTTTTCAGTTAACATATTTTTCAAGTTGCTCCAAGTTGGCTTCATTACAAATTTAATGACAATGTCAAAGTTCTTCAGTTGATGTCAGTTACTGATTTCAGCTTTCCCACGTCGTTGGTTGTGTCTGTGTTTTAACCACTATAAACCATGCTGTGCCCACATCTTCACGTACATACCTTCTGCTTCTTCATCCTTTGGGGATGCTGTCCCCAAGTGACTGAGACAATACACCCTGGGCTTGAGTCCTGGCTTTGCCACTTCCTGGTTGGGCGACTGTGGGTGAGTCATTCCTCCTTCCTGGGGTTCTTTGCCTCATCTGTAAAATGAGTACAACAACGTTATCTACCTTACAGGGATGTTGGGAGGGTGGAAGGAGTTACTATGTCAACACTTAGAATGATGCCCAGCACATAGGAGGAGTTTATGGGTATTTAAGTATCCTCGTTTACCTTTCCATCTATTATATACAAGTGAACAAGGAAGTATGCTCTGTGCGTTGAAATCCTTTGTCCACTTACCTGTTGGAGCTTTAACTATCTTCTAATCAACTTCTGTGAGCTCTTTATGGAGTCTGGACATTTGCTGGAATGTTTTATCTCAGCCTGTCCTCATTTATATATTTTAAACATTTTTTATTACCAAATCTTTCGAATGTCTCTTTTGTGATTCCTTCAGTGAAATCAGAGCCCATTAATCAATCCTTCATCGAAAAGTTAATATTCAATAACATTTTTAAGGCATGCTTTGATTTATTATTATAATTTTCTTTCAATATATAGTGTTTTATTTTCCAAATCAATTACTATTAAATCATTTCATTTGTCATACATAAGTGTTATTCAGGAGAGCACTTGAAAATGTTGGAGGGGATGGAGTTTCTCTGGGTTAAATATAAATGACTAATATTAGATATTATATTGGGTTCATAAATATGGATTGCAAGATTTCGACTTTGTTAAAATTTATTGAGAATTTCTTTATGACCTTGAGAAAAATATAATGATTCCCATAAATATTACTTAACATCATGAAAATAACTAACACTGTCACGCTACTTTCTGGCTTACAAAACCCTTTTGTTTGTCTCGTGATCCCCCAGACAATGTCAGGTGGTTGCTGTTGTGTGAATTTGGACAACAGTGAGTTACAATCTCATATAACAATTGTATTTCTGTCCACTTCCCTTGTACGTCTAATAAATTTTCCTTTGCATGTTTTGTTGCCATGTTGTTTGACACATGAAATGAAAAGGAAATTTATTGAGCAGCTATTATCCAGGTTCTTGTGCAAGAGTGCTTCCACATACAGGTCATTCAATTCCATGGCAACGCTGCCAGGTCACTCACGGTATTTCTGCTGTTAGGGATGAAGCAAACGGCATAGAAAGAGACTAGTGTCCCCAACTCCTCTGGCGGACAGTAGGTCAGTGGCGGAAAGTCTGAGGACAGCCTTTCCTGATGAATTCTATAATTCATTCCTCCAAAATGACAAGTTTTTCACAATGCATTTTCTTAATAGACCTCAACTTTGTCTTGTGTCAATTTTCAATGTCTGCCGTCTCTTTGCTTCCATGCTGCCTCTTTTCCATCACCTGTGTCGTCATTTTGTTGTGAGGCCATCAGTTTTGTTTTTCTTCTTTTAACATAATCTCATTAGGACACTTTCTTTTTTATATTGGGATCCAGATTATCTAGATTCATTGCTATACGTGTTCATTTTTATTTTAATACATTAATGTTCATGAAAACAAAGGGTAAGATGGTGGTACTGAGGTCTTAGGGTGGGGAAATGGGGAGATGCTGGTCATAGGGTATAAACTTCCAGTTGGAAGATGACTAAGTTCTGGGATCTAAAGTACAGCATGGTGACTGTAGTTAAAAATACTGTATTAGAAACTTGAAAGTTGATACGAGAACAGATCTTAAACATTCTCAGTACAAAAAAAAAAATTGCTGTTATGTACCGACTCATTGCAAAGACTCTAAGCTTCTGATATCATATATAGTATGTCCAGACTGGAATTATATATGGGTGTAATAAATGCTTCCCTGAAAATTAAAAAAAAAAAAAAAAAAGGAGTTATGTAATGTGATGGACGTGTTAGCTAACCTTCTGTGGTAATCATTTGGAAATATGTGTATCAAATCATCACATTGTACACCTTCAATTTACACAATTTATAGGTCAAAGATATCTCAATAAAGCTGGGGAAAATAAATTTAGAAAACAAAATAAAATGTGTACTAGAGAATTCTGTTGGTTCTTTCACAAAATTTCATTGTAGAGATTTCGGCAAATACTGTGAATCACCAGTGACCCCTCTGGCTAGGTAGAATCATTCTTACCATTTTTTGTTTCAGTTTTATGTATGAAATTGATATGCTGAATATAGGTGTCTTTTTTTCACTTACCATTACCTCATGAGCAGTTTCTCGTGCCATTGAAAACATGCACTTTGATGATGGCTGCTTAAGGGGATGCGTTACCATGTTTCAATCACTTCCCCCTTTATTTCCATTGTTGCCGGTTTCTGCTTTTATAAATAAAGCTGAAATGACCTTGAGTTCAAAGCTTTGACTGTGTCTCTATAGCAACTGATTCCCTGATATTTGTGGTGATTGACTCTGTGGCCTGATATGTGGTCAATTTTTGTATGAGTTCGTGAGTGTTTGAACAATGATCTGTAATTGTTGGATGAGGGATTTTGTAAATATACATTAGACCAAATGTGTTCATTGTGTCTTTCAATCTGTCTGTACATGGATTAAATTTATATGCTTGATACCAATACTTCACAGAGTTGTGTTAATATATTCTATGTGGAAACAAAAAAAAAAGCTTCGACTTCATCTCTGATTGAGTCCCCTTGGCATATTCCTGGAAGTGGAATTAGACAAAGACTGTGAATATTCTCAAGGCTCTTGTAGCATCTTAACCTAATCACTTTTCATTAAAAAAAAACACACCAGTTTATAATCGCATGCTCTGTGCGCGAGAAAGCACCTTCCCCTCAATTGTCCCCTCCTGCACCAACCACTACACACAGTGTCTGAAACATCTTGCTAATTGTCTGCTGCCGTCGAGGAAATGGCACAGATGTCCACACCAGGGAGGCCCAAGGTCCAGGACCAACTCTTGCTCTGCTGCCTAAAATCTGCTAGTCCCGTAACCTTTCGGAGGCTGAGAGCTTCGTTCTCATAATGAGCACTTTACCCATCAGGCAAAAAATGTAGATGGAAGGGAGATTTAAGGTAAGTCTGGTTGCAGTGAGCCTGTCCGGACGTGGCTAATTCCTTGCAGGGGTGGTCCTCCCTGTGTCCCACCAAAGTGCCAGTTAAAATGTCTCCACTGAATAAGTGTCAAAACGGGGGAGAAAATAACGCTCGGATCTTTTGGATTAAGGACCGTCTCATTGCTCATTTGTGCTGGCTGTGGTTTCTGGCCCGAATTGCTTCACTTTTAGAGTGGAAAGAAAAGAGAACCGTTCTGAATGGACCTCCAGCGAGAATCTTGGGTGAGGCGCCTGTACCCACCCGGGCCCCTGCAAAAGGCTTCCTTTTTTCTATGGAGACTTCATTGTCTCATGGGAGCTGATTGCACAACAGGGAATATTTTCCTAAATATGTCTTCAGAACATTTTGCAAAATAGCCTCTAGCTGGGTTTTGACAGACACTGGCTGTTTCTTGGGGGGTATTTGAGTGTCCAGCTGCCTTTGAGAGAGTCCTCACTGTCCTTGCAAATGCTTGAACCCAACTGAAAGATGCCAGTGGTCACCAGGGAACCGAAGTCTTCTACCATACAAACCACAGTCTAGATTTCATAGCGGTGGCATCTGATTGGCTACTGGATTTCCCCTTCATGACTAGTGAACGCTTAATTGCGCTACAATTAAAACATAATTATACTGTCAAAGAATAATTCCACAGTTACTCTAGCATAGTGATTTACAAAACGGAAAACATATTTTTAAAAGAATTCCGAAAGTTCCTCTCCACACGGCTTGCTAAACCCTTTCATAATTGGTGCCTTTCTGGGCATCACTCCAGAAGCTTCTCAGCTGTCACATTTTTAAGGTCAACTGTGCAAATATTAGCTTATCATCTACTCAGGGCTTCTGAAAACATGGTATTAGTTATCTGGAGTGATCTAATTACCGCTTTGTTTGGAAATAGATAATAAATTCCTAGTGCTTCTGAGACATTGCACATTCCAAGAGATCTAAACCTTGTCATAGTTCCTTAAGGATGAAGAATTACCAACTCTCCCTTGAGGCTCTGAAGAAAGAAAAACTAGGAAGAAAGAAAAGCATTTAGAAGGAAGGAAGGAAGGAAGGCAGGAAGGAGGGAGGGAAGGAGGGAAAGATCTTTGCTCTGCAGGCTCCAGGCTTAGGTTGAGATCCTCCCGGGGGGAACATCGCCTTCTCTCTTTGCCCCCATCCTGTCCTCCCTGCCTCCCCTCTCCCCATTCCAGCCTTCAGTCTCCTCCCTTTTTTCCTTTATTGTACACTTCTCCCTTCCTTCCATCTTTGCCTCCTATTAACCCTGATGGTGCAGGGGAGATGCTGGGCTAAGTTGGTAGCTGCCTCATGTTTCTGGGTGCCCAGTAATGCCTCGGAACACAGAAGGCTTCTCATTACTAGCGTCCTGTGATGCTGACATGTTGGGAGAAGTTGCCGTCCAATGCAGACAGCAAGGGGTCTGCTGTAGCACACAAAGTCTGAGTGTGCTGTGCCCATGCTGCCCAGTGTCTGGGCAAAGCTGGCCCTCCTAGAGGTCAGACCTTGCTTCTCTGTCATCTGCGACCCTGACCCAGAGTGAGGACTGAAAGAAGAGCCATATAAGGGCGCAGTGACTGTATTTCCACGGTCTGGTGTCATTGTTGTTTGAAAAGAAAGTGTGCCTTCCCAGAAAATTAAATAACAATAATAACGACCTAGATAATCATTAAAACAGAATTTACATTCTTGTGTTCTGGTTGTGCATTCGGTTCAGGTGAAAAACAAACAAAAAGTCAAGCAAACAAACAGGGAGGAGCCCTGCGGGCCTGCTGGTTCCCCACATCCCAGGGAGATAGTGCCTCCATGATGGCCTCACACACACTCACTCCCGAACCTCCACCCCAGACCTGCAGCTCCAGCCAGGCTCAGCTTCAGGTCTCTGCTTAGGGTATTTGAAATCAGATCATTCTAGAACACTCAGCGCTGTATGTTTAGTCATGTGTAATTGAAACTTTGCTTCACTCATATCACAGATCGGGGGGGGAGGGAGTTTGGTTTACTAAGTTGCATAAGCCAAGGGCAGTACCATCTAAGCACGTATTTTTTCTTTCATAATTATCATTTCTTAAGGGTTAGGTACTTGTATTTTTGTGCTATAGGGAAAAGAGAATGATTGGTTTTGAAGTTCTTTGCTGTGATGAATTATTTGCGCTGATGGAATTGACTTCGTCCAATCTATTTGTTACAACCTTCAATACTCCTTATCACCAAAGTGCCATTTAAAAAGTCTCCATTTATCAGTTCGGTGCTTTGTGACCACCTAGAGGGGTGGGAGGGAGGGAGACGCAAGAGGGAAGAGAGATGGGAACATATGTATACGTATAACTGACTCACTTTGTTATAAGCAGAAACTAGCACACCATTGTAAAGCAATTATACTCCAATAAAGATGTTAAAAAAAAAGTCTCCATTGAATAATTTAACAACACTGTATCGTATGTTATATATGAAAGTTGTCAAGGGAGTTCTCATCACAAGGAAAGTACTTTTTTCCCCATTTCTTTAATGTTCTATCTATACAAGATGATGGATGCCCACTAAACTTCTTGTGGTCATCCTTTCACGAGGTGGGTATGTTCATACCATGCTATTTCAAATTTGTACGTGTAATTTAAATTCAAAAACGTAGTGTTATGATTGAATTTTAAGCAAAACGCAGAGGTGGGTCTGAGAACCCCTAAAACAGGTGCTGAAGGGAACTGGGCCCTCAGAGCGTCAGGAAAGGCAGCAGCAGGTGTGGCACTGCAATGACTTTGATGGCTTTAGCTAATGCTCCCATGTTTGCTAGGCAAGTGTGTTATCCAATTTAATCCTCAGATAACCCTGCAGCGTAGGTACCGTTACCCATGAGGAAGACACCAAGAAAGCCAAGGTGTCTTGCCCAAGGTGAGTACAGAGTCAATGTTTCAATCCCGTGGTCTGACCCTAACATTTGCAGACATCACCTCTCCGTCCCTGCCCATCCCCTCGGTTCCTCTCCAGTTTGTGAATTTAAGTGGTTAATTCAAGTAAATCTGTATACAGAGTCCCCAGAACTCAACAAAACTTTCTGGGGCACCCACCATCTTAGGAAGAATTCCTCCTGTACTCAAGGCATTCACTATATAGAACTTCAAATTGCCTAAGGTTGACCTTTACTGTGGCCACTTTCTAGAGTCCCTAAAGCCCAGAGGAGACCAAACAAACAAAACCCTGCAGGCAACGTAAGCGAGAACGTCACTGGTCTAGAAATTGCTCTGGGGGGTGAACAGCCAAAACCACCTACAGCTGGAGACCAGACAGGGGTGGCCTGGATTGGACGTTTGAACAAAGACTGCATGGTCTGGACACGCTGCTGTGTTAGACCGGTTCTGCCACTCTGTCATTTGACTAGCTTATTGGCACTGGCTTTTATCACTGGACTGGCCAGCTTGCCTCTTGTCTACCCATGTCCACTCACCAAAGAGATGTGGTGCTTCTAAAAAAAAAAAGAATGCTGGTTTGGTGCTGTAACAGTGAAACAAAATACCTTGTGAGTTTCAGCTTTTGCCTGTTTCTTCATCGAAGCAGTTCAGCCGGCTGGCATCAACTAAAGGTTGTTAATAACACAGTGCGTCCATCTAGTCAACCTCAGACTCTGGAAGGAAATCTGCAGCGAAGGCCCTGTGATGGGGATCAGAGCTGTCCAGGGTTCGTGGCAAACATCAAATGGGAGGCAGCCTCGCAGCATGGCTCTGCCTCAACCCACAGAATTGTTCTCTGGCTTCTTGAACACAAAACAAACCCAAACAGAATAATGTATTTTTCCCTTAAGGTGGAACGTAGATATTCTTGCAAAATGAAACTCCATGAGTCTAAGGAGGCAGGACTTTAAGCCAAGTTGGTCCTAGGTAAAGATTTTAGGGGTTATTCAGGCTTTTAGGGGCAATAGATGTTTCTGGGTCAAATGGAAATTGACCTCACTGTCTGAAGCCAAAAGAGCATCAGTAGACGTGGCAGTGACCGCAGCTCCAGTAACAAAGTTGTGCAAGACTTCCAGGGATTGAGGACAAAATGCATTGAACTTCAGAACCTGATCCTGGTTTTTTGTCGATTTCTGTCCACTTAACCTCTCTGAATTCCGTTCTTCTCTCTAAAATGGGAATAACAATACCTACCCACTTTGCAGGGTATTTAAAAAGTTTTTTTTAATTAATTATTTTTAGCTGTGGTGCTGCGTGCGGGCTTTCTCTAGTTGTGGCGAGCAGGGGCTACTCTTCGTTGCGGTGCGCAGGCTTTTCATTGCAGTGGCTTCTCTTGTTGCAGAGCACGGGCTCTATGCGTGCAGGCTTCAGTAGTTGTGGCACTCAGGCTCAGTAGTTGCGGCTCACGGGCTCTAGAGCACAGGCTCATTAATTGTGGCACGTGGGCTTAGTTGCTCCGTGACATGTGGGATCTTCCTGGACCAGGGCTCGAACCCGTGTCCCCTGCATTGGCAGGTGGATTCTTAACCACTGAGCCACCAGGGAAGCCCTGCAGTGTATTTTGATACTGAAAAATGATCGGTAAGAAAAACTCAGCTGGGTCAGATATGTAAATGACTGGAATACAGAAAGCTTTAAGAACCTCATCAATACGACAAAAGATTTATACCCCTACACATAGCTCTTAAAGACAAATAAGGAAAATACAAATAACCCAATAGAAGAATGGGCAATGAATATTAGCAAGCAGTTAACATGAGAAATACAAATGGCCATTAAATTTAGGAAAACGTTCAAACTTACTAGCAATGAAAGAAATGTAAATTAAAGCAATGAAGTGTTTTTTTCTGCCATACTGGACACGTAAGAAAGTGATAACACCTAGTTCAGTGAAAGCATGGGAAACAGGAAGCTCTACACCTGGTGTGATTGTGTGGATTGGGGTAAGATTTTCAAAGAGCAATTTCAAATTACATACCAAAATTTTAAGTTGCTCATCCGTTGCTATGAGAATTTCACTTCTAGGAATTTAAGGTTAAGGAATGCTAGCATAAGTGCCTAAAAGTATATATAAGTATATTTTTAAAAGATGATGTCAGGAGGGGAAAATAGCCCCTGTTATTATCTCTCACCAAATCCTGTGAGATATCAAACTCCAAATATGGATGCTTAGGAACTCAGGACCAGGAACTGTGTTGAAATTTCTTCCCTATTGAGATAGGTTAAACTTTATTCAGCAAGGCAAAATGTGAATTATAGCTTAACTTGAAGTCACTTTGAAAATACCCAACTGTGGTTGCATTTTTAATCTTTACAGTAAATTTTGGGGGATGAAATAGAGCAAGGCTTGCCAAGAGTAGAAATTCGTGTCTGGGTACAAATTAGACCTTGCTCATTTTGCTATAGTGACCCCATCATTTCAGAAATTGTAAACTAATACCTTGGAAGAGTTCAAGAGCTCCATGAAATGGCTGGACTACATTCAGAGAAAAGATATTGGCTGAATTTCTGAGAACAACAGTGAAATTACTGAGCCAACGAATTTCTGTGCACACTGTGTGGTTTGGTCAAACTTAGTGGTTAAAGAGATGCCACTAGAGGCAACTTCACTCCACAAAATGCTCTGTAAATAAAGAAAAGTAGCACAGCTCTCTTGTCCTTATCTACATATTCCATAAAAATGCTTCAGAATGTGTAAAGTCATGGACGAGTTTGATGCACAAACGGCATGGTGCTGGAATGTGTAAAAGTGCAAAGCATTGGAATTGCCAGAAGAAATGATCAAAACAATAATTATGGAAGACATTAATGCACCAACTCAGAACATGCCAGAAGGAAACAAGAAATAAGGAAAGACAAGGATTTGCACATTGCAATTAACATGTTTAATAGACACACATTGAATTGTGTACCCTACAAAGAGAGACAAGGCTTTTAAAAAAAACATGGACTATCTACAAAATTTGGTTATACGTAGGCTAAAGAAAAACTTGACTACATACTCCAAAGTAGAAATTACAGAGGTCACACTATTTAACCAAAATGTTTTAAATCCAGAAACAGTCCACAGATGAATAAGAAAAAATAAATTTTAAGTACTGGGACATTTTGAAAGCATTCTTTCAAATAGTTTTGAGTCAAAGTGCAAATCTTGTAGTGAGGTGGGTGGACCTAGAGTCTGTCATACAGAGTGAAGTAAGTCAGAAAGAGAAAAACAAATACCGTATGCTAACAAATATATATGGAATATTTTTTAAAAAGTGGTTCTGAAGAACCTAGGGGCAGGACAGGAATAAAGACACAGATGTAGAGAATGGACTTGAGGACACAGGGAGGGGGCAGGGTAAGCTGGGATGAAGTGAGAGAGTGGCATGGACATATATACACTACCAAATGTAAAATAGATAGCTAGTGAGAAGCAGCCACATAGCACAGGGAGATCAGCTCGGTGCTTTGTGACCACCTAGAGGGGTGGGATAGGGAGGGTAGGAGGGAGATGCAAGAGGGAGGAGATATGGGGACATATGTATATGTATAGCTGAGTCACTTTGTTATACAGCAGCAACCAACACACCATTGTAAAGCAATTATACTCCAATAAAGATGTTTTAAAAAAAGAGCAAATCAATTATTGTCATGGTAATTTGCAAATGATTTAGAAATTAATATTAATGATAAAATACAATCAAACCTGTAGTATGTTGTCAATTCAAATTTGTAACTTTACAAACCTTTACTATTGGAGAAGAAAGATCTTTAAAGATTTAACTAAGTATTCAACTCAAGAACTTACCTAACAATAAAAATAAGCAAAAATGCAGGTACTGATCATGATAAAAAACATGATAAATTAGAAGTAAAATTGTAGAAATAATAAAGTCAAGATGCTGTTCCTTGAAAAGATTTAAAAAAACAGAGAAGCTTTCAGGAAGTACAGTCAAAGGAAAAAAAAGAAAGAAATTAAGACCTATAGTATTTGGAATTAAAAAGAGAATATAATTACAGAGATAAAACAACTAAAACTTTTAAGATAAAGGACTTTTTTTCATAGAAGAAGTGTTCTTAATACTGACACATAAGTAAATGTTCATCAACAGGATAAAGCAAATGTGCTACATCCATTCTATGGAATATTATGCTGTCATGAAAAATAAGGAGCCGGGTTTCATGTACTAACATGGAAAAACCAGAACTGTGTATAGAGAATGCTTTAATTTGTGTAAAAAGAAGGAAGCATAAATTTTGTCTTTGCTTCTATCTACATTATAAATCTCTAGAAGAATGTATCAGACATTGATAACATTGGATATATACTTGGGTATCCCACATGGTAGGAACTGATCAGATGGGGAACTGAGGAAGGATGGAGGTTTTTATCATGTACACTTTTATACTTTCTGATCTTCAAAACTTGTGAGTGTACTACACTTTCAGCAAATTAACTAAATAAGATAATACCGTGAACATAACTTAAGCTAATAAATTTAGGAATCTGGATGTGGTTAATGTTTTTCCAATATATTATAAGTTGCCAAAGTTGATCAAAGAAAGATATCAAACCTAAACAGGCCGGACATCTCAACCCCGTCTAGTGACATCTTTCTTACCCACTGCCTTCACCTTACAGACAAAGTCATGGAAGATCTCTCTTGGAAGACTTTTGCAAAGCTGTCCCTTCATCTTTCTTTACCTCCTTCCATGGCTCTGGGCTATGCTGTGGACCAGCCCTCTGACCAGGTTTCCTGCCTCGGCCGCTCACCCCGTTGTTGTCTGGCAAAACTGCTAAGACCACCAGCTTAGACAGTGAAAAGGGGTGGGTGGGAGTTGCCACCTGACCTCTGTCACTTAGCAGGCCTCACGATTCTGAGTTTATGTTACCTTCCTGAGCCCCCATTCGTCATCTGGAAATTGGGAATAATTATTAGAGCATTTCCATTACAGGACTACTCTGAAGGTCAGATGAAAAAACAAGGGTGATGCGCTTAGCAGAGAGCATATCCTGCACCCAATAAATGTTAATTCTTCCTGTTAACACACCTGACTCTTCTCATGGCTGGCACAGAGATGCACCGCTCAGCCCTGCCTTCTAGAAGAGTTTGTTCTCCCAGTGGCCTCCACCTGTGGCTCCTTCGGTGCTCACCTCGGCTGTCGAGTCAAAGTCATTCTTCTCAGGGAGGTCCCAGACAGTGCTGTGCACAGCGAGGGCATGGCCGTGCCCACCAGCAAAGCTTCATTTCGTGGGCAGCCCTGAGGGTGGGCAGGGGCTTTGTCGGTTCTGTCCCCCAGCCCGACAGCTCCCCTGCCCTCTCTTTTCCTTTCACAGATGTCTCTCCCCAATACTTCCCTTGTTCTGCTCACTCTGCCTCAGTGTCTGCTTCTGGAAGAACCCAACCTGCAGGCTTGTCAGTTCAGTCTACCAGACCCCTTGCAGCTAAAAGATAAAGTCCAAACTCACAGCTTTGGTCTCTGTGCCTCAAAGGCTGTTCCCTCATTTCTTCATCCTGCAAGTTCTACACATCCTTCTGGAGAAATATTTCTTACTAAGTCTTCCCTGTGGTATCCAGACAGCCACGTCCCCTCCAAGCCCTCAGTTCTCCCCAACCTTTGTAGGCTCGCCTGTGGTGACAGGCAAAACCTGGAACTGACGTGGGCAAAGGGACCCCTAACCCATCACTCTGGGGTAAACACGACAGCAATAATTTGCCTTAATTTCCCTGGTGTTGTCTACATCCTCAGTAACAAGGATGGTATTGTTGACTTTAAATTAGAAGCTTCATATGCAAATCAAAACTAGAATGAGGTATCAGCTCACACTGGTCAGAGCGGCCATATACGGATGTTCCTCAAAAAACTAAAAAGAGTGTGACCATATGATCCAGCAATCCCACTCCTGGGCAGGTATCTGGACAAAACTATAATTTGAAAAGGTACATGCGCCACTACGTTCATAGCAACACTATTCACAACAGCCAAGACATGGAAGCAATTTAAGTGTCCATCAGCAGATGAATGGATAAAGGCGTGGTACATCTATACAATGGAATACTACTGAGTCATGAAAAAGAATGAAATAATGCCATTTGCAGCTACATGGTTGGACCTAGAGATTATCTTACTAAGTGAAGTAAGTCATAAAGAAAAAGAAAAATACCATATGATATCACTTATACGTGGCATCTAAAATATGACACAAATGAACTTATCTATGAAATAGAAACAGACTCGCAGACATAGAGAACAGACTCGTGGTTGCCAAGAAAAAGTGGGTGTGGGGGAAGGATGGATTGGGAGTTTGGGATTAGCAGATACAAACTATTATATATATGTATAACTGAATCACTTTGCTGTACACCAAAAATAAACACAGCATTGTAAATCAACTGTACTTCAATAAAATAAATTTAAGTAAATAAGAAGTTTCATGAGATAGATTTTTCTCCTCTGCTTTTAATAGAATTATCCACTGAATAGAATCATAAATTTAACACTCAATATATTTACTCATGTGATTCTTAAGAAATGCGACGCCCCAGGTCCCTGAAATGCTCACTTGTGCTAGGGCAGGCGGGCCGTGTGCATTTTCACATAGGGTTGTGATTTTTTAAAAATCTGAAACGCATCTCATTCCCTTGTATAATCTTAGTAATTATGTTCACAAAGGCATCGTACACAGCTCAAGGGGAAGGGTGGGAATCCTCACCTCACACCTGTGTCCAGGCTGCCACTATCCAGGCTGATTAACGCAGCCAAATGCTGGGAGGACGCTTGGGTCACCGGAGTGTAAACCTCTGAGGGAGGATCAGATGATAAAGTCTGAATGCAGAAATCAATCTGAGCTCTGGGGCATGGCTTTAGCCAGGTGATTTATGGATTCCCTTTGATCAGCTCTCTTTACACAGACCTCTGGACTCAAAGGAGGGTGAGAAAGGTGTGAGATTATTGGGGTCCCCCCTGCGTGTGCCGGTATTCTCTCCTAGGACAAGGAGATGCACTGCCACCCCTTTCCTGGGTTCTTCAGAGAGTTGTGGATGAGACAATGGCATTAGAGGTGGAAAGGGTGGATTAGACGCACAGGATTCGAGAACTGGATGAATATTCAACATTGGGTAGCCCAGTCTCCTGAGACTGTAGGTGAGGAGACTGAAGCCCAGGGAGGGGAAGAGATTTCCTAGCTAGTTTTTGGAAGAGTAAGTCTTAGGACCCCTGTCTCCAAACTTCTACTTATTCCTTAGCCTCATTAATGAGACTTGGAGTGCTAATTATCGTAGCTGGTGCTTACGGACTACCCCATGCCAAACACTTTCCATTCATTAACCTAATTAATTCCACCAACAGCCCTGTGAAGCTGGTACTATTATCACCCTTTTATAGATGAGGAAACCTAGGCTCAGAGAGTTTGGAAACTTGCCCACGCTTATGCAGCTATAAGTAGTGATGAAAGATTGGGATCCAGCGGTACCACCCAGAATGCTGTCCGTGGCCATTACCCAATCAGGCTTCTACCTGGGAGAATCTATACCACCCTCAGTCCTCAGCACTTATGGGAAGTGTATTGCATTTTCCAGACAGGTATCATTTGTGCAGTAGTTGAGTTTACACATAAAAATAAGAGCAAACGTATTACGTCTCTAAATAATGCATTTTTTAAAAATGAGTGTTACTCAATGTATCTTTTTCTAAATGTATTTTCCTTTTACATGAATAGTTTCACTAGTTTTATGGGCCGAAGGAAAATAGAAGTAAAGAAGATCCATATACACTAAGCACGTATGTGATTGCCCTCCTTTCTGCCCCCTCTTTTAAAAACATCTAACTTGCTCCTTCCTCAAAATAGTTATGCTTTAATTAAAATGGCCTAAGGCAAAGTTCATTTTCATGGGAATCACTCCTCACTGATCTCCGATTCTAGGTAGTTGCTATAGTTACACCTGAATTAAACAAGATACATGATATAATAACTTTGTAATGTAGGACTTCTCCCTGGAAGGTGCACACCTTTCCCCCATCTGTTGGGCAAGTTGTAAGGCTTTTCAGGCTCTGGCTCCCAAATCAACTTCAAGAAATGTTGACTATTTTAATAAACACAAGAAAAGCAGAGGTTAGGGGTGGGTTGGGGTCTGGTGTCAAAGGGAAAATTGGAAGGTCATTGTAGCGATCAGTTCTTCTGTGTGAAGAAAAAGTCGCTCCTTAACAAAATCTACAAATAGTCACGTAATTAGCAGCGACAAAAATTTCTGCCGAGGCTGAGGTAGGAGGGTCTTTTCCACGGGGAACAACTTGGCAGCGCCCTGAGAGCTATGTTTATGGTTTACATTTCCTTCATGGTCTCATGTAAGGACAAGACCAGAGATCATTTTTAATTCCACAGAGAGAGCAGTCAGAAGAACAGCAACAAAGCGCTATGTTAAAATCAATGTCCATTGACCTCGTCTATCAGAATAGGAAGGAATTACATGGACGATGTTGAAATACAAAAATCAAAAAGGAGGATTTCTTGGATATGGAAAAATGTTATCCGTGAGTTAGAATCAAAGATACAGCTGTTTCTATTATGCTTAGTATACATTTGTATTCTTTAATAAATAGTCAACAATAGATGTATTTGGAATATGTATGTTCTAAATTCCTGTTCTAAATCTGTTTTGGGAAATTCTTAGGGGATTTTTCCTGAAAGTCATTGAGACTGTGAGTCTGGGTCTTGGACTATCCCCTCCCCTGTAGCTTTTCCTTTCTACACAGAAAACAGGGGAGATCGGGGGACAAGCATTTAGGAGCCTCTCTCTGCCTCAGCTCCCTGTGGGGTCATCTTCAGGACACTCCTGCAAGGCATCTTCCTGATGTTTGCTCAAAACCAGGAAGTCAAACTTCCCGATTTGCCCATTCAGCCCTGGGGGGCGGCAGACAGAGCCCACCACCTACTCTGGGGACTTGTGCCTTTCCTCTTAAGGAACATAAAGGTGACCTCAAGGTCACTTTGGTGCCGGCTCTCATCCTGCTGTCATTGTAATGCAAACATGAAAACATTTTAGGAGAGAAGAGAATAATAATCCAGGACCTCTGCCACATGTTGGCTTATGAGCCAGACTTTAAAATTTCTGTTCCCTTTACTTTTGTAACATTTTCCTTTTGTATTCCCTCAATTTCCTAATCCTTATGTGACAGTTAATCTTTCTATCAAAAGGTTAAAATAATGCTGTTGTTGTTATTACCTACAGATTGTTCTGAAACGTATTCAAACTCCTCTGTCCCTTCAAGCTGTGGTTACACCCCCACGAGAGCTCTGTCAATATAACTGGTAAATAAGAGGCACATGAAAAGATGCTCAACATCACGAATTATTAGAGAAATGCTAATCAAAGCTACCTTGAGATATCACCTCACACCAGCCAGAATGGCCATCACCAAAAAATCTACAAACAATAAATGCTGGAGAGGGTGTGGAGAAAAGGGAACCCTCTTGTACTGTTGGTGGGAATGTAAACTGGTACAGCCACTCTGGAGAACAGTATGGAGGTTCCTTAAAAAACTAAAAATAGAGCTACCATATGATCCAGCAATCCTACTCCTGGGCATATATCCAGAGAAAACCATGGTTTGAAAGGATACATGCACCCCAATGTTCATTGCAGCACTGATTACAATAGCCAAGACATGGAAATGACCTAAGTGTCCATCGACAGATGAATGGATAAAGAAGATGTGGTACATATATACAATGGAGTACTACTCAGCCATTAAAAAGAATGAAATAATGCCATTTGCAGCAACGTGGATTGACCTGGAGATTATCATATTAAGTGAAGTAAGTCAAACAGAGAAAGACAAACATCATATGATATCTCTTATATGCAGAATCTAAAAAAAATGATACAAATGAACTTATTTACAAAACAGAAACAGACTCACGGACTTAGAAAACAAGCTTATGGTTACCAAAGGGGAAAGCTGGGGGGAGGGATAAATTGGGAGTTTGGGATTGACGTATACACACTATTATATACAAAATAGATAATCAAGAGGGACCCATTATGTAGCACAGGGAACTCTGCTCAATATTCTGTAACAACCTAAATAGGAAAAGAATTTGTAAAAGAATAGATACACGTATACGTATAACTGAATTACTTTGCTGTACACCTGAAACTAACACAACATTGTTAATCAACTATACCCCAATATAAAATGTAAAAAAATATTAGTTGGTCATTGATAATAAGGAGTCTGGAACCCCTTGTTCGACCCTGATCAAGTGGTTTTCTCTCTTCATTACGTGTTACCCAAGTGGACAACGTTATTAATAGAACATAAATCCCACTTCTTGAGTTGGTGCTTCTCTTTAAACTGAATCCAACCCTTTTAGGGAGCAAAGATGCATCTGTGTCTTTGAACTGTCAGCCCAATGACAGGGTTTTACTTCCCAAAGTCCCTAAGCCCATGCTTGGTCAGCTCATCAGGACGAAACCACTTCATGGTGCTGGACTTCTCCGCTGTCCCTCGGGGAACTTGCTGGCCGTGGTGGGCGGGGCTGAGGTGGACGTCATCTGTTGAGTCCTACCTCATGGCTGGGGACTGGGTACCAATTTAGATACAAACTCCTTCCAGGCAATTACTACCAAAGTTTTACACACAAAAGCAGTGATGTTCTAGAACAGACTTGGGTGGTTTTCAATTCCTCTTTCATTGCTTTGGTTGCCAATGGCATTTCCAACAAAACTGGGGAAGGGGCCACGTGTGTCCTTTGACCTGCTCGCCTCCTGTCTCCTATCCCCTGCTCCCTCTGTTCACTCAAGATGCCCAACCGCCAACCCCCCTCACACCTGCCTTCTCATGCCCCAAGCAATCCATCCCTCTCCTGACCCCTTACCTCCAAGCGCAGACCCAATTAAAATTCCCTAGCTTAGGGCTTCCCTGGTGGTGCAGTGGTTGAGAATCCTCCTGCCGACGCAGGGGACACGGGTTCGAGCCCTGGTCTGGGAGGATCCCACATGCCAAGGGGCAACTGGGCCCGTGAGCCACAACTACTGAGCCTGCGCGTCTGGAGCCTGTGCTCCACAATGAGAGGCCGTGATAGTGAGAAGCCTGCGCACCACGATGAAGAGTGGCCCCCGCTTGCTGCAACTAGAGAAAGCCCTGGCACAGAAACGAAGACCCAACACAGCCATAAATAAATTAAAATAAAAAAAAAAAAATTCCCTAGCTTATAGTCTATGTGGAAAATAGTTAAAGGGCTTCACAATAGCAAGTAGAAGAAAGAGCAGCAGCCCTCGCTCCTTGGTGGGGAGGTTTGCAAACTTACTCTAAGGAAATTTCAAAGGAAAGCAGTGGGTGCTGAAATGTCCTGGGACTTTGGAACAACCATCATACCCAAGGCCTGTGGGTCACTCGTGGCTCCAGAGAGCTGATGGGAGGGAAAGGGATTTGGGAGGCGGCCTCTGGCTCCTGCTCTGGGCACAAGTCCTCCATCTGAGCAGTGGATGGCACTCGGAGCGAAGTTGTGGGGTCTACCCATGCCGAGTGGGCAGAGGAACCGGAGGGCTGGTGGTGACCTGGGGTCCAGTGATGGTGCAAGTGGAATCTGTCACCTGAACAAAGGTGAACAGCTCTGCAACATGAGAATTTTGGATAATGACCTGCAGGGGCGCTGCGGGGGTACAGGAGGACAAACGTTGCCAACCAGGCCTCTGCCCACGCGTCCTCAGTCACAGCAGCCCACTTGCTCGAGCCCACTCAGCTCGGAGGGGGCACCCTGCATCCAAGGGGAGCCAGACAGGGAGGGAGAGGAATAGCTGTGAGCCACCACCACGATCCACCCTCGCTCCAGCCTTCGAGGGATGTCTGCTCACTGCCTCCAGCTTGGCTTATGGGCCCAGCCCTGCCTGAACCTCCGGGAGGAGAGAGGTCCAGGAAGGGACAGTTCTTACCACGTGAACAGGACGAGGCTGTGAGCAGATCTGAGGCGGAGGTTCTCTGAAACGTCTGAGTCAGAGGAAGCGGATGTTGGAAAAGGCCCTGGTGTTTCAAGGCCGGTAAAGTGGGAGGGGGTATGGAGAGAGTCTCTTCCAGGACAGCAGAGCCAGCGGTGAATCCTGGCGGTCCCGCTTCCCATTGCTGTAGGTACACGGAGATGAAGAGCCGCAGGGCACTTGGGAGGCAGTTACATCCTTCGGGAGATCGTTTGTAGCACGAAGAGCTACCAGCACTACTGGTGAAATGAGAAAGAACAAATCAGTGGAGAAGCCAGGAATTATAGGCATCAAGTACCAGAACAATCTGAAAGGGAGGCGCTGCTATCTCTGTTGTTCAGAAAAGGGGCGCTGGAGAAATTCTATGACGCGCCCAAGAAAACCTTGTTCTTCCTCTTTCCCACTGGGTCTGCCCAAATCAGGCAGAGATGCAGGAAAAGAGAGAGAAGCATCTAAATAACCCAGATGACAAGACATACTTTTTTCCTGTAGAAAAATGTATAACCGTGGTCAAAGAGTTTCTATTTTCTGCAAGTATGATGATGTCATACCTGCTCCATGACAAACAGAAGCACAAATGGGAAGCAGAGTCACAAAGAATGCACTCGCAGGGAGAAGCAGAATGGCGTGTTCCAGACCCAATGGGGACCTGGGCAGAGCCTAGAACGGACCTTGAATTCTCAGCTCTCCATCTGGAGGTCGGTCTGCAGTGGAGTTGGTTTCAGCAGTTAGTTCTTACCTGGAGTCTGTCCAGTGCATCTAAAAATCCTGAGGCACCGCCCCAAACCCCTGGACTCTTTCCCGTAACAAGGCTGTTTTGGTAGCAGTCGCGTCTTCAAAGGACCCGGACGCTTCCAAGAGAGAATGCTTTTCTCCGCGCACGGTGTCCTTGACTGGGATATTTTCAGAGGTGTATTCACCTTCCTCTGTACCCAGGCTTCTGTGATGTCCTGGGGAAAAATACCAAACCCGTGACTACAATTTCCATGGTGTGCCCTTTGATCTTCTGAATTATCCTCTCCTTCGAAATAGGCCACTCTGCCTAAGTGCTTTATTCTTAACCTTTTACAAAATGAAAGTGTTCTCCAAGCTTCAGAAATTTTTGAAGTGGATATAATATACACTTGAAAAAACAAGCCGTCCTTTCTCATCTCCAGCCTAAGTGGCTGGGCTTGCACACGCCAGGGTTTCCACGGGGGCTGAGGGGCAGCTGTGAGAGCCGAGGCTTAATGGGTCTGGTAATAAATGGGGCTGCGAAATCAGACATTCATCCTCCAGACTGTCCGTGAGTACTGAGTGCTATTCTTCCAGACCTGCAATTTGCTCAGCAGGAAGAAGGATGGGACAGCTGAGTTAGCTGGAATTTCAGGGGGCGGGAGGGGGAGAGGGGGCCCTCCATCTAGTTTCTCCCCTGGTCCTGGCTCAGCCTAGCACAGACCCCATTCTATTCAAATAGGCCAAGGAGGATTGATTTTAAAAGCAGAACTTTTCACTTTGAGGCAATCGGGACACTTGAACATGAAATGGTATTGGATGATATTAAGAAATTATTTATTATTTTAGGTGTTGATAGTTTTATGATTATGCAAGAAAATACCCATATTTTTAAAGAAATGCACACTGAATAGGGTAAGAGAAAAGTGATATGATATCTGGAATTCGCTTAAAAATATTTCAGGAAGAAGGAAGGAAGGAAGACAGATAAATGATGTGGCAATTTCTTGATAATATTTGAATACAGGTGATGGGTATATGGGACCTTTGTGGACATAAATTGGAGATGTTTGATCATTTTCATGGTACAAACAGGCTTTCAATACCCCTAAACTTTAACGACAAGATATATCAGCTTTAAGAATGAGGTGAGCAGAGAGTAACAAGAAATAGGGACTTAGGATAAACATTTAAAACATCAAAGATCGTTCCTATAACAGCCAAGAGGAAAATCTGTGCCCTGAAATAAATTAATTTCATTGAACACAGGAAAAGTTTATAAAGGGGTAGTTTTCTATTTTTAAAGAAACAAAAAAATAAGTTATCTTTTAAATAAAAATATGAGGCTGGAAAAGGAGAATGAGGCATATAATAAACCAAATCCATCACTGCTGGAAAAAATATGTTTTTAAATGGCATTTCAGAAAGTTAACCCAGCGATATGCTTTAAGTTTTCATTCCCTCTGCGTTTAATCAAATTTACCTAATTGTGAGTTTATATAATTTAATTTTTAATCATGCCTATGTTTAACAGCCAGCTTTCAGAATCCCTAAAATTTTAACAATCGACTCTTTCTAGCCAGTACAAGCTTGAAAAGCACTGAGACCCTTGACTCCAGCACAGCACCCTTCTGCTGCAGCCAGCCCCACAGAATGGCCCAAGAGGGAGAAAACAGTAGTCCGATATGTGCCATGATTGAGGCTGGGGTCCCAGGGGTATGGGGGATGCATGTTAACAGAGAGAGAGGACAAAGCAAAAAGCAGAGAGGTTTTTATGCTACATGCCTCCCCCCCCCCCACCATTAAGGACTTGGGAAGGGAGCTCACAGTCAGGAAGGGATACACTCCAGACCAGCCCTCCCAAGACGCCCTTGACCGCCCCCCTTGGTGTGAGGACAGTTAGAACTTTCTGTTCACACCTGTAGGGGGCACTTGGCCATCCCTGAAGTCTGCTGGGGAGGTTTCCCAGAGGAGAGATCGGGGTGGGGTGAAATGACCCTGTAGGCAGATAGACGGGGGGCCAAACACCTGGGCTAAGGGCTGAGTGGGGATCACCGCCAGACCACGGGGGAGACACCGGGGAGGGCTGAGATGGCCCCGGGTCAGTAGAGAGCCACTGGGCCATGAGCAGGGTGAGAGAGGACCACCGGGTGTTCCACCTGAGACGTGGGCAACGGCAGGTGGCACAAAGGCAGACCCGGCACACCTGAGGATCCCGGCGAATGCACACAAAGGGGCGGCAGGGCCTGGGCTGCCCTTCCCCCCAAGGCCACAGTATCATTTGCATCCCCTTCTCCGCAGACCTTCTTGCAGGGGATCCAGGAGAGAGGTTATCTGAGGACTAAGTGACACGACAGAGACTCAGCTGTCTCAGGAGACCGGCTAGATTATTGGATCAAAAGATGTTTATTAGATTAGACAGAAGTATCATTTTTTCCCTGCTTCTCAGTTGCCAGTGAGTTCCAAATCAACAAAGGAAATCTGGTTTCCCTATTTTCTCACTCTAGTAAATGTAAATTTGTAACCCCATGGTAGAATCTTTATTGGGGGCTTGGAAATGCTATATAAAAACCAATCCAGTATCCATTTACAGTTGCATTTGGATTAAACAGCCGATCATTCCGGAAGGATTTCTGGTGAGGGTTTCAGGTGGGGAACCTGGGGAGTAAGAAGTGCAGAGGGGCTGGGTCTGGAGAGGGTGTGAGCTTGCACGGCACTGACAACTCGGCTTCCCTGCCCTCCAGAGGCTCCCAGTTCTGGGGGACACAGACCCACCCAACTCCGGGCGGGTGACAGCGAGGCCTGTGCACGTGGGGTGGGCGAAAGTCAGCTAGGTCCCACTGGAGGGATTCAGAACACGAACCAGCATCCCTGGGGCCACGTCTGCGGGTTGACCAATGCTGGCTGCAAACACTCAGTGAAGTTCATCTGTCTCCCCACTGTGTTTCTGAGGGGGGCCATTGAGGAACCCCTTGGCTGATTATCTAGAAACTTCCTTCTCTCTCCTTTCATTTCCATGGTAGCTTCAGGTCTGAAACCCAGGGAAGAGTTTTAGATTTCCACTCTCTTCGAGGTACATAGGGGTCTTAGGACCACCAAACCATGGCTCGGTTCCTGCTTCCGCCCCAGGGAAAGCTCACATCACTCCCAGGCTGCCTGCTCAGGGGGCAGGGAAAGGCCTGAGCTTCCTGGAACCAAGGAGGCATTTACCATCCAGGGCTCATTGACTTGCTTTGAGAACACTTGGAAAGAAATGTTCTCACATTTGGCCATTTAATGAGTGTATTTATTTACTCTGAGTTTTTACAGGAAGTGAAAATCCCTCGTCTCGAAAATCATATGTGGACTTAAAGAATTGCTACGTTAGGATTTTCAATCTGTTTTGTGTTTTATACCAAGCAGGGTTTGGTCGATAGCCACCTGTTTTTAATGCATCCTTCGTCTGGTCCCCATGGAGCTCCCCTGGTGGGAGGAATGCCTGTCCACCCACGGCCCAGGCAGGCCATCACCAGCTTCCTGCGAAGGAAAGAAGAGCCTCAGAAGTTTTCCAAAGCCAAGATGTCACATCTGTTTGGCATTCATTCCCTTCAAACGGAATTCCCAGGAAAGAGAGTTTTGTAGACCCTGTTCGCTGACTCTGGTTTTCTGAAACTGTCCTGGGAAAGAGGCTCCAGAATGTGCTTAATGGGGTCTCTGCTGATGACCCCCTGAATGCTCTCCTTGCCAGCCATGCCCACCTAGGGCCGTGTGTCCAACCACCTTCCCCTCAGACCCCACCAGATGCTGCGTGTCCCCACTGATCACCACCTTCTCAGTCTGTGTCCCGCCTGGGCAGATCTTCACTGAAAAGACACCAGAATCGGTCCCTGTCTCACCCTCAACGTAAAATATGTGCTTCTTCCAAATGTCCGCCCGACATTCAGAGTCTATGTGACTCCCCCTTTACGTTTAAACAAGAGAACTTTTTTTTGTCCCTTTGTCTGTTCCCCCTAGAGAAAGAATGGTGTCTCATTTTGGAGAGCCTCAACGGAGATCCAATACAGGGCGAAATGTTGTAAGTTTTTTCTGTTTTCCCTGGACCCAGATTGATTCACAGACTATCCTGGTTGAAATAGAGGTCATTTCAGTGGATGTATCTTTGAAGACAGCTGGATTTATGGCAGATGGATATGAATTATGGCTGATACCTCTGAGTAAAGTCTATTTCCCATTAAGGTCCCATTTAAGAAGTCACACACTTTAGTGGACCCTGGGCCTTAATTTACACAGGAGGAAGGATGCCGTGCTGACCCACCTGTCTATAAACGTCTGTAGGTTCTGGATTATGACCTGAAAAGTTAGGACCAGAATATCATACTCTACCTGATGCATGTTGTGGGGTGTGGTCATTCCCATGCAGTGAGGAGAGAGCTCTGTTTGAGTTATTATTAGCTAAAATGGGAAAGCACAGAATGATAAGGAAAAGATAAACCATGGAATGGGAGAAGTGTTTTCGATATATATCTGACCAAAGACTCATATGTAGAAAATATAAAGCTCTCTCCCATGTTGATAAGAAAACCCAGTAGAAAATGGGCAAAAGACATGACCAAGTATATTACAAAAGAGGTTCTTCAAATGGCCAAAGCATATATGACAAGGGGCTCAATCGCATCAGTTGTCAGGGAAATACAACATAAAACCACCAAAAGATGTTACTACATTCTCACCGGAATGGCCGAAACTAAAAAGACAGGTAAGACCAATAGTTAGTGAGGATGTTAAACTCTCATACACTGCCCATGGGAGCATGAATGGGCACAACCACTTTGGAGGCAAAATATACACACGCCTGGTTATACCCTGTTACCCAGAAACTTCACTTTCAGGTAGATACCCAACAGAAGTGCACATGTATGTTCACCAAAAGACATACACACTGGAATGTTCATAGAAGCAGTATTCATTATAGTAACAAACTAGAATCAACCCAAAAGCTCATGAAGAGAGGAAGAGATGAACACGGTAGAATCTCATACAGCAATGGAAATGGACAAATGAAAACTGTTCACAGCAGCAGCACAAAGGGAGAACCTGGTCACCAAAGATATAAACCGTATGATTCTATTTATGTGAAGTTCGAAAACTGGCAAAGCTAATCTATGATGTTCAAAGTCAGAAGAGTAGGCAGGGGGGCTAGTTAATGCAAGTGGACATAAAGGGGAATTTTGAGGTGCTGGAGATTCTCTGTTTCTTGATCTAAAGGGTGTTCTGTTGATGACCTACACGTTGGTTATATGTGTGTGTACAAAAATGCATTCATCTGTTCACTTACGGTTTGTGCGTCTTTCTGTATGTGAGTTATGCTGTAATGAAACTTTAACGAAAAGTTTACTAAAAATGAAAATAACAGAATATTGAAGAGGGCTTGTTGGGATTTAGGGTGCTAACTAGTTACAAGCCCTAAATTCCCTATGAGTTAAGAACTTACTGAGAAATAAGACAGAAGAGCCATAGGAGATTGAGTTTTAAAACCAGCAAAAGAGATTATGCTTGTTTGTTTAAGAGGTAAACTTATATTGAAGGGATCAGTGTGGATTTATGGCCCCAAATTATGGCTTCTTGTCCACTTCTTTCTCAAGCCAGTCCACGGGCTGACTCACATGGAGGAGTTTTGGGGTCTGCAGAGCAGGAAGACACTGCCATATGGACATTGGGTACCCTGCCTGGGGATAGAGAGGGGCATCCTGACCTATACCTGACCCCAGTGTGCTTACCGCAGGAGAGGGGAGCTGAACAGCCTCTGATTGGCCACTGGGCTTGACCTCTCCCCAGTCTGACCACAGAGAAGTCTTGGGAGATGGGAGCGAATTGGGATGAGGAAGGAGGACAGTAGAGGTTCTCCCAGATTTTCTCTTCCTGTGGACAGAACTGGGAGCTCCTTCCCACAGTGGTTGACTGGGCTATTCCCAACATTCTACCCCCTGGGCATGAGGTGGGATTGCACTTCCCCAGCACGTTCAAGGTTAGTGTGGCCAAGTGACAGTCTCAGGATGAGGAGACATGAGTGGTTTGGACGTGAATCCCGAGGGATGCCTTTAAGAGTGAATGAATCACCAGCAGCACTATTTACAGTAGCCAAGACATGGAAGTAAACTAAGTGTCCATCGACAGGTGAATGGATAAAGAAGATGTGGTACATGTATACAATGGAATACTACTCAGCCATAAAAATTAATGAAATAACGCCATTTGCAGCAACATGGATGGACCTGGAGATTATCATACTAAGTGAAGTAAGTCAGACAGAGAAAGACAAATATCACATGATATCACTTATATGCAGAATCTAAAATATGACACAAATGAACTTATCTATGAAGCAGAGACAGACTCACAGACATAGGGAACAGACCTGTGGCTGCCAAGGGAGGAAGGGTGGGGGAGGGATGAACTGGGAGTTTGGGGTTAGCAGATACAAACTATTATATAGAGAATGGATAAACAGCAAGGTCCTACTGTATAGCACAGGAAACAATATTCAATACCCTGTGATAAACGATAATGGAAAAGAATATGAAAAAGTATATATATATATATATATATATATCTGACTCACTTTGCTGTACAGCAGAAATTAACACATTGTAAATCAACTATACTTCAATAAAATAAATTTTAAAAAGAAAAGAGTGAATGAATCACCAGGTGACAGACAGTATCTCACTCAGTGGGGTCCCCTCCATTCTCATGGGCCCCTACAACACTGCAAGGTACAGCAGAGCAGCTGGTGACCTGTGAGGGTCATGGAGAGTAAGCCAGACACAAACCTTTGTTGTTTCAAGCCCCTGAGATCTTGTGTGTTATTGCAGTGTAACCCAGCCCATACTGACCAATACATCTCCCTTCTGTGCAGATGTGAGGGGTGAAGGAATAGTATTTACCCTGAATTTTGTACTCTCAACCATTGGACTGTACAATCAGGCTATGGTCTACCAGGGCTTTGTGGCTGGACCCTTCAGAGGAGAAGAGCCTAATCTATCAGAGCCCTCTCATCTTCAGGAGGCCCCTCCCTAATTTCAACCACTGCTCCTGTGTGTATCCTCCAGGGGACCCAGGGAGTGCCTGTGAGCCTTTCAGCTCTTCCCCAGGATGGTTCTGAAATGGTACAGAACAACACATTAATCAAATTTGCCTCATGACATATTGTGCCCAAGGCTGAAAATATACTCTCTATTCCAATAACTGTCTTAAATTGTGTCCAGCAAGATGTACTATACAGCTCACCGGGGGCTTCGCAATGTGGTTGGAAGATAGCACCAGGACTGCATCGAGATACTTCAGAAACGCAGAGCTGGCGACGTCTCCAAAGGCCATCTAGAGATTTGGGTGTCTGAAAGAAAGAAGGCAGACAGAGGGAATGTGAAAGAAAGCTCTTCTTGTTTTTGCTCTTGCCAGAAGAATTTGTGTCATGTGTCCATAACCATAGCCTAACAGTTCTGCGCTCCTCTGAGAAAAACCTCCCAGCAAGAATATGGTAAGTTAGACTATGGATCTCAGTCCTTTACCCGCCCTCTGTAAAGGATTCCACGTCCAGACTTTGCCATGTGACTTTGCAGTGCCAACTGGTGGAATACGTGGAAGATAATCTATGTCCCCTGTGGATTTCGAGCTTTGCCTCATGACTTGCTTTTGTTGGCCGATGGAATGTTAGCATACAAGATGCGAACAGAGGCCTCAAGAGTGCCAGCGTGGTTTAGCTTGGCTTCTTGTGCCTCTGCCAGAAGAGGGACGTGCCTTGCCGGTCACTGCTCTGAGGAGAATGAGAAGGTGCATCGAGCAGACCTGAGCCAAGTCCAGCAGAGCCACAGTGCACATGAACCCATGGACAAGAAATAAAAATTGAGATTCCGGGCTTGTTTGTTAACCAGCAATAGCTGTCTGATACAAAGGCAAAAAGCCAAGCACCCGTGTTTACTCGGTCAAAGAGTAATATCTTGAGATATCCTGTCTTCTTGCAAAATTTAGGGAGTTTAATGATGACACTCCGATCGCCAGGCCTTAGATTTGGGTTCCTTTTTGCACATTCTAAGTACAGAAAGATTTTCAATATCTACTTCCCTTTGAGCCCTGAGCTCCTAGCACTTGGGTGCTGCCTTAAGGGTGGGCTGTTTAGTGCTAGTGTCTTGGCGACCCTGGCTGTTACCACTGCCTCTTGCTGTGGAATTGCTCCAGCCAGTGAAATCTAACTCCTAGAGGTTCATCCTCTCTCCTTCCTAGCACCTACTCCTGCAGCGGAGTTGCCCTCAGCAGATTCCTGAATAGCAGCTGTCGTTGCTTTTCGAGCGCCCGCATGGCCCGGTGGGACCAACGCTTCTGCTGTCTGCTCTCCCCCAAACCTAGCTTTGCTCCACACTAACTCTGCAGACCCGAGGCCAGGGTGGGAGCAGGCGGGGTCTGGACTTCTCTCCCTTTTCGTTCCATCGCATCCTGAAACGTCTCTCGCTGCCACTTTAGGTCTCGCTGTGTCTGTGTCATCCCTTCCCACACTCAGATGCTCCAGATAAAATCTCATGGGAGGATTATTCTGCCCTTTAGATTTATGTTAATGTCATTCAACTTTACTTCCTCTTCCTTTTCCCATATGGGTCTTTATGCAGTTCCAATTGTTTGTTTAAAAAGGCCTCTACTGTGTCTTGTGGGTAAAAGTCATCTGGCTTCCAAAATCCAAAATCATAGTTAGTACATTTCTGGATCAGAGTAGATGTGAAGAAGTCACAAAACTACTGGAAAAAGCTGCTTTGACCTCAGATGAAAGTCAGAGAAGATGGAGAGGAAAATACGAAAATGCTCTGAGTATAAACACTGGGCTGGCTATGAAGCCGGAGAAAACCAATAAAAACACCTGCCTGCTGCTGTCTGCACAGCCCATGCTGGCAGCCCTGCCTGGCTGGGGCCCCAAGCACCCTTTCTAGTTCCTGCTTCGGTCCAGTGGGGCCCGGGTGAGTCAGGTCAAGGTGACTACAGAGATGCAGGCAGGCCTCATCCTCAAGTCCTTTCTGGTTCCTCACCAGCCCCAGCTCTGCCCCTCTGCACACGGAGCTTCCTAGGGCATAAAGGCGTAAAGCCCCTGCTCAGTCCCAGCCCAGAGCTTCCCTCTCTCCATATGAGAATTCTCACCCCCAGATACCAGTCCATTCCAGCCATCTTTCCAATATATCTCACTCCCAAATCCCAAACCATTTCAGGGTCAGACACAGGATTCGGACATCTGAATGTAATAAATCAGCTTTTGTACTGGAAAAGCTGGACTGGAGACCTGAGTTGGGATCTGGGGCCACAGTGCAGCTTCATATGCCCTCAGCCCTCCATCAGCATCTTGGGATAACGGTGCAAGGAAGGGTTTGGCTCTGCTGAGCCGACCAACTTACCCAGGACCCCCAGAATGCAAGATGGGGCCTGAGACCAGTGTGCTTAGCGTGGAGAGGCAGGAACACAGGGGGAGATGACTTTACAGGCACCGAAAAGGAAAGGAGAGGAGAATGCCTGGCAAGGCTGGGCTTCCCCTGCAGGCCACCCCCTCCTCTCGTATCACCTGGAGAGAAGAGCATTGCTTGATGCAATTAGCTAAGATGAGGTCACCCTGGAGTAAGGTTGGCCCTTCATCCAACACGGCTATGTCCTTATAAGAAGAGACAGAGAGGAACACAAGGAGAACACCTGGTGATGACAGAGGCAGAGATGGGAGTGATGAGTCTACAAGCCAACAACCCTAAGGATGGTGGGCAACACCAGAAACTAAGAGAAAGGCATGGAACAGGTTCTCCCCTAGAGCCTTCACGGGGAGCACGGTCCTGCCAATATTTTGATTTCAGACTTCCGATCTCCAGATCTGTGAGAGAATAAATTTTTTTTGTTTTAAACCACATGGTTTTTGATGGTTTGTTACTGCAGCCCTGGGAAAGTAAGACACATATCTCAACACTTCAATGGTTTAAACCCATTTAACTGGAGTTTAATTCATGCCTATTCAGGAAGACATTGAAAAGGAAAGAAGGGAATGAAGAGGAGAAGGAGAAAGTGGAGGGGGGAGGAGGGAAGATGGGACTTGTCCAATGGGACATTCGTATGTGCCCTAAAGCAGTCACTAGAAGAAGATTACATTGCTCTAGGAACAGGGTGGAGAGTTCTCAATCTCTCTCTCTCTCTCTCTCTCTCTCTCACACACACACACACGCACACACGTGCATATTTAGACACTGAGGGTGTGAAAGGAGGTCCCAGTTGTCCCAGGCTGGACAGTGGGCTGCAGCTGCCTGGATGAGTCTCCTGCTGGTTCACTTGTTGGCTTGATGTGTTTGCAAGTCACTTAATCTGTATCTTCAGATTCTTCTTCTATAGGATGGAAGTTATAAGAATATCTGTAGTGAAAGTTGGCCGTGTGAATTAACGAGATACTCAGATCAAGTTCTTAGCACTGTGTCCAGCACATAATAAGCATGCAATTCACGCAACTATTTTTGCTGAATTATCATCAGATATTAACTGTGGTGCTGGGAAAATAATAGACATGGGCACACAATTTATATCAAGGAAGCATATAAGAATATAATATTTGATAAAAGTGGCATTTTAAATCAATAAAGAAGGGGAGAGTTGTTCAAAAACTGCTTGGGGAAAATCAATGATTTGGAATTTTGAAACAAGTTATACTTCAAACTCTATGTTAAAATAGATTCTAGAATGATTCAAAAGCTGAATATGAAAACTCAAAGAAATCCTTATCTCTTGAGATTAAAATGTTAAAAAAAAGGAAGAAAAGTAGATAAATTTGACTACATGAAAATATCTGTATAAAAAACTGAAAAGAAAATCCTAAATTGAAGAATATATCTTGGACAGTGTTGACAAGCAAATAGCTAGTAATTATATTAAAGTTTCATATAAATCAATGAAGTAACATGAAGGTATCTACTGTGGGTAAAACACATGAAGAATTTCATGGTGATCATAGAGATGTACCTCTCAGATCTCCAACCGCAGGGAGAGTAATTGACCAGGACTGGCTCTGAAATCCATCACTACAGTCGCACTGAAGCCACACATCCCGAGGGATGCTCCCCACCAGACACTAGGGCAGCAGGCTACTCTTGGGGGATGTGGGGCTCCTCTAAGGCAATGTTGACCCTCGTACTCCTCCAGACCACGCTGCAGTGGAGGACATCTCCCCCAAACCTACCTACCTTCCTCCCTCCCTCCCTCCCTCCTTCCCTCCTTCCCTCCCTCCTTCCCTCCTCCCTCCTTCCTTCCTTCCCTCCGTTCCTCCTCCCTCCCTCTCTCCCTCCTTTTCTCCTCCCTCCCTCCCTCCTTCCTTCCTTCCCTCCCTCCCTCCCTCCCTCCCTCCCTCCCTCCTCCCTCCCTCCCTTCCTCTCTCCCTCCCTCCCTCCCCCTTCTCCTCCACACGCAGTCACCATCACGTCCTCCAGCTCCCCATCTCCCTCCCAGTTCTCCTCACAGGACAGTGCCCTGCTGACTCTCTGGCAAAGTTACTCCTGTGTTGGCTTCCACCTCTCAGAAGATGCAGATTAACAAATATACGAGAATGATTACTGACTTAACAACATCTAGAAAATACGTCCAGCCTCCATAGTATTCAAAGACCTCATTCAAGTTGTAATAAATAAATATGAAGATGAATTTTTTGTCCATTTAGCTATACTGCCCTAAGTAGGCCTTTTTCAAGGAGCCAAGCTTATCCTGCTGGGTGAAGCAAAAAATGATTCCGTTGTTGCAGAAAAAAATGAGCCCTGTGTAGCAAGAATCTTAAAAATGATTATATTTTGACCCTGGAATTTTATTTTGAGGAAACTCTCTGAAGCAATATCAACATTTGTCAATAGGCACTAAAAATATTCAACATTGTTTCATTTCTTAAAGAAAATAAGCAGCCATTTAACTTATTTCTTAAAGAAAATAAGCAGCCATTTAACTTAATGCTGGCAATAAAATGGAAACTGATTCCAGAGTGATGCTCAGTGCGGCAGTGATGGAGGCGTGTTGCTTCAACCTCCTGTCAAGAAAGAACATGCCCTGGGGCTTGAGGATGCAGCGAGTGGGCAGCCTCCAGCTCTTCACAAACACAGGGTCAACTCCAGCCTTGGAGCTGAGACCAGCCCTTCCCAGGCTCTGGGGCCTGGGCACGTCTGCCCACGCAGAGATCCCCTATCTGGAAGTCTTTCCTCTGGTCCCTTCTGAGTCGCCCAAGAATTTCTCGGGTCGGCCTTGCTCATGGAGTCCCTCCTTGCCCAATCCGCGTCGTCCCTGCTCTCCTTCATAGTTGTCACACCTCCGTCATGGTCCTCAATCCTGTCTCTTCCCCCTTGGTCTTTCACTGGACACTTCTAATGGGTACCTTTGGTTTGACAACTCTCCATCTGCTGGCCAGATCTCTGGTGGAGCTGCACTGCGGTCTGAGATCCTTCCTGCCCAGCCCTGCGTGCTTTTCTCTCTCCATCTCATGTGTCAGGCATTCAGGAGCAGAAGGCTCTCCCTGCACCTCCTGTTCATGCCCCTTCATCCTCATGGTGCTTCCTCTGAACTCTCCTGCATGTCCAATCCCATCTCGGTATCTGCTCCTCAAAGGACCTGCGTGAGCACACCATCCTTCCAAACAACTCAACTGGGAGACTTTTACTTCCCTTCCCTGCAAGTCAGGGCTCTACAGGGTTTCTGGTTTCCCAAGGGGGTGCTGCGCTGCTGGGGCTCCGTGATGTAAAGTACCAGCATCGGCTGCCTCCAGAGCTCTGTGAACTCTGAACACAGGTATCAGCAGGTAAGAGAGGAGTCACCCTCTTGGCAGGGGTAATCAAGTTCAGTCTTCAAGAGGGGCCAGAGGGACCAGCTGCGGTCTCCCTCAGAAGGAGAGGCCCACTGAACTCCTAGCAATGCAGCTCCTGGTGATGCATGGAGAGCTGGATGACCGGGGAGTAAGGGGTGGATAGTGGTGGTCTTGGAAAAGCCCTGCTGGATCTCCCTGCAAAAGAGGACTTGCCAGTCCGCTGCAAGGGTGCAGGGGGCTGCCACCCTCCAGCTTGAAGCAACTTCAGACCCCACCTTAGCTTCTGGAAGAGGCCACATTCCTCCAGGGCTGCCCTAGACAGTGACCGAGCACAGCAGATACTGAGACTGGGATGTTTCTGCCCACTGTGGGAACGTCTCCTGCTTGGTGGCTGAGACCTTGTCAGAGCTGCATTGTGGTCTGAAGGCTCTCCCTGCCTAGTTCCACTTCTTCCTTCATTCATCTTTCAAGGGTGTTAATTCCCAATAATCCTCTTGTATTACTAACTCCATGTCAGCATCTGTCCTTTAGAGGACGCAACCCACACTTTAAATAAAATAAAGTTTGAATAAATAGATGCATGAATTAAATTAGCAAACCAGGGCTTCCCTGGTGGCACAGTGGTTAAAGAATCCACCTGCCAATGCAGGGGACACAGGTTCGAGCCCTGGTCTGGGAAGATCCCACATACCACGGAGCAACTGAGCCTGTGCGCCGCCACTACAGAGCCTGTGCTGTAGAGCCCACGGGCCCAACTACTGAAGCCCACGTTCCACAACAAGAGAAACCACCGCAATGAGAAGACTGCACACTGCAACGCAGAGCAGCCACCGCTCGCCGCAACTAAGAAAGCCCGTGCACAGCAACGAAGACCCAACGCAGCCTAAATAAATAAATAAATAATAAATTAGCAAACCAAAGACAACCACCAAAATGGAAATAGTATTTGTCTTTGAGAGATTCTTTTGAAGCAAATAAGATATTTGTCAAATTTTTCATGGAGAAAACAAACAGTAAACTTTATTTATTTATTATTTAAAAAAAATTTTTTTTTGCGGTACGTGGGCCTCTCACTGATGTGGCCTCTCCCGTTGCGGAGCAGAGGCTCCGGACGCGCAGGCTCAGTGGCCATGGCTCACGGGCCTAGCCGCTCCGCGGCATGTGGGATCCTCCCGGACCGGGGCACGAACCCATGTCCCCTGCATCGGCAGGCAGACTCTCAACCACTGCGCCACCAGGGAAGCCCAGTAAACTTTATTTTTAAATAATAATAGCTAACATTTATTGAGTATCTACTATGTATCAGGCATTATACCAGATGCTTCATATGTATTATTCCATTTAATTTTCACATCATCCTTATGTAGCAGGTACTATTACTATTCCCATTTTACAGATTGGAAAACAAAGGTTTAGGAAGGTTCAATACTTATCCAAGGCCACAGACCTGGAAAGTAGTAGAGATTTGGATGCCTGTGTGTGTGACTTCTGACTTACTTTCCCGAGCTCCATGTTCCATGAATGTCCATCACACCCGCACCTCCATCATTATTGACACATCTTTCTGTTGCTGGGTAGTGAGTATTTTAGGCTTTGTGGGCCACATATGGTCTCTGTCATCTAGTCTTCCTTTTTTTTTTTTACACACTTAAAAAAACATTTAAAAACAAATAAACATTCATAGCCTTGGGGCTGTGTGAAAGCAGGCTGGGGGCCAGATTTGGTCCATGGTCCATAGTTGGCCAACCTCTGATTTCCCTTATTTTTTAAATCTTTATTTATTAAGCCATAGTTGATTTACAATATTGTGTCAGTTTCAGCTATACAGCTTCAGATTCTTTTCCATCATAGGTTATTACAAGTTATTGAATATAGTTCCACGCGCTATAGAGTAAATCCTTGTTGTTTATCTATTTTGTATATAGTGGTGTGTATATGTTAATCCCATATTCCTAATTTATCCCTCCCCCTCTTTCCCCTTTGGTAACTATAAGTTTGTTTTCTGTGTCTGTGAGTCTGTTTCTGTTATGTAAATAAGTTGATTTGTATTATTTTTTTAGATTCCACATGTAAGTGATATCATATAATATTGGTCTTTCTCTGACTGACTTACTTCACTTAGTATGATAATCTCTAGGTCTATGCATGTTGCTGCAAATGGCAATATTTCATTATTTTTTATGGCTGAGTAATATTCCATTGTGTGTGTGTGTGTGTATAATATCTTTTTTGACCATTCATCTACGAATAGTGCTGCTACGAACATTGGTGTGTAGCTTATTTTTTAAATAATCAGACTTTGTAAATGAATTTTATTTACTTATTTACTTACTTATTTAACCTCACCCTAAGCAGTAATATCTGTGAAGTCCCAGGTTGGACATGCTGTCATATATGTTTTTAATACACACGCAAATGAATACATGCCTATTAATATAAACACATTTGGGACCACACGGAAGCATCCTTTGTTCCCCAGTTGTGCACCTTACGCTTTGCATGGCGGTCCCTTCCACTGCTCTGCCATCTCACTGATGTGAGTGGTTGCCCTGCCTGGTGACCTGAGGCTGGAGCTGGGAAAGGCTTTATCAGATGAAAGGAGTTTTGTGACTGATGTACATCTTGGTTGAAAATATAAACCTTCCAGAGAAACTTAACAGCTGCATCCCTGACAAACTTCTAAATGTCAACGAGCAGATTGGTCATCAGAGGGTGTCCTGGCACCACTGACGCCCCTGAGATAATCAACATGCAGCCTGGATTCCTTCCTTCAGCCGACAAGGATCTGTCAAATTCTTGCCACTTCCTGGCACTTGGTAGGTGTTGGGGACACAGTGGTGAGACAAGTGTGGTCGTGGCTCTGTCTCCATGGAGCAGGTAGAGCCCAGAGGGAGACAGACACCCACCACTAATCTACAAGTGAATGGAACATGGCAGTGGTCTCGCTACCCCATAGGACCGGCGTGGAGTCACACTCCAGGGTGAGACGGGGATTGACTTAGGGAGGTGGGGGAAACATCCTGGGGAGATGACAGGTGTCCCAAGACCTGAGAGGTGAGCAGAAGTTCCCTGAGGAACAAGGGAAGGGAGGAGGTCCTGGCAGGAGGGAGAGACTATGCAGAGGCCCTGTGGTGGGAAAGCACCAGGTGAAACATGGGACTGAAGGAGCAGTGGGTAGGGGTGCCGAGCTGCAGCAGCCCAGTGGGTGAGGCCGGTTAGGCCAGTAGATCAAACCACGTGGAACCAGACGCCAACGTCCAAGGTGTGCGTTTTCAGCCTAAAGGTGCAGTGCTTCAGAAGCGATTCAAGCCGAGGTCACGCGAGCGTAGCTGTGTTTCCCAAAGATCACTTGGGTTGTAGAGTGTGGAGGGAGACTGTATTGGGTTAAGCATGAAAGGGTACAGGTGAAGGAGATGGTAGAACATCGCAATGTCCGTGAAAGACTTGAGGGGAGCTTTCCTGGTGCTCAGTCCAAACCCAAATGGTCAAGAGCTTTAGCCACCGCTCTGTGGCCATCAGAGATGGGGACTCACGTTTGCCAAGTTCCCCAACCAAAATTTCAATGTGGACGAGGGTGGGTTTCACACACTATCCGTGTCTTTATGGGAGAAGGCGTCCTCTGCTGGAGATGTAAACGGTATTAACAGGTGCTTGCTTTCAATAACTGGTTTATCTCTTGGCATAGGTTCTCGACAGTCAAGCAATCAGCACATACCGAGTCCCAGACGCATGGTGGGAACAGGCATTCAGGTGTTACAGAAGGTAGCAACATAGCACACACATGTGTACACACACACTCTGCTGTGTATAAAAACCTGTGTGACAACCAGACGCAGCATGTCCATTTGCCGAGGTTGACTGCAAGAGTGCAGAAAGCAATGCTTTTTCTCTGATTACTGGGGTTTGTGTTTGTGGCTCTGTTCCCAGGATAAAACAATGTTCCATAATGATAAGGATATGATGTCACAGCATTACTAATTTTCCCCAGTGATCTAGTGTGTGTTTTTTCTTTGCACGCATGAGATGGCACACAGGTCCCTAGTAACAGAACTTTAATTTCTATGCACAGGGGTTAGATGTTCCATGCTTGTGATCTTACTGTAAATCCTATGCAGGTAGGCACTTTGTCGTGTGTGGTTTCCCATCCCTCGCTGGACCACTGGGAAAACATTTGGCTGCCTGGAAAGAACATGAGCCTTCAATCCAGACACACCTGTACATAGATCTGCACTCCAGGCCCCAGTGGCCTGGTGGCTCTGAGCAAGTTCTTCATCTTCTTTGAGTATCAGCATCTCCGTTTGTCAAATGGGCCTCATGCCGTCACTTTACAGTTTGTTACAAGGATTTGATACTCAGTTGGATGGTAGAGACTCCTCCACTTCTGGTGGTCTCATCATGATTGATGGGTGGTTTATGGATCAGGGGCAATGTCGGATGAACTAAAGAGGAAATTGGAAGATAGTTTGTGTGTGTGCATGTGTGCACACACAGGTGTGTGTGTGTCTTCATGAGTGTTGTGTTAGAAACGTATTAAGGTCTCAACAGTTGTAGGTTCTTCAGAAAAAAAGGGATGTTTGTCCCTGGAATGAGTGTCTCAGGGCGAGTACAAATATCTCAATAAAAAGTGACAGCTGATTTTAGTAGCTTTTTGGAGGAGGGGGAGATGAGTGAATTGTCGAAGGTCATTCCTGCTCTAAACCTGATCTTTGGAAGCCGATTTTTCCCAAAGACCATATTGGACTTGACTAATGCATGGGTACCCAGTAAATTGCTCTCCTGTCCTCAGAGCATACTTCTGCTTCCCTTCCATCGCACACGTTTCCATGGACCTCCTGGGTAGCTTTGCAAAGAGACAAAAGGTGAAAAGGAACAAAAGTGGAGAGTCTGAGAGAGCAACTGGTCAGCCGAGCCTAGAAGCCACGCTATGCCACAACATTATTCTTTCATCACCGTTTCAAATAGACAAGATGCCCAAGTGGCATCTTGAATTGAACAAACCCAGAACAAATTAGAATGAAGTAGCAAATCATTAATTAAAACCAACAACTTCCACACTAATGGACTGGACTTTTCTAGATCAAAGTGCATGGAGCAGATTTGAAAGAATCAGGAAGAATTAACACAGCAGCACCCAATCCACAGAATTAACTTGGAAAGGAAATAGTATTACTAAAAGAGCCTTGGCCTCTCGGGCTGCTCTGGTTCGATGTGCAGTGTGTGTCGTATGGGGCTTACTGTTGGGACTTGCCCAAGGAAGCTAGGCAGCTTGACCGGACGATCCCTGGCTTGGTGGCGTGGAGATGGGCCACCCAGAGATCATCTAGAGCTGCAAAGAGCCCAATTTTCAAGTTCATCGTTTGCTTTTCCCTTTTTTAAAAAGATATTTATTTATTTATTTTAGATTCTTCGTTGTGGCATACAGACTCAGTTGTGGCATGCATGCGGGATCTAGCTCCCTGACCAGGGATCAAACCTGGGCCCCCTGCATTGGGAGCTCGGAGTCTTACCCACTGGACCACGAGGGAAGTCCCTTCTTTTCCCTTTAAAAGGACTAAAACCAATTACAGTAACATTCTCACGGAGCTGATGTGACAGTACGAATGCTTGTTTGTTTTTTAAACAGCTTTATTGAGATAGAATTCACGTACCATCTAGTCCACCCGCGTAAAGCATACAATTCAATGCTTTGGGGTATATTGCATTAGCAAGTTTTTATACACATATCATATCATACATATATCATAAGATTTGTCATTTTCATCACTTTAACTGATTAAAGTGTATCATTTGGTAGCATTAAGTACACTTACAATGCTATGTGACTATCATCACTGTCTATTTCTAAAATTTTTCATCATCTAATACAGGAACTCTATATCCACTGAGCAATAACTCTCCATTCCCTTCTCCCCCAGTCCCTGGCAACATTTAATCTACTTTCTGTCTCTTTGAATTTGCCTATTCTAGATACTGCATATAATGGAATCATACAATAGATGGTCCTTTGTGGCTGGTTTCTTTCACTTAGCATGATGTTTTCAAGGTTCATCCACGTTGTAGCATGTATCAGTACTTCACACCTTTTCATCGATGGATAATATTCCATTGTATGTATATACAACATTTTGCTTATTGGTCCATCTGTTAATGAAAGAAATATTTGTTTTTAAAAATGCTATGAGAGATTACTATCATGAGATTTAATCAGTGAATTTGATGAGCTGAACTGGGCTACTCTATTGTCCACATCTTTCTGTGTTTTAGAGACAGGAAATCAGTCCCCCTGTTTGCCTATTCATAGATCATTTATCTAGTGGTAATCCCACTAAATAAGAGAGAGAGGACTTCCCTGGTGGCGCAGTGGTTAAGAACCTGCCTGCCAATGCAGGGGACACGGGTGTGAGCCCTGGTCCAGGAAGATCCCACATGCCGCAGAGCAACTAAGCCCGTGCGTCACAACTACTGAGCCTGTGCTCTAGAGCCCGTGAGCCACAACTACTGAGCCCACGAGCCACAACTACTGAAGCCTGTGATCCTAGAGCCCGTGCATCACAACTACTGAGCCTGTGCTCTAGAGCCCGTGAGCTACAACTACTGAGCGCACGAGCCACAACTACTGAAGCCTGTGATCCTAGAGCCCGTGCATCACAACTACTGAGCCTGTGCTCTAGAGCCCGTGAGCTACAACTACTGAGCCCACGAGCCACAGCTACTGAAGCCTGTGATCCTAGAGCCCGTGCTCTGCAACAAGAGAAGCCACCACAATGAGAAGCCCACGCACCATGAAGAAGAGTAGCCCCCGCTCACCGCAACTAGAGAAAGCCCGTGCACAGCAACGAACAACCAATGCAGCCAATAAATAAATATATAAATAAAAATAAGAGCGAGATCTCAACACATATATACTATCACAAAGAAAGAGGGATGTTGCCGAGAGCCCTTGCACAAGAAGTTCTGGAAATGACCATTAAATTCAGGGTACCTGAGGGTGGGGCTCTGTAATCAATGGACTTGATGGGTCAGAAATGAGAAGGTCAGGTACACCACCCAGGGCTGGCAGGTGACCGGGTGATCAGGAGGTGTCCTGCTGCAAAGCCCAGAAGGGGTCAAGCACAAGGGTAGGTGGCAGCAGGCGTCTGGACAAAGGGAGCCATTGAGGTCCTGGGATGATTAACTTTGTGTGTCAGCTTGGCTTGGCTAGAGGGCCCAGCTGTTTGGTTAAACTCTAATCTAGATGTTGGCACGAGGGTATTTTGTAGATGTGAGTAACACTTACAATCAGTAAGGTTTAAGCAAAGGAGATGGTGGGCCTCATCCCATCAAGTGAAGACCTTTAAGAGAAAACTCAAGGATAGAAGACCTGCTAGAGTCTCCAGACTGTCCACCTGCCCCGTGGATTTCAGACTTGCCAGCCTGACAGTCATGTAACCAATGCCTTAAAGTAAGTTGCTCTCTATCCATCCTTTATATACACCTCTGGAGAACCTTGACTCGTACAAGTGCACACAGGTAAATATTTCTGGGAAGACAAGTCAGGAAGCTCGGGGCAGGGGAGCAAGGTCACAGATGCACCTGGAGGACAAGGGAAGAACTTGGTCCTGGGAACGAGCCGGAAGCTCAGGTGACTTGACCCAGAGCGTCCTTCTCCCCTTGCCCGGGAGCCAGGCCAGCAGTAGCCCTCGGGGAGCTCGTGCTCCACTGGTATGGGGAACAGCAACCCAGTCAGGACACGTGTAAAGCACCATTCCCGGCGGTGAAGCGGGAAACCCTGCAGGGGAGGACAGAGTGACCTGCTGGGGGCCGTTTGAGGCAGGCTATCAGGGAAGGAGACAGCTGACCAAAAGCAGGAAAGGGTCTCGCAGTGGCTCTGCGGGGGGCATCCCTCAGGGGAGGGGCAGAAAGGCAGCCCTGATGTGGGAGGAGGTTTGGACGGAGAATGGGTGTGTGTGGCCAAAGCCCGGAAGCAGCAGAGGGTGGGGTGGCGTCCGGAGGCCCCGGGGCCATGACGGGGGGTCGGGCCTGTTCCGTGTGCGGTGGGAAATAGTACAGCCTTTGTGCAGAAAAACGGTGCTTGTGGGAATCCTGCTGTAGGCATGGGGCAGGGCGGAAGAAGGAGGTTGCAGCCCCCCACTGAGGGGCGGGGGCCCTACATTCGGTGGACATGGCTCTGGGGGAGGGCTCAGATCTGGGGGGACAGTCTCCGTGGGGGGCAGAGACATGGAGGGATGGGCGCCTAGGGCATCGGTGACTGGGGTGGAAAGGTTGGGACAGGAGCAGCTGGGGGGGCAGCCAGATTCTCCAAGAAACGAAGGGGAGGGGAAGGAGGCAAACGGCAAAAGCAGGGGGATCCGTGAGCCCCGCTTCACTTCAGACAGGGGCGGAGCGTTCTCAGGATGATCTCTGACTTCGTCCTGGTAGGATGAGGCCCGCTAATGGGAAGAAGGCAAGACGCTGCGCTGCAGTCTGTTTCATTCACGGAGCTGAAACACGCCGCCCGATTCTCCCGTCGTTCTTTATATCTCACGATACGGATCTCAATGGGTGGAATGGAATCCAGGAGGAAGCACCCCCCACCAAACGCACGCCCACCCCCCTTCTCCCTGGGCAGAGTTCAAGGAGGGATTCTCACTTCAATTGCCAGATCTCAGATAAAAAGGATTCCGTGTTAGCCTATGATTTCCTGCAGTGAGTTCAAAGCCCCTCACAGACCTGGAGATGATGAATATCCCGGAAGAACAGTTCATCACGGGCACCATACCGTCAACGAAAACAAAGTTGACCCTGCGCATGTAAGCGACCTCCCCTGTACCTTGGGTGAATCCATGGCAGACAGCAGAGGCGAAGCATGTGACACCTGTGTGACAGCGTGGCTCTCACCATCTCCTGTGCTTCTCCTCTTAAGAAAACACCAGGGGCTTCCCTGGTGGCGCAGTGGTTGAGAGTCCGCCTGCCGATGCGGGGGACGCGGGTTCGCGCCCCGGTCCGGGAAGATCCCACATGCCGCGGAGCGGCTGGGCCCGTGAGCCATGGCCGCTGAGCCTGCGCTCCGCAACGGGAGAGGCCACAGCAGTGAGAGGCCTGCGTACCGCAAAAAAAAAAAAATAAAAAAAGAAAACACCAGTGGTCTAATTTGGGATCTTCTTTCCCAACATCATCCCTCCTTCACCCCCAAACCCTGGGAGCTCCGGCCGGTTCACTCCATAAGCCTTCTCACACGACGTTCCTTAGGGCTGCTGGTCCAGGCTGCAGCCAGCAGGACCTTCGGACACTGGTGCACATCACTTTGAGCCCTGGGTCCCATTTCACTTCATCACGTGTCAAGGGATGCTTGAGTTCAACAGCAGACACTCAATAGCACAGAAATACTGGCGACCCCAAGGCATGGCGACCAGCTACGTAAATTGCAGGGCTCAGCGCAAAATGACAATAAAGGGCTTCTTGTTCAAAATGTTAGGCATTTCAAGATGGCGAGCACGCAGCGCTAAACCAGTGCAGTCCCTACTGAGCATGGGGCCCGGCGCACTGTGGGGATCACCTGCCCGTGAAGCTGGGCCTGGGGGTTGAGTCATTCAGAGTAATCGGAAAGCAACACTTCTCCAGCAAGGCGGACCAAGATGACGGCAGGTGAAGTCCCCGTGGTTGAGGAGAGGAAAAGACAAGTTCAGCTCCAACTCTGCGTCCTGACTCCGGCTTTTTGGGAGAACCACTTCCGTCAAATTGAAATTCTAGCCTCTGGTTACAGCATTTGTTTATGGCATTAGTATTTATATGTCATCTGCACATGCCCTTTTCAGAGGGAGAGAGAGGAAAGGGGGTGCGTACTAGGTGGGGATGTTAGTGCCGTGGTCTTTACCTTTATTCCGGGTCCTGATCCAGAGCTGACCAGCTGGTGAAAAGAACTTGCATTCAGAGCTCGGCCCCTCCATCTCGGTCGCCTTAGTGACTGCACAGTAGGAAGAGAAGCAGGTTATTTTAAATTGCTCGTGTTAATCCAGCCGAGGATTAAAATCTATTACAAATCTAGGAGTTGGGCTTCCCTGGTGGCGCAGTGGTTGAGAGTCCGCCTGCCGATGCGGGGGACGCGGGTTCGCGCCCCGGTCCAGGAAGATCTCACATGCCGCGGAGCGGCTGGGCCCGTGAGCCATGGCCGCTGAGTCTGTGCGTCCGGAGCCTGTGCTCCGCAACGGGAGAGGCCACAGCAGTGAGAGGCCCGTGTACCGCAAAAGAAAAAAAAAAAAAAATCTAGGAATTTGTAATATAAAATCTGGGCTACATCTGGGTCCTTCACTCTGAAAATGCCCAGACCCGCTCTGCTGCTTTTCTGTTACCAATCCTGACAGTTACTTGCTTTACAAATTTACTCTCCCAAAGGGGGCTTAGACTTTGGACAGAAGGAGTCAGTGACCGAGTGGTACCCAAGTCCATGGCCACTTCTCCCCAGACTGCCAGCTCCCGGCGTGGTGGTCCCTGTGTCCTCGCTGCTGCCCATCTCCTCACCTTCCTGTGGCAGGTGTCTGCTGACGGGCCGGCACTTCAAAAGTATCCATCTGGACAACCACGTGGGTGAAGTGCACCTGGCCAAGTTATGCGGGAGGCTGGCCCTGAAGCAGGATGTGTGTACCCAAAGGTGCGACTTGTATCTGGTTTTATCTGCCGGCTGTGAAACCCAGGTTTGAGGTAGAGAGAGGAAGTTTGTTATAATCAAGCACCACGCAAGCTTTGACCATGGTGAATGCTCAGTGGGGATGTGTGGGGTGAAATGCGGATAACAAGGCTCCGTCACTCCGTTGAACCAAGTCAAGGGCCACGTGCAATACACCAACCCGAGAGACCCCGAGGCTGGGAGGGCTGGGGGTCCTCAGGTGGAGGCAGGTCGGTGCTGCTGCACTTCACATGCATTCTTACTCCATATAAAGCACCACCATAGGGCTTCCCTGGTGGCGCAGTGGTTGAGAGTCCGCCTGCCGATGCGGGGGACACGGGTTCGTGCCCCGGTCCGGGAGGATCCCACATGCCGTGGAGCGGCTGGGCCCGTGGGCCATGGCCGCTGAGCCTGCGCGTCCAGAGCCTGTGCTCCACAGCGGGAGAGGCCACAGCAGTGAGAGGCCTGTGTACCGCAAAAAATAAATAAGTAAATAAAACACCACCATATTCTGATGGGTACCCTTCTTAGGAATGGGTTGATGTGCAGTTATGAATTGATTTTAGCTCTTGGGGAGAGTTTTGAAAGGATTATTTGAAATATTAATGAAATATTTTTTAAAAACCTTCGTGAGGTCTCAGCAATGACTCTCACAGTGGTGACGATACGCAGCTGTCCTCTCATTAAAAATGCGCATGAAAGGATGCTATATCTTTTAATGATTTGCCATGCCTCTGAATCATGTTCTGTCCTCTGCCCTTTGATGCAGACGTTTAGGTGGGAGAGTCATGGGAAGCAGACCCTCTGATCTGGCTCTTAGGCAGGATGGGGGATTCGTTTGCTGGCGTCCCTGTAGGCTCAGCCTCCCTGTTAGGGCTGTCACTCATGGTGTGAGAAAGAATTCTTAATCGTTAGAAAGTGGCTGGAAAAGTAAAAGTTCTATGTTAATGTAAAGAAAACTAACACCTTCATTATCCATTTCCATTTTTTATTTTAGGAAAACTTAGCTAAATCATCAAGCCTGTCATCCGCTATCTGTGGGGCACAGGAATTCACACCCCAGAAACTAATGCCAGACTTGGCTCGAAGGGAAGGCTTTATCGAGAGTGGTCGGGACCTTCCAAAACTTCAATTCCCAGCTCTGAGCTCTCAATTTCAGGCCAGTTTCAGGCCAATTTGCTGAAAGAATTATAAGACAAGACCCATAACAAACGTTAGGGAGATTGGTAATAACCTGGAAAGATAAGAGGGAATAAAAAACTAATCTTGGGGTAGCAGAGAGGAGGCTTTGGGCACTTCTGGAAAAGGGTGTTGGCCCAGGTGTCAGAACACCTGAATCTTGTCCCCCTGGGCCACTTCCCTAAACCACTCACCTAATGACTGAAGGCTCGGTGTTTCCTCTGCTCGTGTCCGAAAGAGAAACAGGAACCCCCATCTCATCTGGCCCACTTCACAGGGTCCTTAAAAGATGCAAATAAAAAAACAGGATGTGAATATGATTAACAGAAGAAGATGCGCAAAATAATTACCGATATGCTTGAGGACAAGATGGTGAACAATTCCATGACCAGATTAGGAGGGCAGGGAGGGCTGACTGTCCAGATGAGAGAGGCAGGAGACTGGGCCCAAGGGGGCTGGGGTCCCATGATAGCCAGGAGCACAGGGCTGGCAGGGTGAGGGAGGGGAGGGTGCTGCCCTGCCCATCAAGGGACACCTCCCCTGCAGGTGTCTACCTGCAGCCCCAGTGGAATTCCCTACGTTCCTGCGACAGTTGGCTTCAAAGGCTGCAGGATGGAAAAAGGATGGTGGTAGCAGACTCAAGGGAGAGGTAGAGAAGCAGGAAGAAGCAGGATTGGGAATTCGCTGACAGCTTTGGGCTCTCCCCGGCCCAGAAGAAGGTCAGACCCAGAGGCAAGGGGTGGGAACCGTGGTGACAATTGGGTTGATTGATCCAGATTCTGGTAAAGGGCACCACTCAGGGCTGAATGAGGAGTCTCCCACAAACGCACATTAAATTTATACAGATGTCTTGGCAGAGGGGACCACCCCCCACCCCGCCCCCTGGGGCTCCGGAGCAGACACTGTGGAAGACAGCATGTGGATGGGGATTCCCAAAGCTAAACATAGTCTCACCCTACAATCCAGCAATTGGTCCCCAAGATATTTACTCAAATGAGTTGAAATTTTACACCCCCATGAAAACCTGCCCATGGATGTTTATAGTAGCTCTATTCATAATTGCCTCAATGTGGAAGCAGCCTTGATGTCCTTCAATAGATTAATGGATACACAATCCATCAAGACAACGGAAATTCAGTGAAAAGTAAATGAACTAGCAAGCCGTGGAAAGACATGGAGGGGACAAATTCACGTTGCTAAATGGAATAAGCCAGTTTTAAAAGTCTCCATACTGTGTGATTCCCATGGGATTCCATATGACATTCTGGAAAGGGCAAGACTGCAGAGACTGTGAAAGGCTCAGTGGCTGCAGGGGCTGGAGTAGGATGAGGGATACATAGGTGGAGCACAGAGGGCTTTCAGGGCAGTGAAATGCTTCCGGATGATACTGTGATGGTGGATACGTGACATTATCCATTTGGCAAAACCCAAATGGATACACAATACCAGGAATGAACCTACAGTAAACTATGGGCTTTATTTAGTTAATAATCACAATGTACTAATACTGGTTCATCAATTGTAACAAACGTACCTCACTAATGTGAGATGTTACTAATAGGGGAAACTCTGTGAGTGTGTGTGTGTGTGTGTGTGTGTGTTTGCGTGTGTGTGCATGGGTAGGGGTGAGGGTTATATGGGAACTCTGTACTTTTGGCTCAATTTCTCTATCAACTTAAAACTTGTCTGAAAAATAAAGTACACTAATTTAAAAATTTTTCAAAATTTTCAATCTCATCTCAGTCGTGATCATGGGGAAAATGAGAACGTTAGTGAATTTCCTTATACTTGTTTGTCTTTTTCTTCCAGTTTTGTGGCTTGATTTCATTTGGAGGGTGAAGGAGGGTGCCATGATCATTTGTTCGTGTTAAGGGCCTCCAAAGGTTAATGAGCACATCCATCTCTGGCCCAGGGGAAGTGGAATGGTCTTTCTTCGCATATAGTAACGGCGTGTGTGATGTGGAAGCCTCCAGCAAGAGCTTTTTCTGCAGTATGGCATGTTATTACCAGAATATAGTCATGGCAGGTGCATTTCTCCCTCTGAGTAATGAAAGCCCCGGTTCTCCAGTAATTTGGAAGGGAGGGAATGAGGAGGTGATGGGAAGGGTCGCCCCGCTGTCAGACCCTAATCCATGACATCACCAAGCTTCCACCTCGGTCAGTGAAAGGAGCTACTGGTATAGAACTGTCTTTGCTATACTTTGAGTCTGAGGGGGCCGAGGCCCAACAAGCCATCTGTGCGCCCTACCTCTTTTTAAGGGACCATTTTTATCCCCATGAAGACAAGTTTAGTGGGAACGTCAACAGTAGTCACCGTAAAGTGGTCCACAGACGTCAAGAAGGTCCCAGACCCACAAGTGAGGGGGCTCCTCCTTGGAGACGGGGAGTGAGGCCATGGCAGGAACACTGGTGTCCCGCATCCTCCACTTCTGAGTTTCCTGCATCTGCCTGTCTCCCCCACTTTTAAAAAATTGTAGTGAAATAAACATAACATAAAATTTCCCATCCTAACCGTTTTTAAGGGCACGGTTCAGGGGCATTAAGTACCTTCACGTTGTTGTCCCAGCATCACCCTCATCCGTCCACAGAACCCTTTTCATCTTCCAAAAGTGAAACTCTGTCCCCATGAAACACTAAATCCCCATTCCTTCCTCCCCCGACTTCCTGGCCACCACCATTCTGCTTCTGTCTCTAGGAATTTGCCTACTTTAAATACCTCACATGTGTAAAATCCTACATATTTGTCCCATTTCACTTAGCATAATGTCCTCCAGGCTCATCCGTGTTGTAGCACGTCAGAATTTCCGTCCTTTGAAAGATGAAAAATGGTCCGCTGTACCTATATACCACAATTTGTGTACTCATTCATCCATTAACGGACCTTCTACTTCTGCGTATCGTGAATAATGCTGTTGTGAACGTGGGGGTACAAATACCCCTTTAAGTCCATGCTTTCGATTCTTTTTTGTGTGTGTGTGTGGTACGCGGGCCTCTCACTGCTGTGGCCTCTCCCGTTGCAGAGCACAGGCTCCGGACGCACAGGCCCAGCAGCCACGGCTCACGGGCCCAGCCGCTCCGCGGCATGTGGGATCTTCCCGGACCGGGGCACGAACCCGTATCCCCTGCATCGGCAGGAGGACTCTCAACCACTGCGCCACCAGGGAAGCCCTCGATTCTTTTGAGTATATATCTGGAAGTAAAATTGCAGGATCACGTGGTAGTTCTCTGTTCAATTTTCTGAGAAACCTCCATCCTGTCTGCCACAGCGGCTGCACCATTTTACATTTCCACCAACAGTGCACAAGGTTCCAGTTTCTCCATATCTTCGCCAACATGTGTAACGTTCTGTTTTTTGATAGTAGCCATCCCGGTGGGTGTGAGCCGGTATGTCACTGTAGTTGTGATTTGCATTTCCCTAACGGTTAGTGATGCTGAGCTCATCTTTTTTTGTGCTTATTGGCCCTCTGTATACCTTCTTTGTACCTCCCTCACTTTTACAACTAGGAGCGGGTGGGATCCTGGGTGGCCATCACCAGGCTGCTTCTCCCTGTCTCTATAACTGCTGTGGGTCAGGCCTTCTATGAGCCCTTGGGTTTTGATCCTCAGCTTCATACCCTCTACTTACCAACCTGACTTCGTTTTCTGCATCTTTATCCTGTGACTCTATACCACGTCACTTTCCAGGCTCTGTCTCTTCTTTCTGCATCTTCTTTTCAGTTGGGGATGTTCTGAGTCCGTGATGTTGGAAGAAACAGTTTTCTCTGCGGCTCCTTTGAAGAGTCATACCACACCTTTGTTTGCGTGGCATCTTCACTCAAAACCTTCCCCTGTCTCCACCTGCACTCTGGTCCTCACTCCCGGACCAGCAGAAAGAAAAACCACGGGAAGACCTAGCTAGTTTCCTCTCATTAACACCAATTAGGAAGGTGGAATCCAGTAGCGAAGGTAACCTGAGGAGCATGCCCTTTTTCTCTTTTCACTGTGCACTCTTATCTCTGCGTTTTTCTTCTCAGAGAATAAATGTCTACCTGCCAGCCACTCCCCCACTGCTGTAAATATCCAAGTTCAAATGTGTTTAATACTCAACTCCTAAATTTAGTGCTTCTAAATTCAGCTAAATCCAAATGCTGCATTCTTGTTCTTCTCGTGGAATTCAGGAATTACATTTAGAGCAACTTTGCATGCGCAGAAAATTTCTCCTAAATGCTAAACACTTAGAAACATCGCTCACAGATGAGCTGTAAGTTATCTTCACTTAAAAAAAAAAAAAAAATCAATGGGACCAATACCTGCCTTGCAGGGTCATTGTAAAGATGAAAAGAAATCATGAATTTAAAGTGTCTGGCATGTTAGTAGCATCTCGATAGGTACTTTTTATGCCAATCGGATTTTATATCATGACTCTGCAAAGAATCCCTAAAATTGAATAACACACTCCAGTTTAATGGGGCTTTCTCAAGCTTTGCCTTACTCAATCTCTGTAGCAACCATGTGAGACAGTCACTGGGCCACTAGGAAGAAAGCCTATTGCAAATTATCCTGTGGTTAGAAATATTTCCATGCCGAGCAGCGTCTATCAATAAAACCTTAAGCTCTTCAAGCTGTGTTCTCTCTTTTCCCAGAGACTATGAATGGTGTAGCCTGAGTGAGCCTTTCTGATTTACTCATGGCCAAAGGCATCAACTCTTGATATCGTTATCTTCCAATTATTCATCCATGTCCTAGCAGAGCTGGTTTTTGTTAGTTTGAGATTTTGTTTTGTTTTGCTGCCCTTTTCCTCCTCCTTCGTCTCCTCTTCAGCAATAATGATTTCTACTCAAAGCTCGCCTTTTCTATCTACTTACATCATCTCCTAAGGACACGGAGAAGAACTGAGTCAACTGACCCATAGTGCAGGTTTAGGCAGTTTATCCTTTCTCGAGAGAGAGAACAGGAAAACCTGTCTGACCACATGACATTCATTCACCTTTGGGATTCCTGGGGGAATACTTCTGGACAAATAGTCAACCCTCACTCAATATCCGTGGGGATTGGCTCCAGGATCCCCTCGATACCAAAATCCACAGATGCTCAAGCACCTTTTATAAAATGGCATAGTATTTGCATATAACCTATGCACGTCCTCCCATATACTTTATCATCTCTAGATTACTTACAATACCTAATACAATGTACATGCTATGTGAATAGCTGCTGGTGTACGACAAATTCAAGTGTTTCTTTTTGGAACTTTCTGGAATTTAAAAAAATATTTTTGATCATCGGGGAATACACAGATGCAGAACCTGTGGATATAGAAGCGTGACCACATGAGGAAGATAAATCTTTACATCAAGAGTCTGCAATAGATACAGATGTCGCTAGAAAACTACAAGATGTTTTGGTCAAGATTGGAAGTGGATGACCTTTCCAATCCTGGAGTAAGCACAGCCCGGGCCGGAGTCAGGGTGACAAGGCCCATTCTCACTTCTGCAGGAAGAAATCTGCAGGCACCTGGAAGCCCTGCAGAACTCTTTGGATGATTTCTGACCTCAGATGACCATCACATGGAAAAGTAGATGTATAATCCTTTCTTTGCCAGGACAGATAAGGGCAGGATGCAAGGCTTATCAGAGGTGACCTCACTGCCTTGTGGACAAAGGAAATGATGCAATGTGGATTTGACTCAAAGAGCCTTGGAACCGTCTGGAATTCTTTGACCGAATGGAAACCTCAACTAGCAAAGTGAACTCGTGGAAACTTCAAATCTATTGTTTACAGATACTTTTAAATTCATGGTTTTCAGCTCATTGGCTTCAAAACCAGACACTGACACCAAATGTCAGGGACTGTTTCACAATTTCAGCTTCTTTTCCAAGACCAACAGCTGCAGCCTTTTCATCCAAAGTCACCTCTGAGCAGACGAGTGCCACTGCTGGCCCCTTAAAAGACAGAGGTGAGACGTTGCAAAGGTTTGTGTTTGGCTTTTCTTGTTATGATTTTTCCATGTTTTTTATTTTCTTAACATCTTTATTGGAGTATAATTGCTTTACAATGGTTAGTTGCTGCTGTATAACAAAGTGAGTCAGCTATACATATACATATATCCCCATATCCCCTCCCTCTTGCGTCTCCCTCCCACCCTCCCTATCCCACCCCTCTAGGTGGTCACAAAGCACAGAGCTGATCTCCCTGTGCTATGCGGCTGCTTCCCACTAGCTATCCATTTTACATTTGGTAGTGTGTGTATATGTCCATGTCCATGTTTTTTAAAGGCAATCAAGCGCACCCATGGAGTCCAGAAAGACTACAACTCAGTCTTTCACTTTATGCATGAGCTGCTTTCCCCTAATCCTACATAGTGCACAGCTAGGTGGGTCCTGACTCACCTTGCCCTTCCCCCAGCAGGCTCCAATCCTTTGATCCTGGCTCTCTGCGGGCTCCACGTGGTCAACCCTCTCAGCTCAGGGAGGAAGAGTAGGCTCCCACTGGACTTTTGCTTCTCTCCCCAGGCCCTCCACCCAGGACTCTTGGTCTCATCTCAGCACCCCTCCTCCTAAAGGGCATTCTGTCCTTTCCTTTTCCTTCAGGTCACAGGTTACTACTTGTTACACTTACTAACACTGTAGGCTCTCCTCTGGGAACTGATGACAGTCCGTCCTTCCAAACATCAGCTAAACGTTTAAAGCCACATTTCTGTTAAGTAGCTTGCAATTCTTTGTAGGGAACGAAGGCACAGCTTGTCCAGACAGTGTGGACAATTTAGCTGTGATAATTTTTAGGGGGCAGGAGAGTAGATGGCTTACAGGACAAGGTCCCTAAAATTAGACCTAGACCCTTTCTCCCACCTGGATCTATCATACACATATCCTGAGTAATACCAGGACTAGGGGGTGATTTGTCACTCTAATTACCCTGTGACCCCAATGAGTTATGAAACAGTAATCTAAAACCTTTACAAAGCAGACATTTTTTCTATCTTTTCATTCAGGAATACTACGTCTTGCGATTCATTTTAACCAAGGAGAAGTGGGTATGTCCAGGACTCTAAGACTATTCCTTGATTTTTGGATATTAAACCAACCTTGCATTCCTGAGATCCAGCTCACTAGGTCATGGTGAATAATCCCTTTTACATGTTGCTGAACTTAGTTTGCTAGTATTGTGTTGAGGATTTTTGTATCTATATTCACAAGGAATATTGGCCTGTAGTTTTCCACTTGTGATGTCTTCTTCTGGTTTTGAGATCAGGGTAATACCATCCTTAGAGACTGAGTTGAGATCTGCTTTGACTCTTGCTCCCACAGCCAATTTTAATTCAGCAGCTAGAGTAATGTTTTAAATGTAAACCAAGTCACATCATGTCTGACTCCCATCTCCAATGGCTGCCCATCCCACTTACCATCCTGACCACTTGCCAGGGCCCCCAATGCCTAGACCCCTGCCTGCTCCTTGACCTTTATCTCCTGCCACCTTTTCCCTTGTTCCCTTTCCTGCAGTCACACTGGTCTTTCCAAAGTTCTTCCAATCCACCATGCTACTTTCCACCTAAGTGCCTTTCTCCTGCCTATTTCCTCTGCCTGGAATGCCATGAATGGCTCCTTCGCATCACGCAGGTCTCTGTCCAAGCATCACTTTCTTAAAGGCCTTCTCTGAAGGGTTCACCTGACATAACATCTATTCCATGGTCACTTTCTGCCCATTACTCTGTTTAATTTTTTAAAAGCACTTATCATTTGAAATCAGTTTATTTGTTCACTTATATATGGCTTATCTCCCCTACCTTTATGTAAATTCCATGAAGGTGAGGTTTTTGTCCTGTTGAACTATCAGAACCTAAGTCTGTGAGGGATGCTTAGTAGAAGCTCAGTAAATGTTTATTGGATACATGCATAAAATAGACAAATATTTCTGTACAAAGATTTTCATTACAGCATTATTTATCATGGTAACACATTTAACAATACGTAAATGCCCAACAGGCGAGGAATAGTCAAATCAGGGATAGTGTATCCATAGGATGGAACATTATGTGGTCATTTAAAGTGGTGTTTAAAAAACTTTAAAGACATGGGAAAATGTGCGTGATATAATGTTACACCAAAAAAATCAGGTTATAGCTCTATACACAGTTTAGCCTAATTATATTTTATGTTGTAAATATATATTTATAAAAAGAAATGTGAAAATAAAGGGAAAAACAGAAAAAACAATCTCTGAGTGGTGCATTATGGACAATTTCAACGTTTTATTTATACTCTTTTGTATGTTCTAAATTTTCTCTGACATGCATGCATTATTTTAATAACAAAATATTTTAAAATTTATGACTAATATGATATATTTGGAGAATAAAAATTTTCAAGTGGGAAGACATACTGTCTCTCCTGAGTTGAAGTGTTTCCCTGTAATAATCTTTTAGAAGTTTCTAAAATGAATCTGAATATGTGGTGGATTAGTGGCTTCCTGTGTGCTTTTTTCACCCTGCTAGATTGAAGCAAGGAGGTCCAGGAGATGGTTTGGTTTGTTCTTTTTATAATGCAAATTGGTTCTTTTTATAAAGGTCCACCTAGCCCTTCTCCCCTTCAGATTCTAACTCCAGAGAGGAGACCTTGTTCCACATAGCTTTCTATCCCCTGCAGAATCCACACAGCACTCTGCACCCCACTCCTCACTAACGATGCTGGTAACACCAAGTACAGACCTACCCTCACCGGCCTTGCTCTGTAGCCTCAACTTGCTGAGAACGGAGATGGCAAATGGCCTTCCTGTTAGATCTCAGAGCCTGAGGAGCCCCCCAATACACGTTCCTGTGCTTTACCTGCAGCAAAATCTTCTGTATGTATGATGCCAAGGAACCATGCTAAGGACCCTGCCTGCTCTCGTTGAAAAGAGGGAGCCCTCTCAACACAGGGCTGGCCATAAAAGAAGATCTAGGAAGGCTCTGCCCCTGTGTACAGACTCTTCCCCTTCCTCTTCCCTTCCCCAATGCCTGAAGCATCTCTCCAGTTCCAGACTTGCTCTCTCTTTCAACGTGCCCAGCGCCAACGGATGCCATGGAAACAGCTGCCGCAGTGGTCAGGGAGGCTGGTTGGAGCTTCTGCTCTGCGGAATGGTTCATTTCTTAAGAAAGAACGATGCCGTCTCCTGTGGAAAGGCCCCATCCCTGCAGCGGGCCCAAGCTGACCTGCACAGGATCCCTCCGACAGCTGATGTCATCACTGTGGTGCAGAGAACAGCAACCTGTCTGCACTATTTTGAAGACATGGAAACATTCAAAGGTTTTTGCTTAAGACACAGGCTCAAGGTGAGTTCCAATAGACTCATGAAGACTGTGTGCAATCTTCCTTTTTCACCTGCCGGTATGTTTTCCTCCATGACAGTTACCAGGCCTCTAGAATCTCTTAAGAGTTTAAGGGATTCCAGGAAGGAACCAAGCATCCAGGAATACACTAGAAGTAGCCAAAGGACGCAGAACAAAATCCTGATCAGCATCAGAAAGGACTAGGGAGCCATTCAAGGAACTCTAGCTGCTCCCAGACAGGAGAGGGGATTTTTAATATGTTTTTAATTTTTTAAAAATGTTTATTTTATATTGGAGTATAGTTGATTAACAACGCTGTGTCAGTTTCAGGTGTACAGCAAAGTGATTCGGTTATACATATCCATGTATCTATTCTTTTTCAATTCTTTTCCCATCTAGGTTATTACAGGGTACTGAGCAGAGTTCCTTATGCTACACAGTAGTAGGTGCTTGTTGGTAGAGGGGATTTTTAAATGTTTTCCTCTCAGTCTCCCTCCTTAAATTGCCTGTAAAATTAAATTAGCCAAGACATTTTCTCTTAAATGAGAAAAATGGGCTGACATGAGTAACAATCGCTAACATGGAGCACGTTTTACACCAGACATTGTGTAGACATATGGCCCCACCTTGCTCAGAGTAAAAGCCCAAGTCTTCCATTGGATCTAAAGGCCGCAGGTGACCTCCCCCACTGGTACCCCTCCATCCCCTACCCCGTCCCAGCTCCTTCCCGTTCCTCTCCAGCTCCTGGTCTCCACGGCCCTCCTCCTCAGGACCGTTGCACCTGCCCTTGTCTCAGGCTGCATGTCCCCTCCCCAGACTCTATGCACAGAGCTCCCACTAGGGGCCTCCCCATGGATGCCTACTCATTGCACAGTGGTCCTCGGTCTCCATGCATAAAATCTCCTCCTGCCCCAGCACCACCTTTACCTCCAGCCCTACCTGGTGGTTCTCCACTCGTGGTTTCAGTCTTGCTTTGTCTTCCCCTAGAAGGATGTACACCCTGGGAAGGTGAGCTTTTGAGCAAGCTCCCCGGGTGACCTTCACGGCACTTGCAGGGAGAGCTGATCATTGCCCCACCTGCTCGGGGGGACCTGGGCCCCGAGCTGGCTGGCATCACAGCGCAGGACGATGCTCCACAGTCTGCCTCGTTATGAAGCAGGAAAGTGCAGAAGAAGGCATGGCAGTGTCTGGGGGGGCCCAGGTGTCAGAAGGCCCCCTATACCCCTTAGAACCTAGCAAACGGGCCTGGACTCTGCAAGCCGCACAGCTGACAAATGTCCCACACCCTCACTAGGATATCTACACATTTCCTTGGGACTTACAGTCTCGTGGGCTCTGTGTTTCTCATTGCCGCAGAGCAAATTGCCACAAACTTAAGGACTTAACACAGACGCATGATCTCACAACTTCCCAGGGTCAGGAGTCCAGCACGTTGTAGCTGGGTCCGCGGCTCAGACTCTCACACAGCTGAGATCCAGATGTGGGGACCGGGGACAGGGGCCTCCACCAAGTCACTCACCTACCACGATGTGGCCCTGGTGGTCTGGGGAGGAGACGCTGCTCCCAGAGACACTGTCCTGAGACACTGCTGGACACTGTGCCATACCCTGACCTCCCTGTGCTCACGCCGAGGTCCTGGCCAGGGCTGGAGGGTGACAGCAGAACAGAGGCCGCTCCACAGAGGCACCTCGCTTCCCATCCCAGGCAGAGGCTGCAGTGGTCTCTGTGGGGAGGGGGTGGGGCAGGGCCGGGGGCAACCAGGGAGGTGTGGAAGCCAAGCCCCTGGCCCACACTCCATCATCCCATCAGACCTCACCTAGTGCTCAACCTTCAGATTTTTCTGACCACCTCAGACCTAACCAGAACCTCCGTGGTAGTGATGGGGCGGGGGGGGTGGGGGGGTGGGTATGGACACTGCGTCACAATCCTTATGACACAGGGCTTATTTGGGAAGCACCGTTCCCCTGCTGAAGGCGTAGCATGAAATACTTCCTCTGCCTATTTTTAGTGACCCTGACCTCTGCAGTCCCATTAGACCATGGACAGGCATGTGACCCAAGGACAGGAAACCCGCATCAGTCCAGCACCCTACCGTGTAGCTTCACACAGAAAGGGCCCAACTGGGAAAACAGGTTGTTACCCTGTGCATTCAGAATGCCTTTTTCCAGGAATGCACACGGAGAGAAATCAGCTGGGTCATGTTAATGCAGTGTGGCTGGGATGAGCGGATACGCCCTTGTGAGGAACCCTTCCCCTGAGCTCTTGGTCAATTAGCAGCTCAGGTGCTGGACCCTTAAAGCTCTCATCCGGAGCTTAACACAGTTCAGCCTCTTGGCAAAACGGCCCCATGTTCAGGATCCTTGCCATTCTTATTGCCGAGGTTTTCCTTACTTCTTCTGATGTAACCTAAATGAGTCTCTGCAACCAGGAGATCTTTCCCTCTTGACAGATAAGAAAGCTGATGTTCAGGCTGGTTGAGTGACGGGCCTAACGTCATAAGCATAGGCTGATTCCCAAGTTCAGCGGGGACTGCCACCCTGAAGACAGCAACACCCAGAATGGTGACCACTGGCGGGGAGGGCAAAGGCGAGAGTAGAGCAGACGCTGCTGAACTTCCTTCCTTGGTAAATCGTATTCCCGACCCGAGACCAGGAGGAGGATCAGTGCCTGAGCTCCCCAACACCCTGGCTGGACTGAGGTCTGCTCTAATAAGGGGGTTTCTCCTCTGAAGCTGCTTCCTGCCTGCAGTGCCCACCACAGCCTCGTGGGGGCGCTGGAGGGGCCTTCTGCGTAGCCCCTGGCGATGACAGCGGCCGTCTGGTGCTACAGCTGCTGAGAAGGAATTTTCTTGTTGTTCTCTAGGGATCAAAAGTGGAGAAGGCAGGGCTTCCCTGGTGGCGCAGGGGTTGGGAGTGCCCCTGCCGATGCAGGGGACGCGGGTTCGTGCCCCGGTCCGGGAAGATCCCACATGCCGCGGAGCGGCTGGGCCCGTGAGCCGTGGCCGCTGAGCCTGCGCGTCCGGAGCCTGTGCTCCGCAACGGGAGAGGCCACAACAGTGAGAGGCCCGCGTAGCAAAAAAAAAAAAAAGTGGAGCAGGCAGCCCCCTGGCTGAGATGGTGGATGGGGGCCCAGGCATTGGCTCCTCCAAGAAGGCTGCGGGGAGAGCGCTGGTTTTGATGCCTCCACCCCTCTTGCTTCTCTGACTTCAGTGGCCATTTGTGGTCCACGCACACAGATCTCCAGGGTCTTTTTAGAATTATTCATCCACGGCAACGTTCCCCCTGGGCTTTGGCAAGAGTCGCTTGATGTGAATTTTAACCACATTCTTAGCAGTCCATGCTGTTGACCAGGCTCCAGCTACATAGAGAGTGGGAAGCGATTGGTGGGATTTCTGACACCGAGCCCTGAGGGCTTGTCTTGGGGGCCAGTTTCCATCAATTGCTTGAATATCCTGCCCCATGTGGGAGAGCCAGTTCAGGAGGAAAGAAGCACCTGCCCTTTCCATCTGTCATGTGCAAAATGTTTGTTTGCCCTGACTAACGGCTCACCTTGGGCCCTGGGTGTTTGTTTCTAATTCTCCTCCTCGGATCGAACCTGTTTTAGAAAACAGATTACGTGCAATATTGCAGAAGTTCACTTTTGTTCCAATAACCCGAAGTATTAAAGCTGAAGTGATAACCTTTAAAAGATCCAATGCCCTTGGGAAACAGAAGGTGCTGAGTGAGGCTCTGAAGCCTTGAGAATTTGCCTTCCGAGGCCTTTGGGGATCCAGTGACAGCGTTTTTCTCATCTCAAGTCTCAGATTTCTAGGACAGAGGCAAAGGGATGTGACTAAGACAGATGACTGCGGATCACTTTTTAATTCATAAAAATGAACACCGAATTTCCACTTCCTTTAGCTAAACTGAGTCTTCCCACTGGGGAGCACACCACGAATTGGTTCCACGGGGCTGCAAGAAGTAGCGGAGCTTGGCCTGGCCCACCAGGGTAGGCGGCCTGCGGTGCTCAGCCCTTGAGTCCAGCAAGCCCAGGACTTCCTGCAGAAGCACAGGGGCCGAGCAGGCTTGCGGTGCCGAGGCAGTCCTCACTCTCCCTTCAAGTGCCAGGCATAAGCTGCCGAACGAAAGACAGAGGGCCCGTGAGCAGTGGGCCTCTGTGCCCTGATGAACGTGAATATCTTGGGAATGAGCTGCTCTTTCCACGTTTGCCCACCAGTCCTCTCGTGGCTGTGGTATCAAGGACAGCATAAGATAGCTGCCCAGCCAAGAGGTCCAGTAGCCTGGAAGGTAGGATTCACTGGCTTCCTACATCACCATCATCAACACCGTTATCATCACCATCACCACCACCACTATCACCAGCATCACCATCACCATCACCACCACCACTATCACCAGCATCACCATCGTCATCCCCACCAGCATCACCATCACCATCATCCCCACCACCAGCAACACCATCACCCTCACCACCATCGTGGTCCATCATAGTTACCGTCATCGCCCTCACTGGCACCCCTTACTTTCATGCCGATGTAGAGAGCGTTGTCCAATATCAAAATCTAATTTCATCTTTGTGACACCCTGTGGGTGAACACAGCAGAGACAGGTATGGCATTTCCCAGGAGAGGGGCTAAAACTCAGAGTGATGAACATATGTGTCTTTCTCACGCTAAACCTCAAAGAACTTTACCCAGGGTGTGACTCTTGAGCTAACATTAGGAAGTGTTTGTCAGGCAGAAGGTGGGAAAAGAGTGTGTGGTGTATGGTGTGTGATGTGTGTGTAATGTGTATGTGTGTGACGGTCTGTGAGTGTGTGTGGTGTGTGTGTATGAGAATAGCGCGTGAGAGTGTTCAGTGTACGTAGCATGTGCATGGAAGTGTGGTGTGTGTGTGTGTGTGTGTGTGTGTGTGTGTCCCAAGCAAAGGGAAGAGGGGAAGGCCTGAAGCGAAGCTCCCGGATGACTTCCATTCCTGCCAGCTGCTCCTTCTGAAGTGTCATCTGGTGGTGTCACATCCTCATCGTGCCCTGTTGCAGTCCCTGCTTCTAGGCAAGGCAGAATCTGGGCCACCCAGCCTGCGCCCCTCCTCCTTTAAAGCCTCTGTAACGCCCGCTCCCTGAGCCGCTCTAAACCCTGCATGGGCAGTCCTCTCTGTGAATGTCACCTCCTGCTTCCTCTAGCCTGCCTGCTGCTGGGTGTCCTCCTCCATGGGGCACGGCCTCAGTCCCTGCCCTGAGCCCGGCCACAGCTGGTGCTGGTTCTGTCCCAAGCCCCTCGGCCTGAGCCACCCCTGCTGCTGGGTTCCCAAGGTCAGGCACGTGGGGGCCAGCCGGTCAGTAGTGGCGGCCTTTGCATGGGGGCTGAGGGCAATCCTGGGAAAGCCTCACGTTGTTCCGGGGTCAGACTCATGTCCACTAATGGGGCAAAGGGCCAGGCTTCTGTTCAGGGACCTGTGGGCAGAAGGAGGCCAGAAGGGCCAGTGGGGAGAGATTCCCTCGGAAGTGGGGGAGCAGGACCCAGTAACCAAATCGAGGTTGTCAGCGGGAGAGGGATTCTGAGAACAGCATCCTGGATGTGGACCAACCATGACTGTCTCTCCCTGGAGGAGGAGGGCAGTAAGTGACACTGGAGGGCTGTGTCTCTGCTCTCACCCACCGGAGCTGCCCTGACATGGCACCTCATGCTGGAGGCTGAAACAACAGAAACGTCTCATCACAGCCTGCAGTCTGCCAGTCCAAGATCACAGGGTCACCAGGGTTGGTTCCTTCCTGGGGATGTGAGGAAGGAACTGTTCCTGCCTCTCTCCTTGGCTTGTGAACTGCAGTATTCTCCCTGTGCATCTTCACACCGCCTTCCTTCTATGCACATCTGTCTCTGAGTTCAAATCCTCCCTTTTTATAAGGACACCAGTCATATTGGCTTAGGCCCACCTTGCTCTAGTATGACCTCATCTTAACTAATTCCTTTGACAAGGATGGTATCTCCAGATAAAGTCACATGGCAGGTATGCAATTTGCAAAAACATAAGTAAGGCGAGCTTGGTCAGTGAAGGCAGGTTACAAGCAGCGGGGTTTTTAACAAGCTGTAAGAAGAGCTTAGGAATTTCTTCTAGTCACCAGTTTCTGTTAACCCTGTTGGGCACCGTTTCAGCTGTGGGATGGGGTGACAAGGTCAAAGAGTGGGGCCATAGTTTATTTTTCTGGAAACAAGTGCTGGAAAATCATGGGAAGTAAGATCAGTGTACGGGGTCTACTCCTACAGATCAAGGATCCACCAGGTTTTCCCGTAAGAACCAGATAGTAAAACTTTCAGGCTCTGTGAGCCACACGTGGTCTCTGTCAAAACTATTCAACTGTGCTGTTGTGGTGTGAAAACAGCTGTAGAAATACACAGAGGGATGAGTGTGGATGTGTTCCAGTAAAACTTTATTGATGGGTGTTGAGATTTGATTTTCGTATAATTCTCACGTCATGAAATATTATCGTTCTTTTGACTTTTTTTCCCCAACTGTTTTAGTCCATTTGGGCTGGCACAACAGAACACCATAGACTGGGAGGCTTACAAACAACAGTCATTTATTTCTCACAGTTCTGGAGGCTGGAAGTCCAAGGTCAAGGTGCCTGCAGATTCAGTGTCTGGTGAGACACTGCTTCCTGGTTCATGGACGGCTGTCTTCTCCCTGTAACATGGCTCTCTTTTTTTCCTCCCAATTTTATTGAGATATAATTGACATATAACTTTTGTTATATAACTTTTGTAAAGTGATCACCACAATAAATTTAGTTAACATCTATCACCTCACATAATGACAGCTTTTTTTCTTGTGATGAGAACCTTTAAGCTTTCAAACACACAGTACAGTACTGTTAACAGCAGTCACCATGCTGTCCATTACATCCCCTGACGGCCAGGCTGGAGGCCTCTCCTGGGAGCACACCCCACGTGCCTGTGTGTGTCTGAAATAAAGCCTGAAACGTCTTTGAAGCTCTGGGTGTTACAACAAAATGTGCACAATTTGGCTCAATTTACTTAACAGACATTTAGTGATAATTCGAGCATGAGATAAAGCAAATACTCGGAATATTGTGCAAACCAGCTTGTCAATCTGTGCAAAATATGCTCAGGTAATGCTTTTGTGCTTTTTAAATAATACCAGTAACAAATGTTTTCTGCAGAAGGATAAAAATAAGCTGAAAGAGGGCTCAGGCCCCTGGGGGTCGGGCAGCTTGTCCTAAGGCCCCGCTCTAGAGGCTGGCCCAGCTGCTCTGCCCCCTCCCACCATGAGGAGCCGCTCTCTGATGCTGACCCCTCCAGCTTCTCATGGGCCACTACGTTCATCATTCCTGCTCCCGGGGAGCTGTGATGTGATCAAGACACAGCACCTCCCGCATGGCTGGACTGTCTGGACTGCGATTTTATGTGGACCTTGGCCTTCAGAACATATATCTCTTGTCTTTTGTAATTTGTCCTGATATCCCAGGGCTAGTATTCTTCTGGCCGTCCTCCCTGAGTGTCATCCAGGAAACACCAGCCTCTCCCGTTGTTTCTGTCACCTCCCAGATCGGAGGTCAGGGATCTCTTCCTCCTTCGCCTGGCCTGGCCAACCCCACTTCACTCGGGGCTTCAGGGAAGAGCCTGGCCAGGGCCTTGCCGGAGTGAAGATGCTTGGTTTTGAAGCTCTGGGTGGAGTCCAGTCTAGAATTCCCCATTCTCTCACTGCATACATTAGATAGGATGCATTTGGATGAGAAACCGCCCTTTAAACCAGTAATATCCCCTAAAGGGGCTACACCTCGGGGCTCTGGTGAGAGAATTTATTCCAATCCCTAAGTTCAGCAGGGCTCCGGAAACCAGCTCTGATGGAGGCCGGAAGCTTGGCGTACGGCAGACGCTTTGAAAATCCGGAGGGCAGTTCAAGGGCACTGGCACCTCAAGGGGGGCGGCGCAAAGATCTCACCCCGTTACCACTGTGCTCAGTGCTGTGCAGGCCACAGGGCAGTGACTTTCTGTCTGCATCTTTCCTCCCTCCCATCAGCCAGCTGGTTGGTGCTTAAAATCCCAAGCCCCTCCAGGAAAATGAAAACATTCCGCCTCCACCCTCCCATCTTCTCTCCCGTTCTCCCATCTCCATGTCTCCAGGTAGAATCCCCTCCTCACAAAGAGGTGTGGACAGAAAGTGGGAAAGCAGAGAGAGAGGTGGCCACAGATAAGCTGGACGCCTCTGGCCCTCCCGCCTCCATGCCCCCCTCCACTTCCTCTTAGCTCATTCGTGGTTCAGTGCCAGAGGAGTCATCTGTGGGTGCAGGCTTGGTCCTGGGCTCTCCTCTCAGTATTTCCGTAGTGGTAGTTGAAGTTGCCAGGAAAGGACACCTGTCTTAGGATAACCAACACTTGGAGGGAAAAAACCATCATATTCTGGTTGTGCGTCTTTGGAATTCAGGCTTAGAATCAGCAAGGGTTGCTGAGTACTCCCACTGCTAGATGCCCTCCCTCCGTCTCTCCTCCCCTCCCCCTCCCCCTTCTCTCTCCAGCTTTTGTGTCTCCCCCCATTGCCCCCTCCCTCCCCTCCCCCCTCCCCTCCCCCTCCCCCCCTCCCCTCCCCCTCCCCCCTCCCCCTCCCCCTCCCCCTCCCCCTCCCCTCCCCCCTCCCCTCCCCCTCCCCCCTCCCCCCTCCCCTCCCCCTCCCCCCCCTCCCCAGGCCGCAGTGTTGTTTCATCCGGTCCCCATATATGGGCTTCGGCTCGGGGACAGCATCTTCCGCCTGGGGCGCTGCCTGGACCATCACTCACGAGCCACATGCTGTTCATGAAGAAGGAAGTTATTTCACGTGCTCCCTGTTGCCAAGGCAACCACTTGCTTAGGATCCAAAACATTAATACCTCTCTCCCTTGCATCTATTTTCTGGTCAGGTTTTTTCCTGCAGTGACATCTAGTGACGGCAGGGAAAACCCCCCATGATTTATGCCTGGCCTTGGTGGCTATAGAGCAGGAGAGTGCAGGTGACCCTCCAGGCGCTGACACCCCCGCCCTGCCTGGCACGGGGCTCCTCCAGCCCCTCCCTCCCTGGGAGCCTCTGTCCTGAGACCTAAGGGCACACGCCTCTGACATTTCAACATGAGTTCAGTAGCTGCTTCAGGCTATGGATTCTCAGCATAATAGCATTTAAAATGTGCTTCTGCACTTCTTTAGCTGGTGTATGGTAACCTTGGCATGGCCATGCACGTATTTCTATTTTGTGACTTATTCCAGATCTGAGGGTGCCTTTTTCTACGTCTAGCAGGAATCTGGACTTCCTCTTTCAGGTGTCAAATCACCTGCTGCTAGAGGGGTGCAGACACACCTGACCATCAAGCAAAGGATGCTGGCATGTGTGGTCACGTGACATGTAACTGATGATGGTGATGCAACACTTCATTAGACCCCGCCAGTGACCTTGAGCAGGGACATGGGGGGACACAACACCGACAGAATCTTCCCACAGGCCAGGTGCCTCCCATCTCAGGAGGAACAGCCCAGTCATTTCTCATGGGAACCCAGGAGGCGTGGTCACCAGCCCAGAAGGAACTCAGGACCTGGAAGGTCCTTCTGTTTCTGGGCGACCGTTTCCCTGGGTCAGCCTGTTTCTACCATTGTCTGCCACGTGGGAGGTTCCACCAATGGCCACAGTTCTTCACACCTCCTGGTAGCCTCACCCTTGGCAGGATGACTCTGCTGCTTGTGTCCCATCAAGAGGTGGGGGGTCAGCTAACTTCCCACTGAGTTGAACACTGCTGAGCACGGGGTAAACAAGACAAAACAACTCAGACATGTGAAGAGCTGGGGGAAAGATCATTCCAGACTCAAGGGACGTTCGTTGATGAGAAGGATGGAGGTGGGAAAGGGCTCAGCGAAAAGTGCTGGATGAGGGCAAGGATGCCACTCAAAGTGCGGACAGACTTTAGATGCACAGAGTGATGTGAGTCTGCTCCGTACACGTATCGGACTAGAGAGGAGAGAGGACTTCGTCGCTGAGGTCCAGACGAGCGAGGTGGTGCTTGGACTAGGTGAGTGTCGGCAGAGACGGGGAAAACAAAAGAGATTCCAGATCTGCTGTGAAGTGGAACCTGCATCCCAGGTAGTGAACTGCATGAACAGCATCCCACGGTAATGAACTGGACGTAGAACCTGCAGGGATGCAGCACTGAATGGTTTGGTGCGTGTGCAGGGGGTTGTTGAGATACTAGGTGACAGCTGGAGTGAACAAGGGGGTGGTGGTGCGACTTGCTGGGATGGGGAAGGCCAGGGAAGGAGCAGGTGGGAATTAGGAAAACAGAAGAGGTGGGTTTTGCCGCACAAAGCTGGAGGTGCCTCTGAAATGAAACGGAAATGGAAATATCCGGAGAGTAGTATCAGATATGCAATTGGATATATGATCTTGGAACTCAGAGGGAAGCCATGGACTGGAGATGTAAATTCGGGGATCATTAACATATAAATGGTTTTGAAAGCCTGAGTGCAAGTTATCAAATTAACATATTCATGTGGCTTGAATTTGTACTCTTTTGAATATTATGACCCAGGCTGTATCCATCAGGTCCTAGCAGGCAGACAGCAACCTCAAATTAGGACAATTTGATAAAGATTTAATGAATGTGGTGGACTGTATAATGGCCCCTAAAAATATCAGATCGTCATGCCTGGAACCTGTAAACGTTCCCTTAGATGGCAAAGACTCCGCAGATGTGATGAGGGGTCATGAGACAGGGAGATTCTCCTAGATTGTGCCGGTGGCCCCTGAATGCAATCACAAGTGTCCTTACGAGAGAGAGGTGGAGGGAGCTTTGACTACAGACAAAGGAGAAGGAACGTGATCCCAGAGGGAGAGATTGGATTTGCGTGGCCACAAGCCTGGGAATGCCAGCGGCCACCAGAACCTGGAAGTGGCAAGGGACGCGTTCTTCCCTGAAGCGATACTGACTTTGGACTTCTGACCTCTGGAATTGTGAAAGTCTTGTTTTAAGCTCCTAATTTTGTGGTAATTTGTCGCTGCAGCAATAGGAAACTAATACAGTGGAGGAACTGTTTACACAGGTTTGGACCCCATGTGGGGAAATAATAAGGCAGCCTCCTGGAGCCCAAGGCAGGGGGAGATGGGAGGAGGGGACCTGGGAGACGGGAGGGAGGCCGAAGGGAGCAATCCAGCTCCCGCCAAGCGTTGGGGGGAGGGATGGTGGCGATTGGCTGATACATGATAAAGGGCACGCTAAGAAAACTTCCTGGAGATGTGAAGCGTTTCTATGGCAGATTTTATTCTGAGATAACTGGAAAATATCAGTCCAGTTTTTTTTAGAAAAGTTAGTTATTTGTTTCTATGAAATTTCATAGAATTAATAAAGTGCTACCAAGAGACGTGAAACAGCGGAACTTCGCCTGAATATTCGCGTGTCCCTGTGACCCTTTGGTCACATCATAGCTTTCCCTCACTCAAATATCATATGATATCCCTTATATGTGGAATCTAGAAAAATGATACAAATGAACTTGTTTGCAAAGCAGATATAGAGACAGATGTAGAGAACAAATGTATGGACACCAAGGCGGGTACGGGTGGGTGGGATGAACTGGGAGGTTGGGATCGACATATATACACTACTACGTGTAAAATAGATAACTCATGAGAACCTACCGTGTAGCACAGGGAACTCTACTCACTGCTCTGTGGTGACCTAAATGGGAAGGAAATCCAAATAAGAGGGGATATAGGTATAGGTATGGCTGATTCACTTTGCTGTACAGGAGAAACTAACACAACACTGTAAAGCAACTATACTCCAATAAAAATTAATTAAAAAAAAAATACCGGCCTGCAGGCGTGTGCTGCTGAAGCTCCACGCAAAGCTCTCCCCACCTCCCTCCGTGATAACCCGTCACCTCCGAGGGTGTGAACATAGTGACCTCACCAAAGACGCAAGGAGTTAGGGGCCAGCAAGTGACGCACCATGTAGCCTTCTGACATCCCATCGCCTCCCACCTGCCCTCCACACTCCACTAGGGGACTGTGATGTTGTGATCTATGATAAGAAATAAGTGTTTTCTAGTGCAGAGCACCTAAGACCCTTGGGATTTCCTAAGTGAGGAGTGTCTTTTATTATGTTGATGAGGTGATTTGGCGGGCACCTAAAATGCGGGCTGGTTGCCAGGGGAACCAACCATGTGATTAGAGGGTTGGAACTTTTGCTCCCATCCCCCGCAAGAGGAGAGAGGCTAGAGGTTGAACCAGTTGCCAGTGGCGGATGATTTCGTCAGTCTTGCCTGTATAATGAAGCCTCCGTAAAAACCCAAAGAGACAGGGTTCAGAGAGCTTCCAGGTTGGTGAACACGTGGAGATCTGGGGAGAGTGGGGACCCAGAGAGGGCATGGAAGCTCTGTGCCCCTTTCCCATGCCTCGTCCTATGCAGCTCTTCCATCTGGCTGTTCCTGAGCTGTATCCCGTTATAATAAACAGCTAATCTAGTAAGTGAAATGTTTCCCTGAGTTCAGAGCCCCTGCAGGAAGTTGAATGAACCCAGTGACAGAGTCCTTGGAACCCCTTATCTGTAGCCGGTTGGTCAAAAGCACAGGTAACAACCTGGACGATTGGCATCTGAAGTAGTGGGTGGGGACGGAGCCCTTACCTTGTGGGATCTGACATCATCTCCAGGTAGAGAGGGTCAGAATCGAACTGACCTGTATGACACCCTGCTGGGGTCTGAGAATTGCCCGGTGGTGTAGAACCTGACCCGCACATGCTAATGGGGTGCGGAATCCTTGGCTTGATGAATGCCCCAAGCCAGACACCATCCAAGAAATGTAAACATCTTCACAAGGAATAGGGTCACTTGCTACAGGAAGCCCTTGCTGGTTAAACTGGCTGACATCAGTAAAGAAAAGTAGGTAAGGGAAAGGCAAGAAATTGAGCGGCTGAAGGGTTTCCCACAAGACAGCCAATGAACTCTCTGTGTATGTGCGCGTGTTTGTGTTTATGGTCTCTGTGTGTGTGTGTGTGTGTGTATTTGTGCGTAGGTATTGGTGTATGTGTGTGTGCTTCAGTGATCGTGGGGTAAAACATGTTTCCTTCTTTGTGCCTCACCTGGTAGATAATTGGTCCTTAGATCGCTGTGTTGAAAAGGATCCCGAAACAGCACCCGGGAGAAGGGAGTGTGGTGGGCATGGGGTGAGAAATGCCAGCGAGCCAGCCCCACGTCCTGAAGCAAAAGACAGAGGTGGGTTTGGGGGGAATGAAGCTCCTACCCCTGTGACTGTCAGCCCCTAAAGCTCAAGGAGGATTTGCACTATTCATGCAACTATTGACTTTTATCTCTTTTTTTAATAGTGCCCTGTGCTATATACAGTAGGACCTTGTTGTTTATTCATCCTATGTAAAATAGTTTACATCTGCTTATCCCAAACTCCCACGCCCTCCATCCCCCCGCATCCCCTTCTATTTTTATTGTTGATGAATTTACACATTGTATCAATTCAAAGATTTACGTTAGTTAACTGGATTTAGTCCAAAAACTGGATTTGGATTTCTAATCAGTGGGAAAAAATCTTCAAGCTCTTTTATTGAAAGCTAGAACGGAGAGTTTCTGTAAGAAAAGGAAACCTTTTGCAAATGCATTTGGAATCTTTTCACCAGCTGCTCTCTGACTGTGTCTCTATCTTGGTCTCAGATAAGCTCATCCCCAGGAGTCAGGGAGACCAGTGTCCTCAGCTTCCTTTGTGAAAACTCACACAAATAGCTCTCTACTCAGGTACCCAAGAGATGCCGAAACTCAGAAGATGCGCAGACCTGTATGTTAGAATCAAGGCCCACCTTAACCTCTGTGGGAGATACTTGGAACAAGTATTTCCCCAGAATCATTCTTTCCAAAACATTCCAGAGGACTCCAAAAAAATGACGACCCCCCCCCCCCCAGATCAGGAGTCCACCTGATTTTCTCCACCAGAAGAGTGAGATAGGAGATGTGGGTGTCAGGCACATGGCCAAAGGACTGTACGGGAAAGGGGCACTCTTTAGCATAAATGTTTAAGAACATGCCAGAATCTCAGCCTTTCCTTCCCTCTGAGAGCCAGTCAGTGGTGTAATAAGCCATCAGTGGCTTACCGGATCACAGGAGCTTACTGCTAAAGTTTGAGGAAACTTGAGAGCCAGTTGTTAAACACAGCTGTTAATAAAAATCAAAGTAGATAAACTTAGAAATAAATTATATTTAAAAAGAAGTAATACATACTCAAAACTTGTCACTTCCTGCTCACTTTACTATTCTCGATGCTTTTGAGGTTATTTACAACTATTGTGCCATACGGCAGAAATCCCACATAACGATCATGGTTACTGTGCATTTCTTCCCAGCTCTGAATTTAGTGATGTCCTGTTGGTAGTTTGAAATTGGCCAAGGTGGAAATATTTACACCCTGGAAACCAGTAGGTTCTGATCAGGGCTTTTTTTTCCTCCGGGAGCTGGTTGGTTAACATCTACCAGCACACCACTGCTTGTATTCCTTGCTCCACAGAGGGGCATGAGAAAATGGATGGGATGATGTGATCCTTGTAGCCCAGGCAGGGGAAAGATGCAGAAGAGAAACACACACACACGCATGCACACATGCGCACACACACACGCACACGCGCACACGCACACACACGCTACTGGCTGGAGGAAGCCCTTTGAAATAGATGGCTTGTACCAGGTTCTCACTGGGTGACCTCAGCGCCTGCCCTTCCTGGCTGCAGTGGAGAAGTCATTACTGGGCACATGATGGGGCCCAGATGACACCATCCTGGGGAGTAGCCATCACAGGTTCTCTGTCCCAAGAAGCGCAAGCCCTCCATCTGCAGTGAGCTCTGCCTGGCAGATGCTCCACCAGGCAGTGGGGACCTAGGATGGCGGGAACAGGATCCAAAGAGACAGTGTGTGTGCCTGCCTGTCTGTGCCCCAGAGAAGGGCTCTCCAAGTGAGACCTGGGTCTAGAAATAAACCTGCATGCTGAGCAGAGGACAACAAAGATACACGAGGCTGGGAAGAAGCAGGGGCAGAAGCTATTTTCTGGAATGGAGTGGGATGGAGCTTTGAGATTGGTGGGCATCTGACTTCAAATCCTGACGTGGGAAGAACACAGCGAGGCAGAAACCCAGAACAGAATCCAACTGGAGGAAGCAGCAGGTGCTCTTGGAGAGATATGCCCTTGGACCTGCTAGTGAGTGTAGAATTGAGTCAGAAAGGGAGACACCTAAAGTGCCAAGATTAGAAAGAGCAGAAGCTGGGAGCACTCGGCGATGGCCATTCGATCTAAAGTTTAGCATCTGTGACCCAGCAGCTCCTCAGACAGGTTCGCTCACATGGATGTTTGCAAAGGTGAGAGAGAGCCCATCAGTTAGGACCCCATATGGAAGGGAAAACTCAGCAATCGTGGAAAGAATATTCTAGAGTTGTAACTCTAAGCTTGGAGAAATGTCTACAATGTGGATTTAATAAGCTAGAGAAAGAGAAATTAGTGGGGAGAGAGCAGGTATATATGCTTAGAAGATGCCAGGAATGAAAAATACCCAACTGGTATCAGTGGAAAGTTTTAGGATGTAAGGCTGGGGAGATGATTTTCATGTCTGTTTCATACACTTTTGTATGGTATGTGTATTGTCTTTGCTTTTTTTTTTTAAAAAATTAAAGAGTGAGAAATGATGCCTGGTGTTCACACACCCATCATAGTTCCTTCCAAGTGCTTTCCTGGGAGGGGTCAAGGCTGCACCCTGTGCTCGGCCCATGGCCTCTCTCTCTAACCAACGTTCAGCTAACTTGCTGCTTCTTCAACCAGGGCTCTGGGTTCTAGGAAATAAAGCCCGGTCTGTTATAGGTCAGCTCTCAGTGGCTTCAAACCAAAACAATTGCAATCAGACTGGAAGGAGTCAGGGAGAGAGTAGAACCTGGAGAGAACTAAAGAGAAACACTGCCTTATCGTTTTACCTGGTTCGGGCCTGCTCAGAGATTACAGATCTTCCAGACTGCAATTTTCTAACTTAGAAATTATCTATGAATTCAATTATAAATTAAAACAGGTCAGCAAGAGCATTCCGGCCTTGAATATTATTTATCCAGTACAGCAAAGTTAACCATCCAGCTAGCTAAATAAACAAGCATAAAGAGAAGAACAATAGAATTGTTATGCTCCAGAACTGTGGAGGCAAATGGGTTAATTTATATGCCATATATACAAGTACACTTAAATGAACAGAGAGGGTAGGGGAATTAATAGAAAATTCAAACACCAGGAAGTGTTCTCATGGAAAATGTTCAACAGCCCTAGTAATTAAAGAAATGTCAATTAAAATCACACCTGACTGCACTTGGGAAGACCAAGGAAAAGGGAATTACCTTGTATTGTCTTTTGTTGAACACCTATTATGTGCCAGGCAGAACCCACGGTATTTCGTGTATGTTATCATATTTGGTCCTCCCGATAGTTCTGTGAGGTGGACGTTATTGTTCTCTTTAGCAGATGAAGAAATCAAGAATCGGGGAGGTTAAGCCCAAGAACACATACTAGGAAGTACGAAAACATTTGTCCTAAATCCCTATTCTCCATTTCCACATACATTTCTCAGATAAATAGTAGAATATTAACTCAAGAAAATCAACATAGTTGATCTCCACCTCTGCAAACCCCTTGCATCTAGAAGCTTATCCAAATATGGCCCAGGCTTGTCATCTTGGGACAGATGGAAGAATACACAGATACAAGAAAAGTAGCAAGGATCTAAGGGCTGGAGGCGTGAACTAAACTCAAGACAAAGCTTCTCCTGTAAGTGAACAAAACCCTATCCTCCCAAGAGACAGCTATTATTATCCATTATTGGCCTCACTTCAGTCTTCAAGATTTAAAGTTTTGTGGGTTTAACGATGGAGATTATGTAATATCATTCCGTTCCCTATTGTTATGATACGTTTGGCTTATTTGTGGATGAATTCATGAAATGAGGTTGAATGTGTCACACGGGCAAAACGTTCTGGAAAACACAGTATAGCTAAGAAGAACTAGAAAGGTTAGACTGCTGAGAATGGAAACTCAAACAAATTTGGATATTATTTTATTTACGGTTTCAATAAGGAGTTCCAGATCCAGATGGTGGATTGAACACTTGGTTTACCCATCTTCCTCCCCAAATTCATTTAATGACAGAAGAGATATTTAAATAGCGGAAGCATTTAAAATGTAGTGGTGAGTACAAAGAGGTTTACTATATTATTTTCTCTTCTTTCATGTATGTTGAGAAATTATATACTAAAAGGTAAAAAGAAGTAGGGGGAGGAGCTCTCAGCAATGCTGGAAAACACATGAGAAATTATTGAAAATCTATGAATCTTATACGGTAGACAGGATGGAAGTGAGAGAAGCTTAGTCAGAACTGAAACAGCTCACAGCCCAATGGAGGTACAGAAAAAGTAAAGGGACTACTTTTTCAGAAACTTCCCAGAGTCAGGGGGCAGGCTGGGCCTGGGCCTCGGCGGCCAGGTTCCAGAGGAGCCCCAGGCCTCTGCTGTAAGACTGTGCCCTCATCAGAGCATCAGCTGAGGCCCTGTCTCCGGCAGCTTCAGTCCACATCAGCAAGGAGGGGTAAAAAGCCAAGAGTCGTCACACAGCAGTGAGATCCCCCTCATTCCCTGTCTCTTAAAGTGTCATCCTTGTACCAGCAGTATCAACAGCCACTGGGAACCTGTTAGAAATGCAAATTCCCAGGCTCCACCCCAAATCCTCTGAATCAGAGACTCAGCAGGTGAGGCCTCGCAAAAGCTGTGCTTCAACACATCCTCCAAGTGATTCTGATACACGCTCACATACTCTGCTCCCGGGCTAACTTCTATCTTTCTTTCTCCACCAAAGAAAATCTGCAGTCCACTAGCCAATTCCCCATCCACACAAACTACAGAAAGGCCCCCCTACTGGCTAATATTCACCTCCTGCAACCATGGACAAGCCACCCCCAAATCACGCAGCCGAGCATGGTCCTCCGGGAACATACACGACTAGAGAATTGAAACTGACTTCATTTTTACAAAAGATGCTCACGATAGCTATTGATACTTATAAATCTAGAGCTTCATCGATAAATACAAAACCACATACAAGGATTATAAGACTGTGGAGGAAAATCAAGTGCCTGAAAGTGGCAAGCATAGCCTACGGCTTGCAAGAAACATGGTTAAGACAAGAAAGAGAAAGAAGTCCTTTAAAAGCCTAATTAATAACCTCAGAGAGTTTTGAGAATCAACCGTACATTCATTAAACAAGAACAGGCTGCTATGAAAATGGTCAATTAGACATAAAAGACAGTTCCTAAGAATTAAAAATAATAAACCAACAAAAGGTAATAACATGGAAACAAGAACCTCAGTGGAAGAATTGGATTATGAAATGGATGTAGCTGAAAAACAAATTCGTGTTTTAGAATTCAGCACATAAAGCAGTTACACAGAGAACAATGTTCTGGAAGAAATTTGCCAGCTCTGCAGTTAGAGGCCAAAGGAGGACTTTCCTATTTGACTTCAGATACTCCCTGTCGTTTGAATTGTCTACCGTGAGCATTTTCAGAAAAGCAATAAGCATAAATTTGAATTGTAGCAACCCATTTATGAAAGTTGTATGTGTGTGTTTGTGCAAGAACATGTTTAAAGGATAGTTACCAAAATGTTCACAGCTCTTTTGTCTAAGTGGTGGGATTTCATAGTTTGTGTCTGCTTCGATAAATATGTACGATTCTTAGAGTAAACTGAAACTCATCCAGTGAAGATTATCTGGTTTACAGATGATTGGCCACATGGCATCAGGAGCCGGAAGACAGGCTTGCGAGTGAATGCTGTGCTGGATTTTGAGCTGGGAGTTGACTGAGCCACAAGGGGTCTGGAGAAGGCGCTCTAATGGAAGCTTGAGAGGGATGCCTCGAGGACCTTGGCAGATGAGAGAAGAACGCCCTGCAGGACTCTGCTTCCTCATAACCACAGCTCATGCACAGCTCAATGCTGATTATCGTTTGGGTTTTATTATGATTTTATGCCATGTGTAATCTCTTTGCCCTCAATGACCTTCAGGTTCTAAAGAATTACCAGTTACATCATTGCTTTGTCACAAACTACCCCCAAGGTTAGTGGCTCAGAAAAGCAGTCATGCATTACTTCTTACAAACCCATAGTCTGCCTGCTCAGGCTCAGCTGGGCTTGTGCATGCATCTGCGAGCTGGCTGGAGGCTAGGTGGTCTAGGATGGTCTCAGCTAAGGAAATGCGACTCTGTTCCTTATGGCGGGTCGTCCTCTAGCTGGTTAGCCTGGCCTGTTCTCGTGGTGGAGGCAGGGGTCCAAGTGAGAGAGCAGAAGAGCACAAAACATCTAGAAGCCTTGGTTCAGATGCTTCCACCACGTTCACTGGCTAAAGCAAGTCAGAGGCCAATCTGCATTCAAGGGAAGCAGAAAATATACTCCAGCTCTTGATGGAAAGAGTGCAAAAATCCCATGATTATGGGAAAGGGTGGAAAACTGGGGCCATTTTTGCATTCAATCCATGAAAGTCAATTAGGTGACCCTGCTGGTGTGGCCCACACTGTCTGCAAAAGGGTATAGAACAGAGCATAAATACTCACACCATTGGGTCTTTTGCGGATTGCATTTTGCCATTCAGGTAGTTTTGGTGTAATAGAGTTAAATCGTGATGGGTGTCCGAGATCCCCTTTCTGTCCCGTCTGGTGTTGCTCCCGTTTTCTATCCCATCTGTCTTCTTCCTCCAGCCCTCTCCCCGGGGAGCCTCTCACAAGGCCATGGAGACCGTCGTTTCCCAGAGTGAGCCCTCAGGGTCCGCCCCAAGGACGGGCTTGTCATGCCATGCTGATTCTTCCTGCAGAGCGTCTGGACACACACACATTTCCCCACAGTTTCACCGATCACCTTTCACCTCTCATAAGACAACTTCATTGCTTTATTGCCCTAAATGACTTTTTCCACCAAAGGTGAGGAGAGAAAGGAACAGTGGCGTGAAGGGGGAGGAGAAGACCCATTCCCCCGACTTAACATAAAGAAAAAGAGCTCTTTTTATTTAAGAATGAAAAGAAAGCAGATGATAGATGGAGGAGCCTCTTTGGAAGTGTTGAACCACTTCCACAAAGCCATTCCAGCAAATTCTCCCAGTGTTAATAATCTGGCCATGTTTACGGGCGGTCAGCTGCAGATGTGCCCTCCTTCTCCTGGAAAAGAAAAGGCAAGTGCATCTTCCTCTTCAACCACTGTGTCAGGGAAACAATGGTGCCCTTCGGTTCCATTGGTTCTTTTCTGAGCCAAACGATGACGTCATTGAGGCATCTGATTTTCCCCCTACATAAAAGAAGATTAATGGCTAAAACCACAAGAGGAACTATTGTTTTGCCAGCGTTGTCCAAATCTGCAGTTAAAATACTTTCTTTCACAAAATGCAACATTGCCCCAGAGATAACAAAAGCCCCTTCTTAAGTGATGCGACTTCCCTTCCCTGAGAAAGACCGCACACAGGGAACTGAGCCATGTCCCCGATTGTCCCAGGTCCAGATGCCTCACCATTAGCCCCAGCTGCCGGGAAAGCAGAACCTCATATGGAAAAGCCAAGGTGAAACAAACCCATTTGGACCATGGTCAGAAAAAATTTCAATTTGTCAAATCCAGGGGTCTTTACGGATGCTGGAACTTGAAACTTAGAGGGTCAAGGCTGACCGCAACCCACGCCGTATCAGCTGGACTCCATGCTCTGTTTTCAAAAAGCGATGAATGAAGAGACCATCTGAAAAGCAACATATAAGCTTATTTCTGAGATAGTGATTCCAACCTGCTTATTATATGTTACCTGTCATGGAGCCCCTGGCATTTCCCCAGCTATGAACAGAGTTCCCCCTCAATTCCAACGGGGTCCTGGGGTCTTGCAGCTGTTTATAGGAATTTGCCAAGGCTGGGAGGGCAGTGGGTCCCCGGGGGTGGCTTCCCCACATGGACAGCCAGCTGCTCCGACAATAACTTCTCCGGGCTGTCGGGCAATCTGGTCCTTGGGCAGCTTCAAACCTTAGTTCTGCAAAGTGAGTACAAGATGGGATGCTTCCTCTTTTAACTAGACTTGGCAAGGATGTTAATGTTTCCATCAACAACAGTGAGAAAACCTACCCGTGGCTTTAAAAAACACCTTTCGTCCGAATCAATGAAGAAGTTTTGAATCTGAAACTCCAGGTTTTGAATTCTATACCCATGCTGTCTGGTAGAATTTTCTGGGCTAATGGAAACATTCCGTGTCTGGGCTATCCCATATGGTAGTCACTAGTCACGTGTGGCTTTTGAGCCTTGTAAAGTGGCTACTGCAACTGAGGACCTGACTTGAAAATGTTATTTAATTTTAATTCGTTTAAACGTGAACGGCCGCATGTGTCCTCTCTACAGTTTTACAGTCCCGTAGCTCCTTATAAAGTTTAACAGACACTTAACATATGACCCAGCAATTCTACTCAAAAGTATTTATCCCAGAGAAATGAAAACATATGAACGCACAGAGAATTTCATTCAAATGTTTGTAGCAGCTTTATTCGTAATAGCTAAAAAGTCAGTATCTACCAAGTGATGAGTGGAAAATCAATTGTGGTCTGGCCACAGAGTGGATGCCACCCAGAGGTAAAAAGGAACACATTTCTGATACACAGCAACATTACACTGAGTGAAAGAAGCCAGACTGAATAATTGTATGACTCCATGTATCTAGAAGAGGCAAAACTTCAGTAACACAGAGCAGGTCAGCGGCTGCTTGGAGGTGGAGGCTGGGAGACGTGGGGTGAGAGGGGCTGCCAGGAGGCACCAGGGGTTCTTCCAGGGACGGAAACATTCTATGTCGTGACCGTAGCTGTGGTACCATGACCCTATACAGTTGTCACAAAACTCACTGAACTGTGCACTTAAAACTGGTGTTGTGTTTTACATAAATGATATGCCCGGAAAGCTGGATTTAAAATCCCCATGTAGCTTTTTAAAGGAAACTTATGAAATTTATTCCCTACAGGTTTCTTGCTTCTTTATCTACTTAGATGACAGAACACACCAGAGGCTACTTCCAGCCCGCTGGTGAATTTACAGGCTCCTGGCTGTCTCCAGCCCACGATGTGAAAGAATACGAATGATTTTCAAGAACACAGCTTAACACACTGGAGATCATAGTGTACCACGTGAATGTGACAATGAAGGCCGGCTAACACCAGGCACGACGGCTTCACCAGCTGCCTTTGCACTCTTTGAATTGGAACGTTTGACGCTCAGGGTAGACCCAACACCGGGGCCACAGGAAGTGCCCTCTGGGAAACTGCCATCCCTGGCTGGACCACAAGGCAGAGACCGGTCCATGAGCTAGTGCCCAGACCACCCCTGCTTCTCCAGGGCAGGGATGCACCTGCTCGGCTTGGAATGCTCACAGCACCCAGCATCCTGCAGTCAGAGAGGACCAGTTTTCATTAACAGGAAGGACCTCACTTTGGGGGATGGGGTTGAAGGCACCAGACTCCTGGAAGGCACATTCTTAGCTGAGGGTGCACTAAAGGTGCCGGATATCAGCTGTGAGGATTACGGGGAACCAAGCGCTCCCAGGAGCCTTGCTCTGAGCCGCCCCTCACTGGGTTCCCCGGGATAGTTACTGAGCGCAGGCAGGGTGCTAACCCCAGCCCCCAGCAGCAGCATGCCAGTGGAATGAACACTCCTCACACCCACAGTTACTTTCTAACCTGAAGTCTTCTCCTGCCAGGCAGTGTCTTCACAGAAGCCACACTCCGGGTAGAAGTTTGGGGTCACAGGGGCTTCTAAGGGTATAGAAAGGGAAGGAGGGAAGTGTCCAGTAAGAGTGGAAGAGTTGAACATATGCGTTCACGCCTTCCCCCCGTTCCCCACTGAAACCGCACTGAAATGATAGGAAGGTTCTTTATTTTTCTCTTTTGTTTCATTTGTTCTTTAATCATCAGCCTCCAAGGGCAAATAGAACAGAAGACGATAGCAAAAAAGATAGACTTGAAAACAAACTGAACTAGGCAAAAAAGAATGGGGACCCTGAATCGGCAGCCGAGAAAAGCAAGCAGAGCTGGGCTGGAACGCAGAGCTGGGGCACTCAGGACCATGGCACCCGGGGCTCTGGGAAGGGAGAGGGGGTGGGTAGAAAGATGCCCCGATCTCCTTCCCTTGTCTCCACATCTGGGTGGCCCCTCCTCCCTCCTGGCAGAAGGTTGGTCTCTGGAGGGCAGAACACATGCTTGGGAGAAGCAGCATCTCTCGGGTTAGGGGCACCGTCTGAAGACACCAGGAGACTCAGTGGACACCCACCCCACTTCTCCCACGAGGCTTCCGGAACCTCCGGCTTTCAGCCTCCAGGAGCAAGATTGTTGGAGTCTGAGAATCTGAACCAACAAAGAAAGCAGGTCCCCAAACTGAACAGCTCACAAAGACACACCCTCCACACCCATAGCAAATCCACGTTTCCCAAGCTCTGTCCACCTACGCAGAAGATCCAGCCAGCTTTTTAGAATATGCAGAGAGGCAGAAACTTTAAAAAAACAAAGCTATCAAAATTTTCAAGAGCATTAAAGAGGTATTTCTACCATGAAGCAAAAAGACGACATTTCAAAAATAATTTTAGAAAAGTAATGTAAGAGAACAACAGAGTTCTTAGAATTAAAAAAAAAAAAAAAGATAGTAGAAATTTAACGCTGCGTAAAAAATTTGAAGCTAAAGTTGAAAAAAAAAAATTCCCAGAAAGCAAAGCAGAAAGAAAAGAGATGGAAGTCAAGAGGAAATAAGATAAAATTAGAAAACTGACCCCAAAGGTGCAGCATCCAGATACTGGGAGTCCAGCAGAGAGACCAGAGGACGGCAGGAGGGATCATCAAGGTCCAGAAAGGAAGGGTCTGAGTTTCTAGATGGGAGGAGGGGCCAGCGCCCAGCGTGATGGAAACGGAAAACTCCCTCCATGGTAGATGGTCACAAAATTTCAGAACACCCTGGGCCAAAACAACCCCATACGGTTTTCAGAAGGCAGATAATTTTCTGACAGAGGGTCCAGCATCAGAACACTTTCCGGACACGTCAAAGGCCACACTGGGAGCTGGCAGACAACAGGACGATGCCCTTCCCGCAACTGAGGGAAGGTGATTTCCAGCTTAGAATTCCATAGCCATCAGTCTGAGGAGAGAAAAAGATATTTTCAGATAGTGAAGGTCTCAGAAAAATTGTTTTCTAGTCATCTTTCTTCAGGACACTGACTAAGATGTGCTCCATGGACCTGAGGGAGGAAAGAAAGCAAGAGGGGTGCAGAATCCAGGGAGGTCCCCCGGGAGAGTGGGACAGTGTGAGTCACGATGGAGGGAGGTCCTGGGGGCAGCTCTGTGGGGTTCAGGAGACAACCCATGGAGGCAAGTGGAGGTTCCCCAGCACCAGCAAGGGAGTGGAGGGAGAGGACAGCTGTGCAGTCTGGGAAGTTTGGGGGTAAATTCGTGTCAACAGCGTCAGAAACCAGGCAAAGAAAAACCAAGACCATCACTGACTCCAAGAAAATCCGAGAGATGTAGAAAAGGAGAGGGCAGCATTGTATACCATAGGCTTAGCTGGCACATCAGTCAAGGGTCTCCAGAGAAGCAGAGCTAGTAGGACAAGAGTTATCCTTTATGTGTACATAAACAAACAGACAGATCTTATTTGTTTATTTACAGAAATTGGCTTATGTAATTGTGGGGTTGGGAAGACAACTCTGAAGGGCAGAGGAGAAGTCTGGAAACTCTGGGAGCTCATGCTGCAGCCCTGAGGTAGAAGGTCTTCTTCTGCAGGATAACCTCAGTGTTGCTCCTAAGGCCTTTCACCTGATTAGACCAGACCCACCCACATCATTGAACATAATCTCCTTTACTTAAAGACAACGGATTGTAGATGGCGTTTACCTCTGTAGCAACACCTGCATTACAAAATACAAAATACCTTCACTGCCTCGCCTACGTTAGTGTTTGATTAGATAACTGGGTACTACCACCCGGCCAAGTTGACACAAAACTCGCCATCACAGCTGGGAACTGCATTTACAAATTGATACTGATGTACACACCAGCCACCGGATGTCACTGAAGTTACTACATCACCTAATTGGGAAGGCGGAGTGCAGGACATGGCACGTGGGTGCTGTGGAGTCAAAGGTGTGGAATGGACCCAAGTCCTCAACCACCGTGGAGGAGGGTCCCTATTAACCGCCGGGCGGTAGATCCCGAGCCCACAGTGATCTCAGATGTGGAGGCAGCTACTGAAAGAATTAGGTGACGCTGGCAAAGGTGGCCGTCCCTGGGAAACAGGAAATTGCGGGGAACAGGGGAGAGGGCCTCCGTTGTATGTAACGAGCCTCGTAGGGCAGGTGCACCTTTCAAACTGGGGACGCGAGAGACTTTGATAATATAACAATGGAATGTTAAATGAAAAAAAATGAGCTAAATGAAAAAAATTACCCATGAGAGGTGACCTAGGCCCTTGCCCCAGTTCTTCCAGATCCGAGCGTGAGTTAACCTGCTCTGCGTTTCACTGTTGAGAGTGATTCGCAGGCATGCTGAGCTCTCGGTGTTCCCCGTAGGTTGGATGCAGCAGGCACTGCCCAGGCTCACACCTCCAGGCACACACACCCCCCACACACACACACCAACTCTGAGCCGTGCCCGGGGGAGTCCTAATCGCTCAGAGTGAGAAGGCTGAGCCTCCTAGCAGGTGCTAAAGGCCTTTGAGACGCGCCTCTGTGTGTGTGCGCTCCAAGGGGAGGCCCTGCTTTGATAAGAAAGAGCATGACCTCCCTGTATGATGACTGGGCATCCCACCTACGTGTCTCCTTTTATTTCCCATTCTCTCTGAGCCGCGAGCAGTGGGGCCCCGGCACGACCCCTCCGTTTGGCGGGCATCCTCCACCTGGGCGGGGGCCTTAGTTCCCACGGAAGAACTCAGAGGTCTGTACTAGATTGTTCCATATATCCCTTCGGGAGGAACCCGGACGCTGCCCCATCGCTGCGCAATGGTTTCTGGACTGCCTTCCCTTTGTTTCTGCGTCCCCTCACTCCTCTCATCAGTAACTATTTGAATCTGCCCTTTGGAACTCAGGAAGGTCTAGGAGGCTGAAACTTGTTCCCTACAAGCAAGAAATGCGGGACACGGAAAGGCTCTTGTACTTGGGAGGGCCCCCCAAGGTCCTGCTTCGACGTGATGTGTGCAAAAGACCTCAAACCTCCAGGGGTGCAGGAGGTGAAGCTCACCATCTGGTTTTCTCCGTGACTTTGGATGCAGGGACTTCAGAGAGAAGTGGGAAGTAGGCGCAGCGGGGGCTGGGGGGTGGCATCTGGGGAGAGCTGTAAAGGTGTGGAGGAGCACGACAGCGGGGGAGAGGGGCAGATGCGAGTGTGTGACCGCGAGAGGCCCCGACTGCTCCCAGGGCTCAGAGAACACGGATCGCTCGCTGTGCCGGTGTGAAGTCCTGCAGCTCACTCAGGGGTCGCAGCATCAACGTGAGAAACGGGGTTGACAGAGAGCACCAGCCTGTGATGTGAGCCGGCCAAGGGCAGGGAGGCTGCAGAGCCGGGTCCCTGCGGTAGAGGGATGGTGAGCCCTGGGGCTGGACGGGCTGACGGGCAAGAGTCTGGAATCTGCGTGTAGCCAGGAGGATGCCCATCTCCCACGTCCCCACCTCCAGTGCCCTTGGCGGGCGTCGAAGAAGAGAGCGCCTCTCCTAGGGAGAGCAGAGGGAGGTGCTGGACCCCGGGGGGGGGAGTCCAGGCGGGGAGGTGGGGAGCCTCTGGGGGCGTGTGTTCATCGCGCTGGACGTGGCCCCAGGCAGTGGAGGGAGGCTGAGCGCTGAAGAGACAGCCAGGGCAGCTTGCAGGGGGTGGTCTTCAGGAGAGGAGAGGGGGCTGCGATGGGGAAGGCCAGGAGGAAGATGGGACCAGGCACGGTGGGATGATCCGGAGGGAGGTTTTGAGAAGGCAGACCCAGGTTTGGAAGACGCCCCAGAGGGAGCCTGGGCCTTGGTACCTGGATGTACAGAGATGTTGCAGGAAGGGGGACCCCTGCCAGGGTCCGAGAGTGGGTTCTTGTCTAACACTCGGAAATGAATTATCCCGAAGAGACACACGTGCTGACAAAGCAAGAGATTTTATTGGGAAGGGGCGCCCTGGAAGAGAACAGGAGGGTAAGGGACCCCAGGAGGACTCCTCTGTCACGTGGCTCACGGTCTCAGGTTTGATGGTGATGGGGTTGGTGTCCGGGTTGTCTCTGGCCAACCATTCTGACTCAGGGTCCTTCCTGGTGGCACACGCATTGCTCGGCCAAGACGGATTCCAGCGAGGATTCTGGGAGGTCGGTAGGACGTGTGGGCTGGCGTCTCCTCTCTCCTTTTGACCTTTCCCGAATTTTTCCGATTGGTGGTAGCTTGATAGTTAGTTCCTTACCAGGACCTCCTGTTGTAAGGTAACTCATGCAAGTGGCTACTGTCTTGCCTGGCCAGGGCAGGCGGTTTCAGTCAGTGTTTCCCCTCACGGAGCAACCCCCTAGAATCCAGGCCTTGGCGTAGGTTTCCTTTCCTAGCACACGTGTATACTTTCATTTGTCAGACCACAAGACCAGGAAACACGGGCTTAGCCTCTAACCCAGACTGCAACAGACAACCTGCCCAACCACCTGGAAGCCGTGTCCATCATCGTTCTCTGAAGGTGCCTGGTGGAATCTGCTTGTCTCTCATATTGAGTATTATTTGGGTTTTGATTTTATTCATTCTAAGTCTGTAAACTGCCTCAAGTCTTTTTTAAAGACCTATACGTAGCCTAAATCAAAATAACAAACGAATTCATCACTGCCCTTTAGTTTCAATGAATAAGTATAGCCAGTTCAGTTTAGCTTAATAACTAGTCATTATTACTTGCGTATTGAATCTCTTTGGGACTAAACGTAAACTGGAACAAGTTGCTTTAATTTAGGAGGCAGAGAAATGATCAAACCGGAGCTGATTTTTTCAATTGTTTTTCAAAAAAGAGGGCTCTGTAACTGGCAGAATAGCAACTTGTCTCCTTCCCCCCAAAATATCCACACCTTAATTTCTCAAACCAAATCTCTGATCTTAAGGTTCTCGAGAGAGGGAGATTTTTTTTCTAGATTATCTGGTGGGTCCAATGCAATGACAGTTTTTATAAGAGGAAGGTAGGAGTCAGTGTCAGAGATGTGACGACAGAGGACTTTGAAGGTAGAGGGAGGGCTGTGAGCCAAGGAAAGCAGGCGGCCTTTAGAAGCTAGAAAAGGCAAGGAATGGATTCCCCCTGCAGCTTCCAGAAGGAGCGTAGCTCTGCTGACATCGTGATTTTAGCTCAGTGAAGTCCATGTCAGACTTCCGGCCACCTGAACTATAAGATAACACATCTGAGTTGCTTTAAGCCACTAAGTTTATGATCACGTGTTAGGATAGCAATAGGAAACTGACACAGGCCCGTGTATCATTACAAAATATTACACCCGAAAAGTAAAGAGTCTCTGAATGTATCCTGAACTCAGACTTAAGGTAGATCGAGTTTTCTCTCGGGTCCACTACTGGTGCCTTTTCCAGACTCCAAGCCAACAAAAATATTCCAGACTCTTGAAAGTGGTCACAGCCTTAGTGAAGGCATATGGTGGCTTAAATGCGAGGCCTTCGGTCCAGCTCGCTTGCTGTGCTGTGCGGTCAGAAGGACCCAGGGCCCATGGAGACCCACCCATCCGTGATTGGGGCCCTGGGCGTCCAGCTGTGTCCGTGGTCTGGCCAGGCCACTCTGACCCTGCCCACTGCACACGGGTCTTTGCTCCCGGCTCTGCCTGCTGGCCCTCCGCACATTCGCAGGTTCTGGGGATTCCGTCGAGACATCTTTGGGGAGTTTTAATCTGTCTGTCACGGGATTCTAGTGCCATTTTTGAAGAAGAATAACTTTGATTCGCTTAAAAAATGTTCTGTTTCCCTGTCTCCCAAATTAGAACAATTTATTCCAGTGTACATTCAGATTTAGTCCCAAAGAAATTCGATATGCAAATAATTACTAGTTATTAGGGTAATTGTTTATTTGGATTTTCGGGGAGTTAGAAGGACTTTTGGGAGGCTTGAACAAAGCTGGGCTTTTGGTAGGTGTGGACGCCCGGCCTGGGGTCTCTGGGGAGGGATATGCACTTGCCTGGAAGCTTCAGGAAGAGTTTTCCAGACCGGTTTTTGGAAAAAGCAGGCCTCCTTGCCAGCATTCCTTCTCTGGTACCGGATCTCAGCCTGCAGGTGGGGCTTCTGTTTGTTGATTTGTTTATTTCTACCAAGTGGGTGGCACATTCCCCAGGTAGTGGGTGGGTTGAGAGCAGGCAGTAAGACAGGGCATCTGAAGCATGTTGAAAAGAATAATAGAACTAAAAGTCACTCTTGTTTTTATTATCACCACTTGCCAGCAGTTCTGAGCAATGTCGGTGATAAAAATACGCCTATGCGAATCTTTTTTTGGTCTAAGTTCTGGACAAATGCAGCAGTCACTGTTTCAATAACATCTGGGTAAGCTTCAAATGAACGCTTTTTTTTGTTGTTGTTGTTGTGGTACGCGGGCCTCTCACTGTTGTGGCCTCTCTCACTGCGAAGCACAGGCTCCGGACGCGCAGGCCCAGCGGCCATGGCTCACGGGCCCAGCCGCTCCGCGGCATGAGGGATCTTCCCGGACCGGGGCACGAACCCGTGTCCTCTACATCAGCAGGCAGACTCCCAACCACTGCGCCACCAGGGAAGGCCTGCAAATGAGAGCATTTATGATGACTCATACCTTAATAGATACTGTATTCTAGGAGGAGTTAATTAATCAGGAGTTAATTCAGAGAACTCCTGGTTATGCAGACAGAATTTCACAAGCTCACTTTGGGTGTCATTTGGGTCTCCAACTCTGGGGCTACACATTCTGTCTTTACCAGGAAGTTTGAAACAAATCATGGCAGCAGAGAAAAACAGAGATGAAGAGCCAGGCTCCAGTTCCTTCACTTCTCTCTTGCTTATTTTAGTTCATACCATTGACTATTTACTGGAATCTGAAAATGAAATGTATCCTTTTGCCACTGTTAATTGTTTCAAAACTAGAGTACATCAAGAAAATAAACTTTACCAAAACATTGTGATTTAGTAGTTGCCTCAATTGTTGCTTTTGTAGATGTTTCAGTTATATTAAAAATCCAAGCTTCGTGCTTTGTGACCGCCTGGAGGGGTGGGATAGGGAGGGTGGGAGGGAGGGAGATGCAGAGGGAAGAGATATGGGAACATATGTATATGTATAACTGATTCATTTTGTTGTAAAGCAGAAACTAACACACCATTGTAAAGCAATTATACTCCAATAAAGATGTTAAAAAAAAATCCACATATTGGTTATTGGACAATGGTTTACATAAAATGTTATATGAGACAGTAACCAAAAGATTGTTGACCTGAAACAAATAGACTGCCAGGTGTTTCTCCAGCAAGGATGGGTTTACTTGGGATCTGCAGAGAATTGCAATTTGGTTTGGAGGATTGCAAGCCACAGGCAAGTCCCCATATGGCAAGGGAAGAAGACCACTTTTACAGAGGGAAAAAGGAAGTGGGGAAAGGTGTTGTAAACAAAGAGTCCTGGCTTTTCATTGGCTGAGCCCTTGCTAGGGAAGAAGAGGAGGCTTTCTTCTTCCTGTTGGGCTCTGCTGTCATCACAGGGCATGTGAGTGCCCCCTACTGGTCTCCTGGATCTATTTAATTGAGGTTTCTGTTTATTAATTTGTTTTTACAGAATCAAAAGTTTAAACTGTCACATACATTTAAAAACTGCTGAAAAAAGCCATGCTTATTTCCTTTTCTGTACCATAACATTTCTTTTGGTTTTATTTATTTTTAATATTTATTTATTTGGCTGTACTGGGTCTTAGTTGTGGCATGTGGGATCTTTCGTTGCAGCACGTGGGCTTCTCTCTAGTTGTGGCACATGGGCTCCAGAGCACATGGTCTCAGTAGTTGCGGCGCGTGGGCTTAGTTGCCCCACGGCATGTGGGATCTTAGCTCCCCTCCCAGGGATAGAACCCATGTCCACTGCATTGGAAGGCGGATTCTTAACCACTGGACCACCAGAGAAATCTGTTTTTATTTTTTACTGGTACAATTTTATCCATGAAATTCAATAAGAGAAAATTGTCACTGGTTAGGTTTCTTTTCTGGCCATTATTATTGTTTGTTCCCTTTTGTAATTTTATGAAAAATAATTTTGTTGTATAAAAAGGGGTGTGTTGAAACACAAGCCACTCTGGGGGGTCAGACCTGGTGGGTACACCATGTGACTGCCCTACGTCAATGTCCCCATGTGTCCATGACTTTTGGGGTTAGAATGCTTACGCCCTCTGTGGGTGGGAGAGAAACAGGTCTGAAAACGCTAGCTCATCAGCTGTCCTCTCAAGTAACAAAGCATTTGATGGACTCAGAGTGGTTGCCCTGCTACTTTATAGTCAAGCATCCTGTCTCCCGCTAATATATGAACTTGGGGCTCAGGAGCTGCAGGGTTGCTCCAATTAAACTCATAAGGGTGGAATTACTCCCATGGAAAAGGGGGCCTGAGACCCCACTCACCTTTCATTCAGGCTCAAAAATATGGAAGAATGCCTGAGAGGCTGGATTGGCCTTCACGGGATGGATTGAAGGAAAGGACCCCAGGGTTCCTGGGAGACAATCCACCACAAAAAAAGGGGAGGAGTTGGAACTGTGAGCATTGAAGGTTTTGGCTGATGGAGCGGAAGCTAGCTCTGAGCGCTCTGGCTGGTGGATAAGGGCCACCATTCTGACGCAGCACCCACCTGGTGCCATGGAGCCTGGTGGAAGAGGCTTGCCCACCTGCGAACTGGAAGGAGTTGTTACACTTGGGGCCCAGGCAGCTTTTTTGTGGGACACCCCAATTCCGTATTCTTTGGAGGCACCATCACTCTCTGGATACAAAGGGGATGGTCTCCTCCACCGTGAGGGGAGCAGGCAGCTATGGGACCGCTCAGATGAAGTGATTCGTGGACTTGTACAAGCAACTGTAGGCTTATTTGGGAATATTTGAGCAGGGGAATATTCAGAAAAGTTTGGATCCATTTCAGAAGTGCTAGTTGGAGCCATTCTAGTCTGGGCATAAATGTCAATGTGACCTCATTTGTATTCCAGGCTGGCAAAGCCTGCAGCCACCCACAAGTCACAAATTGTGAAGCCAAACCCCCGAAGCAACGGAATCTCAGTAACCTTACCCACCACGGGGCTCAGCGGCTCACAGGAACTAATTAATTCAGCCATTCGCACTCAACTTCTAAAGAAATTGTTATGTGTCCAGACCCTGGGCTATATTTAAGCTGTAAACATGTTTCCTTTTTCAAAAGAGTCAATAGATACAGCTGCATCCTCAAAAAATGTCAGCAGGAAGATCGCTCTCTGGCGACAGGTTTTTGAGAGATCAGAAGTAGAGGCGGTACAAGAGGGAGAAGAGACAAAAAAGAGTGAGTCAAAGCCAGGGAGAGAGAAGGCTGATGATCAAATAAGCAAACATGGAAACGTGGCTGCAGGGTTTGGGGATGAAAGAAAGAGGGAAGAGCCACTGAAAGGCACCTCTAGACCACAGCCTGGGCTGGACCCCAGGTTGTTAGGACAGGGCTTTGGAGGCACAGCTGCGTCCCTGGGACCCCAGGGCATCCCCGGGACCCCAGGGCATCCCCGTGTGCTGTGGTGTCAGTGGTTCCCAGCAGCGTCCGGACCTCCGTCTATGATCTCTCTGGTTCCCCACCACCCCTCCTGCAGTCTCAGCCTCTCGTCCACCCCACAGTGACCCCCCTCCCTCACCAAAAGAGGAAATTGTCTCCGTTCAACCTCTTCCTCCACCTTCTGGCGGTCAGGGCCAACGGCTTCCCAACCCTTCCTGCTCAGTCCTTCATCTCTGGCCTGTCCATGTGTCCCTGGGCAGCAGGGGGACAGAGCTGATCTGCCGTAGAAAGGAGGCTGCCCTTGGAGGGGCGCCGAGGGGACCTTTAAAGCAACCCTGGCGGAGGGAAACGGAAGTCCCCAACAAACTGTAGAGCATGCTTTGAACTTAAGCCACAGCAGCCGGGACAGTTAATGAAAGTTATTAGCAAGACAAGTGTCCAGTAATCAACACAATTGGTCATGAAGGAAATGAGTGCAGAACCTAATTTAAAGTCCTGACGAATACGACAAATAACTAGTGATATTTGTCACTGGCACAGTCTGTAAAGATTCTGGTTTTGCTCACTAAATATGCTCTTTTTCTTGGATCGATTTTCTTTATTGAAGTACAGTTGATTTACGATGTTGTGTTCGTTTCTGCTGTACAGCAAAGTGATTCAGTTATACATATACGTGTGTGTGTGTATATATATATACATTCTTTTTTTAAAATATTCTTTTCCATTAGGGTTTATCATAGGGTATTGAATATAGTTCTCTGTGCTCTTTAATCAAGTTCAGACCTGGGAGGAACAAAACCAAAAAAATACGACTCTTTAAAGAAAAAATTGCCCTGTCCCCAAGGCACAGAATACCCGAGGGCCTGCAATGACCTCTGACGTTGTGTGGACACTAGTCATCCCAGCCCTGGAATCTCCAATGAACTGGGCTCCCCAGATACGCCCCCCCCGCCCCCCGCCACCCCGCTCCCAAGGGAAATTATAGTCTGAGGAAAAGAGAAGAGATAGAAGGGAAGAAAATGACTCATGTGGGCTCCCGGGAAATGAAGGAGGCTCTCAAATCACTCAGTGCTTTGTTTTAGATTTCCTGGGGGCAGGAAGCTGTTTAGAGCATTTCACGACTTAAATATGGAAAGCAGTCACTAAATTTTATTTTTATGCCTAGGGAAATTGCTTTATTACCAATAACCAATCGGCACCCCAGACATATAACTACTGCTCTAAGGAAACAGATGAGCTGTGAATAGTCCCACCTGAGCCCTTGTTAAGTAACAGGCATATTGGAAGGAGTCAGAAAACTCCAGTTGGCTTTAGACCTTATACCAGTCCTGGGCTTCCCTGGTGGCGCAGTGGTTGAGAGTCCGCCTGCCGATACAGGGGATGCGGGTTCGTGCCCCGGTCTGGGAGGGTCCCACATGCCGCGGAGCGGCTGGGCCCGTGAACCATGGCCGCTGAACCTGCGCGTCCGGAGCCTGCGCTCCGCAACCGAAGAAGCCACAGCAGGGAGAGGCCCGCGTACCGCAAAAAAAAAAAAAAAACAAAACAGTCTTACATTAAAAAATGGACCTGTCCTCAAATCATCCTTATTTTTAAGGAAAGCATTACTAGGCCCACATCATCTCACACACTGTGGTAAAATTCGTACCTGTGGATCTTACTGGGGGGTGGGTTGCAGTAAAAAGAACACCCACGTCATCTTGTTCCTGGCAATCTTCAGCTGGATGACCCTGGCAGATTCTGTTGTTCGAAAATGGCCCCAACAGTGTCTCTCATTCCACGGGGTCTGCGGTGTGACTCTGTCTACCCCAGCAAGAAGAAGGGCTAAGTCCCCTCTCCTGAAATCTGCGCTGCTCTTCGTGACTGGCTGGCCAGTAACATGTGGTGGAAAGATGCTCTGGAACCTCTGAGGCCAGGTCTAGAAGAGTAGGAGCTGCAGGCAGGCTCACTCTTGGAGTCTCCCTCTAAGAACCCAGCCTCCAAGCTGCCGGAGGGGCCTTGTCAGCGCTCTGGTCAGGGCCCAGGCAAGCTTCCAGGACACAGCTACAGGAGTGCACCATCTTGACGGCCGGCCCAGTGGGCCTTCAGGTGGCCACAGCCTCACCTGACATGTGACTGCGACCTCAGCCAACTCACAGAGCCATGAGAAGTAATAATAAACCCTTGTGTTAAGCCACTGCGTTTCGATGTGGCTTGCTATGGGGGAAGAGATCATGGGAATAGCAATTTGGGGCAACTCCCTCAACTTTTCAGGTTGTTTTTGCATCTGTTAAAAAAAGAAAGTGCTCTTCTGGACTGGCGGATACTTAAGGCTTTTGTGACGATCAAAAAAGACCGTGTTTTAAGATCTTTAAAGTACTTTCTTACTGCTTCTGTCTCTCTATCGCTTCTTCCTCTTATTACTTTTAATTTTATTTATATTGCTTATTTTTTATATTTAAAAAATCCCTGCTCTGATTACAAGAATAATACAAGTTTACCATAAAAATTGGTCAGGTAAGCAAAAGCTGTAGGAAAATATTATAATTACCAATGATCCTTTCACAGAGCTAGAACTACTGTTGACATTTTAGAATATTTACCAACAATCTTTTCTATAGGTGTACCAATACTCCCACGAATACCATGCAATAGAAGCCCTCTGTCCTAATAGTTACAATGATTAATTAGCTGGTTAATCAAAAAGCTAAAAGTAGGAAATCACTTTAAAATACATATTACTTTATTTTGTTGTTATTTAAAACTTATAATGGGGACTTCCCTGGTGGCACAGTGGTTAAGAATCCACCTGCCAATGCAGGGGACACAGATTTGATCCCTGGTCCAGGAAGACCCCACATGCCACAGAGCAACTAAGCCAGTCGTGTGCCACAACTACTGAGCCTGCACTCTAGAGCCCACGAGCCACAACTACTGAGGTCCGTGTGCCACAACTACTGAAGCCCGCGCGCCTAGAGCCCGTGCTCCACAACGAGAAGCCACCGCAATGAGAAGCCCGCACACCGCAACGAAGAGTAGCCCCCGCTCGCTGCAACTAGAGAAAGCCCGTGCACAGCAATGAAGACCCAACGCAGCCAAAAATAAATAAAAATTTTTAAAAGTAAAATAAAACCTATAACAAATAAAAAAAGAAAATATTTTAAAGTGATGCCTTGGCTCTGACTGGAAGTTTGAGTCACTTTTCTACATAAACCATACCAGTGATGCGTTCATTATGATGGTTCATTTTGTCTTCTGTAAAGTCAAATAAGTTCTTAAGGATGCCCATAAAAAATCTAAGTGCATGGGAGGCGAGAATTCTACCATTGAACCAGTGGCATGGACTTATATATACTACCAAATATAAAAGAGATAGCTAGTGGAAAGCAGCCTCGTACACAGGAAGATCAGCTCCGGGCTTTGTGACCACCTAGAGGGGTGGGATAGGGAGGGTGGGAGGGAGACACAAGAGGGAGGAGATATGGGGATATATGTGTATGTATAGCTGATTCACTTTGTTATAAAGCAGAAACTAATACACCATTGTAAAGCAATTATACTCCAATAAAGATGTTTAAAAAAAAAATCTAAGTGCAGAACACTCTTACTCTTTCTTCCCCAGACTTTAAAAGGATCTCACTAGTACCTCTTCACTGAATCCCACGTACAGGCAGACCTCATTTTATTGCTCTTCAATTTATTGTGCTCCACAGATGCTGAATCTTTTACAAGTTGAAGGTTTGTGGCAACCCTGTGTCAAGCAAGTCTATTTGCACCATTTTTCCAACAGTACAATTTTTAAATTAAGGTGTGTGCATTGATTTTCTAGACATAATGCTATTGCACACTTAACAGACTACACTGTAGTGAAAATGTAACTTTTATATGAACTAAAAAACCAAAAAAATGGTGTGACTTACTTTATTGCCATATTCGCTTTATCACGGTGGTCTTGAACTGAACCTGCAATATCACCATGGTATGCCTGTTATTTATTTATTTATTTTTTTGCGGTACACGGGCCTCTCACTGTTGTGGCCTCTCCCATTGTGGAGCACAGGCTCCAGACACGCAGGCCCAGCGGCCATGGCTCACAGGCCCAGCCGCTCCGCGGCATGTGGGATCTTCCCGGACCGGGGCACAAACCCGTGTCCCCTGCATCGGCAGGCGGACTCTCAACCACTGTGCCACTAGGGAAGCCTGCCTGTTATTTTTAAATAAATCATTTTTGTTTGTCTTTCGAAAGGATTCATCTTCAATTTCATAGAAACATTATTTCAGTAGTCATATTTCATTTGTTTATTGTAATCAAGCACCTTTAAATGCTTAATTACTGTAACAAGTACAATAGACAGAAACAGATTTGGGAACGAATAAAATGCATTGGTCAAATTTAATTAGAAGACCTGAACAACACAATTACTAAGCTGGAAATCTACCCCTGATGCTAGAGAAAACACGTTATCTTCAAGTGCCTATAAAATACCTGCAAAAACATTGATCGTGCTTTCGACAAAAAAAAAAAAAAAAAAAAGAAAAGAAAAGGAAAAAAAAAGTCCTAGTAAATTCCATAATGGAATACATTTTGAAATAAGTAACAAAACCTAAAAAAAAAAAAAAAAAAAAATCCCATGTGATCAGAAACTAAACAATACGTCTGTAAATAAATAAAGGTTTGGATTAAAGAGAAGCATTCTGAGGATTATCTCAAAAAAGTCAGAAAACTCTGTTTTGTAAAACCCAACACTTATTTATGATTAATCTTCTTAGCAAACCAGGAAATATAGAGAATCCTGCAGCCTACAGCAAATATCTTACTCCATGGACACATTTTAGACACAGTAGCTTTAAAAAAGAGATCGGAATATTGCTGTCCATTATTGTATGAAGAAATATTGGTGGTACAGATGCATAAGGCAGTTATAAACAATAAGTTGTGTGAGGATTGGAAGGGATGATACAAACCCGAATCATCTGCGGATGACGTGATTTTACTGACAGAGACGGTCTCCTTGACCAGACACTAGTCAGGCTCCTCTGAGCCCTCTCCTGGACTAGACCCCACCCTGGGCCTATAGGAAGGGCAAACTCTCATCAAAATGATTTTAACTCTGCCTACCAGCCTCTAGGGGAGCACAGGAGCTTAACTTTGGCAATCACCAGTTAGCAGAGAGATGGCCTAATCTCACTGACCAACTTCCCTGCCCACTTTTTATAATTTTCTGCTTCCCTTCTCTTCTCACACCCCCACTGATTCCTCCTCCCTTCTCCTTTGTTCTCCCTTTAAAATGCCCAGTCCCCTCTGCACAGGTCAGAGTTGGGCTCAGCTCTGTTCTGAAGGCTCTCTCCCCTAGGGCAGTAGTCTAAGTAAAAACTAATTTGCTATTTTTAATGAGTCTGGGGAGTAATTTGACTCTCTATATTTAAGCAACCAAACATAACTGACTATTTAGAAATAATGAGAGAGTTTAGAAATATTTCTAGATGTCAGAGCAAATTATAAAAATTCAATGGTGTTTTCCTACATGGATAAAATACAACTAGAAAATAGCATTGAAAATAAAATACAATTCACAATAGTAACAAAACTATACCATATTAAAGAATTTCCTTGTACATAAAAAATCTATGAAAGAAAAAAATGTTTTGAAAGAATATATAAGAAAATTGAAACCAAAAATGTAAAACTGTTCTTTATATGAGATTACTTAACATTATAAAGACATCAATTCTCCCCAAATTCTTCTATAAATTCTAAGCAATTACATTAAAATTTTCAGATAGATTTTAAAAAATTTGATTCCTCTTATTCATTTACAATACATTTCATAATATATGGAAGAATAAAGATTCACAATAGCTAAGGAAAACTTGACAGACATATCTTACCAAATTAGCACAAAGACATTGTACGTAATACAACAGTGGGATAGGATGCTGTTTCTGGTCAGATGGTGGCTAATGGGACACGGAGGTATCATAGTTTCCCTTAACTTGAGAACACGATGCAGGATAAAGATGGTATCAAGGGGAAAAACAGATTGTTTAGTAGATAGTGTTGGGTGAACTGGCTTATTATGGAGAGAAAAACAACACTGGATCTTACATAATAGCCTCGATAAAGAAACATCCCAGATGGATTAAAGACCCAAACGTAGGAGAGATTATAAAGTCAAGTGGAAGTATACGGGAAAACATGCGAGTTCAGCCAGGGTAGAACAATGGGAATCAGAGTTACCTTCCCATTTTAAAGAACTAAAAAAAGAACAAAATATATGAAACCATGGTTCAAACACTGGACCACACACGACAGAGAACAACAAGCCCTGAGAACGGGGAAGCAAACGAGGGACCCTTATGATGACCCCAGCGTGCTGCCTGGCGAGAGCGTGCAGACAGCAGAGCAGGGCTGAGAAACTCAGGCTGGGCCCAGAGCTTGATCCCTAAGTTGAGGGGATGGAGCGGCACCTCCCCCGCATCCCACTCCTGGGTATTTACCCAAGAAAAATACATATGTATCCACACACAAACTTATGTACAAGACTTACACAAAGTATAAGTATTACTTATAATAACATAAATTTTAAACTATAAAAATGCTACAGGGCTTCCCTGGTGGCGCAGTGGTTGAGAGTCCGCCTGCCGATGCAGGGGACGCAGGTTCATGCCCAGGTCCGGGAAGATCCCACATGCCACGGAGCGGCTGCGCCCGTGAGCCATGGCCGCTGAGCCTGCGCGTCCAGAGCCTGTGCTCCGCAACGGGAGAGGCCGCAACAGTGAGAGGCCCACGTACCGCAAAAAAAAAAAAAAAAAAAAAAAAAAAAGCTACAAATTATTATTATTTATAATAACCTGAGACTTGAAACAACTGAAATGTCAAATATTAAGTAAATAGATAACCAAAACTGTAGTATATCTATAGCATGGAATACCACTCACTAATTGAAAAAGGAACGAACTAACGTACAACATGGATGAATTACAACATAATTACACTGAATGAAAGAAGCCAGACAAAAAAAGGAGTACATACTAACGGCTCATGCTTAAAATTCTGGAAAATTCAAAATAATCTATAGTGACAGAAAACAAATCAGTGATTTCTGGGGATGAGGGACGCGAAGGGATGAGGGACGCGAAGGGATGTATTACCCAGGGTCGTGAGAAAACTTCTGAGAGCAGTTAACGGGCTCATTATCTTCAATGTGATCACTAAATAGGTGCATATGTTTCTAAATTTATCAGATTATACACTTTAAATATGTACAGCTTATTGTAATCAATCATACCTGAATCAACCTATTTTTTAAAAAGGCAAGGAAACAAGGGGGGCTCTGGACCAATGCAAATGAAAGTACTTCTTAAAGAAAGCCAAACTGTAAGGCAGAAAACTAAGATTTGATTATATCAGAATTAAAAGTCTATGTTCACTAACATACCATATAGGAAATGTCAACAGACAGATGAGAGGTCAGTTAAGGATATTGGCAACATCTATAATGATAAGGAAGCACTATCATGAAATTACAGTCTTGCTGATTCTGCGAATAAACAAGAAGACAAGAAGCCCGATGGAAAGATGGGCATAAATGTGAACAAGCAGTTCATAGAAGAGGAAATCCTAACAGTTAGCAAGAATATGAAGATAACCCCAAACTTGTTATGAACCAGAGAAATCAGGATAAAACCACAATGAGATGCCCCTTGTAGAATAATATCTATATTTGCCGAGGATGTGCGGAAAGAGGGCCACGCGTGGACTGGTGATGGAGCTGTAGATGGCTACAGCCCTTCTGAAGAGCATATTTGCCAGAACTCAGCCAGATCACACACACGTCCTGTTGCCTCACAATCCCACTCACAGCGTACGTCCCTAAGTGGTTCTCACATAGGTCCTTGTGGGGACATGTGGAAGGATGTGCTTTGCCATATTTGGGGGCAGTTGGATATTGGAGGAAATCTAAGGGGTCATAACAGATGAGAAAACGGGATGGAGGCATACCAAGGAAGAGCTTCCAGGAGCAATGCACTAGATATTCATACAGCAACTTAGAGAGGTTTTACAAATATAGTCAAACGGTAAGAAAGAATTTAATTTGGAGCAAGAAACCACATAATTTATAATTCATGTAAATTAACCCTCCACCCCACCTCATTTTAATCAAAAGCGAGAGCTTGTGTCTTTTAATAATAGAGTACTCATTATTTGTCAGATTTTTTTTTTTTGCGGTACGCGGGCCTCTCACTGTTGTGGCCTCTCCCGTTGCGGAGCACAGGCTCCAGACGCGCAGGCTCAGTGGCCATGGCTCACGGGCCCAGCCGCTCCGCAGCATGTGGGATCTTCCCGGACCGGGGCACAAACCCGCGTCCCCTGCATCGGCAGGCGGACTCTCAACCACTGCGCCACCAGGGAAGCCCTATTTGTCAGGTTTTATGCCTTTTTTTGTAACCTATATATTTACTGTTCTCCTACTTGCTCTAGGAAGCTGTGATTCATTTGCACGTCTAAAACCGTTTGCAAGGCACATGATTTATCTTTCAGTCTGCTGGTTGCTGCCTTCTCGTCTTTGAGAGAGGTAGTTTAGGGACAGCTCTGGGCTTTTCAATCAACTAACACATTTTAACCACAGCCCCACCATTAACTACCTTTGTCGTCAAAGGTAAGACATTTCTTTTTTTTTTCACACACACACACTGTATTTTATTTTTACAAGAGATAAATAAACTGACACCAAGCATTGTAAATGGGTGACCACAACAAAAGCAACAATGACTGCAATTACCAAACACAAAACACACTCACACTAGGTCATGATATCGACATTCAGTCCAGCAATCCTCCACTGTAACAGCTCCTTTACTTTGCAGTGAAAATTGATTTGTATATTGTTTGCCTCTGAATCCTTGTGGGATTTTTTTTTATTCAAACAGAAAGTCACAAAAATTATAATCACCCTCACCAGTTCACTCAGTCCCATGTGGTTAATTTCTTTTTTTCGTCTTGATCTTTTGTTAACACTGTTATGAATTCATTGGTTTTCCGTTAGAGTTCCGAAAATGCTTTTCCATTCAGTTCAGCCGTGTAGTCAGTTACCAGGAGACATTTCTTGAGGCTTCAGTTTATCACCTCTAAAACAAATCCATCAGACAAAATGATTCATTCACTAGGAGTACAATGGTAAAAAATAGTGTTTCACTAGATTTTCTGTTTATTTATTTTGTTTCCCTAATTAAAATATTTACTCACAATATGGCTAAAACAGCAGATTTTTTAGCTTTGGCTGAAATTACATCAAACTAAAGCGCTATTTAATTTATGCTGATCAGCTCACATGGATGGGTTATATGTGTAAAATTGGCTCCTAAAGGTAAAAGCATAATTTATTAATACATGAAATTTGGGGACATAAAATATCTTTCAAAAGACGTCTTTTTATTTGTATAACATCACGAAAGCATTTAGATTGCAAAGCCACCTACAACATCATGACCAGGGAGGAAAATGAAGACCGAGGTCATATTTTAAGCATGGAACCAATGGAGATGAAATGATTCTTTGCGGGGCGAAAATTCTGGGAATAAACAGGCCAGATTTTCCTTCCTAGCCCTTTCCCATTATGCTACAGTGGATTCAGGGAAAGATTACAATTATTACAACCTGTTTATTTCCACCAGGGGGAAGTATAGCATTGCATATAAAGTGAAATATTTTAACAAGTTGGGTAATGAGATAGCTATGCCCCAAGGCGCCCAAAGAAGGTAGGGAAGCAATAATACTAAGACTAAGAGAATGGACCTTTCTTGCTGAATTCTTGTACCATGCGGGAAGGATTAGAGAAACTCTCGTGGAGAGATTCAATAAACTTTGTCCTGCTTCCTCAGAAAAAATTCATAGTATTCTATAACTTTGAAAAAAAAAAAAAGTATTGCTATAAACCCCACCGTTGTATTACCTCCTTCTAATGTATACACATCTTTTCCAAGTAATAGCAACTTCAACTTTTATCAAGGCTAACTGACCTGGTAGAAGAGTTGGATGATAATAACTGTGGATTTTTAAAAATGAGTTTAAATAATTTAGGATTTACTAAGCACTGGTCCTTGAGGGAAGCTGTAAAAAGGGTAGCTGTGCAGAAGGCACCAACAGCTAAAGGCTAAAGTAGCTGGTACTGCAGGCGAGCAAAGGAGGGAGAGGGAGAACTGCAGAGTGTTTGAGACAGATTCAGGAAGGCGCCAGAGCCTGTGCGGGGCGTCCAGGAGGATGGGCAGAGGACGGCTGAAGGCGGGGGGTCGAGAGCCGCAGCCCTGGGGGAAGGCGAGCTCCAGGCAGGATCGTGGCCTGAGAGGCCTGGAGAGGGGGGGTCTGAGTGCCAGGCCAAGGATGGAGATGTGGCCAGATGTGGCCTGGGGACAGTGGCATTAGGGCAGGTGCGAGGACTGTGCACAGTGTTTCTGAATCTCATACGAGAGAGCCAGGTTCAGGCAACACTTTCTCAAGCTCACATCTCTGATCAAGTAGAAAGAAAATCTCACACACTGCTATCTATAAGATAGATAACCAACAAGGACCACTGTACAGCACAGGGAACTCTACTCAATATTTTGTAATAACCTATCACGGAAAAGAATCTGAAATATACGTATGTGTGTGTGTGTGTGTGTGTGTGTGTGTGTACATATATATGTAACTGAATCACCGTGCTGTTCACCTGAAACTAACACAACATTGTAAATCAAGATACGTCAATGAAAAACAAAACCAAACCAACATCTCACATAAAGGAATTCTCAAAAACAGGTCATGAATGATTATTCAGCTGGTTTTCTCTGCCTGGTGAAATAGGCAGATGTGTCAGTGAATCAGTCCCACCTCCCAGGGTGATACAAAGTAGCTCTAAGAAAAGAATTTAGAGGGAAAATGTTTCACACACTCCAGCAACGGTTGCAAACATTCCTTTTCTTCCTTTCTCTTTGCTTTCCATCTCTTCAGAGCCCCAAACGTCTCCAATACCACCCCTTTTGCCTTTTCATCTCTTCTTCCATCCCCATCTTTCAGCCCCTTATTATATGAGTCATCTTAGCCTTTCTACTTTCTTTCAAATTTCTTTCCTCTATAACCATTACCAGATTGCCCACAGCCAAGATCTTGAATCTGACTCAAGGCGAGTTTATCACCTGCCATGTTGCCAGAGCTATTTATATTTTGCGTTGCCTTTGCCTGATGATATGATATTTTAAATATAAGGCTTCACCTACCTCAATACCATCTCTACTTTTTCCACCCTCATCCCTCATATTTTGCGGTGGCCTCTGCTGAAACGACAGCAAAGCAGACAATAGCACGGCTTTGGCTTTCTTCATAGCCCTTGATCACCACCAACTTCTGTTTTAAGGACATGCATTTTCTCGTGTGTTTATCAGAACACACGAGACTGGGACCAGCACGGCTTGATGGCTCACACGACGTTCCAACAGGAGATAATAACAGTATTAAAGCTCTGACACGGTGATGGCTCACAGACGTTCGGATGCAAATGAGCAGCAACGTGGTCCACGTAATTTTTTTTAAACGATGGATAGAAATTTCTGTTGACAGTTAAAATGCCCCCATCATATGATAATCGCCTGGAGACAATTTAGAATTCACTCTGTTTGCCAGTTTTGGCATTACAGTATGCAATTCTCAGTGGTTTTTTTTAAATTTAAGTTTGGGGAGGATCCATCTCATTTGGAGTGAGATTTGATACATCTTTTCTATAGCCGTGATTTTTGCTTCACATAATCCAAACACCTAAAACAACAGCGCATGGAATGGCTTTTCCTTTGCAGCATGAAGGAGGTGGTGGAAGCAGGTGGGCGCGTGCTGCATGAAGCCTAAAGAAGCCCGGAAACCTGTCCCAGCAGTGAAGCAGTGACCCACAACGGGTAGGGGCAGGGAGGCTTGGGCTCTGCCCACGTAATGCAGTGATGGAACAGAGAGAAGACCAGCAGGGGGCGCAGAGGAGCAGAGGCAGCATCCTGGCCTCCTGCCATCGTCCCACGCCGGCAGCGGGGCCAGTGGATGGTCTGGGGGGATGCTGGGGGCCACCTCTCCATCACCTCCCTGCCCAGCGAGAGGGACCCGGCTCTACCACGGGTTATTGCCTTGTCGGTGGCTGACCTCCAGCAAGGATGTCTGCATTTCACACCAGCCAGGATTACTGCCGCCCCAACAGAGGGAGTGGGTGGGAATAAACCGAGCACGCTGGAGAGCTCTGAGCCTCTTCGCTCAAGTGCAGTCTCACCAGCCAGGAGTCCAGAGAGGGGGCGCTGTGCTGTGCTCTGACAGTACCCATAGCATGGGGGCCTACCTTCCTCCCCCGGGGGGAGGTGCCTGGGGAGGTGAGGAGTCGAGAGTCATTAGGACCAAGCTGGGGGCAGGCATCTTCCTGTGGAGGACACAGAGCTCACTGACGTGAAGAGAGAGAGACACACAGAAAATACAGGGAACTGGCTCACACAACTGTGAGGGCCGGCAGGTCTGCAGTCCTCAGGACAGGCTGGCAGGCTAGAAACTCTCGCAAGGGTAGATGTTGCAGTTCAAGTCCAGACAGCCTGGAGACAGAATTCCTTCTTTCTCAGGGAACCTTAGGCTTTTCTCTTAAGGCCTCAACTGATTGGACAGGCCCATCCACATTATGGAGGGTGATCTGCTTTACTCAAAGTCCACTGATTAAAAGACTAATCACATCTAAAAAAATACCTTCACGGCAACATCTAGATCAGTGTTTGACCAAACATCTGGGCACCATGGCCAAGCCAAGTTGACACACACAAAGTCAACCATCATGCCAAACATATCAGTTTTTGATACTTTTTTTTTTTTTTTTGCGGTACGCGTGCCTCTCACTGTTGTGGCCCCTCCCGTTGCAGAGCACAGGCTCCGGACGCGCAGGCTCAGCGGCCATGGCTCACGGGCCCAGCCGCTCCGCGGCATGTGGGATCTTCCCAGACAGGGGCACAAACCCGTGTCCCTTGCATCGGCAAGCGGACTGTCAACCACTGCGCCACCAGGGAAGCCCAGTTTTGGATACTTTTAAATTTCATGTCACCTATGTGGTGTCTGAGTTTTCACAATTTTCAGATCTGGGGGAAAATGAGTAAAGGATTTGGAAATGACCAGGCAAAGTAGTGGGATGAACCTGCTCCCAGCTGCAGCCTCCTGGTACGTTTCTCAGATTTCTATTTCAAGAGAGTGTACAGGATCCATTTGCATTTTTATCCTGCACACCATAAAAACTCTGCCACTTCCAGGGAATGAAAGGCCAGTCTTGGTTTTATTAAGATCACAAATCTATGCTGGCAGCCTAGGCTGAAATGTTAGCTTTACCCTGAAATGCCTTTCTATTAAGAAGCTGGGAATATGACTTCTGGGACAGAGGCTGCCCTGTGATTAACAAAGAGTTTCAGCATCTGAGCATTCACTTTGGGGCTCTTGTGTCCAAGAAACCACATGTTCTGTAAGACTTGGGTTATCATTTCACATCTGTGTCACTCCTGCTGGCTAGAATTCTTCCCTGGAAACCTGAGGACCTCATTTCACTGGAGAGTCCATTGGATGGCATTTAGTTCTCCACTTAAAAGTATATTGACCGGGCTTCCCTGGTGGCGCGGTGGTTGAGAGTCCGCCTGCCGCTGCAGGGGACACGGGTTCGTGCTCCGGTCCGGGAGGATCCCACATGCCGCAGAGCGGCTGGGCCCGTGAGCCATGGCCGCTGAGCCTGCGCATCCGGAGCCTGTGCCCTGCAACGGGAGAGGCCACAACAGTGAGAGGCCTGCGTACCAAAGAAAAAAAAAGAAAAAAGTATATTGACCACCGTGAAGGAAGGAAAGCTTTATAAGAAAATATAAAAACCTACTACAAGCTATCGAGACATGAAAAGACACAGAGGAAACTTAAATGCACGTCACTAAGTGAAAGAAGCCAATCTGAAAAGGCTCCATATGCTGTGTCATTCCAACTATATGACATTCTGGAAAGGGCTCAGCTACAGACGCAGTAAAGGGATCATAGGATCAGGGGCCGTGGTCTCTTCTCTTCAGTGCTCTAGCCCAGCACCACTGCTGAGCCTCATAAAAAATATCTTTTGATGAATGAAAGAATGAACAAATGTGTGAATTAGCAACAAGTAAGTTTTAAAAATACTATAGACACTATATAGAAAATAAGTAAACAATAAGGCCCTACTGTACAGCACAAGAAACTCTACTCAATATCTTGTAATAATCTATAAGAGAAAAGAATCTAAAAAAGAATATGTATATATATATATATATATACACAAACTGAATCACTTTGCTGTATACTTGAAACTAACACAACATTGTAACTATACTTCAATTCGAAAAATACTGTGGAATTTACCAACCTAACCATTTTTAAATGCACAATTCAGTGGGATTAAACACATTCCCGCTGTTGTGCAGCCACCGCCACCATCCATCTCCAGAGCTCTCTTCATCTTGCAGAACGGAGGCTCTGAACTCCACCCCCTGCAACCACTGCTCTACTTTCTGTCTCTGTGAATTTGACCCCTCTAGGGGCTTCACAGACGTGGGATCATACAGTGTTGTTCTTTGGGGAAGACTTATTTCACTTGTAATGTCCTCAAGGTTCACCCACGTTGTAGCGTGTGTTAGGATTTCTTTCTTTTTAAGGCTGCATGATATTCCACTGTTTCCACCTTTTGGCTGTTGTGAGTAACGCTGCGATGAACATGGCTGGCTGTACAACTATCTCTTTGAGACCCTGCTTTCAATTCTTTTGGATATATGCCCGGACGTGGAATTGCTGGAGCGTATGGTAATTCTATTTTGAATTTTTTTGAGGAACTGCCATACTGTTTTGTAGCAAGTGGTTTTGAACCAAAAGTATTTCATAAATGGGTGTTTCCCTGCAAAGCTAGACCTCAAGAGTCCTTCATGGTAGGAACCAGGTTCTTGGTCCAGGGTAGGAAGCCTGGGGCCCAAGGACCCAGCACCACTTGCCCAGACCAAAGTCAGAATCAAGCAGCATCTTTACCCGAGAATTAGATGGGTGGGATCTTTGTACCCTTGACTTTTAAAGGGACCAACTGAAAAAGGTGGGCTTCCAGGGCCGGCAGGTGGCGCTCACTCTCCAGCCAGAGGCTCCTTCCAGGCGGCTGACCACCTCGGTCCAGGAGAACCCTTCCCAGCCCAGAAGTGGGGAGCATTGATGAGTGAAACGGGGAGAAAGCGGGGGAGGGGGTCACCTTCCACATTATTAACTTGTCAAAATCCTTGCTGCACTTCACCCCCAAGAGGCTGCTCAACCATCCAGGAAACTCCCAGCAGCATATTTTAAGGCGGGGGCCTCACCAGACCTGTCTCTCTTCTGTACCCAAACATCGGCTGCTCCAGAGACCGAGATCAGCCAGAGATCACCAGTGGGAGCCCCCTGCCCAGGTCCCTTGAAAGATTTGCAGAAGACAGAACTTTAAAGAACTCCATTTTAATTGGAAGGCAGGGCTGGCTGCCTCTAGGGCTAGTGTTCAACGTGGGGTTCCAAGGCTAGACCCAAAGGGTGCCCCTTTCTAGGCAGATGATCCAAGAGAGTGTCACACCAGAAGACCCCCTCAAGTGATGTGAAAGGGCCCGGGCATGGACTGGGGTCTGCAGAGCGTCCCCCACGGACAGACAGGCAGTGGGGGCCATAGGAGTAATGATAAGCAACCATGTGCCAGCAGCTCTACACGCCCCGCACTGCACCCAGAACATTTCTCCTGGGGGGTCTCCCACAGCCTCCTGCTACTATCACCCCAATTTACAGGCAAGGTCACCAGGCTTAAAGAAGCTTAAGGACCTGGGTAGATGGCCCAGGTGGAATCCAAGCCCATCCTCTTAACAATTAACGTTCTCCATGTGGAGAGAACCACGACACGGGCAAAGCCAATAGCGGCAGCAAGCCCACGGGAACAAGAAAAGGAGAACTCAGCTCGGGCTATAAAACGCTGATGGGAAGCCACCCATAATCAGTCTCCACCCACTTCCTCTCACCACATAAATTCCAGTCTGAACTAGAAACAACTAGAAATAGCTAGAGACAGGCTGCAAATCCAGCATCCAGCAAGTCACCCTGCCAACCAAGTCCACCCCTGGAACCTCAGTCCTCCCCCAGAAACCTCGTGGAAGTTCTGTGCTCACCACTGGGCCGCAGTGGGGCTGGACCTGCCCCTGGAGTGACAGGCGGCCGTGTGACACTGTAAAGTCACACTCCCTACTGCTCACCCCGCACGGATATAAGTATAAACCTCCGCTCACGTGTGATGCACACACGTGCATCCTCACAGCAAATTTCCAGGAACACTGACAACAAATTCTCACAAACCCACAGGCTGAGATACCGCCATTGATTGTATCGTCCAGAAATCAGAATCCAGCCTGGTTGAGAGTCTCCCAAAGTCGGAAGCAGGTGGCAGTAGGGCCAGGTGCCTTTCTGGAGGCTCCGGATGAATGAGCTGCCAAACCCACTCAAGGTTTGGACGAACGCAGTTCCTTGCTGGGTGGAGGTCCCTGCTTCCTTGCTGGCTGTCAGCCAGGCGCCAGTCTGTCCCTCAGAGGCTGCCCACATTCCTTCTCGTGCTTTCCATGCGGCTTCCCTGCCAGCAACAGGGATGGACCTCCCATCACACTCCACCTGGCCCTGCTTCCTCTTCTGTGGCATCTTCTGCCTCGGAGAAAATTCTCTGCTCTTAAGGACTCGTGTGATTAGATTGGACCTGCCCGTATAATCGAGGATAACCTCCCTATTTTAAGGGGCACCACTCTAATCACTTCTGCAAAGTCCCCTTTGCCATGTCGTGTAATATAGTCACTGATACTAGGGGTTAGAGTGTGGACATCTTTGGAGGGAGAGTGGATTCTGCCCCCAGTGGGTTTGGAGCAAGATTTTATGGACCGCACTGATTTGAGATGATAAAAATATTTTTCCAGGTTGAACGTGGCCTGTAAGACTCCCCCACTTTTCAAGTCTTTTCTTCAAACAGATTCTAGTATTCGTGGTTGCCTCCAGAGAGGGAGGATGGGGTGGTCAGAGAGAAGCAAGGCAGGCGACCTCCTTTCTCTGTTTTCTTTTTTGTATTTTTTGACTTATTCCACAGCACTTTATCACCTGTTTAAATATTGTTTGTTTTTTAATTTTTTTTTAGTGGAGCATAATTGCTTTACAACATTGCATTTGTTTCTGCTGTACAGTAAGTGAATCAGCTGTCTGTATACCAATATCCCCTCCCGCGGGGACCTCCCTCCCACCCACCCCATCCCACCCATCTGGGTCGTCACAGAGCACCGAGCAGTGAGCTTCCTGTGCTTTATAGCAGGTTCCCGCTAGCTATCTGCTTTACGCGTGGTAGTGTATACATGTCAATCCTCATCTCCCAATCCGTCCCACCCTCCCCTTCCCGCCCTGTGTCCACACGTCCATTCTCTATGTCTACGCCTCTATTCCTGCCCTGCAAATAGGCTCATCTCTACCAGTTTTCTAGATTCCACATATATGCATTAATATATGACATTTGTTTTTCTCTTTCTGGCTTATTTCACTCTGTATGACAGACTCGAGGTCCACCCGCACCACTACAAATGACCCCAGAATTGTTTCTTTTTTAAATTCCACCTTCTGCATGGCTATGATTCATTTCTCATTATCAATGATGCCCTCCCCCAGAGGATACACCCCCCAAACGTGACTGCTATTTGGAGTCGAAAGTTGTTGGCTTTCATAAAAATTGCGGCCTCTGGTGTGGGAGGAGGAACTGTTTAATTCTTTCATAACTATTAGGATACCGACTCTTACATTTATTTTAAAAATCACTTAGGGAATTCGTTGAAAGTGTAAGTTCCTAGACTTCATTTAGGAGCCCTGGAGGTTCTGATGCAGGTGGTCCACGGACCCCACTTTTAGAAATGTTACTTGGATGAGCTTTACACCGCTCATCCCAACTAGCTGTGAGACCGGACAAAGTCTTCATGTCTTCGCATCTCCAGGACTCAGTTGCCTCACCTGAAATATTGGGGTTAAAATACAGTTGCTGCCTGTGAACAGGGGGATGGGCTCCAGATGCAGAGCACAGGGTCCCGGCACCACCGGTCTGTGGTCAGTCAACACGACATATCCTGTCTGGGGGAACTAAGACACCCAGGATAGGGATCCTTCACAGGATGGTTCAAGAAAGAACAGATTAGCAAGTGACTCACAAGTTCAGAAGCAGAACGATCAAGCAGCGGTTCATTGTAGAAAACTGTCTTTGGCAAAGCAATTAGTAAGAAAGGAAGAGAGGGAGAAAGAAAAGCAACCACGCTGGATGATTCAAGTACGGAAACCGTAAGAGCCAGGGCTTTGCTCCTCTGCGCAGTGTCCTCGGGCGTCAGTGTGGAGTTGGGCATCAGCCAGCGAGCTGGGAGAAGCTGGTCAGCTGGTGAGCGCTCCTCTGGGGCCACATCCTATGCCCAGAATCCCGAAGCACCCCTGGAAGCCACGCACGTAGACTCTTCCCTTTGAAGTGAGTTTTCCCAGGATGCCATCTTCCTCTTCCATAGATAAGCGTTTATATCCTCCCTGTCCGCATGCCTTAAATAGAAACACTGATCAACAAAGTCCAAACTTCAGCTCTGTTGACTCAAACATGATCCCCCGTCTCCGAGGGCCAAGGAGAGAGCTGGACTAGGTCCCATATTTATGCGACTCGGTTTAAAGTAACTTGAAATGCCCTGATTAGATCTTCTCCCCGTTTATCAGTCTAGTGTAAAACAAAACAAAGAAGGAAAAAAAAACAACCCCCAAGAGAAGGCCAGCTTGAGACACTTCTCTGCACAACAATTTCCTCTTCAAGAGAAATGCCTGCCTGAAAACTGCCAGATGAAACACATGTTACCAGGCAGAAGGACTCAGCCCTTGGCATCCTCGGAAAAACATGAATTCAGGTGTCAGTTCCTCCAAGGACAGATGTGTGTCCCCCGATTCCTCACACCCGTAGAAGGCTCTGCTGTCAGAGCGCTGCCTTCTGACGGGAGCTCCCACTCCCCTGATTATCCTGGCCTTTCTCTCTAGGACCCTCGGCCTCTTTCTCATCAGAAGAGGTGGGAGGGCAGATTGGTAGGAGTTTAGAAGCAATTTCCCTCCTTTTTTCCTTCGCAGACTCCATTTCTTTAAATGCAGAAATCAGCATTTAAGAGGTGGAGGGCAGGGCTTCCCTGGTGGCACAGTGGGTGAGAGTCCGCCTGCCGATGCAGGGGACACGGGTTCGTGGCCCGGACCGGGAAGATCCCACATGCCGCGGAGCGGCTGGGCCCGTGAGCCGTGGCCGCCGAGCCTGCGCGTCCGGAGCCTGTGCTCCGCGGCGGAGGGCAGTTTCTTAGTAGCGCGCTGGGAGCTCTTGCCCTGCATCTCTGGGCGGTGTTACTCTTTACGGTGGACTGATGTTTCACAGGATGCCGGGAACTAAGTCCATTGATTCAAAAGTGGTACCTTTGCCCCATAAATAGCATTTATGGACAGACAGTCTCAGGTGGGTAAGAGTTGTGAGTCTGCTGTGCTGCAGGGGAGGGAACAAAGCATTCCTGGATGTTGGACAAGGAAGGGCCCGGATGATGCTGGAGGGACCTTGGAAACTCTTTAGCCCCCCGTCCCCAAGGATCCTTTGGTCATGGTCCTTCCTTTACAAAGAACCTCTGCTGGACAAACGTTCTTGTTAAGTAATAATTATGTGTCTGTTTCCAATGCCTCAGTTACACAGGTGAAGGGCATAATAAGATAACCAGCATTAGATCAGAGCTGCTGTGGATCCAGCCCCAAACAACAAACGTCAGGTTTAAACTGGAATGTCTTTGCTTCTCTCATGTGAGCCCCCCGTGCTGCCCCACCGCCCCTCACCTCCGTATGGAGGGTCAGGAGGGGCAAGAAACGTCTCCCACTTGCAGCTGCCCTCAAGCTTCCTGGCCTGTCCCACCTTGGACCCTGCCTGTGTCACACCTGCTCGTTGCCCGGAAGTCCAGGGTGGCCCCCTTGAGGGCGACACGCCCACACTTCCCGGCAAGGACAGGGCACGGCGTGCGGTGCGTGGAAGGAGCGAGTGGCTGGGATGAACGCGAGCCCGGCGCCGGGCTCGCCACGGACCCCTTGTTCTCTAACTGTCCCACCACTGCCCCTGGGCTGTGCCTGATAACAGACGGGGCGCTGGTCATGACTCTACTACGGGGAGACGCTCCAATCTGTGATTCTAAGGATCATTCTTCCCAGCGTCCAGGAAAAATGAGATTCGCCGTGACGGAGGAGTCTAAGGAACCTCCCCCTTTCTTCCGCCTCTAAGACACGCCTCCTCTGAGGCCGTCAATGCTTTTCCCTTCCCTAGGGCACATCACCCCTGCCTCTGGGGCTGGGATCCGCCTAGATCAGTTCCCCTCCCTTCAGCTGTGCGTCTGGACATGATCGTGAACGCCCAGGACAGGCCATTTCCAGAGTCTTTGAGTACCTGACCTAGGAAGCCATGTGGCACTTTTGCACTGCGGAGCCCCTCGGCTGGCTGGGGGCCTCCCAGCCTAGTCTCCTGGGGGGGTTTACCAGCCCCTCAATCTCCCTCTGCTTTCCTTGTCTTCTGTGGGCAGCTAGAAATACACACACACTCCCCACATATGTATATACACAGAGACCACACATATGTACACACAGCTACATACCTACCCTACATATGTACCCACACATAACCACACACCCCACGTATGTACACACACATAACCATACACACTCCTCACATATGTACACACACATAACCACATACGTACACAACTACGCACACAGACCACACATAGGTTACACACAGAGACCACACATATGTACACACACATCACCACCTGCACCACACATACACATGCACATAACTACATACATGCCCCACATGTGTATACACACAACTACCCACACCACACATATACACACAACCACCCACACCACACATGTACACACAAACTACCCACACAGAACACACATATATACACAAAACCACACATATGTACACACACAACTGTATACCTATCCTACATATGTATACATATAACTACACACCCCACGTATGTACACACACATAACCACACACAGTCCTCACGTATGTACACACACAACCACATACACCACATATGGACAAAACTACACACACAGACCACACATAGGTTACACACAGGAACCACACATATGTATACACACATCACCTCATGCACCGCACATACATACACACATAACTACATACCTACCCCACATATGCACACACATATAACTATGTACTTACCTGACATGTGTACACACACAACTACACACACACCACATATATACACACACTACACAGAGACCACACATATGTACACACACAACTACACACAGACCACACACAACTACATATATGCCCCACATATGCACACACATATAACTACATAGCTACCTGACATATGTACACACACAACTACACACAGAGACCACACATGTGTACACACACAACTACATACACAGACCACACATACATATGCACACAAAACACAGTACGCACACATAACTACATACATACCCCACATATATACATACACATAACTATACACACACCCCACGTATGTATACACACATAACCACACAGATGTACACATCCACGTACACATATACATGTGCACACTCACACATGTATACACACACACACACACCCCTCAGAAGAACAGTAACACTCAGAGATAGTACAGTCTAATGTTCCTTTGAAGGAAGAGAATATGTTTCTGGAGGCAGCATGCACTACAGGTCTCTCCCCACAGAGGCGGTGGTCTGCACCCCCGCACACGGTCTTGCCCAGCCTTTTCTCTTCCTCAGCCTTTGACCACGTGGGAAGACCCACCTTGCACGAGGGCCATTGCCTTTCAACAGCAGTCCCTTTTCCCTACTGACCCTCTCAGATACACAAAGCTCAGTGGAAGCTTTGGCAGGATGGGCTTCGCTTTACATGGGGCTGAGTCAATGCTCGGGGACCCCAACAGCTCTTCACAGCACTGACAACTGGTCTCTTTCCATCGCTATTTTGTTTGTGGAGCCCGCGTCCCCAGGTTGGAAATCACTGCTTGAGCCCAATGCCTTCCTTGGACAAATGGGAGAAAGAAGGCTCAGAGAGGCACAGCAATTTTCTTGGGGTTGCACAGCAAGCCAGTGGCAATGAAGATAGCTTATCAGTAATGGGTTGGGACTGTCACCCCCTGAACTACATCTCATCATTTGGCAAAGCTCTCTGATCCCCTTTGAAGAGTAACAACTTCCTACCATCGCTCAACAGAGGCGGTTACTCGGGGACTTCGTTCCTTTTCAATCATAAGTACTCCTCCCAGGGACAGTCCCCAGGACCCAGGCCAAGCTGCTTTAAGCTGTTCAGCACAGAACGATCTCGGTTCCTACAAAATCATGGAAGCTTCCCGCCCATCCCCCCACCCGGCCTCCTGCTGCTGCACCGCCACATGCACAGCTGGGCCTCGGTCCACGCCGCTCCTGTACCTGGACGCCCTCCCCAGGGGTCTGCGTGGCTGCGACCTCACTTCTCTCAGGCTTTGCCCCAATTCCATCTCATGAGAGAGGGCTTCCTGGACCACCCTGTCTAGAACACAAGCTAAGAGGGCAGGGGATTGGGTGGTGTTTGCTCACTGCTGTAACCCCAGCATCCCATGCATGAGCTGCCCAGTGGAGGTGCTTAATACGCGATCGCTGGATGGATGAACCGTCCTATCAGGAAGACAAGGCAGCCTTATTGCATATTTTATAGACGAGAAAAATGAGACCCAAAGAGGTTATGCAGCTTGTCCGAGGCCCCTACTTGGTCACCTGTCAGGGCCAAGCGGTGGATGCACAGGTGTGGAAAGGGGCACACGCATGGTGGGAACGGACGGACAAAAGACGGGCTGGAAACTCGGACGAGGCCACGTGATTTGGACTTTTAAATAAACCAGAGGAGCTGGCTGCAGCCAGGGTTTAAGCAGGTGAGTGAATGTTCACAGGAATAACTTACAATTGAAAGAGACAGGCTAGGGGGTTATTGACAGTGTTTTAAAACAAGAAGAAAACTTAGGGAGCAATTAGCCTCATTTCCTCATTTAATAAGGTGTAAAATTGGCACCAGAAGTAATAAACTTACTGGTCCAAGTTAGCCTGCCAGTAAAGAAAGGGCCAGAACCGAGGTTTTTTAAAAAACTCTCAACACGTGCTGTTTGTTGTATGTGATGCATTGAGATTGTTCCAGCTTTTAATCGAACACCAGCGATTCTCTGTCCTATAATAGATACATACAGTTCTTTTAAAGAACTCTTACTGAGATAAATTGTGCTGGCTTTCTGATGTGACCTGTGTTCTTTTTCTACTGTCATGTAAGAAACTGGGCCCCACTCGGCAGCTCAAAGCAGCCCCTTTCTTAACTCGTAGTTTCCGTGATGACGGTTGGCTGGGTTCTCTGCTCAAGGTCTCACCAGGCTGAACTCAGGGTATGGCCACAGGGGCTGACAAAGTCTCAGGGTGCTCTTCCAAGCTCTCCTGGTTGTTGGGAGAGCCCAGTACCAGCCGCCTATAGCCCCGAGGCCCCGGTGTTCTCGCTGACTGTCAGCTCCTGGAACCTCCCCCAGGTCCTTGCCATGTGGCTCACAGCTGTTTGCTTCTCACAGTGGTTTGCTTCTTCCAGGAGGTGGGGAGCCTTAGAGAAGGTCACACAATCACCTTGTCATGTAATGTAACCAAGCATCCATCCTCTCCCCCATCCTCACGCGTCCACCGGGAGGGGGTGTCAGTGAAAAACAACGTTGCCCGCCATATCAGTGAACAAAGGACGCTGCAGCCGTCAAGCCATCACATTCCAGCCATCCCAACGGCGAGCCCCAAGGGAGCTCAGGATGGAAACAGAATGCCTGCTCTGGAGGCATCAGCCACTGCAGCCGTCCCTATCCAGCGCACCCTGGGGAGACTCAGGTTGAGAAAGCTCAGGAAACTGGCCCCAGGGAGCTGAGCTGCATATCAAAGGAAGGATTTCCAGGAGCCCAGAGTTTTGCATCCTCCCATACAAAGAAAAGCACTAAATTCCTTATCTTAAGGTATCTGTGGTTTTATTTTTTAATTTATTTATTTAATTTATTTTTATATTTTTGGCTGCGTTGGGTCTCCGTTGCTGCATGCGGGCTTTTCTCTAGTTACAGCGAGTGGGGGCCACTCTTCCCTGCGTTTCGCGGGCCTCTCATTGCGGTGGGCTCTCTTGTTGCGGAGCACGGGCTCCAGGCACACGGGCTTCAGTAGCTGTGGCTTGCGGCTCCAGAGCACAGGCCCGGTAGCTGTGGCGCCCGGGCCCAGTTGCTCCGCAGCATGTGGGATCCTCCCGGACCAGGGCTCGAACCCGTGACCCCTGCACTGGCAGGTGGACTCCCGACCACTGTGCCACCACGGAAGTCCCTGGTTTTCTTTAATTAACAGTAATCTTTTGATGTTCCTACACCTGGTCTTTGTTGCAAAAACTCTAGCTCCTGGCTTCTCCCTTCCCTCTTTGGAGCAATCCCTCAGAGCTATGAGAGGCCGTGTCCTGGGCTTAAGTCCTCAGTTTTGTCTGCCAAATAAAACATAATTCTCAGCTTTCATGTTGTGCACTTTGTTTCAGTAGACAGGGGTTATACCCAGGAGTACCCCGGGGGGCTGGAATCTTGCAGGCACCCTAAAATCCTGCTATAACACAACTGGTGTAACCACTCTCCTTCTGTAGCATTTCATCAGGATTCTTCTGAGTTCGTTTCCTACCTGATTTCTGAGAAAAACTTCTGGGGGCAAATTGATGAAAACCTCCAAGTCGACCTTTGCAAGAATTTAACAACATTCCATGCGGATGTTAATGCTGACCTCTCCTTGAACCTCAGTACATTGACTCCCCACCAGAAACGGCATGTTTGGAATGCAATTTTGTTTTATATCATCCATATACCCAGCTGCTGCACCAGCACAGGTATCTCTCTGGGCTGCTCAAAGCTTTAACTTTCAAAACCCATTTCTACCACATTTGCCAGAGCCCCCGCCCCTCTGTGAGTCTGTGAGTTGTCCTGCCCGCTTCTGGGGGCCCCTCCGCCCCAGGTTGACCTCTAGCCTCCTTCCCTGGTGGAGGCCTCGACCGGAGAGGAAGATGGGGAGAATGAAAGAGCTTCTGAAAACTTCTTTGTTCGCTTTGATGTTTTGGAAATTCCATAAGGAAGGAATACAAAGTTGTTTTGTTTCTAGGGCACTTAATTAATGAAGAATCACCGAGAGGCAGAACTGAGGGATTAAACCAACAAATACCGAATCTAGGAAGCAGATGCCTGGGCAACCTATTTATTTATTCAGCCTTTGTGCTGTTTGTGACTGCGCTCCATAAACGCTCTTACAAGAGGGGGAAATCCTCCACCAAGAGGGTTTCATACAAGAGAGGGAAAGAAGAGTCTGTTCTCCTGTCCCTCCCGGCTTCCCAGATGTTCCTTTGATGCAAACACCCTGGCTCTGTGTCCCTACCTTCAGCTGATGACCCAGCTTGTCACAGTAAATGCCCCCAAGAATAACGCAGCTTATAAACAACTACAGTGGCTTCTGTTTGTGTTTGTCTCTAAGAAGAAACTGTATTTCTCTATTAAAGTGGTTATTCTACCATAAACTATCTCCAGCTAAAATTATTTTAACGGAGTATTAAGCAATGATTTTAGAAAGTTTAAGGAATTATGGGGAGCAGCCATTATAAATCCGTAAAAGAATGATTTTTAGGGCTTCCCTGGTGTCGCAGTGGTTGAGAGTCCGCCTGCCGATGCGGGGGACACGGGTTCGTGCCCCGGTCAGGGAAGATCCCACACGCCGCGGACCGGCTGGGCCCGTGAGCCATGGCCGCTGAGCCTGCGCGTCCGGAGCCTGTGCTCCGCAACGGGAGAGGCCGCAACAGTGAGAGGCCTGCGCACCGCAAAAAAAAAAAAAAAAAAAAAAAGAATGATTTTTATTCTGCAGCTCTGGATTGATAATAAAATCAAACTCTGATTCTCAGAATGCTTTCTGATTTGATGCTCTGGTTAATGTAATTTTCAGGTGACATAAAAGCCAGTCTAAATATTTGTTTCAGTGCTGATGTGGAAACCGTTCCTAAAATGTGACGGTTGGAAAACGTAGACACTCCCCTTTTGGAAAAGAAAAGGTGGTTAATTCTCTTGCCTCCCAAGTTTACTGGACTGAATAGGAGCCCTTTAAGGACTTTTGTGATAGCTACGTTTTAGGATGTCTTCCCAGCTCAGAAGGACTGCTTTACACTGTCCTACCCTGGTGAGCTCTGGCCGTGCTTGCGGAAATGACCTTGGCCTCTGGTCGCGCGGAGCAAGTATCCACCCAGGAGACTCAGGCAGAACCTTTTCCCTGGGAATTCGGGACTAGGACCAATAGCAAGAGGTCAGCTTCTCCCAGCAGCGGTGATAGCCCGTGAACTTGGGAGCTGACACAGCCATTTTCTGTAGAAAGTCCACCGTGTGAGCTAAGAAACAGAGAAAGCCGGTCTGTTAGGGAAGAGGATTGAAATAAAGGTGAAAGTCGGAGAGTGTGTTCACCCTGGGCCCAGCTCCAGCTCTTCCTGAGGCCCAACTGAATTTCTGCCTCTACCTTCCATGGTCCCCCTTCTAGCCTTCCAGGAAATTGCTCATTTCCACTGAAGCTCATTCCTGTTACCTGATGTTACGGACGTTACCAGCATCCCAAAGGAAGAGAACCCAGTCCCTGAGGCCGTCATGCTGACCGCTAGTCCCCTGGGGGGCTGGGTTTAGCTCCTCTTCCCCGTCCTCTGTTTTCTGGTTCCACCATCTCCCACCATCCTGGCATGAAACTGGGATGTCGCCTTCAACGTCTCCCTCTGTCCCAGAGCCGATCAGATGCCAGGACCCATGGATTCCTCCTCTCTCCATCTCTCCCTGTGCCGACTTAAAATTTTTTTTTAGTTTGAGATAATTGCATACTCATAACCAGTTGCAAGAAATAAGACAGAGAGATCTTGTAAACCTTTTAGCCATTTCCCCAAAGGTAGCGCCTTGCATAACTATAGTATAATATGGCGCTGATACAGAGACACAGAGGAGACCATGGGAAGACCAGGCAGAGGTTGGCGTGATGCTTCCAGAAGCCAAGGAAGCTGTGGCCACCTGAAGCTGGAAGAGACAAGGATTCTCCCCGAGACCTTTCAGAAGGAGCACAGCCCTGCCGACACCTCGATTGCAGACTTCTGCCCACCAGAACCAGGAGAGAACAGCCACCTGACTGTGCTGGTTTGTCACAGCAGGTCCCAGGAAACCGATGCTAACCTCACTCAGGGTTCCTCACTTGTGAAATGCGCCGTGTGTGTGCTTTTTTACGTGCAATTTTATTTCGTGTGTAGATTCGTGTGACCACCACGATAAGACAAAGAAAAATCAAAGAAAAATCCCATCCCAAGGATCCCTTGTGCTGCCCTGTCATAGCCAAAGCCACTTCCCTCCCTTCACTCACCCCGGTCCCTGGCAATCACTCATCTGTTCTCATCTCCATAACTGTGTGCTGTAAGGAATGCAATATAAATGGACTCACACAGCATATAACCTTTGAGACTGGCTTCTTCCACTCAGCGTGGCTCCCTTGGGATCTTTCCAAGTTGTGTGGGTACCAATGGTTGGGTCCTCCTTATTGCTGGGTAGGATTCCAGGATATGGACGTGTCTCCGCTTTCTAACCATATTCACCTGTGAGGGACATTCTGTTGTTCCCAGTTTGGGGTATTACGAATAAATCGACAATGAACATTTATGTAATCATGAGTGTGGAAAGAAGTTTTCGTGTCTCTGGGATAAATGCCCAAGAGTGCAATGCCGGGTCATACGGTGAGTGCATGTTGAGTGCTGTAAACAGCTGCCCACGCTCTTCCCCAGGGTGGCCGCGTATCATTTTACATTCCCACCAGCCACGTGTGAGTGACCTGGTCTCCTCTCATCCTCATCAGCCTTTGGTGCTGTCATTATTTTTTGTTTTAGCCATTCTGGTTGGTGTTTAGTCTCCTAACTCATTGTGGTTTCAGTCTGCATCTTTCTGGCTAACGGTGTTGAGTATCTTTTTATGTGTTTATTTGTCACCTGTATGTCCTCGACTGTGAAATATCTGTTCATGTCTTTTGCCCATTTTCCAGTTGGATTGTCTATCTTGTTACTGATGAGTTTTGAGAGTTCTTAATTTATTCTAGATGCAAGTCCTTTGTCAGATATGTGGTTTGCAAATCTTTTCTCCCAGTCTGTAGCTTGTCTTTTCAATCTCTTAACAGTGTCTTCTGCAAAGCAAAAGTTTTAAATTTTGATGAGGTCCAACTTTTCACTTTTTCCTTTTATAGACTGTGCAATTGATGTCAAGGCTAAGATCTCTGCCCATCTCTAGATCCTGAAGACTTTCACCTAGGTTTTTTCTAAAAATTTTTTTTTCTTTCTTTCTTAGATTGTTTTTTTTCTGTTTGTTTTGTTTTTTGTGGTACGCGGGCCTCTCCCGTTGTGGAGCACAGGCTCCGGACGCATAGGATCAGCGACCATGGCTCACGGGCCCAGCCGCTCCATGGCATGCGGGATCCTCCTGGACCGGGGCACGAACCCGCGTCCCCTGCATCGGCAGGCGGACTCTCAACCACCAGGGAAACCCCTTAGATTGTTTTTTCATTGAAGTATAGTTAATTTACAATGTTGTGTTAGTTTCAAGCGTACAGCAAAGTGATTCAGTCATATATATATTCTTTTTCTGATTCTTTTCCCTTACAGGTTATTATAAGATATTGAGTATAGATCCCTGTACTATACTGTAGGCCCTGTGGCTTATCTATTTTATATATAGTAGTGTGTATATGTTAATCCCAAACCCCTAATTTATCTCCCCGCTTCCCCTTTGGTAACCATAAGTTTGTTTTCTATGTCTGTGAGTCTATCTGTTTTGTAAATAAGTTTATTTGTATTATTTTTTTAGATTCCGCATATAAGCAATACCATAGTATATTTGTCTTTCTCTGACTGACTTACTTCACTTAATGTGATAATCTCTAGGTCCATCCATGTTGCTAAAATGTTTTAAATTTTACATGTTAAGTCCATGGTCCACTTTGAGTTAATTATATAAGATGTTAGGTTTAGGGAGAGGTTTGTTTGGCTTTTTGGTTTTCATGTCCACAGTTGCTCTGTGCTAACTTTTAATAATTGGTCCCTGTCCTGTTAGTGTTCCTTTTGTATTTCACTCCCATAAAAACCCCTTGCTCTGCGTGTGGCGTGGAGGGTCAGGAGGGTGGAAGGTGGGATGAAGGGATGGGAAGGAGAAAAGAGGAGCGGAAAAAAGGGGTGACTAGCTGGTCATGGTTCAGGCATTCTTGAATCAAATGACATAACATTCTAACCCTAATTCGTGAAACTAACTTATAACCATACAGCCCTTAGCAGACCTGGAGTTCTTTTTGTTGTGAGTCCCGTGTGTGGTCAGTCAGTGTTATAATGGAATCCCACCGGGTCACTTACAATCCTCCCGTATTTATAAAGCACACTTCTAAAGTGCTTTCATATACTATCTGCCTTTGCTCTCATAGATATTTATTCATTTTCAGTCAAAAACATTGAGGCTATTACTCACCCATCCATTTATTAAATGAGCATGTAGTGAACACATTTTTTGTGCTTGCAGTGAAATAAGAGGGAAAATAGACACAGGAAGCAAAGTAAAAGGACAGATATTTACAAAAAGAATTGGAAATGTTAAAAAAGTGATTCTTCAGTGATCAGACACTGAGTTTCAAGGGCGAGTGAATGGCCTCCGGGGCTGCAGAGTTGGCCACACAAGCAGGTGCCCCTGGGGGGCTCTGACTCTGGTGAATTCTCTGTACTTGGTTTCCAGTTCTAGTTTCCAGAAACCTGATTCTGTTACTGCCCTGAGAGTGGTTCTATCTCGCAAGGACAGACACAAGTTAACTAGACTCACAGCGACTGATGTATAAACCTGAAACCGCTTTCCCCGTCAATCATGGGAGATGGGATTGTTGAAGGGGTGGCATGTCTCAACTTACAAGGCTCATTCTTCTGCAGGCTGGTCCCACGGCAGCTGGATGACACACGCTGCTCTGTCCAGATAGAACTGAAGCCAGGCCGGTCTGGGGGTGTGGAAGGTCTCTCAGCCACTCCTGGGCAGTGAACCGAGAACGCTTAGCCAAGCTCCCCTCACCCCCGGCGGGGCTGGCGTGGTCCTGCCCATGTTTGAGACCAGATTTCTATGCCTGATCAACAGCTTTCTTCCTCTGACACGGCCTGATACAATTCATCAGGTTTCTGTCGCTTAACTTAAAATCTGGTCTGCCTCGCTTCCCCCGCCAGTGTCTCCCAGCTCATCCTCCTTCCGATTTGGGCGATCCTCCAGGTTGGCTGCCTCAGTGGCTGGTGATGTCCAGTGTACGGAATTGACCAGCTCGACCCCTGGCTTTTAGGAAACCGTGTCAGCGCAGCCCTGAGTTCTAGCTACAGATTGACACACAGGGTTTCTATTACATTGGGATAGGCTTTTCAAAATGAAAAATTGGGACTTTGGAGAAGCTGTGAGCTTTATAACAGCACTTTCTCTTCTCTTTTTCACCGCCATGTGTGGACCTCTAGGGATTCATCCGTACGCCTCGTTCCAAAGCAAGAAGAGGTACACGGGCTGAGAAGGAAGAAGCACAGGGGTGCAGACAGACAGGAGGGCCGGCCCGCTCTGGAGGTGCCCATACGTTACCTGGCGAACACTTTTCCTTGTTTATGTCAAATCACTCTGGCGCCGGGCAGCTGAAGAATTCCGGCCATTAACCCCAAATCCGGATAGGACGGCTCCCAGGAAGGCTTCACACTGCGAGGAGACCCACCTCTGATTACCACTCACTTTCTGCCAGAGACAGGCATCCCCTGCGGCCCGGCTGCAGCTCTATGTGCAGAGAAGGAGGCATTTTCAAATGCTCTTTCACTAACTTATTTCACTCAGTTTACAAGCGCCCCAAAGGGCAGACAGAAGTATCCATCACATGCGAGAAAGTAGGGCACTGTGACTAAAAAAAAGATTGCCCAAGGTCACTCTGCAGCTGGGACTAGAGTCTGAGCATCGGGTCCCACTCTCCTCGGGGTGACCCGGGGAAAGCCCTGCACGTTCTCAGTCTGCCTGACCTTGACCTGACGTGCAGGGCAACAGCAGAAGTAATGTCATTTGCCTTGTCTACATGGCCTTCCTGCCGATTGGAAAATGTTTGCTGGTGGGTGTGAACAGGAGCTGGGGATGGGGTAGGGTGCTGGTGGACACCATCAAAAGTCTGTGTCTTGGGACTTCCCTGGTGGGACAGTGGTTCAGACTCTGTGCTCCCAATGCAGGGAGCCTGGGTTCGATCCCTGGTCAGGGAATTAGATCCCACATCATGCCGCAACTAAGAGTTCGCATGCCACAACTAAGGGGCCCACCTGCTGCAACTGAGACTCAGTGCAACCAAATAAATTAAAAAAAAAAAGTTTGTGTCTTTGCAAAGTTATTAAACTTGTGAAATTTGCACAGTGTCCAGCAGATATATATTGCGATTTGGGCCCTCTTCTGCCAACACGGGGTCCTAAGAAAAACTAAAAAATTGGAATGGGGATTCTAAACGGGCCTGGAGAAAATCAGCCGAGGATCCTCAGGGTAGAGTCTTCACGTCCTCCTTCTGGGGCAAATGGGTCAGGGGCCTGTGGCCGCTCCCTTACCCTTCTTGGGCCTTGAGTGGAGGGTTTAGAGTTGACTCCAAGCCCTCAGTGGCACCCGCAGACCCAGTTTTCTGTGCATTTGAGCTCTGGGCTTCTTTGCCGCGTGGCTTTCCTGGTGTTGTGTGTGGGGAGGGCTACCATCTGTCCCTGTGCCCGTTTTCAAGGACTCTTAGGATGGGAAAACCAGTGATGCGATCCTCCCACCTCTGACCTGCATGCCTGAGCCCTCACACATACAAAGCACGTGACGAATCACACTTGCCCGTGTATATGGGGGTGGGGTGGGGGGAGCAGGGTGTCACCAGGAGGTGCCGGAGGCCAGTTCAGTTCATGCTCAGAAGCTTCTCATCCCTGGGCCCTGCCGTCCTTGTCCTTTCTCGGCCAGCCTGAGGGTGGGCACCAGCTCCCGCAAATCTGAGTTACAGAGAAAGCACCTCTTCTGTGACCTGTAGGACGCTGTGTCAGGGATATGAAAGATAAGATAGCTTTCAACTTTCCCAACTTTTTGTATTGAAAATTTTCTAACTTACGGCAGAGTTGAAAGAATAATCTTGACATTGATTCATCACTTAACATTTGGCCTCATTTGTTCTCTCCCTGTATGTGTGTATATATACAGACATTATTTTGCATATATCTTATGTATGTACATGTACACGTACGTATGTCTGTACCTATATATCTGTATGAACTTGAACTATTTGATATTTGGAAGTCACAGGTATCCTGATGCTTTACTCTTAAATATTGGCTTGGCCAAAAAGTTCGTTCGGGTGTTTCGTAAGATGTTACGAAAACCCAAACGAACTTTTTGGCCAACCCAAACTAAAAATAAAGACATTATCTGTTATCACCATTTATACTACTGTTGCACGCAAGATGTTTAACTTTAATATAATAATACTATCTAATATTCAATCCATATTCAATGTGCCCCAATTATGTCCTTTATAGATTGTTTTAAAATCCAGGATTCAATCAAGAATCATGAATTATATTCAGTTGTCATGGCTCTTTCACCTTCTCTAATCTAAAGCAGCCCACTGTTCTCTTGTCTTTCATGAATGATATTTTCAGAGTCCAGGCTGGGCTCCGTTTTTTCCCTAGTGTCCCATAATTTGGGACAATGTTTTCTCATGATAGATTTGAGGATGGACGTTTTCGGCAGGAATGCCACATGGATAAGGTGTGTGGACAAGTGCACCCCACCAGGAGACACACACGATGACATGCGTTTGTCCCGTTGTTGGAGACGTTAAATTACCATTTTAAAATATACCTTATCCTTTAGTAAGTAATCTGTGAAGTGACATTTTGAGATGATGTGAATATCTTGTTCCTCAAAAGCCTTCTACCTAATGGTTTAAGCATCAATTATGAACCACACCTGAACGGGTTATTACATCAGTGGCTCTAAAACGGCGCTTTTTCTAATTCTATTGTTTCTTCTCTATTAATTAGCTGGCTTTATTCCTTAAAGAAGACCTGTCCCTTCACCACTTTTTAAAGGTATTATTTTGGAATCATGTGTACTTTCCTAAAAAATTCAATGTGTTACAATCAAAAATCTTTTTACACCCAAATCATTCCAAATTTGTACAGTGAGAAACCCTTCACGTCTGCTATTTTCATGTGCCCTCATACGTCTTTGGACACTTCCTTCTTTCTGACATTGTAAGAGGTTTCGGACTGACCTTGTACTTTCCCTGACCCAGGCCTGGAGTCTCATTTTTCCCTTTGGTGGAGAAAAGTGTTTAGAAACCAAGATCTGGGTACTAGGTGTGCTCCCTGCAGCTGTGTCATTGTTTCCTTATCTCTTCAATGGAAAAGGACTATATATATATAGATAGATAGATACATAGTTTTTTGGGTTTTTTTGTTTTTGTTTTTGTTTTTTTGCGGTACGCGGGCCTCTCACTCTTGTGGCCTCTCCCGTTGCGGAGCACAGGCTCCGGACGCGCAGGCTCAGCGGCCATGGCTCACGGGCCCAGCCGCTCCGCGGCATGTGGGATCTTCCCGGACCGGGGCACGAACCCGCGTCCCCTGCATCGGCAGGCAGACTCTCAACCACTGCGCCACCAGGGAAGCCCCAAAGTATATATTTTTTTAAAAATCATGAGCTCATACTGATGGTGCCTTTACCTCCAATGCACTGTCAGAGGGTTTGTCCTCACATTCCCACACCTCATATTAGTTTAGCTCCCATCACAGCAAGAATCCTTGTTTCAAGAATCCTTGTTTCCCGACTTCCCTGGCGGTGCAGTGGTTAAGAATCCGCCTGCCAAGGCAGGGGACACAGGTTTGAGCCCTGGTCCGGGAAGATCCCACATACCACGGAGCAACTAAGCCCGTGCACCACAACTACTGAAGCCCGCGTGCCTAGAGCCCGTGCTCCACAACAGGAGAAGCCACCGCAGTGAGAAGCCCGTGCACCACAACGAAGAGTAGCCCCCGCTTGCCACAACTAGAGAAAGCCCACGCACAGCACTGAAGACCCAGTGCAGCCAAAATAAATAAATAAATTTATTTTAAAAAAAAGAATCCTTGTTTCCGACATTTATATATTAACTCATTTGCCCAGTCCTAGAATATATGCAAAATAGGTTTGTAATTACTACCCCAATATCACTACTGAAAACAAACTTATTAAGTAAATTCCAACTTTTTTGTGGTTCTTTTGGCCTTAAAATATATCCCACTGGAGGGTCCATAGTCAGAGAAAACTTTTCAAAGGTTACTTGAATTCACTGTTTTTTTTAATGTGGTTATGATATCAATTTGATCTATAGTTAGACTCACCATTTCTGCTTGTAGTCAATTGTATTTGATCCCAGTAACAAAAGCCCAGAAAAATAGAATCACTTTATATAAAATATGTATACAGCACCATGACAATGAAAGATATTATTCAGGAATTTAAAATTAATTTCAAGTAAACAGAAGATATTTCTCAAGAGGTTTGGTAACATAAGGTTGACCAGACTTAGAGGATGTATTTTTCCATCACTGTTCTTGTTGAGCTATCTTTGGAGGTGTAGGGACACTTCCTAAATAGTCACACAATAAACAAGGGCAAAGACGAATTTGAGATGCAGGAGTAAACCCTCAAAGATGATCATGGACCAACCGAGAAAGGAAAAATAGTGTCTGCTGAAGGAATACGCAAGCGCCTAGTAATCTCAATGGATGCAAAATAAAATAAAAGAAAAGAAACCCTAGGATGCACTGGATATTAAGACTTGCCAGGCATTTTGTATTTTTTTTGACTGGTAAATAAGGTATAGAAGTAACTGACAAGATAGGGTCACAGTCAGGATGGTCTGTATGAAACATCAATGTTTTGGGTCATTTTTCCACTGACGTAATATGCTGTTGCATTGTTTCTGCTGGAGACGCTGCTGCCTTTCGATTTACAAATTGTTTTGACCAAAATTTGGCAACTCAGTGACTACCTTACATCTTTATTTTCCCAAAGTGTGATACGTAATATTAATTAAGATTTCGATTCTCATGTGATTCATAAATTCCATAATTTTTAAACTTTGTGATACAAATAACTCCGACCTCCCCAAGGAGCTACTGCACATACAACAATAAAATTAAAATGTCAGATGTGAGTGAAATATGCTTTTCTGCCTTAATAAATAACTGAATACATGCATACTGTGAATTCAAATAAATTTCCCTGTGCCTCTTCTTCAAGTTACCTAGCAAGACGGTGATTCATCATCCCGGGTTTCCCTGGAAACCATTGATAAGATTTCAAAACACTTCAAAACAGTATAACCCTCCTCTTGAGATGTTTCCTTGCTTGCCTAGGAAACCTGTCTCTTATTTTGACTCGGGAGTGGACGGAATGGAAATTCTTATGCCAGGAGCAAGACGGTTTCTGAAAATTCCTGAGAGGAGGGTCAGCCCCGAGCATGAGGGTCCACAGATGTTTCCATCTCTCCACCCACTGGATTTAGTCCACCGCCCTCCTGTTAGGGGCCCTCACGTCCAGGATGACAGGGCTGTGGGAGATCTCTGCCCCGAAGGCCACAGTCCTCATTCCTCACCATCCTCCCGCACAGCTGGAGGTGTCAACTTTTGGGAAACATGGAGGTGATGCAGTGTGTAGTATCGTGGGTCCCTCTTCTAGGTTTCTTGCTGTTACCCAGATAATTCATAGAAACCAAGCCCGGAAAAGCACGTCCCACCCTCTCCTTCTCCTCCAGCCCAGAAGCTGTGGTAGTAGGCAAAGGTCTGGGGGAGGGGGTTGTCAATCAGAGCCTCCCCTGTCCCTTCCAGCCAAGGTCCGGTCCATGCTCCCAGCTCCCCAGGGAGTAGAGGGAGTGCAGCACTGAGGTCAAGGTCAGCCTCTCCCCCTGGTCTTATCAGAAGGTGCCTCAGGGCTGCAGGGTGCGCGAAGGGAGGGGGGGGGCGTGGCGAGTGTCCCGTGGGGATGAAGACAGGGAGACAAGTGGAGGGAACTGTGTGGAGACCCGACCGGCCATGTGTGTCCAGGAGTGGGCATGACTGGGCAGTGGGCCAGGACAGGCTGAGACCAGAAGGAGAGGAGTCCAGCCGCCACTGGTGGGAGGCTCCATGGGGGAGGGGAGGGAGGGAAGCCCAAAAGGAATGTTCCAGAAGGAGTTGGAAGCATCAGTTTCCAGCCACAGGGTGAAGAGCCTCCTTACAAACACATAAATCCCCTTTTTAGAGAAAGCACGATGATTTTCAGGAAAGTAAAACTGTGTCACTCAGGCTCAATTTTGGTTTTTTGGGTTTTTTTTTTTTTGCGGTACTTAGGCCTCTCACTGTTGTGGCCTCTCCCGTTGCGGAGCACAGGCTCTGGACGCGCAGGCTCAGCGGCCATGGCTCACGGGCCCAGCCGCTCCGCGGCATGTGGGATCCTCCCAGACCGGGGCACGAACCCGTGTCCCCTGCATCGGCAGGCGGACTCTCAACCACTGCGCCACCAGGGAAGCCCTATTTTGGTTTTTTGGGTTTTTTAAAGATTTATTTTTTTTCCTTTTGAGGTGGACCACTTTTAAAGTCTTTACTGAATTGTTGCTTCTGTTTTATGTCTTGGCTTTTTGACCATGAGGCAGGTGGGATCTCAGCTCCCCAACCAGGGATCGAACCCACAACCCCTGCCTTGGAAGGTGAAGTCCCAACCACTGGACCGCCAGGGAAGTCCCTCAGGCTCAATTCTGAGTGATGAGTTTGCCTCAGGGTGAGGCCTGATTCCTGGCCGCCCCAGCCCTGTCAGAGGGAGAACCAGGGCCCCGGTGCCTGGGAGGGTAGAGGAGGGTTTGGGGAACCTGGCTGCCCCCGGGCACACAAGGTGACCGGACACCACTGAGTCCTTGGGAGACGTGGGTGGGGACCTGGGGACCCTGCGTGTGGGACGCAGCAACTGCAGGAAGCCTGAGGTCGTATGAACTGTTTCTTACCTTCGAGAAGGAAGGAAGACACCCCCGGAGCAGCGTGTTGGAAGAGTTGAAGGCCCAGTGTCTGGAGCTCAGGGTTCTGAAGGGGGAGATACAGGTGGGTCCCAGCAGGTACAGCGAGCCTTGGGGTCCCTCTGCAGACAGCTGGGGGAGCCCACAAGCCTGGTGGTGGCTTAAGGGCGGCTGAATGTGCCCTCCTTGGAAAAGTGGGAGATACTCCTTTCCCCAGGAGAATGGGGATGCAGGCTGGATTTGGAGGAACTGCAGGCAGGTGGAGGGCATAGCTTGCGTCTGGGGCTTTTCACATCCCTGCAGGTGCGGCCAAGTCTGCCATGCACCCGCAGGCCGGTGTGTAAGGGAGCCGCGAGGTCTCAGTTCACACCTGGCACCACGCTCCCCTGATGGAGGACCACACCTGGTCAGGTGGGGACGGGCTCCTTCACAGGCGGCTCTGCTGCTTGGGAAGGAGAGTGGGTTTGCTCCCCTAGCTCCAGGTCACACTCCCTCTCACCTCCTCAGGGATGTCAGTCCTGAATCTCCCTTGATCCTGCATCCTCTGTGTTTCCAGCTACTGGGTGATTCCCATTAGCAAATAAACTAAAAACAAACACACACAAAACCACCTGGGGACCTTACCTGCTCCTCTGGCTGCTCCCTTGTTTTCTTCTCCCCTTCACTGCCCAGCCTCTTGAAAGAGCTGCTTTTTACACCTTCTCTCCTCCCATATCCATAGTCTCCTTCTGTGCCCTGCTGGGCCTCGTGGACACAGAATCGGATTCACCACGGTCCCCGATTCCTGGCCTACCCTCGTGGTCGATCCGTGGCTGCCCCGCATTTGTTCATTTACTTACTAGTTATTGTTGAGCACCTGTGAACTCACCACCCAAAATGAAAGCTGGCACATTGACGATGACCTGCACGTCACCACGTGGTCTTTCTACACCTGCCCATCCTCCTGGCTTCTGCCACCGGAAGCTGATCATCACCCTGAACCCTGGGTGCGTCTTTCCCCAGCTTTCCTTTCTGTATAGTTTTATCACCTTGCTGGGTAATAATGAAGAGGTCTCCTCTCCCATTCCCACGTCTTTGCTAAGGCCCTAGGGCCTCAATGAACATTCCTGTAAAAGCTTCCTGTTGTATGCGAGCACCGTCTCCAGGGTTTGTCTCTCTTCTTTTTAAATTACTTTATCCAGAACTATTTTCAGTGCGCACATATCTGTCTCCCTTAGGAAATGCACACAACAGCATGTCCTGTTTCTACTGTCCTCATGTAAAGTTGTCACAAGGTCCACTGCAAGGATGTGGCCCTTTACCTGCCACCTTCCTTACTGGATGGCTCACGGCTGACGCAAATGACTCCACCATGAGCGTACTGATGGCATAACTTCCTCTGAACTCAGAATCTTTGAATCCAGGATCTTCTGGAAGCTTCTTCACGCACACGTCTGGTGCTTGGGCTGGGGTAATTTGAAGGCTGATGTTTGACCAGAGCTCTTCTCATGGCCCCCCGTGTGGCTTGGGCTTCCTGCAAGCCTGGCAGCCCCACAGGACCCCGTACATGGCGGTCAGGATTTCAAGAGCAAATGTTCCAGAGAAATGGCAGAAAGTAGGTGGTCCCTTCTGTCCCGCTTCAGACATCACACAGCATCACTTGGCCATACTCTGCTGGGTGAAGCAGTTTCAGTTCTTGTAGCTTCGAGGGGAGGGTGCAGAGAATGCACATCTGGATGGGAGGGGTGGGTTGGTGCCATTTTTAAACCACAGACAGCAAGGGAAGGAAGCTCAGTCTGAAAGAAAGGGCAGCTCTGCTGTTCTGAGAGTTTCAGGAGAGAGCACGGTGGGCTGGAGGTGGGGTGGTGGGAGCCCAGCCTAGGGAACTCTGCAGACTTGGTGCTTTGGTCACATTCTCCCAGAACCTGAGAGCTGGGCAGCTCCACAGTGCCCTTAATCCAGCCACACAAGGAGAAGGACCGACTGTCCAGACTCAAAATTGCTGAGGGGTCCACGCCTCGTGCCCTTCAAGTGTCTTCCCCACTGTCGTCGGGGCTTGACAGCTGCTCCCAGAGTAAGATCAAATGAGTTGAGATTTACCTGGAATAAATCCATTCTAATGAGAAAGAAGAGGATCGGGCAACTCTAGCAAAAGAGTGTTTGGGATCCATTGGCTGTTTGTCTGGAGAGAAGGAAGCAGGCTGGAGCTGGCAGAGGGGAAACAGACTGAGGACGGGGGCGGCCAGTGGCCTCAACGGGGCCGTGGGGTCAGGAGCTGAGCGGGAACTGATAGTTTCTTAATTGTGAAAATGGGAACCAACACCTCTACATTACTTTTCCAAAGATAAAATAAGCATCTATGTGAATGATTAGTAAGAGAATCCCGTGTCCTTCATTTTGCTGTTTTTAAAGTGCAAATAATTTCCCCTTGGGGGCCTCTTTGAGAGAGGGGTCTGGGACCCAGGGCCACTCAGTGACAAAATCCTGCCTTCACAGCACTCCAAACTCAACCGTTATCCCCCTCTGTGCTCCGTGGATGTGTAAATGTTACTGCTGCCATGGTCACTAGCTGGAGTCCATCCCTGTGCCCTTCACCATTCAAGCGGGGACTCTGTATGGGAATCCCCTCCAACCAGTAGATGCCAAAAACTGGTAAAAAACAAAAGACACCAAATTCCAAAACATGTCCTCGATCAGGACCTGTAGTTCAAGAGGGTTTCTCGTGGCAGGGAACGGAAATGCCTGCCTCGTAGTTGTTCTCCACGCCCCCCGTGCGTGAGGGGTGGGTGTGGGCAGCAGTCAAAACAGGGTTTCTCAGGTCTTTCTTTCCTACAGAGTCCCGCGGGGGATTTTCAACATTTTTCACAAAGATACCTGGATTACTAAGAAGATTTCTTACATTGTTTTCCTTTTAAAAAACCTTTTGGTAGCAGTGCCTCACAGCTCTGAGAATACCGACCACATTGCTCTATGTCACTGTTTAGTGGGGACAGGGTTCCCGAGGCACAGACTAACTTGTGCTCATCCCAAGAGTCAGACAGATTTGGGCATGTCTCTGTGGACTCTGGGCTGATGTCACCAAGGTCATGTTCGTTGAGAGCCTTTGGAGCTTCCTGGGAGATAAGTCGTCTGAAGGGGAAGAGCACGGGGTGACCCAAAGCCAACTCGGGAGGGGAGGGGCCGTTGTGATGCAGGACAGTGTCTATTCCACAAACTGCTCATGGCCCAGCCCATACAGACTCATGCCTGTGTCTTAGAAAGAGGATCTGGAAATTAAGAAGTGAGCTAGGAATGAACAGACTTAATGTTCCACTAAACTTCTCCCATTCTGCAGTGTGGACCATGACAGGGACAGGATGTAGAATTGGTGGCTTTGCAGCCTGTCCATCAGTGAGCTGGAATCAGGGGCTGACATCTCATACCTACCCGTGGCTCAGAGTGTGGAGACAATTCCTAGGAGCTGTGCATGGAATGGTTTCTGCATCAGGCAGTTCAAAGGGCTTGAGGAGAAGGGCAAGACAAGGAATAGGCCAGAGATGATCAAGACCCAGCAAGGAGACCTGGCAAGGAGGCAGGGAGATGAATCGTGGAGGAATCCCTTGACTTGAAAACTAAGCAACAAATAACATCAACCAACTAAAACAGACGGCTCTCATTTCTCAGCTATCCAAGTGGCAAAGATAATTTAAAACGATCATTCCAAGGGGAAGCTAAAACCATTAGGTGAAGAGTTGACAGGCTAACAGCTGATGCCTTTCATCTACCTTAATGTTGCCAAAAGTGGGGCCACTAGCCATCGTGTACCCCCTGAAGCTCTGCAATAGGAAGGTCTCAGACCCACCTGAGAAGTACTATTGTTGATAGATCGAACCTGAACCCAGTCAAGCCTTTAGACCTAACTGCCCATTCACAGCAAATGGGAAGTTGAGAAGAGATTTAAATGATGCCCCAATGCGTCAGCCAGCCAGAGCCAGAAGTGAGACATTCTGCTGGACAAGTGACCCGGAAAATGATCAGATTGTTTCTAAGAAATAAGTGGCATGGAAAAACCAGAAGAGGAGGTAAACTGTTAAGATTACAAAAGAATTAAGAGTCATATTATCTGAAAGCAAAGAGTAGGGCAAATGAACCATAAAGGCACTTCTGAGACAATCAGGAAAGTTAAAGGTAGATTGGTTATCAGGCAATACAAAGAAATTATTGCTAAATTTTGGGTGTGATAATGGTATTATGTGTGTGTTCAGCCTTGATCAACTATTTGGTAGAGATGAACACTGGAGTATTTATGAGTGGAATGATATGCTATCTGAGATTTGTTTTCAATACTCCAGAGTTTTTTAAAAAGCTTTAAGAGGTCAAATGACACACAAAGAGTAGAATTTGGGTGAAACGTTGACGTTGAGTGATGAGCTCGGGGAGTTCATCATACCCTTTTCTATACTTTTGTGTATGTTTGAGATATTTTCATATTAAAAGGTAAAAAGAAATTAGTTCCTCTGGATTAGCAAAGGTGTGGAGAATGTTTTGGCCTCTCCCGTTGTGGAGCACAGGCCATGGTTCACGGGCCCAGCCGCTCTGCGGCATGTGGGATCCTCCCGGACCGGGGCACGAACCCGCGTCCCCCGCATCAGCAGGCGGACTCTCAACCACTGCGCCACCAGGGAAGCCCTATTTCAGATCTGTATTATCCAGCTTATCAGTTTCCTTTGGTTTTATCTTCTATTTCTCTCTTCATTATGTTCTTATTTTCCTTAAAATTCTTAAGCATATTTATAACAACTGTTTTAAAGTCCTTCTCTGCTAATTCCATCATTTCTTCATCATCTACATCATTTCTGGGTCTGTCTCCATGAGTGATCTTTATCACGGTGATGTGTCACATTTTTTCACACCTTTGCATGTAGTGAATCTTGACTGGATATTGGACATTGTGACTATTGCATTATTGAATGTCCAGTTTTTTGGGGGTTTCTTTGGTCTTCCTTTAAATAGTATTGCAGGGCTTTTTGGCAGTCCGTTAAATTAATTTTGAATCAGATTGATATTTTTGAGTCTTGCTGTTAAGTTTTTAATGACAGGTTTAGAGCAGCCTTTACTGTTGGGCTAGTTTTATCTATGACTAATGCATGACCTTTCTGAGCTCTTTTCTGAATGCCCTGTACGTTCTGTGAGTTCTCTCCACTTGACTGGTTGGAACTGTGTGAGGTCTGGAAATGGTTAACCTTACAAACCCCCTAATAGTTGTTTCCCTGACCTTGGAGAGTTGGTCCTATGCAGGCATGTTATGATTTTCACCCAGAGACTCAAGGGCACGGAAGGAGGCCTCGCAAAGAGCATTTTTTTCTGTGTAGCTCATTCCACTCCAGTAGTCTGCTCCACAAATTCTGGCCTCCTTGGCCTCTCTGAACTCCAATCCCTGATGCTCAAGTCAGCGAGATCTTTACGACCTGCTCGGATTCCCTCTCCCTGTGCTGTGGTCCAGAAAGTGCCTCCCGGTGGAAATCTGGGGCCATGGTGGAATTCACCTCATTTGTTTTCCTTCTCTCAAAATCCTGCACTGACACACTGACTTTGGTCCAGTGTCTGAAAACTGCTGTTTCCTGTATTTTGTCCAGTTTTCTCGTTGTTTATGGTAGGCAGGCAAGTTCAGAGCTGGTTACACCTCCTGGCTAGAAACAAGAGTCCAACTTTATCATTTCTTTTTAAAAAGTCATATAACCAGTGTAGAAGCTTCTTCTACAAAATGAACCAAGAAAGAAATGAGATCTAGTCAAAAATAGAATCAGTGTTTTATGTCCAATATGAGGGACACCGAAGGGAAGAAGTGACCATGACTCATTATTTCTTCATGTGTTATCTTTACAGGAAGAAAAAAAAAATGTGGACGAAACGAAACAACAATAAACCAGAATAGGAGACGGAATCAGTTCCTATATGCCTGAAAGACTTTTAAAGAAATCCATCCTTAGAATGAATAATCAACAAGCTCACTGGTTAAAAACAAAACCAAAAATAGAAACAGACGTATCCTTTGCTCCCCAGCCACTGACCAAGAGCAAGTCCGGAAGACTTGGTCTACTACCCACATATAATAGTATCTGGATTCAATACATTGCAAACTTGCATTGATCTCCATGGCAGGCACAGAGGGCTTTGAATTTCCAACAACAGTGCTTGAGTGGAGAGGTGTTGGTACAAAACCACTTTTACTGACAGTGTGAATTCAAAACCAATGAACCTGTTCGAGAGCAGTCAACAAGAAGGGAGGATGAACAGTGAAATGCCCACTCATTTTCTCTTTAGGAAACTCCCCACTCTCCTCTCTCTCTCTCTCTCTCTCTCTCTCTCTCTCTCTCTCTCAAGCGCTCAGGTGCAGGGCAAAGCAGGCTTCTCTAAGTGCTGGGAGAGCGGTTGGCCTGGTGGAGATCACATCTGATCTTCCAGGGTGGAAGTGGGTTTTCTAGAATGTGGTTCAGGCCAGCCAGGGGGATACGAGCTAGCCACAGCCACCCATGTTCGCAGCTGCAGCTGTATCTCCAACATTCTGAGCTGACCTCCTCATGGACTTCCACTTGTAACACAAAGAATCAAGCGTTTCCCCTGATGTGAGGTTCAGGTTGACTTTGCAGAACTCAGGCAACATTTTGTCTTTCTTCATTTAACACTGGATGTGTATGGATAACTCAGGAGGAAAAAGCAGCAGTGGAAGATATTTGTTTTGCACAGCAAAAGGCTGGTAAGAGCAGTTAAAGTTCCTAAGTTTTTCCAGAAGACTAAAAGGAACTTCAGCTGAGCTCCTGTTGGTCTATGGCAGCCCCTCTATTTTGGTGAAGTTGAGCTGTAAAGTCACAGGCAATGGTATTCAAACCAGACGCCTGTGGGCAATTTTCAGAAACGTACCGTACATTCAGATCTCTGGGTGTAAAATTATTTTTATAAAACGTGATGGCGGTTTCGTTCCTTTAAGCAACTCTAGGCACGACAGACGATGCTGCTTGAAAGCGACATTAAAAATGGTGCAGGAGCCGCAAGGAGGTTGGCCGAGTTCTCCAAACGAGGGAAATTCTTGCTCTCCGGCTGGCAGCGGCTGGCTGTCTGCCTTTGGATATAATCAAAGCACGCAGCCAAATTAATTCTGTGTTCAGTTCCAATTTTGAGCTCTGTAGGGGCCGTCAGACCAGACCATCCATGCGGGAATTCGGGTGGCTCAGCAATGTGACCGCCCCCCCGACCACCGCCCCACCCTGTCCCGTCCCCAGCAACCCTCTCCCCTTCCCTTCCTTTCTTCCTCCACAAGTGTTTATTGTGCAGTCAGGGCTGCAGTGGGGAGCAGAGCCCCGAGTCTCATGGGGGTGCAGACGTCACAGAAACAATCATATTAGAGAAGGTGTAATTACAAAGTGAGATCAGTTCTCTGGAGGAAAGGGTCATGGGTCTAACAGAGGAAACAACCAAGGCCAGGGTTGGAAGAGCATCTCTAGGACATGCTGGGGAAGAAGCTCCCCGGGGGCGGGGCAGGAAGGAGACGATGGAGAGAGACCTGTCTCCAAGGAGGGGACCCCACGCATGCCAAGGAGGTGTCAGGGAACCGAGAGCAGCTCCACATGTGATTTTTCAGGTCTCAAATGTGACCCTCTGTTCATCTTGTCCCCAAAGAGTTCTCTGCTAAGGTATGGCACTCTATGGCCTGACAATGTGTTATTTTGGTCCTCCTGGGTCTGTCCAGATAAGGAAATTCTGGCTGTCTCTCATCGGAGAGACCGGAGCACCTTGAGGAGAAGCTGTGCCAGACACCCAGCACATGTTCGTGGGCTGACTTCACCCATGGCACTCACGGCGCCTACATTTTTTTCCCGGGTATCTCTTTAGTTTCGTGTGCAGCTCCCACCGGGACATTTTAAAGATTCACAGGCTGTCGTAGAATGCTTCGAAATACTCTTAAAGAATCAGACTACATGAAATCTACCTCTACAAAAATATTTTAGAGCCGTGATAAACAAAGAATATTTATGTTAAAGAAACAGGGATTTAAATTTATCCTCAGAAACTAAATGAAAGGTCTGACATTTCCCAAAATTACAGCTTTGGAATCACTTTACAGTTATTCCTTTGGATGTAGAGAAAACATAAATCAAAGGTACTTTGGAAGACTTAAAACATACCATCACGTGTCACCATGAAAGAGAAGCTATGATCTGAGTTCATTCTCCAATAATCTCTCTAAAAGCCTGAGCAAGTATCCATGTATTTTGAGTTTTCTCTTCTGGAAACAAAGAAAATCTGACTCTTTTTTCTTAAGCTGTGGGTACTTCTGTAAGGATATTACACTCGGTATTTTTTCCCTCATGTATTATATTTTGAACCAGACACATCTACCATGTTCAGGACAACTATCATATAGTCATAAACAGGAGGGAAAATCTGAGCACTACATTTTCCAGGAGCATCTCTTTAAAGACAACTATCATATAGTCATAAACAGGAGGGAAAATCTGAGCACTACATTTTCCAGGAGCATCTCTTTAAAATACAAGGTTTTCAAATGAAAACTTCAGAGTTAATGTAAAGAAAATGGAAGTTTCCCAAGGGACAGAATGCTTTCAAGTTTATATTCATACTTAGTTTCTGGTGAAACGCTACCATTAATTAGTGGGTGCTTGGTCTTTGGAAAAACACCACATTGCAAAAGTTTCTTAACAAAACGTCCCCCCAAACAGAGAGAGAGACGGGCAATGGTAGGTGTGATCCCAGGAGGCTGCTGTTATCCTGTGCGGAGAAGGCTTTTAGTTAGAATTCGAGGCATCATCACGATGATAATGTCAGTATTATTTCCTGCAACTCAAATTCTATATCACCGTCTGAACAGTCACTCTCTGTGCATTTGTACACCCGTTTGGTCATTTGGTCCAAGACCTACATCTCATCACTTCCGGCACCCACTTTTCTTCCATCAAAATTCTTCGCGGGTGACCCACATCATTGCCGGCCCCAGCCCCAGGCGTAGGGTCCTAGCTCGGAGGCTCATGGCATTTTTTGTTGATAACAGAGGTGCCCTGGAGAGTCTGCGCAGAATTGGAACTTTGGCTGAATCAGGCACAGGTGGTTGCTTCATTTATTCGTGTAGGTCACTTTTTTTTGCGATACACGGGCCTCTCACCGTTGTGGCCGCTCCCGTTGCGGAGCACAGGATCCGGACGCGCAGGCTCAGCGGCCATGGCTCACGGGCCCAGCCGCTCCGCTGGGATCTTCCCGGACCGGGGCACGAACCCGCGTCCCCTGCATCGGCAGGCGGACTCTCAACCACTGCGCCACCAGGGAAGCCCTGTAGGTCATTTTTATTAAAATGTATTTTCTATTAAACTTATAAGCTTAACTCGCTAAACTCATAAACCTTCAACTTAGACGGTGCTGTACGTCAATTATATCTCAATAAAACTGAAAAAGAAATGCAGTTTGCTTCCATCAGGAATGTTTCACCACGTCCCGAGCTGTGTCATGCACTTTTGTTGGAGTTACATTGGAATAGTTTAAAATCATATGATATTCAGCTTTGACTCTAACGGCATTAATGGATGCAGGTCTGTAAGTTACAGCCCCAGGCTGTACTTTCACAATGAAAGTATTAGGCCAGTTTTCAGGCCCAACTGACCGAATAATGCATGCTTGCTGCTTCACGGTGCAGGAATAGGTCCAGACACACATGCTCCCGTGCATATGTACGGGCTCCACTTGGGGTTGTGCAATTGGCACTGGTCCCTATTCCTCCATCCTATAGCAGGATTTCTAGTTGGTTTATGGTTACACGACAACCAATTAGTGAACAGAATGCTCCCCGCACCAGGCTCCCTTATAGCTGGGCGGGGGGCTGTTTGAGTGTGCGATAATGAAACACAAAGGAATTCTACTGAGTGCAGTTGCCAGGAAGGTTCTTGTTTCCCTTGTGAGAAAAACTGGCAGATCCCATACCCTTTGCCCTCTCCCCCTCTTGCTGACTGGAAAATGGACCTGGTACCCAGAGATGCAGCATGCAGCCACAGCCGAAGGATGGCTGTGAAGGGAGCTGAAAGTCTAGTTCCCTGAGCTTGTGCATCAGCCCTGGACCGTGCACTCAGCCTGGGAACTGGTCAGGTCAGAAAAATAAACCCCTTCTTCGGCATAGCCGCTTTCCGCCAGGTTTCAGCTGCATTCAGCCAAAAGCGGTCCCGGCAGACTGACAGAATGATGCATGTCATATATGTGATATGCACAAGACGCAGTTGCTAGAAACATCCGGGAAGGGCATGCCCTGGGCGTGGGTGGGCTTCATTTGATCAAGGCCAGTACCTATGAGTCCCTCTCATACTCATTAATGCTCTGCATACGAGAGTCTTTTAAATGGACATCGCCTTTTTTTCACAGCCTCTAGGCTCATGGTTGTTGAACTTTGGGGGTCATGAACCTGTGTGAGAATCTAAAAAAGAAAACCTCCGGACATCCTCCTCGGAGGACACACAGACCAAAGTAAAGAAAAAATAAGCGCACCATTTGAGGGTTCCAGAGAACTTCCTAAAACCCATCGAGGGGCGCTGGCTGCAAACGTTCTGTTCTGTTGAATCAGTTTTGATGATCCCTGTCTAAAGGCTCACCGTGCTAATTAACAGGATGCTAATTAGGTACTTGTTTGATTTTTCATTTTGCAAATTGGGGTATTCGTTTTATTCCTTGCAATTTACTAATTCTAAATTATTCTCATTTCATAAATCATTATCTATAGCAAAAAAAAAAAAAAAAAAATCACTGGTACAGCGTAGGAAATCAAATGGCACAAAAACATATACAATGAAAACTGAGTTCTTCCCCCAAAGGCAGGACTCCAGGCCCTAGCAACCCCATGACGGAGCTTCTTGGGTGTCATTCCAGGAATGTTTTGTGTGTAACTTCCATAAATGGGAGATTTTATAGTCACTGTTCTATTTTGTTTCCCACTTAGTATATCTTGGAGATCCTTTCACACCAATTATTATAGATCTGCCTCCTCCTTTTAATGGTCGAACAGTATTCCACTGTGTAAGCGTACTGTGATTTATTGAACCACCTCGGTATGAATGGACATTTCTGTTGAGGCAGATTTTAAAGTCACTCTCGGTTCGGCAGGCTCTGTGCTGTCTCCATGCCAGCCATTGAAATATGTGGAGAGAATACAAACTAATTACATCTGCTTAACCAAAGGAAATTAAAAACAAAAAGCCTGTTACAAACCCCTCCCTACTTTTCATCATGTCCATGTAGAACATTCTGAAGTCAGAAATACAATTTTTGCTCTTTACCACTTCCAGTTATGCAAGTCCCCGTTTCCTCCTCTTGCTGGGGTTTTTGACTCACAGGAAAACATCACCTGGGTATGGTAGGAATGGGGTTCAGAAAAGACCTTGGAGCCAGACTGCCTGGGTTTGAATCTCAGCTTCATACTTTGTAGCTATGTGACCTTGGGAAAGTTACTTAACCTCTCTGTGCCTTACTTTCTCATCTGTAAGTGAGGATAATAATTTTACCGGTTGCACAGGGGTGTCAAGGGGATCAAATGAGTTAAAAGCTCTAAAGTTCTTAGGACTGTGACACACAGAGAAAGCGCTAAGCGTTGGCTGTAACTTGTCTAGGTGGCCGTGGAATAAAACTGAGGGGTCAGTGGCTTCTGCAGTGGTGGTGTTGCCCACGGTAAGGAATGCCTGGAGTCTGTCTCAGAAGCCTCCTTGACCTCTGGCGCAGAGGCCCACATGTGTGCTTGCACACTTGTGCACACATAAGTACACCCCGTACACACCGCCCAGGCCCATCCGAGGTCTATTGAGCCAGGGATGGTGTGCAGGAGGGAGGGACTTCTGCAAAGTCCTCCTGGGGACCAGCATTAACCAAACGAGAGACTGTGCGTCTGCCTGCACGGTGCCTCCCATGGGGACAGGAAATCCCTACAGCCCTGGACATTAGCCCCTGAATGCAGAACACGGAGTAAGGCCCAAACCCCGGCCTGGCCTGGGGGGCACAGTGACCAGCGGGGATAAACATCACTACCCCTGATGAATAGGAGGTCTGAGAAGGCCCAGGATTGAGGGAGGTGGGCCCATGGCTGAGCACTGCCCCATTTATTCCTCCCATCGGGGATAGTCCAACAAGCCCTAGAGACATCATTCGTACCAGAGAAGCCTCCCTGAAAATAACTGCCTGGATTTTAATTAAGGTTCAGCAGGAGGTGACTGAAAAGTGGGCCAGTGAGGAGAAGCCAGGATGCCCAGGAGAGGAGTCTGGAGCCAAAGCTGGGAAATATTTAGAAATCACAAAGCGAAATCCATACCCATCCCCTCCTACTCAGATATCATTTACATTTCTTTTCTGTCTACTGTTTTACCATAAAATGAAAAACTGAGCTTGTCCTCATGCTTCAGAGCGCCCAAGAATCAGATGGAAAGCTTGGTAAATACAGATTTCCTGCACAGGTCCCACAGCATCTGACTCAAAAGCCCTGGGAAATCTTGGAATCTGCATTTTTAATACAGATGAAAATGCCTGCTGGAGAGGCCTATTCAGGTGGCCCGTGGATCACACATAAAACATCAGGCCAGGGTTTCCTGGTGGCGCAGTGGCTGAGAGTCCGCCTGCCGATGCAGGGGACGTGGGTTCGTGCCCCGGTCCAGGAAGATCCCACATGCCGCGGAGCGGCTGTGCCCGTGAGCCATGGCCGCTGAGCCTGCGCATCCGGAGCCTGTGCTCCGCAGCGGGAGAGGCCACAACGGTGAGAGGCCCGTGCACCGGAAAAAAAAAAAAAAATCAGGTCAGTGGTCACAGCAATTACGTTTTTAAAAATGTCCTTAAATAGTGGAGTTATTTCATTTTCTCAAGGTTACCAAGCTGGTACCCACTTCACTTCCTCCCAGAGTTGTGGATCCAAACCTATGGGAATCCCGAATAATAAGGATATTTTAGCTAGAGCTCTGTTGTGATCTGATTGACTTGCAAAATACCCAAGTAAGAGTAAATATTATAAACCTTTGAATAATGTATATATTTTGAAGGCATTTTGAGAATAATTATACTAATAAACCACCTTGTTTGAAGTGAAACGTATGAGTACTGTGCAAAGTTCTTTCTTTCAGGGACAGAGTGCTACCTGATACATCAAAGGTATCCAATCATACTTCCGGCAGAATTTTGGAATATATCACGTCACAAACAGAAAATGGAGTCGCTTTTACTTGGGTATGAATTTCGGAACGCAAAACCAATTTATCTTTGTTTTGATAGTTTTAGATACATCGTGCATGGCATCGTGACACCAGCCATCAGGACATCTCTATGCGTTTTCCACAAAGCTAATATTTGAAAAATGATCCCTGTCGCCCAGGTCCTGGGAAAAATACATAAACCTCCAAGGTCTGTGTAAATTATTTCTAACTAGGTCAAGTGCCCTGAGTCCCTCAATACACATTCAGCACCTTTTCTGTCTTTAATTTCTCAACTCATCTACCACATAGAAAATGTGATAATTAGAAATATGTAAAGGTGTTTTGAAAAATGACTTGCAGAACTGGAATATGATTTTCCAAATTATTTTAACCCATAAGTGTTTTCCCATTAATTCACCAGTTGCACAAAGAATACACCTTCATACAGCACTTCCCTCTACACACAGGAGGTTGCATTTGTACATTTCGACCTCACACGTCATTAAGCTGACTTGGCAGCGAGGATTTTACTATAAATCCTTCATTCTGCAGATGGTGATTCTAACCAGGCTCAGGGTCAAAAATGAAAGTGACTCAGTTCTCCAGACCCCTTCTCTTCTAGGACGGCCCTGTGATTCCTTAGAGCCGCCAGGCAACCACCCTGCCTGCTTTACTCAGGTGACCGTCCAGGGAGGCCTGTGACACCAGGACAGCTCACCTGAGGCTGCAGGTGTTGGCCTTGTGTACCCACGCCTGCTATTCTCACCTAGGTGTGATCATCCACACCTTGGGTGTGAACTGGTTTTGTGCTTGGAGTGTAGAAAGTATGCTGTTGTGTGGAAAATAAAGCAAACACTTTTTTTTTTTTGCCCTAAAGTGTGAGCTTCAGCTGAGCTGAACATATGTAATGCTATAGTGGAAAGACCAGTGAACTAAAACAAGTAGAGATAGAACTTTCTAGAATAAAATCCAAAATGGACTCGCCACAAAACTTACATTTGTTTGATTTTTAAACATCATTACAATGACACACAAACCTGTTCAGGCACTTGGTACTTGGCCTCCATCCTCCCAAGAGAATCGGTCAGCAGTGGTCATTGGGAAGTTGTTTATTCAACAAGCCATTCATCCAAGAATGTATTGAGTGTGTGTGCATTTCTTGAGCGTGAGCTGGACACTGTCGCATCTTCCTTGCCCAGTTTACAGTCTGTGAGGGCACAACAAGCAAACACACGGCTCTAACACGGACAGATTCGGGTTATATCTGTGGTAAGGGCAGAGGGCTGGCACGTGGGTTTGCGTTTTCTGGGTTCCACGCATAGCAAGAGTGTCCTCAAGAGGAGGACAAACTGACCACCTGGAAAGCATAATAAAGCCGCTAGCTCAGTGAGGTCGAAACAGCCACAAGAGCAAAGAGCCACGGAAACAGTTCACCTTGTATCTCCCTTATTTGTCCAACGATCTGAGTCGTGAGGGATGCACGGGTGTTTGTCATCAGCCAACATTGTACTTTGCCAAGAAAGGCATTAAAACAACTACGACAATTTACTATCGTTATCAGTTGCCCCAATAAAGGGCACGTTAACACTAAAAAGGCTTAATCTCAGGATCAGGGAGCGTGATCTGCTTTCTGTAAATCTGGCTTTCAGGAAAGCCCTCCGGGCACTGTCCTCATTCCTCTCATTTTGGGGGGACAGGTGGAAGCTTAGCAGGGCCGACAAGAACCTGTGCGCCAGCGTCTGGGAGACACTCCTTCGTCGGCCCGCAAGGGTGGGGGTTACGGGCATGGGTTTCTAGTTCACAAGGACCATGCTGGCGGCCGTGTGGAGGATGAGCCAGGGGGCGGGGCTGGAGTTGCAGGTACAGGGAGAGGTGATGGTGGCCAGGACCAAGGTGGAGCCCCGGAGAGAGAGGAGAGGAAATGAGGGGGCGCGACCCAGAAGCCTTAGAGGTCCATGTGATGGCACGGGTGTTGGGAGGGGAAGCCCCGTGGAGGGTGTCCGTTCAGGTTTCCACGCTGTCTGCTCCAGCTTCTCACTGGCTTTTTTGGTCTAAAATATCTCAGTGACGCCTTCCATTCTTCTGTTTGGAGCCTAGAACCGCTCACCCCTCACTGCTCCCCACGACAGCCACGCCCTCCACAGCTTCCCTCCCCGACCACGATGCTTAACCAACCCCTCCCCACTTCCCAGTGAAGCCGTTCGTCAACGCCTGGGACCCCCGGTCCTGACCCGCCGTGTTCTCAGACGCCCCTCTTGGCCTCGCTGCAGCTGCGCAAACAAAAGCCACACCGAGTCCATCTCCCCCTTCCGTCGCCCACACCCTCCGGCCCCTGACATCCAGGGCAGTGCAGGGGCTTTGGGACCCCGGGCTTCTCTGCGGCTGATCTGACCAACACCTCCCGTCCGGGTCTGTCACCTCCTCACCCCAATCCCCCAAAGCCTTCCCTTCCCTCTGGGTCTAACCTGGCATCGAGCCTGCACACGACCCTTCGTAGAGCAGCGTAATCCCCAGCGCCTCTGAACCCCTCACTTGTCCCCAGACTTCGCCTCATCAGAGGCCTTCCAGGCCGTCCTGATCTACACCCGCTCCTTCCCCTAAGGTCACGGTTTTCTCAGTGTCCCTCATAGCGCTTAACCTCCACCTGACCTCACACTGAACACTGATCTAGTTTACCGGCTGTTTCCCCACTAGCGCGTGGGCTCCATGGGGACACGGATTACACCCCCGGGGCCTGGAACAGTGCCGGGCAAACAGAAGGTACTCAATCAGCATCTCTTAGTAACCCCCATCCCCTGCCCTTCCAGAATCTTCTCAGGAGTTCCCCTCCACCTTGGGGTTTCTTCTCAGAACCCCCAAATATACAGCCAGACTCTCATTCAAAGCCCCGTCACCCGACAGGCTCCCCGCTCCCTGGAATTCTTTCTTGGTCCAATCTCATGACAGTGCCTCCATCTCCCTTGAGTGTTGAATATTTGCCCCTGCTCTGGGTTACAAACTCCTGGAAGCCCGGGAACTGACTCCTCTCCCTTGATGGGTCGCCCTTGAGCCTCTGCGTGCCCATGACGGCACCCAGACCACATATACCGATGAGCAGCCTGCCGGCCCTTCTGCCAAGCTGCCTGCAGTCCCGCTGAGGTCCATGCTGCTCCCTCAGTTTTGGTGGTTCTTTTGCTGTCCCCAAAGTGGAAATTGCCTTGAAAATTGTACCATATACATAGGACATGAATATAGATATTCTTGTATTGATAAAAAGTAAACCAATTGAAATAGAAAGTTGAGAAAAATGACTTGAGATATTAAGTCACAGACACAACCAGCTAATTTCTTCCAGTTTTTCTTCTCCCCTGTTAGGTACGCTATTGGCTCAGAGAAGCAAAGCTTTAAAAAGACGATTCTTGCCAACCTGGAGCAGAAAATATTAATACAAGCAATTCAAACAACAGGTAGAGCAAATCTTGGTGATTCACTTTCCTTAGGAGGGGCTTTTTTTTTTTTTTTAAATAAGGGAAAAAATTGCATCTTTATTTTCATGAACTTTTAACTGAACGCTAGCATTTCCTTCAAGTATGATGGAGGCAACGAACCTCTGTGATATTAGAAAGCCCTGTGATTTTGTAAACAACTTCTATATCTCAGATATTTTTATGTCCATGAATGTTTTTGCAGCTACTGAAATCCCCATCACTACCTGGAGCTTATGGGGGATACGAGACCTGCTACTAGACAGTGCTCTTTGGTACATAAAGCACATCACAATTTAAAAAAAATCTTTGGGTAACTGTATGTAAGAACAATTGCTTTCATTTGTGATCCCAGGTCCCGAATGCACATCACCTGATGGATTTATGTGATTCTGAGGTGTCTACAGACTTCAACAAACGGTCAAGGGGGTCATGGCACAAAAAAGAGTTAAGAGCCCTGAATCTCACTCCCTAGTTTTCATAACCAGACCCTGGGGGTGCAGGGAACTGGAGCTATAACTTTTTTCTTTCACATTAAAAAAATTGCGGTAAAATGAACATAAATTTACCATCTTCCTGAGTTTTAAGTGGTTCCCTAAGTTCAGCAGCATCAAGCACACGCATATTGCTGTGCAACCCACCAAGGAGGAGCTCTCGGGCGGAAATGACTGAATCTTAAAAAAGGAAAACTTTGTTTATATGTTCACCGTAACTCAATAAAGCTAAAATCCCAAAAACAAACCCAAAAGGGAAAACTTTGGCTAAGTGCAAATATTTTAAATACTCCTGATTTTAGGGAAACGACCACAAAATAGTAATGCCCAGCGTGCACACACATCCCGCCAGAGATCTGTGAGGGCAGAGTGGAGACACCCGTCTAACCCTGACCCACAGCCGGGTGGTCAGTGAAACTGTCCCGGCTCTGGCTTTGGGCATTTGCTTCTCAAGCAACGGCTTTTACGCCGTTTCCCGCTTCTGATGTGGCACGGCGGGGGGTAGACAGAGCTGGGCGTTGGCCACTGGGCCAGCTGGGCCTGTTCGCTTTCCCTGAGTCTCAGGGTTCCCATTTGTGAAACCAAGGTGGTCCGGGGGGTTAAAGAGAACCAACCTTTCATAGAGCACAGGCACTAAGCAAAGCCTGGGCACTTGGCATCCCTTTTGCCCCAACATTCAGGTTACTTGACTATTTAGGATGAGGTCATTTCAATCTATTATTCTACGCAAAACTCAATTCTTATTACAGCAAACACCAAGGCCCAAATATACGTTGCCCTTGTGCCAGGAAATGAATCATTAGGGCGTGTCGTTGTTGGTGTACACTCCATTGAGTTCCATCCCTGCCATGCTTTTCCCTTTGAACTCTTTTAATTAATTTATTTATTTTGCGGTTCACGGGCCTCTCACTGTTGTGGCCTCTCCCGTTGTGGAGCACAGGCTCCGGACGCGCAGGCTCAGCGGCCATGGCTCACGGGCCCAGCCGCTCCGCGGCATGTGGGATCTTCCCGGACCGGGGCACGAACCCGTGTCCCTTGCATTGGGAATGCGGAGTCTTAACCACTGGACCACCAGGGAAGTCCCTGAAATCTTTTTAAAATATGAGCTGGGTTTGATGCCTTCACTGCTGGACAAGTTCCACTTATTTTTAACCCTGGTTGTAAACCCAGCACAAAGCCCATTCTACGCACCCCAGTAGCCAGTCATCCACATTCTGAGATGCATTCTTATGGCAGAGATATGGGTAGTTCCCTCATGCAACACACATTTATTGCACAAAGCTCTGGGGACTCAGAGCCGAGTTTAGACACGGTCACTGCCCCAAGGAGCTCGGTGTGGCTGATGAAGGAAGGACAGGTGTTTCACCTCAAGAAGAGCCCAGGCAAAAGCAGGGAGCTCTGAGAAGGGGAGATAGCCAAGGGAGCTCTGCAACTGGGGGTGGGGAAACCCAGAGCTGACTGCACAACGGGCACTAGGAGTGTCTCTGGGTCTTCCTTGGTATCCCATGGAGGGGGGAGGAGCCTGGGCAGGTGGACTTAGGTGAGAGGGTGCTGGAGTAGCTTGGCCATAAAAAGGAATGAGAGCAGAGACACAAGGCAGAGGTCGTTAAGTCCAGGCATGGCAGTAGGAATGGTTGGAGGACCAACTATGGGCTGCGGGGATCTGCAGACCAGACCCCTGGAGGGGAGGGTCCCAGGACTAAAACGGGGCTTGGCGGCTGTGGCCAGGTGACCGGAGACTACCTGAGGGGTGAGGTCTTGGTGACCACAAAGTAAACGATTTGGTGCACGCCCCGTCTGAGGTGACCGCCCGACAGTCAGGCCAAGGCCAAGGCAGGAACCGACCATGCGCAAAGTTGCCCTTCTCCTGGGAAATCAGAGCACAGCTTTTTTCAACGAAGTCTTTCTTCTGAACGTGTGGTCCTCAAAAACACCTACAAATACCATAACTGTGTATGCCAATTATTACCATTATCAATGTCAAAATCAACATCAATAAAGGACTGGCAATTTTAACCAAGCTTCTTGGAGTAGCCTAGAGAATATTCAGTACAAGTAGAAGAGTCGTTCACGTTCAGACTAGTGCCCAATTCCGGACGTACGTAAGCCAAGGAAAACTAGTGTGACTAAAGTTCTCTTCATCTCTACCTGACATCATCCAGGTGTGAGCGGGATGTTTCCCTTTTCAGAGCAAACCCGTCATCCCTCCAGCTTTCCCGTTTACAGCAGTCATCTGGGAATACGGGACCTGAGATTAAAGGGATGCCGGCCACCATAACGCCACAGCCTCCGGGGCTTGGAGGTAAACTCTGGTTGCTGCAGGGAAAGCCTTCAAAGGGGTCATTCGGGGACCTGGGCTTTGCTGCCTGACTCTTCCTCACCTTTAGGTCCCTGGAATTCCTTCTGTTCAATTGGGACAGTGGAGGGCTGCCCGGAAGGTTCTATGGGACCGGCCTGATGGCGCCTGTATCACCAACACTCATGTACCACTCGCCGAGTCACTCGGCCGCACTCACTTGCAAGGGAAGCTGGAAAACACGAGCTGTTTGCTCAGGAAGAAAGTAGGTTTGGTGACCTAGCCAGTCCCATCCCAAGTAGTTTCCCCTTTTAAATAAAGATTTACCTTCCTCTGCCCCTCTGACTTTTGCATTAACCTGGGCAGAGACCTCCAGATACTTCCAGCTGGATTCCTTCCCTACCTTGCCCCAAGCAAGCCACATGCAAAGGCCTCGGAGAAGGAGGCGGGGCTGTGAGTTGAACCCTGTCCTTCAAGATCTGCTGGAGGTCCCATCCCCCCAACCTGTGAATGTGACCTTATTTGGAAATAGTGTCTTTGTAGAAGTAATCGAGTCAAGATGAGGTCACACTCGATTCACGTGGGCCCTCATCCATGACTAGGGTCCTTAAGAAGAGAGGTTTGGATGCAGACACAGGGCAGACGGCCAAGCGATGCCTTGATCTTGGATTTCTGGCCATCGGAACCTCAAGAAAATAGATTTGTTATTTTACGCCACCCGGTATGTGGCACTTTGAGACAGCAGCTCTGGATTAAAACCTCCACTTCTGCCACTGGCCGTGCAAGTCAGTCAACTGCAAAATGGGTGTCAGGATATGGCTGGCGGGGCTGGAACTGAGAAGCACGGAGGGTACAGGTGCACCCCGAGGTTCTTGCTTGTACAACACGCCCCAGGCCCGTGGTGGGGAGGGGCTGAGCCTTTTGTGGTCCCTGTACTCTCTCTCAGTGCTGCAGACACCCTGTTCCCCAGGTCTGGCCTGGCCTTGGGCTCACTGGTGCCTACTCAGCCTTTGGCCTCGGATTAAAGTTACTTCTCAAGGGGGATCTCCTTAGCCCCACTCCTCCCTACCACCTGCAGGTGGGGCTGGTCTCCATCAGTTGCCCCCCTACCCTCATCCTGTTCTCTCCCTGGGCTTGGTTCAGAGGGCTTGGTGAGCGCAGGGCCCGTGGGAATCCGGCTTGTTATAACCTAATGAAGATGCCCGGCCCTCAGAAATGGCTCGGCCCTCAGCTGTGTATTGTGGGTTTGGGATTGGCCAATTCCAGGTACACAGGACCAAGTAAAAGGAAAGCCACCCACTTGCACCCTTTGGGTGCTCTAGGCAACACTGATTCCCATTAGTTAGTTGATGACTGAGATCCCTATATTTCAAGAACAATTAAATCAATAGCAAGAAAACAGATACCCACTAAACCAACTGTCACACTGTCACCTAGGGGAGACCGGGTTGGGACGGAGCCATGGTTCTATGCACAGATACTTACACTAGGTTTTGTGTTTTACTAGAAGTCTGGGTGCGTACAGGAAAAAAACACACACACACTTATGTTAAAATATCCAAAGAAAATTTACTGCAACTTTCGTAGAATTGAATTTGTGCTACAAGACATGTTGCATAGGAAACTATTTAAAGCCCCTGAGGAAAAAAAATCTCAGTATTTAAGGTGCGACTGGCTTTGTTTCTTCTTTGGGGAAGAGTGAGAGACGCTCTCTGGGAAGACTGACGGCGGAGAGTGAAGAACCAGTACGTAAGGTGATTTGTGATGATTTGGGGGAACTGTGTATCTTGGTTCCTGCAGCATAAAACATGTAGTGTTTCTTTTTTATTGTTGTTGTTTTCTAGCCAGTTGGCCTTCCGTATTTGAATCAATAGATATATAAGAATGTTTTAGCCCAGTAAGGGATTTACATTGATTATACTAAGTAATTAGCATGTTTCCAGAAAGCAGATTTAGAGAATGAGATGCCAGAACCCCAGATGGCCCAGTATCACTCATGTAAGCACAGCGCATATCCTGGCCCCTTCCTGGGGATCAGCGCTATTGATCTGCCCGTATTTCTTCATCACTGTCCCTCACTCCCTTCCGAGATGCACGCACAACGCAATTGTAGAATTCAGCGCAATTTGTTCTCCGACCATCAAGGTTACCAATGCAACAGTCCGCCAAGTCCCAGATTTTATGTGGGAAACATTTTCAGATGACATTCATCCTGCTCAGATAATCTTCATATTGTTTAAACAAAAGAGATTCCTCTATGCTATTTATTTCCAAGGAGAGACGGGCACACCGGGAGGGGAGAGGGGTTACGTTTTAGGTGGAATGAAGTAGAGAGTTTGGCAAATGGCAGCAGGCACCTCTGGGCGTCAGCGTAGGGTGTGCTTGTGGTGACGTTTTCTTCGTGCCCAGAGGAGAGGCTTCGAGCTCTGCAGCGAGCACTCCCCTGTCCCCGGGGAGAAGCAGGACCTCTCAGAGCTGCAGGGGCCACCTCTCTCCACATGGCGTAGCTCTTTTTTGCATTAAGGGCGCACAGGCAGGGGCCGTAGAGAATGCCACCTGCCCGCTGCCTTCTCATCTCAAGTGCACCCAATCGCTCCTGCTAAAGCTCGAAAAAGCTTCCCCTGTGCTGTGGCCATTCCTTTACTGCAACACGAGGCCAAGGTACAGAAGGTAATAAAAATCACAGGGAATCGCAGGCCTAGGACAGCCTCAGAAAGAATGCGCACGGACCACACTCATTTACTGAAACACCACGTTTCCTATTTGATTTCTTTCTTTCTTTTTTTTTTTTTACAAGTACAGAGGCAAAAAGGTCCAACATCTGAACGAGTGTCTTTCCGTGCTAAGTGTTGAAATGCAAAGAGAATCCGGCAATCAGAAATGCCCCCATGACCCTTAAATACATATATACATCTGTAACATAATTTAAAAAGGTCTTTATAGAACATAAAAACCTCAACAGTATCTGCCCCTATGAAGTATTTTCTTTTTCTTTTTCTTTTTTTTTTTTTTACCTTTATGGTCCATTAAAAAATTAGATACCACCTTTCTCGTACGCCCCCCACCCATACTTTAAAAAAAAAGTTATTTAAATTTAAATTTATACTTAACAAATAGAAAGCTATTTGATTGGCAACAACCTGCAGTAGAAATTCCCTCCAGGTCTCTCCCGTGAGAGAGGAGGCAGGGGGAACATCGCGTGTGCTCGGTCCTGGGTGTGGATCCAGCCAGGAGGGACCCTGGGTCTGTCTGAGCTGACCTTCCCTCCCTCCCCAGCTCTAAGTGCCTGCCTGGGCATCCGGGGCAGACAGAGGGCACGCACCCCGGAGCAGCCCTCTGGGAGGGCGTCAGAAGGTCGCAGACCCGTTCAAATCATGAGGTCGTCGTGGTCCACGGGACTGAAAGCGGCCGCTCGCAGGATGTCCAGGGAGTTGACCATGATCAGGGTCCCTGTGAGGTGTTTCCAGCGCTTGGTGATGGGGTTTTTCATCTTATCCAGGCCAGTGTGCAGCTCCTGGATGACATCCCGGTAGCTGTCCCCGACCTGGTGGCTCCAGGTGAGTAGAAAGTCGTACGCAGGCTTCCACATGGCCTGGGTAGTGGAGTTGTCCAAAACCAAAAGAGAGAGAAAAGATTAGGGGACACTGAGAGACTGGGTCCTAGAACCTCTCCTAGTACCAGTATCTCTGTTCATCACTGACACAACTTTTTTTTTTTTCCAGTACGCGGGCCTCTCACCGTTGTGGCCTCTCCCGTTGCGGAGCACAGGATCCGGACGCGCAGGCTCAGCGGCCATGGCTCACGGGCCCAGCCGCTCCGCGGCATGTGGGATCCTCCCAGACCGGGGCACGAACCCGCATCCCCCGTATCGGCAGGCGGACCCCCAACCACTGCGCCACCAGGGAAGTCCCCTGATGCTACTTTTTAAAGAGTGAAATGAACCCAAAGAAGCCGCCTCCGTCCCGGGCCAGCACATTTCAGAGGGAAGAACCACACACCTTGTGTGAGAGCAGGTGTATAGTACCAAGTAGTGACCAAACAAATAGAAAGGTTTCTCTTTCCTTCCAACCTCCCGTAGCACTTTCCGTTTATTTAGAAACTCATCACATCCATCAAGGATGCCCTTATTCTTGGGACTCCAGCTTCTGAGGTCTTGCAAGCCTGACTGTCTTTCCAGAAACTTAAAGTGACCACCACTAGACAAGTGAGAAAACAAAGACTCCCTGAGCAGGAACCCAACCAGCCTTGGCTGAAGCTGACAACATCCCAGGTATGCATTTCACACCGTGTGGGGCAGAGCCCCAACCAGAACTGATCACGAAGGGCTCCGTCAAGCACCATCGGGCGGAAGGTAATGTAAGATCAGGATCAGGGCCGGATGGGCAGCTCCGAGGATGCTGTTCCAACGCCCCACTTGACAGGAGAGTGGCCTTGCCGCCGCCAGGGCCCGGGCTCACAACTAAGGATCCCGGGAAGGATGAGACTCGCTCCCGCTCAGCGAGAGCCTGCTATGTGCCAAGCACCTGCCTTCACGTTTTACCTATGTTGTCCTCGTAAAAACGCTGTACAGTAGACATTGTCATCACTGAATTTTACAGGTGGAGGGAAGGGCAGCCCCACTCACCTCGCTGTCCACCACCCCATTCCTGTCCCGGTGAGGAGACTCGTATGCGTCCATCTGCTGCTTGGACACCTTGGCGAGCTTCTCGGCCAGCTCCCTCCAGCGCTGGGCCACCTCGACCGCCGTGGTCAGAAGCACGAAGTCCTGGATGAGTCTGACCACCAGGCCCTGGCAGTCCATCTTCAGTAAGGCCTAAGGAGGAAGGAGCAGGCATGAGGCAAGACACAGGGCAGGCTCTGGTTTCACGGGAAGCCTGCACCGCAGAGACCACGAGCCAGCACCCTCAACACTGCAAGGCCTGAGCGCCAGCACTGCCGGGACTCCCAGGTGCAGGAAAAACCACGATCTGTGGGAGGTACTGGGTCCCCCGCCCACAAATTCTCGTCCTTCTGGAACCTCCCAACGTGACCGAATGTCAAAGTAGGGATCTTTGCAGATGTAATTAGCTAACATGAGGCCCCACTGGACTAGGGTGGGTCCCTAATCCAATGACTGGTGTTCTCATAAAGAGAGAAACAGACATGCAGAGACAGAGAGAAGGAGTCCACGTAAAGATGGAGGCAGACATGGGGTGATGCAGCCACGTCACTGGAGCCACCAGGAGCCGGGAGAGGGGCACAGGCCAGACCCCCTCAGAGCCTCCAGGAGGAGCCAGCCCTGCCGACACCTCCAGACCTGTCACAGGATAAACCTCTGCGGCTCAGAGCCTCCCAGCCTGTGGTACTTTTTCGCGGCAGCCCCGGGACGCTGACAGGCAGGGTGCGTGGGATGACAGCTGTTCATCTGTTCCCTCCCCGACCGGGGCACCTGGAGAGGTGATGCCCTTTGCCCAGACAGCCAGCTCGGCACGGCCTGGGGCTCAGGGCAGGACAAGCTGATGTCAGCAGGTGGGGAGCCCCAGCGGGCAGAAGAGGTGCAGGTGAGGGCTCAGATCCAGGCCTCTCAGGTTCTCGAGGCACACGAAGGCCTCGCGTGGAGGGGAGGCTAACAGGACCATCAAGAAAGTCTCCAGAATTGATGGGACTGTTCCCTTGACAAAGCTGCGAGAGCCTTCTAGTGTCTCTAGGATGGGGATCACTAACTATGGAGGGACAGGGGCTCAGGAGGGAAACAAACGCCCGTCAGCCAGGAAGGAGGCAACGGGCAGAGCCTTGCCCAAGTCCCGGCTCGGCCCGAGCAGCACAGGGCCACCTTGGACTCGACCCCCGTCCAGGAAAGGGGCTGGTCAGTCAGGTGGGCTTCCAGCACAGGGCTGGACGGCCTGTGGGTTCTGTGCGGCCCCAGGCTGGAGGCTGTGTCACATTAGCATTTCTGGCTCACATCAGTAGCACAAACCCGCAGCCCTCCTGTCCGCACGCATCACCCCAAGCCGCGAGCTACACGGACGGCTGCTGGGTGTCGGGCTGCGGGTCCGGTGAGAGTGTACAGCTTTGGGCGGCCAGGATGGAGCCCCAGGCAGGGGGAGAAGGCGCGGTGAGAGCCAGACTCTCATCCGCGGAGCCTCTGCCGTCCAGCACATCCTCGGGCTACAGCCTGACACCTGCAGAAGCGACGGGGTCTGAGACCCCCTCGGGTCCTCAGACGTCGAGGATGCAACCAAAGAGATGCTGCTACCGGTCCCCGGGCCCGGCCTTCTTTCTGTCCCTCTATGCTCTGTCCAAGCACCTGACGTCACTTCAAGGCTCCGAAGAGAAAGTGTTAAAAACAGCAACTGACCAAGCAGCAAGCCCCCCCGCAGCTGAGCCAAACACACCGCTCACGCGCTCCCTTCAAACGTCCCGTGAAGACGCAGGCGGCCTGGCATCTGGGCAGCGTCAATCTGCTCCTTGAAAGAACGCCGCTATTTCTGAGTATTCTCACCTGCGTTTTATGTCTATTTGGGGGGAACTTAACAAATGAAGAAATGGTGACTTTTGGGGGGAGTCCCTGAACGCAGAGGCCGATGCCCCAGCCTCTCGATCTTTGCCTTTAAAACATAAGATCGATCTGAGGCCGTCCTGGGTCCGAGGGGGCCATAAAGGTGGGAAGGCAGAAGGGGGCTTGAGGACCCCATGGTCCTTTTCTGATTTTTGTTTTTGATTTTAAATAAACTATCTTCATTGAGTATTTCCAGTGAGCCGGGTGCAGGGCGCATCTACCTCTCAGAACCCCCATGAAGGGAAGCCAAGCTCACCCCAACCTGCAGGTAAAATCGGAAGGAAAGGGAGGGGCTCCCATACCTGGTGAGGGGCTCCAGGCAGCCTGTCCCCAGCTGCTACCCACCGTGTGGGTTGCACGGTGTCTGTTTTATAGACCCCGAAGAGGCTGGGTGGCTTGTCCAGGGTCCCACAGCTCGAGGGCACAGAAGTGGAGGCAGGCCCAGACTTCCCGGTGCTCAGGCCAGTGGCCTTTCCAACTGTGTGGGCACCACGTGACATCAGGAACCGAGCACGAGGCGTCACCTCAACGATGTACAGACTTCAGAACATGGTCTCTGAACTTGGGTATCTTCAAGTGAAATTGTTTGAAAGAACTTAAATGTTTACTAGATTTGTGGCGCAGAAGATGTGAAGAGTATACAGGGGTGTGTTTGTGGTATGGGGGAGACATGTGATAAACTGGTAGAATTCTGGATTTAAGTTCTTTTGCCTGAATAAAAAACAGCAACAAGGTCCTACTTATAGCACAGGGAACTATATTCAATATCCTGTGATAAACCATAATAGAAAAGAATATGAAAAACAATGTATATACATGCATAACCGAGCCCCTTTGCTGTACAGCAGAAATTAACACAACAATGTAATTCAACTCTAATTAAAGAAAATAAATTTTAAAAAAAAGTTAAAAAAAAATTCTTTTGGCGTGGTGTGGTTTGAGCCCAGACACACAGGAGAGGCAGGGTGCCCTCCAGCCACGCCTGGTGTCCTGAGAAGGCGTCTGGCCAACCTCCCGTGACAATGGTCCCACCCAGGCTTCCTCACAGTGTCCCAGCAGTGTCTGTGTGCTCAGTTACCAGACTCCGCAGGTGGCCTTGTTTTCTAGGTAACAGAACACTTCAGAGTCACCTGCTTCTGATTCGGGTATCCCTGGCGGGGGCGATCAAAGCTGCTCTCTCCCAGGACACCGGGTGCAGGCACAAAGGTCCTGAGAAACTCAAACCCTCTCTCTGGCCCCGAGCGGTCACAGCTGGGGCAGAGCGCTGCCCACACCACCGCCAAGGGGCAGTTCATGCATTTTTTTTTTCTGAACGGCACATTTTGGGTGCCCACCAAGTCTCAGCAATAGAAAATCCCTTTCTCAGGGGCAGGGATGCGGTGCTGGAACCTTTTCCCCGTAGCATCCTCTTTAATTCCTGCACACACACCAGTATACACAGGTGATACCAGAAATAAAGCACAAGGCTGGTTCCAGCTGGACTCTCACGAGCTGGAGTGACCCATGACTTAAGTCAGGGTGGCCAAGTCTGTTCCAAGGGCAAGACAGGACCTATTTTTGGCTTTGCGGGCATGGCGTCTCTGCCTCAGCCACTTGACTCTGCCAGTGGGGCGTGAGAACAGCACGACAACACTTGAACGAGTGGGCAGGGCTGCGTTCCAGTAAAATTTCATTTACCAAAGCAGGTGGCCCGCAGGCCAGTGTGTCAATCCCTGTTTGCAGAGACATTCTTATGAAAATACAACAAAACATCACTTTGCTGTATGTTCACTTCACCCCAGTCGTGCTCCCATTCCTGAGATGCTGAAACACCAGAAGGGCAGTCGCCATGGCAACCCTGCTCCTCCCTGTGGTAGCAGCCTTGGGCTGTGCGACCACCTGGCAGGAAGTCCCCAGGAACCTCCCTAAGTGCACAGCAGGTAGTTAACTGTGTCCGTCCTCTTCTGGGGGATAAAGAGATTTTGCTCCTGATTCAGAGAATCCCTCCACACCGTCCTCTCCAGCCCTAGCTCTCTGCGATCTCAACATCCCCCCTTATTTCCATTAGTTTTCAAGGTTCTCGGTGGTGTTGATTTCACCTCACACCTCACTCCTAAAGCAACCACCCACCTGGACTTATATCCTACAGTAACTTTCCCTTTTTCAGAGAAACTTCACCGAGAGCCCAGAGCATCCTTCCTTCCTTCCTTCCTTCCTTCCTTCCTTCCCTCCCTCCCTCCCTCCTTCCCTCCCTCCCTCCCTCCCTCCCTCCCGGCCTGGAGGACAGACACTGTGCCTCTCGTAATCCCCAAAGTTGGGAATAATCTCTTACACTGAAAGCGTGTTGTTGAACGAAAATACTTCCCGTTCTCGGAGACCTGGGTTCCTCAGGGTTCTGTCTGCCACCCTCCACACACACACACACACACACACACACACACACACACACACACACACGAGATGGCCATCACCCAAATCCACGCAGCTCTACGGCACGAGCCAAATCCTCCTCTCTCCTCAGCGTTGTCATTAAGTCCTGGTACAAACACATAGCAACGTCTTCTGCTTGGGCTTTCGACCACACTCAGAAAACCCTTCCCCAAACCCACAAAGTGTATGAGAAGCAACATTAATGCCCTAAAAACAGAGGAACGTACTCTGTCGTTTCTTGCCTTCATGAAACAAAACAAAAACCGACATCGAAATCCAAGGCTCAGAGAGGTGAGGAGAGTATATACACACCAGCAGGGCTATTCAGTCTGGTCGCTGCAGTGATATTTCTTGACACCAGCAGGGCTGTTAAGGCATCCCCTGTCATTCTCAGGCCTTGCACGCCCCGAAGTGACACCCGCTGCCATGCGCCAACGCTGGCTCCTCCTGTCTCCAGAGGGCTCCTACAGCTCGCAGAATGTTGTCATGGAACGAACAGGGACAAGCGTGCAGAGCCACGGGGCTGGGACCCGGCTCGGAGCAGCGCTGGTAATGGTGAGACCAGGCACCACTGCCCTACCGGAGACCGAGGACCAGAGCACCTGCCCAGCTGCGGGGCACGCAGGCTCCACGCAGACACAGAGCCGCCTGTACATGCTCTCCAGGCGCGTACAGAATGCAGAATATGGACAGCGCAGGGCGAACTCAGGGGACTGAGGAATATCGGCAGTGTCTACACTGCAGACCACTAACACGGGCCGCCTCTGGGAGACGGGCTGGGCACTTCTGCTGCTGGCCCTCAGGACAGGCAAACAGCACCGCAAAAAGCAGCATCTGCTGTTTTCACAAACAGAAAAGTCAACGAGGATGATCTTCAGTCTGGAGAAAAGCGAAACCCGGGGTGAGCCTCGGCAGCGGGGCCGACCCCAGGACCCCAGGGGCTCTGACAGCCAGCACCGGTGTGCACGTGGCCTGGGAACTGCCGCAACCCAGACCCAGGGCCATCAGCCATCCAATCCCCACCCGTCAGGGCAGGATGGAAGAACACCCCGGGCTACTGCACAGGGCGCCCTCTTGCTAAGGTCGGCCAGGTCTGAAGGCAGATGTGGGTAAAAGCCAAGGGATCCAGGCACAAGCCTGTGAGGGGCTCCCCGCCTTACAGCACTTCCGTTTGACCTGTACTTTTCATCTCTGACCTCTGCTAAAAATGACCCGCCCACTCATTGCCTTAACAAGAGGAGAATCCAGGAGTGTGTGTGAAAATTATATCCTCCACTGCCAGGTGTCCTGGTATTCTGAAAGAATTGCACTCAGAGGGTGTGGGGGGGGGGGGAGGGGGAGACTGGCTGTCACCTGAGTGGCTCTGAGACTAGAAGGCAGCAAGGAGCAACACACCTGGGTAGATGCCCAAGGAGCAGGGACACACCTGGATCTCCAAGGAGCAGGGACACACCTGGATCCCCAAGGAGCAGCACACACCTGATCCCCAAGGAGCAGGACACACCTAGATCCCCAAGGAGCAGGGACACACCTGGATCCCCAAGGAGCAGGACACACCTGATCCCCAAGGAGCAGGACATACCTAGATCCCCAAGGGGCAGGGACACACCTGGATCCCCAAGGAGCAGGGACACACCTGGATCTCCAAGGAGCAGGGACACACCTGGATCTCCAAGGAGCAGGGACACACCTGGATCCCCAAGGAGCAGCACACACCTGATCCCCAAGGAGCAGGGACACACCTGGATCCCCAAGGAGCAGGGACACACCTGGATCCCCAAGGAGCAGGACACACCTGGATCCCCAAGGAGCAGGGACACACCTGGATCCCCAAGGAACAGGACATACCTGGATCCCCAAGGGGCAGGACATACCTGGATCCCCAAGGGGCAGGGACACACCTGGATCCCCAAGGAGCAGGGACACACCTGGATCCCCAAGGAGCAGGGACACACCTGGATCCCCAAGGAACAGGACATACCTGGATCCCCAAGGGGCAGGGACACACCTGGATCCCCAAGGAGCAGGGACACACCTGGATCCCCAAGGAGCAGGACACACCTGGGTAGATGCCCAAGGAGCAGGGACACACCTGGATCTCCAAGGAGCAGCACACACCTGGATCCCCAAGGAGCAGGACACACCTAGATCCCCAAGGAGCAGGGACACACCTGGATCCCCAAGGAGCAGGGACACACCTGGATCTCCAAGGCGCAGGGACACACCTGGATCTCCAAGGAGCAGGGACACACCTGGATCCCCAAGGGGCAGGGACACACCTGGATCCCCAAGGGGCAGGGACACACCTGGATCCCCAAGGCGCAGGGACACACCTGGATCCCCAAGGGGCAGGGACACACCTGGATCCCCAAGGCGCAGGCACACACCTGGATCCCCAAGGAGCAGGACGTACCTGGATCCCCAAGGGGCAGGGACACACCTGGATCCCCAAGGAGCAGGACACACCTGGGTAGATCCCTAAGGTGCAGGGACACACCTGGATCCACCTGGCTCCCCTTCACGTCCCCTAAACACTTAACACCCCCCTCCCCAATGCCCACAGAATAAAGCACAAGCATTATCCAGCCCAGGTGGCTGCGTGCCTCCCTCCCATCCCCCCATGTATCGTCGTCTTGATTCAACCCAGCCTCCGGCCTCTCCCAGCCTCTGGTTCTACCCCATCCCGTTCCTCTGCACCCTTGGCCCTTGCCCATACTGTACTTTCAACCCGACAGCCCCTCCCTGTTGGATGGGATTCTGCACATCCCTCCCTGAGTCAGGGGCATCTTTGCCTTTCCCTGGTCCACCCATGCCAAGGGGATCTTTTCTTCGGGGCCCATTACGAGTCTGTCTTGCACTCCTGTGGTTGTCCACTTGGCATCTCCCTCAGGGGAAGGCCCAGCACCCAGCACCCGCACTAAGCACACAGTAGGCACCCAAGAAATGCTGAATGAGTACGGAGCACCAACACCTGCCCCTGGCTGGCCGTGATGGCTCTTCCGAGCTCCGTTAGAAGCTGCAGCCATACACCCGCCACCTGTTCTCGCTGGCCTGTTTCTGACAACACAATTGGACTTCAAAAGCTCTTCAAATAGGTGGTGCCCGGTCCAACCCACAAGTCCCCCCAGCTAAGAGATCCCCAGGGGTTCATTCAATGATCTCTAATGCCTGGGGACTCTGGGAGCTCCGTCCACCCTGGTCCCTCCCCCCGTTTTCATTATAGTCGGGGAGGGCATCATCGGTGTTGGATGGCCATCCTCCGTCACAGACGTGCATGGCTTCTACTGGAGAGCTGGGCGGACCGGGGACAGAGGGGCATTTTCCATGGTGGTCACACCATGCGGGGGGGCAACGCAGCAGAGGCACAGCAGGAGGTCATACGGGTACGTAAGATGCCTCTGGACCAGCTCTGAGATTGAAAATATGCACTAAAACAACAGGAAGAGGGGACGGAACCAGAGAACGGAAACATGTCTGACCTCACAAGACTGCGTCCAGATCAGATTCTTAGCCTGCATCCATTCATTCATTCACTCATTCATTCACTCGTCAACTATCTGGTTGTTTCCTATGTGCCAGCATCCCTTCCCTCGTGGAGTTCATATCCAGTTAGGGTAATGACAAGAACCATGAATACAAGTAAACAAGACCATTTCAGATTCGAGAAAGCACCGTGAAGACAATGCTACAGTAACACAGACGGTCAGTGACCCAGAGACACAAGGTTGCTTTATCCAGGGTTGCAGGAAAGGTCTGACAAGAGGACATTTGAGCTGGAATCTGAAGGACGATAAAAAGCCACGACGTGAAACTGAGGGAAGAGAATTCCAGGCAGAGGGAACAGCACGTGCAAAGGCCTGGGGCAGGGCAGCTGGGTGTGTCCAAGATACAGAGAAAAGGCCAGAGTGGCCGGTGTGCAGGGGCAGGTAGGGGCCCTCGGGCTGTGGTAGGCGGGGCCGGATCTTACAGGGCCCGTGGGGCAGAGGAAGGGGCTGGACCTCGTGCTGAGAGCAGTGGAGGGATGGACAACTCAGTTCTTGATTCTTTCTTCCTTCCCATCTCCCCACAAATTTACCATCCAAAACCTTCACCACTTCTAATTCGTTCAATCACTGCTTCCAAACCAAGGAGCCATACTAAACAGAAAACTACCTTCAAAATGAGAGCGGTGGGGAAGAGGTGGTCTGGCTGTGACACGGCTGGAGCGGGGGCGGGTGGTTAGATCAGTGGCTGAGGCCCCAGGAAGCCTGACTGCTCAGTGGTTTGTTACGTCTCTGGAAATAAAACACCTGGTTTCCAGTGACTCCTGAGACACGCTGGGATAAATCAGCCTGTGGTCTCTAGAAGTCTGGCCAACCATTCAGATCTGCCAGCCCACAAGATGAAGAGATAGGAGAGGGGGTGGTGGGGGGGAATGCTGCAAAACCAGTTTCACTTCTGTACCACAAATCTAACCTGTCTCAGGGCCACGTTCCTGCCAAGGTCAAGGTTCATTTCCTCCTCTCTGGGAGTCCTGGTGGCTGTGGGCCTGGCGGGGGGTGGGGGGAGGGGGGGCAGCGGGGGCAGGGAGAGGGTCTTGGACGCACACAGATCCCCGTCCTCACACACAGTAACCCAAGGAAGCCACCTGAAAAACCTGCTCTCAGAGAAAGTTCTCCAGGTTGAATAAAACAAGACGAAAAGAAATGAGCAGGAAATGGACGCGAGAGCCGCCTCTGTGCCGCCCAGGTTGATGCAGCCTGAACCTCTGCCGGTTCCAGGTGAGCATCTTCTAGCTGTGACTAAGGAGCGGTCGATACCCTTTATGTTCCATGAATGCACACCATTCCACCGTCCACAGAGGATCCCGGCTGGACGCTCACCCCGGCCCGCTGTGCGAGGTCCATCACGAGGGCACCGGGCAGCTCGGGCTGGAAGCAAGCTCCGGGAATCGCTCTCACAGGTGGGCCGGCGAGGCGAGCCCCTGAAGGGAGGGTCCTGGGTCCCAGCTGTGCAGGAGCCCCATCCAGCGCAGGGGGAGCTTCCTCTGCTGCCCATCCCCACCCCCGCCTCACCCCTCCCCGTTGCCATGACAACCGGCTTCCTCCCCACCTCCCCCAACTGAAGCTGCCATCGGCGACCCATCAGCGACGGATGCCCCCAGCGACCCCCTGGATGCCACCTCCAGTTCCCGTCTCCCTCCTCCGGGCAATGTCAGGTCCTCACCTTGCTCCACGCATCCGGCACTTTCTAGTATCTCGGGGCCACCGATAAGGGGTCTTTCTTCATGCCCCGATCCCTTGCCGGACTGCAATGCATACTCCCTGCAGCAGGGGCCATGCCACTGTGGACCGTATTCCCTTCTGTCCCCCCAGCCCCACGGGGCAGCCCAGGACGTGCATGCAGTGATGACCCTCGGCTGTACACCTCCGTCCACGCGTGCATCCTCACTCATGCAGACACGCCTGGCCCATCCGTTCCAACAGGCATTCGCTCAGGATGGCAAGTGCTGGGGGGGAAGGAGGGGAGTTGAAGCGGCAGAAGTTCAGGGGCGCTGGGAGTCACACCTCACAGAGATAAGGAGGCGAAAAGGACTGTGTGGGGTCGGAGGAACACGAGAGAAGAGCCTGTGACCGAGGCCTGGGGGTTTCCCGTGGGAACAAAAACTAGGGGCGTGTCCACATCACGAGGACCAGGGAGAGACCCGAGTCGGCTTCTATCACAGAAAGAAGTCGACAGAGAATGTCCGGCACACATCTGACTAGGGATGCCCAGAGGACATTAGGCTTCTCCCAGGTACAACTCCTCCAAGGCCACCACAGCCGAACTGTGGTGAACAGTTAAGAGTGGACTACCTGAGGGCGTCATGACCGGCACAGAGCCCAAGCCTGTTGGAGGCCGTGATGGGGTCCAGAAAGCTTCCCATTTGGCTTGCGGGCCGGCTGTGCCCAGCAGTGGGACTCCCCCCTCTTTACTTCTTAGTTCCCAGTTGTGCTGGCAAAACAGAGGCCGTCCTCACCCCAACTCAAACACACGCAAGAAGGAGAAAGAGGAAATGACACAGAGAGAGGGGAGAACCTTCATTCAAGTAAGGCCTGGAGAGAAAAATTCACAGCAAGATAAAGTCAGACTTTGGGGTGAGTCACAGATCCCGCTGGGAATCTGATGAAAGGATGGATCTTGTCCCAAGAGATCTAAACAGGGGCGGGTGGCGCACAGGGTCCCCCCTTGCGTCCCCGACCGGGCAGGCGGAGGTGCATTCCGGACCTCCAGAGGAGCTCACAAATTCAGCAGGAGGAGACCTGGACGACCCTCACCGCAGTGGCTCCGAGTTGTCTGGGGCCCCCTACCGGTCCCACGTCAATGCCTATCCCCAGGCGTGTGTGAGTTTCAGGGAGCAGAACGGGGGCCCAGACCCCGGTCCACTGACTCCCGACACCACACCCGTTCCCACACGCGCAAGGGCAAGGCTGAGGCTGGACTGAGCCCCATCCTCTAGGAATCCAAGCCCCACCGGGCACTCACCATCATGAGCTCCTTCTGGAAGGACTTCCGGTCTTTGTTCTCCGTGCTGTTGCAGTCCTCCTTCAGCTTCTCCAGGACCGATGCCACCCGCTCGGGCTCGCTGTCCAGCTCGGCCCTGCAGAAGAAGGTGAGCGGCAGGTTCCCGTAGCCCAGGGCGTCGGCGAAGGAGCGCCAGCTGCTGATGTTCTCCATGAGCAGCGTGCGGACGGAGGCGTAGATGTAGGTGAGGAACTTGCATGGGCGCAGGATCTGTTCCAGCAGCAGCGACGTGCTCAGCTCGGGCCCGGAGAGGAGGCTGGGCCGCGCCTTGCCCACCACCAGCACGTTCTTGGCGTGCACGAGGCCGACCCTGCCCTGGTGGTAGCCGATGTACCACTCCTTGGTCCACAGCTGCCCCTTCAGCCGGATCTTCTCCTCGCTGAGCAGGGCGATGGCGTCCCCCTTCTTGTACTCCAGCAGGTAGTGGTTCTTGCTCTGCCGTACCACTGTCTTGAGTAACTTGCCGAACTTGAGGCTGGACACAGGGCGGTCCTGGAAAGTCGGGTACTTGGTGGTGGCAGCAAACGGGGACAGGATGATCTTCCCGACCTCGTTCTTCTTGAGGAACCGTCTCTGCCCGGACGGCTTGACGGCACTTTTCGGGGGTGGCTGTGGGGTCTGGACGCAGAACTGGGTCAGGATGGCCTCCTGGTCGTCTTTCACCTGGACCCGCAAGGTGAAGTCGGAGAGCTCGCTGGCGTTGGAGCAGCTGATGGAGAAGATGAGACGGCTCACCTTGCCCAGCTTCACCTGGAAGCCTCTCACGGCCTTGGCCTGCTCGCTGGCTTTGACCTCGTAGTTGGTCATGTTGGAAAACATGCAGACTCGGAGGTCCTGGGGCCTGGACAAGACGAACTGGTGCTTGCCCCAGAGCTGCAGGGCCACTGGGGCCGGGCTCGGGGCCTGGCGGGTGACCTCGCTGACCAGTAGGGTCTTGGGGGCACAGTCATGCCCGAAAATGGTCACCACCGTCTTGAAGGACGGGTGGATGTGTTTGGGGCCATAGAGACCCACGGTGACTTTCTTATTGATGAAGTCCCAGACCGTGGAAGGGTAGAGGATGTTCGGGCCGTGGGCAACGATGGCCAGGTACATACAGGGCTCCAGGTTGTCCAGCTGGGCCTGGACCGTGTCCCCATAGCTGTAGGTGTGTGGGATGGGGACATAGGGCCCCTCCTTTGAGTCGCTCCTCAGGCACTGGAGGCCCACTGTGCTTTTGCTGAAAATGTCACTTTTCACCTCAGCTGAAACCTTCATCTCCAAGATGATGTGGGTTTTCACCTCCAGGGTGCTCAGCTTCACCTCCAGCACCGGGCTGACGCAGCTGCACCTGTCGCTGTTGAGCTCCAGCGGGGGGTCCAGCAGAGCCTTCATGGAGATCTGCTGCGTCTCCCCTGGAGCCACGTGGCCTTCGGGCACGTGGATGCTGATGCTGGTGTCGGGAAGCTGCACGGCGCCCCCCGAACTCTCCAGCTTGCACACGATGTTCGTCTCCACCGCTTGGGTCTGGCCCCAGCCGGGACTTTGGCCCAGCAAGTCCAGGTCGTGGCAAGACCGGGCCAGCTTCCGGTGGCTCAGCCAGGCAGCCCGGAAGTCCTCCCGGCTCTGGAACTGCTCGGGGGCCGGCGATTTCAAGCCCGTGAAAAACCCCGAGGATGCGGGAGTGTCGGACTTAGCTTGGAGGACGGAGAGTTCCGAGAGGCTGTAGGAACGCTTGCTCCGGAAGAAAGGGTTGTCCCGCCTGACCGTCGGCTCCGCGTGAAGGCGGCTGGTGGCCGGCAGCTCGTCGAAGATGTTGGTCGTCGCTGAGCTGGACTCGGTGAACGAAGATGTGCCCGTATCAAAGAGGAGCAAGTCCACGGTGCTTTGGGGAGTCGGTAGGTCCGCGCTGGGCAGCGCTGGCACATTCCCATTGAGAAACGGGTTTGTTTGGACACCGTTCCAGAAAGGATTATTACTGTAGGTTTTGCTCGACTCCCTCCTGTCATCTGTCCATCCTCCGAGCAAATCTAACTCCTTGGCTACTTCGTCCGGGCTGTCTGGAAGATTGTCGATCATCCCACTGTCACTTAAGGTGGAGTTCCGGTAGTTTAAGGGCTGCACGTAAGAGGAAGGGATGTAGCCCATCTCCGTGGTGTTGTGTGCGTACCACCACTCCCCGCCTGACGTATCCAGGACGTAGAGGTGGTCGCCCTTGGAGAACTTGAGGGTGGTGAAGTTGGTTGGGCAGTAGTCCTTGATTGCGATCACTTCCTTTGCATTTCCAAAGGGCGTGGGATTGTCTACTAGCAAGGCACTGGGAGAAGGCACTGCGTAAAACACAAAGAACAGGAGGTGAGGGCGGGCCCTCAGGGCGAGGCAGAGCATCGTCAAAACCAGGGAGAAGAGAGGTCTGGAAAACCATCACCCCCAACAGGGAGACAACGTGTCCGGCAAGTAAACGACAGAAACAAACCAAAGTAAAATCTGGTGGGCGATTCACCTGACCGACAGCCTAAATCGAGCGTTGTCTCCCCGGATTCTATCACATCCCAACGCACGGTCTGAGTCAGGTGGAAAGGCCACAGAGGGTCTCTCCACCATCCACAGAGACATGAATCAGCATAATGGAATTATCAATATGTCCCAGGTTTTAAACATCTCATTTTGACCCAACTTTTCTTTACTGTTGCTAACTTACCGGGACTGCTGCTAGGTCAAAAGAGAAGCTCAATGTGATTTACTTAGAAAACACAGTGATGCTGCGTTCAGTGACCCACTGATGTAACCAGGGACTGGAAAAGACCTGCAACAGAATCTCTCGGTGCCTAAGAGCTGATTCCACGTCCTGCCTTCGGCATAAAATACATAAGCCAAGGGGAAGGTTCCCTTGACTATCAGGCCCGTTTCCTAGTTTCCAAGTTGAACCCATTCTTCATCAAACTGTTTATATGAAATAAGATTTTTGAGGTTAGTCTCTTGCAACGTCTTTTTTTTTTTTTTTTTTTTCTGTACGCAGGCCTCTCACTGCTGTGGCCTCTCCCGTTGCGGAGCACAGGCTCAGCGGCCATGGCTCACGGGCGCAGCCGCTCCACGGCATGTGGGATCTTCCCGGACCGGGGCGCGAACCCGTGTCCCCTGCATCGGCAGGCGGACTCTCAACCGCTGCGCCACCAGGGAAGCCCTCTTTCAACCTCTTTTAAACGATCATTCAGAACAACATGGAAATGCTCTCTGTTACCCCTTGAAAATCAAAGGTTTGGGTCTGGTTGTAATTCACATTCTTTTTGAGCAACTCTTTAAGCAATCTGAAAAATGCCAACACGTTAAACAGCGACTCAAGCTAATTTATGGTTCTTGGCGTTCAACTGCGTGTTACCAAGGTAGACAGCAATTGGAACAGCAAAAAAAAAAAAAAAAGTCATCTAAACAAGTACGGTGTGTTTTGAAAAATAACAGATAACTAGAAACCTAAGGGTTTTCTCTCCCTCCCATACATAACAAAGTACATATACTCAGAGGATGAAGAAACTTCTTTCTGATGGAAATAAGCCCATATAATTCTCTCCAACCCTCCCATCCCAACTGTCCCTTGTTTTACGGAGTTTGCTGCCTTCCTGTAACAACCAAATGAAAGTAAACTTTTCTTAGCTGCTTATGTAAACAAAGAAAGGACTACATTTTTAGTGGAACTACACCTACATCTTGTCTAATACAGGATTAAGTCAACAGACATCCTATTCTACCAAATTGGCCCTCCTCCCCCACCCCCAAAATCATTTGCCAGTTTCCTTTTCCTTTAAAAGGAAATAGTGAGGGGACTTCCCTGGTGGTCCAGCGGTTAAGACTTCCCCTTCTCATGCAGGGGTTGTGCGTTTGATCCCTGGTGGGGGAGCGAAGATCCCACACACACACACAAAACCCAAAACATAAAACAGAAGCAATATTGTAACAAATTCAATAAACACTTAAAAAAATAAAAAAGGTCCACATTAAAAAAAAAAAACTTTAAAAATAAATAAAAGGAAATAATGAAAATTAATTTGCACGTCCTCAGCAAAGTCTCAGGCAATAAAGTAGGAAGCTGCTATTTATTTACACTAACTAAAGTACAGAGATATGCTTATTAGCAGGGTGTGAACCTGGGCCTCGAAGGCTGTCACCTACCACCCTGTCTGGGGTGTCGGGGAGAAGCTGGTACTGGGATCACCAGACCTGGGATTTGAATCTACACCCTTAGCAGCGGTGTGATCTCCGGAGCCTGACATTCTTCACGATGGACGAACCACCTTCCCTCGACGGGCTCTGGCGAGGATTAAGCAAGATGATGGTGATGACGTGATTAGCACTGTGATGCTTCGTACGAGGTAAAGACTCACAAAATGTTATGTTTAAATAGACGTCTCCGGCCCCCTCCTAATTTAATTTTTCTCCATAGCATTGATCGTTAACCAATATAAAATGTACCATGCATATCTGTGTTGGTTTTGTCGGGGAGGGCTCCATTGCCCCACTAGGCTGTAAGCTCTGTTCGGCTATGTTTTGCTCGCAGTGGTGCCCTTGGAACAGGGCCTGTGTCACATAGCAGGTGCCCAATAGACACCCGTGGAATGAATGCTCATCCTGTAAGCTTACAACAGAGACGCCATATCCATGTTACTGGGACAAGGTGTTGTCCAAAGGCTAAGTTAGAATCCCCCTGGGCTGTGCCCTTCTGCTATAAAATCACACTTAACCCTGAAGGGGGGCAGTGACTAAAATCAGCCAAGTCAAAGATAATGGCTTCGAGGGGAGGTAGCAGAAGGCAGATGGGTCAGCTGGGGAATAGGGGATAATATAAGATTTCCCCTCCCACTTTGTTTTCCAGTCACAGGCTCCAGTTTCCTTGACACATCTAATGAAAATGTCACGTCAAAATCAAAACCAAATGAAAATCAAAGAAAGCTGGCCAGCTACTAAAATCTTGTTAGAATTCCTCAAAAGTTATATCCCTATTATGTTCCTCCAGAATAATTCCCTTACAGTAATATTTTTTGAATTAAAAACCAAAGCTATTAGGCAGGCTGTGTACATAACCTGAGAAAACGTATCAGTGCAAATGATCACTTTAAGTCTTCTTACCAGACCAGAGAAGAAAACTGGTTTTACTCAAAATTGCAAGCACTGTCCTTAGGAGAGGAGCAGTAATAGATGTTTCACTCAAGGATGAGGCTTGTCTGACGGGAGACGGCGCCCCTTCCTGTTGGGCCCCCCGTGGAAGTGGACCGCGGCGTGAGCTCCCTTCCAAGACCGGCCCTCTGTCAGACAAGGGCCACACAGACACCTGGGGTGTACACAAGGCTGGGGCTTCCAGCCAGTCAAATGCAGGAAAATCCGTATCGAATTCCATCTTAATGAATTCTGGAGAGTGTTGCCAGATTCCCAGGTACCTTGATTTTCATACAAGAAAAATATGCCTGGGTGTCAGGAGGTTCAGTTCACTGAATAATACATTTCCTACCCTCTGCCTCGGGTCTTATGCAGGAAAAACATTCATTAGGGAGGAAGATTCTGTAGCAGATACTCTGGCTGGAATAGATCCCCACCTTGAAGCCGTTTTTACCATCGGCACGTGTGGGGAGCAAATGCTGCCTGGGCCACAGCCTGCCCCTCGGGAGTGGAGTCAGGGGGTCTCTCTCCCCCCCCTCCGACCCCCCCAAGCTAACCAGCCCCTCCTCAGCCTTCCTCCCCCAGCTGCAGTGTTCTTTGAGGAATAACAGCTCCTCCTAGATCAACATGTCATCATCGCCATCTTTTAAAATTCAGCTCTCTGCCCCTCGTTTCAAAATCCCAGCCCAAACTGCATGACTTGAGCTCCCAGTTTCCCACTTCAGCCATGACTAGCTGGGTTACAAAGAAACAATGCCCATTACCAGACTACGAAAAACAAACGGCGTGATTATTAACAGCAACGCCCAATAGGTCCGCTGCCCTTATTAATAAAACCTCATGGTTCCCTTGCTAGTCTTTTGTTTAAAAGAACATTTTAAGCGATGCTCAGGGCCACAACCCTAAAGGACAGACAGGAAGAAGGGGAAGTTGAGGATAACTGGAAGAGAGAAGAAGAAAGGCAGAAACAGGCACGGTATGACTTTAGTACATCGGGGTCGGGCATCGTGATTTTGTCTGGGAGGTAGCAGGTTAGCTCCAGAAATATTTATTTAGCACCGATTTTGTGCCAGGGGCTAACGATACAAAGGTAAAGCGAAAGCTCTTGCCGTTGAGCTGTCTGTGGGCAGCGCAATGGATCATTTCAACAGAATTCGGTGAACGTGGTGGGAAAGTCAACTGACGGTGGTGATGGTGATGAGGGCGATGATGTACAGGATGCCAGGAAGCTCACGGGAGACACTGACCGTGGCCAGTGAGGGCAGGATGGACTCTAGAAGGAAAATGACCTGCTGGCATCCACCTCGGTGTCCAAAAGATAGGCTTTATCACCAGCCCAGTTTTACGTGGCTGTTAGGGTAACCCCGGGGCCACCTCTAAACCAGGGGTTGGCAAACTCTGGCCCCCGGGCCAAATTCAGCCGGCCGTTTCTGTAAAGTTCTGCCGGAACACAGCCATGCCCATTTGTTTTCTCTCTTCCGTGACTGCTTTCTCGTTACAATCTCGGAGTTAAACAGCTGTGACAGAGGCCGTAGGGCCTACACAGATTCAAGTATTCACTCTCTGACCTTCTGCAGAGAAAGCGTGCTGACCCCTGTCCCCGGACCCCCTTGTATTCTGCAGTGGCTCTCAGGACCTCATCAACTTAGTACACTCTCCTTCCCCCTACTTTTGTACACCACCAAGATCTTACCTTAATGTCACCAAAACTCATGGAAAGAGAAACATGTTCTCCATTAAGAAGAAGTTTCATTACAAAGAGGAAAATTCAAAACCACCTCCCAACCCATCAAAACAAAACAAGTGGGTATTGTTCCAGGGCTGAATTCATAACACGATGAAGTTTACAGGGCTAACATTTAATTATCTGAACGTGAACTTGGCAGCCTGTAAGTAGAGGAGTCCTTGGGCCTTAGAGCTCTTGCAAACCCCAGCCAGCGCTATTCCCAGGAGCTCACCTTTGACATCATTAAAGCTTGTTTCTGAAAACCCTTCACTCAGGTCAATCAAGGTCCCCTCGGACTTGCACCGCGGGAGGCCGCTGGAGTTGGCAGCTCGGATGCGCTGAGCTGCCATCTTGAAACTCTCTTGCCGGGTGAACGGCTAAGGTTTCATATTTCCCCTCCAGTTATTCCAGCAATTGCTGAAGCTTCTGTCTCAGGCAACCATGCTGCGCTACGGCATCAGCTGTGCAATGTGCTTCTTCCTGTGAGCAGGGGAAGAAGAAAGGAATTTCCCTTGATCAAGTGAAACACGGTTAAAGAGTAAACTGATGGCAAGTGGGAATCCTCTTTCTTCCAGAGGCCGTGTCACTTTTCCTGGCCCAAGGGAGCAGAGCAGGGCTCACTCCCCGGATTCTATGCCCACTTTATGCCCGTCTCATCTGTTCTCTCGCTGCACACAGCCCCAGCAGTGTTCCCTATCCTGCTGTTTGCACTCCCTCCTCCTGGGGCACAATGAGGCTTGTGAGATCTGCTTGAGCACCTGGCCGGCCCATTCATTACAGTCAAAGAGGAGGACAAAACAGGATCTGTCCACACCGCGAGTTCCAGGGTTCAGGGAAGGGGAACTAAATCTCCTTCTGCCCAGAAAGTGGCTGGTCCCATCATAGGAACAGCCACTGCTGGGCAAGCAGCACTTGGCATCGCTGCAGTGGGTTTGAGGGGACGGCTCCCTGCCCACACGCTCCCTAAATCCTCCCTGGACCCCAAATAAACAAACACAAATAAGACACACATGGCCACTTGTGGATATAAGGTAGTCTTGTGTGACTTCTGCGGACGAAACGTGGTATATTCACTGGGTCACTGTGCTGTTACCAAGCCAGCAAAGGAGATGTTTGTGGGAAAGAACACAGATTCCCCTAAGGCCTCGGTTTCTCTGGGAAACGGGCACCCGGGCATGTGGCGGGTTCTGTGGGTGAACAAGGTGACTGGCTCCAAGCAGACCTCTCACCAGGGCCAACGGACAGGAAAGGACCTGCCAGGAGCCAATTTCAGCAGGGAACTTCACATGCTCTCCCAGAGCAGACCTGGGCAGACAACGCTCCAGCGGGCCACAGCTGGGCCACAGCACTCGGAGCAGAGGGGTACCCAAGAGCAGGTGAATTTCACCCCAGTATGGCTGGGTTCATGTAACCTGTCCTCAGGTCCCTTGTTCTTTGACTGCTGTCCACAGGCAGCTGGAAATTCGTCTTCTGACACAGGTGGGTGGCCCTACTCATGCGAGGAACCTGGGGGCCCAGCACCACCCTCTGCAGCTTCTGCAGTGGGGATGACACAGCCCGGCCCCAGGCTCTGCGTGCAGTAACCATGCAGCAAGCAGACCGAGTTTGCACCCACACTCTATGGCTCCCGGGGATGACCCTGTGTTAAATAGCTTACACAAGATTCATTTTCATCTTTGTAACATGGGGTAGTAATAGCACTGTTCTGATTTGATTTGCGTGAAGGAGAAAAAGAGAACCCAGGCAAGGCACTGAGAACAAGGGGCAGGGCTCAGTGACCAGGAACCCTCCCTGCCTCGGCCAACACAGGCACGCGTCAGCAGCCCCAGTCCTGGCTCTGAGGGACCCGCTGGCAGTGGCTCCACGGTGGATTCCAGGTCATCGCGAGGTCACAGAGGTCGCATTCCTGCACCTGAACACCCTGGAGAGAAGACCTGAGTTATGGGCTGAACGCGTCCCCCTCCAAATTCATTTGTTAAAGTTCTAACACCCAGTGTGGTTATATTTGGAGGAGAGGTCTTTGCCGGGGGGCGGGGAGGGATGAGGTTAGATGAGGTGGGTGGAATCAGGGCTCTTACAGGAGGAGGCACCAGAGAGCTCGCTTCTCTCTCTGCTGTTTGCCAGGTGAGGACACGGCAAGAAGGCAGCCGCCTGCAAGCCAGGAATCGGGCCCTCACCCAAGATCCAAATCAGCACCTTGGTCCTGGGCTTCGCAAACTCCAGAAATGTGAGGAAATAAATTTCCATTGTGCAAGCCCTCGTCCTACGGCATTTTGTTACAGCAGCCCTAGCTGACTCATACAGTGTGTGAGGAGGGCAGAAGGGGAGAGCAAGGGCCCTGTCATCCCCAGGGCCAGGGGGCCTAGACACACATGCACAGGAGGCAGGACAGCCTCTCTGGGGAGGGAGCAAAGGTGGGCCTGGGGGTGACACGTCCCTTAAAAACATGTCCAACCTGCGCCCAGACCGCCGTTCCTCCCACCCACATCCCATCCTGGAGTTCTCCAGTCCATCCGGAACACCCCCTGCAAAATACACAGACACACAGACACACACACACACACACACACACACACACACACACACACACACACTTCTATTTTGTGACTCATGGATCAGCACTCACAAACATGCCAGTTATTTGAAGGAAGGGGTGAAGCACCTGGATGGTTTCCCCAGCTGAGTGGGATCCCAGATTACTTCCATGCCTGCCCTGTGAGGTTACAACGGATGTGACCACGCGCTCGGACTCCCTTTCTCGCCCCCGGGCTCCTCTTTGCACAGAACTGTGCACGGAGCTGGGCCTCCAGGAGAGGACAGCACTGACCCAGCTGGAGGCACGAGGCAGCTGTGGCCGGGAAGCGCTGCCGGGCTTTGTCTCCCGGTCCCCACGCAGTTGCATGGCTCCTCCGCGCCCAGCGTCCACCCTCTAGCCGGGGACACCGGCCCCCACCCATCAGCCGCGGTGGCCGCACGGCTCTGTCCGCACAGGCTGTGTCAGAGCCGGACCAGATACCTGGTCACCGGGCTGTCAAGGCTCTGCCCCGACCAGGCAGCCTGTGGCCGCGTGTGGAGCTGTTTACTGAGACGAGAGAACGTGAAAATACTTCGGATCCAAAAGATGAAGCCTCGTTTCCTGGCGGGAATCAACGCAGAGGATAAAATGGGATTCGTGGGTGGGCGGACGGGGAGGAGAGCTTTATGATGGTTTTGAGCCCGCAGCCTGTGTGTGACGGGTGGGCTGTCACATTAATGACAATTCCTACCTGAGATTCTGGGTCTGACCGGGCCTCTTGGGAGGCGGCAGCCGGACACAGGGGAAGGAGCTGGGAGGTGGCACAGGGGAAGGAGCTGTGGGTTATGGCCAGGGGATGCGGGTTACGGCCAGGGGATGCGGTTAGCTGCGGGATCTGACGGCCCCTGCCCAGGCCAGGCTGCTCCCGGGACTGGGACTGAGAGGCACGCCCAGAGAGGGGACCACCCTTCCTGCTGCACGTCCTCCAGGCCCCCCACCCCACAGGCTCCTGCTCAGGACACGGGAACCCCAGCAGTGGGGTGCGTCAGGACAAAGGACGCCAGGGCTCTCCCACAGCAGCTCATCCTGACCACGCTTCGAGAGATGGAGTGAAAGAGGCCCCGGCCCTGGCCCCCACCGCCCTTGGGAGTATTACCGAGTCCCACTCACTAGGGGGGTGCGGAGCATCTAGTGGAGGGTTTTAGAAGAAGTCGAGATGGGTACAGTCTCGAGGTCTTACTGCACAGCCCTGCTCCCAAGGACCCCAAGGCCTGCTGTAGCAGCGAGGCTCCGAAGAACCGGGCCAGCTGCCCAGAGGAGGTGAGGTGCGCCTGGGTTCTAAGCGGGGTGGGCGGGGGGCACAGCCAGGCAGAGCAGGGCACGCAGGCCTGGAGGACACGGCGGGCTGAGCACTGCAGAAGCTGGAGGGCAGGGGCCAGATCGTGACGGCCAAGGGTCTGGCCTCGGCCCTGGACGCTCCGGGAAGCCACAGGAGGCTTCTGATGACATAAATGGAAGCAGCAATGCCGTTCTGTCTTTGAAAACTACGGACACCATTTAGGAGAAGCTGCTGAGAGAGCTGGTGGAGGGGAGAGACACAGGTGGACATGGCAACGGAGAGGGGACATCCAGACGAGCCCCAGCCCGCCTCAAAGCCCCGCACAGACGGCCACGTCCCCAACAGAGGAGCTGGCTGAAGTCCGGATGGGCTGGATTTTACCCAGGGCTGGGAGAGTGATAGCTGAGAACTCAGCTGAGGCCCCTACAGGACACTGGAACAGCTTGCCAAGGGCGGCCAAGGAAAGCGGAAATTAACATTTAAGAGCGATCAGATTCCTGCCGCCCCTGCCAAGAAGGCAGGAGGGCTGGGGGCGAGGTGGGGGAGGGCTGCGGAAAGCAGGGCCTCAGGGCTGGGCAGGGAGAACAGAGCACAGACCACCACTGGGACTCTGGGAGACAGATCCTTGTTTCTGTTTTGTCACTGATGGGGGATACAGTGATTACCCTGAGCCACTGTGTGTTAGCAGCTACATAAAGAGATGTGCAGTCCTTTTAAAACACAGATACACGCACTGAGCTTGCCATTCAAGGAAGGTGGAAGCCACTAATTGCACGGCCCTGACAATGTCGCCACTTACCAGCCAGCGACCGAAGTCTGAGTCTGATTCCCGGACCACCAGAAGCCTCGTTCACAGGATCCTCGATGCACCCATTCACTCTCTCTTCCTCGGGACCAGGACCCCTTCGTCCCCTGATGCTCAATGCCCCGTGGGCAGCCCAGAATGGCAACTTTTCCCAGGGGCAGGGGGAGACCGTCCTTGGAGCCAGTCCTGACATCCACCAATACATTTGCAGAGGGTGCGGACACCAACCTTCGCCTCGGGCATGTTACTTTACAGCAGAGAAAGACAGGCAGGCAGCCTGGCTGGGCCACGCCTGGGGGCTCGCCCCTCCTGGCACCTCCACGAGCTGATGCCCTCAGGGTGAGGGCTCAGGGCTGAGGCTCTCTGTCTCCACCTCCTCCAGACCCCAGCGGAGGCACAGCTACAAGATGCTGTCAGCTTCCCGCCCCGCTGCACAGAGCTCACCACACCTTTGCGGCTGCCTGTGGCAGTCAGATCCCTGAATACTCCCTCCCTGGTGCAATCCATATGTGACCTGAATTTTCTCAAAGGTCCCTCCTGCAGCTCAAAACCCTCCAGGTGTGACTTGCTTTTAAAGGTGGACATCCCGCCCTGGCACTCAGAGCCCTCCACTGCTAGGCTTACCTGGGCACCCAGGTTTATCACTTACCTCCACCCCCATGTGAACCAGGGACACACTTCTCAAGCATGTGCTTCACCTTCCAGAGCTCGCTGCCCTCACCTGTGGCACCAGTAAAAGCGCCTTCTCTCTCCCCACCCTCTTTCTGCTCCGCCCTCCTCCCCACAGCCCTGCAAGCTCCAGGTTGACTCAATGTGCTGACCTCAGCTCTGTAGCCAGTATCCTGGAGCCTCAAATTCAAGTGGCCCAAGTTCAAGGCCACGCCACTTGAATTAATCCCTGCTTCATTAGAAAATAATGTGGGAAATTGAGTTATCTGTAGTGAGGCGGATGGACCCAGAGTCTGTCATACAGAGTGAATTAAGTCAGAAAGAGAAAAACAAATGCCGTATGGTAACACATATATATGGAATCTAAAAAACGATACTGATGAACCTAGTGGCAGGGCAGGAATAAAGACGCAGACATAGAGAATGGACTTGAGGATGCGGGGAGGGGGAAGGGGAAGCTGGGACGAAGTGAGAGAGTGGCATGGACATATACACACTACCAGATGTAAAATAGCTAGCTAGTGGGAAGCAGCCGCATAGCGCGGGACATCAGCTCCTTGCTTTGTGACCACCTGGAGGGGTGGGATAGGGAGGGTGGGAGGGAGGGAGACCCAAGAGGGAGGAGATATGGGGACATATGTATATGTATAGCTGACTCACTTTGTTATACAGCAGCAACTAACACACCATTGTAAAGCAATTATACTCCAATAAAGACGTTAAAAAAAGAAAAGAACGTGGGGGTAGATGACCTGATGCTCTGATCTGGTTTATAACGAGCTCACAAAGGTTCACTAACACTGCACGTTATACTACTAGTATATGTTACTATACGCTATGCTGTTTTTTCTATTTTTTAACCATTTCTCTATTTTCTTAATTTTTATTATTATTACTTTCACTATTATTTTTACCATTTTCTTATTTATGTACATATTTCAAAATGTTCACAACAAAACATTTTTTAAAATTAGGAAAGTAATACTAGGAAAACTTCATCACCTGCCTTTCCACGAGGGACATGTCAGGAATGAAGGGGTGTGTGTGTCTGTGTGTGTCTTCTTTTGACTGGGAAAAACTCTAAGCAGCCCTAAATCCAAATGCCCAGGCGGTCTGAGCCCCCTCACAGCACAAGTGGACGTGGTTGGGTTCCCACTTACCGACAAGTGACCCTTGAACGCCAGATTCAATCACCGAGGGCTCCCCTTTAGGACTGATGGACATCCAGCACCTCCCAGGTCCAAACCCAACTTGGGGTTTGCCCCAAACCTCCTCCCCAACTTCACCATCTCAGCCCACAGGTGAAGGGCTCACTCAGCCAGCCCCAAAGCCCGTGTCCCTCCCCAGCGGCCCCTCCCTTACCCCCTCGCTGTGGAGGGTGTGCACTGCATGTGTGCACGCCACCCCACGCCACCACGGGCAGCTCCGGCTGAGCGCCCCTCAGCGCCTCCACGCCACTGTCACCTCAGCTCATCAATCAGCTCCCTTCCACCAGGTCTAACGTGCCCAGCTCTGCCTTCCCACAGTCCACCCTCAATTAGCAGTCAGGACTTTAAAAAAAGCCAGTCGGGACTCTGTTCAAAACCCTCCAAAGCTCCTCAGGTCTTCGTGCTTACAGTACCCTCAAGGCCAGCATCCTGGGTCCTGCTGGCTCTTTGGTCCTGTCTCTCCCACTGCAGGGCCTTTGCACATGCTGTTCCTGCATCCTGGGAGGCCCCTGCCTATTATTCGCCAGACTGGATCCCGCACTGCATTCAAGTGTCTGCAACAGCAACATCCCTCAGCCCACCCTCTTCCCCTACTTTCCTTTTTAACACTAGATATATGCTGTGCTCTTCGCTTTCTAGCCTGATTTCTCCAAGAGAACGTAAGCTCCCCGAGGCCACGGGACTCAGCCTGTTTCCTCACTCCCTGGGTTGTGACAGGCCTGTACAGAGCAGGCTCTCAAACGTGAATGAGCAAATGCACTCCATTTAAATAAAGAATACAGCTTTGGAGCTATCTGGTAGGTATCCCTGGGATAATCTCCTTGAAAGAGCCCAAATCCCCCAAAAGTGTCAAATGTCCCCCCAGATGGCTGATGTGACTTAATTATACTCGGCAGGCTAAATTTAGGAATCTTACCCTCTTTTGGAAATCCAAGTTATACATTTCTGAAACACTGATGGGCTAGCTGCATGGGCACCTGGGATGTACCTGGGCAGCTTGGCCTACAGGTTTGGCCACCCTCCACTAGGGCCTGGACTTCACCCACGGGCCCCAGGAGCCATCACCTCTCCGGGACAGCCCGCAGCTGCATGCACTCTTGGCCAGGGCGGCCGGCACTGGACCTCAGGACAGCTCAGAAGGGTAGTCTGTGGCAGCCCCTGCATCCCCCATCCCCGAAACCACGCCTCGACTCGGGAAGCCTCCACTCCCCCCTTCACCTCCACATGGTAGGAGTCAGGTCTAAGAAGTCGGGACGCTAAAGCTTACTAATGTCTGAGTCACAACTAATGAGGTTTTCTTATCTTTAGTATAAAGGCCAATTCACTTAGAGAGAAAAGAGCCTGCTGCCAGCTCCTCCCTGGTAACGACGGGGCTGGCCTCTGAACAGACAACACCGTTGTACAAGGACAGACTTACTTACAGATTCCGGTGGCAAACTCGCGACCCCGCACACAGCCCCTCAGCTACCCCTGTGGATCTGCCACTCCCCAGATCCTAGAATCCCAGAATATTCTTGTGGGGGCCTGTATGCCAACGTTCTGCCTGAGAAACAGTTAAAAAACAAACCAACCAAGAAAAATAACGGAACGCGAGCATCTGCAGGATGGAGAACACCCTGGTCGGGACCCCAGCGTGTGCACAGCCAAGCGCCAGGTCCTCCGGGTGGCCCAGACCCAGGAAGGTGCAGAAGGAAGGCGCTGGGCCTGGACCCCTCCCGCAGGAGGGCATTGCGCATCGAGACTGCCTTTGGCTACTCCCTGGAGAATTCTGTTCTGTGCCTTGTTTAAGATGACTCATTCTCCACATTTGACTTTAATTTCTGGAGTAGGAGTTTCATGTTGATTTCATCAGCTTTCCTCCGGGTTAAAAAGAAAGCATGAGTTTCTACCCGCTCCCGGGGGATGTCAGTCACCAGGCTCTGTGGACAGACACTCCATCCCATCTGTCCCCACCTCACTCTCTCCCCAAGAAAGAACATGTTCCCAAGGATGAAAGTAATCCAGAGATACCCTCCCTCCCAAGCTGATCTGCTTCCTGTGAGCAACTGCCCGAAACCCAACGCCCTGGGCTCCCAACCCAACAGGCCGCCACGGAGAAGCTGACATGCCCGGTCAGGCTGCAGGGATGGACCAGGGACATCTGGTTTCACACCCCCCCACGTCGAGGAAGAGCCCGCGAGGAAGGCGAGCTGGTGGTGACCCAGCGGGGTGACAGTGAGCCTGTCTGCGCGCCTGTGGACGTCTACGGCATCCTTTTCCCTCCAAAGCAAACTGCCCTGGAGGGAGGCCCATCCCACAGACTCCAAACAGCACCCCAGCTCCCCCCGCCTCCTGATCTTTGACCCGACCGGTCTGGGCAACGGCCCAAGTGGAAAGGCAAAACGTGACTGGTGTCCCCTTTCCAGGCTCTCCTCTCTTGGCAGGGAAGGCACAGGCTCCGGTTTCGAGAGCACGGTCCTACACAGCGAAACTCGAACCTTCCCATTGCGGTGGCGGGACACTTCCTCCCACCTACAGGAGGAGCCTGATCTCCAGAACCCTTCTCTATCCACCTGGAACAGAGCCGAAAGCACTGCCCGGTGGCCTGGAGGAGGGCTGCCTCCTTTGGGGGGAAAGCGCATGGCCCCATGGGAGAGAGGGGACCACAGGGAATGAGCTAGCCGTTCCAGTGTTTGGGATGTATTTCACTTTGGTTCAACAGTGACCTCAATTGATGAGCAGCAGCTATTGGAGGGCCCCCAGCCGGCCATCTGGGCAGAGCGATGAGGTTCACGGGCAGAATCGTGTGTCCTGGTCCCCGGGCACCTCCCGAGCAGGGGACCACATTGCCTGGGTGAGCAGCCCACGAGAGCTGCACCTACTTCTAGGAACAGGCTCTTGTGTGCAGGCGCTGGGCTGGCAACATGCACATGTTCAAGGCCTTCTCTGTCCACGCAAAGCTGGTGACTCAAGCTCAACACCCCCTCAGGCTCTACGGGGTGCGTGGGAGGGGACCCCACAGTTGTGGGTGCCCACTTCTCACTTGCTGCTTTTATGGTGTAAAGTGTGATCGTTGGAGAGAGCTGGCCCAATAACTCGGGGTGTTTTCACCAGCCAGTGACAAAGTAAGAAAATCAGAGTCTGGAGAATCACGGGTTGTGGGTAAGGGTCAGGGAGGGGGAGGGGTGGCCAAGCCCCTCTCCACCGCCTCTGCGGGGCGTGAGCCTCTTACGCCCTGGCCTCTTGTCTCCAGCCTACTTGATGCCCAGCTGCGAGACTGTGCTTCAGGGTGGGCTGGACCAACCTCATCATTTTCTTGGGTAAAAACAACAATCTCAGACTCCCCTGGTGGTACAGTGGTTAAGAATCCGCCTGCCAATTCAGGGGACACGGTTCGATCCCTGGTCTGGGAAGATCTCACATGCCGCGGAGCAAATAAGCCTGCGAGCCACAACTACTGAGCCCACGTGCCACAACTACTGAAGCTCACGCGCCTAGAGCCCGTGCTCCGCAACAAGAGAAGCCACTGCAATGAGAAGCCCGTGCACTGCAACAAAGTGTGGCCCCTGCTCGCCACGACTAGAGAAAGCCCGCGCACAGCAACGAAGACCCAAAGCAGCCAAAAATAAAATAAAATAAAAAATAAATAAATTAAAAAAACAAAACAACAATCTCAGCCTCTTCAGAGGCTCCTACAGTCTGCAGACGTCAATCCAAACCTGGCTTCTTTCCAGACCCTCCTTGCACTAACTCACCCTCCATGTCCATGTCACACTCTCATTTGGATGCCCTGAGCTCTCCAAGCACAGCGACTGTTTCTTTCACTCTGCTCCAAACACCCCCAAGCCATCCCCCGACCTTAAGCCTCCATCTCTCTCCACACCCCACTGACTTGAAGACCCAACAGTGCCCCCAGTTTCTGCTACGTTAGAACCTACCCATTTGAGAGAGACCCCTGTCAAACAGTGCCTTTGCAGACGGAATCCTACCTCTTCTCTGAGCTCTCTGGAGACTCATCTGTCATCTTCTCTGGACACTTAACTGCTTGCAATCTGGGCATCACAGCTGTGATTCTGCACGTGATTTCTTAGTTCCCTGACAACTACCCTCGTTTCCTCGAAAGCCAACTGGATACCTGGCTCCTCTGTAATCCTCCAAGCACAGTGCCTGGCCCAAGCTGGTGTGTGGTGCCATCTGTTGAAAGGACAAATGCTCCACCCAAACATTTAGTCAGCATCACCGTGCAGCGGGGACCACCAAAGACACAAGTGGATGGAGACCTGGCCTTTTCCCTCAACTGCTGATCATTTAGCTGGGATGACAATGTGTATGAAACTGACCCCAAGAGGAGGGGGAGGGGTGATGCCTCCACCACACCTTCCGGGCCTGCTCGGGACCTTCTGGGCCTGCATGGGGCTGGAAGCCCAGACACCTCGGTTTGCCCAACACACCGTGTGTGCTATGTGGATGCCTTCCACCCACATGGCCTCCTGTCCCATCACCCTGCTGCTGACAAACAATGGCAAGGAGTTCAAAGATGACCCAACACGTGCATGTCAAGTGCTCCCCAAGCATGGGGTTTAGGAGGTCTGGTGGGGTGGGGTCAGCCTCCCCGAGTCACATGGGAAGAGCTGCAGCAGACAGGCTGGGAAGTAAAATCTTGTGATCAACCCGGACTAGAAAAACTTCCCCACTCTGGTCCCCAGCCAGCGACTAGAAAGAAAAAGCGTGATTATCTCTGCAGATGTTACAAAAGACATGAGAAGAGAGGCCCATTCACTTGACGGGCTGGTTGGGGGTAGACTCAGATTCCTGACCCCCGTTTGATGAGTTCAACAAAACTGCAAAACACAAGCACTGGAAGGACTTGTGGTTCCCAAACATTAACCATTGATCTACTGTCTTCCTTAAAAAAACATCAAATTACTGGGCTTCCCTGGTGGTCCAGTGGTTAAGACTCCGTGCTCCCAATTCAGAGGGCCCAGGTTCGATCCCTGGTCAGAGAACTAGATCCCGCACGCCAGAACTAAGAGCAGCTAGCAGCTAGCTAGCTAGCTAAATAAATAGATAGATAGATAAATAAATAAATAAATAAATGTTTAAAAAAATCAAATTATTTAATATTTCTCTTTAAACCAACCTACTTTAACAATGTAAGTTTATTCAAGAAAGTTATTTTAAAGGCAGCTTTCTATATCTTTAAAAAGGAAGCTTCTATCCTTTAAAAAGAAAGGTGTTCCTTAGATATACTGATAAATCTTTTCTAGTATATATTAACTTAAAACATTTTTTTAAAGTTCATCTTAGCTACCATTCTGGGAAACACAAAGTAGCTGGTTCCATTCATTTTACAGGTGAGGAAACTGAGGGTTTTTATTGAAAGAGGTTTTCCCCGGGGTTCATTTCTGAGACTCAGATGAAAATGCCGGGTTCAGACAAGCTAGCTTGCCTGGGGAGGCAGCTCCTAAGCCTTCGTGATGCCCCCAAATCTACTGATGGTTCTCATTAATGATACATGTGCCACATCTGAGGCTCAAGTTCAAGTGAAGATGGGGGAGGAGGCAAGAGTTGCAGAGACCAAAGTGGTAGGGGGGTGGGGGGCGGGTGATGAGCAGGGTGAGAACACTCCCCAGGCAGAGACCAGAGCCACGCCCACCAGATGGCACCACTGGAAACAACCAGCAAATGCCGTGAGAGCCTGTCGATGGGCCCCCAGAGCTGGGAGAGAGACGGCTACATGCGGCCCAACTCCTGAGGACCCAGGCGAGGTCAGTGCTCAGCTGACTGGTTCACTGCTGCCTCTCAGCCAGAGCCTCCCCTGGATGGAAGAACTGTTTCAGTTTTATCCACCCATTTATCAAGGATCTGGCATCTAGCCCAGTAAGCAACCAATGAAACTCATGGAATGAACGAATTTCTTCACAGAAGTTCTATGGTGTCCATGAACTACGAATTGAGATATCCAGGGTAATAAACCAATCACTGATCTATATACTTCATCAATATTTATTCAGGGAAGTAGAGAGGACAGGATTCTTATTCTGTCTCCCATCCCAATACCCCTCAAACTATCTGTCCTTGGGAAATCAAAGATGTAGGTGAGGTGACTTACGTACAGCACCGTTTACAGTGACCCAGGAGGGGGTTCTACCTCCAGGACGGGTTACGTAGTTGTTAAAATTTGTTTTCTAATACTCAACAGAATGGAAAACGCACACAACAGAACGCTGAGAAAAATGAAATCCACAAACTTCACAATAAAACTCATTCCACTTTGTTCTTAGAAATGTATATTTACTAGAAAAAAGAAGAGTAATTTTCACACCAAATGCTGACAGCAACCGTGTCCAGGTATGGCAATCGTATGGATCATTTTGTTCTTTATTTTTACTAAGTTTTCTACTTTTTGTAATTAAAAAAAAAAACACACACACACATTTTATAAAATCAACTTCCAGTCTCCTTCCCAAACACCATGTGTCCAGCAGGTCCTTTCCAGCCTTGAAAGGCCATTTTCTGAGCATGTATAACAGTATGCCATCTGTGGGGTTAATTCCGAACACTTTCAAACACTTGACTGAGCGCCTAGAACGATGTATTAATCCCAGTGGATCTAAATCCAGCCTTCCCAATTCCAGCTCCATGACTTGGGGAAAGTCATTTTCCCAATAACTGAAAAAAATGCATCCCTATTCCTCCTGGCCTCAAGATTCTACTAACTAGGAAACAGAGGATACCTGACTGTGATATTGTGATTTATAGTATATAATATATATAGTAAATATAAATATAAATATAAATATAAATATAAATATATATATATATATACATATATAGGTCTGTGTTCTATTTCTGGCACAGAGCTCCTAAAACCCTGGGGGATTTCTTAAGCAAATAGAGCAGTAAAGGGATCTTTTGTTATGTTAATGAGGTGGCTTTGGGGCCGCCCCCGGGTAACCTAAGGATGGGGGCTTTCAGTCCTGCCCTCTGACTTCTGCGGAGGGGAGAGAGGCTACACAGTTGCATAAATTACAGGTGGTCGATGATTTAATCAATCATGTCTGTATAATGTGCCCCCGGTAAAAGCCCAAGGCTGGAGTTCTGAACGCTTCTGGGCTGGTGAACACACGGAGATTTGGGGAGGAGTTGCTAGGAGAGGGCGTGGAAGCTCCCCACTCTTTCTCGATGCCTTGCCTTACGTGTCTCTCCCATCTGGCTGTTCCAGAGTTATATCTTGTTATACTAAACCTGTAGTCTAATTAGTAAAATGTTTGACTTCTGTGAGCTGCTCTGGCAAATTAATCAAACCCAAGGAGGGCGGGTCACGGCAAGCTCCAATCTATAGCCGGTTGGTCAGAAGCACAGGTGACAACCTGGACTTGTCATGGGCGTCTGAAGTGGGGAGGTGGGGGGCAGTCTTGTGGGACTGAGCCCTCAACCTGTGGGACCAGACTTCATCTCCAGGTAGAGAGTGTCCGAATTGAGCTGACCGGCTGGACAGCCAGCCGGTGTCTGAGAACTGGCAGCCGTTTTTGGCAGGAGAAAGCCCTTTGCAGGAAAGAGCTCTCTGCAGGAGGCCCCTCCGTCCCGTCACTAACCTTAAAGCAGGTGCCCCCATGCACTACTCACCTCTGGCCCTAGCACACCTTTCAAATCTTTTGATCACGAAATACTCTGCCTAACCTGTTGGTTCCTTCCGTAGATGGAAGAAGTAGAAATGAAGAATAAGTAATTAACGGATGACGAGATCTCTTCCCTAGCTCCCCCTTCAGTAATTTCGCCAACAAACTGTGAACAAAATAGTATCTAAAGATAGACCACGAGGAGCTGACAAGCCTGTACACAAGCCTGCATGCAAGCCTGCACACAGTGGGGGATGGCCACAGCGCTGACCCCCCTACCTCAGTGATTAACTGAGATGATTTCCCTGTTTCCCTTCAAAAGCTTTCATGGCTAAGCAGAATCTCTGGAGGTGGTTTTTGGGGGACGCTGAGTCCACCATCCCCCCAGACTGCCAGCATTCCGATTAAGGGCATCTTTCCTTTGTACCAACACTTGTGAGCACTGATTTCGTATGTGGCGAGCAGCGGGACCTGATTCAATAACAGAATCATTCCTGATGGAAAGTCATCACTAAAGCTCCGACCAGCGGGGCTCGTTTTCAGGTCTGGGGGTGGGGGCACCCTGACCTGCTGCTCACAGAAGGCTCCCAACTTTCCACCACTATAAACGGCAGGCTGGTTGGCGGCCATCTTTATCCCTAATCTTCCTCTGAATTGTGGATTATTTTCTTAAGATGACTTTCTAGCAGAGGACAAAGCACTGCCAAATGCTTTCCTGGAAAGCTGCAGACATTCATCCTTGCAACAGCACCGGGGGTCCCTTTTCACCCTTCTGCCAGCCATTTGAGAAAACCTTCTCTAATATGACAACTGGGCAACGAAATACCAAGTTTAAATTCACATTCCTTGGACCATCGGTCAGAAACTTTCAAATATGGACTACGTCTTATTTCCTGCTTCGTGACTCTCATTTTGCATCCTTTGCTTGATTCGAGTCTGAAATTTCATATCAGTTTCAAATATCTTCCCCACTGTTGCTCACACACACCCATCCATTTGCTAACTTTAGGTAAAGGCTCAGTTCTCTGACCCTATCAATCCTTCCTTTGTAATTTCACCCTGAAGCACAGAAAAGGCTCCCCTAATGAAAAATTTGATAAACATTTCACGTCTATTTTCCTCTATTAAAAAAAAATGGTGTGTGGACTGACATCAATGTACAAAGAGTTTATTTTGCTGCTCAGCAAGGAACTTTACAAAATTAATTAGCAAACAGCTAAGCGACGACTCCTTTATCGGTTCCCGAACAATCTGTCCCCTCCGTGACGTCATCTTAGTGCTTTCTAAATGTGTATAGAGACACCAGGGTTTGAATCTGGCCAATTCCATGTCATGAGTCTGCCTATTTTTATAACAACACCAGCCCTTATGTAACTCCGGGAGCTTTACCAAGTTTGGCCATCTGGAAGGACCAGCCCCCAAGAACCATTCTATTTCAAAGTCTCCTATCAGTTATTTGAACCTGTTTTTTTTTTCCCCTCCAAATGAACTTGGGAGTAATTAAGTAATATGTCTTCCCACCTCTTCATTCCTTCAAAACAGTTACCCCGCTGGGTTTTTGTTTTTGTTGGCACAGCAATGGTAAGAACTGACATATTTATACTATTGTATCTTTTCTTCCAGAAATATGGTGGGTCTCTGTTTATTTAAAAATGAGTGCCAGGGGGCTTCCCTGGTGGCGCGGTGGTTGGGAGTCTGCCTGCTAGTGCAGGGGATGCAGGTTCGAGCCCTGGTCTGGGAGGATCCCACATGCCGCGGAGCAACTGGGCCCGTGAGCCACAACTACTGAGCCTGCGCGTCTGGAGCCTGTGCTCCGCAACAAGAGAGGCCACGATAGTAAGAGGCCCGCGCACCGCGATGAAGAGTGGCCCCCGCTTGCCACAACTAGAGAAAGCCCTCGCACAGAAACGAAGATGCAACACAGCAAAAATAAATAAATTAAAAAAAAAGAAAAAATGAGTGCCAGGACAGTGTATAGGGACTGGCACACTCTTCCTGTAAAGGGGCTGAGTGTAAATTACGCTCTGGGGACCATACGGACTCTGTCAAAACCCCTCAAATCCAGGCAGTTCCACAAGTCCAAGCGATTCCACCTCCGAAGTATGTGGATCTGACTTCTGCTCTCTGCTCTCTGCTCCCAGCTGAGCACCTCATCTCTCTCTGGACTCACCTCAGCAGCCTCCCACCTGGTCTCCCTGCTCCTCCGACCCCCAAAACACACCCCGAAACCATTCTCCTTAGAGCAGCTGGGCCCCTCAGCAAAGTAAGTCTCTCCAGGGGCATTTCCCTGCAGTCTCGAACCTCCTTATTGGGACTATGTGACTATGGCCCCACCTGCTCTTCCACGGCCCCGTTTCCTTCTAGTGCACTCAGTTTCTGAATTTAACTCATTTCTGTCCCAGGACCCTTGCACCGGCAGTTCCCTCTGGCTGGCAAGCTCTGTCCTGCAAACTTCACTTGCTGACAACTCTTGCCACTCAGGTTGACTCAGGTCAAGGTCACACTTCAGAAGAAACCCACCTGACCACTCACCAACATAGCCATGCTCAGTCTGACCTTTGTGCCTCACTGTTCCCTAGTGCAAGAGGACCAGAGAGAGAGCTTGCACATGGGAATCACGTGTGCACACACAGGGCACGGGGGCCCCCAGGCATGGTACCCACCCCCACAGAGTTTGTGGTCTTGCTGTTTACACTGACCCAGTTCACGCATAAGCCCTGTACTTTTCACTAAGTTCGAGACACACCTCTTTTTTTTACACACCGCCATGGTCTGGAATGCTATGAGTTTCACTGCAGCAAAGAACTAAACTTCTTTGGCTCATAGGTGCTTTACTAAATGAGGTAGTATAATTTCTTTATAAACCACTAATCACTCCATAAATTCTATCTCCATTGCTAGTTACGACAACTGTGGGTTGTGGGTAGTGAAAGTTCAGTATCACTGTACCTTTTTTCCATTTGCTTGAGCTATTTAAGGCCCGACCACGGGGTTCAGGTCAAGCACTTAAGGAAGCATCTTTTGGCTAAAACCTAAAAGCCACCAGGCTGGGGAGAGGACGGCACTGAGAAGTCACATATGCTCACGTTTTTCTAATACCCTCTTGTTATGAGTTGCACTGTGTCCCCCACAAAGGATGCTGAAGTCCTAACTTCCACTACCTGCAAATACAACCTTATTCGGAAACAGGGTCTTTGCGGATGACCACGTTCAGATAAAGTGCTACGGGTGGGCCCTCCTCCAATATGACAGGTGTCCTCACAAAATGGGGAACTGTGGGCACAGAGTGAAGATGACATGGAGACAGGGAGAAGGCGGCCGTCTGCAAGCCAAGGAGAGAGGCCCGGGACAGCCTCTCCCTCACGGCCTCAGAAGGAGCCAGCCCTCCCGACACCTCAATCCCGGACTTCAGGCCTCCAGAGCCATGAGGGAATGGATTTCGGTTGTGTTGAGTGACCCAGTTTGTGGCAGTATGTTCTGGCGGTCTCAGGAAAGTCACACACCCTCCTAGGGGTGTGGACACAGATTCGGCTTCTCAGACCTTCCTTCACTCTCCCTGGCCGGCGTGGCCTCCTGCCCCCAGTGAACTTCTCCCCGGCTTCCTCTCTTTCTGTCACATCTAACAAATGGAACTCCATGAAGCAAATGAAAGCCAAGACCCCAAAACAGAGTCCCGGCCTCTGCAAAGTGTGGTCTTGCCTCCACACTTCCGGAGCACTCTCTCCTACGATCCCAAACTACCTGGCCATCACCCAACCGCCACTCACCTCACATTCCTGACGGCTGAGTCTGATGCCGGGGGCAATCGGACCTCTATATCCCGAGTGTTGCTGTGGGAAATCCTGCTAAGTCACCGCAAGCGCCCCGCAGAGGCATTTCTCGGTGGCAACCAAGTAAGTCGGGGTGTGCAACAAGCTACTCTCCCCAAGATTCCGGAGCTCTCCGAACATTTCGACTCACTGAGAACACACTGGAACCATTAGAAAATAGGAGGCCAGTGCTCCCTAAGCTGCGGGGAGAACCGGGGACAGCCCCCCGCCCCGGGCTCCACCGCAGGGGCTCCGAGGCCACGAGGTCAGGTTCCTTCTGAGGGGGCCCAACCGGTCTGCAGCAGGACATGCGCCAAAGGAACAAACATTTAGTGACACGGAAAGACACCCAACGTAGTCACAGTGAAGAGGCACAACCCTGACAGAAATTTCCAGCCGCTGGTAGAAGCCGAGTGGGAAAGCAGCTGAGGGCGACAGATAAGGCTGCAGGGGGCACTCGGGCTCCCCAGGGCCATGGAGACGGAGAGCACAGCTCCGGATACAACAGAGATTCGATGGGACCCGCTGTCCGGAAGGAGAAAGGCCGGCTGAGGGAGTGACAGGCCGGCGGGGAGGGCAGAGGCCTGCAGGCCAGACAGCCTGCTGATGGGCATTTAGGGGGTTAATATGTCTTCTGGCACAAGCCGAATCCCACCTCATTCCTCGACTTACAAGAATACTGGGAAAACACCAGGGAGGAAAAGGCTGCTTTGGAAACATTTGTTGTGAGCGGATACAAGCTCATCCTCTCCCCCCAGGCCAACCGTCTCTAGAGCCTAGGAGATAAGCAGTTCCTTTCATCCGGCACCACAAAGGGGAGACACGGCAGGTTTGCACGCTCAGCACCTCGCCTCCAGCCTGGATGTGGAAAGGCCCAGCTCTGTTCCCTGAGGCCCTGCTTGGCCGTCTAGCGCGTTCCTCACCTGATCCTTTATCACCAGAGTCTTCCTCCTCTGACTCCTCCCCTGTAGGCAGGACTAAATTAAGGCTGACAGCATCCTGCAAAGAAGGAAGAAACACAGGGTTTTGGGGCCAGATCAGAGTGTGACCAGCAGCTCCAGCTGTGTGCTCTTGGACAAGTGACTTAACCTCTCTGAGCGTCCGTTTGTATCACCTGCAGCAGGAAGATAGTAAAATCTGGCTCACCAGGTGAGCGCATAGGAGGCGCTCAATAAGGACCATTCCTCGTCATCGTGCCTGGAGATGAACGCCGGCCGGCCCAGCACTGATGTCCCCAAAGAGTGACGTACCAGGGACTCAAACCAACTTACAAAGTCTCCTGCACACCACAGAGTCTCTGCATTTTCACTTGGAGGCGTTGGCATTTACTCAAAACCCAGGTCACCACCCGCTCACCTTCGATGACTTCCCCTTCATCCCTGGTGGAACCCCTCAGATGGGCGTAACTTAACTTCCTGGGGCCTCCACTTCCTTGTCTATAACTTGGGGAAAATTACACTCTTGACCTCTTCAGAGTGTGTGGATAAAATCTGCTGGTTCATGCCGAGTGCGTAGGGAAGAGCCGGCACACAGCTCTCCCCAAGGCAGGGTTTCCTGCTCTTGGTGCCAGAAACACTCTGGGTGGGACCATGCTCTGCGGGTCGGGACCGCCTTGCCCACTGCAGGATGCCTGGCAGCACCCCTGGCCTCCACCTGCCAGAAGCTGGAGGCATCCCCACCCCCAGACAACCCTAATGTCTCCAGGCACTGCCAAGTGTCCCCCAATATCGCCCCTCTGATAACCACTGTCCTCGGTGAGGGCTATTGTTATTAATGCTATTTATCCTCTTCCTTTACCTTTAAGTCTGAGCCCCGCTGGTGTGTTGACACCTCTTCTCTCTGGCTCCCTTCCTTCCATTTCCAATCTCCACCTCCCACGCTCCACCCCATGGTCACGCCCGGCACCCCTGCACCCCAAAGGGCTCCTCTTAACAGTTTCCCCACCCTGGATGCCAATGCCAACCACCTGGAGAGGCTTTTGAATAACACAGTCCCACCCTGGAGATTCAGCAGTATTTTTAAAAAGCTCTTCCGTAATTCTAATGCACACACAGGGCAGAGAATCACCGTGCAGCCTGGACTCACTCACCAGCCACCAAAGAACCTACAACAGTCCTTTCACTTAGAACCCAGGCGCTATTGCCTCAACTTCAAATGGTGGTCCGAGGTGCCCCCCGACCTCTTGGAAAAAAGCCCACTTGTTCAACCCCCTGCTTCATTCCCACCCAACCCCCAGCTACCAGGGTCCCAAAGGCCAGCTAACAGGTCCCCTCCCCAAATTCGGCACACTCAGCTGGGCATGCTACTCACCTTACCTGGAAGGCTCCCTCTGGCTCCTCTAACCCTGGCCAAACCCATCTACCCTTCAACAAATCCTCCCCGGATGGCTCTGCTGTCACTGATCCCACACCTCGACCCATCACAAAACCACCCAAGGGCAGTTTCTGGGTCTTACACACAAGGTCCTGGGTCCACACACCCAGGGAACTAAAGTCCTGGAGGCAAGTTCTGCAGACGTACACGAGGCACAGACACAGGGACGCTCCAGATGGATGACTCATCCCCCACAGGGCACAAGCCCGCAATGCGGGTGATGTAAGCTCTTCGAATCCATGGGCCACTGTGCCCTAAAAAACATTTGACCTTGAAGGGATCAACATGTGTTTTTATTTTAAAAAATTAATTAATTAATTTATTTTTGGCTGTGTTGGGTCTTCGTTTCTGCGCGAGGGCTTTCTCTAGTTGCGGCAAGCGGGGGCCACTCCTCATGGCGGTGCGCGGGCCTCTCACTGCGGTGGCCTCTCCTGCTGCGGAGCACAGGCTCCAGACGCGCAGGCTCAGTAGTTGGGGCTCACGGGCCTAGTTGCTCCGCGGCATGTGGGACATTCCCAGACCAGGGCTCGAACCCGTGTCCCCTGCACTGGCAGGCAGATTCTCAACCACTGCACCACCAGGGAAGCCCTCCACATGTGTTTTAACCGGTAAGTGACGGCTGGAGGCCAGACAGAGGGCCCAGTACGGAGCAGCCTGATGTGGCCTCAGGAATCCCAGGACCTCTTCATGGCCTTCAACCCCAATTCGTGGTGTCAGTGTCGCTGCTTCCAGAACAGATCCAACCGCACTTCGCTGGGCGTTGAGTCTGAATGGAAGCAGATCACAGGAATACCAAGCACCTGGGAGAACTCCCTGCATCAGAAGGGCCCCGGGAGCATCAAGGTTTTATTTTTAGAAGCAGGACACATTCTTCAAAGAAAATCTTTGCAGAAACCTTGAGCCAGAACTAGGTAAATACGAAGCAGCTCTGTCAGAAGGGCGGAAAGGGGAGGCGTGAGAACAGGTCTGGGGAGGAGACGGGTCCACCCGCTAGCCCACCTGCTGCCTGCCCAGCCCCATCACTTCCTACCCCAGATGGAGGAATCATTCACTGACCATCCACCTGCACGAAGGGCAGCGTGAACTCTTTACATGCACCAGACATAGCCATTCCACCCCAGGCACACGCACCCAAGGGAAAAGGAAGTGGATGTCCACAGAAAGGCTCGCGTACAGATGTTTGGACTGGATTCATTTTTCATAATGGCCCCAAACTGCAAACAACCGTGACGTCCCGCAATAGGATAAAATGAACCAATGGCGGCACATTCACACGGCGCCACTGACAGGAAATACACATCCACGCCACACCGGGTGGCCCACGGCCATGAAGCTGAACACGGAAGCCAAACCCAGGAGCACGCGTCTTATAGGATGTATGAGGACAGGCAGGTGGACCCTCAGACGTCAGCAAGAGTGGATGGCAGGAGGAGGCGGGGCCAGATGGGGAGGGGCACAGGGAGCCACTGGGTGATGGGGACACAGCTTGAAGGAGTGTGGGTGACACAGGCGTCAAACCTCAAGGATGCATGACGTACGAAAGTGCAACGATGACATGACACACCTTTCAGAGTATAAAGAAGGATAAAGAAGCGTGGGGTTTCTGCCTGCAGTTAGGGAGCTAATCACAGAGCTGGGCTGAGAACCAGGCCTCCGGGGAGCCTCCACTGACTGCAGGGTTTCACTGAGCGGGACGGAATTGTCTGGCACCACCTGCGGCCGATGCCCCAAGCCTGGCCCCCGTGTGCCTACACGCACCAGGGTCTTCGATGACCTGTTTCCCATCCACACAGACAAAGGCCTACCTGACCGCCCCTCCCCTCCCCACGTGGCCGCTCTGAGTCCCCAGGGGCCCCCGGGATGTGCTGTGCTGGCTAACACCTCGCCAAGGTGCCCTGGGGTCAGCGAGGCTGGTTCCCAAGCTGCTGTAACAAATCACTCCAAATGTGGTGGCTTAAAACAAAGAAACCGTTCTCTCCCACCTCTGGATGCTAGAGGTCTGCAATCAAGGTCTCTGCAGGGCCCTGCTCCCAGAGGCTCGGGAAGAATGTGATCCAGGCCTCTCTCCTGGCTCGTGGCGTCACAGGCAAGCCTTGTCTCTCCTTGGCTTGCAGGTGCCCCCAAATCTGCCTCCATCTCACGTGGCCTTCTTCCCTATGTCTCCACTTGGCTGTCTTCTGAGGACACCAGTCATGGGATTAGGGTCCACTCACTTTGACTAAGCCAGTTACATCTGCAAAGGCCCTATTTCCACAAAATGTCACATTCCGAGGTGCCAGTAGACGTGACCTTCCAGGGACACGATAGCACTTGGACATCGAGTAACAAGGGAAGGAAGGTCGGGGGAAGGCCAGGCAAGAGGCAGGCGGCGGGCTGGTTCCTGCCCAGAGCAGCCCCGCAGGGACTTTGGCCCAGCCGGCCGGGCAGGTGAGACCTGAGCCCTTGTGAGAGTGGCCTGGGACTTTGTGGGACGCTGGCTGGGAGTTAAGGGAACGTCCCTCTTGTCTAGTGAAGTGGTCACATGCCCAGTTAGACGCAGAGGCGTCAACCCCTTTGGGGCCTTCTTTACCTAAGACATGCACATAAGGGAATCCAGTGACAATACGGGTGAAAACTTGGCAGGTAACTCGGGTTTCACCCTCAGCTCCAGTTAAAAGAACTTCAAGGAGCACGTTCTTAACTGTTACGCTTCTCACCGGGGCAAACAGAGCCTACTCTGATGACAGACTGTCTGGCGAAGATGCTGGGTCAGTCGCTGCGTCAGTCACTAAACTTTGCTGTACCGCGGGGGCCCGCGGGACCCGTGGGCAGGTGCAGGGACGTTCCCGTCCCCTGTGTGCCCATGCTAGGGCAAAAGGGGAGCTGCCAGAGTCTGAGGGACGTCCCAAGTCCTTAAAGCAATAGGCTGCCCTCTGCCAACACCACATCTGTGGTCACCAGCCCTGGCACCCCGGGCTCCCCTACAACAGGACCTAATCGCGTGCCTCTAACTGCTCATTTAATTGTGTGTCTCTCCAACCAGGCCGTGAGCTCGAGATCAGCAAGGACCTCCAGCATCCCTGGCACACAGCAACAATCTCTCAATGAGTAGCACTTACACCAACCAAGGGCTTACAGGTTGCTCCAATCTCACAGTATATGAACGGGGCGGCTTCTCTCAAGCAAGATTTCTTATGTTCATAGCCTTCTTCACGTCTGTCCTGAAAACCTGAAGGTTATCAGAAGTGGAGTCTTTTTTTTTTTTTTGTGGTACGCGGGCCTCTCACTATTGTGGCCACTCCAGTTGCAGAGCACAGGCTCCGGACGCGCAGGCTCAGCGGCCATGGCTCACGGGCCCAGCCGCTCCGCGGCATGTGGGATCTTCCCGGACCGGGGCACGAACCCGCGTCCCCTGCGTCGGCAGGCGGACTCTCAACCACTGCGCCACCAGGGAAGCCCAGTGGAGTCCTCTTTAATTTAAGTCACTAACTACAGGGTTACTAAGCACTTGTCACACACCTTGTTAGCTGCTACAAGAACACAAAGAAAAGCAAGACCATCCTGCTTTTAGCAGGTCGCGGAAATGATGAAGACACAGACGCGAACTACAACAGAAACCATAATACAGGTAAAACAGCCAACCCCGTCCATCCACTGCTGCCAGCTGAATGGTGTCCCCCCAAAAAAGATATGCTCGAATCCTAAATCACAGACAGGCCCTAAATCAATCACTGGTGTCCCTGTAAGACACTGGGATACAGAGACACAGACACGCAGAGAGAAGATGGCCACGTGACGATGGAGACAGAGACGGAAGTGATGCAGCTCATGCCAGAGGGCGTCAAGATGATGGGTAAGCGACCAGAGCTGGAGGGAGGCCAGGAGGAGTCCTCCTTGAGCCCTCAGGGGGACACCTGCAGACATCTTGACTTCAGACTTGCAGCCTCCAGATCGGAGAGGATCCATTTCTGTTGTTCAAAGCCATGCAGTTTATGGTCATTTGTTATGCAGCCCTGGGAAACTACAGGTAGACCTCCGAGATAACACAGGTTCAGTTCCAGACCACTGCAATAAAGCACATATCAAGATAAAGCGAGTCACATGAATTTTTTGGTTTCCTGGTGCATAGAAAAGTTACTCTACACCCTGTACTGTAGCCTACTGACTGTGCGACAGCATTGTCTAAAAAATGTGCAGGGGCTTCCCTGGTGGCGCAGCGGTTAGGAGTCCGCCTGCCAACGCAGGGGACATGGGTTCAAGCCCTGGTTCGGGAAGACCCACGTGCCGCGGAGCAACTAAGCCCACGTGCCACAACTACCGAGCCTGCGCTCTAGAGCCCACGCGGCACAACTGCTGAGCCCGTGTGCCTAGAGCCCATGTTCCGCTACAAGAAAAGCCAACGCAATGAGAAGCCTGCGCACCGCAACGAAGAGCAGACCCTGCTCGCCACGAGAGAAAGCCCGTGTGCAGCCACGAAGACCCAACGCAGCCAAAAATAAAATAAACAGAATAAATACATGTATTAAAAAAAATAATACATTTTAAAACGTGCAGGCCTTTATTAAAAAAATACTTTATTGCTAAGAAATGTCAACCATCATCTGAGCCTTCGGCGAATCGTCTTTTTGCCATCGTCACATCAAAGATCACGGATCATGGATCCCCGGCACAAAGAGTTATTATGTGAAATAGTTAAATAAATATTTATTTTAAAAAGTAACAAAAAGTTTGAAATAGTTGAAGAATTACTGGAACGTGACTCAGAGACACAAAGTGAGGAACTTTTGCTGGAAAAAGGACGCCAACAGACTTGCTCGACGCGCGGTCGTCACAAACCTTCAATTGGTTAAAAAAAAAAAAAGTATCAGCGAAGTGCAGTAAAACGAGGTGTGCCTGTCGCCCCGCCACCCCCACAGCGCTTGTTGGTCGTGTGCCAGGCACTATTCTAAGTGCGTCTTAGAATCAGGCACTGATTTACATGTCACAGCCACCCCACGACACAGACGGTGGATCCTTCCCTCCAACCCCACGACAGACGGTGGATCCTTCCCTCCAACCCCACGACACAGACGGTGGATCCTTCCCTCCAACCCCACGACAGACGGTGGATCCTTCCCTCCAACCCCACGACACAGACGGTGGATCCTTCCCTCCAACCCCACGACACAGACGGTGGATCCTTCCCTCCAACCCCACGACACAGACGGTGGATCCTTCCCTCCAACCCCACGACACAGACGGTGGATCCTTCCCTCCAACCCCACGACACAGACGGTGGACCCTTCCCTCCAACCCCACGACACAGACGATTGATCCTTCCCTCCAACCCCACGACACAGACGGTGGATCCTTCCCTCCAACCCCACGACAGACGGTGGATCCTTCCCTCCAACCCCACGACACAGACGGTGGATCCTTCCCTCCAACCCCACGACACAGACGGTGGATCCTTCCCTCCAACCCCACGACACAGACGGTGGATCCTTCCCTCCAACCCCACGACACAGACGGTGGACCCTTCCCTCCAACCCCACGACACAGACGGTGGACCCTTCCCTCCAACCCCACGACAGACGGTGGATCCTTCCCTCCAACCCCACGACAGACGGTGGATCCTTCCCTCCAACCCCACGACACAGACGGTGGATCCTTCCCTCCAACCCCACGACACAGACGGTGGATCCTTCCCTCCAACCCCACGACAGACGGTGGATCCTTCCCTCCAACCCCACGACACAGACGGTTGATCCTTCCCTCCAACCCCACGACACAGACGGTGGATCCTTCCCTCCAACCCCACGACACAGACGGTGGATCCTTCCCTCCAACCCCACGACACAGACGGTGGATCCTTCCCTCCAACCCCACGACACAGACGGTGGATCCTTCCCTCCAACCCCACGACACAGACGGTGGATCCTTCCCTCCAACCCCACGACACAGACGGTGGACCCTTCCCTCCAACCCCACGACACAGACGGTGGACCCTTCCCTCCAACCCCACGACAGACGGTGGATCCTTCCCTCCAACCCCACGACAGACGGTGGATCCTTCCCTCCAACCCCACAACACAGACGGTGGATCCTTCCCTCCAACCCCACGACACAGACGGTAGATCCTTCCCTCCAACCCCACGACACAGACGGTGGATCCTTCCCTCCAACCCCACGACACAGACGGTAGATCCTTCCCTCCAACCCCACGACACAGACAGTGGATCCTTCCCTCCAACCCCACGACACAGACGGTGGACCCTTCCCTCCAACCCCACGACACAGACGGTGGATCCTTCCCTCCAACCCCACGACACAGACGGTGGATCCTTCCCTCCAACCCCACGACACAGACGGTGGATCCTTCCCTCCAACCCCACGACACAGACGGTGGATCCTTCCCTCCAACCCCACGACACAGACGGTGGATCCTTCCCTCCAACCCCACGACACAGACGGTGGACCCTTCCCTCCAACCCCACGACACAGACGGTGGATCCTTCCCTCCAACCCCACGACACAGACGGTGGACCCTTCCCTCCAACCCCACGACACAGACGGTGGATCCTTCCCTCCAACCCCACGACACAGACGGTGGATCCTTCCCTCCAACCCCACGACAGACGGTGGATCCTTCCCTCCAACCCCACGACACAGACGGTTGATCCTTCCCTCCAACCCCACGACACAGACGGTGGATCCTTCCCTCCAACCCCACGACAGACGGTGGATCCTTCCCTCCAACCCCACGACACAGACGGTGGATCCTTCCCTCCAACCCCACGACAGACGGTTGATCCTTCCCTCCAACCCCACGACACAGACGGTGGATCCTTCCCTCCAACCCCACGACACAGACGGTGGATCCTTCCCTCCAACCCCACGACACAGACGGTTGATCCTTCCCTCCAACCACAGTCGAGAAAACCGAGGTGCAGAGGAGCTAGGTCACTGGTCCAACGTTTCCCAGCTGGGTGGCCGCAGGGCCTGCTGCGTGAGCCCGAGGCTGGTGTGAGCCCAGCACAAAGATGGCAGGGTTGGAGCAGCTCCTTTCTAGACCATTCTGAGACCACCAGCTGCTCCTCCCCTGTCCGCTGGGCCAACAGCAGCCCGGCTCCTGGAGACCAGAGCAGGACCCCCGAGCTGGGCTGCTGGGCAGAGCTAGCAGGATAGTCTAAGTGTCTGCTCTGTGGTTTTGTTCTGTTTTTGTAATCAATGCATAAATTAACAAACCTGGCGTGAATTCACTCCCTGTTTTTCTGCAGAGCCTCTGCTACAAGTCTGTACCAGGCAGAGATGAAATGGAATCCAACCGACCTGACGGGTTTCCTGCGGGGAGGGTGAGTTCACCAGAGGCCCTGGAATCCAGGTCCCTGGCCTTTTGATAATCAGCTAATTTCCTTCCAGTTCTGAGGATGACACAGGAGAGGCGCTTGGCCAGGGAGAAAGTGGGACCTGGTTCCAGAGGGCAGTCGGAGAAGCTTTCCTTTCGCCTCCAACTCAAAAGTGCCCCAGGATGATTGTTTTATACAGAGGGTAAGAAAAAGGATCGGGGAAGAAAGAAATGACCCACAGCAGGAAGGGGCTTCTCCTCAACCGTTCCGTCCTCTGCTTTGTTTTGTCACCATTCATACCCAGCCGTCTAGCGGCATCTTCTTAGCGGCATCTTCTCCCTGCTGCCACCCCTCCCCCATCCTTCCTCCTCCTCCTGGTCCACAGGAAGGCTGTGCCCTCTGTCACCCAGAGCCTCGGCTTGGACCAGAGCCCCGGGCGGCACCGGCAGCTGGCTCGAGCCCAGGGCTCATTTCTGCACGGCCCCTGAGCTGCTGCTCTCCTCCCCTCACTACCCTCGAGGCGGCTCCCGCCCCAAGCCTTGGACACACTGTTCCCATTGGGGTTGGTGACGAGGCCACCGGAGCCCCAGGTCCTGAGGGCATTTTCCTACGTGCGTCTCACCGGGCCGCTTTCTAACCACTGACCTCTCCATGGCCTCTCAGGGTGACGGCCCTCTCCTTCCTCTCTGAGCTGGCCTTTGAGGCTTGTCTTGCAGGTGTCTCCCCAGCACCTGCATGGCTGGTCCTTCCCCCTTCCTTACGAGATTTCCCCTCCTCTGTCTGCCTTCAAGTGTCCAATGTCCCACGTCCATCCTTGCCCTTCTGCTCTTGTCGCTTGCAGCATTCTCCATAGGCGGCCTAGCCACCCCAGGGAACAGGGCGGGGATGGGACCACCTAGTCTCTGCTGATGCCCAAAGCCTGGTCTGCCTGGCAGCCCTGTCTCTGCAGCACCTCCCACATGCCCTCAGGATGGCGACCTCAGGGCCAGCATGCCTGTCTCATCTTCCCCCACCCGAGCCTGCCCCATTTCCTGCATCCCCATTCCAACAAAAGCACCGCCCACCTCCCCCGAACCAGTCCGTTCTCCAGTTGAAACAGGAATTTTTTTTTTCTGGAAAGCATCGTTTCTCAACCTTGGCACTACTGACATTTGGGGCCGGATCATGTTTTGCTGTGGGACCCGTCCTGGGCACTGCACATGGCCAGCAGCACACCTGCCTCCACCTTCTAGATGCCAGTAGCTGCCCCCAGCCTCAGCTGTGACAAGCAAAAATGTCTCCAGACGCTGCCAATGTCCCCTGGGGACACCACTGCTGCAAAGGGCCAGACAGGGAAGATCGTGGGCTTCGTGGGCCACTTGGCCTCAACTCCAGCCACTCAGCTCTGCCCCTGAAAGGCAAAGACGGCCAGAGACAGTGAGTGCGCATGGCTGGGTCCCAATAAAACCTTATTTACAAAAGCAGGGTGCATGCAGGATTTGGTCCTGAGGCCACACGCCACTGGCTCCTACTCCGGGCGTCACCTGCTCTCTGGCCGGCTCCCGTCCCCTCCGTGCCTTCTTTGGGGCACTACCCATGCCTCACCTGGACACCCACGTCCTTCAAGTTGCCTGCCACCTGGACCCCCTACTCAATTTCTCAGGTACGAGCCCACCCTGACCCTACAGAAACAGAAATCGTTTGAATCCTAACTAGGAAGATGGCCCCCTTTATCGTGGGCCAGGCCCTGTGCTACAGGCTTTACCAACTAATTTAAATCTCCAAAGCGGATCCGGTGAGTAGAGATAACGAAGCAGATGTGAAGAACGAACTTGTCCTAGGACACACAGATACCGCGTGGACCCCACACATTCATCCTACCTGGATCCCACGTGGACAATTAGCTGCTGTCACTGCCCGACACTCCCCCCACCCCCCACGGTGCCCTCCTCCCCCATCTCCTGTCTCGGCCCCTCTGGGTCCACAGGCAGGGCCACGGGACCGAGGGGTGGCGCTGGAGGCCCGCGGCAGCACAGACCGACACTGGCATCCTCGGAGGGGCTCACGCCCTCCTGGGGACACGGGCCCAGCAGGTATCCAGGCCGGCAGCCCCGGGCAGCATCTCAGAGTGAGACCCATGGTTCTCAACATCCGGTGGTCCTGGCTGCCTCTGTCCGGCTGGTTTCCTTTCTGGGAGGTTTGTATTACACTTAAAAATCATTAAAAACGAAAAAGAATATACTTCGTTTCCCATAAAAATGCTAAGCCAGAGGTTTCTGGTTGATCTATTCTTTATCGAAACCTAGGAATGTCAGGCATAATACTCCCGAAGCAGCGAGTCGCCCTTATGAGGTTTTCTGAACGTGCCCAGGCCCAAACGAAAAGAAACAAGAAAAGAAACGAAGCAGCAGCTCCCTATGGGAACAAAGCAGGAAGAGATGGGGGGGGCCCGAGCCTGAGCCCCCCTCCCACATGCCATCCTTTCTCTGTTTCGCGCCCCCCGCAGGAAGAGAGAGCAGGCTCCCAGCACGGCTTCCCAGTACAGAGAGGGCAGCTTTCTCGGGTGCCCCCGCTCGGCCAGCCCAGGACAGGATTAGGGTCGGAGCCAGAGGGCTGGAGCCGGACAGCGGCAGGGACTCTACCCGCTCCCCACCCACCCGGAGGTCAAAACCCCTCCCTCGCAGGATACAGGCTCCTGGGCCCACCTTGAGGTTCTCACTGGGTAGGGACAGACAGGCTGAGCTGTCACTCAGATACGCACCATTTGAGTTGAGTTTAGTAAAGGGACAATGACAGCAAGGTGGGAGGTTGCAGGAATGCCCTAGGGTAGTGGCAGCAGCGGGGTGGTGGAGGGGGAGGAAGGTACTGGAATCTGGGGAGACAGGGAAGGGCTGCTCCAACCCGCCCCCCCGCCCGCCTTTCTACTGGAGGCAAGGGAGCCCACCTGATGCACTGATTTCAGATGAACCACCCAGGCCAACACCCCCATTCCCCCGCAGGTGTGGAAAGAACACGAGGGGCAGCCCCAAGGCAGCCACCGCATGTGAGGCCCAGGAGGCTGCTTTCTCGCAACAAGTCTCCCTGCGGTCCTGATGCAGGCGACCGAGGGGCCACATCTGGAGCCACATCTGGAGAGATGCCTGGCCTGACGCCCCTCACTCAGTAAAGCAGCACTTCCCGGCACTGCCGTGTTAGCTCACAGATGGGTGAATCCACAGGGGACAGCACCAGACCTGCCACCGCACGACAGTGACCCAAGCCAGTCCACGCCAAGGGCGACTTCAAGTCCAGGGCAAGCCCTGGCTCTTGGGAGATCTGTAAGATGCCAGGGACAGGTGTGCAGGCGGAGGGACAGGGCTGGTGGGGGCAGGGAACTGGAGTCTAAAACTAGGGGTCTCGACAAGAACTTGGAAATGAGAGAAGATGGCTCTTAAAATTAAATCAGAACATCACAGAATGATGGATCCTAGCAGCGCTATTCACAACAGCTCAAAGGCAGAAACAACCCGAGCATCCGGTGACAGATGAACAGACCCACACAGCGGGGTCCCTCCATACGGTGAATATCACTCAGTGCGAAAAGGAAGGACATTCTGACACATGCCGCAATGTGGGTGAACCTTGAACACACTGCGATAAGTGGAAGAAGACTGTCACAAAGTCATGTATTGTACAGTTCCGCTTATAAGAAATACCCAGAAGAGGTAAATCAAGAGAGACAGAAGCAGGTCAGTGGCTGCCAGCAGCTGGGGATGGGAGGGATGCCCCGTGGCTGCTCCCAGGTCTCCTGTTGGGTTGGTAAAAGGCTTTGGAACTAGAGGTGGTGGTGGTGCAACTTCTTGAATATACTAAGTAACACCACATCGGGACACCTGAAAATGTGCCCACCAGAAACCCAATTCAGGCTAATATGTGTGTGTGCACGGAAAACAGTCTGAAAAGATACCTTTACTTAAAACATTGTATACGTTGAAATATAGCTTTGTTATAATCGGGGTAAACTACTAAGGGATGGAGAAAAAAATTCCTACATGTGGTCAGGAGGGAGGCTGGTCCAGCAAAGGGAAGAAGCCGTAACAGGAGGAATCAAGGTGAACTGCACCCCAGTTACGGCCAGGAGGCAGCCGCTGGTCAAGGGTGCTGACCCAGAGCCCCAGGCACTGTGGTCCCACTAGGGCAAGGCATCCCCAGTAGGGACAGGTGCAGGGAATTGGGGGGGGGCAGGGCGGGGCGGGTTGAGGACTCTAAACACGCAACTCAAACACGCTAAGCAAAGATGGGAACAGACTGGGGCAGTCAAAGCAAGCTGCGGGAGGACGGGATGGGGGCCTGGAGTCACCTGGATGCAGAGACTCAGGCCTCCCAGCCTGCGGGCCCTCGTCCTCACCCCTGTGGGTTCACCTTCATTACACCAGATCCACTGCTCCACCACGATGTGGGAGCGAACTGTGAAGGCACTGCCCTCCCCTAACTGCAGCCCCCATCCCCATTCTGCAGAAGAGCAAACTAAGGCACCACTGAGGGCCAGTGGGCAGAGCCACACAGCTTTAGTGACTGAGATTTGCATGTGGACGGGTTTGTTTCAGAGTCCAGGCCACACCCTGTGGCCAGGACCCCACCAACCGGAGCTTAGTGAGATTCACTCTGAAGCCCACTCTTCAGTGGTACCCTGAAGAATGTCTACCAAAACTTAGCATCCCAAGGAGAGCAAACTGTTTCCTAGCGACATATGCAAACCTGCCTCGTGACAAATATTTATGCCCAAGCAGATGGAGGCCTGGTTCTCAAGTTACATTAAGTCCACTGGAAATCTAGAGATCCCTGGGGTGTCCTCTGATGGAGCCCGATGGTCTGGGCCTTGGCCCATTGAACACAATCTTTATCAATAACAGGTGTGTCCCCGTGGGGTTTAAGGATCTCTAGCTGTCAGTCCATTTAGAGGGTCCTCAAGACCCTGAAATGATAGGTACAACGTTACAGGTATAGAGCTGCTTTTCTAAAGGGAAAGCTCAGAGCCCTTATCAGAGTCCTCAAAAGATTTTTGCCCTGGAAACCCCTGGCTTGGAGGAAGGCCTAAGACCGGCTTGGAGATAAGGTGACCGGGAGATAAGCCCGTGTTGGGTCTGACTGAGGGCCTGAAGGTCTGCCCTTGACCAAGAGTGTTCAGCCCAAGCCCAGATGAAACTCTTCTTTCCTTTATCTGGTTATTATTTCTGTTGCTTTTGGTTCAGTCCCCATGATATTTGCTCCTTTATAGAATGGGGAGGACCTGGCTTATGAAAATTACCTTGGACTGTAGCTGAGCTGGGTTTGCTCTGATTCATACCTGAAAATCGGAGATGCTGTGCGGGTGGTCAACAGGGGCAACTGAGCCCGTGCGTGCTGCAACTACTGAGCCCTCGAGCCATCTCCTCACTCTCTGGGAGTTTCACTGCCCGGCCCAGGCACACCCCCAGCCTGGACACCCCATGGCCCCGGCCCCTCCGATGTGTCAGCAACAGATACCACGTACAGGTGAACCAATCCACTGTCTGCCTGCCGACCCAGAATTGAGGACCAGCTCAGAAGGGTCAGTGGGGCCCAACCCACTTCTAAGAGCAGGGAGCTGAGAAAGTCAAAAGTGGCCCAGGGGCACGTCCTGCACGGGACGTGCTGGCTGGTGGGCATTCCTAGGCCAGGAGCACACTGGCTGAGCAGCAGGGGCCGGGTGACCGGGGAACGTGCAATTCGATTCTTGAAGAGCAGCTTCACTTCTCAAATCCCGGATCCCAGGTCTTCTGCGATCTGGGGGCTTGATCTCTGGATCTTTCCAACAATCCTCCCACTTTTTCTCTTGAGCAAGTTTTGAGCGCATATTCGATCCCTTTTTATCTCTGAGAACCTTCTGAGACTGGCTCCATCTTTACAGATGAGGAAACCGAGGACAAGGAAATTAATTTATGCAGAATGCTTATGTGCTCCTAATTGAAATTTGTCTCTGCTTGGAAAAGACCAATGCGATAAGCTCTCTGCGTAGACATTTTTCTGACCCAAGAATGAAACACAGTCACTCAGTCCTTCCTAAATTGCAGCCGGCCCAGTCAACTTTAAATAATGAACAAAAGGGGAAAACTCCAGCCAGAGATAGGGAAACTGCGGTTTTCTGATTAGATTGGGAAGTTCTTTGTAGTCTAAACAGGTTTCATCGAGAGACTGGAAGGCTCTGGGAATAAACAACAGTGGAATCTTTCTTTGACTCACCTCTTTTATCTCCAGAGCCTCAAGTATGTTAAAAATGTCTCAGCGGTCCTAATGACACGCCTGCTTTTAAGAAGGGTGAAGAGGCAGGCTGGTGATGAGATTAAAACACAAGACCTGTAAGGATGCAGACGCCGTTTCTGGGGGAGCGCGTGGGTTTCTCATCCACCCGCATTCTCCAGGCTTCACTCCGTGGCACCCGACCTCACAGTCAACCGCAGCCTTTATTTAATGAGGCAGCACTTATGTCAGGCTTATTCATACAGAGGTTTTGAAAGAGGCTGAACACAGCCTTACATCCAGGCCATGCGTAGCCGGGTCCCCATCCCCCCAGTGGATCACCTGCCGACCACTGTGACGTCAGACCTCACCTCCAGAGGGACCCTGCAGGCCTGGGATGCCAGCCTTGGTTGCTCCGTCCTGAGGACACCTGAAAGCCAGGATCTCCCTTACATACAGACCGGCTCCCGATTCAAACATCAAAAGTAAACCAGTTAGTGGTGGCCAGGGCATGGGGACAGGGGGCAATGGTAGTAGTTACTTAATGGGGAGGGCGGTCTTCTTCTGGGGTGATGAAAATGTTTTGAGACCAGAGACAGGGGGTGGTCACATACCACTGTGAATGCTCTAAATGCCAACCAATCTGTACCCTTTTAAATGGTCGACTGAATGCTGTGTGAATTTCAGATCAAAAAAACAAGACAAACTCACGCAATCAGAAACTGCGGAGATCCTGGGTCTGAAAAGTAACCCCTGCAGAGCAAGAATTTGTCAGTGACTGTACATGTGGTCCAGACGGTGCCCGGCCAGAGTCCCCTGACAGGAAGCGTGGACAAGTCCAGGCAGCTGGACAGCACCAGCCTTTGAGATCAGCCAGCTTACTTCCTAACTGTATCCTGTTCGAAGGAAATGTACCGTTCAAAGAGAAAAACTTTAATTCCATCTGTTTATTTTTACTCTAAAAATCACCTACGTGGCTCACGTTTCTGACTCACAGTTGATAGCTACCGGCCGGAGTGGGACTCGGGGATACTGGCCCACGTAGCTCATGTGTCCTCCCAATAAGGAAGGATGGCTTGGGGCACACACACAGGCTTATTAATAACTCTCTGAACTTGAACTTGAATGAGGCACTCTCTGAGCCTCACTTCTTGTCTGTAAAATGGGCAGGACATATGGAGTGTTCCTGGGCTGGAGGAGATACGACAGAGGAGGGTGAGCGGAGGCTGGAGCTCCCGCTTTCACGGCCACTGGCAGGATCACGGGAACCAGCCTTGACCTCCGTCTCCCCACAGAGCTCCTCCTTGGCTGGCACCGCCCCCCCCACCCGCCCCACACAAGGAGCTGTCGGGCCAAGCTGTTACTTGCCGGTTACACTGGTCCTTCACAGGGGTTTTAAAGTGAAGGGAACTGGAGCCAGGCATCTTTCCTGCTCCCTCACCTGGTCCATCACCTTGAATAGCAGCTTCCACCGGCCCTTCAATAAACTATTCCTAACAGTGATGACAGAGGGGGAATTACATTCAAATCACAAAATTAGGCACCAGCAAAACCCTGGGAAGCTCTGCCTCACAATGGACTTGAGATAAATCAGATCCTGAATGTTAAGATGCAAAGAGGAAACACTGCGTTTACGTTTCTGGGGGAAAAAAAGCCACACAAATTGGCCAGATGTCAAGATCCCATTCTGGTCACAGCCAGTGGGTGGTCTCTTTAAATGCTGGGAGACACATGCCCACTCCCCTAAATTCCGCACAGAGCCCATCTGTCATCTCCAAGGCAAGCAGAGGTGATCCTCCAGCCTCCCAGGAACCCCTAAGGACAAGATGAGAACAGCGGGCACTGCTTCAGCTCATCTTGAGATGGAAGGCTGTCCGTCTCAACCTCCTGTTTCCTCTTCCCAGAGGTCCTGCTGCCCCGGGTACCCTGGCTCAGTGCCGGAAAAAGCAAACCACATAAATGACACCCAGGGGAGTGCCAGAGCCAGAGAGGGGTCCCAGGTGGGGCCCCACCGACCTCCTTTTCTGCTTTGCTCAGGAGGGGGTCTGCAACCAGACCCCCAGTGCAAACGCAGAGGTGGGATCCTGTGGGGGTCAGGCAGAGAGCCCAGCCGCACCACCGCTGGCATCTATCACGTTTATCTACAGAAAAGAACCCAGCTGCATACTTGCTTGCTGGACTTCAGAAACCCCAGCGTTCAGCCCCATGCCAGTCCAAAAGAATGTGAGGAATGTGGATGCCTTTCACTGGGTTTCACTGCAACCCAAACAGACCACAGCCTCCGGGGCTTGCTGATGGCTGCTTCCTGGGCAGAAATATTTTAAGTCTCTAAGACCTCAGCGGGGCGAGGATTAGCCCTGGGACAAGAACACTCCTGAATTCCTCACTCACCGTTAAAAGTCCCCGGGTCATAACCTGCAAGTGTCCCCAAACATTCTTTCGGTCCTAGAGCACAGGCTGATACTGGAAAACAAAGAAATGTGATATAAAAGGTGGGGAGGGAAGAAAGTTGAACCAAAGCCAATCATCTTCCCCCAGGTGAAGAGAAGGCGCCCGGGACGTAAAGAATAACCTTCACTAATTCAAGCACTTTATTTGGAACGGCTTTTATCATTCACACCTGACCCTGAAAGGAAGCAGCCTCTGCGCTGTTCCGTCTCAACTCCCCTCTTCACCCCGGGTCTGCAAATGACCCCGTTAATTTACACCCACTCCTTTCACCCGGAGAGGAAAGTCCCATTGTTTTTAAACTCATGAAGTCTGCACTGTATCATGTAGATGATCTTACTCGACTGGTTTCACAGAAGATGGCTCTTCCTACTAGCATTGCCAGCCGCGGGAATAAAAACCAAAAACGGCCGAGAGTGTATCCGTGAGCGTTCTACCCGGCCACCCTTTACACTCCCTTCTGCTGGGAGTTGCCGGATGCCTCCCATTCTTACTCCTGAACACGGGCTAATGCTTCCTGTTAACATTTTCTGCCATCGCACTCCTTCCCAGGACTAACCTCTCCCAGACCCACACAGCCAAACGGGTCGCACCTCGTCACTGGTGGCCATTGTTCGGGAAACTCAGAACCTCTTAGGTTTTAAGAATAACTCCTTTGTGTAAACACACAGGACAGCCAACCTGGGCTCCTCCGTCCCCAGGCTGTTCCGGGAGGAGGACAAGCTGCCCGGCTGGTTTCTGGGGAGAGTGAGAACGTTCCACCGGTGGCCACAGAGAGGAACGTCGCGGAGGTAAACAGAAACCAGGGGCTGTTCTGGGAACTCGCCGGTGCCAGGCACACCGGCGACATCTGACCTTCCCACGTGGGGACACGGACAGCTGACGAGGATGTGAAGACAGGGCTGCAGAGCCGGGAAGGGCCGAGAAGGGTCATGGGGAAGCGACCCCTCCCTCCCGAGGCTCTGCGGGCACACGGGGCCCGTCTCCCAACACGGGTCTGTGCCTCTCGGTCACGACACAGCCGCCTCCATGCGGCAGGCCCCGGTCCGGCTGCTTCTCAGACGCCTTGTCTGCAGCACTCACCTGCAACCGGGCCCAGCGACGTCAGAGGACCAGTCCCAGGGCCCGGCCTTCTGTCCAGAGGAGGAAGATGCTACCAGACAAAAGGGGGAAACGTGACTAAGATTTAGAGTCTCGTTCAGCTGAAGAACTCATTTCCACCTCTTCCCTCCAAGACTCTTCCACACCAAGAGCAGATTATGTTCTAAACTGCATTTATCGGGAAGGTGAGGACGGCGGTGGATGGCTGGGATGGGGCACCGGGACCCCTTTGCACCCCGGCTGCTGCGAGTGTGGCCGGCTTCCCAGAACTGCCTCCTGGAAAGAGGCACTCCTCCCCCCAGATCACGGCCCCGCCCTGGGGCGGCTACGAAGGGGTGAAAGGATGCCCGCCACCCCTCTCCCAACCCGGACGAGTGGGAAGTGCAGTCCCAGGGCCGGAGTGTCTGTGGGGTCTCCAAGGGCTTCCCTCTGCCCCCAACCCCCGGTCTCTTCCAAGGGGGCCGACCCCAAGAGGGCGTCACAGTAAACCTGCATGGTGACCTGTGTCACCGTTGGCTTCTGGGAGCCCAGCCTGCCACAAGGGCTCTTTTCTGCTTGTGTCTCCCCCACGGTGCACCGTCTTCCCTCACCTGCTGTTACTTCTGCTGCAGAGACGGGCAGTGCTGGCTCAACAGAATCATCTTATCAGCTGAACCCAAAAGATGTATTCCTGGTGCCTTCCCAGCAGTGGGGTTTCCTCCCCACTTGCTGGTCATTTAGGAGGTGGTTACTAACAAGTAACCATGGAGGCCATGTCTGTGACAGATTCCTTAAACAAGGATGCTGATGGATGGTGGAATTGAAGGTACCACCACCGCGTGGCAGCCCCCCGCCACCCCGATGTTCTGGACGGCAGTAACAGAGCTGCTCCGAGCTTTACAGGAATCCTGCACCTGGCCAGACTGTGAAACAGGAGGAAATTTCATCCTGGATACCTTCCCTAAATCACTGTCCTTGCCGGAACAGACCCTCGGCTGCCTAAATGATTCACATGCAATTACAAGGAGCATCACCAGAGGGCAAGAATTACCCCTGAGATGCCGGGGCAGCTGGCCCCGGTCTTCAGAACACCGGTTCCCCTTGGCACTCCCATGATTAAATGAATTCCGGATGTACCGAAAGCCCAGAGGGAGGGAGAGGGAGGCACGGAAGGAAATCAACCAGAAGCAAAGAGAAAATCCGGCAGGTGTACAGTTAACTCTCGAGGTAGAGACAGACCTAAGCGCACAAGCAACGTATGAAACCACAAAGGCAAAAGCAAAAGCTCCAGTGAAATCGATGCACGCCACGAAAAAGGCAGCAACGGCCGAGGAAACATATTCAAATGTGACAAAAGGTTTAGATCCTGAGAAGATGAGAAAATGCGGGGATGGGGGAGAATGTTCAGGACTCAGAGGCCGCTGTCCACCCATCACGTGGATTTTGGATGCGTCCACCATGCAGCTCTCGGGTCCAAGGACCTCGGGGTGTCATCAGATGGCTCGCAGTATCCCAAAGACTGTCAAGACAGAGCAGGTGGGAACCTCGTTGTATTAAGGGGGCGGAGGCACTGAAAAGGCCCGGGGCAGGTGAAACATTGCAGAGGTGGCCTCTCCGAAGCGGGTTCATGGTTTTTGTCTGCTTTTTCTGACTTCTCTAAGCTTTCCACTTTGTTCTACGGTGAGAATAGTATGCATTTATTGTATTCTTTTTTGTTTTCAAGTCACTATACCAGCCTAAAAACTTGGATGTCTCCTTTCCTTTATAAACCCCAAAGCCCCCGTATCTAGGCTGGGGGATGGGACTTTCTATCTACCCTACATCCCGACCAGGGGCCCACACTGCTGGGCCTCTGACCCCTGCACGGGTCCATCTGCAGGCCCTTCAGGAAGGGCAAGAAGTGGCTGGGGGCTGGCGAGGCCACGGGGTCTCCCTGCAAAGAGCATCTCCGTGCAGCTAACGGCCTTGGCCTCTGGCATCCACGTTACGGCTCACGCTAAGGCCCATCCCCCAGACACAGGGTGTGACTGTACGCTCTGCGGAACCAGAGCCGATCACCACCAGGTCTTTCTGAAGAGAAAAGTATGTTTCCCCTCTCAGTCCTTTTGCACATCCTCATTCACTGCGGCTTTAGGCGCCGGGCCGCTCAGCACTTGGGGCAAGGGCCTAGGGAGCCACTGGGCTTTTCTCTTGTCTACTCCAGCAGGCTCCTGGGTACAGAGCTTCTGTTTACAGCCCAACGGCCCTGAAGCTGAGCTCTATTCCCTCAAATGGACCCTGGCAGGTTCCTGGATGGGCCATGGGCAGGTACAAGTGCACACCTGGAGCGCTCTACCCACTCGGTGTTCACAACTCTGGCCGTGAACAGTCATGCCGATGAGGTCCAGGGTGGGGGGGATTAGGTGAACAGGACCAGCTGGCCCCTTTCCACCTCCCCAGCTCCAGGTTCTACCTCTCTGGAAGCCCCAGTCTTCTGCACAAAGACCAGCTTTCCTGACAGGAGAGGGGTGTGGTCCTTCACCCAAAGAGGGAGCCGCCAGTCACCAGGGGGCCCATCAGTCCCCATGGCCCCCAGAAAGAAACACGGGACTTAGTGTATGTGGACCAAGTTAGCCCAAAGCTCTGGAGTGTAGAACATGCCTAATTCCCTGATTTTCTCGTTTGTTTCCAGACACATCAGTGCTTTTATTAGCCGAAGTTTGGGGGAAATCTCCGAGAACCAAAGAGCTGTAAAAAGCAATGCTGAGAAGACTCTGTTGTCTTCCAGAGCCTCCATGCATGAGTACGGTCCAGTGAGAACAGCACTGAGGGCGCCCTCATGCATCACTTAGTAGCTGTTTTAGCCACAGCTTACAATCTCGGCTGACGATGTAGCTACAGAGTTAGTCCTACCTGAGGAAGTCTGGAAAGCTCCGTAGGTAAACTTAGAGGTTCAAGAAACGTAGACAGTAGACTCTATTCCAGCAAAGACAGAGATGACGGCCCTGTCTTCAATTCTCACCCCAGGACAGGCCCCAACAAGACACTCAACCATTCTCTCCACTTGCCCTATGTCATGAATCAAATTATGCCCCCCAGCCCATGCCTATGTTGAAGCCCTAACCCCCAGACCCTCAGAATGTGACCATATTTGGAGAAAGGGTCTTTATAGAGGTAATCAAGTTATAATGGGGTCATTAGGGTGACTCTAAACCCAATATGACTGGTGTCTTTACAAAGGGGGAAATTTGGAGGCAGATACACGCACACAGGGAAAACTCCACATGAAGGCAGGGGTCAGGGTGATGCTTCTACAAGCCAAGGGCTGCCAGCAAACCACCAGAAGCCGGAGAGAGGCCTGGGACAGCTTCTCCGGGACAGCTTCAGAAGGAACCAACCCCGCGGACACTCAGTCTTAGAGTTCCAGCCTCCAGAACTGTGAGACAATAAATTTCCGGTGTTTAAGCACCCCCGCTTGTGGTCCTTTGTTACAGCACCCTGGCAAACGAATACAACCTATCTGCAAAACGGGATTAGGAATTCTCACCATGCTGCCTGTCTTCAGAGCTGAAAGTGACAGATTCAAAAATGCTCTGTAACCCCGGATCCACCTGGACCGACAGCTTGGCCTGTGTTAACCCCACGAGAGCCGTCCGTGCTGCAGGACCAAGCCTCTCGGGGCGGGACCTACGTGGTCCTTTGATGTCACTGAACACCCACACCTGCGTGCTTTGTTCCTACAATCCCAGTATGCGCTCAGTGGCCCTATATCCACGCAGACGCCCAACACAGCTCTTCAAAGCTGGAGGGGAAGCGTTTCCAGGGGGGTTTTGGGGAGACTGGCAAACCAGGAAGCTTTTTCCTTAGGTTTCCAACCGTCACGACGGAGACAGACGGATCCACCAGCCAAAGGATCCTTTATATCCCGCATCTGACAATAGCTAGACTAGGATCTCTCCGCGGCAGGGCTCGGTTCTCGCCCACCCCTGACCCACCACACCTGGAAACACCAAAGTAGCAGCGCTAAAGCACAAAGCAGAAGCCAAACCCAGCCCGACACACGTCTCTGCCCGTGAATGAAGAACAGTTTTCAACAGTTGGAGGAGAAAATCAAGACTACTTCATGACATAAAAACTATATGAAATTCAGGTCGCAGGGTCCAGAAATATAATTTTATTAAACACAGGCACACCCGTCGTTCCTTTACGGTTTGTCTGTGGTTCTTTTGCGTGTCAATGACCGAAATACTTACTGCCTGGCCTTTTACAGTAGAAGTGTGCCGACCCCTGCTCTACACCAGCCCTACACAGGCCGCGGGGCAGAGGGCCAGGCCGGGGTAGGCTCAAGCCACAGAGAAGTGGGCAGCACCCGCGGCGGGTGCATAGCCGAATGGCCGAGGGCTGGCCAGGTAGCGGGTAGGATCTGAGACGGCAAAAGGGAAGGGAAGGCGAACAGAGGGAGGTGTGGCTCCAAACGGAAACAGGAATGGCCCAAAGGTAAAATCATCCACTGGAAACTGTTTACTGGAGCTGGCTCCAACCTCCAGTGAGGAGCGTTCCCGGGCCCCAGCCCTGAGCACAGGTTAGCAGCATTGCAGCGCTATGGGATGCTCAAGGCACGTCGGGGTCCTGTGGCCTGGCCGTGGACTTCGCCCTCGGTTTTTCATTGTTTATGGAAGAAACTACAGGGCCACAATTGACAAAACTGAGAAAAATCACGCTTCTGCAGACTGACCTTTGTATTTAATGCTAACAAAATAAACACTAGTAAAACTGTTCACTGAAACAGTATTTAGGTACGTGGTGGGTGATGTAGCCAAGTGAAATCATGCCTGATCTATGGGGCAGAATCTTCTTACACAGAATATGGAACTGGTTCACCTACCTCTCCTAAAATTTCACAACATTTCAAATGGTATAGATGGTGCGGTAAGGAATACCCTTTCCTCTCTCGTGTATGAAACCAATATTGAATATGAAGCACAAAGGGGGTATTATTGAGATACACATCAACCAGACGCCCACAGTGGTTTCACCCTGTACATCTGTGGGCTCCCACCTGGTGCCTGACATGGTATCAAGTGGGCGGTTTAGTTCATTGTGTGCGGCCAGCGTTTCTGAGCATCCTTCCTCCCTGGCAGGGCGGGGAAGAGGTCTCTCAGGTATGTGGGCGCCCACACCTGTGGCCAGAAGGCTGCCGTCTCCTCCTCCTTTAGGCTTCTTCTCCCACTGGATGGAGCTGGTGGGCCTTGTTACGGACATTTTAATGGATTTAATTATCACATAAATAATTATGTGAGATGAGCAGTTTCCAGGACTGGTCAGGTGGAATATTTTGTAAAAGACTCGATAATGGGGAATCGCTTAAAAACAGGCTGGTAAACTAGACCATGTTAAACATTTAAGGAAAAAACAATAAAACTCCAGAAGAACTCTGGACTCAGACAGCTTTGCCAGCCTTTGTGTTGTCACTTGACTTTAAATGGGGAATCAAGAGGATGTACTAGGCTGTGGTCCATGCCAGACACAGCCATGAAACAAACGCACACTCAGAGAAAGACCTTCACCCCATATAGGAAGACCGGAAGATCCACGGACACTGGCTTTTAACATTAAAAAAAAAAAAAAATTCTATTTCTTCCAGGCTTAGACTAACTTTTTCTACTCACTGACCAATGACTTAGGGACTTTTACAATCTGACCCGGGTCACAGTTCTGGGCTCCCAGCGGGGCTGGAGGCTTAAATCCAGTGTCTTGATGGTCACCACTTAAAAGCTGATGAGGGGGCTTCCCTGGTGGTGCAGTGGTTGAGAGTCCGCCTGCCGATGCAGGGGACACGGGTTCGTGCCCCGGTCTGGGAAGATCCCACATGCCGCGGAGCAGCTGGGCCCGTGAGCCATGGCCGCTGAGCCTGCGCGTCCGGAGCCTCTGCAATGGGAGAGGCCGCAGCAGTGAGAGGCCCTCGTATGGCAAAAAAAAAAAAAAAAAAAGCTGATGAGGGAGTGCTGCTGGGGGAAGTCCTAGGGGTTTTTTTTTGTTTGTTTTTTACATCTTTATTGGAGTATAATTGCTTTACAATGGTGTGTTAGTTTCTGCTTTATAACAAAGTGAATCAGTTATACATATACATATATCCCCATATCTCTTCCCTCTTGCGTCTCCCTCCCTCCCGCCCTCCCTATCCCACCCCTCCAGGCGGTCACAAACCACCTAGCTGATCTCCCTGTGCTATGCGGCTGCTTCCCACTAGCTATCTATTTTACGTTTGGTGGTGCACATGTGTCCATGTCACTCTCTCACTTTGTCCCAGCTTACCCTTCTCCCTCCCCATATCCTCAAGTCCATTTTCTAGTAGGTCTGCGTCTTTATTACCATCTTGCCCCTAGGTTCTTCATGACATTTTTTTTTTTTCTTAGATTCCATATATATGTGTTTGATGCTGACCGTAACCTCCTCCTTTGAATAATCGGGGAGCCGGCGCCAGCCCGGGGCTGGGTGTGGGAGCTACCACTTGAAGAAAGGCAGCCTGGAAACGGAGGCTTCTGAGATGGTCCCCAGTCAGACCTGTGGGCTCACAGGTCAGCGCCGCCCTTCACTGGCCTGATGACCTTTGCTCCATGACCTAAGTTGACTCTGGGCCTTGGCTTCCTCAAGTGTAAAAGGGCTCTCATATCATGCGAGAGATTACTCTTTTCTCTCTTTTTTCCTACTTTATCATCTTTTTTCTCCATATCACATGAGAGTATACTCTTTCCTTCTCTTCTACTAGCCTATGGACCACCTTGAGGGCAGGGACCCTGCCTTTCACTTCCTTGAAACATAAAAGTCCAGAGATTTAAGCCAAATACACAGCGGAAAACTCACAAAATGCTTATGGCATAAATGGCTGAGAACTTAACTTCTTACACGTGAATAAAGCAGTGGTTCTCAAACACGGGCACATATCAGACTCACCTAGAGGGTTTGTTCAAACCCAGACTGCCGGTCTCCACCCACCGAGGCCTGAGCCGGGCCTGAGAATATACATTTCTAACTTGCACCCAGGTGATGCTGGTGCAGCTGGTCCCTCGACCACACTGTGAAAACCACTGATATCATGCACGGTAGCTGACAAGGTGCTTCTCCATCTGGCCTCCTGGTGGTTGGAGGTGGGCAAGGCCGGCATCACCGTGTCCTTTTCAGCAGACGAGGGAACTGAGGTTCAACAAGGGTTTCAATGACTGACTGAGGTCAAGAAATGGGAAGCTGGGATCATATAACCCCCGGTGCAAAGCAGCCCCCATGACCTTGACGAACAGACTAACAGTCAAGTGCAGAGAAAACAAAGGCAGAAAAAGGAGATTGCAGGGACTTCCCTGGCAGTCCAGCGGTTAAGACTCTGTGCTTTCCATGTAGGAGGCGCGGGTTCGATCCCTGATCAGGGAACTAGGATTCCACATGTCACGTGGCTTGGCCAAAAACTACAAAAAGAAAATATTAAAAAAGAAAAAGACGAAGCAGGCTGCAGTCAGACCAGATGTCTCCACGTGAGGGTATAAAATGCCGGCCTGGGTTCCAACACTGAACGCCTTCCTTCTTTCCTTCTTCCAAGACAGCAATTAGAACCACACGCCCCCTTCCCAAGTCTACTAAAGTAGGAAGAAGTGCAGTATCCTGCCTGACGTTTATGAGCCACAGGAAGGGAGTTTCTGTGCCAGTCCTGGGAGATGGCACAGAAAGAGCCTCCCGACAAACGTAGAAGAGGCTGAAAGTCCTGGGACAAGTCGGTGGTGCAAGCTCAGACTCCGTTGGAACAGGGCCTCAAATCCCCGCTCGGCCCCTGAACGTGTGACCCCGGGATGTGTACCCTTGTTCCTCGGTGCCGGGTGGGGCGGGGAATTACCCGGCCTTGTGTGAGTGGCAGCCTCGGCCCCTGCACACATGGTGTCCAGCGCTGGTCCCTTTCTGCCAGAATCCCAACAGCTACCTCCTTCCTCAAAGCTGCCCTCCTGCTGGCTCACCCCTCCTGACCTCGGGCAGAGCTGGGGCAGAGCTGTCACGATGAGGACCACCCACCCTCTGACCTATTGGATTCTTCTTCCTGGGGACCTTCACCCAGGCAACCTCTCACCTTAGCAACTGTGAAAGAGGCAGGAGGTGGGAAGTGCAGCTGGAGCCACCCTAGCGGGCCTTTCCAGCTGACCCAAATTCCCCTCCACGCCCGACTCACCCAGAATAAGACCCCCGAGAGGCCCCTTCCCCGCTGAGCTTTGCAAAGAGGGCTAATTTCAGTTCCATAAGCCTAGGCAAAGCGGTGGAGAAAGGGCGGAATAGCTACTTTATAAGAGCATCGAGTGATTTGTCATTCGTTAATCTGCTACGTATTGCAATATCACAGACCACCCCCTACTTTTAGATAACAAGTCCTACTCTCAAAGACATGTAGAAACTGGGTCAGAAACAGAATCACTGCAACAAAACATTTTCTGAAGCCCAAGACCCGATTCTGGTTATAAGAGGACCATTCTGTATTTTTTTTTTTTTCCCCCAAAGTGAATCCTCAGCTTCTTAATCACCTCTCTGAGATAAGCACAAGGCTAGCGCAGAAATGCAAGGCGGTCCCCAACCTCGGAATATCCTACTTTTTGAACGAGGCTTTTTAAAAAAATGCAATCTTCCCCAAAAAAGTTTAAAAAAAAAAAAAAGTCAACTTGAAGAAGCCATTTCAATGGCCGGCTGTCCACTGGAGTGGTGGGCATTTGGGCAGATTATTGCATTACTGGACACAGGGTTGGGGGACCACACTTCCCCACCACCAGCAAGGCTGGGCAAAGGGCGCAGCTCCATGGGGTCATTTCTCTCCGATCCCCCAGCTCCTAACTACAGGCTGGAACGAGTGCGCAAGTGTGGAATCAGGTCCTGGTCAGAACCCTCCAGCCCAGGTAGTTATTATGCGACATGAGAGGTGGGTCGTGTTTACCATCCCTCACTCCCCGCCAGAGCTATCTGAAGCTCTATGATGGGTCTCTCCTCTCGCTGATTGCTCTGCATACCTACTTATCCTTACCTTCGTCACAAGCAACCACCGGTTAGGTGTAAAAGGGTAACACAACTTTAAACACAGTTCAAGCTCTCCTGGCTGGTGATCATTTGGCTTTGAGGGACATGAGGTTAGAGTGTCAACAGATCCCTCCGCCATCTCCCAAATCCTCACTCCGGCTCTGCTCCTTGCAAGCTACAGAGGGATGGACGACATAAATACAACATGTGGGTCCTGTGCTCTAGAATGGCAGTTTAAGAGAAAGCAGGTACCTAAATAAAAGACAAGGCTGAAAACAGAAGACGCCAGGACATAAAGCTGCTGGTGTGAGTACAGAACTAGATGGAGAGAGAACCCCTGGATGGAGAAGGGGTCCCTGGGACACGGAGAGGGTACCATCTGGGCTGACCGGGCTCCAAACAGGTATCGAGAGGATGCTACACACGGGGTCAAAAGTCCTTCTGCGGGTGAGGTGCTCGGTACCTCTGGGTCCCCATCACTCCCCACACACACCTGAAATTTCTCCAATGATCTTCTGAACACTCTTTGCTTTGCTGGACACTGATAGTCATGAGGACAGACCTTGGTGGCTGTCTCAGCTCTCGCTGGGCGGGGCTGAAATACCTGCCTTTCTCACGACCCACAGGGAACAGTCAAGCCTGGATTTCGTGGAGGCCACACCGTACTGGACTTGTGTGCAATCAGTTACCCCCTTGCTGTGCTGTCAAGATGCCCTCCAAATGGGCGGCTACAACCCCTCCACAGCAGCCAGGCCCACAGCCCTCACTCAGCCTGCAGGGACATGCTCCCCAGGACAGCCCCTGCCCTCCAGAGGGACGATGCTAAGGTTCCTCGGGAGCGTCCCCAGCAGTCACGGGGACCACGAGCTCAGCAGTAACTCACCCTGCACTTGCTTCCCCAACGTCCTCATGTCGCCCTCCTGCATCCCATTCCTGCTTCTGGGGACCACCTCTCCCCAGAATACCAATCCCCAAGTCCTCGCCTCAGGCTCTGCATTCGAGGGTCCCAAACGAGAACAGACGGCCAACGTCAAGCTCGCACTAGGTCACTGGGGGCCTTCTGGTCAAGACAAGCCCAGCTGAGTGAGGCGTGTACACACTCCTGGTCATTTCTGGTCAAAGCCGGTGGGCTATTTTGTACTGTTAGAAATTCCCGATTTAGAAAGCCAAGGAAATACTTGGTTCCATTAATAAGATACACTTACACTCAGCTAAAACTGGAGAAAAGCAAAGGGTATTCATATCCCGACTGACATTTTTACATTAAAAACGTATAAAGGCACTGCGGCTCACTCAGGTCCAGGCTGGAGGCCATCAGAGTTCATGGTTCCCGAGGAACTTCTGACTCTAAGCTGGGCCTGTATCCCGGTTCAGGCCCCGCTTCAGACCCCTGTGGGTCCCAGCCCACAGGTCAGCAGGGAAGCCCACCCCCACCTTCTGAAAGCATCACGAGTTAGGACCTTCGGTCACCCACACCTAGGGCTCTGCTCGAAGGTCACCTCCTCAAATCCCCAGGCTTCAGTGTTACTCTCCTAGGCTGCTGTTACAAACTGCTACAAACTTGGTGGCTTAAGACCAATTTATTCTTACAGTCTGGAGGCCAGAAATCTGAAACCAGTTTCACTGGGCGAAAGTCAAGGTATTGCTGGGTCTGGTGCTTTGTGGAGGCTCTAAAAGGAGAATCCGTTTCCCTGCTGGCATCCTAGCAGCCACCTGGATTCCCTGCATGTGGCCCCTTCCTCCATCTTCAAAGCCCATCACTCTGTCTCTGTTTCCATCATCACATGGCCTTCTGCTCCATAATCACATCGCCCTCTGCCTCTCTCATAAAATGACAATGGTCATTACATTACATTCAGGGCCCCTCCGGATACACAGGGTAATCTCTCGTCCCAAGATCCTTAGATTATCACACCTGCCAAGTCCTTTTTGCCATCTAAAGTCACATGCACAGGTTCTGGGAATTAGCATGTGACAGTCCCTGGGGGGCCATTATTCAGCCTACTACACACCCTCTCAAAACAACACAGCTCTTCTGCCCACGCCTCCACCTGGCTTCAGGGATCACCTCCAACATTCTTTGTTTATCATCTGTTTATTTCCTTTCTCCTCCACCAGAGAAAATGCTCCTTGAAGGCAAGGACTCCATGCTGTACATCCGGAACCACCTGGAACACAGCAGGCACTCAGCGAATTGCTACAGAATCCCCTCAAGGAATCAGCATTTGTACCTTTCACAAGCTCATCTGTAGGGTCCATGGGCAGGAATCCACCCTCCTGACTCAATGTTGCATCCCAGTCCCTGCACGGAGCACGAGGTAAGATGCTCTTAGTACCTGCTGCTTGAACATAAAAGAAAAGTCCCCCCAGGTACCTGTGATCTGCATCCCAGTTTGGGAGCAAATGATCAGCTATCTCCCGGATGGTCCCAGTTGCACCTACACCATCCATACTCCGGCTCCCTCACCTTCAGCGATTATTCCCCTACCCATGAACACACAGTGCCCTTCTCCCTCCTGCCACCACCCCACCCGGGGGCCAGGCTTCTCTGCCCCGGCTTAAGCTCTCCCCAGCTTGGCCCCATCCCACCAGCCTCCTTAGCACCCACTGCCAATTCCCTTCACTCCGGCCAGATCAGCCACCCACCAGAAAACTCCTACACACACATCCCACCTCCTCCTTCAAGGCCCAGTGGCTAGCCAGGGCTCCCACAAAGAGACCTGTGATTCCAGGTCTTGGTGACACGCACGCCTCCTCCCCACCACCCCCGCCCCGGTTAAGGGACGGCACTTCCGGGCAGTCCGGTGCAGGTGAGCTTGTGATGCCTCTGGTCCCCTGGGCGTGAGCCTCTGATGAGCACTTCTGTTCTCCAGGGAAGATGACGCTCCATTTCTCCTGTGCCCTCCAGCCTCTGGGCTTCGAGTGACAAAGCAGGAGGACTCTGACGTTTATGAGCTACTCGAGCCGTCCAGCACGCCCTCCGTCCATAAAATGGGCGCAACATGACCGCCTGACCGCAAGCTTTACCCCAGCAGGTGAGAGCGACCGGCCCAGCGCCGGCACGAATAAGTGTCCAAACACAAAAGGGACAACCCTGGAAAAGCCACAGGTGCCACCAGCCAGCCAAGAGCAGGCGACATCCCTCCTCATCTGGGAGAGACCAAGAGAGACCAAGCCCGAGGACCACAAAGTATCACCGGGGGTGAGGTGGGGGAGGTGTTAGGGCCTCCAGATAAAATCCAGGACACCCAGTTAAATTTGAACTTCAGATACGCAACAAATAATTTTATTACTCTAAGTATGTCTCGAAGAGTCAAACATACTGGGATGTAGTACATTTTTACTTGCTAAACCTGGAGGAAGGGGGGTGTGAGGGTGGGCCCCCAGTCTGTACCAATCAGAGGGGGCTCCCCAAGAAGTCCAACCTCAAGGGGAGAGGTGGGAGGTGGCCACCCTGGGAGGGGGCAGGGTGAGCGAAGCCCCCATGGGTCCAGGTCCTCTCCTTCCAGAGTTCACTGACAAAGAGATGCACTCCACGGTATCAACTTCCCATTAAAGAGCTTTCTCAAAAAAGAAAACCTTTCTTGCTAGCTATAAAAAGGAGGCGTTTCAAGAATATTTTTTCATGCCGGCATAATTCTACAAGAAACCACAAACAAAGCCGTGATTCTGACAACAAAGATTGCCATGGAAACGAATCACCTCGATCCTGAAAATCATGACTTCACCTCACATTCCACCAGAAACCGACCCCAGATTGTTAGCAGAAGAATCCTTGTGCAAACAAACACCAGCCAACTGTGGCTGAATGGCAGGAAGTGTAGCCGCTTTTTCTAATTTTAACTTCCTCCAGGAATGCATTCGTTCTAAACAGGCTGGGCCCAGGCTCCCCAGACCCCGCGTTCCTTTTGTAAAACACCCACCTCCAGGGGCCACAGTGAAATGCAGATTTAAAGCTGCAGGGCCGGGAGGAAGTGCACCCCGCGCCCGCCTGACGTCCAGTGCTGACTCAGATTTTCTCCAAAAATGACTAAGAGACTAAAGCAAGCAGTTTGAGCAGGAAAGCACTCCCAGACCAGGGGGCGAGCCAAGAGGGGAACAGAAAGGGAGAGACACCTTGTGAAGGCAGCAACAAATAATTACAATAAGCGGGACCTAATCTCCCAGCCACGATGCCTTGGCCAAGACCAAGGACCCATGGGCCAGAACTGGAAACGCCTGGAAAACGGTTCTGCAAATTATCGCCCAGGACTGGATTCGGGAAGTGCCTCGCTGGATATCTGAAGCCCGTGTGGGCAAGTAAACTGGGAGGCAATATTTGCAATGCTCACAGCCAAGAAAGGCCTATTTTCCAGAAAATTCAAAGAACTACGATACGGTAAGAAAAATAGGAAAAACCATGAAAACGATCTTCAGATCAGAAGAAACTGGAGCGGCCAATAAACATTAGTTTACGGCTGATAATGAAGATAGCGTAAATTAAAAGCCCTCTCACCTCCGTCAGGCCTCCTCCCAAAACGAACAGTCAGACAACATCAGGGATGGAGGGACGGTGAGGATGTGGAACAACATGAATGACCTGGAATGTGGTTGGTGGGACGTGAAGGGGACACCCTCCATCCCCTGGCCAGATTTGTCCCACAGATGGGTACAGAGATGCTGTGCTGAAAAGGTGACTTGTAACAGCAAAGTGCTGAAAAGAGCTCTGATGCCCAAGAGCAGAAGGAATAAGGAAACTGAGGTCCAGTACACGTGGAAAACCATGTCAGAGAACTGCAGCTGTGGACCTCAAGAACACATGAGCCAGGAGGGAACACTCAGAAGGATGTCTATCAGTTACCTACTGCTGGGTAACAAAAGACCACAAACAGGAATCCAGGTGTGACTTAGCTGGGTCCTTTGCTTCAGGCTGCGGTCAATGCCTAGGCCGGGCTGGGGTCTCACTGAAGGCTCGACCGGGGAAGGTTCTCCTCCTACACTCCCATGCTTCATGGCAGCACTCGGTCCCTGGCTGGCTGTTGGACTGAGGGCCTCAGCTCCTTGCCATGTGGGCCCCTCTATATGGAAGCTTGCTTCGCCATAGCTAGCCAGAGAGAAAGTCCGTTCTCAAGAAGGACGTTATAATCTTATGTAGCCTGTTCGTGGCAGGGACACCCATCACTTTGGACGAATTCCGTCAGTTAGAAGCAGGTTGCTAGGCTGGCCACATCCTGGGGAGGATGACACAAGGCTGTGAATGCCTGCAGGTGGGGACCACAGGGGCCACATTAGGGATGGCCAGCCACAGACAGATAGCGCGTGGCTCCATTTACATAAATGAGAAGACGTGGAAAACAAACGATATTGCTTGAGGAGACGATGCTAGCTATGCTGTACAACTATAAATAGCAAGGGAATGACAACCACAGAATTCCTGAGGGACTACTTTGAACACCTATATGGCATATCAGATAAAACACATTCGGAAGGGGGCAGGTGAGAGGGTGCTGGGATTGGGGAGGGGCCCCAGAACTCCAAAGTCAAGGTAAAGATCCACTTCTTGGCCTTGGTAGAGGCTATACCAGTCTATACGAGTGTTCACTGTTTCTGCAATTTGCTATTCATCCCAGATATTTAAGTTTTATTTGTATCTATTCAAGATTTAGGGACCACATGGCTTGGCCCCTGATACCCCAAGGAATAGAAGGGGCAAAGCACTTCAGGGCTGGGGATCAAGCCACTGCTTCCCGTTCGCCTCGCCCTGCAGAGAAACAGACCAGCTGTGACCTGAAGTAGGGCCCCACCTAGAAGTCCTCCTCCCAAACCAAACTCACAGGCCTCCAGCTTCACCTGGAAGCCATGTCCTCCTGGGCTGGATTAGGACTCTCAGAATTCACCCCGCCTCTTCCCACTCACTCCCCTGCAATTAAAGGCGCAGGTCCTAGACGCTGCTGAGCTGGGCTCTTCATTAATCCAGGGCTCCCCACAGGGCCCTGAAATGCCCTGTGATTGTGGGGTTTGTCCCTCTTCAGGCAGCAGAAAACAAGAACCTTTGGTTTCTGGAAGTTGGGAGTGACCCAGACCACATCCTGTTTGGCTGCGGCATGGATTCAATCACGGCAATATCATGGAACAAAAGAACTTTCTACGCGGGCTGATGGGCGAGACTGCAGCCTGCAGCAGGGAAGGAGCCCAGCCAGAGGTCCGCGCACAGGGTGACCCTGTTCGGTGAGCACACACGGCCAAGTAAGTGCACACCAGCTGGGCCTGGGGGGTCGTGAGATGCAGGGAAAGGGTATCTGGTCCCCGCTGCCCACAGACGGAAAGCAGACTGTGCAGGGAGCCCTGCCCTTTGCCCACGCCCTACACCCCCGGACACAGCGGGCTCTCAAGTACTTGTTGAATGAATGGGTGACAAAGCACGTTCCAGATGGAGTGAGGAAGGAAGGTGAAGCTGCTCTTGGCCGTGAGAGCAAAGCCCGAGGACCACGGCAAGGCGGCCACCCTGCTCCTGGGGCTCCTGTCCCACAGCCGGCAGAGGCACAGGGAACATTCAGTACCGAAAAATCAGGCCCTCTGTAGAAAATCCTCCACAAGCTGCACAGCCTGCTTGCACTGAAGAGCTGAAAAGACCAGAAAAGGTGTTTTCACAGCACACCCGAAGCGTGTAAGGAATCTGGAGGAGTTTCTTCCAGGAAGGCCTGGGGAATGTGGTGGTATTATCTCAAACGGGGGATGAGATCGGCAGACCTGAGTTTGGGAAGCAAAGAGTGGTGAAGAGAGAACCTTTGGGAAAGCCCAGACAGCAAGGAAGAGGCCCCAGGTGGGATCAGAACACCAAAGCGGCCATCCCGGCTCTACGTCCATCACGTACGTGAGCCTCCGGACCCAGCGCTCGTCTGAGAGAAGGGTGACCCCAGAAGTTCCCAGGACCCGGAGCTCACCCAGTGCAGGGACCCTAAGCTCCGGTCTGATGCTCGTCCGTGTAAACACATCGGCTGGGAAACCCCACCTAAGCAGGTGCCGGGCTGGGTGGGTTGCCCAGGGTCCAGAAGCACAGCTCCCACTCTCGTCCCACCAGTGGGACTAAAGCAAGGAGCAGACCTGCCCTCATCTCTAAAAAGGTGCAAAAGGGGCCTCCCTGGCGGTCCAGTGGTTAGGATTCTGCGCTTCCACTGCAGGCGGCACGAGTGCGATCCCTGATCAGGGAACTAAGATCCCTCATGCTGCACGGCATGGCAAAAAAATTAATTAAAATAAATAAATAAAAAGGCGCAAAAACGGCATCCAAATGGACATCCAACTCGCAGGCTGCTGTGGGGAGTGAATGGTACACATGAAGTGCTTAGAACAGCTCCGGGTCCTCGGTCGACACTACCTAGGTGCTCGCGGTTTTACTCTCCAATGAGGGACCACGTGTGCGCACAAGGGCCGCCCAGGACGGCTGCCATCTCTCCTGCTCTCCCACCTGCCACCCCCTGGTCGCTTGCCAGCTGAATCTCATCCCTGTTCTCACGTTCAGGCTTACCTCCCGATTTATCCACCTGAAAAAATTTCAGTCCCGGCCCCCAAGGAGAAGCATGGGCCCCACTCCTTGCAGAAGTCACCCCCCACCAGCCCAGACTGAGCCTCTGCCACTCAGAGTGCGGTCCCCACGCCGGCCACCTCCTTCCTGTCACTCGGGAGCTGGTCAGGAACGCCCGGGCGATTCCTGGGCACGTAAGATTGGCCGGAGGACGGCAGGTCCAGCTGGAGATGGACATTTGTCCCCACGCCGTCCTGGAGCTCGGTCCTCTAGGAAAGCCTTCTGGCCTAAGAAGATTACAAGCTCCAGGGCATGCAGGGGCCCTGTGCCCGCGTGCGTGTGTATGCGTGTGCATGTGAGTTCGGTGACTTCCCCAGTGCTGGGCGTGTAACAGCACTCACTCCCTGAGCCCTGACTCACCGCATCAGCAGACGCCTCGATGCAGCCGTGCATACTTTAATCAGCCATCTTCGGAGGAGAGACAGTCTCACCATCTCATGCCATTTTCCGTGCATCAACCCCTGAGCCGCTAACAGGATTAGGGGGACCCTCGGTCACCACCGCAACTCCCACCGCCAGCCTAATGCTCCACATTCCGAATCTGAGAGCAGTTTATAAACAGGCCCATTGTCCCCGCTGCTCTGCTGCCTTTCTCAAGTTCACCTGGCAGAGATGACCTGTGTTTGTGTTTGGAAGCCGGCTGCCTTGCTGGCTGGGAGAGCAGCTCACCGTTCAAAGTCTGGTCCAGGAGAGAACAAAGAACACGCTGGCCGGAAGAGACAGGCCATGGCCTCACCTCGAGGGGGCTGGGCACCATGTTTGGCAGAAAAGGCAACTACTAGCCCGGGTGTGGAGGCCTGGGCTTCTCCCTGGCAGGGGGCGACCGGTACCACTGGCCGGCACCGCAGGGCACCCTCCGGACACCAGCTGCGGTCACTGTGTAAAGCAGATGTAAGAGCAGAGGGCCATTCCTGGCCTGAGAGCCGTGCCATGGAATCCCTGTCACCCACTGGCCTTCCCTTCCGCTGTTTTGTCTCTTTTCTAAAATAAACTTTCTTTCAGAATAGGTTTAGATTTACAGAAAGGATAGCACCGGGCATTCCCATACGCCAAGCAACACCTAATTTCCCAACGATTAAATCGCGCACTAGGACAGCCCGTTCGCCAACGAATGAGGATGACATGTTATTACGATCTAAAGTCCGCCCTTTGTTCAGATTCCCTTAGTTTCTCCCTAATGTCCTTCTTCTGCTCCAGGATCCCATCCAAGTGCCACATGACATTCAGCCCTGTCTCCTGAGGCTCCTCTGGGCTGTGACAATTCCATAGACGCTCTTTGTTTTCAACGACCTTGACAGTTTTGAGCAGGACCAGGCAGGTAGCTTGTAAGTGTCCCTCAGCTGGAATGTGTCTGATGGTTTTTTTTCATGGTGAGACTAGGTTTGTGGATTCAGGGGAGGAAGGGGGCAGAGGTGAAGTACCCTCATCACACCGTATCAAGGGCACGTACTGTCAACGGGTACTTAATACTGGTGATGTTGACCTTGGTCACCTGGCCTGGCATCTATGAGCCCCCTTCTCCAGGTCCCTCCCTCCTTCTCCGCTGAAAGTCCCCCTACATCCATTGCCAGCCAGAAGGGAAAAAAATACAAGCTTTTCTATTTATTATAAAACAAGCAACAGAAGTGCTCAGCCCAAGTGCAAGAGAACAAAAGCCTAGCACGGCTGCAGGAAGCTCTATGTAAAGGCCTCTCAACCACACACACACTACCCTCCGCCCTCCTAAGGATTTAAGTTGGCGACTCAGAGCTTTCAGTTGACTATAACATCATCAGGAAGTCACAACCTGAGAGGCCTGGATAAATAAATAGAGGTGAAAACCAGGCCTGTATTTATAAAAAAACAATTTCTAGGAGAAGGGCCCAAATACCACCTGTCCTGTTTGGGCCTTTATACATACCTGGCCAGGTGACCTGGGGGGCCCCCCTGCACGGATGGATGGATTACCTGATGAGGTCCCTCAAGTCTGTGGGCGTCCTTCAGAGGGGTCACTGGATGAGAGCTGGGCCCCGAACCCTAGGAGACGCCGGCATGTATGGGGACATACACTGTCCCTGACACTGAACTCTGCCCCAGACCCCTGTGCTCTGGAGTCATCAATCAGTTTAGAGAATTGCTCAGCGTCTGTGTGCGACCTGGAAACTTTGGGTGGAGGAGCCCCGAGGATGAGACGGGAGGAAAGAAACACATCCACTTTTAGCTCCTTTCTGGAAGAGAAGCAGCAGAGTGGCTGGGGGCTGGGGAGGGAAGTGAGAAGGCTCCAAGTCAAACCACTTTTGTTCGATTTTTGACCCTCCAAGTTCGGGGGAACTTCTTGATGCCTCGGTTTCCCCAAACGCTGCATGAAGAAGCTCACAGTGCCTGCTTCCTAGGTAGGATTCTAGAACCAGGCATGAGCCTCCAAGCAAAGGAAGGTAAAAGCTGGTTACAGGATGGAATTCAGGCCCTGGATGGAAGGGGCCCCAAGCTCGGGGGCAGCAGGATGTCTGGGTTCAGGTCTGCCACGGTGGCCTTGGCACGTGACTGAACTTCCCCAGGGAAGTTTTTCCAACTGTGAAAGTGACAAGGGGCAGAGGGCTCAGTACCGCGCTGCCCCAGAGCTCACAGGCTGGAAGGATTCCTGTTGGGGAAAACAACTCAACCCAAACCGAGCTCCTTTCTCCCGAAGAGCTCTCCAAAACAGAGCTGCTGGACACTGGCAGGCACGTCCAGCTCTGCACCAAGCCAATCCCAAGAAATCACCGTACCCCCAGCCAACACACACCCATGTCCCTGCCCTGTCTCCTCGGGGTGCCAGGCCGCTACCAGCTGGGCTGAGATGTGAGCCAGGCACACTTCACACGCGCCTGTAATCGGGGTTAAGTTTTACGATTATCCCCATCACAAATCACCACGTGTCTCGGGCAGCAGGCCTGAGCGGTTAAGGATGAGCTGCATGCCCCGGGGTGGGCACACGGACTGGCTCAGAGCCACCTAATTCCTGCCCCTCCTCCCACCCAGCGGCCAAAAGCAACCCAGTACCTGCCAGTGAATGGGGAAGCCGGTGGGGGGGCTACAGAGAAGCCGGAGCAGCTGTGCTGGGCACGAACCCCTCACTCTTTCTGAGCTAGGGAAGCTGGTCCATGCAGCGAGGGAACAGAGCTCCAGCCTCGCGGAGCAGCTGAAGGGCCAGCCCATCAAGGCAGAAGCCTCAGGGCCAAGTGGAGCTAAAGATTCCGGAAGCTTCTGGGCTCCCAGCGGGCCTGGCAAACCCAGAGTTGCATTTCAGGTTAACTGTTAGCCAAGGGCTGCGAGTCCACAGGGCCGCCCACCCTACCCGCCCCCGACACTGCACATTTTAGGGGGCAGCAAAGGATCCAGTTCACGCCTTTCCCGAATCTCCAACTGACCTTCCCCCAGGTGAGGAGCTGACCCACTGAGGCAAGTGAAAACATTCCTTCTTGAAGGTTCCAAACCACACCTACCAAAGTGGACGCAGGAAAAACACTTCGAGATTGGCTCGCACTCGTGTGGGCAGTGCGAGCTACAGTCCCCAAATTCAGGCTTCAGAAAAAGGAGGGGTCTCTGGGAAGCGTCCAGCTGAAGGGGCGAGGCAGCCTCCCTGTCCCAGAGGGTGTGTAACGTGCATTTCTTCTCCGGAAGCTGGAATCGCTTTCAGCCTGGTGCCACCACAGAACAGGCAGTGATGAGATAGCTCCTTGCCGGCTCCATTTCGGAACAGAGCACTGAAACTACCAACCTGCACCTCATCCTGCAGAGAAGTGAAGTGAAGAAGGTGCTTCTCCTGCCGGAGGACGCCTGCTACAATTCCACCTTAGGCAGCGAGGCTGGGAGGGAGATGTCCAAACTGGAATGCACAGGAGTGGGTGAGCTACTGCTTTCAATCAATGCAGGGGTCGTGAAGAAGTGCCGACATCACGTCCTCAGACCACGGCACTCAACTCGTCCCAGGGACGGCTAAGGAGCCGCATGGCATGGGTGACATTGGTGTGGCCAGAGAACGCTGTTCCACACAGCTGCCGAGTGAAAAAAGCAGGCTGCAGGAGTGAGCACGAATGACCCCGTTTCTAACACCACATCCATGTGACAGTGATGGGGTGACAGGCAGTCAGATGCCTTTTCATTTCTCCTGCAGGCTGTATTTTCTAAATCAGTGATAAGCATGGATTACATGTAAAGAAACAGAGAAGACAACCGATGGCCCCTCTTTTAGAGGCACTGGGTGGCTTCAATTCTTACATTTCAAGTCTACAGGGTGACAGTCGTCACGACACACTTGAACTATATCAACTCCTTAAGGAACCCGCAAAGGGGAACGTAACTTTCCGGGATGAATGCGGGGAAGAGGGCGGGTGGGAGCGGGGCTGTGCCCACTTTTCACAAGGAGCTCCCCCTTCTAAATGGTCTATTCAGAAATAAGCTCCCCCAGCACATGTACGTGGGAGAACCCCTCAAAATCTCCATCAATTCACTTGAGTTTTCATTTTTACCACAAGTACCTATAAAGAAAAAGGCTCCTCAAAAACGCTGTAAAGAAAATCTAACTAAATACTGTTTAAAAAGGGCAGGCTAAGCCAATAAGCGTATGAAAAGATGCTCAGTACCACTGTAGAGAATGCAAATCAAAACCATGGGCTGTCACCTCACACCCCTTAGGCTGGCTACGGGCAAAAAACGGAAACTGACAAGTGTGGACGAGAATGGAAAAACTGGAACCCTTGTGCGGCGTTGGTGGGAATGTAAACTGGTACAACCGCTGTGGAAAATGGTATGGAGGATCCTCAGAAAGTTAAACATAAAACTATCCCATGATAAAGTAACCCCACCTCTGGGTGTCCGTCCAAAGGAAGTGAAGGCAGCATCTCAAAGAGATATCTGCCCACCCACATTCATAGTAGCGCGATTCGCAACAGCCAAGAGGTACAAAACAAATGTCCAAGAACAGAGGGATGGATAAACAAATTGTGGTCTCTCCATATAATAGAATATCTTTCAGCCTTAAGAAGGAAGGCAGTTGTCATGTGCTACAACCTGGATGAACCCTGAGGACATTATAAGTGAAATAAACACCAGTCACAAAAAGACAAATACTATATGATTCCACTTATATGGGCTGTGTAAAAGAGTCAGAGTCACAGAAACAGAAAGTAGAACGGTGGTTAGTTATCAGGTGGTGCTAGGGGAGAGGGGGAAATGGGGAAAAGTTTAATGGGTAAGTTTCAGTTTTCCAAGAGGAAAAAGTTTTAATGACCTGTTGTACCACCATGTGAATACAATTTACACTACTCAACTGTACACTTTGAAGAACTGTTAAGATGGTAAATTTTTTACTAGGTTTTTCTTTTTTAAACCACAATTCAAAATAAATAAAATTTTTAAAAAGAGAGGGAGGGGGCTTCCCTGGTGGCGCAGTGGTTGAGAGTCCGCCTGCCGATGCAGGGGACGCGGGTCCGTGCCCCGGTCCGGGAAGATCCCACATGCCGCGGAGCGGCTGGGCCCGTGAGCCATGGCCGCTGAGCCTGTGCGTCCGGAGCCTGTGCTCCGCAACGGGAGAGGCCACAACAGTGAGAGGCCCGCGTACCGCAAAAAAAAAAAAAAAAAAGCAAGATAAATGCACTAATATCAATATGATTAAAACATGAATATAAACTTGGAAGATCAATCATTACAGCACTGAGGTTTAAAATGTTAGATAACCAGGGACTTCCCTGGTGGTGCAGTGGTCAAGGCTCTGCACTCCCAACGCAGTGGGCCCGCGCTTCGATCCCTGGTCAGGGAACTAGATCCTGCATGCCGCAACTAAGAGTTTGCATGCCGCAACTAAGGAGCTGGCGAGCTGCAACTAAGGAGCCCATGAGCCACAGCTAAGGAGCCTGCCTGCTGCAACTAAGACCCAGTGCAACCAAATAAGTAAGTAAATAATTAACTAATTAATTAATTAAAAACAAAACAAAAGCCCACTTTGAAGAGGGCTTAAGGAACAGAAAAATAGAAAATGAAAAAGAGGGGAGTAGGGAACCTTTGCTTTTAAGGCTGGAGAGTTTCCAGAGAATTTCTCTTTCAAAGAGTTGTGGGTGGGGCTTCCCTGGTGGCGCAGTGGTTGAGAGTCTGCCTGCCGATGCAGGGGACGCGGGTTCGTGCCCCGGTCCGGGAAGATCCCACATGCCGCGGAGCGGCTGGGCCCGTGAGCCATGGCCGCTGAGCCTGCGCGTCCGGAGCCTGTGCTCCGCAACGGGAGAGGCCGCAACAGTGAGAGGCCCCCGTACCACAAAAAAAAAAAAAGAAAGAAAGAAAAAAGAAAAGAGAGGGAGGTCCTATACAGTAGCCTATTTTGTTTTCTTCAAGTAGTTTCTGCAATTTCAGTCTGGCAACGCCCCGCAGCAACACACATGGAACTCCTTTCCACTGGGGCCTGGGGCCCCACAAGACAGGTCTAAAGCACTTTACAAAAAAGTCTCCTTGCCAATCGCTTTATGAGGCAAAAAGTGATCCTGACCCCTAAAGCTAACAAACCAAAAAGGAAACTATACCCAAGCCCCGCTTGGGAATACAGACTCGGAAACCTGAGCGATACAGGTCGGCAGAAGAATCCGCAACACAATGGAATTAGCCCGAGGAAGGTGGTTAAAAGCAGAGACACAGCCTGCTCCAGTGGGGACGAGTGACTCACTTTTCACTTGCCAGGTGTCGGTAATATTTGGAATTGTTACAAAAGCACCCTATTCTGACGATAAAACAATTTAATAAGCACTGCGACATTTTTGAAAAACCATCATCTAAGGAATGATGCCATTCAAGACATGGGTTCCAATGGGGGTCACTCTAAGCTGGGCATAGAGTCACCTAGGATGCTTTTAAAACGAAGGATGCAAGGGGCCCAGCCCAAGGCCAACTGACTGTAAGGGAGGGACCTGCGCAACCCTCACAGGTGAATGTGATGCTCGGAGGACAAGAGAAGCCCAGCTGAGGTACAGAGGTTCACCAAGACCCCCCCTTAAGTTCAGGAGCAAAGGAAGGATGGCATCCAGGCCAGTCCTCAATACCAATGACTGCGACTGTTGTGACCAACGTAGCCGGAGCTAACACAGGAAGACATTAGGGGCTACAGCGAGTGAGAGAGAGAGGGAGAGAGTGAGTGTGAGTGTGAGTGTGTGTGTGTGTGTGTGTGTGTGTGTGTGTGTGACATTTAGCCTGAAGGCCTGAGGAGGCGGGTGTACACGCGTCAGGTAGGGGGCCACTGCGGCATCTCAGGGACCGGCGGGCAGCTGCAGAGACGGGCAGGCCAGACAGAAAGCTCGAAGGCCGGCCTGTCAGACCCAATGCGGTGCTGAAGAGCTCAGGCTTACTCTGTGAAACCAGGAAGGCCTTGGAGTGCGCAGGTCAGGAAGAAACACGATCAGCTTGTGTTCTCAGTTCTTGGCAAAGGGCAAAGGGCATGGCTGAACCGTGTCCAGCACGCTGAAGCCACCAGGAGTGTCCGCTGAGGGAACCAAGGAATGAGCAGCAAGGACGGGGGTGGGGGGGAGGGTCGGCCTCCCAGGCAAAGGCAGGTCACAGAGCCACGCCAGGCACAACTGAGGCCAGCACCCGGTGCCACGTGACCATGGGGTCCCACCGAAACCCTGTCCACGTGACAACACACAACCTCCCAGACACACAGAAGGGACCGAGCGCTGGGGAGGGGGCCCCGAAAGTCTACAGGCCAGGCTCTGACTGCACCTCAGTCATCCCCAGATCCAAGTGTTACACACACAAAATCAAACCACACTCAAGACTGCAAACCCCAACTGATTAGAGAACCAGAGAGCTCGGCAGCATCACGGATGCAACATCACAGGAGGAAAACAGCACCCGTGGACCCTGGGAAGAGGGGACCTGGGGGAGGAAGCCCGGCTGAAACGCTCACTTTGTCCGGGGAGCAGCAGACCCGAGTCCTGACACGGCTCTCAACACGCACCAAGCACTTACAGCAGGAATTTCTCCTTTTCAATGAATGTAACTAAGCCACGGGCCACGGGTCTGCCTTCCAAACCACAGTCAGCAAGAGGACACGAGAAGCAAGCCCTTCAAGGAACAGGGCAGCAATGGAACCGAGCGTATGAGTTAGTACACCAAACGTGAATCACCCAGGAAGGGGCTCTAACCCAGTGAGGAGAAGCATTTGTCTCTGCGTGAAACACACCTGAAAATGACCCAGAAGGGGTGACAGTAAAGCGGTATCAGGAAAGGTAAAATTCAGGCCACAAACACTGAATACACACACAAGAGCATTTTTTGATTGACAAAATGGTGAAGCGATCAAAAGATCCAATTATGCTGAAAGAACAACTAACACGTACGAAGGAGAAGCTGCTACAGTTGATCCAGAGAACTTGACAAAACCGCAGTCACGTCGGGAAACAGGAGCCCGACCCTCGAATCTGACAGCACAGCGGACAGAGCATCATCTAGTTACAACGTGAAACATAACATAATCAACGAGCATAATTTAAATGACCCACACCCACCTCCACGTCCTGGACAAGATGCAAAAGGCCGTGCGAGTATCCAAGGAACATCCGCAAACACTCAGAAGCATTCTTGACACCCGAAAAACCCTCCAAATTAGAAAACTGTATGGGACAGCCCCTGGCCCCAGTGCAGTCAAACCAGAAGTTAACTAGAAAGTAAGAGGGAGGAAAAAGGGGAAAATAGACAAGGAAAAAAATTAAATACTTAACCAAATAACTCTTGGGTTAAAGAGGATATTAAAATAGAAACGAGAGATGCCTTAGAAAACAACAAGGACGGCACTGGGGTCCACCTGGCGCCAGGCACTCAGGTGCCTCTCCAGAGTACCCCAGCACGGAAACACCACTGTAAAGCCACCCACCCCACGGCCCACCAATGGTTCTACTGATGTTGCTGCTTCCAAATATTCCCCCATGAGTTCAAGCGGCCAAAGAGGCAAGATCTGGAACCTTTCATCAGTCATCACTGTGGTCACCAAGGTAACCGGGGTCCCAGATCCCTTGGTGGACCAAAGCCCACCTTTCATCCCATCAGCCGTGGATGGATGGGTCCCAGAGGACCAGACGGCCACCCTCGCTTGACAGAGGGAAGTCCAGTGGGGCTCCTCCATGGCTGGCAGGCAGGAAAACCGGAGGCACCATGACGGTAAGCAGGGAGCTTCCCACACTGCACTAATTATTAGTTGAACATGTCATGGCTAATCAGAAAAGCACCATAAAACAGAGTTACTTGAGTACAAGCTCTTTAGGTACAAAGATTTACCTCTAAAACATTTACCACGCAGAGTCATGAAGACACCTTGACCGAATGTCTGGCACAGGGCCTGATGGGTGTAGATCTTGATAAACGACAGCTTTGAAGGAGGCAGGAGAGGACTGGGCCACAGCAGGAGGGCTCACATGTGTGCCAAGTGTGACAGTGCAGTGTGTGGGGGGGGTGGATTGAGACCCCCCCCCTTCCTGCCCAGTTCCCCTGCCGCCCCCCAGCATTAAGGTCTCTCTCCTGTGCTCAAGCCTTGGCTCCGGCTGGGGGTTGGGAATCGTCCCCGTCAGACGGGCCACCTGGCTGTTACCTGCCCATCCTCATCTCACCTGAGACCTCACATTTCCTGACCTGTCCGCCCCCCGCCCCCGACCTGGTTCCCATAAGCAACTTGTTGGCCCCAGGATTTCCCTGCCTGGGGGAGACCTGGCCCCCGGTGCGGGGCAGAACAGGTAAAAGTTGATGGCTCAGACCCAAATCCTGGCTTCTGCACTCATGGGTCAGACAAGTCCCTTCCCCTTTGGCACCCTAGCTTCCCTGTGATCCAGACATGCTAAGTGTCCCTCCCATCATAGGTTGGAAAGATGAATAGTTTAGAGGTAAAATGCTGAAGACGTTGGCTGGCATACGGCAGATGCTACTGGTGTCCTAATTATTACCACCGTTATGAGCACAGCATAAAGGTGCTACGCAAGAACGCCAGACCAGGACCCAAAGGAGAGGGGATGCGTAAACACGGTTTGTTAGCAAAGTGGGATTACATATCTTTGTACTACTCCTATTATCAAGGGTAATGTCAGCTTCGTTAAGGAGAGCATGTATGCTTTCTCCACAGACAGGCAATGTGTAATTAGTTTGATACGGGCACTATTTACCATCAATGAAAAGAACTATTTCCGAAGTTTCTGATCCTTGTAATTCAGAGGAAGATAAGAGAGTCAAGGCACAGGCGTCCTCAAATGCAGGACGTGAGAAAGAGTCGATATAACGTTAAAAACAAGATGCCGCTGTCTAAGACGGGCCCACAGGGGCGAGAAGTGGGAGGCGTGTGGCAGCGCTGATCTGACAGGTGCTCGGGAATGAATACCCTCCAGGGCAACGTCTGGTTCTGTGTCATTTTCAATGCACTTAATCCTCCCACTCCAATAGTCCACGTATCCACAATGGGACAGCTGCATGTACGGCCCGGCATTCATGTTTTGGGTAAATAACGCCCTCAGTTAATATCCAGGCATAAAGACCACATAAAAGTTTACTCCCTGGTATATTCCGATACTCGCTGTGTCCATGGACACGATAACTATCCTTTGGGTTTCAGTTTCATCATCGGTTAAGATGTGAACAATGCCACCTACCCCTCTGTGTTTTGGGAGGATCTCACGTGTAAGTGAGAGGACCTGGTATACTGACTGCCTGTAGGTGTTTTACAAATATTAGCTGTCATTTCTCCTTTTTCTCCCCAAAACATGTTAAATTTACAGTTTACTTTGTTTTGTTAAAGACAACGGAGGGGGGTGCGGTTGGGTGGGAGATGACAGCCCCAGACCTGCCCACCAATTTTCACACCCAAACCACTGTTATTTCTTCTGTTCACTCCCTTCCAGCCCTGTGTGCAAGCTCTACAGAGCTGCCCATCTGCAATTCCCAGCACTAAAACCTGAAGGCAAAGGACAACCGCAAACAACCTGACATATTCAAAGTCACACATGCTCAAGTTTTCCCCTTATGCCTAATTTACAATCATCTGCTAAACCGTAACGGCTTGTCCTGAACGCCTTACTCACCTGTTACTCTCAGGCTGCCAACACCGGACCCCCAGGGAATCACTACTACTCTTTCCATTTTCCTGCTCATATAACCCCGCTTCTTTCCAGAATAATAATGACCCTCAATTTAGCAAGCAGCCAACTTCTTGACAATTTCACTAATGACAGAAAAAGCGGTGTTTATGACATCATTTTCCAGCTTTCAGTTCTGTCCCTTTTAACCTTGATAAAGTCACGGTGTTACCCCAAGCAAGTTGAGGACAGCTGGTTGTCCAACTGGAGCAGAAGTTTTTCCCCAGAAGTAGACACAGGATTAGCCAGGTTAATGTGGGGTAGACACAGAAATCCTCCAGAAGGCCAGCAAAGCTCCAACTCTGCAGTGACCAACTCAAGTGGGGTAGAGAAGGGGGATGTCAGGCGGGGAATGACTGCCCGGCCTGGTGAGGTTTGCAACCTGACAAGGAAAACCAGGACTCGCCCTGCCTGTGCTCCCGAGCCGTGTCCTGGGGGGACAGCCACGCTCAGAGACCGCCAGGGACTCAACCGACCAGGGCCAGGTTGCTCTGATCTGTCTCACTGGGTCCCTCTGATGTGGTTTTATCTGGAAAATCTCCACACCTTCATCAGTACCTTTTCCTTTCTGGAATATAAGACGCTGGGACTCTTAACGACCTGACAGTTGGCTCAGTTTCTAAGTGTCATTTTGGGTAAGAAGCGTAACTCTTAAAACTGAACAGGTTGGTCATTTAATCAATTGGATGATTCTATGAGACTCTCACAGCAGGTCAGGAGGGAGAGGTACCCCGTGTGGGTCGCAGAGTGGGGTGCCAGGAGCCCCAGGAGGGGAACCCAAGGTGGCTGTGGGGCAGCAGGGCTGTGAAAGGGAGGCCCCAGTCATCAGCTCACCTCCCGGGCCCCTTGCAAGTCAGGCTCACACGTGTAATCGTCTTCCTGGCGGCTGAGATAAAAGTTCAAAGCTGACTGAAGCCCAGAAGGACCTGCCCTTCCAGCCACCTGCCACCTGCCTCTCGCATCCCCACCCGGTGCTCCCAGAAAGCCGGCACCCCTATCGGTTCCTGGCACTCACTCAACCACCCGCTGCCCCCAAGTCCCCCCTGTGAGCACCACCCAATTCCTTCCAGTCCCCCTACTTAGTAGGGCTTCTTTGGGGAGCCTGTCCCGAACCCCAGCACACCCGGGGAAACTCGACCTCCTCTCCTGGGGCACTGGTGGCCGATTCCCTGCACAGAGGCTGTCCCTGATGGTCTCTCCATCCCCCCAATCCCCCACAGCCCATCTGGCACACAGTGGATTCGGAGTGAGGGAGGGAATGAATGAGTTCAAGTCAAACACGAGCTAACGGGGGGCGGGGGGGGGTGGCTAGGGCAACGTCCCAGAGAGTTACAAGAGGGCCTGGCTCTCAAGCCCCCCAAAACTCCATGAGGTGGACCTGGCACCCAGAGCAAACAGCCAGCATGAAAGGACAGCCCGAAAAGTGCCGCCTCATCTAACACCAGCGAACCATGACTCATGGATACCTCGGAGCCAAGACAGAGGAGGCAGCCAGGCCCCCTGCAGAACCACACGCAGGACACAGGCCAACAAATATTCCGCCCGTAACTCAGCTTCCCTCTCCTGCCAGAATGAAGAAGTCCTGTGACACCAGACCACAGCTAGAAATCAAAATTACGGCCTTCCCATCAGCGGAAGGTATTAAGCACCTTCTCCTCTTACCGAACCCAAAGGTCTCAAAAATCAAGTCTGTGCCGTCACCGTGTGCCAAGTCAAACTGCAGCTCCTCAAGGGACGCAGCTCCACGAATCACTCAACGGCCACAGTGACAGGACCCTGGGGAGCCTGGAGTGCCAGTTCCCGAAGCCGAGCGCGTAGAAATCAGACTCGTCCGCTTCTGGGAAGGAGTGAGCCCTTGAAGACGCCCCCCAGAAACATCTCCTAAGTTTTAGGACACACGGTTTCCCCCCTATGTTACTGTTTCTGAAAGTGGCATGTATGTGCTGTCCCTAAAATTGACATGTGCACTTCCAACCCCTGCCCGCGAAGCTCACGCTGCAGAGAACATTAGCACTCTTGATGATCAGAAATCAGTTTCCCCCAAAGGAGTCCCAGCAAGGCTAAGACTGGTCTCAAAGTTCACCAAGTCTTCTTCAAAGTACTTATTACCTTCCACTGATGGAACTTTCCTGAATATCACTACCTTTGGACATGCTTTTCTGAGCAGCAATTATACAGTTCACTCAACCGTTAATATAGTTAAAAGTTCTTTATACATTTTAAGGATAAAAGCACAAAACTCACTGGAAGAAGAAACTTGCATGTAGTGAAAGATGTTCACTGCAGTGCTGTTTATAATTTCAAAGTCACTGGAAACTGTCCATGAATGCGGACTTGTTAAAGAGGGTGCATCCCCGTACAAATGTGACACAAAGTACAGGATGCAAACCTGTACTTATTGATCTGGAGATAGGTCAACAATTTTCAATAAAAAGCATAATGTTCATTCAACAATGAGTGACTGATTGAAGGATTACTACACATCAGGTATCTAGTGAACTAAAAACGAGTTCCCACTCCACCATCCTGTTTTGTTTGGAAGAGTCTAGATTTACATGTGAAAATACCTGAAAGACACAAAAATGCCCAGAGCAGTTACCATGAGTGGCAGAATTCCACTGATGAAACTTTTTTCTCCTTTTGCATTTTCTAAGGTTTCTAAGATGAACATACGATTACTTGAGTAACTGTGGGGGGGTGGCAGGGGGGACTTAAGCAGACAGGGTTTTTTTAAGAAAAGAATGAAAAATCACAGCAAACTCTTTCCCTCTTCCCATAACAATTCGTATCTAGAAAGGACATATGTTGAACACAAGATGCTTCACCTCCCTCCCCCACCCCCAAGGTAGCTAGGGCAGGTAAGGCCTTCTTGCAAAGAGGCACAGAGGCCTCCAGCCACTGGCTGCTGGTCCCCCCAGCCTACCAGCCAGGGCCATTCTGGATCTCAGGTCTCGGACTGGGGTGTCACTTGCTGACTCCACCCCTCTCCTCACTTGTCACCTTCCAGTCCGTGAAAACTTATTTCAGCTATTTCTGTTCCCTGACGATGCGCTGGGTACAAAAAACAGTGTTTAGAAGAACACGATGGATGGTTAGTCACTTAATTCTTGAATCACCTATAATGAATTTCAGTTGTGCAAATCGTGTTGCTTCATATTTGATTGACGGAAAAGAAAGAGCCATGTACAGAAGACTCCAACGTGAGCCTGAAATGCGACCAAAATTTGAAATGTTGGTTTCCTAATCCAGCACATAAAAGTGAGATAGCCAAATGGCTGCCAACCGGCACAAAACCAGAACAGAGCTGTCCTCCTAAAAATGTCGGAAACACTGATTTCCGAAGTCACAAGGGGGAAAAACCCACAACTTCTGCAAGAGGATATTTGGGACGGGATGATGGGGAGGAAAAGTGAGACCAGACCATAGTAGGTGACTGCTTTTACACCATCACTACCGCCACCACAGGCTGCCAAGTGGCCCTGGATCACAGGCCCTGGCCCAGCCCTTTACATGAATTACTTATATGTGCTATCGATACACCAGCTCCAACCATTATTCCCAGTTAAATTCAAACACGGACCTTTATTTTCTACTTCTGTAAGGGACATATACAAATATTTGACACCACTTGTCAAAACAATGATTCTCAGGGTAATTTTAAAATGCTTAAAGGTACCTGCATTTTTCAGATACTCCATTTACAGATGGTCCCTGACTTACATCTCTTGACTTTACGAGGGTGTGAAAGCAATATGCATTCAGTAGAAACGGTACTTCGAATTTTGAATTTTGCTCTTTTCTGGAGCCAGCGTATGTGGGTTTGACGCTTTCCCATGATGCTGGGCAGGGCAGGGAGTGATCATCGGGGCCAGGAACCGACACACTTAAAATGATTCTGCACCCCGACAATCATTGTTTTTCACTTTCAGTACAATATTCAATCAATTACGTGAGATATTCAAAACTCGATCACCAAACAGGCTTTGTGTTCGATGATTCTGTCGGCTCCTCTAAGCGTTTGGAGAACGTTTAAGTTAGAGAAGGCTAAACTATGATGTTGGGTAGTTTAGGTGTAATTAAATGCACTTTCAACTGACGATATTTTCAGTGTACGATGGATTTATCGGGACACAACCCCATCCTAAGTTGAGGAAGAGTTGTATTTCTCTGTATCCGAAAGCTATAAACATTAAAATCCTTCCCAAAAGGGCCACAGCACGAACGGGTAAACAAAGGCGGGAAGCCGGACTCAATGAAACGGTAAAGGGCAGAGCTGCAAGGGGGCCACTGAACAGCGTTTACAAGTCAGCTGATCATTATTCATAGAAATTACTTCTATCCTCTAGCGTAATTTTTAGCTGTGAAGATGTCTAAGAAGGCTCTCAGCGTTGCCGCTGTCTGGTTACTTGGTAAGGCACCACCCTCGGTCTTCATCCTGGCTGGTCCCTCTTCGCTCACGGAATGTGCTGTCTGTGCAGCGAGGATGCAGAGATAAAGATGCAAGCCCCATGCCTAGCAGAGCCCTGCCTAGGGGGACAACGGACAGGTGAGGAAGCAGCTGTCAGCTCCTGGCCTGGGCAGTCAGGAAAGCCTTCGTTGAGGAGCCTCAGGGAGCTGGGACTTCGGGGCAAATGAGGCCCCCAGCCAACCCCCAAAAAAGGCTGGTGAAAAGGCACGGGGGCGAGGGAGTCTTCTAACCAGTTGCTCCCAATGACAACCACTTACACCTACCTCTATCCCTCACAGTCCACGGGGCCGCCACACCCCCTCACTGGACCCTGCATCTCTCCGCGCTGGTCCTAACACCCCGTCAGCCCCCGGCCAGGCCTCCGCAGCCCGGAGCATCCCAGGCCCTCTGACGCAACTCTGGGTCCTTCCTGCCTTGATATCCTCAAAAGACAGTCCTTTTTCTTTTATCACTAACTCAGTGGCCTATGCCCCTTGTCCTTGGTTTTCTAGAAGCTTCCCCACTACCACAGTCACACGGCTCTAACAAGCCAAACCCAGTGGCCCCTAGACTTCCGGGTGTTACTTCTCTGATGATTCGTAACCAGAACTGTCCTGTTTGCACGGGGCTCCCTTCCCCCACACCCCAACCTTCTCCTCGGCTTCAGGGACACGCGGTACACATTCTCCCACCATAGCTGCTTCTTTCCCCCGCCCCCTTGGCCTTCCCGCCCCTCTTCATGGGGTGACTGAGAAGCGTGCTCCCAGGCCCACTCCACACTCAAGGCTGCAGTGAGCTCTTCCACGATCACGGGTTCGGCTCTAAGGAAGTGAGGCCCGAGCCAGCCCTCTCTCACACGGGTGACCCCTGACCAGCAGGGCGGACCCTGCGTGTGTACAACCCAAGGGTGATGCCTCCTTAAGTCTGCACCTGAGGGCCTGGCTGGCCCCTCCCGGCTCACAAGCCTGGCTCAGAAGTTCAGTGACACTCCCCTTCCCACGCGCCTGCTGCCTCTCAAGGAAGCTCTTACATTTTAAATAATTGGACTGCTAATTATGACAGAGAAAAAGCAATCAGCTTACGTGAGCAACCAAGCTCAGATGCTTGAAGAGCCCTCAGCCATCGAGTTTCTCCTTTCTTCACTTGGACGGTCCTGGGAAGCTCCTCTAGACGCCGGCTCTCTGCTGCAACATCTGAGGTCAACTCACCAAACCCACCCAAGGAGCCGTCTCCCCAAGGAGCGATCTCTCACTTCGTCCTGAACCCTCCCTTCCTCCGCAAAGGCCCATCTGTGTTCCAGACCAGCAGAAGCAACCAAGGCCCAACAATGTCGTCCGCCCCCGTGGAGGGCCACTGGAGTCAGACCGGCGACTGGCAACTGGGAACATGTGGGCCCTTCCTCCACTCCGAGGCTTCTGCTGGAAAACCTTCCCTCACCCCACACGGAAAACGTTCAACTCCTTGGCCTCAAATACAGGGTCTGCCATGCCTCATCTCAAACCACACCTCTAATTTTCTTCTTACACAAATTCCCTGCATCCGTGGAGTTCAACCCTGGACACACACAGAATGCCGATTCCACTGGGCAGCTTTGAAAATCCCCCGGGGTGATTTTAATGTGGAGTCTGAGTTTTGAAGCACTCAACTCTTGCTGGCCAAACTAGGCTACTCAGTGACATCCAAACCCTCTCAGTACATACAGCTCCTGGGCAGCCGTGGTCCAAGCAGAAGCCCAGGCAACCATTTCATCCATTCTACAAGGGGGGCTGTGCTGCTGGGCTCAGTGCGATGAAAGGCAAGCTGCAGCCCACTCTAACTGGCTACACGGATTGTCAAATACTTAGTAATACTGCCAGACCCGACTGGCAGCTTGAAATCAGCCATGGTGGGAGGATTTACACCAGGGCAGTTGACGGATGCTACCATCAAGACGCTTTGTTTTTTTCCGGGGAGCAGGTTGCCCAGCACACTTCGGGCTCAGGGACCTGCAACATGGAAAAAGCCACGAAAAGGAACATGTGAATTCCTTCCAGGCCTACAGAGCTTAGGAGGCTTCCCTGTTTCGTAAGAACAGGGCAGGGTTTTCCTCAGTGAAGCAGACTGGGAGAACAGGGAAGGGGAGAGAGATGAGAGGGAGATTTAGTGAGAATACGGAACCACAAAAATCCTTTCACGGAAAGGATTCTTTTCAATTTGTTCAGAAGAGTTGGGCTACCAGGCATCAGCTCTGAGAGTTCCCCGAAGACCTAGCTTTGATGGAGCAGGTAGGAATAATCTCATTAGTATACCCTTTATTTGATTGTAAAGTGGAAGGCGGACCCTTATCTTACATTTACTCCACAGCCTTCCCATAATCTTAATCTTATTCTAGTAACCTCATCTGCCCAGAATACCCTCTTTTCATGGTACAAGGACAAACTTCAGAGCAAATTCTGTCTGAGTTGTCCCACCTCCAAAATCGCAATCTTCCAAATACATCAAACTTTACCTTGCAGACCGGGCGCAAGGGCACGGCTCCCGGGGAGCAAAGGTGCAAACGGGTCGCTTTCCATTTAGACGACGAAGATTCCTAGGGTTTTAAAGATTTCATCACCTTTTTTTGGTCATTGTGTAAGGGAGACAGGCACTCTGCTATCTCCATCCCTGTGTCTTCACGCTCCCGAAGTTGTGACCTGTTTCTTTCTTTCTGGCACACTGGGAGTTATGACGAAGAGCTCTGGGCCCAGGCAGGTCCAGAATCAAATCAAGCACTTACTGGGACGATTAGATTGGAGCAACTACTTCAATTCTAGCTTCCCTGTAAAATGGAACCCCTAGCTGTTTTTGCAAGGATAAAAGTGTGCACACCGGGGCTTCCCTGGTGGCGCAGCGGTTGAGAGTCCGCCTGCCGATGCAGGGGACACGGGTTCGTGCCCCGGTCCGGGAAGATCCCACATGCCGCGGAGCGGCTGGGCCCGTGAACCACGGCCGCTGAGCCTGTGCGTCCGGAGCCTGTGCTCCGCAACGGGAGAAGCCGCAACAGTGAGAGGCCCGTGTACCGCAAAAAAAAAAGTGTGCACACTGGACCTGGTCTATCACAAACCCTCAGCAAGCTATGCCCGTTAAAAAACACCCCGAATCTCGACTTAAATTAGTTGAACTCAGTACACCATTCTATTCCCACAAGCCCATATTTTCTTACTGAAGGTTTGGGAAGCTACTTTCTACACCTGGTGAATGGGAAGCAGTGAGGCACGATAAGGAATTTCACCCTTCCTAGAAACACATCACACACACTGTTTCTAAAATACCTTCAGCATTCTCTTGCCTTCTAAAGGCTGAACACCGCGACACCCTTTCCCCTGAGACGCTGATACTCATGGCATCAGACACGTGGTCCAGTAACACACGATGCCCTCGGGGCCCACGGAGAAGCAGGCTCGGGCTCCCCGGAAGACCCTGAGTAAGTAGCTGGATGGTTCCCTTGTGTGTGAGGGCTGGCTGAACTGTTTTTTTGTTACTCTCCAGGGTGTGATGGGAGAACATGGGACTTCTATTGTGCAAACAGCTGGGGAGGCGGGGGACCCAGCTCGCTGGAAGCCCAGTGCAACACTGGATGGCCCCCGGGTTCCCCTCCAGGCCACGCAGTCATGGTGAAGTCTACTTAGCTGCATGGTGACCCTTCCTAGTTCCTGGTTATCAGGCAGTGACCTCAGGGCAAAGAAGTCCTAGTGTCCATCTCCAGGGCCTTAGGAAATATCCCAGGGGCCTGAATCCAATTCTCAGAAGAAAAACTGCGACGTGGCCCAATTCCAGTGTCGAATTTGAAAATAACAAAGCTAAGGGAGACCCACGTGGATGGAGCAAGGCCCACTGGCTGAACAACGGCTTCTCCTCAGTTGAGTATCGGGCAGGCACACGGCTGGTTCCTCAAACACGGAGCCATGGAGGTTTGCCCCGAGCATGGGGTGAGGTCAGCCAGGGCCCAGCGCAGCGGTTAACTCCTAACCTTGTTCGGGCCAAGGGCTCCCCTTAAGAAGCTGAGGGAAGCCAGCTGGCCTCCTCCCCGGGAAGAAGGAAGCGCACACACCCTCCCACACTTCACAGGCCTGAGTGCCAGGACTTAAACTCAGGAATGGCCTCCCAGAACCCGGGGTGCAAACCCCATTGACCTCAGCAAGTCTTATCCTCACACTACAACTATTAGAATAAGGAAAAGGTCTGTTGAAGCAGCCGGCAGGAAAACAATTCCAGGCTGCTGGGTAACCAGAAATCCAGTTAGCAAACAGCTGCAGAGAAGAAAATCCAGGAAGACTCCCCCTCTCCCCCCTACGCGGAGAAAATTCGGGGCACAGTACTAAGAGCCGATGAGCCCCGGAAGGACACTTATCAGCAACTTGTCCAGACCATTTTCTGGGTCCCCCCTGTGTCTGGGCTGTGGTCAGCTACTAGACACTGGGCAGAACAAAGTGCTGGTGGGAGCGACAATGAAAAAAAAATGAAACTATCGAATGACAAACTGGAGCCCTGGAGACCTGCTAAAGAAAGAGGAGCTTCCTTCACGGCTGCTTTGCAAGAGGAACAAAAGGCAACCTGTGTGGCACCTCCGGCTCTCGGTATCAGACGTTAACAAATGATATGAGTTTCTCCCAATTGTTTAAAAAGCCCCGTAAAGCACGATGCCAGAGGCTTGGGACAACAGGAAAAAAATTAAAGCTCACAGAAGCTTCTCAGGCCCCGCAGATCTGAGCTAGTCATTGTTCATTTCGTAAACAAGGGAGCCATAAAACAAATGCCTAGGAAGCCAGGGTTGTTCACAGCCTGAGCCCTTCTCCCAGAACTAACTGTTCCCTCTTGGATCAGCAGGCCTCGTCATTCTGGATGGCCGGGCATCAGGCCTGTGAATCCTGGGGCCCGTCTTAACGTCAAAGCCCCCTTACACATCTGCCCACGTGCAGAAAGCAGACAGGGAAGGTGGATTGGGGAGTTCTGTCTCCTTCCAAGCCCCCCATTTTCTGAGGGGCTTAGCCTGGGCCGACTGTACTGAGCAGGGAACCAGGAACCTTCTCCAGACCCCACCGGTCACTCCTGGCGCCCGTTTCCTGGTCAGGATGGCCAAGTAGGAGACAGACTGTTTTATTTGATGACGAAAGCAAGGGACACCCCCAGCCCCGCAAAGTACAGCGGCTGTCCACCCAAGGGTGTCAAAACGCTTTGCAAACCACCCATTAACTTTTATGGTGCTCTGAGCAGCAGATTGAGAATCATTACCTTCATTTTTTCAAGGCAAGGAACCAAAACCACAGCCAATCCAGTCTGAGCCAGTGGTCTAGCTGACTGCTGGCTTCTCTCTCCACCTCCAGCCTACAGAAGGCATGGAGAACACCACACACTGGAAAGGGGACTCAGCCTGAGAAGGGAGCCTGGCCGATACACCCAAACTTTGGTGCTCGGAGACAAACCCATTTAGAAGGGTGGGAAGGGGAGAGTTGCACAAAGGGATTGCTTTCATTTAGTCAAGAGAGCCTCCACTGGTAAACTTACCGATTAGATCGGCAAGCCTGTGAAATGTGAATATCAAAGAGTGTAAATACTGAGGCCGGTAGGAACTGTGGGATCAATGATGGTTTGTTTTACTGTTTATACTTCTGATTTCTACCCAGAGAATATACTGCTTTTGTGATCGGAACAAAAGTTATGCGAACTTCTTACTACTGACAAAGCACACGGTACCGATCTGCTGCACTAACTTGGAAAGAATAAGCACGGATAAGATCCAGCCCGGCGTTCCCTTTTTAAATCTCATTGACCGGTGAGGCTCCACCGGCCTCTCCGCACGCAGGAAGCCCGGCCGCCGTCCCGCTGCGCCCCCCTGGCGGCACCGCCGGCCGCCCAACACCCCGGGGAAGGGCCAGCGCGGCCTGGTCCCACTGGCTGCACGACCGGCCCCGGGCTAGGAGTCGCCGCACTCCAAGGCAGGGATCCTACAGACCACCAATCCGCACCGCGGAGCGGGCTTCCCGGGAAACACCACTCAGCAACGTGCGTCTCTGCCGGCCGTCCCCACCCGCCCGCCGCCGGCGCTGTCACCTCGCGGCTGCTCGGTCCCCGGACGGCTAAGCCAGAAATCGGGGTTTTCATTTCCATCCTAAAATGAAAGGTCTCCGAAGAAGTTGAAATATGCATTGTCACCAAGTTTAACCCGGGACCGCGCGCCCTTCCCTCCTCCCCAGGGCCGCGCCAGTGGACGCCCCGGCCCCTCCAGCCCTCAGAGCGCCCAAGCCCCCCGAGCTGAGCGCCCCGAGGACGCGTCCGGTCGCCGAGGGGGGCCACCCTTCAGGGCCAGCCTCGGGAAGCGCTAGGGCCAGGGGAGAGGGATCCCCCGGGCGTACGCGGGGGCCATGAGTGCCGCTCCGGGCCCGGAACCCCGGCTCGCCCGCCTGCGCCGGGGTGACTGGGTCCCCCAGGAGCACGAGGGGCGCGAGAGGCTTCCCGAAGCCGTCCGGCGCCAGCCGCGCCCGGGCACCCCGGAGCCCCGAACTCAGGCGGCAGGGGAACGAGCAGCGCCCGCGAGGCGTGCAAACCCGCCGAGCCCCAGCAGGCGCCGCGGGAGAGAGGCTGGGAGCGGGGCTGGAGCGGCCCGCAGCGGAGAGCCCGGAGTGCAGCCTGCCTACCTGGCTCGCATTGCGTCCCACGGGTTCCTGCGGCTCGCCTCGCGGTCTGAGAGCTCTCCCGGCCGGCGGCGCGCGCGGAACCGCGGGAACCACCGCGCGGCGGCGGTGGCGGCGAAGGGCCGGGACAGCCGAGAGTGCCCCGAGCGCTTGGCCCCCGCCTCCGCGGGCGGAGGGTGGTCCCCGCACCGGGGCGGGGCCGCGGGGGCGGGGGCGGGGCGCGGGAGACCAGGTCCAAGGAGCCAGCTGCAGGGGTGGTCTCCCGACCCGGGCGGGGTCCAGGGGGCGGGGGCTCGGAGGCGGGGCCACGGGCGAGGGGTGGTCCTGAGCCGGCGCTGGGCCTTGGGCGGCGGGGGCAGAGTCTGAGCCGAGCCCCCTGGGGAAACTGGGGTGGGAGGAAAACCTGGAGAAGGAGGTGACCGGTCCTAGCCTGGGCCTCCGGGAGGCAGGGGCGGAGTGTGGACTAGCAGAGGGAGGGGCAAGCTCAGAGGGGGCGGGGTCTAGAAGGCGGCCGAAAGGCGGGGCGGGGTGTGAATAATTAGTGGGTGAGGCTATAGTGGAGGGGCGGGGCCTATGTGAAGCTGCCGAGGGGAGGGCGGGGGTGAGGGGTGGAAAAGCAGGGGGTGGGGCCGAGCCTTTGTCGCCTGGAGGCTGGGGGAGGGGCAAGCGGCGGCGGCCGGTAGGCGGGGGTGGGGTGTGGTCCGCGGGGGCGGGGCGAGGGATGAGGGGCGCGGCCGAGCCGGGGCGCGCGGGGAGGCCGGGCGGGGGAGCGCGCGCAGGCTAGGTCTGGCGCCGCGTCTCCCCGAGCCCCGGCGGGGATCCGGCCTGGGCGTCTCCTCCTCTTCCTCCTTTAGGCGCCGGCCAGGGAGCGAGGTCCAGGCGGCCGGGCGCCCCCGGGATCGTGGTCCTTGATACCGAGCAAATCTAGAAGTGGCTGTTGCATATCGACATTTTGGCAGCGCTCTTAAGCCCCTGGCATCTCCATCCTCCCACTCCTTCTCTGGGAGCCCCACGCGGAGACCCCTGGGTGAGGTTTGGATCCGCAAGCTGGCGTTGACCAGGCCGCGGACGGTGGCGCCTGATTCTCAAAATCCTTCTTACAATACACTTGTCTAGGACCGTGGAAAAAAAGCAGGTGCGAGACTGCGGACCAGCGCAAAGTTTAAGAAGTAAGAACTAGAAAAAGGCAGTCGCATCGAGAATTACAAAGAACTTCCTGCGAAACAGATCG